>NC_089503.1:339349536-340599536 GCF_036850995.1 Saccopteryx leptura | reverse complement strand
ATCTTCTGATGACAGAATAAGCAGTATGGTATGGTAGCATGTTCCTTGGAATATCACTGCCCTTTTCATATGAACGACAGAATAAAGACGTCATGAATAAATGAACAAAAATATTCCAATAGTTTGAAATGCCTGTAACTTTTAAATGGATTTTAGAAGGATTAACTAGATATAGCTCAAATTACATAAAATTAAAACTTGTAAATGATAGAAGCAAACAATGCTTATTACTCAGCAGAAATCCAACGAATATTCAAAAGGGTTTTGACAAATGTTTGTCTCTGTCAGTATAAGGACTCTTCTAATGGTCATGGAAAATCAAATGTTAGAGCAACAAAAGGTTGGATAAACATTCCAACTTTTGCATCTTTTTATTTCTAAATATAATATGTAGAAATAAATAATCCATCAAATTCCACTATCTTTTTGTTACTTAATATACATTATGGTCATCTCCCATTGATAAAAGTACTGACACACCTTTTGGGACACACTTACCACATTCTTTATGAAGCTCACAATCTAAAATATGGTTGTAAAATATGAGCATTTTGATAACTAAATTTAGTATAGAAATTAAAACAAAGAATAGCTAATTTGGGAATTCAGTGGTCAGGAAGGTTACTTAATGAAGGATTTATTCCTCAAAAGATTAACATACTTCTCTAAGTGAGCAGATAACAGTAGCACAAGCCAAAACTGGAGACTGAGCCCACACAATAAATGGTGGCAACCGTAGAGAGGCCCAGCCTCACTATAACAAGGGGTTCCTGTTGGACAGTGGTAGGAGGAAGCATCAGCTGATGCCGTATTGTAGTTATAAATTAAATGAGTTCTACTCTCTACTTCAGGAGCCATGAGCAACAGCAGTGCACTGTTACAGCATCCCTGTCACTTATTGTCCTGTATGCTACTTCTTCATGGCAGACCTTTCATGACTTTTTCACTTCTCCTCTAACTCCTGGTTCCTTACCACCCCTCCCTCCACTCTCTTCTTGCTGGCCTCATCCAGCATCCTACCTCACCTCCCTCAGCCCACTTGATCATTCATATGCATGTGGTCGAATCCTTTTATAATACTGGAACACTTTTAAATTTTAATCTTTTCTCATTCAAAATAATTGAGACATCTCCCTAAATCACACAGTATAGCAATATTTAAAAAGATAAAGCCATTAAGGCAAACAATTTTTTTTTTAATTTTTCTGAAGTTGGAAACGGGGAGGCAGTCAGACAGGGATCCACCCGGCATGCCCACCAGGGGGCGATGCTCTGCCCATCCGGGGCGTTGCTCTGTTGCAACCAGAGCCATTCTAGCACCTGAGGCAGAGGCCATAGAGCCATCCCCAGTGCCCGGGGCCAACTTTGCTCCAATGGAGCCTTGGCTGCAGGAGGGGAAGAGAGAGACAGAGAGGAAGGAGAGGGGGAGGGGTGGAGAAGCAGATGGGTGCTTCTCCTGTGTGCTCTGGCCAGGAATCGAACCCGGGACTCCTGCACGCCAGGCCGATGCTCTACCACTGAGCCAACTGGCCAGGGCCAAGGCAAACAATTTTTAATGAATAAATAAAGGCAAAGGGAAAATAAAGTTTAAACTGTAACTACTAATGGTAGGTTTTGCATTTGGCTAACTCTGAGCATCTTAGGAACCAAAGGTGGAATGGTCTTTATAAGATTCATACACTTTAAAAGTTTTAATCTATAGGTGATTATTTTGATGTAGTCAAAAGTCTTCAAGACTGGAAATGAAAACAATACAAGTCTGAATTCTAGTCTTGGCTCTGCTAGTAATTGTTGTTGACAATAGTCACTTAATCTCATTAAATCTTAGTTTCCTAACATGTAAAAAAGGGGGTCAGTTTGAATAGTCAATAAAGCCCGTTCCAGCTCTTACATTTTGCAACTCTTTTATATGTTTTCTAGGAAATACACTCCTGTGAACACCCAATTAAAAAAGAATGAAAAGTGAAATAGAAAAATTCTTAAGTGTACATTTTCCTCAATCCTTAGAAAATAAATGCATTAATGTTGGAGATAATATATTATTCATTTTTTACTATTCATTTGCATATAAGGGCTATTAGATCAAACTATATGAAACTGCCAGTTTTATGGTTCAAATATAGGCACATATTGGTAATTTCATATGTTCCAACCCAAGAAATGTTGTTATATGTTAAGTTGAGATAATCAGGGATATTGCAGCAGGAGGTGCTGGTTTTGATGCCCCTGATTCAGGGTAGGTAACTTTTTAAGGTTGGCAATAAAGTGGAAAAGGAGCTGGGCCCTTGGGCTTTCAATTTCTATTACAGTGGTACCTTGAGATACGAATTTAATTCATTTTGTAACCGAGCTCATAAGTCAACCAACTGATATATCAAACTGCTGATACTGGACCCGTGTGCCAACGCACCAACTAATGGCAGCTTCCTGAATCACAACTCATATCTCGGAATTTTGCTCAGATCTCAAACAAAAATTCAGACCGAGTTGCAGCTCGTATCTTAAAAAAAATTTGTATGTTGGTCTGTATCTCGAGGTACCACTGTAGTTGTCAAATGTGGGTCTTCTGAAGCCAAGCTGACAGGGTTCAAATCCTAGCACTTCCCCATTTCTAGCTGTGCAAATTTGAGTGAATTACTTAAACTCTCTGGGTTTCAGTTTCCTCATCTACACAAGTTGAATAACTATAAAATAATATCTGATTGCCCTGGCCGGTTGGCTCAGCGGTAGAGCGTCGGCCTGGCATGTGGGGGACCCGGGTTTGATTCCCGGCCAGGGCACATAGGAGAAGCGCCCATTTGCTTCTCCACCCCCCACCCCCTCCTTCCTCTCTGTCTCTCTCTTCCCCTCCCGCAGCCAAGGCTCCACTGGAGCAAAGATGGCCCGGGCGCTGGGGATGGTTCCTTGGCCTCTGCCCCAGGCACTAGAGTGGCTCTGGTCACGGCAGAGTGACGCCCTGGAGGGGCAGAGCATCGTCCCCTGGTGGGCAGAGCGTTGCCCCTGGTGGGCGTGCCGGGTGGATCCCAGTTGGGCGCATGCGGGAGTCTGTCTGACTGTTTCTCCCCATTTCCAGCTTCAGAAAAATACAAAATAATAATAATAATAATATCTGATTGATGGGGCTGTTTTAAGGATTAAAATACATTTAAAATACACATGAAATGTTTAGCACACTGTCCAACAGCTGATAATTGACCAGTAAATATTAGCTGTTAGCTGCATTTGCTAATAGGTGAGCAAATCAGTACAGTGCACAGAAAAGGTTTAGACAATGACCAGCAACATGTGAGACATAGTGGAAACATCTCTCCCTGCTACTTGGTAACCCAGAATATAAATAGAAACAGGAACATTGCTTCTTAGCCAGTGACTTTCAGAATTTTTAAACTGAAACTCAAAGTTAGAAATACAATTTACAATTTGATCTGCTAAACACACATGCACACATACATACTAAAACAAAGCTTCACAAAACAAATCTTACACTTACTGTGTGGCTTGCACTTCATTGTGCTGCACTGCATTCTATTTTATTCTATTCATTTTCTTCTACTCTATTCTATTCTATGCTATGCCATCCTATCTTATTTTTCAATACTAGTTTCTAATCACTAAATTGATTTTATGATCTAGTGATGAGTCTCAACTCAATAGGTCAGATTTAGGAAAGTACCAGATCAGATCATATTTAGATTTGAGTCGAAAAATATGTATGCTGCTCCAATAGGATTGACAGGTTTACATGACAGTGTTCAGGGAGGAGGTGATGCCACTGTTGCCCTTTATACCAGCTCTGAGAGAGTCAGTCCCTCCCCTCACTGCACATCCCTATTCCTGTTGCACCAGCTACAAGAAAAAATACTAGTTATGCTTTAGCCAAATCCTAATGTGTAGATATAAACAACTCATTTCACTTTTCTCCAGACTCTAAGATAAAACTTTCCATCATCAGATGTAGGAGTAAAGTGATAGCTTAAATATTTGTAGTTCTTATTCCACCAGATTTTCAGTGCCCCCCTTATCATTGGGTTAAAAGTGCAATCAGCAAGTGTAGCTTTCTCTGGCACACTGTCTAGCAATGTCTCCACCATACACCAGCATGTGTATGATATTCGTCAGCACACACCCCATTTTTCATTGCAATAATTTTGCTTTCTGCTGATGAAGTACTTCACCGTCTTGCTATTTGGATAGCAACAAAGATAGACTTTCTTAAAGACTAAAGTGAAGACAACGGTGTAGCAGCTCCACAAGTAAGTCATTTTTTATTTGATAGTGTTTTACTGCTAAGTTTTCTATGAAGATCAGCTTCATCCTTATCCAAATGGTCATTTTGAAAACCATATTCAAAGGCATGCACAAGCAAGGCATGAGGCTAAGGGAAGGGCAATGGGCTTGGAAAGGCCACCATGATTCCTGGGTTCAGAATGGAGAAGCAGAGTTCAAGTGAAAATCATGTCACCATGTGTCTTACTCTTCTCAAAATTGTCTCACAATTTTCTTAATATCCAAAGAAAACATCCAGAAGTTTATTTTTTTAAACAAGATCCTTTATTCAATTCAACATGTTCCTTCTTTCAACTTCCAAAACTTATTCAATGGTTCCCCTCTACACATGAAGCCCTGCTCTAGGCTCAGTGATGGATGGAGAACAGCTATAAAACATACCTTGAATCACAGCTTTTTTCTTTTATAATTTTATTTTTTTAATGGGGTGACATCAATAAATCAGGATACATATATTCAAAGACAACATGTCCAGGTTGTCTTATCGTTCAATTATGTTGCATACCCATCATCCAAAGTCAGATTGTCCTCTGTCACCTTCTATCTAGTTTTCTTTGTGCCCCTCCCCCTCCCCTTTACCCTTTCCCACTCCCCCCTCCCCCCGTAACCACCACACTCTTATCAATGTCTCTTAGTCTCACTTTTATGTCCCACCTACGTATGGAATAATGCAGTTCCTGTTTTTTCTGATTCACTTATCTCACTTCGTATAATGTTATCAAGATCCCACCATTTTGCTGTAAATGATCCGATGTCATCATTTCTTATGGCTGAGTAGTATTCCATAGTGTATATGTGCCACATCTTCTTTATCCAGTCATCTATTGATGGGCTTTTTGGTTGTTTCCATGTCCTGGCCACTGTGAACAATGCTGCAATGAACATGGGGCTGCATGTGTCTTTACGCATCAATGTTTCTGAGTTTTGGGGGTATATACCCAGTAGAGGGATTGCTGGGTCATAAGGTAGTTCTATTTGCAGTTTTTTGAGGAACCACCATACTTTCTTCCATAATGGTTGTACTACTTTACATTTCCACCAACAGTGTATGAGGGTTTCTTTTTCTCCACAGCCTCTCCAACATTTGCTATTACCTGTCTTGTTAATAATAGCTAATCTAACAGGTGTGAGGTGGTATCTCACAGCTTTTTAATCCACTCGTCCACTGACAGACACTTGGGCTGTTTCCAGATCTTCGCTATTGTGAACAATGCTGCCATAAACAAGGGGGTGCATTTCTTTTTTTCAGTCGGTGATACGGTTTTCTTGGGATATAGTCCTAAAAGTTAGATGACTAGGTCAAAAGGCAGATCCATTTTTAATTTTTTGAGGAATCTCTATACTGTTTTCCACAGTGGCTGCACCAGTCTGCATTCCACCAGCAGTGCAGGAACAATGGAAAAAGAAGGAAATATTACCTTTTGCAACAACATGGATGGACCTGAAAACTATTATGTTGAATGAAATAAGCCAGGCAGAGAAAGAAAAATATCATATGACCTCACTCATTTGAGGAATCCAAGGAACAATGAGAACTGAGGAACAGAATTGAGACAGAGGAAGGATCAAAGGGACCAGAGGAAAAGAGGACAGAGGGAAAGGGGATGATAGGATGGGATAAACCTGAAGGGAAGGGGGAAGGTTGCTGTAGGGAGGGGGGCAAAGTAGATGTTGATGGGGATAAGGGGAAGGAGGGATGCATTCGGGGCAACCCTAGAATCTATGTAAACACAATTAATTAAATAAAAAAAGAAAAAGAACATGCCTTGAGCCTTGAAGGGACTGGGAAAATAACAACTAGCATTTCTGAGAACTTAGTTTGTGTCAAGCAATGTGGATTTTCTCATTTGATATACATAACAATTCTAAAAGGCAGGTGCTATTATTCTTCTGTGTGACAGGTGAAACTCTGAAGCTAAGAGAGTTAAAGAACTTAAGTAAGGGGAAGAGCTAACATTTAAACTCAACCAGAATCTATGCTGTCTTCATGATGTATACATGGAATGAAAAAAGGTTGCAATTGAATGAACCAAAGAGCCAGTGGCAAACACTCCCCAGAGCCAGCAAAGTAGGGACATTTTTTTCTCATTTGGGTACTCACAGATGAAAAATACAATCTCGTGGTTCTTTGGGAAATATATAAAAAGAGTCCTGCACAAAAGACTTTTCAGTGCTACAAGAATTAATAAATACCAGTATCTCCTTACATTCACAGTAACAGATAACATTTCTGCTCTTTAACATGGACCACAGGATTGGTAGATTTTACAGAGGAAATAGCCTAAGACTCACTTTCTAGGTTAATTTCAAATGTGTTCTTATCCGGGGCTGACTATGTTTATTTTGTTCATGTTGGTTCTGTTGGCCATTTTTAGACAGTATTACTTCACTCCATTATGTTCAAGGTCTGAGAGAGGTGTCCTGTTTTTCTCTTCTTTTCTATTTTTAATAGCTCTGCTAGCAAAGCGGATGTTACAGTTTTCCTTGCCCATACATATAAATTTGGATTTCCAAAAAATATTCATGTAGGGAAATACTTGTGCTCTTACTTATTGAAATATGCCTTTTTGTTTCCCAGAAAGGCAGATTATTTGGTCAGGAGAGTGTTATGTGCATAAAATACAATGATCGGTACAGCCAGCTGCTGATCAACTAGGAGAAGTAGCCCCTGGTGGGTACTGAAGGATGTGATCTACTTAGAGATTTTTCAAGGATAAACTTGCCTCTTTGGGACTCACAAAGCATAGATCTTCCATAGATGAGACTCATCTCATGCTAATGAGCTGTTAAAACCATAAGACCCACTCCTGGAGTGGTGGTATTTGTCAGACAGTGGTCTGGGGTCACTTGGTTCAAAATCACCTAAGGGGCGTCGGCCTAGCGTGCGGAGGACCCGGGTTCGATTCCTGGCCAGGGCACACAGGAGAAGCGCCCATTTGCTTCTCCATCCCTCTGCCGCGCTTTCCTCTCTGTCTCTCTCTTCCCCTCCCGCAGCCAAGGCTCCATAGGAGCAAAGATGGCCTGGGCGCTGGGGATGGCTCTGTGGCCTCTGCCTCAGGCGCTAGAGTGGCTCTGGTCGCAACATGGCGACGCCCAGGATGGGCAGAGCATCGCCCCCTGGTGGGCAGAGCGTCGCCCCCTGGTGGGCGTGCCGGGTGGATCCCGGTCGGGCGCATGCAGGAGTCTGTCTGACTGTCTCTTCCTGTTTCCAGCTTCAGAAAAATGAAAAAGAAAAAAAAAAAAAAAGAAAAAAGAAAAAAAAATCACCTAAGGGGCTTGTAAAAATGCAGATCCCTGTGACTCTGTCTGTAATTAAAGGTAAGGCTATGGAATCTGCATTTTAAATAAGCTTCTTAGGTGACTACATTTTGAGAAATGCTGGTCTCAGTAGTAGTGCTGTGAACCTCAAAAGAACTAGAAGTCAGTGTGTCTTCAGCATGTGCATTTGGAGAAATTACAAAAGGTTTAATCAGTGGCTTCCAAAGTGCTTCTTACAAAATAACAATCACATGAGATGATTTGTAATGAACAAAATCTATGGTCAAATAAGCTTGGGAAAATTCCTTTCAGTATCCCTCCTCTGGAAGTTCCTAACACGCATACGAAAGGTTCTGAGAAGTCCTGTAGGAAAGAAACCTGTTTAACTTAAATTGCATTTTCCAAAAGCTTCACCACAGGACTCTTTTAAAAATAACACTTACTAATTTTTCATGGAACTAGTGTTTTTTAGCCCTTCTTTGGGGAAGCGCCGGCTGCAGGCTTAATGTAGAATTTTTAAAGGAGATGAACTAGGTGTGGAGACCCACGGTCCCAGCTTTAATCCTCAATTCTTAGGAATCCTTATAGAAAGGTGAGAAACCCCATGGCTTATTAATTACACTTCACATCTGTGTGGTTTTTATAGTTCCACAGGCCCCTTTTCACACCTTTTCTCATTAAAGAAAAATCCTCACTTGATTCCTGTGAGCCAAGCAGATCAGGTATTATTATCCCCCTATTACAAGTGAATAAACAAATTTATGGAGGGTAAAGAGTTTGCCTTCCTAGGTCATGCAGCTCTACCTCTTGTGCTTTATTTATAACATCAGGCTTTAGATGACCTGACAGCTAAGGTTCTAAAAACATATCAGCCTATAAAATTTTGCTAAATTCTCTAATAATGTATTATCATTTTTATGGAACTAGTGAAGATTCTGATTGGCCATGGGTACAAACAGCTGTGGATTATTTTTCCAATGGTGGTGATGAACTGACTTGATCTCAGGTCCCTCTGCTTCACCTCTCTTGTGCCCAGTGGAGATCAGTGGCTTAGGTCATTACACATAGCCATGGCTGGAGCTGAATGTGTAACTGGGGAATTATTTTCACCTATGTAATTTTATTTAGCCTGTATAAGACATGAACTAAATTGCTCCTATGCTATGCCCCTGATTGCATGAGTTAACATATTCCACTAATATAATTGTATTTCTTTTGGCAAATAAAACCTATGACTTTTAAGTGTTATTATCTTAGTATCTTTGGTCTTCTTTTATTTTTATGATTTGTTTTTTTTCCTACAGTTTTCACAGATTGACTTCTCTAGGATTTATCTTAATTTCTTTTAGTCCCAATAGTTATGAACTTTCATGTATTAGCGTGACAGCCACAAATATATTTAAACTAATAGCTAATTTATAAGACTCAAATTTAAATATATCTATAAAAAACTATTTCAAACAATGAGCACACATCTGGACGTACCTGGGAAAGTTTTCTGCCTCTTTAATATCCTGATAATATAGCTAAATAACACATTCCTAAACTTAATAGATCTTCCCCTGCCCTCTTTCATCCAGCATCTACCAGTCAATCTTGACGTCTGTGACAAATTTAGGATATGACTATAGTTCAGTGAAAGTTTCAAAGATTATTGAATATATATGATTAAACAAGTTTCTTCTAAATTTTTATTTCTATATATTATTTTAATGTTAAAAAAGTTCCAAGTTGTACATAGAAACCCCTTTATTTCTAGATTATACCGGGTCTTATTTTTTTAGGCTTTCTAACTATAAAAATATAGACATTTCTAGAAACACTCCATTTTCTACTCTAACTCTGTAATCTGTTTTGTTATAACAGATCCAGAGAAAATAAGAATGCATCATGTTTGAAATCTACACCATTCAAGGGTAAACTGTGTCTTGCTTTGAGTCATATTATACATTCATTATATCTAGAAAAACAATTTGGATAATAAAAATGCCAAATGTTAACTCAAGCTATAAACATATAATGGCATATTTACATCATGCATCAAACTTTTCTAGATTTTTTTTCTTAATGCTTCTCATCTTGCACTAAAATTCTTAACCCATTTCTTCCATGATTTATGGGATAGATGAATTATTTTTGATTAATAAAAATTGGAAGCTTTAATTAGACCCTATTTAAGGTTTGATTGCATTAAATGAATCTACTGGTGATCAAAAATGTATTTTTAAAGGGAGTTTGGGCTAATATATCAACAAATGAGGAGCTATAAACATGATTAATATACACATTAGACTTTCCTTATCACATTTTGCTGGCAGTTTTTATCCGGTCACAGCTGAAATTCCATTGAGTTCTTTCTCCTTTTGTATAAAATACAGATTATGTGGAGACAGCAGTCTGAGCAACTGGAGTTTCATCTTGTCTGCCCATTAATTATTAATGCTGTTTCAGTCCTTCTTATCTATCACTGCTGAGAGATGGAGGGCTGTATTTTTATAGTCATTTACCAGTAAGAAAACAGCCTGGATGGTGCCTGTGTACTTGGCAATAGAGAAAGGGTGAAAAGTACCTCTATTTTTATGAAACTGTTAAAAAGAAATGCTCTAATTCACTAATTTTACTGTTGTACTAAAGGGTGGCATAAGTTTTGAAGAGTAAGCAAGAATTGAGGAAAGCACGTCTGTTTTGGCATCTTTTTTTTTCAAAAGTCTATGATTTCAAAGGTATTGAGTCCAGAGCACTCTGCGAGCTGGAAACTATGCGTCGCCCAAGTTGCAGGGATGCATCCATAGAAAGAGGATTTAGCTTTATCTCTTAGTTACTTGGGTAATGGATTTTACACCCCCGTAGAAGTAAAATGTGATTTAGAGGTTATGCTATAATATAAAGTACACTAGCCAGGTGGCCTTCGGTATAAGTGACATGCTGTGCTAAGTCTCAACTCCCTATATATGTGAGAATACCCTTTTGCGAGGATTGAATAAAGTATGTATAAAGCAGGTTCCAATCAATGGTAGTAAACCCTGAAACTTTGTCACTTTTGTCACTGTTAACTAAAATCGGTGACATGTACAATCCTGATTTTCAACAGGAAAGAAAACAAAAAAAGAGAAAAAGTTGATTCAAACAAGTTTTCAACAACTTATACTTAATTTAAGCTGGGGGCTAAGAGGAATTGATGTGTAAAAGACATAAGTAAAATTCCAAGAGGGGGACTTTCATCTATTCTAATGAATAATAGAAAAGTAGGAAATTTGACTTACTAAGTGGATTAGGATTCAGCATATCAAGGCATTTTTCTATAATTACTAGATGATTTTAAGTAGATCATCTGAAATTCCCTCCCATGTTCAATTTTTCTTTGATTAAACGTATTAATAAAATATTATCTTTTAGTGAATGTGTGAGAAATCTCTGATGATTACAAATCTGTAATTTGTAATAGATTATCATTGTGACAAGAACATATACACTGACACACACTCGTATTTATCTGAAGATTTAAATTTATGAAAATAACATTCTCCCAATAACAAGTATAGCAGAGATCACTAATTGTCTACCAAGATCCATTATCTACTTTATCTCTTCTTTAATATCCACCTTGCAGATCTAATGGAGTTTACAGCCACTCGGCCAGAGAACTCCTGTGACCACCCTATAGCCAGATGTGACCAGGTGATTAAGTTCTTGCTACTTAAAGGGGAGCCCAAGTGATGTATGTAACTTCTGCTTGCCCTCCATGTCTCTCTTTCCCCTTCCTACAGGCCAGGGTTGAGTAGTACTTCAACCTACTTCAACATTGCAGGGGTAAAATCCTAGGAATTTACAAAGTAAAAATACAGAAGGGTCTTGAGTCACTGGATGACCTTAAGAAAAAGAGCTCTATCTACTCATGGATGATAATGTGGAAAAGATATAAACTTCTCTAGTTTTGAGCCAATCCACTTGAAAATTTTTTCAGCAACTTACCTACCTAGATATTAGGGCTCTTGAAGTAGATAACTAATAGATATTTGTAACTTGAAAGAGTTCACCTGATTCACAATACAAGTGGCTCTGGATAATCATTGTGACTTGTAGCAGAATGTAATTAATAGGTCAAAAAATTTTTTTGGTACACACTAAAAGTTTCGTGGCATTTATTTATTATTTATCTTTTATTGTTAGGAGGACAAATAGATAAATGTTTGAGGGCCATACAAATAGAAGTTGCTTGTTGATGTTGTCCTGGACTTGACTGTAAGAATGACTTTAAGAGACTCTGGGACAGAAATCAATGGTGTCAAGTCTACCACATATGAAAGCTGTGTGACACCAAAAAGCATTGAAAGGCCTTTATATAAAATCCCTAACTCTTCTTTATGCACGTATTACTACTTCCCGGATGACTCCATATTTAGTTTTGCATCACAATGGTGTTTTACAAGCCAAATGAAACACAATAATACTAGTCCACACACTATTATTAACAAAACTGTCAGCCAGAATGAGAACTAAATGAATGGCCTACACTAAACCTAACATGTGACATGTCATGATAAAAGTAATATGATAAAAATAATATAGTATTATGGGAATAATAAAGGTACAATTTTACTTCCAAAGCATGGCCCTAATTCACCCTCTATATTTCAATAGTTTAACATATTTTTTTCTAGTCAAATAATGGATTGGTTTAGAACTAAGGTAGTGGTCCATTTTAATTCCCTTTATAATGTGCAGTTTGGAGACACCTGTAGGTCTTCTTTCAGCCAGGGAGATCATGCAAAGCTAACTGGCCCACACTTGGCTTTAGCAGAAATAAATAAAATAAAATGCTCTAAATAACTGAGCTAATCAAACTATCTTAAAAGTGCCTACTGCAGAACCCCAATGTTATACTTGATTTTCTACTATCATTATAGCACTTTATAAGTTAAGAAAAAGAATGTCATATGTACCTAGATCACTGGATGTGCCTTAATGGTTAATTGCCAGTTCATGTCTTTGTGGAAAGTATTCCCAAAGTATATAGCATGCTCTTCCTAAGAAACATTGCTAAACAAATAATGGCCATGTAAGTGTTGTATGGTATATCTCTGGCCTAAAAATTATTCAGGGGCAAAATTTATATCCCAAGTGATCTTCCTGCTCTGATTAAACCTATATAATTTAGCAACAACTCACAACTAATATTTCTTAAAAACACTAGCAGTCTCACACAGGACCCAGTTGAACTGTGATAGAATTCCTGGCTAAAACTTTTCTTTTTCTTTATAACATCTGAATTAGTTTCACGGGTGAAGCTATAGCTGACCTCTGAAATGTGGTAGTGAGAGATCTGGCTCAGTGACAGAAAGACTCAAATCAGGAAATGAGGGAAAATAACAACCAAGAGAATAATGGCTGAAAGAAGAACATTAATACTAAATAATGAAGAAGAATGTAAACAGATAAGAGAGTCAGAGAGCCCTAGATCTTTAAAAGGCTGAAGAAGGATGGCAAAGATAAAAAATGATAAGACCTGTCAAGAAGAACAAAGTCAATGTGTGTACATTATTCAGTTTAAGGAATTAGAGTCACAAGGTCAAGTGTGGGTAACATTAAATATGAATAATGAGGAATAAAATAAGTAAAAAGCAAGCAAGTTTCATAAATCAATCCCAGAGCAGCTTGGCTATGGCAAGAGAAAAGGAGAACGAAGGATAACCCATTGTAGCCTGTTGAAATGTCAAGATCTATTACCAATTACTAAATATCAATGCATTTGTGCAAAAATTTCAGTGTTTGGGGTCATAAAACGGTGCATTCCATTGACCAGCAGGAACTAGAGAATTTGCACTTTGAAGTGTATTTAAGCAAAACAAAATAAAACAAAACTAAAAACACTGGTATTTGTAGCAGGAGGGAAATGTATGTTAGAGGGCAGGTGGAGAGAAAGGGCATGTGAGCTCTCATCACAGTTGTTGCAGGATAGTCTCTGAGCCGACCTTGGAGGGGACCTCATTTTTGCCTCTTTCTCTGTATAGACAATGCCGAGGAAGAAACTGTTATAAAGGACAAGCACAAAGGAAAGGTCTGGAATGAAGATTTGGGCAAGACTCCATAGGCCAAGGTTAAGGGCCAAAACTCCTGCTCTTTATGCTTCCCCACTGGGAGCTGTACAGGCAGGAGGAACAGGGATGGGCCTCTTGGGGAAGGAGAGGGACGCTGGAGTCCGCCACAAACAACAGATTAAAGCCCAATGTAAACAGTGCGCCGGACACATGTGGGTCGCAGAGAGAGTGGTGATGAATAAGCATATATCCAGACAAGCACTTCAAACAGGAGGAGGCTGAGTGATGATGAAAATGATTCAGTGCCTTCAGAGATGACTCACGAGAGGCACAGAATGTGAAGAAAATAAAGAAAAAGTGCTCACATTTATCAAAGCACTCGACAAAAATTAGGGGGATGCACAATTAGGGAGAACAAATCATCGGGACAGGTTAAGGGAGAGGAGAGCGTCTGTGGGCGTTAGGAAAAGAAATCCAGTGATGCAAGGGCAGTGCCATAATACAGATTAATCTCCTCATACTGAATTATAATGAACACAAACTGATCTTCCACTTCCAGTGTTTATCTAATCCAAAGGAATGCTTATTCTGTTTGGCTAGCCTTGGTCTCTACCTGCTTTGCAATCATCTTCCTTTGCAGGATTTTTCTCTCTGTAGGGAGGGTTGGTACCTAGTAGGTATGCCTGGGAGGGGCATAAGCAGGTGTTAATAGTGCTTAAGCCACACCCAAATGGGCTGTGTCTATACAACACGCATTGCTGCATGTTTTTGTTATCATCTTCACCGTTAGTTATTCTTTGATGATACTCTGAACTCATTTAAACTAAATGTTTGAAAATGACATTATTGAGACCTGCATTTCCAAATATCTGTTCTAATTTGATATCTCTCTCTCTCTCTCTCTCTCTTTTTTTGGTCATGCATAATCTCTCTAAATTACCTTTTGAATCATATCTTCCATGTCTCAGAGTGATAAAATAGAGCAGAGCTCCCGAGAAACTTATATTGAACATGAAGGAAAAAAAAACCACACACACAACTTTTGTTGTATTAGGTCACTGAAGTTCCAGGGTGAATTTGTTACTACAGCACATAACCTAGTCTATGCTCATTGATACACTCACCCTCAACAATATTACATAACATTTATTGTAAGCCTGGACCTACAGTCTTCATAGTTTTATTCACAAAGAAAAATCTATGGGATGGCATCATATATGTCACTTTATCCATGTTATAGAGAAACTCAAGGTCAGAGTCAGAGTGGGTCAGTTGTCCTAATCTGTATTTTATAAAAGAGAAATTCAGACTGGTTACCATTCTTTCAGGTATTTATTTCAAAAGTGGTTGATTTTATATATAAAGTAAAAAGTGTTAGTTTCAATTCTATATATGTAAGCATGTATAACTTTTACCAAAACCTCCAAAAATTTTCTATGTGGTAGAGTCCTCACAGAATTTTATAATCAGAAAGGACTTTAAAAGCAGTCTAGTCTAGCCTGACCTGTGATGGCGCAGTGGATAAAGTGACGACCTGGAAATGCTGAGGTCGCCGGTTTGAAACCCTGGGCTTGCCTGGTCAAGCCACATATGGGAGTTGATGCTTCCAGCTCCTCCCCCACTTCTCTCTCTCTGTCTCTCCCTCTCCTCTCTAAAATGAATAAATAAATAAAAAATAAATAAAAATAAATTTAAAAAAGCAGTCTAGTCTAGTCTCCCACATCTCTTCCATAGATGCATCTAACCCCCTTAAACATCTCCAGTGTCAGAGAGTTCGCCACCTTGTGGGACAGTCTTCTCTGCTTATGATGAGCTCTGACCCTAACACTCTGCTTTTTGTAACTCCCACAACCTTTGTCTCAGCCAATATGGAAGCCCCATACAAAATGAAATAACAATTTTTGAGTTGAATTTTATTATCCTCAACTTTGGTGCCTGCTTTCTGTCTCTCTAGACTCAAGGCCCCATAGAGTGGCGTCAGGACTGTCGTTTCCCATTAGAACTTTTATCTCTCACTTTCTCCAACTCTTAACCCCCCAAATATTTCCTATTTGAAATAATTCTGATAAACAATCTGTACACCTTAACATAGACTTTCTGGGAAGAATGTCTTATACTGGAGACTTTTTACTGATACAAATTTATATATATTAACAGGCAAAGGTAAAAATGATTTTAAGGCAAATAAAACCCTTTTTACCCCTCAAATCTCACTCTTTAGGCAGCTCTGTGTTGTACACGTGTGAAGTTAATTATCTTCATCTTGTTTTGTCTTGACCTTCCACTAGATGGAAGACTAGAGCATTTTGCTCCCTTACCTAGTTCTAAATTATCAGGCACTTCTTTTTGAACATATTTAAATATCTAGATAGACCTTTTTAAAAGTTCTTTTTTTCCTATTAAATATTAATGTTATAAAATTACTTTTTTAGTGTTGAGAAGTATACAATGGCTACATCTTAAAACTCTGTGTATGTATGTGCACAAGTGCATACGTCTTACATACAGAAGATACAATGGAGATTTAGTGAAAAAGGCTGGGCTTTGGAGTCAGGCTGTCCAAGATTCAAATCCTAGCACATGTGTCTTCTAGAAAGTCACTTCTGAATCTCGGTTTCCTCACTTATAAAGTACGTATAATGATACTACATTCCAGGATGCTTTGGAGCTCAAATAGTCTTGGCACATAGAGGGCACTCAGTCAATATTTATTTTCTGTTCTCATCCAAGAGAAATCTTTATGGGAAAACTTCTCATTAAAAAATTGCTAATTCCCGCCCTGGTCGGTTGGCTCAGTGGTAGAGCATTGGCCTGGCGTGCAGAAGTCCCGGGTTCGATTCCCGGCCAGGGCACACAAGAGAAGCGCCCATCTGCTTCTCCACTGCCCCCCTCCTTCCTCTCTGTCTCTCCCCCTCCCATAGCCGAGGCTCCATTGGAGCAAAGATGGCCCGGGCGCTGGGGATGACTCCTCCGCCTCTGCCCCAGGCACTAGAGTGGCTCTGGTCGCAACAGAGCGATGCCCCGGAGGGGCAGAGCATCGCCCCCTGGTGGGCAGAGCGTTGCCCCCTGGTGGGCGTGCCGGGTGGATCCCAGTTGGGCGCATGCGGGAGTCTGTCTGACTGTCTCTCCCCGTTTCCGGCTTCAGAAAAATACAGGAAAAAAAAAAAAAGAAAAAAATTGCTAATTCCCTTTAAAAATAAACAGATCTTTCCAATCTACTAACCTATAGCAAGAACAGTAAATGCATACTTTGCCAGACCTTTGCAGATCTAGAAAGTGCTTTCCTCAAAGGCCATCCCAAACTGGGGTGGTTAAGTAAGCACTTGTGCTGTTAACAAGTATGAAGGTGGCAATTCCCCCTGTCCTGCACCCCCGGGCACTCTACCACCTCACTACTCTGGCTTAACTCACAAGCATGACTTAATTTTGACTTGGGAATCTGATTGACTTCTAGAAACAAATAAGATTCATTCCAGCATAACCCTTGGGACACTTTGCAGCCAGCTGAATTCATTACACAGCTAAAGCAAGTAACCCTCAAAGCCACTGAAGTTACTGCAGCATCCCCAGTAAACATCCTTTCCTAAGAGGTCAGTATTCTAAAAGGGAATTGTCGAATATCAGGCCAACTCCACCGCAGACATATTCCCTTCTCCCCACCTTAACTTATGCTATTTATATTACTTCTAAAATACTCTCCCATTCTGACACAACAGAAGTGACTTCAAATTTCTGCATAAGATTAATTTGCTTCATGAAAAGAGCTGAACATCTTTAAAATTACTCTTCCAACCTGCAGGTTTATCTGCAGGGATTGATTTAGATTTGCAAGTCAATGCTTCATTTATTTGCATCCTGTTTTTTTTTTTTTAATTTTAATGGGGTGACATTGAAAAATCAGGGTACATATGTTCAGAGAAAACATCTCCAGGTTATTTTGACATTCGATAATGTTGCATACCCATCACCCAAAGTCAAATTGTCCTCTGTTACTTTCTATCTGGTTTTCTTTGTGCCTCTCCCCTCCCCCACCCCCTCCCTCTCCCCCCCATCCCCTCCCTCTCCTCCCCCCTTCCCTGGTAACCACCACACTCTTGTGCATGTCTCTGAGTCCCATTTTTATGTCCCACCTATGTATGGAATCATATAGTTCTTAGTTTTTTTTCCTGATTTATTTATTTCACTTAGTATAATGTTATCAAGGTCCGCCCATGTTGTTGTAAATGATCCGATGTCATCATTTCTTATGGCTGAATAGTATTCCATAGTATATGTACCACATCTTCTTTATCCAGTCATCTGTTTGAAGGGCTTTTTGGTTGTTTCCATGTCTTGGCCACTGTGAACAATGCTGCAATGAACATGGGGCTGCATGTGTCTTTATGTAGCAATGTTTTTGAGTTTTGGGGTATATACCCAGTAGAGGGATTGCTGGGTTATATGGTAGCTCTATTTTTTTTTTTTTTTTTTTTTTTTTTTTTTTTCATTTTTCTGAAGCTGGAAACAGGGAGAGACAGTCAGACAGACTCCCGCATGCGCCCGACCGGGATCCACCCGGCACGCCCACCAGGGGCGGTGCTCTGCCCCCCAGGGGGCGATGCTCTGCCCATCCTGGGCGTCGCCATATTGCGACCAGAGCCACTCTAGCGCCTGAGGCAGAGGCCACAGAGCCATGCCCAGCGCCCGGGCCATCTTTGCTCCAATGGAGCCTTGGCTGCGGGAAGGGAAGAGAGAGACAGAGAGGAAAGCGCGGTGGAGGGGTGGAGAAGCAAATGGGCGCTTCTCCTATGTGCCCTGGCCGGGAATCGAACCCGGGTCCTCCGCACGCTAGGCCGACGCTCTACCGCTGAGCCAACCGGCCAGGGCACTCTATTTTTAATTTTTTGAGAAACCACCATACTTTCTTTCATAATGGTTGTACTACTTTACATTCCCACCAACAGTGGAGTGGATCAGGGTTCCTTTTTCTCCACAGCCTCTCCAGCATTTGTTATTACCTGTCTTGTTGATAATAGCTAATCTAACAGGTGTGAGGTGATATCTTATTGTAGTTTTGATTTTCATTTCTCTCATAGCTAATGAAGATGAGCATCTTGTCACATATCTGTTGGCCATTTGTATTTCTTCCTGGGAGAAGTATCTGTTCATGTCCTCCTCCCATTTTTTTATTGGATTGTTTGTTTGTTGTTGAGTTTTATGACTTCTTTGTATATTTTGGATATTAGGCCCTTATCTGTGCTGTTGTTTGAAAATATCATCTCCCAATTAGTTGACTGTCTATTTGTTTTGTTGTCAGTTTCTCTTGCTGTGCAAAAGCTTTTTAGTCTGATGTGGTCCCATTCATTTTTTGCCTTCACTTCCCTTGCCTTTGAAGTCAAATTCATAAAGTGATCTTTATAACCAAGGTCCATGAGTTTAGTACCTATGTTTTATTCTATGTAATTTATTGTTTCAGGTCTTATATTTAGGTCTTTGATCCATTTTGAATTAATTTTCGTACAAGGGGACAAACTGTAGTCGAGTTTCGTTCTTTTGCATTTAGCTTTCCAGTTTTCCCAGCACCATTTGTTGAAGAGGCTTTCTTTTCTCCATTGTGTGTTGTTGGCCCCTTTATTGAAAATTATTTGACCATATATGTGTGTGTGTGTGTGTGTGTGTGTGTGGTTTTATTTCTGGGCTTTCTATTCTGTTCCATTGGTCTGAGTGTCTATTTTTCTGCCAATACCATGCTGTTTTGATTGTCATGACTCTACAATATAATTTGAAGTCAGGTATTGTAATGCCTCTAGCTTTGTTCTTTTTCCTTAGGATTGCTTTGGCTACTAGGGGGTTTTTATCGTTCCATATAAATCTGATAATTTTTCGCCCCATTTCTTTAAAAAATGCCATTGGAATTTTGATGGGAATTACAATTAAATTTGTATATCGCTTTGGGTAATATAGTCATTTTGACTATATTTATTCTTCCTATCCAGGAACAAGAAATATTTTTCCATTTTGTTGTATCTTTTTTGATTTCCCTTAACAATACTTTGTAGTTTTCATTATATAGGTCCTTTACATTCTTTGTTATGTTTATTCCTAGATATTTTATTATTTTTTTTGCAACCATGAAGGAAATTATTTTTTTGAGTTTGTTTTCTGATGTTTCATTGTTGGTATATAGAAAGGCAATGAACTTTTGTATATTAATTTTGTATCCTGCGACCTTACTGAATTAATTTATTGTTTCCAGTAGTCTTTTTGTGGAGTCTTTGGGGTTTTTGATGTATAGGATTATATCATCTGCAAAAAGTGAAACTTTTACTTCTTCTTTTCCAATATGAATGCCTTTTATTTCTTTATCTTGTCTGATTGCTCTGGCTAGAACTTCCAGCACTATGTTAAATAAAGTGGAGAGAGTGGACAACCTTGTCTTGTTCCTGATTTTAGGGAAAAAGTGCTCAGTTTTATGCCATTTAATATGATGTTAGCTGATGGTTTGTGTCCTGTTTTTATTAGTCTTGTCACCCTAAATATTGTAGATTGAATATTCCATGAGGTCATGGGTCATTTCTTTGCTGCCTTTGTAAGTTTCCTTGATGTTCAACACAATATATATTTACAATAAGATTAATTTACTGACTGATATAGAATTATTTGCAATTTATTGTCTCCACTGAAAATGCTCACCTGACAATTTCTTTTTCCCCCATTCATTTATTAATCTATTTACTTATTAATCCATTCATTCACTTGATAAATAATTATTCAATGCCTATTAAGCTCTAAGCACTGGTGTAGGCTTTGGGGAAACACAAGTGACTACTATATACTCTTTCTTTAAGAAGTTCCAGTCTTGCTGAGGGAGGTGAATAATTGTGATATAAAATAAGTAATTAAAGACCACTATGGTATTTTCACTCATTAACTGAGTAAAAAGGTCAGGGAAAGAGTCAGAGAGAAGGTGGCAGTGAGAGTGAGTCCTCATTTATGTGTATGAATTCTTTGTATGAACAGTATAGGGAGGTTGTTTTCCAGGCAGAGAGAAGAATATTTTCAGTAGCATGTGTTCAGCCATGGGGAACAGGAGGTAAGTAATCAATGGTAAATGAGGTTAGGGAGATAGGCAGAGGCAGAAACCTGAAGAATCCTGGAAGCCACATAGAGGGGCTGGGACTGATTTCTTCAGGCAGAATGGTGTGGTTACTGACTTTGAGTAACAGAGGAACAGGACTTGCTCTCCTTACTCAGTCACTTTTGAGTACTTGCATCATCAGATGAATTAGACTTATCCTAATATGCAGTTAGACACTTATGTGTTGGCTGGGCAAACCACGTGTTTTTTGTTTTTGTTTTTTTTTCCAGAGAAAAACTGTCTAATAGCTGGCCCTAAACAGCATTTCAGGGAATCGTTAGCATCAGAATGAGAAACCGAATTGCATGTTGCCTGTGTAATTCCCTCCACTGGACCCACAAGACACAAGAGTGCAGGGATGCTGTCTGTTTGTTCGCCTATGTATCCCAGCATCTAGGTCATTGCTGGCTCACAAAAACTAACCAATAAGTATTTGTAGAGAAAATAAATGATTTCATGATTAAACCTAAGTCAATATTAGTTCATTTTGAAGCAGAAGTATCTCTTGTTATTAGGTAGTAATTTGGGTCTGTTCACAAGTAATATCTTTGGATTCTACCTTGTTGTGAACTAGCAACAAATCTCTTTTTTGTTTGTTGGTTTGTTTGGTAATTTGTCATCTTTTCTGTAGGCTGTGGCTATTGTGAATAGAAGAGAAAAGTCCCCAAGGATGTTGATTTTGGTAACTACCTGCGTTGTATTTCTTCTTCCTAGATCTCTCCTGATGGCCACGCTAGTGCTATCAGAGCAGTTGACCTTAAATGATCTGTTGGTCTCATTTTTCCTGATGCTAATATTTGTACCTTTGTTATTTATCATTTTGTCCAAATGAGCATTCTTAATTCCTCCAATTCTTTTAATGTTTCATATACAAGTGGAGGCACGTGGGCCATAGTCTTATAGTCTGAATTGCTGAATTCACAACTCCTGAGGTTGGGGAAGCAGTGGAATAAATCCAGTGATGCGAAGCCTCTGCCGCCAGACATCCCTTTTGTGACATGAAACAGCTTTGTGTTAATAAAAAAAGGTCTTTGTGAGCATTGCTGTGTTTGCCCAAAGCTTATCTTGATCTTTGTTGTTGTTTTTTTCTTTTTTTATCCCCCCTCTTTGGCTTTCTCTCTGTATCTATGAGTCTGTTTCTTTTGACTTTCTTATTTGCATCTCTTTGATTTTCACATATAAGTGAAATTATATGGTAGTTGTCTTTCTGTCTGATTTATATCACTTAGTATAATACCCACTTGGGGTCCATTGATGTTGTTCCAAATGGCAAGATTTCATTTTTTTATTGGTGCATATTATTCCATTCTTATTTTTTATATATATATATATATATATATATATATATATATATATATATATGTGTGTGTGTGTGTGTGTGTGTGTGTGTGTGTGTGTGTGTGTGTGTGTATTGATATATATACTTTATCCATTCATCTACTGTTGGTATTGTTGGTATCATATCTTGGCTATTAGTAGCTATGCTACAATGAAAATAGGAGTACATATATATATTTTTTTATTTTTATTTTTTAAATTGAATTTTATTGGGATGACACTGGTTAATATTTTTGAGTTAGTGTTTTGTTTTCTTTGGGTAATTATCCAGAAGGGGAATTGCTAGATCATATAGCAGATCTATTTTTAATTTTTGAGAAATATATGCTGCTTCTGCCTCTTCTTCAGCCTAGCCCACACTGTACTCACCCCCTCCTTCAGCTTCTGAACATTTCTGACATCTTCTTTCCTCCTCATATTTGTCTTTCATCTCTTTTTTTCTATTGGTAGTTGGCCTCAAATTCTTCAACTTAGGTGAATTTGGTCCCCAACTATAGATTTAATCATCCATAAATACTCATCAATATACATTAGCCTTCTTTTTAATTTGTTTACAAATTTTGTTCAATATCTAGTATAGTGACACTCTATAAACATGCAAATAAACATATTAAACACACACACAGAAAACTAGGCAAATCAAATTGATGGTGATTGATGTACTTCTGACTAGTCCTATGAGGATATTATCAGGATGCTTAGCAGAGCTGGAGAGAGAGGTGACCATCAAATTCAACTTCTTCTGATAATCCTTGACAGAATGCCATTTGTTAAAGATTTCCCATTCTACTTTTCTCTGAAATGTTTTGCTCACCTTATTTTATACATGTATTTATCATCTAAGATTATTCTGACTAGAGATAGGTGACTATAACTTCTATTTGAATATTAATTCATACTTATTAATCATAACTTTAAAAAATAGTTTGAATATTTGGTACTCTTGTATACCCTTAAGTTAGTAAATATGTAATATTGCCCATGAGTACCTTGATATGCCACTTCAAAAGTCAATATGGTTTCTACCACCACAGCTGGGAAGTTTCAGAACAAGGCACTGGCAGATATGGTATCTGATTAAAATTCATTTCCCGATTTTATAGATGGCCACCTTCTCACTGTGTACTCACATGGAGAAGTGGTGAGGAAGCTCTCTGGATTCTCTTTTATAAGGGCGCTAATCAATGATGGGATTCAGCTAGCTTTCACCAATTCAGCAGAGTCTATACCTAATTTTTTGTTGAGTTTGACAAACTGGTTGTTAAAATGGCACCTGTAATCAGGGTTTTCTCTAAGGTGAGTGCCTGGGCAGCTGCCCATTGTGGAAATCACAAATTTACATTCCTTATTCTTTCTTAATTCTCTTTTGCACAACAGTGTATTCTAACTGCCTGTAGTAACGTTCATTCTGTCCATAGCTGGAAAAAATTGCAAGTGAGGGTGACAATCAAGAAGCAATACTGAAATATCTTAAATAGGTTTTATTGTTTTTTGTCAGATATTATTTAATATTTTTATTAATATTTTAAAATTTTTTCTTATAATATAATCTAATTTTTTGTATCTCTTATTGTTCTTATTTAAGTATTAAATGCATGAAGTAATAAACTACCTTTCAGTATATCTTTTTTTATACTTAAAATGGTCATTAGGGCAGAGAACCAGTTGTTAAATTATTTAAATCCCACCCTAGCACTAATTCCATTTATGGAAGATCACCTCCCAAAAGACCAAAAGACCTACCTCCAAATACTATTACACTAGGGATTAAGTTTCAACATGTGAATTTTGGGAGGACACAAACGTGTAGTTTATAGCAATAACCAAGCAAACAACAACGACCCTGGTTGGGGGGGGATCAGTATCCAGAGTTGCTATAATAATAAATTATCTAAAATGTCCAGCTTTTAACAAAAATAATGAAACATGCAAAGAAAGAAGAGTGTGGCCCATATACAATGAAAATAAAAACAGGCAATGGAAGCTATATTTAAGGGGTCCAGATAATGAAATTAGCAAATAAAAACTTAAAAACAGCTATTATTGATTATTTATGTTTAAAGAACTACAAATTCATGATTAAAAAATAAGAGAAAGGTATGATTATCATGTCTCATAAAATAGAGATAAGCAACAGAAAAAGATAGGAATTATAAAAAGTATAAAACTCAACTCTGGAGTTGTAAAGTACAGTAATTAAAATGAATAATTTACTAATGGGAATCAACAGTGTATTTGAGCTGGCAACAGAATCAATCAGCAAACTTTAAGATAAGTCAATAGAGATATATGAAGGGAGACAGAGAGAAGATAGAATGAATTAAAATGAACACTACCTCATAAAGATATGGAAAATCATGAAGTACACCAAAGATACCTCTGATAGGAAAAATAAATAAAGAAAGAACAGAAAAGAAGGAGGGAGAGAAATGGGCAGAAAAATTATTTTAAAAAATAATGTCTGAAAATTCCCCCAAATTTGAAGAAAAACATTAAGCTATACTACTAAGAAGATCAATGACCTCCAAACAGGATAAAATCAGAGATCCCAACCCAAATAAATCATAGTAAAAATGATTAAAGTAAAAGATAAAGAGAATATCCTAAAATGAGCAAAAGAAAAATGATGCACCACATGTGGAAGACCCCAATAACAGTAACAGCTGACAATAAAACCAGTGCAAACCAGAAAGTAATGGGATGATAAATTCAAATGCCAAAAGAAAAAGAATGTCAAATAAGAATACTATATCAAAAAGAAGGTGAAATAAAAGTTTTCCAAAATAAAAAAAACTTAGAATATATATAACTAATAAACTGCCCTTACAAAAAGTATTAAATATAGTTCTTAAAGCTGAAAGCAAGTGACAATAGACAGTATTTTGAGTCTATATAAAAAGAAACAAAAATACCAGTAAAAATCATTATGTAGGTAATTCTGAAAGACAGAATGCTTGCATATATCTTCTCCTTCATGTCTTTACTTACTTGAAACGTAATTAAATAAAACAATATGCATATAACTGTATATCTGGTCATATAATACATAGAAATGTAATATATTTGACAACAACAACACAAAAGAAGAAGATGGAGTAAGGAAATGAATGGTACCAGATGGTAAAGGGAATCTAGAGGAAGAAACAAGAGAACCAAGAGGAGAAAATAAAAAAGTTAATATAGCAAACTTAGTGAATATACACTTTTGAAAATGGTTTTTTAAAAGACATAAGATAATATAAAATAATAATTATATCAATGTATTGTTGGGTCTACAAAAATACATTAAAATGATGATACACCATGATCAAGTGGGATTTATGCTAGGGATACAAGGTGGGTACAACAACCATAAATCTTCCTGACTAGACGGTTGTGTAGAGGATAGAGCATCAGACTGGGATGCACAGGATCAGGTTCAAAACCCTGAGGTCACTGGCTTGATTGCAGGCTTATCGTCTTGAGCGTGGTCCACCAGCTTGAGCGTGGGGTTGCTGGCTTGAGCTTGGCATCATAGACATGACCCCACAGTCACTGGCTTGAGCCCAAAGGCCCTGGATTAAAGGCCAAGGTTACTGGCTTGAGTCCAAGGTCACTGGCTTGAGCAAGGGATCACTTGCTCTGCTATAGCTTCCTGGTCAAGGCATATATGTGAAAGGAGTCAATGAACAACTAAGGAACGGCAACAAAGAATTGATGCTTCTCATCTCTCTCCCTTCCTGTCTGTCCCTATCTATCCCTCACTCTGTCTCTCTGTTTCTATCACACACACACACAGAAACCATTAGTCTGATACATCACATCAACAAATAAAAAATATCAATGAACAACTAAGGTGTCACAACAAAAAACTGATAATTGATACTTCTCAACTCTCTCCGTTCCTGTCTGTCTCTTCCTATCTATCCCTCTCTCTGACTCTCTCTCTGTCTCTGTAAAAAAAATAAAAATAAAAAAATTAAAATCATATGATTATCTTAATAGATGCAGAAAAAGCGTTTGACAAAATTTAACATCCACTTATGATAAAAACTCAACAAAGCAGGTGTAGAGGAAATATACCGCAACATAATAAAGGCCATCTGTGACAAGCCCACATCTAACATCACACTCAATGGTGAAAAGGTAAAAATTTTTCTCCAAAATTGAGAAAAAGACGAGGATTCCCAGTCTTGCCAGTTTTATTCAACATAGTACCCAAGGTAAAATACAGATTTAATGCAATCTCTATCAAAGTCTTGCTTAATTAGGTGATGGCACAGGGGATAGAGTGTCAGCTGAGGACCAGGTTCAAAACCCCGAAGTCTCCAGCTTGACATGGGCTTATCTAGCTTGAGCACAGGCTCACCAGCTTGAGCACAGGATCATTGGCTTGAGTGTGGGATCATAGACATGACCCATGGTAGCTGTCTTGAGCACAAAGGTCAACTGGCTTGAAACCCAAAGTTATTGGCTTGAGCAAGGGTTCACAGGCTCAGCTGGATTCCCTTGATCAAGGCACATATAAGAAAACAATCAATGAACAACTAAAAGTACCACAGCTATGAGTTGATGCTTCTTATCTCTTTCTTTTTCTGTCGGCGTGTCCCTCTCTATGTCTCTTTCATTAAAAAAAATCTAATGACATTTTTTCAAAGAAGTAGAAAGACATCCTGAAATTTGCATAAAATAACAAAAGATTCCAAATAGCCAAAACAATCTCAAGAAAAAAGAACAAAGCTTGAGAATCACTTTCTGATTTTATTTTATTATTTTTTTGGTATTTTTCCATAGTAAAAAGTGGAGGGGTGGCAGACAAACTCCTGCTTGCACCCGACGGAGATCCACCCAACATACCCACCAGGGGGTGATACTCAGACCATCTGGGGCATTGCTCTGCTACAACCGGAGCCATTCTAGCACCTGACGTGGAGGCCATGGAGTGTCCTCAGGGCCCAGGCTAACTTTGCTCCCATGGAGCCTTGGCTGCAGGAGGGGAAGAGAGAGAGAGAAAGGAGAGGTGTAAGGGTGGAGAAGCAGATGGGCGCTTCTCCTGTGTGCCCTGGCCGGGAATCGAACCTGGGACTTCCACACGTCAGGCCAATGCTCTACCACTGAGCCAACCATCCAGGGCCACTTTCTGATTTTAAATTATATTACAAAGCAATAAAAATTAAAACAGTGTAATATTGGCATAAAACCATATACACGGAACAATGGAATGGAGCTGAGAGCCCAGAAATAAACAGATGCATATATAGTCAATTAATTTATGACAAAGGTGTCAAAATATACAATCTGGAGGGGATCATCTCTTCATTAAATGGTTTTGGGAAAACTGGATATTCACATGCAAGAGAATGAAACTGGACACATATATTATACAATATAAAAAAATCAACTCAAAATGGATTAAAACCTCAATGTAAGCCCTGTAGCTGTAAAACTCTTAGAAGAAAACATGGGCAATAAGCTCCTTGACACTGACCTTGACAATGTTTTTTAAATTTGACACCAAAAGTACAAGCAATAAAAGCAAAATTCAATAAGTGGGACTAAATCAAACAAAAAAGCTTTGCACAGCAAAGGAAACTTGTAACAAAATGAAAAAGAAACCAATGAAATAAGAAAAATATTTGTAAATCACATATGCAATAAGGGTTTAAGATCCAAAATAGATGAGGAACTCATAAAACTCAATAGCCAGAAAATAAATAACCCCAGTAAAAAAATGGGCAAAGAATCAGAATAGAGACTTGTTCAAGGAAGACATAGAAATGGACAACAGGTACATGATAAGGTGCTTAATGTTACTAATCACCAGAGAAATGTAAATCAAAACCACAATATCATTTCATAATTTTAGGATGGCTATTATAAAAAGATAAGAGATGACAAATGCTGGCTAAGATGTGGGAGAAAGAGAACCTTAGTACATTGTTGATGGGAATGTAAACTTGTATAGCCACTATGGAAAACAGTATGGAAGTTTCTCAAGAAATTAAAAATAGACTATCATACAATCTAACAATTCCACTTCTGGGTATATAGCCAAAGAAAATCAAACCCCTATTTTGAAGAGATAACTGTGGTACCATGTTCATTGCAGCATTATTCACAATAGGCAACATATAAAAACAACTTAAGTGTTCATCAATAAATGAATAAATTTTAAAATGTGAAATATACACAGGGTAAGTAAAAGTAGTTTTACAATTTTTTTGTATGGAAAAATAATACAATAATTAATAAATAGTAATATAAGACTTTTCACATACTCATAACTGTAAACCTACTTTTGCCCCACAATTTTTCTCTCTCTCTCTCTCTCTCTCTCTCTCTCACACACACACACACACACACACACTGAACTGTTATTCAGGCTTATAAAGGAAAGAAATCCTCTCAATTATGACCACATAGATTAATCTGAAGAGCCTTATGCTAAATGAAATAAAATAAACCAGACAGAAAAACAGAGTCTATGTTATAGCATTTATGTAAAATATATATGAAAAAGTCAAACTCCTGAAAACTGGGAGTAGAAAAGTGATTTTCAGGGGATAGGCAGTGGAAGAATAGCTAGAGGCTGATAAAAGGGTGCAAACTTAGTTTTAAGATAAGTAAGGTCTGTAAATCCAATGTATTACATAATAACTATTGTTGATAATGCTGTGTTATAGAATTAAAATTTTCTAAAAGAGTAGAATTTAAATATTTTCACCAAAATAAGATAAATATGTGAAGTGATAAGGGTGTTAATTGATCAGTGGGAATGATCCTTTCACAATCAGAATACTGAAAAAGTAGGTTTACAGTTGTTCATATAATGAATAATACAATAATTAGTAAATAATAATACAAGAATAAACTCCTGTGTTTCATGTACTCACAACTGTAAATCTACTTTTGCCCCACTGTGCATATGCATATATTAAATCATTATGTAGTATACTTTAAATAGCTTACAATTTTGTCAAGTATAGCTAAATAAACCTGAAAAAAGTCCAACTATATGCTACCTACCATATAGAGTTAAATATATAAATAAATTTAAAGTTAAAAATTGAAAATGATATATTATGTAAAGAACAATAATGAAAGAGCTAGAGTGGCTATGCTGATATCAAAAATGTCTTAAAACAAACAATATAAAGTGATACTAGACATATAGACTGAAATATCATAATAGCAAAAGTGTCAGTCCATTAGGAGAATATAAAAATGATAAACTATATGCACTAAAAAAAAGTCTTAAAATACATGAGGCAAAAACTCATTGAGTTTAAAGAAAAATAGACAATTTTTGAATAGTATTTGGAAGCTTTAATACCTCACTTTCGATAATGAAATACAAATAGTCATAATAGCAACAAGGAAATAGAGGGGTTGAACACTATAAACCACTGAGACCTAACAGATATTTACAGAACACTTCATCCCGTTGTAGCAGAACACATATATTTCTCAAGTATGTGTGAAACATTTGCCATAATAGTACATGTGTTAGACCCATATAAAGCCTCAGTAAATTTAAGAGTATTGAAGGTATACAACATATATTCTAACTTACAATAAAATGAAATTAAAAATCAATAACAGAAAGAAATTCAAAAAAATGTATAAATTAAACAACACACTCCCTTAACAACTCATGGGTCAAAAAGGAAATCACAAGATAAATTTAAAAATACTTTGAAGTAATTTAAAACAAAGACATAATATACCAAAACTTATGGGATGCAGTGAAAGCAATGCTCAGGGGAATTATTATAGGTAAATGCCTATATTAAAAAAGGTCTCAAATAAGTAACTTAACTTCCCACCTTATAAAACCAGAGAAAAGGATAAAACAAACCCAAAGAAAGCATAAGAAAGAAAATAATAAAAATTACTAACAGAAATAAATGAAATACTGAATAAAAAAACAGTACAGAAAATCAAGCATATGGAAGATTTGTTCTTTAAAAGATTAACAAAACTGACATATCTTTAGCTAGACTGACCAAAAGAAACAGAGAGAAGACTCAATTGCTAAATTTGGGAATGAAAGAGAAGATATAAATATCAAACTTATAGAAATAAAAGGGATTGCTATGGAAATACTATGAAAAAAATGAGAATACTAATGAATTAGATCATCTAGATAAAAAATGAAAATTTCTTAGAAAAAAATCAAATTGCTAAAACTGACTCAAGATGAAATAGAAATCTGAATAGACCTACAACAAGTAGGGAGATTAAGTAATTTCAACTTCCTAACAAAGGAAAGCCTAGGTGGAGGAGGCTTCAGTGTTCAATTCTAAGAAATATTCAAGATGGAATTATTACAACTTTTCACAAACTCTTCCAAAAGAAATAGATGAGGGGAAAACATACATTGTGAGGTTAGTATTAATCTGATCCTGAAGCCAGATAAATGTATTGCACACACACACACACAACAAACTAATATCCCTTATGAGTATAGAGTCAAAAATCTTCAACAAAATACTAATGAATTGATTCCAGCAACATGTTCCATGAGTGCAAGATTAATTTAACATATTAAAATTAATTTATGTAATATGTCATAATAATGGAATAAATAAAAATCATAAATTATTTTAATAAATACAGAAAAAGCTTTTGAAATAATTCAATACATTTCCATGATTAAAAAAAAATCAAAAACAAAAACAACAAGGCATAAAAAGAAATGTCCTCAAATTGATAAAATGCCCACATTTACATCATACTTAATGGTGGAAGACTGAATGATTTCCCCTTACATGGAATGTAGCCCTCCAGCCTGCTGGGAACTACCAGTGTCATGTGGAAAAACTGCTTAAGACACAAACTGCTGTCAAGAGAAGAGGGAGAGGCAGTCAAGAGAGACTAACCTCCCAAGTCTCCTTCTCCCAGAGCTTTTATTGATCAGAAGCAGAAACTTTTTTACAAGAACAAAGGTAAGAATATTGCAAGGGATAAGGGAAAAGAATGACTAATGTACTTCTTGTTGATATAAAAAAAGGGTTAGTTTTGGTCATCATATTCTTTTTCTTTTGCTAATTAACAAGTGCAAAGGAGGAGCTATCTATAAACCTCTAGGCTAATTCCTAAAGCCCATTCACATGCATTCCTTTACATTTGCACAAAGGTCATTTACTCACACAGTTTATTGGTATATCCAAGAAACCTATTTCCCTGTGTTTGCAGTGGGGGATTACATTCCCATCACCAATCACATTTAGGGCTTTTTAACTAAAGTTTCTTAATCCAAGTTATAGAGGGGTCCAAGTTCAGATAGATGATATCCTACAATGAGGAACAAGACAAGGATGTCTGCTTTTACTTCTATTCAGCTTTGTACTGAAGACTATAGCCAGGGAAATTAGGTAAGAAAAAAGAAACAAAAGTATCTAGATTGAAAAAGAGGATATAAAACTATGTCTAGTCTAAGATGACATGATGATATGATCTTGTATTTAGAAAATCCTAAGAAATCTGCTAAAAAAATAACTTTATTAACAAGTTTAGCAAGGTTGAAGGATACAAGATCAATATAGAGGCCCTGGCCTGTTGGCTCAGTGGTAGAGTGCTGACCAAGTGTGTGGAAGTCCCAGAATTGATTCCCAATCAGGACATAGGAGAAGTGACCATCTGCTTCTCCATCCTTCCTCTTCCCCCTCCCCCTTCTCTCTCTCTCATTCTTTCCCTTCCTGCAGCCATGGCTGAATTTGTTCAAGCACTTCAGCCTTGGGTGCTGAGGTGGCTCTATGGAGCCTCTGCCTCAGGCACTAAAAATAGCTCAGTTGCAAACATGGCCCCAACTGAGCAGAGCATTGGCCCAAGATGGTGGTTGCTGGGTGGATTCTGGTTGGGATGTGTGGAGTCTGTCTCTCTATCTCCTCTCCTCTCACTTGGAAAAGAAGAAGGAAAAAAAAAAGATCAATATAGAAAAATCAATATGCTACCAATGAATACTCCAAGAATAAAATTAAGAAAACAATTACATTTGCAATAGCACTAAAAAGAATAAAATACTTAGAAATAAATATAACAAAGAAGTACAAGATTTTTATACTGGGAACTATAAAACATTATTGAAAGAAATTAAAGAAGACTTAAATATATTAAAATACATTTTATATTCAAGGATCAGAAAACTTAATATTGTTAAGATAACAGTACTTTCCAAATTGACTTATAAACTCACACAATCCTTGTCAAAATCCCAGCTGGCCTGGCTGTCTCTAAAATTGATATAGAAATGCAAGAAACCCAGAATATTCAAAGAATTTTGTAAAAGAAATCCCAGTTGAAGGACTCACTCTCTAATTTCAAGAGCCTCGGCCCTGGCCGGTTGGCTCAGTGGTAGAGCATCGGCCTGGCATGTGGAAGTCTCGGGTTCGATTCCCGGCCAGGGCACACAAGAGAGATGCCCATCTGCTTCTCCATCCCTCCTCCTCTCCTTCCTCTCTGTCTCTCTCTTCCCCTCACGCAGCTGAGGCTCCATTGGAGCAAAAGATGGCCCGGGCACTGCGGATGGCTCCATGGCCTCTGCCCCAGGCGCTAGAGTGGCTCTGGTTGCAACAGAGCGAAGATCCGAATGGGCAGAGCATCGCCCCCTGGTGGGCATGCCGGGTGGATCCCGGTCGGGTGCATGCGGGAGTCTGTCTGACTGCCTCCCCGTTTCCAACTTCAGAAAAATACAAAAAAAAAAAAAAAAAAAAAGAGCCTCAGTAATCAAGACAAGGTGGTGCTGACATAAGAAGAAACATATAGGTCAATGAAATAAATTTGAGAGTCCAAAAACAACTCATATTTACGCACAATTAATATTCTAAAAAGATGCCAAAAAAATTCTTGTTTTTTTTTTTTTTTTTCTTTTCCAAGTGAGAGGAAAGGAGATAGAGAAACAGGATCTGCATACACTCAACCAAGATCCACCAGTAATTCCTGTCTGGGGCCAATGCTCTGCCCATCTAGGGCCATGCTTGCAACCAAGTTATTTTTAGTACTTGAGGTGGAAGCTACACAGACCCATCCTCAGTACCTACAGCCAATGTGTTCAAACCAACTGAGCCATGGCTGTGGGAGGAGAAGAGAGAGAGAGAGGAGGGGGAGGGAGAAGGGTGGAGAAGCAGATGGTTGCTTCTCTTGTATTCCCTGAATAGAAATAGGACCCAGGATATCCACATGCTGGGCTGATGCTCTACCACTGAGCCAACTGGCCTGGGCCAAGATGCCAAAAGAATTCAATGGAAACATTATTCTCAACAAATGGTGGTGTCCATTAGATAGCTATATGCAAAAGAATAAATTGCCTGACCTGTGGTGGCGCAGTGGATAAAGCGTTGACCTGGAAATGCTGAGGTCACCGGTTTGAAACCTGGGCTTGCCTGGTCAAGGCACATATGGGAGTTGATGCTTCCAGCTCCTCCCCCCTTCTCTCTCTCCTCTCTCTCCCTTTCTGTCTCTCTCTCTCTCTCCTCTCTAAAAATGAATAAATAAAATAAAAATAAAATTAAGAATAAATTTGGCTTCTTCCTTTTCTTCAAAGATACACAAATGGCTAGTAAACCCATAAATCATTAGCATTAGGGAACTGCAATTCAAAACCACAGCAAGACTATAGCAAGAGACAAAGTAAGACCCAGCAATTACACTTTTGGGTATTTATCTGAAGAAACCCAAAACATTAATTTAAAAAGACACATGCATCCATCTGTTATTGCAGCATTATTTACAATAGGAAAGATATGGAAGCAACCTAAATGTCTATCAATAGATGAATGGATAAAGAAATGGTACATACCAGTATAGACAATGGAATATGACTCAGCCATAAAAAAGGAATGAAATCTTGTCATCTGCATTAACATGGATGGACCTAGAGGGTATTGTGCTGAGTGAAATAAGTCAGATAAAGACAAATGCCAGATGATTTCACTTATAGGTGGAATCTAACAAACAAAATAAACCAACAAACTCATAGACACAGAGAACATTTCGATGGTTGCCAGATGGGAGGGCATTTGGAGGGATGGGTGAAAAAGGGGATAAAATAAGAAGTACAAATTGATACTAATAGAATAGTCATGGGCATGTAAAGTGTAGCACAGGAAATATAGTCAATAATATTGTAATAACTATGTATGGTGTCAAATGGGGACTAGATTTATTGGGGTGATCACTTCTTAAGTTATATATTATGTCTATTCATTATATTGTACACCTAAAACTAATAGAAATGCTTCCACTATTGCTAATTTCAAGTTATCTATGTCATCTTGCTACTCAGGGAGTTGGGAAGAAAAGCACAGTAACACTCCTTGTAATTCCAACATTTAGGTACAATATAAACTTGAGTAAAGAAAACAGTAAAACCATTAAAGAATGGTGATTTTCAACTATTTATTACTTTTTAGCATAATTTATTAAATTATAATTTTATATAGTTTAAATTTAAATAATGGTTTTCTCAACTGGCTTGCAAAATTCTTAATATTTAAAAATTGGCTTGTGTAAGCTGGAATAAAGTGGTTCCAGCATACCACTGCTCCCAGGTATTCTGGCTTGGGTGGCACTTAAGAATTATGAATGAAAGAATGTGCACTTAAGTTAGATTTAAATAAAGCATTTATTTAAATATTATTGGCCAAAATGTAGTCACATGATTCTTGGAACACTGGGGAAGATAGTCTTTTAGCTTGATGTTCATCCTGTTATATATCAAGATTTGTAGATGAATGACTATTAGGAAACAGCTTCTGTCTCTGCCCCAAAGTTTCAGGCCCAAGTCTTCATTTTTTTCCTTTTCACTTACCAATAGTCATAGGAAGAAGACACAAAACACAATATACCTTAAAATAGTCCAACCCATTCAGAGAACATGTTAGTAACTAAAGTACGTATGTTCTGCTCTAGTCCAACCTGGTTTGCTATCATCCAACATGGCATGGGCTGTGCCCCAAATAGGCTGGAGACATTTTCTCCTCATTATCACCTTGTTAAGCAACCCCCTGCCTCTGAGGCATGTTCTGGGATCTTAACGAGGTGATAATGAGGAGAAAAATTATGTGGCAGTTCTTGGTCTGGTCTAGTCTTCATAGTTCTGAGGAGACTCAAGCTTTAATTAAAAATACTTTCCTTTGATATAAAACTTTCAGAAGACATAGTTTGATGAGTCTATTCGAAGGAAAGAAGGGGCAATGTGTTTTCCTATGAGTGCACATCTAGAATATGTCTTTTCCTCATTATTACAACAAAGATAGGTACATTCCTGGAAAGAAATAAGGAATTATAAGACACATAAATGAATAGATAAGAGTAAGGAAGATGGAGGGAGAAAACAGAAAAAGAAGTCCAAGTGTTATACATCTTACAGATAGAACATCTAGATTTTTCTCTACATTTTCTTTTGATTATTTGGTGCTCTTTAGGCCTGTTCCCTGTAGAAAAGTGTTTTATGATATGTACATGTTTGGTCCATTAGTGTCACCTCAACTCATTATACAAACCAGATAGTTCATTCAAAATATCAGGGGTTTACATGATATTATTTGACGAGTATACTTCAAAATGATTAATTTAGAGGGCTTACTTTATTTTTTTTAAATGTAACTTTGGATTGTTTGCTAAATATGAAGGATAGCTTCTTTATTGCTTACAAATGATTTTAAAATCAAGGCACTTTATCATCATTAAAGATAGTCACTGATCACTTCATTTAATGGAGAAATATATCAGTAAATGCCTGCATTTAAGTAGTCTTTCTTAAGAAGTTAAAATTCTTTCTTAACTTTTAGGTGTTCTCAGGATATCTCAATGAGATAACTTTTTAAAAATAGAAGGAGAAATTTTATCACCACTATGTTACATATAGTGACATGGAACACTCTTCTACATGAAGCAAAGCATTGGATCACAGCCCGAAGCACCCATCAACACTGTTTCCCAGTGGCTGTCTGTCTTCATGACAAATTCTGACCACCCAACAGTCCATTTGGCTGTGGTGAACACAGGGGGAAGAAGAGGAATGGCCAAACCCCACCATGCTGACACACAATCATGCTACAGTCCATTTGTTCATTTGTGCTTCAAGTCTGAGGCAAATGGAGTTGAAGGAACTTTCCCAAGGCTGTTTCCTCGGAGGTGGTACATTCTCTTATTTGTCCACCTCACACACTTGATTAAACTATTCCATGGACAGGCCCATTTTATTATTACGGAGTCAATACATCTTTATCTGATTTTATTAGGTAATGAGGTAAGTCCCTCAGTAGCCCAGCAGTGTCACAATCATACTTCTGCACATGCTTTCCTCAAGAGAAAGCAAAAATTCCAGGACCGTATTCTATCTGAGCCAAGCTGTGTATCAATAAAGAACTTTCAAAACTGTTAATGCATGAAATGTTTTGCGAACATCTGACTTGATATCTCTTATTAACTTCATTTCTAGCTTCCTAAAACTTTAATTAAAACTTAAGAAAGAGGAGTTCTATGGCTCTGTTTTGATTGGCATGTGAAAATTTGGGATCACATCTCAATAATTATACTCAACTTGTTTGTCTTTATTCATGGAGAAACATGAGAGCGAAGATTATTCTAAATAGTAGATGATCAAAGAAATATTTGTTTTCTTTGATAACTATAATTTTCTTGTGAAGATGCTATATTAATTTTTATCCTCTGACCTTTCATCAACTAACTGTGAAGAAAAAAGTATAAAAATCACAATCTGGTGGCAAGGAGAAAGCTTAAACATTCCCCCAATATAACAAGTGGAACTCAATAAAACATGGATTTTTCTAAATATGTTTTACACTTTAGGGCCATATTTTTTTTTAATGACCATAAAATACAGATTTGAAAGACACAAAATCAGTATGAACAGCATTTGTATTTAGCTGGAGTTTAGAGAAACAGCCTGTTCTTTAGAAAAGCATTCCTGTTAAGAAAAATAAATTCAGTATCATTTCTGAGCATACAGAGAAAGGAAATGTCAAGATTTAATTAAAGCAAACATTCAACTCTTTAGATGCCATTTACCCAGAAGCCAGGATCCATGCTAATAGATTTATAATAGATTTTGTTATTTAAATAATTGGGATTAAGCAAATACTCCAATTAGCATGAAACCGTGTGAAGCAGCACAAATGTTCCTCTTTCAGTATCAACTGGAACATGAATGAGAAATATAAATGGTACTAGAGATGGATGTCAGAAGATTTGATGTCTAGTCCTAAGTAGGCCACCAAATAGACGTGTGGCCCTAGTCAAATTATCTCTCTTGGCCTCAAAATCCTCATCTATAAAATGTGAAAGTTTCACCAAATGATTTTTAAAGTCACTTCTAGTTCTGTGGGTTTTATGCCAAGGAGGAGAAAGTTGGGAAAAGAGATTCCCTAAAGCAAAATTCTCAGGGTTTTACCATGTAACCAGCCTGGAATCATCCTTCCCTTTGCTCTAATTATATCCTTTCTTTCCCACACATTCTCCTGCACACCATTAGGAAATAAAATGAGGAAGAAAGAAAGCCTCCTGTTGCATGCAAAAAACAGATCTGCCAGTGGTAAAGGGTTGGGTTTAAATTGAGGCTTCGCTGCTGATATCAGATTTTATTTTAATTAGATGTCAAGTTCTAAGACCATGAAGCCGAAATGATAAAGAGCAGACTATTAACTGTCCCTATTACGGAGCCCCAAGTATCTCTTAATTTATGTACTGATAATCTCCTGGTAATTCTCTGGGTGCTGCCACCGTAAACATTCCAGTTTTTCTCCTGCTTCCCATGGATTTGTTCTCCAGCCATCACGGAGTTTCCCCATTATGCTCAGCCCAGCTCATTTAGAGCAACCGCCTTGCCTCACAGCCAAACCACCGGCCTCAGCTGGGGCCAGGGGAGTGGGCGACAGCTCATCTGCAGCAGAGCCTTTGGTGGAAGTGTGGCCAATTAGTCACACGTTTGGTGTTCTAATTAGGCGAGGCCGGGACTTTGGAAAATGTGCTGTTGATTTAGGTACTTCCTCAAACAATGCTAAATTGTGTTATGTGAAATTCAATTAGTCTTTTTCTAAACGTTTCCACATCTGTTCTTCCTTAAGTATAAAGTGATGAGGAGAGAAGGAGAAGTGAAAAGCCAGAGTCTCCACTGGTGAAATATGTTAGGCCTTAGGGACCAGCCCTTTTCCCAGCTTTTGACCCTGAACAGTGATATACAGGAAGGAACAAAGTTGGAGAGCTATCATGGTGAAGCCCTTTTAAATAAATCATTATAGAAGAAATACTGCAACTGCACGGGAATGTAATCTTGCATGATGGCCATAAACTCAGCTTTGTTTGAAAATGGATGGCATGGGGGTGGAACCATTAAGAAGCAAATGATTATAAATTCTGTTGTAAAGGTAGTATGCATGGTCATTCTAGTTATATATTTTTTTTAAAGGAGTCTTTAAAAAAATCCTTTGGGTTAATATTTCATGTTTCGGTCCGGTGTAATGAGTTTTTGTCGCCTCCTATCTATTGAAATTTTCCATATAAAATTGAGAACAGCCCCAAATCCCAAAACATTTGAAGTTTAAAAGGTGGGGGGGGGGGGGGTGACAGAAGAGGAGGAGGAGGGAAAGAAGGAGAAGAAGGAATTATTCCACTAGTTCCGAAATGTTTCATAGTTTCCATTTGAGCCACTATTGTCAGCCACAAGATAGTATTTCGCTTTGATCTTTCAAACTCTGACAAGCTGCTCCAACTCTGAGCTTTCCTTCTTTAATTTGTTAGAGATGTGATGTTATCTCTTCACAGCATCTCTTTAATTCCAGCACCCTCCTGACATCACACCTAACACCATGTCCATGGCGTGTTTCCATGTTGTATCACACTGCATATCCACTGACTTGACCGAAGTGGCATGGCTCAAAACCACAGGCGTCCAAAGGTGAAGGTGTACATTCATTTGATCCTTGTTTCTGTTATCACCTTTTCAGTGACTAACATTTCAAAACCTTATCTGTGGCTGGCAGGCCATGTTTCAGTTTTGTCAAAGCCCGGATATAGACTGTGTGGTTTTCCGATGATATATCTCCATAAGATTTGTGGAATGCTAAAGATGGAGTTGTCAACACTACTTTATGGCACCTCAGTGCATGTCAGAAAATGAAAATATTTTCACAAGTGATAGCATTATTTTGATGGATGACATGCTCTTTTAAGACAAAGACTTATTTAAATTAAAATTTTTAAGAAAAGAAATCAAAATAAGGCATTACCAGTAAATAATGTGATTTGTCTGGTGTCCAGCTCACACAAACAAGAGAAAAAAATTAAACAATTAGAGTGGTAACACTTTTAAAGCCAGTCTGGGTTTGCAGTTTCCACTAACTAAAAAGCATCCCAAGTTTAATGACTCTATTTAAATTTAAATTTCCATTCACTAAACAAACTGTGCTCCTCTGAAATGAAGTAACAGGTATTTCCAGATTGTAATTAACCCAATGAACAAAATAAAGATGTAAACAATTTAATGAACTTAAATGAAAAAAAAAGGAACTATGGTTTCAGAATCAGTTTACAATTGTATGTAATAGGAGTTACAGCAACAGATGTAAATAGTTTTTTACTGTTGAAGATAACTGTAAGTCTTAAGGTTTTGAGAGTGTGTTCTAAAATCTGGTTTTGCAGAAATACTGATTGGTAATTATAATCTAATATCACTCTTATTTTTCTCACACACAGGAAAATCTACCAATATTGCAACTTGCACAACCAGAGTTAAAAGGAAATTTTGCTTTAATTTCTCAATTAATCTTTATCTTTTGTGACTTACTAAAGTTGGTTAATTATGCACAACATTAACTCCACGGAGCAACATTATTTGATTTTTAAAAACTTTTATTAAAAAGAAAATGATCTAGATAACTTTAAGCTGAATGTTGATAATAAAAAAAAGAAGAGCGTTTAATTCACTGGTTTTAAGCTGAACAAACAAGCCTCATCTTTTGCTACCTGAAGGCTCAGTCCAACCTTACTGATTTTATGCTCATTTTATAGCAGTAAAATAAGATCACTGTGAACCTGTCTATCTTGAATGAAGTGAGCTCACGTCATCTTGCTTCCTATTTGCCCTTCATTATATAGCAATACCAGAGACATCACTTAAAAAGTATCAGACTCACCCCCAACTTCTATAAGCCTGTATACTCCGATTAGCACTTGTCAAATGACTTTCAGTTATCATAAACACAGTTTCAAAATTATTCTGCCTTCTAAAGTGACAATCTTGGGGGAAAGCATCGTTTTAATGTTGTATGCTAATGTCATGTATGAGAGACCAAATGTGTAAAATAGTTTTCTCTAGGTTATTAGTTCAAACCCAGATTAAACTCCATAGAATGATGGCATGTCTCTGGGGAGAGAAGGGAAGCAGGTCTGCAGATGTTGCCACTCCAGGCTGCCCCTTGCCTTCAGAGAGTGTGCTTGGTCAGCTGAGGGGCATCTTCCTTCTCCTTGTTTTCACACAGTGGCGATCAGGATTTTCAATGCATCCCACATGTGTTTGCCTCCTGCCAACTCTGAGTTGGCCTTGTGCTAGACCAGGCCTGGCTCAAGGGGTATTTTTTATTTTGATAGACAAGATGTCACGTTTTGTTGTCTTTGTTACCAGACACTTTAGTATCATTAATGATACTAAAGAACAATATATTAGCTTTATACAATTTATAAATAATATTGTGAAACTAATAACTCTAATTTTAAAACTTAGTCTTTTCTACTGCTCTCTTAAAAACTCTTTTCTATTTTTTAAGTTGCTGTTTTGTAAAACCATGGTAGCCACGGCCACCATCACAGCCGCCTGGCTCTTGTAAGTTCACATTTGATCTGGACAGACGGTAATAAAATTGCAGAGCCAAAAACGGGTGGTCCATTTTCCTTTATTCTAGATTCGCACTCGGCAAGCGAGTAAAAACACAGAGTGGGAAACACTTCCCTTTCCATTCAGGGCTCCCCAAACCACTGATTCATCCGAGTTTTCCTAGAATCAAGGCCTCACCTCTTTGCCTCCATTTTGGTTGCCTCCTCTCCCCCACGTGGCCTCTCTCCCCCTAGAACAACATGACCTCTCCAAAATGGCCTCTTAGCTCCTCCTTTTAAAACTTTTTTGGCACGAAAGCCCTCCCCCAACATGCATTAGCATAACCAAACCCCTTCCCAAGCAAGAAGGCAATCAGCACCACCACATAGGCAGTGGCCATCTTTAACAGAGTGAGCAAAATATATCTTACCTGCCCGACATGTTTCTTTCCCTGTCTTACCTGCTTAGAGAGTGAACTCTTAGAAGGCAAGAATAATGTTCCCTACATTTCTATTGCTTTGGACTATCATTTACAGAACACATTATCTAGTATTTGTTTTGACTGATGATACTACATGTTAGCAAGTCTGTACCATATAATGATGGCCACAAATTCCACATCTCCAGGTGTGAGGGCCACTGCAGAATTGGATCCCAGACACCAGATACCTCCAGTATCTTTTGTCACCTGTTGTTAGGCTGATGCTACCAATGATTTTCATGTGTATTTACATTTGGGGACTGTGATGGCTGGGAAGTGATAGAAGGATTGACCTGCTCTAACACCTGCTCATGGCCACGATCACAGACACTTGGCCCATGCAGGTTTGCATTTGATTCGGACAGACAGTAATGAAACAACGAAGCCAAGGACTGGTGGGTCATTAGCTTTAATCCTAGCTTGCACCTGATGGGCAAGAAATACACACAGTGGGAAAACACTTCCCTTTCCATTCAGGGCTCCCAAAGCCACTGACTTCTCTGAATTTCCTAGAATCAAAGGTTCCTACCTCACCAGCCTTATTCACCTCTGTTCCCCATCTCCTTCTCCCTGCACAAACTCTGTACAAACTGGCTTCTCCTTTAGCACTCCACCATCTTGGCTGCTTCTCCTCTCCTCCACATGGCCTTTCTCTGCTATCCTCTCTAATGCTAACCTCAGGAACCGAGAGAGAGCAAGCTCCCGGTCTGCCCCATTTTATAGTGTAGAAATCAAAACCTTTAATCCAATATACAAACAAGAAAGTCTCTGATACAAAGTCACTTAAAGTGGGAAAGGCTTAGTCTTAAAACTAAGCCTTAGGGTATAATGACCCTGCCTGCTTGTAGCCTGTCCCCCACACCCAATGCAAACTATAAGCGAACAAACCTATATATCATATTTACAAACTTATTTGACCAACACTTGCCTAGACACAATCAGGAACCAACTAACACAATTAAATCAAAGGACAGCATTGGGGATAGAAAGGTACACTGATTGATTAAGAAAATATAATTCATCTAGAAAGAGTTAAAATAAAAGTTAAATTGTCAAATAAAACACAAGACAAGAAAAGTCACATACAGCACAAAATTAAGCAGCTGACTGTGAAGAGTGGGTAGGATGTGAATAAAAGATAGTATTAAGCATGGTATTTCTTAGCATTTCTGGTAGAGAGATTGACATGAGTTAAGGTAAGTAGGAAGCAATCAAGGTGGTTGTCCTTTCACCTCACAGGTTTCTCTTTCTGTGTCATCTTTGCTGCTTCCTCTTTCTCTTCTTGTCCTCCAAAGGCTCAACCTTTAGACTCTCCTCCTTTCTATTTTATATCCCCTCACACCTGAAGTTCCATTGATTTAAATACCCTTTGTATACTGACAACAATTTTTATCTTCAACTCAGAGCACTCCCTTGGCTTAGATATCCAATTACTTCAAAATCTTTATTTGCATTTTTATACAAACTATACAAAATATGCCCCAAATTAAACTTATGATTTACCAGCATCCTGCCTCTTAAAACTGTTCCCTAAATAATTTAATAAAAATCTTTCCTTTCAGTTGCTCATATTAAAAACTTAAGAGTCATGCCTAACTTTTCCTTTTCTCTCTTATTCTGCATCTAACTCATTAGCAATCCTTTCCAGTCCTCTTTAGAATATATTCAGAATTTGACCACTTCTCCTTAGCCCCATTGCCACCATCCTGGGCCAAACTGTCATTCCCTCTCACTGAAATGATAGCAACAACCTCATAATTGATCTCTTTCCCCTTACCCTTAACCCTCTCATAGGCTACTCTCACACTAAACCAGTGTTCCTTTTAGAACATCAGGTCCCCCTTCCCCCACCCCTCAACTCATGGCTTCCTATCTCTCTCATCAGAAAAGCCAAGGTCTTCATCATGGCTTAAAGGGTCCTACCTGAACTCACCTTCCCATTATTTCTTTGCTTATCTCCTATTTCTTCCTTCTTGGTCACTCCACGCCAGCCACACTAGGCTCCTTATTCTCTTTGAATATACCAAGCACATTCCCACTGTAAGCTCTTAAGCCTGTGCTGTTTTATTGGCTTGGAAATCTCTTTACCAGTCTACCATGTGGTCTGCAACCTCTCTTGCCTCTGGTCCTTGCTCAAGTGTCATTTCATCAGAGACATCAATGACTACCCCGCCTCTAATATAAAATGCCTCCTAGGCTTCTATGTCCCTCATTGCTTTATTTATCATGACAGCCTTTATCACCACTTGTCTCATTAAATATTTATTTGCTTCTTTACTGTCTCTCTTGCTCCACTAGAATACAAACTCCTTAAAGTCATGAACTTTCTCCACGTTGTTTAGAGAGATAATCCTCAGTGCCTTAAGTAATGCTTAAATAATGCCTGGACCATAGTAGGCACTTAATAATTGCTTGTTGAATAAACAAATAAATGCATAGACTGATTTTTAGGTAGACAAGAGAATTGGCATTGGAAAGTGCTGGATCATCATGTTGACAAGTCAGAATTACTTAGATGGTAGGGAACCTTTAATATTAGAGGGCAAAGTATAGATTTTATTTAATAAGTTAAGTTTAGTCATTTTAGCTGGATTCTAGATAATGAATACAAAATTTTGCAATGAACAATCTGGTGATACCATAAAGGGTAGATTTTAAGGTTGACTGACTTTCTTAGTAATCCAGGCTTTTGCCTCCCTGACCAAGGGGCAAATACAACCCTTAAATGAAACTAAATACAAGTTTTAATGTACTTATCATTAAAAAAATACTTCTTAAAACAGAAGTAAGATTATCAAAGTCACTGAAACCATGCTAAGGCCCAGACTGTAGGTTTGGGAAGCATCTACTTGATCACAGATATTCTAAATAACATGTGAAAGCTCTTATCCATCCTGAGAGATTGCCTTCTCAATGCTCAAAACAGCATTTTTAGAAACAAGAGTTTAGTTGTTTCCATGTCTTGGCCACTGTGAACAGTGCTGCAATGAACATGGGGCTACATGTGTCTTTACGTATCAATGTTTCTGAGGTTTTGGGGACTGGATAAAGAAGATGTGGCACATATACACTATGGAATACTACTCAGCCATAAGAAATGATGACATCAGATCATTTACAGCAAAATGGTGGGATCTTGATAACATTATACGGAGTGAAATAAGTAAATCAGAAAAAAACAAGAACTACATGATTCCATACATTGGTGGAACATAAAAACGAGACTAAGAGACATGGACAAGAGTGTGGTGGTTACCAGGGGTGGGGGGAGGGAGGACATGGGAGGGAGGGAGGGAGAGAGTTAGGGGGAGGGGGATGGGCACAGAGAACTAGATAGAGGGAGGCGGAGGACAATCTGACTTTGGGCTAGGGGTATGCAACATAATTTAATGACAAAATAACCTAGACATGTTTTCTTTGAATATATGTACCCTGATTTATTAATGTCATCCCATTATCATTAATAAAAATTTATTAAAAAAAAAAAAGAGTTTAAGTTCTACTGCCCTTCTGGAAAATTACCTAGGGTCCAGTAGGATGGCATTCCTCACCTGTGCTCAACTGGTACAAAGATGTGACCCTCAGAAGAAGAGAAGTAGGATGGATGAACATTTGTGAGGACTTGCCTGCAGGTTTCACTAGGCTCTACTAAAAGGTAGTCACCATGGAGTCTCACAATCTTTGAACAAGAAAGTAATACCAGGGAGATGGTCTCTGAGGACTCCCCTGACCTTCCCTCCAGTGTTTCTGTTTTCCTTTTTTTTTTTTTTTTTTTTTCATTTTTCTGAAGCTGGAAACAGGGAGAGACAGTCAGACAGATTCCCGCATGCGCCCGACCAGGATCCACCCGGCACGCCCACCAGGGGCGACGCTCTCCCCACCAGGGGGCGATGCTCTGCCCATCCTGGGCATCGCCATGTTGCGACCAGAGCCACTCTAGCGCCTGGGGCAGAGGCCACAGAGCCATCCCCAGTGCCCGGGCCATCTTTGCTCCGATGGAGCCTTGGCTGCGGGAGGGGAAGAGAGAGACAGAGAGGAAAGCGCGGCGGAGGGGTGGAGAAGCAAATGGGCGCTTCTCCTGTGTGCCCTGGCCGGGAATCGAACCCGGGTCCTCCGCACGCTAGGCCGACGCTCTACCGCTGAGCCAACCGGCCAGGGCCAGTGTTTCTGTTTTAATGAAGTGACAAAATTATCCTCAGAAGGTGCTTACTTCTTAAAATTAACCACAGAACTCTGAGAGTGATCCATTTTTTCTCTAAAGATCACAACTGCTTTCTGAATTCAGCTTCTTGAAGATCTAGACGTTCTCCAGAGTGAAAGTCACTCTCTTTCCTTGCACTAGCCTAGCTATTAATGTGGGTCAACCAGTTGGAGGAAATTTTGTTTTGTTTCTCCCGTGTTAGAAAGAGGTTCTCATTTGAAAGATATGGTATGAATATAGTGAGGATTTTAATGATCATATTATTCAAACTTTTAAAAGATCAGAAAACCTAAATGCCTTTTTGTGTAATTAGTAGCATAAAGTCTAAAGCTCTTGCTTTATATGAAGGCAAACAGTTCACATTGCTGCTCTGATGTAAGATAGTGAATGCTGTTCTCTCACTGAGGTTATTTGTGGTCTCTAAGCACCTCATTAATGACTCTGAACTGACTCACAGAATTGGCAGGCTCACCCATTAGTGACTACAAAATATTTGGAAAATGTCTGGGAAAGTGGCCATCATTAGTTCTCTATGAAACAGCCATTTTCACTGTGAATGATACAAAATGTTATGAAAAAAGGAAAGGGACTATATGAGCTTTACAAATCATGTATGAATTGGTACAAGCATCATCATGTTTAAGAAATCTTTGTCCATAACAGTTTGTAAAGTGGGAATGGATGGTCTAAAAATAAAATGATTATGTGCTTATATCAGCCACCAACCACTGAGCCCCAAACAGATGTTTAGTTCTTTTTTTTTTTTTTTTTTGGTGACAGAGACAGAGAGAGGGATAGGGACAGACAGACAGGAAGGGAGAGAGATGAGAATCATCAATTTTTTGTGACACTACTTTTGTTGTTCATTGTTTGCTTTCTCATATGTGCCTCGACCCAGGGCTATAGAAGAGCAAGTGACCCCTTGCTCAAGCCAGCAATTTTGGGCTTTAAGCCAGTGACCTTAGAGCTCAAGCCATCGACCATGGGGTCATATTTATGATCCCACGCTCAAGCCAGTGACCCTGCGCTCAAGCTGGTGAGCCTGCGCTCAAGCTGGCAACCTTGGGGTTTTGAACCTGGGTTCTCTGCATCCCAGTCCAACACTCTATCCACTGTGCCACTGCCTAGTCAGGCAGATGTTTAGTTCTTATGACCTAATTGCAGCCAGTTACCAGTGTCAGCACAGTGTTGCTTTACCTCTTGCCTCAGAAAGCAGGATTCCGGAGGAAGGTACATTTCACCCTGATTTCAGGGGCCACTGGTCATGGAGAGAACAGAGGTTTGGCAGTAGAGAGTTCAAGTTAAAGTACCTGCTCAGCAGGTGTATGAGTTTCTCAACTCAATTAAAGGTTAGGACTTTCAGTTGCCTGTCTGCAATAAAAGAGATGATAATAATTCCTGTTCCACTACCAGCAACAAGATTGTTAGGATGTCCACATAAAACAATGTGTGTGAAAGAGCTTTATCTGTAAAGTACTATGCAAAAATGGTGAGGATAAGCTTTCTGAAGGTGATCTTTGGATTAATGTTGTAACAGAGTGCAATGCTCGGTTGGCCTCTCTGACTCCATCTTGTTCAAGCCTACTTTGTTCCCATGGTCTTCAAACCTAGTTAATAGTTTCTTGCATGAAGACATGCTAATCATTAGAGGAATTCTGCTTGTGGCTTGAGTTTTGCAAAAACAGATCCTTACCAGAAAGTGCCTCTTTTCAAGTAGATAAGGAAAGTATGTATTGTTTATCAAAGATTTGCCAGAGCCTCCTGACCAGACTCACATTAACTGAGGTCAACAGACAAAACACAATCTTTCTTCTTGAACCTCTGCTGTACCCAGATGTCTATGGTCATCAATCACTTCCTCTTATCCTTCCATTTTCCCTTCCCTTGACATAAAGGAAATCTGAACTCTATACTTTCATAAGATAAATTTGAGGCACCAGTAGGTCTCCTACCTGCTCAATCAATAACATTACTTACTCCAAACTTTGATGTATTAAGTTTTGACCTTTCAAAGCATTGGGCACATGAACTTTGGACAGGTAATAATTTAATATAGTTGGTATGAACCAACATGAAAATCCTGTATAAAAGGATCACAATTGCAGAAGGAAGCAAACTCCTTGGATCCCCTGATCAGCTTTCCCTGGAATATTAGTTCTTCCCCAAGCACACTCTAGAGTTCAAGTGATGTAGGCTGTAGTTACATTGCTTCTATCTTAGTTAATAGACTAAGCAACATTTAAGTACCTGCTATGAAATGATGCTAAATCTGATGCTAGAGATATAACAATGCATAAAACAGAAATGGTGATCCTTGACCTCTTGGAACTTATATTTGAGTGAAGAAAAGAAGCATTGATCAAATAATCATCCAAAACTACAACTGTCTGTAATCAGTTCAAAGGAGAAGGGCATGGTGTAACATGCACTGGTTAGGTAGGTCTGGACAGCTTCCCTGAGGAAAAAATCATTCAGCTGAGATCTGAAGGATGAATGGAAGATGATAGGGTGGAGAGGAAAAACAGAGCGTGTCTTCTTTTTTCAAAAGGCCTTATGTAGAGAAGAAGCTCAGCTCATTCAAAAACTATTTGGTCGAGCATTAAGAAATTGCTGCTATTCAATTGATTTTAACTTACAAATACGACATTTCATATAGTTAAACTTAAAAAGTGTACCGAAATGGCCAGAGGGCAGAGAGGAAGAGCAGTCTTGGTCTAAATTGATGCTGGAGGTAGGGACAGGCAGCTGATGGAAGGCTTTATAAGCCAAGGATCTTGGTCTTGGTCCCAATGACACTTGGTAAAGATGACTCTGACTCTAGTGTGGGTGATGGAACAGCAGGGGTTATTTGTACCTATTAGGATGATATGAAATTACTATAAGATGCTCCCATGTATAAGATGCACCTTAATTTTGGGGCCTGAAATTTGAAAAAAAAAAGTATTACATAAAGTTATTGAACTCACGTTTTATTCATCATAAGATTCATACAACTCCTCATTAGCGTGAAAAAGTGGGAAATGGCTAGTAAAAAAAAAAACCTACAACCACTGTATAGGATGCACCCAGTTTTTAGACCTCAAATTTTTTGAAGAAGGGTGCATTTTATATAAATACATGGGGAAATATGGTACTCCTGGAAAGAATTGCTGGTGGTTTAGAGCCTCACTATTCAAGAAGAATGCCTGCAGACTAAAAGTGTGCATGTCACTTGGGGGCCTGTTAGAAGTGCAGACATGATGAATTAGAATCTACAGTTTATCAAACTCTCCAGGTGGTTCATTCATATGCATACTAACCTTCTGACTTAGCTCACACTGGAGGAGGATAAAGGAAATGGGCTCAAGAAATACAGTATTCAGAGTGTAAAGACATACATATTGGTAATAAAATAGATGAAGTGAAGAAGAAGGGGGACATGAGAGTAGTCTTAAATTTTAGACTTACACAACCAGATGGAAAGAAGAACTTTCTCTAAGATCTTACTTATCTGTATACTGAAAGAGGACCAAGTTTAGACAGAATGATCAAGTTGACTATTGGATTTGCTGAGTTTAAAATAGTTTTAAATCCTTCAAATACAGAAATTGATGAAGCAATTAGATATATGAATTGTGGTTCTGGGGAGAAATATGGGCTAGAATTTCAAATTTGAGTCAGGCATAGATGTGAAAGTTAGTCGTGAAAGAAGAAAAGAGTTTTAAAATCAGAGGTGAGAAATTCCCTGAGACTAAGGAAATCAGAATAGAGGAATTGAGAGACCTTCAGACAGGCTTGGAGCAGAGTGCAGGGGCCACGTGCTGAGCAACAAAGTAGAAAGTTAGGGATGAGCCACACCATAGTAGGTCCCAAAGGTCTTAAAGATTTATTTTTTTCTTAAAAAATTTTAAGTTTATTAATTTTAGAGAGAGAGAGAGAAAAACAAAGAAAAAAACATCGATATGTTGTTACACTCACTCATGCCATCATTAGTTGGTTCTTGTATGCGACCTGACTGGGGATCAAACCTACAACCTTGGCGTATGGGGATGATGCTCCAACCGAGTTACCTGGCCAGGACTTAAAGATTTCTAAGGTTAGCTGAACAGTGATGAGAAAATTGGTATGGAGGAACAATATGATCAGATTTACTTTCAAAAGATTATTAAGGCTGTTTCCTAGAGAAAGGACTACAGGAACCATCTGCTATCTTCTGGAGCAGAGGTCCCCAAACTATGGCCCGCGGGCCACATGCGGCCCCCTGAGGTCATTCATCTGGCCCCCCACTGCACTTCCAGAAGGGGCACCTCTTTCATTGGTGGTCAGTGAGTACTGTATGTGGTGGCAAAGCAAAGCACGGCGTTGCTCACGTACAGTACTACTTCCAGTGACACGGGACACATGCGTCACGGCTCGGAAGTGCGTCATATCACTTGTTACGGCTAACAGTGACAAATATGGAACCGGAAATTGACCGTCTCATTAGTCAAAAGCAGGCCCATAATTCCCATTGAAATACTGGTTAGTTTGTTGATTTAAATTTACTTGTTCTTCATTTTAAATATTGTATTTGTTCCTGTTTTGTTTTTTTACTTTAAAATAAGATATGTGCCGTGTGCATAGGGATTTGTTCATAGTTTTTTTTATAGTCCGGCCCTCCAATGGTCTGAGAGACAGTGAACTGGCCCCTTGTGTAAAAAGTTTGAGGACCCCTGTTCTGGAGGAACTGGAGGAAGAATCTATCCATTCCAGCACATGATGATCTAGAAACTTCTTCCTTTTCTTTTCACTTTCTTTTAGAGAGAGAGAGGTGGAGGAGAGAGGTGAGAAGTATTGGTTGCATTACCTTAGTTGTTTTATTGATTGCTTGTCATATATGCCTTGACAGGGGGCTCAAACCAATCCAATGACCCTTTGCTCAATCCAGTGAGTTTGGGTTAAAGCCAGCGACTTTTGGCCTTCAAGCCAGCGACATTGGGCTCAAACCAGCAACTTTGAACTTTTAGCCAATGACCTTTGGACTCAAGCAAGCGACCTTAGGATCATGTCAGTGATCCCGTGCTCAAGCCAACGACCTTGTGCTCGAGCCAAGGAGCTCCAGCTCTACCCAGTGACCTCATGATAGAGGAGTGGTTTCAAACCAGGGCCCTCATCATCCCAGGCCAATGCTCAGTCCACTGCACCACTATCGTTCAGTCTAGAAACTTCTTTAATTGGCTCCTGGACCACAACTTCTCTGCTTACCCAGTTCTACTGCCACTGCTCACACTACTATCCACACCGAAAGGAAAGGGGAAATTTTTTTCCTGCCAATATTGCTATCTACATTTAGACAAAACAATTCTATCTCTGCCCTTGGGTTCATACAGAAATTCTATTAGATGGAAGAAAACTCTAATTTCATATGTTCGAACTTTCAAGATATTATCTGGTTTACCTAGGATACCTGGGACTTTGCTTTTCAGAGTAAATATATAAAGGTATAATTTTAAAATAAAATGTAAACAGATCTTATTGACTTAATTTTTGAAGTTAATTAAATAAATAAAATGATCTTTAATTATTTGCTATAATAATCTAATTTTCAACATTTGCTTTAAAAATTAGTTCTATTGGCCTGACCTGTGGTGGCTCAGTGGATAAAGCGTCAACCTGGAAATGCTGAGGTCACTAGTTCGAAACCCTGGGCTTGCCTGGTCAAGGCACATATGGGAGTTGATGCTTCCAGCTCCTCCCCCCCTTCTCTCTCTCTGTCTCTCCTTTCTCTCTCTCTCTTTGTCTCTCCCTCTCCTCTCTAAAATGAATAAATAAAAAAAAATTAAAAATAAAATAAAATTAAAAAAAATTAGTTCTATTAACTTAAATATCTCAGGATTTTAAAAATAATAAAATATTGGCTTCTTCACATGATACATATGTTATGTATCATATATGGTACTAAATCCCTTTATAATGTTTAATAAGTCCTACTGTGTTGTCGGCCATAAATTTGAATGGTATCTTTGTTCCAAGTTTAGTGGACAATTTCCTCAGTCAAAGTCAATTATGTATAATAATCTACCATGAATGGACCTAGAATACTGACCAACTGTAACTCAGTCGGTAACTTCCATCTCCAATATGGCACCATCATCCCATTTTTTCCAGCTACCAAAATTGTTTGAAATAAACTCTTCTAAATTACCTACTTCTGCTTATGCTTCCGATCCCATCAAGTCCATTATTTCACACCTGAAAATGAAATCTGTTTGAATGCAGTGTACAGAAGTTTACAGGAATACCAAATCACTTATCCAAATAGGTATTTGAATTTACCTGATATCAAATAAACATCATAAGAAAGGGAACACAAGGCCAGCTGAAGTATTTGCTGAGGATTGGGAGCAATACCTAATAATTTATAATCTTCATTCTCCATGGGTCACTCAATTTGTTCATGTAACTAGAGAGTAAGGAAGTTCCTTTTCTGCTTGGGGCACTATATTTCCAAAGCAGCCTAGCCACCCTATGCAGAATTGATGTGCAAATGGTAAAAACTGTGTGTGTGACAAAATAGTTAAGAGCTCAAACTCTGGAGCCAGAATAAGTGGGTGTGAATTCTGACATCAACATTTATGAACTATGAAACTTTGGAAAAAATACTTATCTTCTTTGTACCTTGGTATCCCCATATGTAAATGGGGAAATATAGAGTTTGTGGAAAGTAGATGACTTAATATTCATAAAGTATTTGCAAGAGTGGCTGGCACATGTAAGTGTTTGTTAAATAAAAACTTTAATTTTTATCTATTTCACATAACCACAAATTTTCAAAAGTCATCATTAATGGTTCTTGAAATAAAACTACTTTACATGGCCTTTACATCTTCCCTGTCAATGTCACATAGCTATAGTTGTAGGTTAGAGAAGATTTAAGAAGGTTCTACATTTTCAACAAGATTAGAAAGCAACATGTTTGAATTCCAATGAAAGTACCATAAGAAATCTGGTCAAATGGATTTCAGATGGGCACTTAGAGCCACTAACTTCAGAGTTTTCTCAAATATGAGATAACAGGGATGTCTGTGTATGCCCTATTTCTAGGTCTGCAATAGTTCATTCTATGACTTAGAGTTTCCTTTAAAATGAGGGTCATACCATTCCAATGACACAGTGTTATTCCCATATAACTTTTTTTATATAGATGCCACCATTACATGAATGCACACACCCCTTCCCTGCCAACAGTATTTATACGGAGTGCTGAAATGTTTAAAATAGTTTTTCTGCCACGGATACCACAATGTCCCAGTTATTTTCAACTCAGGCTTGGGAAAGAAACATGCTATGGACTTGAGCCAAAAGTAGCTCAACTTCTTGAGTCAGCCTTCCCTTCATGATCTTTTTTCAAAGACTAAATATCAGTGTTTCTCCTGAACCTGCTTGGGCAAACTGCCTTTCCTTGCAGGGCATGTGGTCTTCTGGTGAAAATAATATATGGTAAATTGTTTATATTTGAGATCATTTTTGAAGTAAAATGACCCCCAAAATGAATCCCATTGCTACAGGGTAACTTATGATTGCCATATGAAGGAAGATTTCAACGTATAAAAAAAAAGCAATAATTTCTTGCTACATAAGGATGACATACTCTGCCAAGTTCAAATACTGAATTATTTACAAAAAGTGTGAAAATATTTTCAAACTACCCATTCTCAAGCACTGTGGCAAAGTTCTTAGGAATAACAATTTGTTCTATTCACAAAGTCTTAAGTAATTTTAGATATCTTTGAGGAACTCCTCCTAACCCAAATTTAAACATTTAAGAAGTAACATGTCAGTTTTAAATGTAATATCAAATGTGTTCCAAACTCACTTGATCAGTTTAGTCTAGGAGTATTCCCAGTATTCACTTGGGTTTTTGAATTTGCTTTGTTTTCAGGGTTTGTGTCTTATCTCTGTTCTAGTCTTTAACTACCTTTCAAACATTTAAAATATATATATATATTCACAAAACTAAGGCAAGGTCTCTACTGGAAAAATGAAGTTAAAAGTAAGACACTTTTGAGAATAAGTTAAAAATAACTATTTTGCTAGTTAGTTTTTTGAACTGTTGAAAAATACTTTCTGATTGCTAAGTTCTCAATTTCCTGTTCATGTTTTGACCAAGACATTGCTAGACTTGACCCAAATCCTCAGATACTATAGCAAACTCTATTCCATTTAAAATTCCTTATATTATATAAGTTTCTTCTATTTGTAGTAGATACATGTATTTCATGTCCAGTCTAAATGCAAGATTTACACAAAAGTATTTATATAGAATCCCAACCTTTTTCAATAACTTTACTTAAAAATACCAAAACATGCTAACTTAACAACATTTCAGCACAGGCTGAAATTGTAATAGTAATATAAAAAATGTGAATATGCAGAATCACCCCAGCATGTCCAAAAAAGCTATATAATAATTACATTTTTGGTATTTTAAAAATTATTATTAAGTATATCTTAAGAGAATTGGCTTCTCTAGTTTATTCTACATCCAGTTAATTTTAAACGTTAGATTTTCTTTATATGCCTTTAGAAAATAAAAATAAATGTGCCTTTATATTTTGACCTCTAAATTATAAACCCCAAATTTTTGCCTTTACTTCAATGGATTCTAGTTTCCACATTAGAAGGAGAAAAGTGGTCCCTGACATCTGGGAACTGGCCTGCCATTGGCACCACCAAGTAGGCCTTGGCTTTTTCCTGTTAAACATAAAGAATTAAAAATAAACACCAACATCAGCCTACAAACTGTGTCCATGGCAGATCAAGACAAAAGTTTGAGTGCTCCTTAATTGTGTCTGAACACTGACTAAAAGATAAATATGGGGGTCCTCAGGTTACTACAGTCTTGACATATGATGTTTCGAGCTTATGACGCTCACTCCCATAAAAACTTTAAAAAATTGAAATGTGAGTGTTCTGGCTTACACTATTAGCATCCTACTTATGGACTACGTGGGCAAACCAGTTTGGTTGCATGTGAAGGAAGAATAGACAGTAATGTGTCGTATGAGTGAGGTAGTTGGCGTCCTCCAGTACGCTTACCTATGCCATTTTATACTGTTAAAAGCAAGCGTGTTCCATTTGTGTTGCTTTGTTTCACGACTTTTAGCCCTTATCATGGCTCCTAAGCAAAAGTCAGAGTCTTCAGATGGTAGTGCTTCGAAGAAGAGGAAAGCCATCATGATGGATGTCACTGAGCTACTGGCATCACATGGAGAGGAGATGTCTCCTGAGAACCTCATTCAGCAGGAGAAGCAGCTGATGGAAGAGGAAGAGATAGAAAACCCAGAACCCCAAGAGATTTACTACCAAGGGTTTGGCAAAGGTTTTTCTATGTTAGAGCATGCATTGACAGAATTTCAGGCTGAGGATCCCAGTGATGACAGATTCAGTAAGGTCTATGGAGCTATTACGAATGCCTTGCAATGCTATAGGCAGATTTTGGAAGAGAAGAAGTCATCAACCTTTAAGATGGTAGAGAAGCTTGCAACAAATCCTGTATCTTTTATATCAGCTGCTTCTTGAGATGAAACACCTGTAAAACAGGTAGAATCATCTTCAGTGTCTCTTGCATGGTCCTTAGACAATCCAGATTCACCTGACCCAGTGTCTCCAGCACCTTCTGCAGGTTCTCCTGCCTCTCCAGTTTCCTCCTCACAATAGGTCACTCTCTTCTACCTTGCAATGCCCCTTCCAGTGTGCAAGCCAACCACAGGAATAAAGGTAAGGATTATTTTTACACTCATTTTTTTCTGTTAATACAGTACAGTGGACAGTACAGTATATTTATTTCCTTTTCCTTTTTCTGTGGCTTAGTTGTGTTTTTATGTTCTAGATTATGATTTTACAACTGTGTTAGGATAGGTAAGTGACAGGCTGGTGTGTGTTTCGACTTAGACTAAAAGTCAGTTTATGTCACTGTTATAGGAATGGAACTGTGTCATACCTGAGGACACCCTGTATTTCCAAACCACAAAATTGACCAGCCATTCCCCTATTTGGGCTATAAGAGTGACTGCTTCTTCTTTACCAATTGTAGCCTTTCCCTCTTTAGTCTTCCCTCCTATTAGGATTTATTAAAATACTTAGTTACAATCTAAGTTACAAACCAGGTGGTTGCACAGTGGATAGAGCATCGACATGGGATGCTGAAGACACAGATTCGAAACCCTGAGGTCACCAGCTTGAGCATAGGCTCACCAATTTGAGCATGAGATCATAGACATGACCCCAATGTCACTGGCTTGAGCCCAAAGGTTCCTGGCTTGAGTCCAAGGTCACTGGCTTGAGCAAGGGGTCACTGGCTTGGCTAAAGCGCCCCCCACTGGGTCAAGGCATATATGAGAAAGCAATCAATGAACAACTAAAAGCAATCAACTATGAGCTGATGCTTCTCATCTCTCTCCCTTTCTGTTTCTTTCTTCCTGTCCATCTGCCTGTCTGTCTGTCTCTCTCACTGAAAAATAAAAATTAATAAAAAAACAAAGCCCTGATCCCATGACCTCTCCCCCAAGTCATCTAAACAAACCTAAATCTTATAATAATTTCTAATACCCTCTTACTGAGATTCCCACCAACATGAGCACATTCTTCCTCACTGCAACAAGTCAGTGACCTCATTCTGTTCAACTCCAGGTGTGTCTCTGGTGGTCTGGGGCTGAAGGGCATTAACATAAGCAGACCTTAGTTCGAAACAATGTTTGAAAATAGTTTCTTTTTTTTTTAACTGAGAAGCAGGGAGGCAGAGACAGACTCCCTCATGTGCCCTGACTGGGATCTACTTGGCAAGGGTCTTACCAGGTGATGCTATGCCTGTCTGGGCCACTGCTCCGTTGCTTGGCAACCAAACTATTTTAACACCTAAGGTAAGGCAATGGAGCCATCCTCAGCACCTGGGGCCAACTTTTGCTTAAACCATTCGAGCCATGGCTGTGAGAGGGGAAGAGAGAAAGAGAGGTGAGGGTTAAGAAGGGTGGGGAAGCAAATGGTTGCTTCTGTGTACCCTGACCAGGAATCAAATCCAGGACATCCATACACTGAGTTGACTCTCTATCTACTGAGCCGCTGGCCAGGGCAACAGTTTCACTTTAGGAAACAATTATTAGTAGTTACATTATGTGGAGAAATTCAAAAGCCCATGTTAGAATGCTTCTAATCAATTTGTAATAGTTTAATATAAACTTGTGTTTCTGATAACTCTTTTTAAAAAATAGAAACAGGTCTTTCTATTAGTCACATTACCTTTGTTGAGATTTTTGTGCAATGTGTCCAACCAACATGTGGGCCAGGAGGGGGATGAGGGTGAGAGTGAGCCCTCATAGTCTACTTGGAAGTCTGAGAGGCTGCATCCAATGCTCTGTAGGAGAGAAAGACTGTCTGGGCTGTTCATGGTTCTATGTAGAAGTTTGTCTTGGGAGTTGGGGCAGACAAAAGCCATTTTTCCTATCTTAAGTAAGGTAGTAGCTGTACAGTAAAAATTACCTTTTCTTTCCCTCCCTATCTCCTTCTTTCCCTCCTTATTTTCTTTCTCTGTTTATCTTGTCTTCTGTCTCCATCTCTTCTTTTCCCACTCCCTTCATTTCTCCTCACAGTGCAAGAAATGAGTGCTAATGAAACACTCTTAATTTTTTTTCTTCAGGAAAAAAACAGTGCCCATTTAATAAAATTCTTGTATCTAATACAAAGTAGATACAAAAGGACCATAAGAATATACAAATGTAGTAATTTGGTACCAAAGTAGCTGAATGACCTTTCATCATTAAATACACACACACACACAACACACACACACACACAAAATGTTGTCAATTGGCTTGATTTTATAACTTCTTTTTTTTTTTTTTTTTCTGAAGTTGGAAACGGGGAGGCAGTCAGACAGACTCCTGCATGCGCCCGACCGGGATCCATCCGACATGCCCACCAGGGGGCGATGCTCTGCCCATCTGGGGCTTCGCTCTGTTGCAACCAGAGCCATTCTAGCACCTGAGGCAGAGGCCTCGGAGCCATCCCCAGCGCCCAGGCCAACTCTGCTCCAATGGAGCCTTGGCTGCAGGAGGGGAAGAGACAGAGAGGAAGGAGAGGGGAGGGGTTGGAGAAGCAGATGGGTGCCTCTCCTGTGTGCCCTGGCCGGGAATCAAACCCGGGGGTCCTGCATGCCAGGCCCACATTCTACCACTGTGCCAACTGGCCAGGGCCAATTTAATAACTTATGGCAAAAAATTTTTTTCAGTTCACTATGAATAACTTTCTTCCCTTCTGGTCCTTCCTTTCTTCAACAAACACAGTGGTTTCTTTCCCCAAGAGCAGTGTAAATTGTTTTAAAGTGCAAACCGAGGTAATAGGATTCAAAACGTCCAAGAAAGTGAAGCTTTTCCTGTTCTCTTTCTTTGCAGCACGGACACATGGTCCTTGAGAACACCTCTCTGATGCACTTCAGATAAGAGAGTTGAGCCCATAAATTTATTAGGCAGGCACAGAGCAGCATCCCCTGCCTGTGTCCTTTCATAGGGCTCAAATTTCACTCTGTGCAGGGAGTCATACATCACATTCAGTAGTGTGTCTCCAGAGCCAACTGAGGAGAGTGCAGAAAAACTACTGTTAACAAGGGAGTAATTACATCAGGCCTAAATTAATTATTGGTCACTCAGGACTGGTGAGCAAGGGCCACACAGATGGCCTGTGACTCAGTTCCTACCTTTGAGAAAAGAAATATTCCAATTTGGTGCACATGACCGCATAAGATAACAGGAGGTAGGTTATTTTTGGTCTACTGGTCTTGAATTGATCATATTTGCTAACATGACATGGGGCTTATTTGCATTAACACTGTAGGTACATTGTATTTTTTTTGGAAAACATGAATGATAGTCACTTGGGATGGAGATCATTTCATAGCAGTCAGCATTAGGACTAGCAAAGTCAAACCAGGGACCTTTAAAATACAATTCAGTCAAAGGAACAGGTCATGGATCAGTGAGCAGGTGATGGAAGGTGTTCGTGAGGAATTTAGATTAGCACAAAATTCAAACAAACCACAAGAAACAGGGAAGAGAGAAAGCAGGGTAACTCCGAGAGCAGGAAGCCATGGCCTCTGCAGGGTGGAGAGGAGGACGTTGATAACTCCTAGATTCTATGCCCCTTGTGGGCAAGGACCATGACTTGTCATCTACTGTGTACCTCAAAAGCCAGCAGAGTTGGCATACATCACATGACAGTGAGATTTTCTTAATCAGTCAATTAGGGCTGATTTTCATTTGTGAAATCCCATGCTCTTGCTAGAGATCTACCTTCAATGAATTCAACTTAGTAAATATTTTAAGCACCTACTATGTGCCAGGCACTGTCCTAGGCAGTAGAAAATATATAAACCATGACTCCTGTGCTCAGAGAATTTACAGAACATAAAGAAGCCATCACTAGCCACTGTGGTAGCTATAGTTATAAAAGTATGGAAAGGTAAATGGTTAGAACAAAGGAAACACTGACAGAATCTGTGAATGAAGGGCTTCCCAGAAGTAGTTCTATAGAATACATAAGAATCTATCAGATGAACAAATTGGGAAAAGTATAGTAGAAGAAACAGTATGTACAAAGATAGAAAGTAATAAGTGACATAGTGAGCTCAAGGAAGAGGTAGTTCATTATTGCTAGAGAAAGTTGGAGAGATATTCATGGGCCAGATCAGCAAAAGCCTTGAATGCCAATATAAGGAGCTTGACCTTGGTCAAGGGTAGTGTTGAACCCAACAGGGTTGAAAGCAGAAAAGTGTCAGATTTACAATTTAACAAGATAATTCACCTAGAAGATAAAACAACTGGAGAGGGAGAAGACTGGAAACAACATGATGAGGAAATAAAAACAAAAGCCTATGTAAGGAATGGAAAGACACAGAACTAAGACAGAGGTAATGAAAGTGATCAGAAAGGGTTACATTGAAGATATATTTAAGAGATGAAGTAGATAAGAGGTGATTTTAACTGGATATACCATATTTCCCCATGTATATATAAAATGATCACATGTATAAGATGCAGCATAATTTTGGTGCCCAAAATTTGAAAAAAAAAGTATTACATGAAGTAATTAAACTCAAGTTTTATTCATTATACAATTCATGCAATTCCTCATCACTGTAAAAATTCCCATCCATTAGCTTGTCCTCATCTGTTTCTAATGACAAATCACTGTCTTCAAAAATGAGCACAAAAACAAGCACGAAAAAGCAGAAAATACAAGTAAAAAAAATCTACAACCACTGTATAAGATGCACCCAGTTTTTAGATCCCAAAATTTTTCAAAAAAATGTGCATCTTATATATGAGGAATAGGGTAGTTAGGGAGGGAGAGAGTAAAGATTAAATATATCTTTGATTTTCAAGTATGAGAGATTGGTTCAAGAAAATTGAGTCAAACAGTTAAGGGGCAGGAAGATAACACGATATTTAGGACATGTTCAGTCTAACAGCTCCTGGGACATTTAGGTGAAATGTTTTGTAGGTAATTAGATTTTCTGGCAAGGTTTATGTTAAAAACACAATTTGAGGAGTTATATGTAAAAATTAAAATCAAGAAGTTGAATGAGATAATCTAGGAAAAGATATAGATTGAGAAGAGTATTAAAGATAAATCTTGGTGAATACTTATATTTAAGTAATGAGTGAAAAAGAAAGCATTAGTGTAGAAAACTAAGATAAAACAAAGAGGTCGGAAAAGAGGCAGTATGTATTCATATATGCCCAGGGAAGAAAAAATTTTAAGGAGGAAGATGTGGTCAATGAACGTTAAAAAGAATAGAAAAATCAAATAAAAACTGAATATAGTCTTATCACATGAAACAATTGAAAAGATGTCAGTAAGGGGAATGATAGGGTTAGCTGAGAGGTTCCAAGGTTAAGGACCATTAAGAAAATAAGGATACATTAACTTACATGGTACATTATTCTTTGAAGAAATTTTACTGAAGAGGAAAACAGAAATAGTATTTAGCAAAGGAGGTTAAATCTTCATAGAAAAATTTTGTCTGTTTTGGATGGAAGAAAAATTAACCTATTTGTAGAGTGAAAGCAAGACTATAGAGAGGAATAAAAGAGGGAATAACAAAGCAATAAGCCAGAAAAGGGGCGAACAGAGATCATTGCTGTTTTAATTGCTTTGAAAGAGAAAGACATTTTTTGTTTTTCTGCGTCTCAGAGTGCATATGAATGTATTTCTGTTGGATGGTATCACCGTTAATATAAATAAAAATTAAACCAAAGAAAATCATTTTAGTGTTTTAATAATTATAATGTTCAAAGTGACCCAGAACCACTTTCATCTATATCAAGAATGTTTTTTTTTCCAGAAAGTCCCCTTAAATACAACGCAATGAAAATCCAAAGATTTTCATCTTCTCTTGTTTGTCATAAACTCACAATATAATTATTAACTTGTATGTTCTAAAAATAATTCACCTGTAAATAAAAGCCAAGCTAATAGCAGCACCTATATTTCAGACTTTGAAAAATTAGTTAATTCTGGTCATGCTGGAATTTTTTATGCCTAATATAGTAATTAGCATAGGGTCTAGAACAATTAATTTGTTTGCAATTATTAGCCATTAATAACACTAATGGCAGTGAATACCATAATCGTATAGCTAACTATCAAAGTAAGAAATATAAGTTATCAATGACCTATTGAGGTTTTGATTAGTACTGCTATAAATCTAAAGATCAATTTTAGGAAAATTAATATACTTACTATATTGAGTATTCTAATCCACAAGCTTGTATTACTACATATAGCAAGGTCTTTTAGATGTTTTTTTATTAGTTTTACTGGGGTGACATCAATAAATCAGGGTACATATGTTCAAAGAAAACATGTCCAGGTTATCTTGTCGATCAATTATGTTGCATACCCATCACCCAAAATCGGATTGTCTTTCCTCATCTTCTATCTAGTTTTCTTTGTTTCCCTCCCCTTTCTTTCCCCCCCCCCTAACCACCACACTCTTGTCAATGTCTCTTAGTCTCGTTTTTATGTCCCACCTACGTATGGAATAATGCAGTTCTTGTTTTTTTCTGATTTACTTATTTCACTCTGTATAATGTTATCAAGATCCCACCATTTTGTTGTAAATGATCCGATGTCATCATTTCTTATGGCTGAGTAGTATTCCATAGTGTATATGTGCCACATCTTCTTTATCCAGTCTTCTATTGAAGGGCTTTTTGGTTGTTTCCATGTCTTAGCCACTGTGAACAATGCTGCAATGAACATGGGGCTGCATGTGTCTTTACATATCAATGTTTCTGAGTTTTTGGGGTATATACCCAGTAGAGGGATTGCTGGGTCATAAGGTAGTTCTATTTTCAGTTTTTTGAGGAACCACCATACTTTCTTCCATAATGGTTGTACTACTTTACATTCCCACCAACAGTGAATGAGGGTACCTTTTTCTCCACAGCCTCTCCAACATTTGCGATTACCTGTCTTGTTAATAATAGCTAATCTAACAGGTGTGAGGTGGTATCTCATTGCAGTTTTTATTTGCATTTCTCTAATAACTAATGAAGATGAGCATCTTTTCATATATCTGTTGGCCATTTGTATTTCTTCCTGGGAGAAGTGTCTGTTCATGTCCTCATCCCATTTTTTTTTATTGGATTGTTTGTTTGTTTGTTGTTGAGCTTTATGAGTTCTTTGTATATTTTGAATATTAGGCCCTTATCTGAGCTGTTGTTTGGAAATATTATTTTCCATTTAGTTGGCTGTTGTTTATTTTGTTGTCAGTTTCTCTTGCTGAGCAAAAACTTCTTAGTCTGATGTAGTCCCATTCATTTATTTTTGCCTTCACTTCCCTTGCCTTTGGAGTCAAATTCATAAAATGCTTTTTAAAACCAAGGTCCATGAGTTTAGAACCTATGTCTTCTTCTATGTACTTTATTGTTTCAGGTCTTATATTTAGTTCTTTGATTCATTTTGAATTAATTTTAGTACAAGTGGACAAACTGAAGTCAATTTTCATTCTTTTGCATGTAGCTTTCCAGTTTTCCCAGCACCATTGGTTGAAGAGGCTTTCTTTTCTCCTTTGTGTGGTATTGGCCCCTTTATTGAAAATTATTTGACCATATATATGTGGTTTTATTTCTGGACTTTCTATTCTGTTCCATTGGTCTGAGTGTCTATTTATCTGCCAATACCATGCTGTTTTGATTGTTGTGGCCCTATAATATAGTTTGAAGTCAGGTATTGTAATGCCCCCAGCTTCATTCTTTTTCTTAGGATTGCTTTGGCTATTCGGGGTTTTTATAGTTCCATATAAATCTGATAATTTTTTGTTCCATTTCTTTAAAAAATGTAATTGGAATTTTGATGGGAATTGCATTAAGTTTGTATATTGCTTTGGGTAATATGGCCATCTTGATTATATTTATTCTTCCTATCCAAGAACAAGTAATATTCTTCCATCTCATTGTATCTTTTTTGATTTCTCTTAACAATGCTTTGTAGTTTCATTATATAGGTCCTTTACATTCTTTGTTATGTTTATTCCTAGGTATTTTTTGTTGTTGTTGTTGCAATCATGAAGGGGATTATTTTTTTAAGTTCGTTCTCAAATGTTTCATTGTTGGCATATAGAAAGGCTATGGACTTTTGTATGTTAATTTTGTATCCTGCAACCTTACTGTATTGGCTTATTGTTTCTAGTAGTCTTTTTGTAGATTCTTTGGAATTTTCGATGTATAGGATTATGTCATCTGCAAAAAGTGATACCTTTACTTCTTCTTTTTCGATATGGATACCTTTTATTTCTTTGTCTTGTCTGATTGCTCTGGCTAGAACCTCTAGCACCACATTAAATAAGAGTGGAGAGAGTGGATAACCCTGTCTTGTTCTTCATTTAAGGGAGAAAGCCTTCAATTTGGTGCCATTTAATATGATGTTAGCTGATTGTTTATCATATATGGCCTTTACCATGTTGAGATACTTTCCTTCTAGACCCATTTTGTTGAGTGTCTTAAACATAAAGTTGTGTTGTATTTTATCGAATGCCTTTTCTGTATCTATTGATAAGATCATGTGGTTTTTGTTCTTTGTTTTGTTGATATGGTGTATTACATTAACCGTTTTACGTATGTTGAACCATCCTTGAAATTCTGGGATGAATCCCACTTGATCATGATGTATTATTTTTTTAATATGTTGTTGTATTTGATTTGCTAGTATTTTGTTTAGTATTTTAGCATCTGTATTCATTAGAGATATTGGTCTGTAGTTTTCTTTTTTTGTGCTGTACTTGCCCGGTTTCAGTATGAGGGTTATGTTGGCCACATAAAATGTGTTTGGAAGTATTGCTTCTTCTTCAATTTTTTGGAAGACTTTAAGTAGAATTGGAACCAAGTCTTCTTTGAATGTTTGATAGAATTCACTAGTATATCCGTCTGGGCCTGGACTTTTATTTTTGGGGAGGTTTTTAATAGTTTTTTCTATTTCTTCCCTACTAATTGGTCTGTTTAGGCTTTCTGCTTCTTCTTGACTCAGTTTAGGAAGGTTGCATTGTTCTAGGAATTTATCCATTTCTTCTAGATTGTTGAATTTAGTGGCATAAAGTTTTTCATAGTATTCTACAATAATTCTTTGTATATCTATGATATCTGTGGTCATTTCTCCTCTTTCATTTTGGATTTTGCTTATATGAGTTCTTTCTCTTTTTTCCTTGGTAAGTCTTGCTAAGGGTTTGTCAATTTTGTTGATATTTTCAAAGAACCAGCTCCTTGTTCTATTAATTTTTTCTATAGTTTTTCTGTTCTCTATTTCATTTATTTCTGCTCTGATTTTTATTATCTCCTTTCTTCGACTGGTTTTGGGTTGTCTTTGTTCTTCATTTTCCAGTTCCTTAAGGTGTCAAGTTAAGTGGTTTACTTGGGCTCTCTCTTGTTTGTTCATAAAAGCCTGAAGTGATATGAACTTCCCTCTTATCACTGCTTTTACTGCATCCCATAGATTCTGATATGTTGTATTGTCATTTTCATTTGTCTGTATATATCTTTTGATCTTTGTGCTTATTTCTTCTTTGACCCATTCATTTTTTAAAAGTATGTTGTTTAGTTTCCACATTTTTGTGTGGTTTTTTTTCCTCATTTGCAGTTGAATTCTTGTTTCAAGGCTTTATGATCAGAAAATATGCTTGGTACAACTTTGATTTTTAGATGTTTTTATTAATAATATTTACAGTTTCATTTGTAGTGGTCTTACATATTTTTTATTAGATTTATTTCTATGTATTTGGTATTTTGATATTATATACAGTATTATTCTAAGATATTTTTATATAATTGTTTCTGATATATGGAAATTCTAACTTCATTTATTAATGCTAATAAATTATTTGAGATTATTTTGTATTTTCTGCATATGTAATCATGTTGTTTGCAAATAATGACAATTCTAATTCTTCCTTTCTAATACTAATAACTACTATTTATTTCTTATTCTGTGTTATCTAGGACTTCTGGCATGAGTTTGCATAAAAGCTATAATAAGCATCCTTATTTCAAGATATCTAATTTTACCTATAAGTATATCTGCTATAAGTTTTAATTTATAGATTTATTTTTAGTTTTATGAAATATACATACTGAATAGTATACATCATAAATGTACAGTGTGCTAAATCTTCAAACTCTGAACAATCCATAACCAGCAATCATATTAAAAGAAAAGGACATTATTAACCTTGCATAAATCCCCTTCTTACACTTTTCCAAAGTTTGCATGCTCTCGTGGCAATATTATTCCAAGTACAGCCCACATTCAAAAAGAAAGGAATTAAAACCCACCTTTTGAAGAGAGAAGTATAAAAAAATTTGTAGACATATTTTAAAACCACAAAATCATGCTCTCCATTTATTTAGGTCTTTAATTTCTTTGTGCATTGTTCTTTAACTTTTGTTTAATAGACTTACGTAGTTTATTAAATTTATGCCTCAGTATTTTAGGTTCTTGAGGCTGCTGTAAATGTTTTTTGTTTTATGTTTCTCTCCTATTTTTATTGCTAGTATATAAAAATAAAATAGTTTTTGTATTTTGAAATGATATCTTGTGACCTTGTTAAATTCGCTTAATGATTTTAGTTGTTTCTCTGTGGATTCCTTAGGATTCTCTAATTATACAGCCATGTTATCTACAAATAAATGAATGCTCCATATCATTTATAGTAGAGTCAGAAAACAGAAGCCATGCCAATTATTTTAACAGAGAGTTTATATATTTGACTATGCATTAAATATCTAAACAGGCAAAGAGAGAGAGAGAGAGATAGGGAGGGAGGGAGGGAGCACTGACATATAATAGAGATAACAATAGCAGAAAACATCTATTATTAGTAAAATGTAAAAGTTTAGAGGATAGGGCCTAGTACACTGAAATTCATACCTCTGAAAATGGTGTGCTGCTCGGTTGGTGCTAATGCCTCTGAGTTTAAACAGGGTTTTCATGAGGATGAACTCAATCTTTGAGTAGAGGGTATGAGATGGCTAGTTCATGGTGTGTATTAATAGTCATAATAAGGCTAGTTCTTTCAAGTGTTGAAAAGACTGCAAAATAGATTTAACTATGGTGATGGGAATGAACTGCCACTGTTGGAGCCAACAAATAAGCAGGGGCAACCACTAACAGGAATAAGAAGCAAACCAGAAGTACATAAAGCCAACAGGAATGAGCAGATATTTTCTTCTCCCCTAATATCTTTAGGATTTATATCTCTAGATTGATTCATAGCACTTGCTACCCTAGATTAAGAACACCCATATTAGCTCTACTGAAAGCATTTTACAGCATCCAAGTGACAAAAAAGAAATATAGAGAGTCTTCAGTGTTACAAGCAGAATATTAAGAATGGGTTTAAAACTGAGCAATACTACCTTAATATAAGACACATGAACAGAGAAACCAGAAAAAAATTAGGGGACCTCAAACTCAGTAACAATTGCTTGAGCAAGGATGTTTGTCAAAGTGGAAGCTATTGTAAAGTCAGAACAGAACTTTCAACAGTATTAAAAGCTAATGTTTGGAGTTTAGAACCTCAGGGTCTGAATTGATTATTCAGAATGGCCAGGAGCACACCAACTATGGACTATCTATTACTATTGATATATTTGCAATCCAGCTTTGAATTACATAATTTTTAATGTACAGAGAAGATCAACCATCAGTAGACAGACTAGCTGAAGAGAAGGGTGACTCTATTATCTGATATAGCTGATACAATTTTGCATATACATTACTGGTATTCAAATATAATTTGGCTACTTTTAAAAAATAAGACAAACCCAGACTTTATAACCAAAACATTAAGAAAACCAAACAAACAATAATAACTAACCCAGAGGTGATCCAAATATTAAAGTTATCTGACAATGACTTAAAAATAAATATTACTAATATGTTAAAGAAAATAGAGTAAAACATGGATAAAATATATGTAAAGATAAAAGTAACCAAAGAACAGAAATATAATATTCAAAAAATCCAATGGATGTCCTAGAACTAAAAAAAAAAAAATTACAATGTTGAAATTAAGATATCATTAGATGGCTTTAGCAGTATATTAGGCAGAAGAAGAAATGATTAGTGAACTAGAAGAAAGATTACTAAAAAGTAATCAAAGAGAAGTGCAAAGAGGAAAAAGAACAATGAAAAACACAGGAAAGACTAATAGAGATTTATGCAGAATAAGATAAAGAGGTCAAATATGTATATAATTTGGAGTTCCAAAACTAAAAAATGGAGAAGCTAGGAAAGCAGTAATATTTGAATAGGTAATAAACAATAATTTTTCTAAAACTTATATAAATATCTAACTTCACAAGTTCAAGAAACTCAGTGACCCCAAACAGAATAAATCAAGCAGGATAAATATAAATAAAATAACATTATATGTCATACTAAGACCTAAAAACCAAGGACAAAATTTCTTAAAAGCAACCAAAAATTAAGTTCTACATTATGTTCAAAGAAGCAACAATAATCTGAGACTTTCTAAAATAAAGAATAAGATAGAAGGCAGTGAAATGACATCCTTGAAATAGTGAAAAAAAAATAACCTCTAATATAAAAGTCTATATTCAGAAAAATATATCCTTCAATAATAAAAGTAAAATAAAATATTTTCAGACAAATAAAAATAGAATTTGTCACTAGTAAACATGCATGATAAAAAAGGGGAATTTTTAGACAGAAGAAAAGTTATCTGAAAGAAACCATTCAGACTATGGTCTCTGAATAATAGAATCAGGTTATAAATAAATAACAGAGATAACTAAAAAAATTTTCAATATCTCAAATATTAAATAATGTATATCTGAATAACACATGATCCTATAAGAAACCACAATGCTAATTTAAAATGGTTTAGCTCAAAGATGATTAATATGAGTCATATTGAAATTGGGGGAATGGTGTCAAATGGCTTTTTTAATGAAAATACAGGGCCTTAAGTGTATATATTAAAAAATTTTAGAGTTCCAGTCAAAATGGTGGTGTAGGTAAATATAGTACTCAAATTCTCCCACAACTGCATCAAAATTATAACTAAACTATAAAACAACTATCATTCAGAACAGCCTGAAATCTAGTTAAATGGAAGTCCTATGACTAGGGGAGACTAGTAGGAGGGTTGGAAACACAAAACTGGTTAGTCCTACACCCATGTGTGCTAATTTAAAAATAGGAGGGATATCTCAGATGCAGAGACACCCTTGAGGAGTGAGGGGTCCAAGCCCCACCCCAAGATTCCAAGCCTAGGGCTTCAAAGTTTAGAAGAGAGGTCTCCCTGTAACTTCTGGCTATAAAAAGCAGTGGGAATTTTGACTGAGCAATACAGACAGCTGCTAAAGTCCCAGTTTCTCCTAAAGGACTGGTGCACATACTTACTCTGACTCACACCCTCTGAGTTCCAGCAGTTGAGCAGCAGCTTTAAAGAAACCAGGGACAGACCCTGGATGGTTGGCTCAGTAGTAGAGTGTTGGCCTGGTGTGCAGGAGTCCCAGGTTCGATTCCTGGCCAGGGCACACAAGAGAAGCGCCCATCTGCTTCAACACTCCTTCCCCTCTCCTTCCTCTCTGTCTCTCTCTTCCCCTCCTGCAGCCAAAGCTCCATTGGAGCAAAGTTGGCCCAAGCGCTAGAATAGCTCTGGTTGCAACAGAGCGACACCCCAGATGGGCAGAGCACCGCCCCCTGGTGGGCGTGCCGGGTGGATCCCGGTTGGGCACCTGCGGGAATCTGTCTGACTGCCTCCCCATTTCCAACTTCAGAAAAATACAAAAAAAAAAAAAAGAAAAAAAAAAGAAACCAGGGACATACAGGGAGGAACTGGATTGTGTGGCATCAGAATGAGAGATGGGGAGGCGGCAACTATCTGCCGGACAAAAACGCTGGTAGAGGCCATTATTTCCATACATACACAGAGCCATAAGCAGGCACCATATTTGAGTTTTCATCAACCTGGCTCACACTATTTATTCTTCCCAGGTGGTTCCATAACTCACCCTACCTACCCAATTTGTAGATCCACCCATACCATTTCCATTGGCTTTTCCATACAAATAGTCTCTCTTGCCTCATGCTTCCAACTTTCCTAAAATCTCTCTAGCAAGCAGCATCTGCCCTCTGTGTATTCCATACCTTTTGCTAAGTGGACCCAGGCCTGGCACTGGTGGAAATTGGCCTTGGTTCACAGCATAGCTTCTTCTGATGACCTTCAAAAGCAGCACAAGGGGTAGCCATCTGCACACTACTCTGTAGCTTGTGCCAGGTGACCAGAGGCAGAACACAGATGATAGCTGAGTTTTTACCTCCCAGGAGGCCCCAGAGTCAGTGCACCTGGTGGACAGCTTCAGACCACACCAAATTACAACCCTACCACCTCCAAGAGTGACATACTCAGGGGTGGACTCAGTAAGTACTAAAGCCCACTGAAGCAAATTCTACTCTTCAGGGTTGACTCCTACACAGTAGCTCCTTTGTTGTAGCTGTTGTGCCATTGGGCCCTAAAGAATACCTACTACACAAGGCCACTCTACCAAGTCTGTGAGCTGTAGCAGCTCTACATAATACATAGAAACAAACATAAGCAACCTAATACAGAGAAACAAACACAGAGGAAGCAGCAGCAGGAAATGTAGAGAAAAAAAAAACAAAAATAAAACCTGTCCCAAATGAAAGATCAGAGGAAATCTTCAGAAAAAGAACTAAACAAATATGAAGGGAAGGCTTCTATCAGCTACAGAGTTCAAAACACTGGTTATAAGGATGTTCAAGGAACTTAGTGAAATAATAAGCATAAAAAAGGACATAGAAACTATATCAAAGAAACAGTCAGAAATCAAGCATGTAGTAACTGATATGAAAAATAATGTAGAGGGAATCAACAGAGTAGATGAAGCTGAGAATCAAATCAGTGATTTGAAATATAAAGAACCAATACCCAGCAAAAGGAATAGCAAAAAGGAAAAAGAATCCAAAGAAAAAGAAGATAGTGTAAGGAACCTCTGAAAGAGCTTCAAGCATACCAACATTCGCATCGTGGGGGTGCTGGAAGGAGAAAAGCAAGAGAGTGAAAAATTGAAAATCTATCTCAAAAAATAATGACAGAAAAATTCCCCAACTTGGTGAAAGAAATAGGCATACAAGTTCAGGAAACAGAGAATCCCAAACAAGATGAACCCCAAAAGGCCCATTTTGATCATAATCAAAATGCCAAAGGTTAAACAAAGAATCTTAAAAGCAGTTGGTTACCTACAAGGGAGCTACCATAAGACAATCAGCTAATTTCTCAACAGAAACTTTGCAGGCCAGAAGAGATTGGCAAGAAATATTGAAACTGACCAAAAGCAAGGACCAAGATTACTTTACCCAGAAGAGCTATCATTTAGAATTAAAAGACATAAAAAGAGTTTCCCAGACAAGAAAAAGCTAAAAGAGTTCATCACCACCAAATCAGTACTATATGAAATGTTAAAGGGTCTTCTTTAAGAAGAAAATAGAGATAAAAATGTAAACAATAAAATGGCAATAAATATATATTTATCAACAATTGAATTTAAAGATTAAATGAAAAACCAGAACAGAAACAGACTCATAAATATAGAGAAAATTTTGATGGTCACCAAATGGGATTGAGGTTGGAGGGTTTGGTGGAAAAGGGATTAAGAGGTAGAAGTACAAATAGGTTATTACAGAATAGGGATGAGGATGTCAAGTACAGGCATAAGGAATATAGCCAATATTCTAATACCTATGTATGGTGTCAGATGGGTATGAGATTATCATGTGATCACTTATTAAGTTATATAATTTCTAATCACTGGATTATACTCCTGAAACTAATACAACATTGTATGCCAACTGTAATAAAAAAAAAAATTAAAACATAAAAAAAAATTTTCTTTTTAAGTGAGAGGAAGGAAGATTGTGAAGCAGACTCCCCCATGTGCCCTGACCGGGATCCATCCAGGAACCCTATCTGGGGCTGATGCTAGAGTACCGAGCTATTTTTAGAGCCTGAGGCTGATGTGTTCCAGTGGAGCTATCCTCAGCACCTGGGGCCACACTTAAGCCAATGAAGCCACTGGCTGTGGGAGGGTAAGAGGGAGAGAAGGGGGAGAGGGAGGAGGGACGAAGCAGATGATTGCTTCTCCTGTGTGCCCTGACTGGGAATTGAACCCAGAATGTCCATATGGCAAGCCGACACTTTATTCACTGGGTCACTGGCCAGGGCTATGAAAAAAATTTTAAATACTAAAATCAGTGATTTATAACATCTCAAAATTTTAAAAAGAAAAGTAAAATATCAAGAGAAGTAATTAGTAGATAATAAATTAGTGAAATAGAAAGCAGAATTCAAAAGAAAGAATCAATGAAAACAGTAGTTGATTATCTAAAGAGAGTAATAAAAATTGAAATTGACAAACCCTTTGATTAATAAGAAAAAAAAGATTAAAAAGATTAATAAAGAAAAAAAGAAAGGAAACATATCAAATACAGGAACAAGAAAGTAACATCAGTATAGACTTTGCAAACATTAAAAAAATTGAATGCTTTATATCATATATTTTATACTCTTGGAAAAATATTTTTGAAAAATATAACTTAATAAAGCTGTAAAAATAAAGAGACAAATTTGTAAAATTATAATAAGAAATAAGAAATATGAACAGAGATATATAGTGGATAAAATGATGACCTCTTCCCAAAAGATATGTCCACAAGGAACCTGTGAGTATGACCTTATTTGAGGGAAAAAATCTTTAGAGATGGAATTCAAGTTTAGGATATCAAGATAAGGTCATCCTGGATTATCTGAGTGAGCCCTAAATTAATGACAAAGGCAAGGAAGAACTGGCCAGTAGAGTCTGGAGAAACTGTGGCCCTGATGACACCTTGATTTTGGACTTTCTGATCTCCAGAATTGTAAGACAACAAATTTCTGTTGCTTCAGCCATCAAGCTTATGGTTTTTTGTTATGTAGCCACAGAAAACTAATACACTCTATATCTTTTAAATTATTTGATTCTATTAAAAAAATCTCACAGTGAAATCTCCAGGATCAAATTGCTTTACTAGTGAATTCCTAGATACTTCAGGAAAGAATGACTCTGGTCTGATTAAAATTCTTGCAGATACTAGAAAGAGAAGGTGAATATTTCCCAATTAAATTTTATAGGTCCAGCATAACCTTGATGTTAAAACTTCAGAAGGACAATGAAATACAGAATAAATAGAAACCACTCTTTCTCATGAACATAGATACAAAAATCATAAACAAAAACTAGCAATTCAAACTAGGGTATAGTCTAAGACTATAAGGTGAGTTAAAAATGTGCATACTTAATTTATATAGAGAGTTGAAAAACAGGTAAAACAAATCTCTAAGCTTAAAAATCAGGATAGTTTTTCTTTTGGACTTACTAAAACAGTATATGTGGGGCTCTGGTATTTTAATAGTGTCCTGTTTCTTCACATGGTATTGATAACAAAAGTGTGTTTGTTTTGCAAAAATTCATCAAGACATTCTTTTATGATTTGTGTACATTTTGTGTGTATGTTATTAAAACTCTTACATTAAAAACATTTCATCAGTATTTGTCAGAGTCAAGTTACTAAAGTTAAGAACTTGAGACACCATGTAGCACTTTAATAGAATACTATGGACCAAATAAAGTGTAGGACTGTGGAGTAGACTGGCTATTTATGATTGTACTATAGAACATAAGATATAAAATATAAGTTTTGTAATTTAAATGTACAACTTAAAGCACAGTTAGGAAAACTAGATAACTTCTATAATTGCTGTGAAAGAACACTTATTTCTTATAGCTGCATGGCTGAGATTTCTTTGTTTTATTTAAAAATATTTTTTTATTGATTTTATAGGAGTGGGGAAGAGTGAGGTAAAAATCATCAAGTCTTAGCTGCTTCACTTTAGTTGTTCTTTGATTGCTTTGTCATATGTGCCTTAACCAGGCAAGCCCAGAGCTCCAAACTGGTGACCTCAGCGTTCCAGGTTGACACTTTATCCACTGTGCCACCACAGGCTAGGCTGCATGGTTGAGATTCTAATGACTAAATTTATACACTAAGGTGACCAAATACAATACAATACCAATGAATTTACAATCTTGATATGCCTCTTATGTTAAAATTAGGGTGCTTATCCAATTATAGTGGAACTCTGAAAATTGTTAGGTAAACATTACTGTATTTGTGTAACTTGAATCACCAAATTCCACCAACATTCTTTCTCACTAGGAGAGCTTTTTCTCTCTTATCTGAAGATATTAGCCTCCTCTTCTCTAAAGAATATTAATGACACCCACTGAAGTGATTTTCTTGCAGGAAAAGCTGATTGTTCTCAAGCACTTTTCACTGCTGTCATACCAAATCTTTAACAGATTGCTTGGTTTGTTGATTGAAACCTAGAACCAGTGATGGTCTATAATATCAAATAAATAAAGAGTGAGATGCTATAACTTCCTTGAAAAACCATAGAAGAAGAAAACTGCAGGCATAGAGAGACAAGAATGCTGGAAACTTATTAAGAAAATTTGGTCATCCACCCCTTAATTTTGTTCTCTAGTGGGTCCAGCAGACATTTCTTTCACCAAGACTTTAAAAAAAATACACTAATAAAAGGAGAACTAGCATCCTTGATAGGTTCCAATGTGGCCCTTCTTTGCAGGCCATGGATGACAGTGGCAGATGCCAATATTGAAAAGTCTCCCTGAATTCTTTGAGGATAACTGTATCCTGTCTTCAGTGATGTCAGCAGTAATAAACCACCAGAAACAAGGTGTGTACAGTTACTCTAATGAATAGTATGGTTGGAGATTCACATAGAGCTTTGATAATGGTTAATTGGTTATGGTATCTCTATGATTGACATAGGTGTACAGTTTATGCAAGTGTTACTTAATATTAATGATAGCCTGACCAGGCAGTGGCACAGTGGATAGAACATCTGACTGAGATGCAGAGGACCCAGGTTAGAAACTCTGAGGTCGCCAGCTTGAGTGCGGAGTTACTGACTTGAGTGTGGGATCATAGACATGACTCCATGGTCACTGGCTTGAGCTCAAAGGGAGCTGGGTTGGGCTACAAAGAATTGATGCTTCTCATCTCTCTTCCTTCTGTCTGTCCCTATCTGTTCCTCTCTCTGACTCTCTGTCAATATATATATATATATATATATATATATATATGAATAAGACTCTAAGTATGGTGAATAGAAACCTATTCTGTATTACCATAATAGGAAACCATGTTTCTCACTCAATTCTCAGACCTAAGCTAGTTCACAGATCCAGAACCCTTTAAATAAAGGCAAGATAGAGTGCTTGAAGAAGCACTCAGCTATACACCCAGAAGTTGATAAGAATCTTCCTCCTCTTCTTTCTGAAAGTGAGCTGTAGCTATTTACCAGGGTGACTTGTCATAAAAATAATGGACATTTTTCAGACTTTCAGTAAATATTGGATACTGGCTCTGAACTGTTATTTCTTAGGGGTCCCAACACAGTGGTCCAGCCACCACAGAACTGAATTGACAAATGGATTTTTGATTTAGGTCTGCCAGAGGGTCCTGAACGTATCCCATGATTAGTTTCTTAGTGCCTGAATGCATAACTAGAATAGACTTACCCAGACACCAGCAGAATGTCCATATTAGTTCCTTGACCTGCAGAAAAATGGCTAGTCTGGGACGAGGGCCAAATAGAAGCCACTAAAACTGCATTTGCCTGTCAAAAGAGTAAAATCAATACCACAATCCTGGAGAAATTTAAGAAATTAGTGCATCATCAAAGATTGCATAGATACAGAGTTCAAAGATGCAGAGGGAATCTGCCTCTGTCCTCCTCTTACTTGGTTTTAATAAACACTAAAAGATTGACTAAAACTCCTGGTTATTATTTCTTGTTTCTAGATTTAGAACCCAACAGACAAATGTCTTATCTGTTTTATACTTCTTTTTCTGGTCCACGGTGATGCTGGTCCTATTTTTTTTTTTTTAGCTTATCTATGGATTTAAAATTTTCTTTTTCAAAGTTTATCAATCATTGCTGTGTTTGAAGCACAAGGAGACACATCAGTTTTTGAATAGATACTGTGCTATCTTAACTTGACCTCACCAACCAGTAGGTTTGTAACAAAATCATTAGCCTGGAAAAAAATATCTACTTATTTGCCAATTGTGGTGAATAATACCCAGTGGTTAATTTTTATAATAGTTTTTTCAGAGGACATTGTCATATTATTTTATAGTACCTTTGTGTTTAACAAGATATAGCCATCAGTGCGGAATTATTTTCATTTTAAAAAATGACACTGGAAACCATACATTTTGAAGCATAAACCATGAGTGAAATAGCCCAAGTGAATGGATACTTGATAGCTGCAGGAGCTTTTTATTGCAAATGGATTCTAACAATGTGGAAATCCTTATGACAAAGCAGAAACTTTAGTTTTTCTTTTGGGGATTTTTAAGTTTTGTTCTGCTGCTTATTTGGAATGTTCCTAGATGTAATTTGGTGAATTAAATTGTTTAAGACCAAGTTTCCAAAGTTAATAAACCTAAATTATCCTGAATTTGGATTAGAAATCAAGTATTTTTACTCTATTCTGCCAACCAATAATCTAAAAAAATGAGTAATTTGGGACTGAAACTGGGGCTTTTTAGTTTTGAACACTTAGTTCAGAAGTTTTCTGAAATGAAGCCTCTCAAGAATAGAGACTATTTTTCTTTTTTCACATTGTATTTTACTAGAGTTAATTCTCAGTAATTACACAGAAAATGCTTATTCAATGAATGAATATCAAATCTAACTATATATTAAAAATATTTGGATGTAAGTTAGATAAAAAGCAGAACTGGGCCTGACTAGGCGGTGTCGCAGTGGATAGAGCGTTGGACTGGGATACAGACGACCCAGGTTCGAGACCCCAAGGTCGCCAGCTTGAGCATGGGCTCATCTGGTTTGAGCAAAAGCTCACCAGCTTGGACCCAAGGTCGCTGGCTCGAGTAAGGGGTTACTCGGTCTGCGGAAGGCCTGCAGTCAGTCGAGGCACATATGAGAAAGCAATCAATGAACAACGAAGGTGCCACAATGAAAAACTGATGATTGATGCTTCTCATTTCTCTCCATTCCTGTCTGTCTGTTTATGTCTATCCCTCTCTCTGACTTTCTCTTTGTCCTTGTAAAAAAAACCAAAAAACAAAAAACAAACAAACAAAAAAGCAGACTGGGTTTAATTGAGCCACACCACTAATTTGGTTCAGAAATAATAAAAGTGCATGACCTATATATAGTATGTGCTTAATAATATGGCACAAAGTAAGTGTTTAATACAAGTTTATTATTACAAATATGGAAAAGTCAAGCAAATTTTTCCTTGGTTTAAAATAGCAATCAATGAATAAATCATGCATGATATAGATACTATTGTTAAAAGATATAATAAATATGTTTGTATCTGTAATAAAATTGTAGCCCCCCACCTGCTTTTTTTAAAGTTTCTCTTTCCAAAGGAATAGTTTCTATTGGAGTGAAATGGTTGATTCAATCCTAAATTATTTATTAGAAGAATAGCTTCAAGAAGGAGGAGGGTTATGGTGCTGCATGAAAAAGGTGAATGGATTAAAATAAATAAATAAATAAATAAATAAATAAATAAATAAATAAAAAATAAATAAATAAAAATAAAAACCATCCTAGATACAGAAAAAAAAAGTCCCATAACATATATACTAATATTTTGGGGAAATCCTTACTAATCTTTACTTTTGCTATTCTGTGATTAAGTCTGGATTTACTGGAATCAAGGTACAAAGATAACATAGCATTTATTTATTTAATTTCAAGAAGACATTTTAGGGGGACCCAGAACCCAAATTACCCAATTTGGCTTCATATCCTTTAAGAATGTCTGCATTAACCACCCAATTGCCACGTTTTCCTGCACTTGTTGCTATGTTAACTAAGGTGGACCAACTTTTTTACAACGAAAAGGAGGACAAAAATAAATTGAAGAAATCAATATTGTAAATAAAAGAAACATTTTATTCATTGCAACAATAATACACTATAATATGATAAATGCATAATAAAACATTTGTAATATTTTATATTATAGTTATGCTTACATGCCTATTAATATTTAATAATTATAAGAAAAAAGTATTCATTTCGATAATATTATACAAATGAGTACTTTTCCATTGAGTAAATATTTTTTATCAATGTATCATCCTATAACAATATATTGGAAATATCTGAACAAGAAATATCCTTCATATTGAATTTTATGGCAAGTGCTGAAGCTAGAGTATCAACATTTAATCTCCATTTCTCACTTGTCCAAAAATCATTAGCAATTGAAAAAACTCTTTCAACCGCTGCATTATTTCCAGGGCAGCACAATGTAAATTAAACAAGAATAAATAAATTTTCACATGGCATATGTTCATTTTTGAAATGGCTGAATATTTTCACCCATCTTTTATCAATTTCATTTTCCCATTGTATTAATTTTTCAGAATTTAAATATACATTCAATCTTCTAATTTCTTCAAAGAGACAGTTGATTGTGAATTATGGTATGAAATGCAAATGTTCCCTCCATTGCAGCCAACTGTTTTTCATCTTCAGAATAATTTGAAGTTTTAAATATACTTGTTACTTTACAACTGAAAGCTGATGCATCTAATGATTGCTTCTGTTCGTTGGTGGTCAAGTGTTTCATTATTGCTGCTCTGCCCCCAACTGCAATACAAAATTCTTGGCTGCAAATATTGCAGAAAACAATGGTATCTTTCTTTGATATGAGGAATGAAAATTTCTTTTTCAATTTATTGTTGAAATGGCATTTTCTCTTTTTTATTTTTCCATCCCTTAAATAAAATTAAAAATAAAATATAGAGCTACATAAACAATGCAAGCACATTAAAAACTGAAAATGTCACATCATGGTAGGCAAATTTTCCAGGAGCTACATTAACAAAACTAAATCTCAAACAAAACCACTAATTTTGAGTGATATTCAGGTGTATTAATCATTTCCTAATTAAAAAACATCTGTTTTATGCAACTATTTAATAAAAATGTGTTATTAATAGATATGGTTTGAGGTTAGATTTCCACTTTAAAACTTGAACTTCAGGAAAATACTTGTAAATAAAATTATATGTATTTGGAAATTATTAAATAAATAATGAATTAATAAAACGTGAATTGTGCTTACCTGTCAATGACTGAATATTCAGTGAGAAAAAAATAATCGTGAGTCTACAAATTCATATGTGCATGTCATGTTTCAGTAAGAAGTACACAAAGCCATTTGCACGCTTAGTTTATCGTGCGCTCTCTCCCGTGCAGGGTGCATGCATCTCATAATCGCGTGTCTCCACACTATACTGATCCTTGACAAAATGTCATGTCAAATACAAATACATCACATCACATGCAATGGATCGACTGCATCGATCATATATGGACATTTACAGATTAGTCTTCCAATATCAAAAAGGAGGACATGTAGGAGGACACTTTTCGAGGGAGGATGGAACTTACAAAAGAACTATCCTCCCTAAAGGAGAACGATTGGTCACCTTATGTTAACCGAACCAGGACCAGCACCTTTAAAAACTGATAGCCTCTGAGTAAGGGGGTAAGATTCACTAACTCTAGTGTTCATTTTCAAACATTGTTCTGGAAATATCTCCTTCCACCCAAGTCACAATCAGTATTTTCTATGAAAATAATAATATATATATCATGGATTTTTCAAGGGGTAGGGAGCAAATTAACTTAAAAAGCATGGCAGAGACGATGCTATATGTATATCAAACCATTCCTTTTGCCTCCTGAACGTAACAGTGCCTCATTTCCTAACCTGGAACTAGCTCTGGCCAATGAAGAGGGGGTGGCAGTGGTTCATTCCCTTTTAGGCTCAGCTTTCAAAACCTCTAGCACATTCCCTCAGTCTCTCTTCTCCACTTCTCCACTGAGATCTTGAACCTGCATCACCCAGATGACTTAACCTCAAAGTAACCTCAAAGCAAAACCACTTTGGTTTTTTACTTTATTGCGTGGAAATTCCTACCCCTCCACTGCCAGAGAATTGCTCATTATACTATCTATCATGGGATAGCATTCTGTTGTTTTTTAAACCACAGAGATTTGGAGGGCTGCTTTTCAATAGCAACTACCTGACTAATATGTGAATCACATTGGAGCCTGTTCTACCTTTTGGGAAGAAAGACAGGGTTGTACTCTAAAGTAGAGATGCAATTTGCCCACATGAGATTCAAACAATACAATGCTCCCCCCAGCAGTGGGATTCAGCTGGTTTGCACTGGTTCCTATTTTTTGTTGTTGTTGAGTTTGGCAAACTGGTTGTTAAAATGGCACTTGTAATCAGGGTTCTCCCTACAGTGGGCATCTGCCCAATGTGGAAATCACAAATTTACATTCCCTACTCTTTTTTAACGTTCATCTGCGCAACAGCGTATTCTAAGCACCCGTAATAATGTCCACAGGTAAAGGAATGGGATCCTGCTCCTACAGTGAAAGATGGTTAAGAATAAATTGCACAGATGATGATACTCGGATAAAAGGGAAGAAAATTGCAAGTGAGGACACCAATCAAGAAGCAATATAGAAATATCTTAAATAACAGTTTTATTGTTTTTCAACAGGTATTATTTAATACTTTTTATTAATATTTTAAAACTTTTTTCTTATAATCTACTTTTGTGTACCTCTTTTATTGTTTTTAAATATTAAATGCATGAAATAATAAACTACATATCAGTATATCGTTTTTTTATACTTAAAATGGTCATTAAGGCAGAGAACCGGTTGTTAAATTATTTGAATCCCACCATTGACTCTCCCCTTGTTTACAGGAATGCCTTCCAAGACCCCCCAGAGGGTACCTGAACTCCCATCTACAGATTGTATCTATAATGCTTTTTCCTATGCATATGTGCTTATAATAAAGTTTAATTTATAAGGTAGGCACAGTAAGAGATTGACAATAACTTATAATAAATTATAACAACATATTGTAACAAAAGGTATATGAATGTGGTCTCTCTCTCAGAATATGTTTGTTTGTTTTTTGCTGTACTTACCCTTCTTGTGATCATGTAGGATGAGGTCAGTGTGATGAGATCGAGCAAGGTGACAGACACTGCAACCCACTATAAGGGTTACTGAACACTAACACTGGGAGATAAGTGATCTGATAACCCTGATGGCTACCAGGTGACTAACTGTTGTGGACCAACACATACAGAGTGGAAGTGCTGGATAATTTATGTCCTGAGCGGGCCACGCGACCTCATGAGATTTCATCATGCTACTCTGAACGACATGTTTATTTCTGGAATTTTTTATTAAATATTTTTAGTAGTTCACCTTGGATAACTAGAACCTCCCAAATAAAACCACAAAAGGGTGGGGGCTACTAAATACATTTTTCTTTGAGGCACAGCTAAATTCTCAACATTTGACTATTTAAACTGTATTTAACTGTTAAATGTAAACTTTTCTTAAGAATCTTTTTTGTGCACTAATAAAAACATTTCTGAGGGTTTCTTTAGCTTTAAAATTATTATCTGAGTTATTGAAGTTAGAAATCCTAAACAGAGTTTTCCCTTAAGTTTTTTTCAGTTCGGCTTGCAATCTTATTATTTTATTTATAAGTTCAGTAAATGTTAAGCAGTCACTTTTAAGAGACTTTGAATAATTTACAAACTTGTTTTAAAAATTCTTTTAAATATATTAAATAGCATATGTACATTTAATATATTTAATTTCTTTTTTGTGGGGTAGCTCTATTATTTGACTTAATAAACAAAACTTTCCCAGGTATTGATATAACTCATATATCTAATGATTTAAACTTAAAAATATTATGATAATTAATTTCTCTTAAATCTTATAACATTCTATATAAACTTAGTAAGATTTCAACTTAAAATCACAGATTTAAAACAATTACATATTCAATCATTCTAAATAGAAAAAAATTAAAACTGACCTGTTTAATAGGTAAAATTCTCTTATATATTGCAAATATATAAAATATTAAATATGCACATATCTTAAATAGGAAAAATGCTAATGCTGTGTGTTTGATTCCTTTAAACATTTTTATGCTTTATTATAAACCATCCTAAACTTAGTCCAACTGACTAAGAAAATAATTATGTTTTACCAAACAAATTTTGAGGGATCCCTCCTTATTCAGTTAGGGTTGTGTGATGACCAGAAATGCCCCTAGATTCCTGATGGTAACACTGATAGATTTATAGCAAACAGTGCTTCATAACTTGATTCCTTAAGTTGGTCTTGAAACTTTCTTTGTAGTCTTCATTCCTATTGAACTCAGAAAAGGCTGTTTATTTGATTCTTAAAATTAAATAGACTTTTACACTTTTATTGTTTCATTTTCTTCTCATCTGTAGGACTATACAAATTAGATTCAATTGAATTTTGGAAATCTCTTATGGCTTAGATGACTCAGAATTTCCAAGGCCTTTTTCTATGACAGTAGCATAACCCAGTGTTGCTCCATATTCAGGCCCTCTCTGATGAGATAGTTAAATGTTGATCAAGCCTATTCACTATGTACCTGGACTGAGAACGCAGCCCCACTGAAATACATACATTGGAATTGCATGAAACATTGCATCTGCAGCAGTATAATGAACTGTCGAAAGGGTCCACATCACTGACCCCCCCCCCAACTCCCAACACACATTTATCTTTAACTAGAACCTAAAGATTTGGTCAAAGTTGTTTTAGACTCATTTAGTCTGATTCAGTTGTTCTACAGAAGAAAAAATATGAAACTAACCAAGAGTCTTATATATATCACTAGTTGCAGGCAAAACCAATACTTTCTCAATAAACTCCTGAGTCTAGGGCATTGTTCTTGCCCAGCAAAGCTTGGACAAATTAAGACATGCAGAGAGCCAAGAACCATAAAACAGAGAGAGGCAGGCATATAATCTCTCTGGCTCAAAAAGAGGATAATGTCCCACCAGCTCTCAAGCTCAGAGCCTGAAAGAGTATCCCTACCCATTCACAATGTCTCTGCTAAGCTCTACTGCTGGTGAACTTTTATCTTGGAAATGAGACTCCTGGATCTGTTTAATAACATTATTACTTCAACTACAAAAACTTCTTTAGTTTAAGTTTATTACTGTTGAACAGATATTGTTACACTGAATGCACAAAAGTTTAATTTCAAGGCAGATACTTTTGGGATGTTAGTTAAGGGTTAAAATAAAGAAAGAGAAAGAAACTAAGTTGTTTTCCTTTCCCAGATGACTGACACCACCAGAGATTATTTCAGAGAAAAAAAAATTCTTAAACTATAATGACTTCAGTTCTCAAACCCAAAGTTGAGAGAAACATGCCACAGTTATTAAAGTTAATAAATCAGAGAGAAAGAAAGAGAGAGATTCTACATGCAAATCTGGGAAGCTTTTGCATTTTTCTGCACACAGAACTCAAAGGGGTTCTCTCCCCATTCCCTCCCCCTTTCTTTACCTCATTCACCATGGGTATCTTAAAAACAGCAAAGAGACTCGTGGGACACACAGTTCTATAAGATGTAATTATAGTACCTTATTTTTAAGAGTTTAAAAGTGCATCTTTATGGCCTTATGCAGCCACAGTAACTTTTATATGTTTGATTGACATAAAACATGCATCGGCATAAAACATTTCCTCGAACTGTAGAAATGTGGAGATTTCAGACGCTCCACTCTCTCCTCCTCCCTGTGGCGCCCCCACCATTCTTCCTGTCCCTCCTCATTTGTTTAGTCATATTGACCAGCTGGAGTTAGCAGAATGCAGTTGGTGACCCCAGAACAGCTCTTCTGGTTGTTGTAAAAGCTGAAATAAACTGAAATAAAAGTGCATGTGATTCATGAGCTACACGTGCATGTAGAAATCAGAAAGCCCAGCATTTACAGACAGTTTTCAAGGTGATCTTTTGTACATGGAGGTTTACATTGTCCCTGTTTGTCTTTTGATTATTATTTTTTAAGTGAAAAAGGTTGCCTTGCCCTCTCAGATAGAAGAGGTGTTTTTGTATAGCCTATATAAATACTAAAGTTTTATAGGGTGACTAATACCCTACAGGGATAAACCAGGCTGTCAACTTTCCTGAGACTTTTGGCTAGAACCCCAAGTGTTGGCTAAAGGCATTAAGGCAAGATTCTCATTTTAGAAAAAGGTTTTCTGTCCAGAGACCATAAATATGGGAGTATGTAGTAGAACAGATGTTCACCTACTCTTCCAAATAGTGGAAAGTCTAGACTCTAAGAGCAATTCAAAATCAGCTTATATTCAGTGATATTTTTATTAGAGTATCACTTCATTAATGCTGTGAAACAAACAAATCTGCATTGACTGTTGTCCTTTGACTACTGCATCAGATGCCCTAAAACAAGTTTGGCTACTTCACGGAGCAGCCTCCTGTCAGAGCAGAAAGAGCTCTGAGTCAGAAAAAAGAAAGTTCTCTGACATCATATTTTAAACTAGAAATTCAAATTTCAATGACTGCTCTGTTGGTAATAAGGACTTTTTCTGATGATTTCCAAAAAAACTTACCTCAACTACTGCCTTCACATATTACCGAAATATCTTGTGTAAGTGTTTACTGAAAGTGGCCCCAGTAGTCCCTCTTTCTTCAGGTTTTCCTGACCAGATGTCTATTTTCAGTTACTGTGTGTAGCCACTAATAATTCTTCCCTCGGGTGACTGAGGAAGCATGGTAGCCGGGCTCATTTATTTTACCTCCCCGTTTTCCCACAAGTAGATCTAGAGTTGTTGCCAATTAGTCAAGAAGGATTTGCTGAGCGCCCACAGAATAAAAGTGGTGTACTACATTGAACCTATTGGCCAATTCATCCTGAGAAAACATGTAGAGGTTTAACACAGAAAACCCCAGCTTCCCAGTATCTAGATTCCTGGGACCTTCAGGCTCCTAGAACAATTCTAGGTCCAGTAATAGCCAGAAAAATGAACAAATACCTTTTGAGAAGCAGCCCTGAATTTTCAGAACTGAGGAGCCACAGCAGAGAGGAGGCAGAGGACTGGCACGCTGATTGATTAGATGATTATTCAGAAGGGAGAAAAAGCATTTTGCTTGGCTTATAAAGATTATAAAAGACAATTCTGCATCTCCCACTGCCAACTTTCTGCTAGTAAATGGAAAAAGAAAAAAAATAGAACTATAGAGAGAAGAAAGAAGAGGAGAAGAAATCTTAATAAATCCTCATTCAGCTACTGGTATTTTGAGATTATTTATAATTGTCTTTTCCTCTCTGCCTCCTTTTACTCATTCAGGAGCTTAGCCAGCTCTGTGAGTCACTTCTTCAAGGAAGAGCAGAAAGTAGAGGTAGCCAGCAAGAAGCCTCTCTAGGTTTGTTTTTACAAAGCTAAACCCATTTTAAAAAATATTCTTTTAGCTGTGGTTTCACAAGATTCCAGAATGAATATTACACACACACAGAGAGAGAGAGAGAGAGAGAGAGAGAGAGAGAGAGAGAGAGATTAGGCAGGAGGGCAAGGTCTGTGATTCTCCAGCAAGGGGAACCAAGTGCTTTTCTCCAAGGCAAAAAACCCAAAAAACTCAAGAGGAAGAGAAATAGTTCTGCATGCATCTAGGATGATCACAAGAACTGAGACCTTCACCTTGTCAAAAATGACCACATCCTAACCTTGACACAAAAGTGAAGTGCTCTTGCACTCCGTTGCCACTGTTTACTTACACATAGAGGATGTCAGTGATACTCCAGAGACACTGGAGACTCGTGGTCCATATGCCTTCCCCATTTTCCAGGCAACATGCAAGACTTCCCAGTTCTGATCTAAGTGGATCCAATGACAATTGAGTTGAAATTCATTACAAGCCAGGCAGTGAGGCTTGGAGTCAGAAATTAATGTGTGCTGTTTTAAGTAAAGTTAGATTTCTGGCAAACAGGAGTTTAGAGAATGGGACTCATAGTTTCTGCATCCACAACAATATTATGTAATAGGTAATACTATTTCTATTTTGTAGCTTGGGAAACCTAAGTGAGAAGTTAGATAACTTGCATAAAGTTATTCTATTAGTGATAGAATTGGGACCGGAGACAGAGGAGTCAGATGGCAGAGGCTAGCAGCCAGCTGATTAAAAAATAAATTAAAAAAGGAACAAGCATTTCTTTAGGAAAGAACACAAAGTAAAGATAGAGAAGTCCAGTGGTCCAAACTCTGAAGATTAGGAGGAAAATCATTTAGTGATAAGAACCCCCTACGGTGTGTGTTAGTCCTACTAAAGACAAGAAACATGTAGGAGTAGTTCTGTCAGGACGCAGTGGCAGCATGTATTGTAACTGAGCAGTGTAGTTAGAACCCGCTCCATCAGCGAGTCGAGGCGAATCACGAGTATGCGGGGCACCATCCGTCCCGGGCAGCCCGCAGTCCAATGTAGTCACTTAGTAAACATATATTATATTTTTAATAATGCCACAACTCAAAGCACACTGATAGTGGCAATGAAGAAAATAAATTTTATTTTCTAGAGGTTGAAAAGTAAAACGTAAAAATCAGCTCTAATTTATTAATTTTATAATAAGATATTTCTTTAATATGTTGACCAGAAGGTCAGGCATCTGCCACTCTATTTAAACTTGTTAAGATAAAGAAAAATTACCACCCCTTTTCCCCAAGAAAAAATAAAAGAGAAGAAAAGAAAAGATAAAAAAGGGAAAGAAAGGGAAGGAAGGAAGGAAGGAAGGAAGGAAGGAAGGAAGGAAGGAAGGAAAGAAGGGAGGGAGGGAGGGAGGAAGGAAGGAAGGAAGGAAGGAAGGAAGGAAGGAAGGAAGGAAGGAAGGAAGGAAGGAAGGAAGGAAGGAAGGAAGGAAGGAAGGAAGGAAAAACTTTTCATCGTCAAGTCCTTTACCAAGTTCCAGAATTTCACTGATAGTCATAATAGTTATAAAAAATATTAAACTATATTTAGTGAATGCAGTTGGGTAGTGGTAATTCTCGTGCATTACTGTGTCTGTGTAAATTAGTTCAAATACACTGCTACAAAGCAAATTAATAATATGCATTAAGAGTTTGTTTTATTTAATGCTCTCATTCTCTGACTAAGAATTTTATTTTTGGAAGCTAACTAAGATTTGCAAAAAAAAAAAAAAAGGCTACATTCATGAAGCTATTAACCATAGCACCATTTATAAATGAAAAATTGGCATTTAAATACTATCCATTCTACCATGGGGAATTAACTAATTCACTATAGTATTTTGTTGTTAAGTAAAATTACAGATATAAAGCATATATAAAACATGAAAAATTGTTCCTCTTAGGAAGTTCATTAGAAATAAGTATAAAAGTTATATTTACACTTTGATTACAACCATGTTAAATATACATATTTATGTGAGAAAGGAGTGAGAGAACAGAAATCAATACTGCAAAATGTTATGATTGCTTCGAATGGGGACATTTTACACGATTAGGTGTTTTTCCTTTATAAAGTTCTGTTTTCCAAACTTAATTAAAGGTTTTAAGGTATTTTAGCTTCTAAAAATATTTCAATTTTGACAGGGAATAAAACTTAAGTCAAACTGAAATTTTAATGAAAACTAAATTCAATGCTAAAACAAATCCAGGTAAATGTTTATTATATTTTACAATATTTTTTTTAAACATGTCACATTTTCAGAATTTAAGTCATTAGTTTCAACCTATTTGGGAAAAGAAGAATATCTAGAATGACTCTCACAGTAAAAATCAAATTTTTGCTGAAAAGCAAAAAAAAAAAAAAAAAAAAAAAAAAAAAAAAAAAAATCACATTTCTCTACTAACTACAATTGCTGTGAACTTTAATTGCTATAAACATAAATACATGTTCTATGTGTGTGCAAATCTGGAATAATGACATTGATGTATACTTATATATTTTTTTAGTATTCCCAGTATTTGCCTCATGAAAAATACATAGAAGAATATGGATTCAAAGCCAGATTCAAACATGTAAATATCACCTGAGATCTGGATAAATACATAAAATAAGAATCTAACAAGACTTCTTCAGCCAGATTGCTTTTAAATAATAAAATTATTGAACACATATGATACTTGAGCCCTAAAGACCTTAAAATTGATCACTTGTAAAAGCAGACATAGAGCAGGTCCTGCATTTTTGTTACCATTAAAAGTTAAATGACTCACAATGTTTCAAGCATTCACTTCCAGGAGAATTTTTACATTTTGGCAGTGAAGAAACTCTCCCACCACAGAAATTAATTTTGGATCATTTGAATCTCAGCAATTCAGCCAGTTTGGTGGTGAAAGAATTAAGGCATGACTGGAAGGTTTTTGGAGTCCTAACATTAAGTGCTGAAGATAACCTTAGATTTAACTTCTACATAACGCTGCTGGTGGCTATTTGCATGTACACACCTACAGTTCACAGATTTACTGCAATTTAGCACAACTATGTCAAATGAGTGAGTTTGAAACTTCTGGGAAACTTTTCCAATACAATGTTACCAGGACTATAAACCCATCAACATAATAACATTTGGAAAGGACTATTTGTTTTGTAGGTTTGTAACAAATAGATACGACTTCATAATCATCTTTCTGCATGTCTCAGTTATTCACTTAGAAGATCTGCAACTTGAAGGAACCCAGCAGAAACTGTGTAGCAAATGAGAGAGTTGAAGTAGTTTTCTTGAGTAGAAATTGGGAACCTCACCTTAGAGTGGCTAAGTAATTAGGCATAGAAAACTGATGACCTTTAAATTCTTTAGCTATTTGCTTGTTTTTCCAGTGTTACACCTCAGACTGGCCAGGGTTATGTCCTGAATAGAGTTTCCAATAAATAAAGGTTCACAAAATCTGACAGGCAAGAATGTTGAAATTATTGGCTAAAATAAGGTCTGGATTTCATAATAATCACCCTCTCCAAGATGGTATCAGGTCTGTATTCCATTACCATTGATAATTAGGAGTTCACTACATAAACAGTTTATGAGTTTGTCAAATGTTTTTATAGGTTGTGTGTGTGTGTTTGCTAATTTTCAAACCCTGCTAGATAAAGGCTCTATTTGTCTCACTTACTGTACTCAGTGCTAGAACTTCTGCAACTAAAGTCCAGATTTGTAATGGTGATAATGATGATGAAGATGGTAATTTTCTAAGTTAATATTCCTCAGGAGTCCGTAAGAACAGTCACAGTAGTAGAGATGTACAGTTTAAACGGTTTGACTGTGTCTCCTTGTGCACATGGGCAGTTGTATAGGATACAGACCTGGGAGCAAAATGACAGAGTTGTAGGGTGTGTTTATCTATTTTTTCTGGCATCAACAAATGATTCTTCATAATTATTGTGCCAATGTACACATCACCCAGAGAGTTCAGAGTTCCTTTTTCTTTATCTCCTCATTATTTGTTCTCAGACTTCTAAATGTTTGCCAATCTGATACATATGAAGTGGTCTTATTTTATTTTGCATTTTCCTGATTATTTCTGCAGTTGACCATTTATTGTTATATTACTGGCTTTTTGCATTTCTTCTTTTGTGAATTGTCTATAAACATATATTTGCCCATCTTCTTTTTGGGCTGTTAGGCTATTTTTAAAATTTGATTTTAGGAAAAATCTTTATATATTAATGACATTATTAGTTTGTGTCTATATTGTTGCAAACATATTTTCCCAATCTATCACTTATCTTTTAATTTGCTGTTTTTTGTGATATGCAATTTTTATTTTAATATAGTCACTTTAATTAATCTAGTCTTTATTTTTTTGTGTCATTTAAGTGATTTCTTCTTCAATTTCATAAAAATGTTTTGTTTTGTCTAAAGATGTTCAAGTTTTGCTTTTCACATTGAGATCTTTTCACCTATCTAAATTGTTTTTTGTGTGTGCTGTGGAACAAAGATCTTATTTACATTTTCACATATCAATGACCATTTTTCCTACTATAATTTATTAAATAGTTCATCCTTCAATAATATTGTAGTAATTATGCATGGTACCAAGTGGGTACTGGAAATATTGGGGGGAAGACTTTGTAAAGTACCACTGCGCTGTACACCTGAAAGTAATACAAAATAATATTGAGAGTAAACTTCAACTGAAAAATAACATTTTAAAAATGTTGAAGAATAAACATAAGTAGTTTATCTTTTCCCTACTCCTTTGTAATTACCGATTTGCCTCAAAGAGAATGTTCATAAATGCACAGGATTATTTTTCAGTTCTGTGTCAGTCTCACTGGCCTATTTTTCTTCCTATGTACTGTTTTCTTTCTATACCACACTGTTTCAATTATTATCTTTTACTGTAATTCTTGACTCTTTTTTCTTTTTTCCCCCCTCAATTTTATTGGTTATTCTGTGCCTTTTATTCTTCCATATAAATTTTAAAATAAACTTTTCAGGTTTCACAAAAATCTCTTTTGGAATTTTGATAGGAATTACCTTAATTTATAGAAAAAATGTGGAAAGGTTGATGTACTTGTAGTATAGATTCTTCTTGGTGTACTGCCCTATTTATTTGTCTTTTATGTCTTATAATAATGTTTTATTATTTTCTTGATAAAGGTCTTGCACATTCTTTGTTAGGTATGTTATAAGATACTTTATAGTTTTTGTTGCTTAAACTATCCAATTACTCTGATTTAACCAATATTGGTGACCCGTGCAAGTTTCTATGGAATGTCAAGATGATCGAGGCCGCCCCCCGTCAATTGTACTGTGACTTACAACAATTAACCAAGCTCTGGGCAAGCCAGTGACTGTGTACTATTCTCCATGTGTTTGCTCCAGAACTCTCTGAGAGCACTTTTGTTGCCCTTCAGGTCTCACTGTGCTACAATTTATCAAAGTTGCTAGTTCATGTTCAGTAGTTTCCTATTCTCTCATTTCAATAGAATTTTGTAATCTGTGGCTGAAAATACCAATAGTTACAGTTTTTGCAGCTCTGTTTCTACTGTCTACGTTTTCTGCTTGTTTGTGCTCATGATGCTTTGTCCAGTTGTCTACTTAGTTTTTTTTTATCATAAGCTACTTATTTTATTTGTGGAATTATTTTTGGCAATTATTGAAACCCAGAATTAAAATTCACTCTTCCAGGCAAGATTTAGTTTTGCTTCTACAAGGCTTTAACAGTCATTACTGCTTTCGAGTGTGGGATCACTATAAATTTACAGCCTAAACTTTTTGAATTGCCAGTTCTGTGAATTTGGGCTGAAAATCCATGTGAGGAGAAATTACTCATACAATTTCTTAATGAATTTTATTTTCACATTTTGCTTTGTAAAGGAATAGATCCACTTTCCCCGAGTGTGTGGCAAGGTGGAGAGATTTATTTCTTATCCACCATTATTATACCATGAAGGTAGTTTTTAAAGTCAAAGTTTTAAAAACAGAGGATCTCTTATTAGCCTCCCACCTTGAGAAGGCCTGGGCTTTGTCTTCTGAACCCCATCCCAAGAATTAATGAAAATAAAAGTGCAAGTCACCCAGGTTTGAGATATAGTCAGTAATTAAAATTGCTTTAATACTCCACTTATCTCTGGGGTAAGACTTTGGGCTCATAAGTCTTGATTATATTTTCAGCTTTAAAAAAACTCAGAATTTAAATAATATGGAAGTTGCATGTTTTCCCCCAATAGGAGAACCAATCTGAGCATCTAATCAAGTATGTTATAAGATACAAAAGTATTTACTTAATTGATTTTACACTTAAAATTTTAAGTTACCTACTTCACTCAACCAAATCTAACATCACACAATATCTTGATAATCTTCACACATAAGGAATTTGGAATGTTTTGAATTCTTCAATTCCCCTTCTTATGATTCTTCTGGTTGTTGCTTTTAGTTCTACCTCTTTACCCCTTTGTTAGTTACCAGCAGTGGTTTCAAACAATACAAATTATTCTTTTATAGTTCTATATATCTGAAACTCCTCACAAGTCTTCGCAGACTAAGAAAATGCAGAGCTACATTCTTTTTTAAAGGCTCTAGGAGAGAATCTATTTCCCTTATCTTTTCTAGCTTCTAGAAGTCACCCTTATTTCCTGGATCATGTCATCAAGACTATCTATGGCAGGCCACATCCTTTTCTCATTGCATCTTTCTCTGATGTTTCTACCATGCTTGTATCTCTTTCTCTCATTGTACCTGGGAAAGGAGCTCAGCTTTTAATGACATGTATGATTCGATTAGTCTCATCTGAATAATTCAAGATAATCATCCCATTTTAGGACCTAAACCTTAATCAGATCCACAAAATGTCCCTGTTGTCATGTAGGGTAACATATCCACACATTACCAGATTAGGACAGGTTTGGGGGAAGAAAGAATGACATTATTCTGCCCACTAATCCCCAGTCAATATTTATTATTATTATTTCTTATTTTCAATGCTTACTTATATTTATCAATAGACTTTATACTTTCTAGCTTCTTTGTTTATTGTTGTTCCTCCCTTTCTATATTCTCTAGGGGTAAAGTTTAAAATTATCTTCTTAAAGAAATATACCTTTTATTATCTCTAAACAAAGATCTATAAATATCTTTTTAACCTGTCTAAAGTTATTTTTGTCATACAAATAATGTTTTCCAGGGTATAAAATTCTAGGCTGACTTTTATTTTTCTTCCACATTATTACTATGTTATTCCACTAGGCTCTAGCATTTATTGATGCTAATGAGAAATCAGTTGTCAGACCAGTTGTATGTAAATAACTTTTATTTCTGGCATATTTTAAGATTTTTCTCTCTGTGCTTAATATCCCACAAATATATTCTCATAAGTATAAGGATGAATTGATTTGTATTTACCCTGATTAAGACTAAATATATTTCATAAATTTGAAGATACAGTTTTTCTCAATTTTGCAAACCTTCTTGTTTTCTTTACTTCAAATAGTTTCTCCTTATTCTTATAGTTTTCTCCTTTTAGAAACCCTAACTGTATATGTTGGACCTTACTATTCTATCCTCAAGTCTTTTATCTTCTCTTTCATATCTCCATCTCTTTTACTCTCTGCCAACATTCTGAATAATTTTGTCTCTTTTCTTAATTCACTAATTCTCTCTTTAGTTGTGTCTAATATCTAATACCTCTAATACAGTAATTCCTAATGGCTGTATTGCGAGTAAATTTTATTATTTTAAATACTAGAGCTTATATTTTAGAAAGATGTTTTACTCCTTGCATTTGTTTTAGCCTATGGTTTCTGTGTCTTCTTTTATCTCTATATTAAAGCTTTATTTACTGCTTAACTTTCATTAATTCTCTCCAGTTGAAGGAATCATTAGTTTAACTGTCACTCTCCATTTTTCTTCAAACCATACTTACTCAAACTATGGAGCTCACTGTATATTATGTACAATTCTGCCTAATCTTTAGTTAGTCAATGAATGTTCTTTTCTACCAGTTAAGCTGCACAGTTAATGAAAGTCCATTTATTCATCTCTAAAACTGATAATGCCTGTAATATTTTATCATATATGTAAGTAAACTAAATATAAAAAATCAATGAAACATGAATATAAAAATTAATATAGTTTTTCTCTGAAAACTAAGTTCAATCTATAAAATATTTGATAAAAGTAAATTGCAAAAATAATCTTGTTGAATTAGATATGTACAAATAACAAAGGCATGGAAAATGTATTATTCCTGATTTTATCTAAATGTTAAAGTTAACCAAAGAGACGTTAGTTGCATTTATGTTAAATAACAAGAATATGCATTATTTTTCAAAAAAATATTTTTTTACATTACCTACCATTCTTAGAGATGCTATATATTGGACCCCCAAATAAAAATGTCTCCAGCAGTTTAGGTGAAATAAAACAAGGATTTAAAAAAGTTTTTATTTTTAAAATTAAATTTAACATGGTAACATTCATCAATAAGAGTACATAGGTTCAGGTAAACATTTCTTTAGCATTTGAACTGCTGATTATGTTGTATACCCATCACCCAGAGTCAAATCTTTTTCCATCACCTTATATTTGTCCCTCTTTATGCCCTTCTCACTACCCACTCCCCCCAGTCCCCCTCCTGTACATCCCACTCCCCTGGTAACCACTTTACTTTTATCTATGTCCATGAGTCTCAGTTTTACATCCCACCTATGTGTGAAATCATATAATTCATAGCTTTTTCTGATTTTCTTATTTCACTCAGTATCATGTTTTCAAGGCCCATTCATGTTGTTGTAAATTTCACTATGTCATCATTTGTTATGGCTGAGTAGTATTCCATTGTATATATGTACCACTTCTTCTTTATCCAATCCTCTATCAAGGGACACTGGTTGTTTCCATATGTTGGCCACTGTGAATAATGCTGCGATGAACATGGGGCTGCATGTGTCCTTACATACCTATGTTTTTGAGCTTTTGGGGTAGATACCCAGTAGAGGGGTTGCTGGGTCATATGGTAATTTTATTCTTAATTTTTTTAGTAACTATCATATTCTCTTCCATAATGATTATACTAATTAGCATTTCCACCAGCAGTGAATGAAGGTTCCTTTTTTCTCCATAGTCTCCTCAACACTTATTACCTGTCTTGTTGATAATAACCAATCTAACAGGTGTGAGGTGGTATCTCAGTGTAGTTTCAATAACATTTCTCAAATAGCTAGTAAAGATGAGCATCTTTTCATATATCTGTTGGCCATTTCTATGCTTTCTTAGGAGAAATATCTGTTCAGGTTCTCTTTTCATTTTTTTAATTGGATTGTTTGCTTGTTTGTTGTTGAGCTTTGTGAGTTCTTTATATATGTTGGATATTAACTCCTTATCAAAACAGTTGTTTGAAAATATCATCTCTGATTTAGTTGGCAGCCTATTTGTTTTGTTGTCAGTTTCTTTTGCTGTGCAGAAACTTTTAGTTTTATATAGTCCCATTTATTTATTTTTGCCTTTACTTCCCTTGCCTTTGGAGTTAAATTCATAAATTGTTCTTTATAGTCAAGGTCCATGAGTTTAGTACCTATGTTTTCTTTGGTGTAATTTATTGTTTCAGAATTTATATTTAGGTCTGTGATCCATTTTGAATTAATTTTTGTTCAGGGAGACATACTGTAGTCAAGTTTATATTTTTTTGCATGGTGCTTTTCAATTTTCCCATCACCATTTATTCAAGAGGCTTTCTTTTCTCCATTGTGTCTTTTTGACTCCTTTGTTGAAGATGATGTGTCCATATATATATATATATATATATATATATATATATATATATATATATATATGTGGTTTTATTTCGGAGGCCTCAATTCTATTCCATTGGTCTGTTTGTCTGTTTTTCTGCCAATAACATGCTGTTTTAATTATCATGACTTTTAGTATAATTTAAAGTCAGGTAGTTTAACATCTTCAGCTTCATTCTTTTCCTCAGGATTGCTTTGGCTATTCAGGGTTTTTATGGTTCATACAAACCTGGTAATTTTTTGTTCTATTTCTTTAAAGAATGACATTGGGATTTTGTTTGGAATTACATTATATTTGTATATTGCTTTAGGTAGCATGGTGATTTTTAACTATGTTGATTCTTTCAATCCATGAACATAGAATATTTTTACATTTCATTGTGTCTTTCTCAATTTCATTCAATAATGTTTTGTAGTTTTAGGTATATTGGTCCTTTGCGTTCTTCTTTTATTCCTTTGTATTTTTTTTTTTTTTTTGCTCAAATTGTAGGAGGAATATTTTTTTAGTTTATTTTCCAAAGTTTCATCATTGGCAAATAGAAAAATAATATACTTTTGCATATTAATTTTGTATCATGTGACTTTACTGTATTGGTTTGGTATTGGTTTATTGTTTCTAATAGTTTTTTGGTGGAGTCTTGGGATTCTCTATATACAGGATCATGTCATTTGCAAAAATTATACCTTTACTTCTTCTTTCCCAATATGGATGCCTTTTATTTCTTTTTATTGCTTGATAACGCTGGCTAAAACTTCTAAACTACGTTTAGTGTGGAAAGCTAAACTACATTTAATAAGTGTGGAAAGAGTGAGAAGTCTTATTCTGATTTTAGAGGAAACGCCTTCATTTTTTCACCATTTAATGTGATATTAGCTGATGCTTTGTTATATGGCCTTTATTTTGTTGAGGTACTTTCCTTTTATTCTGATTGTATTGAGTATTTTAAACATAAAGGCATATTGTATCTTATCAAATGTTATTTCTGCATCTATTGATAGGATCATATGATTTTTGTTCTTTGTTTTATTGATGTAGTATATTATATTGATCAATTTCCATGTGTTAAACCATCCTTGTGTTCCTGGAATAAATCCCACTAGATCTTAATGTATTATATTTTTAATGTGTTGTTGCATTTGATTTGCTAGTATTTTGTTTAGGATTTTTGCATCTTTATTTATTAGAGACATTAGTCTGTAGTTTTCTTGTGTGTTTTGTCCTTGCCAGACTTTGGTATGAGGCCCCAAAAAATGTGTTAGAGAGTATTTCTTCTTCTTCTATTTTTTGGAAGACTTTAAGAAAGATAGGTACCAAATCTTCTCTGAATGTTTGGTAGAATTCACTAGGGTACATGTCTGGTCTTGGAATATTTGTTTTGGGGGAGGTTTTTGATAGTTTATTCTATTTTCTTCCTGCTTATAGGTCTATTTAGGTTTTCTGTTTCTTCATGATTCAGTCTAGGAAGATTGTACAGTTTTAAGGATTTATCCATTTCCTCTAAGTTGTTCAATTTGGTGGCATATTGTCTTTCATAATATTTTACTATGATCCTTTGTATATCTACAATGTCTGCAGTAATTTCTCTTCTTTCATTTTGGGTTTTGTTTATATGAGTCTTTCTTCTTTATTTCTTTAGTGAGTCTGGTGAGTCTAGTTTGTTGATTTTATTGATCCTTTCAAAGAACCAGCTCTTTGTTTTATTATTATTATTATTGACAGAAACAGAGAGAAAAACAGAGAGGGACAGACAGGGACAGACAGCCAGAAAAGGAGAGAGATGAAAAGCATCAAGTCTTTGTTGCAGCACCTTAGTTGTTCATTGACTGCTTTCTCATATGTTTCCCTTGACTGAGGGGTTACAGCAGAGTGAGTGATTCCTTGCTCAAACCAGCAACCTTTGGGCTCAAGCCAGTGACCGTAGGGTCATGTCTATGATCTCACGCTCAAGCCAGTAACTCTGTGCTCAAGAGGGTGAGCCTCTGTTCAAGCTGAATGAGCCCATGCTCAAGATAGCAACCTTGGGGTTGCAAACCTGGGTCCTCTGCATCTCAGTCCAATGTTCTATCCAATGTGCTACCACCTGGTCAGGCTTTATTAATTTTTCTATAGTTCTTTTGTTCTCTATTTCATTTAATTCTGTTTTACTATTTTCTATCTTTTGCTGACTTTGGGCTGCCTTTTTTAGGGGGGCTGTTTCTAGTTCTTTATAATGTGATGTTGGTTGTTTACTTGGAATCTCTCTCTCTTTTTTTTGTATTTTTCTGAAGTTGGAAACGGGGAGGCAGTCAGACAGACTCCCGCATGCACCCGACCAGGATCCACCCGGCATGCCCACCAGGAGGCTATGCTCTGCCCATCTGGGGCATCACTCTGCCGCAATCAGAGCCACTCTAGTGCCTGAGGCAGAGACCACCACAGAACCATCTTCAGCGCCTGGGTCCACCTTTGCTCCAATGGAGCCTTGGCTGCAGGAGGGGAAGAGAAAGACAGAGAGGAAAGAGAAGGGGAAGGGCGGAGAAGCAGATGGGTGCTTCTCCTGTGTGCCCTGGCCAGAAATCGAACCCAGGACTCCTGCACGCCAGGCCAATGCTCTACCACTGAGCCAACTGGCCAGGACGAAAATCTCTTATTTCTTGATATAAGCCTGCAATAATATAAACTTTCCTCTTATTACAGCTTTCACTGCATTTCAGAAATGTTGTTATGTTGTGTTGTCATTTTTATTTGTCTGTATATATCTTTTGATCTCTGCTTTTATTACTTTTTCGACCCAGTCAGTATTAGAAATATGTTGTTTAATTTCCACAATTTTGTTGGTTTCTCTACTTCACTTTTAGAGTTGAATTCTAATTTCAAAGCCTCATGGTCAGAAAAGATGTTAGGTATAATTTCAATCTTCCTGATTTGTTGATGTTAATTTGTAGCCCAACATATAGTCTATCCTTGAGGATGTTCTATGCACACTGGAGAAAAATGTATAATCTGACATTTGGGGAAGAAATATTCCATAAATGTCTATTATGTCCCTTTGGTCCATAGCTTCATTTAAGCTGATATTTCTTTATTGATTTTCTGTTTGGATGATCTATCTAAAGCTATCAATGATGTGTTAAAATAGCCAATGTATGATTGTGTTTTTGTCTGCTTCTATTTTTATATCAGTTAGTAGCTGCCTTATATATTTTGATGCTCCCTGGTTCAATACATATATATTAAGAAGTGCTATATCTTCTTGATACAATGTCCCCTTTTCACTATAAAATGTCCATCTTTATCTCTGATTACCCTTGTCATATTGAAGTCAGCATTGTCAGATATGAGTATGGCTACACCTGCTTTTCTTTGGTTATTATTTGCTTGGAGAATCTTGTTCTAACCTTTCACTTTTAACCTACTTTTATCCTTGCAGCTTAGATGTGTCCCTTGAAGGCATATTGTTGGGTTATGCTTTTTGATATTATCTGTTATTCTGTTCTTTATTGGTAAGTTCAATCATTTACATTTAGGGTAATTATTAACACTTAAAGATTTCCTATAGCCATTTTACGTTTTGTTTTCTGGTAGCTCTGGGTCCTGTTTGGTTCTTTTCTTTTCTGTTTCTGTCAGTTGTTTTAGTTTGGTGGTATTCCATTCTTATTTCCTCTATTTCTTTTTTTTTTTTTAAGCTATGTGTTTCAGTAGTAGATTTTTGATGGGTAGTTACTATTAGGTTATTAAGAGAAAAGTGTTCATAAGTATAAGAGTCCTTTGTCTTATGAGTACTTCTGCACTTCGTCCTCCTTTGCTACTGCAGATCTTTATTCTCTCCTATTTAATGTTATTGTTGTCACAGATTATTCTTGTTTTTATTGTGAACTTCTTGGAGTTTTACTTGTATTTTTTATTTGTTTTGTTCTTTGTATCTGCTCGAAAAACTCCCTTGAGTATTTCCTGCAGTGGGAGTTTTCTGGTGATAAATTCCCTCAACTTCTGGGCCCTGGCCAGTTGGCTCAGTGGTAGAGCGTTGGCATGGCGTGTGGGAGTCCCGGGTTTGATTCCCGGCCAGGGCACACAGAAGGAGTGCCCATCTGCTTCTCCACCCCTCCCTCTCTCCTTCCTCTCTGTCTCTCTCTTCCCCTCCCGCACGCAGCCAAGGCTCCATTGGAGCAAAGTTGGCCCAGGCGCTGAGGATGGCTCTGTGGCCTCTGCCTCAGGTGCTAGAATGGCTCTGATTGCGTCAGAGCGATGCCCCAGATGGGCAGAGCATCGCCCCCTGGTGGGCGTGCTGAGTGGATCCCAGTTGGGTGCAAGCGAGAGTCTGTCTGACCGCTTCCCCGTTTCCAACCTCAGAAAAATACAAAAAAATAATAAGAAAAATTCCCTCAACTTCTGTATGTTTGTAAAAAAATCTATTTCTCCTTCACATTTGAAAGATAACTTTGATGGGTATAGTATTCTTGGCTAGTAACTTCTCTCTTTCAGTACTTTAAGTGTTTGGGTCTACTCTTTTCTAACTTGTAGAGTTTCTGCTGAGAAGTCTGATGATAACCAAATGGACTTTTATTTATATGGATTCTTTTTTTGTCTTTGATTTTTGACAATTTTATTACAATGTGCCTTGGAGTAGGTCTGTTTGGGTTGAGGTCACTTGGCATTCTGTTTGCTTCTTGGATTCAAGGCTCTAAGTCCATAGACTTGGGAAGTTCTCATCAATTATTTGTTTGAATGGGCTCTCCATCCCCTTCTCTCTCATCTTCTTCTGATATACCCATTGTTGTTATATTACTCTTTCTGATGGAGTCAGAAAATTCTTGTAGAGCCCTCTCAGTTTTTTAAATTCATGAGTCTCTCGCCTCTTCTCTCTATAGCATCTCTAGTTGCCTATCTTTGATATCAGTGATTCTTTCCTTTATTTGGCTTGTTTTATTAGCCAAACTTGCTACCTCAGTTTTAAATTCATGTATTGAGTTTTTCATCTCTGTTTTTAAAGTTTCATATTTAGTGAGGTGTTCATTTTGTTTTCTGAGCTCTTTAATTTGCCTATTGCTGTCTTCTTGCATGCCACTATTTTCAGAACTTCAATTTTGAATTTTTTATCATTTAACTCCAAGGTTTTCATGTAACTAAGATTTTTTTTCTGAAGCTTTTTCATTTTCTTTCTGAACTACAGCTTTGTCTTGTATAACCATGGTATTTGATTTCTTATTGCTTTATGGCATTTGAGAGTGGTGTTGTTAAGAACCCCCCCAAAAAAAACAACTAAAGAAATTAAAAAGATACAATAAAAAATATAAAAATCTTTAAAATTATGCCAAGTAAAACATAAAAACCACAGAAAAAAATTGAAAACAAAGCAATAATAATAATAATAACAAAAAGTAAAACACCCAGAAAAATATAAGAATAAGATATAAAAAATTAAAGAACATGAAATTCAAAGGAGAGAAAGAGGGGGAAAAAGGTATAATAAGAAAAAAATGTATAAAGTGATTAAGTGAAGAAAAAAGAAAAGATAAATTTCAGTTTTGAGGTTTCTTCCAGTGTGTGTTGCTATATTACAAGTTTTAGGTGTGTGAAGTTCTTGGGCTGTCCTATGCTAAGATATGGCTGTTTCAATGATGTAGGCAGGGCTATAACTGTTTTGGTGGGTGGGGTGTATTGTGAGGGCTTTATGGCTTTGGCTTTTCAGCTTTCCAGCTCTAACAACAGTGATCTCAAGTTTCTGGGCACTTCTTTCCACATCTGCGCAGACTTAGGAACCAGACAGGGAGTACTTCTGTTTTTCAGGGTAGAGAGTGGCTCTGGAGAGCCAGCTGTAGGGTTTGTCACTGCCACTCTCATTACTGTGAGGTGAGGGAGGTAGAATCTGGGAAGCTGGGGGCCACACTTTATCTTTCTCTGACTCTGCCAAGTGCGGTTGCAGGCAGACTGTGGAAACACTGGCCATGACCCCCTGCTCTGGTCACTTTGGTTTATCTCCCTCTCTGCCCCTCCCAGCAGAAGGAGACCCAGTCACTCCAAGTTTCCCTCTTCATACCCTTCAGACAAAATCCCAACAGTCTGAGCTTCCCTCCTCCTCATGTCCAGTAGAGAAACATCAAAACAAAACATTGGTTTGGCTCCTTTCCAGAGACAACCAGAAATGCATTTTACCTTCTCCCCCCCCCCTTTCAATCTGTCCCACCTTTAGCCCATTCAGTGCATAGATCTTTCAGGTGCTCCTGCGAGCCCAGCTGTGGTTCCTTCACTGCATTATAGTTGCTCAGTTTGCTGAAACTTTAAGGGGAGCGATCAGGAGTATCTCTCATGTAGCCATTACTCTGATGTCATCTGGAAAAATGATTTAAGGATCTCAATAAAATACTTTCTCAATAATAAAATGATTATAATAGATAATCTGTAAATACAAAAGTAAATGTTACAGAAAAATAACAATGAGCTTCTTATATTTCAAAAACAATGGGTCATGCTCAACACACAAACATGTTTAGTAAAGGAAAGTCATTAAATATATTATTTTTATCCAAATAATTGAGCTCATAAAACAAAAAATATTATAGTAGATGTATGACATACTTCTTTTCTAACTATTAGCATGACATATTATTATTGCAGTGTATATACCTGCATCAAGCAGCCAGCACATGATATAACTCTCAAAAAGTTTTTTTAAGACAATGCAATTTGCAAAGAATTTTCCTTGTATTTCTACATAGATATCTCCATATAATTTTCATGACAAGAAGTTCAAAATGGCCTGGTCTGTGGTGTCTCAGTGGATGGACCTTCAGCCTGGAATGCCAAGGTTACCGGTTCAAAACCCTGGGCTTCCCTGGTCAAGGCACATACAGCAAGCAAGCAATGAACAACTAACATGAAGCAACTATGAGTTGTTACTTCCCATTCCATGCTCCCCTTTCTCTCCTGTCTCTGTAAAATCAATGAAGTATTTTTTTTAAAGTTCAAAATGAGTTACTTTTATGTGTTGAGAAGAGCACTATGGATTTTCAGTATAAAAGTTATCAGAATAACACTAGTGCCAGTCCTAAGACCATATGCTCTTGGGTCCATTGGTTGTTATCCTCCAGCTTGGCTCTGTACTACAGGATCAGGAGGTAAGAGACGATGAAGCAGGGGAGAAGGAGCACTGGATTTTGCAGGCCATGTTCTTAGCTTCTATATAAACTGGCTTCCAAAGGAATCTGGCCAATGGAAAGCATAACCAGAGATTGGAGAGTGGAAGAAGGGGAAAATTCAGAGTACTTCTCTTCTTTCCTGCCTCTGGTGGTGAGACCGCAGTGGCTACAACAAAATCTCTTGACCCTTGCCATGGACAACATTAATACCCTCCCTTGCTTAGTCTTTAGTCTTTGAGTGGTAATGGTTTTATACTATTGCTGAACTTTCATTACTTTGCCATCTCTTGTTTAAATTCTCAGATTTTCCCTCATCTGTATAATCATCAACCCCTACATGAAATAATCTCTGTTGTAAACACTCCAATTTTTTTGTTTTCCTGATTAGTCTGTGATTGATACAAAATTAAGGTACACTTTTCAAACTCTAGAATTTTAAAATATTCTTTGTTGAGGTGTCTGTTCAATATTTATCTAAAAGCATTTATGATCTGTAAAACAATAATTTTGCTCTTAATAGTCTAGAATTTAAAATATGCTATTTGAGATTTTTAAAATAAATTCAAAGTCCTACAGAACCTCAATTAGAGTTTAACTGAGATTCAAAGACATGAATTAGGATGCATAACTACTAAGATAATTCTAAAATATTTGAAGTTAATTAAAAAAATTCATCTTTAACCACAGGACTGTGATGTTGTGTGTGTAGTAGATGCCAAATATTATATCAATCAATACAGGTCAATCTGAAGAATAAACTGCTATATGTATTTTTACTCCTTCTTATATGCTATATATCACTTTATAAATGTCACCATTTCATAGAGCCAGTTCTATTAAATGTATCTGATATAGGGGGTCAGACTATACAACTGAGTTCTGCAATAATCCAATGTCATTCTTTATTTTAATTTTCCCTTAATATTTTTTTAACCAGAGTTGCTAAAATAGTGACATTAATAGTTTTAAATTCTTCCTTCTTTCTTTTCTCCTAAAAAATCTGTGATGGAGATAGTAATGAAAATGTAACATCCTGAAGCCTTAATTCCAGAGGAGTAAAAAAAGGAGCAGAAAGGGAATAATCCCTGGGCTTTTGAATTATGAAGCTCTGACTGTAAACATACACACTAACCCAGTAAGCTATTCTGGTTCAACCCTTCACAGAAGCTTCAAGACCAGTTGTCAAGGGTTGAAGAATTTATTTTCTGTACTTAAGATTTAAACACTGTATTTTCAAGCATTCTGGGATTAAAATGAAAATGTTTGCATATTGATATACCCAGGAAAAACAAAACTGATAAATGAATATCCAATGATGGCTATTTAAAACATTTCATCTTTTATAAATGGAAATATTTGATAAAAGAAGCAACAACTACAATAATGTGTAGGAGGTAGGAAAAGTATTGTTATTTTTAAATATCTCCCTAGTTAATAGTGTAATAATGACACCTAACCTTTGACTCATTGAAGCAGAGACTATTCCCTACAGGAAAGCACATTTTAGAGCAATGAGATACCAAACTGGAGAAAGCAACCAACTCTTTGTTCTTCTGCCATCTAAAAATAGCGAGTTGAGCAAACACATGAATTAGAATATCGGGCAGATAAAGAAGAGGACTAATAGGAGAGCAATGCTATTTTGCAGCCTAGTATCTAAACCGCAAAGTGATATAACTATTAGTCATATGATCACATAATTATCCTAGTAGATGGGTTATTTGAATTAATCAGAGCCCAAGTAAAGCATTTGGGTATCTGTGGACCTATATTCTCTGACTTGGCTAACTTAGGCTGTACCAATATACCTGGAGAGTATCCAGGTGTTCATTTCACTCAGAAGCATGTTGATGTGGCTATGGATAGATGATATCTTCATTCCCACAAGTGAGAATTACCAATGTCTAAAGGAATCAAGAGATCTTAAAATTCCTGTACCTAGCAGTCACTCAACTTAATTGAATATCGTTAAGGCTTTTAGAAATTCTTTTAGAATAAAGATATTGTGGAGAAGAGAATTGAGTGAGTTAAGGCCTAAAACTATGTGCTGCCTTGGCATCCAGTGCTATCAGGAGGGCCTCCACTGGTCTAACTGCAAGTTCTCCTCTGCCATCTGTTACTGTGAGTGAGATCTCCTAGCCAAAACCCCCCTAATCAAGGGGATCAAGCATAGTGCTTACTTACTCTTGAGTAGTAGCTTCAGTTCTCCGCCAGTCTGAGGGATCATTCAAAACAAGACAATCAAATCCTCATGTGAAAACCAGAGGGCACCCCTTTGATGCTCTTATGGTTCTTGGTTTATCACTGTGTTCCCTGAGTGCAAACCTCATCTGTCTCTACATACGTATGGTGCTCTCCTTCCGTGAGTTGTAGTATATCTGACTAACAAACTGCTGTTAATCATATTTATCCAATGTTGGGTGTTCTGTGTTCAGTCATCTCCATAATCCTAGGATAAAAATCCCTGGCACCAACAGAGTGAATAGGAGGTGATTAGAACAATAAAGTCAAAGTTAAAATTCTTCCAAGCTGATGAAAACATTTCAGTGTTTAGATTATATTCTAGATATGAGACTTAGTTTTAATCTGATACAATAATAAACTCTCTAAGATTTGTCTTTATAGTTTATGATCATTACTACTAATAATAATAATACCATTCATCCTGCATCATTCTAGTTAATCCCCATCTCTTTTTATAGCTAAGGAAACTAAGATAGAGACAAGTTATATCTTCAATAGAAGACTGGATAAAGAAGATGTGGCATGTATACACTATGGAATACTACTCAGCCATAAGAAATGATGACATTGGATCATTTACAGCAAAATGGTGGGATCTTGATAACATTATACAGAGTGAAATAAGTAAATCAGAAAAAACCAAGAACTACATGATTCCATACATTGGTGGGACATAAAACGAGACTAAGAGACATGGACAAGAGTGTGGTGGTTACTGGGGGTGGGGGGGAGGGGAGGCGCGGGAGGGAAGAAAGGAGAGGGGAAGGGGGAGGGGGAGGGGCACAAAAAAACTAGATAGAGGGTGACGGAGGACAATCTGATTTTGGGTGATGGGTATGCAACATAATTGAATGACAAGATAACTTGGACATGTTTTCTTTGAATATATGTACCCTGATTTATTGATGTCACCCCATTAACATTAATAAAAATTTATTTATTAAAAAATAATTTATATATGATCATATTATTAGTAAATGGCAGAGTTAGGAGTAAAACTAACTTACTGTGTTTTTGTTTGTTTGCTTTTAGAGCCTCTGTCCTTAACCACAAGACTATACCATCATCATCATCATCATTTGCTCTAATCATTAAAATTGCCATTGAGGTTTCTTAGAGCCTCCAAATCATGATAAGAACTCACAAAGGGTTGCGTACAAATCACTGGTAAATGGCAAACCACTTTAGTTCAATTGAATGTATTTTCTAGAAACTGCTCCAAAAAGGACATACATATGGCCAATAAACGGATGAAAAGATGCTCAACATCATTAATCATCAGAGAAATGCATATTAAAACCACAATGAGATACCACCTCACACCTGTCAGAATGGCTATCATCTATAACCCAACAACCAGTTTGGCGAAGATGTACAGAAAAGGAAATCTTCGTGCACTGTTGGTGGGCATGGAAAATTGGTACAGCCATTGTAGAAAGCAGTAAGGAGTTACTTCAAAATATTAAAAGTATAACTATTTTTTTTTATGACAGAGAGATTCCTTTTCTGGGAATATATCTGAATAACCAGAAACACTACTTCAGAAGAATTTATGCACCACTATACTCATTGCAATGTTATTTACAATAGCCAAGATTTGGAAGCAACTCAAGTGTCTGTTAGTAAATAAGTAGATTAAAAAAAGCCATTCACATTTGAATACTACTTAGCCATAAAAAAAGGAAGGAAATCTTAGTCTTTGAGACAGCTAGGATTGACCTGTAAAGCATTATGCTAAGTGAAATAAGCCAGTCAGAAAAAGACAAGTTCATATGTGGAATCTAATGAACAGAAAGAACTAATGAGCATAATAGAGATAGATTCATAGATGAAGAGCAGGCTGACATCTGTTGGGAGGGGGCTAGGTGGGGGGTGTGGAAGGGTTTAACAAAAAAAGAAAAAACTAGAAAAAAATTCTTAGACATGGACAACAGTGTGTGATTGCCCGGAGCAGGGCATGAGGAGAGGTGGAGGAAGGTCTAGAAGGAATAAAGAGTGATGGACGGAGATTTCACTTGGGGTTGTGAACACATGATACAGCACGCAGATCTGAAAACTATATAGTTTTCTTAACTAGTGTCACTCCAAAAATTCAATGAAAAGAGAAATAAACCACTGGTAAATGACAAACCACTCTAATTCAATTGAATTAATATTTATAATGTGATAAAATATTGGAAACAATATATATTTGTTAAAGTTAATTATTGCTCTCATTAAATGTACTTATGTTTAGAGTTGGAAGGATAAATTATAAAGCCAAATAAATTCCCAAGCATAATCAATAAATATATGTAGAATAAAAGTGAACAAAAAGTCAAACAAGTATTGTTTAATAATGTACAAACTGTTATTTAAATGGCCAAAATTAAGCTAAAATTTATATTGAAAATACTGGCAAATGAGAATATAAAAAGACAAAGTTTAAAGATAAAAGAAAACAATTAGTGTTATATTTGGTCTCTAACATATTTCTAAGATGATTCTAATTTTAAAACATTTTCTCAAGAGACTCTTTTGAATTCCCCATCCCAGGATTTTATTTGGAATTTGAACTTTGTAACAAAGAGAAATTTTTTTTTTCTGGAGTCAGCAATTTAGAAAACAAAGTAAATGTTATTGCTTAGATAGCCTGGCTTATTTCACATAGAACCAGGAAAATGAATAATGAAAACAGTTGTTTCTTTACTTTAAAGGATGAAAGATGCACCATGGAAAAACTTGCCTGTTCTCAGTCCCATATACACTTCATGTCCATAGCCACTTTTCTAAAAGTTTCTAGACTGGAAACTACTGGCTTCTCTTGAATGCAATCTACAATCATGACATTCTGTTGTACATTCATTATTAACTCAAATAATATGGGTGTGTGTTTGGCCACTTTCTGTTGGTTGGCTGGTTCTTGGCCATGTGGCTTCCACATCACTAAGACTTTGTTGCTGTTCAGATTTGAGGGTCTCTTCACTTTGTACGTCAACAGGTCATGCACACAAGGCAACATTAGTATGCAAAAGTGATTTCTAAGATATATAACAACCAGTGCAACACAGGCATTTAGTAAACTGAAAGGATAATAAGCCATTAATTTTATTTGCTGGGCTATAGGGAGGGCCAATGGGTCCCAAGTGCAGTGCATATTTTTCATCAATTCAGAACTTTTTCCATATTTTAACAAGAAATGTGCCTACACTTGTGTATTCTTAGTACATATCATTACTTTTAATATTAAGTATACATATATATATATATATATATATATATATATATATATATATAAATGCACATATATACATACTAAAATGAGTTTAAGTGGCTTTTTTAGTTTCTGGAAATTTTATTTTACAACATTTATAAAGGAAAAGTCTCCTATGACTACAGAAATTCAATCTTAATTAGTTGTACACCAGAACTCTTCATTGAACCACACAGACAAATGAGTAGTGATGAGGGAGTTTATCCAAGATTGTTTGAAAGTTAATAGAAATTTTAAAATGTTTTGATGTGGCTCCTTTTGGAAGAGAACTCTTGGGGATAAGAAAAGTGAATTAGAAAAAAATTATCAATGTTCTTTTCATCTTCATCGTAATTGATTCTACCTGTGCATCATTTTGGGTCCAGTTTCCTATACATATTTGTAATGTGGGTTTCATTTCCATAAAAATGGGAACATAATAAATATAGGGTTTACTAACGATTGTTTTATGTGGCTGCCAATCTGCCAAATAACATTCTTAATTATTGCCAGGAAACGAGGCATTTTCCAAACATATGTTTTAGATTTAAGACTAATATGTCATGTCAGCCCTCTCTACTGGACTGATGGGAGCCCAGTGGGACTTCAGAGTGTCTGCTTTGGTGGGTGACTTTCTTGGGGCTAGATAAAAGCACTAATAGAAGTAGATAGAGCAAAGCATCAAAAGTTTCTGAAAGCAAATCCTACAAAGAAATACATCAAAGAGTTATGTTTTCATTATAAACTGATATTTTTACTAGATGAGTATAGAGATCGATCTTCCTCTAGAAGCCATGGGATAAAGGAAACCAGACCCTAACCTACACTAATGAACCTAATTGCAAGGCTCTTGTCTCTTTGAACAACACAACCAGGAGTTTTGCCTCAAAATTAAAAAAAAAAAAGTATATGTGGCTTTTTCATTAGTCTGTGCAAACCTGGTATGTTCCATCGAAGAATTTATTCCATGACTTGAAAAAAAAGAAAACTTAAAATAAAAAAGATCTGGTCCAAATGAGCTATATTTCTGAATGTTCCCCTCAAAAATGTTTTTTGAGTCCATGGAAATACCTTTTGGTGGTTTTAGTTTGCTCATCCAACACATACTTTGCTTATGACCCACAGTTCTCTGATCTTGGCCAAAGAGTTAAGTTACCTGTACAGTGCACATGTAAGCATAAACCAATTTATTATTGACATAAAAATGTATCCTGTTGTTCTGAATTGGTTTTGTTTTATTGATCCAGAAAATTCTGAATGTGGATATGTTTTATTTGAATATCCTGTTAAAATAGAAAATATTTGAGTGATATCTTACCAGTGTCTTCATGTGGCAGAGTGGCTTTTGTAATAACAAGGTCAAATGCAAAAATGAATACAGGGCATTTGCTGGGCATTAGTTCCTGTTCCACAATTTATGCTCTCTTCCTGAGAAATGGAACAAGATACATTCAAGTGCTTACTTTCCTCCTTAAATGCATCAAGTGTATTGTATCTGCAGGCAATACTTAAGAGTGGTATTTGCATACACCAACGACATAAAGATGACTATAATATTTACTATAAAAGGAAACAGCTATAGATGTCTATGCCTACTTTGAAGGGAAGAGAAAAGCTGTGTAATTGTAGAATAGCTTTAAGTCTAAAAAACAAGTAAAAGCCTTGGAATTCAGCCTTGTCTTAGTAATAATAAAAGGAGTTTTATTATTGTGAATATATTGGACTGAAAAACTAGAGATTCACCAGTCTACTGAATTACATATTTATCTGCTGCTTAAATTTACTAAACTACCAATGATCATTTTCACCAAGTTTATTAAACAGAACCATGATCAATAAACAATATGTGAGATGATTGATGATGATATAAGTAAGACATTGTGCTTCACTCCCTGGAGACTAGAATTGAGTTGAGAAATGAAAGAAGAGTTAACTTTTACTTCTAATTTATTTCTTAACAATTGAGATATTATAAGAGAAAAAAAAAGAATTGCACAAAAAATCTTTATTGACAAGACCAAAGAATTACAAGAATCCTCAGATGACACCATTATGATTTTGTTCTCCTCCTCCTCAACTTTCTCTCCTTATTTCTCTTTCTTCTCCTTCATTTTAAAATTCTAGGAAAACTAATAGAAAGGTTTAGAAAAGAAATCTCCTCAAATTAAGATATTTAGAAATAAAACTGAGCTTATCTGCCAACCTGACAAAGCTCTAGGAGTAGTTATGAGTAGTTTTCTCCTGTGTTGTTACAAACACTAGCAGAGAAGTAAAATTAACTCCTTCCCTAAGGCATCGATTGACATCATGCCTTATGACAGCATTTCCTAAGTATGTTTTTTTGTTTGTCTTTTGTTTTTTTAAGTGAAAGGAGGGGGAGAGAGAGAGACAGACTCCCTCATGTGCCCTGGTCAGGATTCACCTAGCAACTGCTGTCTGGGGCCAATGTTTGAGTCAATCGAGCTATCCTCAGTTCCGGGGCCATTGCGCAGACCAATCGAGCCACTGACTTCAGGAGGGAAAGAGAGAGAGAAGAGAGAGAAGGAGGAGAAGAAAAGCAGATGGTTGCTTCTCATGTGTACCCTGACTGGGGATCGAACTGGGGACCTCCATATGCCCAGCTGATGCTCTATCCATTGAGCCAACTGGCCATGGCCCTTAAGTATGTTTTTGTTTGTAGGGTTGATTTATTAGTTGATTTGTTTGCTGAACAATAAGACTTTTCTTTAGTGACTGAATATCTCTCTCAAATAATGTACTGTTTAGAATTGTGATAAGCCCTGCCCCCCAAAAAAAGAACATAGACTGTGGGTTTGAATTTGAGTTTCAATCAGTTAAGACTCTGGACAGGTTTCCTAAGCCTTTGTCCTTATCCCTCCTTTTTTTCCCCAATTGGGGGTGACATTGGCTAATAAAATTATACAGGTTTCACGTGTATAACTCTATAATGTATCATTTGAGTCTTCTCTCTCTCTCTCTCTGTTATTATTTATTTATTTTGATGAGTCCGGTTAAAGGTTTGTCAATCTTGTTTATCTAGTTAAAGAACTAGCTCCTGGTTTCATTAATTTTTTGTAATGTTGTTGTTTGTTTTAGTCTCTATGTTATTTATTTCCACTCTCATCTTTATTGTTTCTTTCTACTAACTCTGGGCATTGTTTGTTCTTTTTTGAGGTATTTTAGGTGTAAAATTAGATTGTTTATTTGAGATATTATTTGCTTTTTGAAGTAGGCCTATAATGCTATGAATTTCCTTCTTAGAACTGTTTTCACTGTGTCCCATAGATTTTGGATTGCTGAGTGCTCATTTTCATTTGTCTCAAAATAACTTTTGATATTTTTCTTTTTTTTTTAATTTTTTTAATTTTATTTATTCATTTTTAGAGAGGAGAGAGAGACAGAGAGGGAGAGGAGAGAGAGACAGAGAGAGAGAAGGGGGAGGAGCTGGAAGCATCAACTCCCATATGTGCCTTGACCAGGCAAGCCCAGGGTTTTGAACCGGCAACCTCAGCATTTCCAGATCGACGCTTTATCCACTGTGCCACCACAGATCAGGTGATATTTTTTCTTTGATCTCATTATTGACCCATTCATTGTTTAGTAACATGTAAACACATGTTTTTGTGTTTTTCAGTTTTTCTTGTAATATTTTCTAGTTTCATACCATTATGGTCAGAGAATGTGCTTGATATGATTTCAATCTTCTTGAATTTATTAAGACGTGTTTTGTGTCTCAACACGTGATCAACGTTAGAGAATGTTCCATGTACACTTGAAATGAATATATATATTCTGCTCTGCTTTGAGGTAAAATTCTCTCTACATATTTAAATTTGTCTGGTTCAGTATTTAGGGTCACTGTTTTCTTGTTGACCTTTTTGTCTGGAAGATCTATCCATTGATGTCTAAGGGGTGTTAAAATTCCCTACTATGACTGTATTACTGTTGATCTCTTCTTTTATGTCTGCCAAGGTTTGCTTTATAAATTTACGTGTTCCTATGTCATGTGAATATATATTTACAAGTGTTATATCTTCTTGTTGGCTTGCTTTTTTTAATATTATGTAATGTCCTTCTTTTTCTCTTGTTATGGCATTTGTTTTGAAGACTATTGTGTTTGATATAAATATTGTTAACCAGAGCCTCATGCTGCAGTAGAAATAAAAGCCAAGTCAGAAGTAAGTATAGGAAGCCCAGAGATGCAGGTTAACCGGGCGGTTGATAGCAGGTTCCACCTCAGTGAAATAATTCTGACAAATTTAAGAGTTTATGGTTGTTTGGCCATAAAGAGTTAAGGTCAAAACATGGTGTTAGCTAGTCTCAGAGGCCAAATATGGCTGAGGTGGTTCTGACAACAGTGAGTGGGAAAGAGGTTAGAGAGTGTTCAGAGCTTAGAAGAAGGGGTGTTCCTGGATCTGTCTCATCCAAATGCTTTTGAAGGAAGAGGTAGATTTGGGTGGCCACTAAGGGCACTTCCTGGGGCATGTTTCTTTGGCTCCCCCATTTTGTGTGTCTTTTTGTGTTTGTCTCTGTCAGGTGGATCTGCAATGACTCCCAAACTTGCTATGATGGCTTTATGATGTAGGTATCATGTGGGGCTCAGTGTCACAATCTTCAAGATCACCTGAGCTAGGTGCTCCAAGAATGTCTCTTTTGTGGGTTATGTACACCCCTCTGTTTCAGTTGAGTCTCAGATACTATTGGCCTATTCATGGGTGGAGTTGACTGATTGGCTTAGGTTGGCTGATTAGAAAGATAGACTTCAGTTACAGTTTATGAGTTGCTGTACAGGGATTGCCTCCTCAGGAGGAGTTGTTGTCTGCAGTTTCTGTTGCCTTCCAGACTACCTCTTTGGGTGTGCTACTTGTGTGGCTACTTGGGTCTATTTCTGGTGTGGTCTGAAGCCCACCATTGGTTGTGCTGATTCTGAGTTCACTTGGGTAGGGTTCCAGTGAAGGTTCATGTCAGATGTGGCATGTAATTGGCCTTGGGCTACTTGTCTGAAGCTACCATGCTATTCACTATGGCTGCCTCTACTGGGCCTGGGTGTGCATGGGAGGAGTCAAGCTATGTACAAGGATTGGCTTTCTCTGGCTCTGAGGTGGGGAAAGATCAATAAAAGATCCAAGGCACCGTGTGGTCTACCTTTACCTGTCAGCTACTCTGCCACCCCCTGAGGTAGACTGGTCTTCCTCCAGAGACTTGCAAAGAAAGATTATAGAATGGACCCAGGCTGGCCACAACCCACAGACCCTTCTACAGGGTATAGCTTAGTAGGGTAGGGTGACTGGGATTGGGAAGACCAAGCTGGTGGGTCTCTGGCTTGGAGGCAGCATAGTCAGGCACTCACTGGGGTAAAAGTGGCCCTTACCCCAGAGCTATAGAACTCAGTTGCTGCCAGAGTTTCCAACTCTAGCTCCCTCAGGAGGAGCACACCTGTGTTCTCAGGCTGGGTACAACCAGCTGGTTCCACTTTAGGAACAAGCTCAGGAGGGTGGAGCCATAGAGACTCAAAAAGATAGGTGAAAAGACTTTCCCATTGGGGGTGGGGCCAGATGAACCTATAGGGTCAGTAAGAATGTCTCCTACTCCCCCACCTGCACCACAGCCAATCACACGGATAACCCAGTGCCTGCCTCAGTCCTAGACAAGAGCATTCAAGGGATATGTACTCCAAACTCTAAGCAGCACTCTCTTTTCCACAGAGAACTGAACTCTGAAGGGTGGGGCCACCAGGAGTGTCAAAAGAACAGTCTGAGAGAATCACCAGGTGGTTGGAGGGCAGGTGCCAGCTTTAGGCATAAGTAAGGCAATATTGGCCCTGTTTCAAAGATACACAGTTCAATGACTATCTGAGTGTCCACCAAGAGCTTCCTCAAAAATGTGTGTAGCAAAGATCCCTGTTGTGTGCAGCCAATAGACCTTTCTGCAGGATTCAGTGTGGCAGGGCAATGTCACCAGTAGTTGGAGGACCAGGTTAGTGCACTCCCCAAAGCTAGTGCTATAAGAGTATGAGTGCTCACCCTGGGAAGATGGCACCTGAGAGTGGTGTGGGTTAGGAACTCAGCACAGGGATCTTGGTTGCTGACTTTCCAGATCCTTTCTCTGGGACATGCCACTCATATCTTCTCTTTATGACTCTCGTATGGGCTGAGTCTCCTTCCCACTACTGGAGACTACCAGTGAGTGTTGGAAAGCAAGATTCTGTGTGTTGACCCTTTAAGAGAGCACCTCAGTTTCTAGCAGACACTTTCCTCTTCCAGGGGGAAAGAGATCCCGATGATTTTCACAGCAAGATGTTGTGAAGGCTCCTCTTCCCAGCTCTGGTGCTTTGGGTTGGGGATCTGGGTGTGCCCCATATTACTCAGGCAACAGCAGAGATATCCCTCCAGCTTCTTAACCACCGCACGTGGGTACAGGGGCCAGCCCTTTCTGTGTCTCCATCTTTCCTACCAGTCTGTATGTGGCTTCTTCTGAAACTCCTTATTATAATACATCTGTTCAGCTGTCCTTTAGTTGGTTATTCAGATTTGGTGCCAGAATGAGGGGAGTGTAGCTTCAGCCTATTCTGCAGCCATCTGGATTCTCCTCATCCATTGTTTTTCAATAGGTAAGATGGGAATGGCATTAGCTCTCTAGCATTGCTGTAAGGAAAAAACATGCTAGTGTGTGCAAAGTGCTAGCACAGTGCCTGGCACTTGGGCAACTTCCAATGAATGGCACTGATGATTCTGATATACGCTAATTCTTGTGATGCCAATTAATTCTTAAGTACAATGTACTACTCTATGAGACTGGTGTCTGGTGACCTTGATAGAGGAGTATTCTTTGTTCAAACTAAAATTGTCAGGGAAGATACAAATCTTCTCAACCACATATATCTCCCTCAGGATTTGTGAACTCTTACCCAGTATAAGCCATGGATACAAGCTGAATTATCTGTGATAAAATATCCCAGAATCAAAAATTCCTTCAACCCCAAAGCAACCTAGAGATAGCAAGCATTTTAAGGGAAATTTGGCTGAATTTCAGAATTGTTGTTTTTTCCTGCATTGATTTTTTGAATTCTTCTTCTTGTCCAAAGACCACAAGCACTGGAGGCCTGGATTGATCATCTGGATTGCATCATCTGACATTTGTTTGTATTTGTGCATTTTGAAGTGTTCACTCTTTTCATCATGGTTGAGTATGAATTCCACTGAAATTTAAAAATTTAAATTATAGCAGCAACATTAAGTTCTTTTAGAATTTACATTAAATTGGTTTTATAGTTATTTATTTTGTTATTTATGCAGCCATTCATTTCTACCCAGATAACTCTATCATTTTACCTAGGATATCTATTTATCACAGAATGCCAAACTCTTACCCTTTCTCAGTTCTCTTTTCTCCCAGAAGTCCATAAAAACTTCTCCTGCCAGGAACAGTATATCTCCTCCAAAAGCAACCTTCAGAGAATTCGGATACTATGCATTTCTCACTGTCTTACATGGGAGTTTATATATTGTTATATGTAATATATATTATATGTTCACATCGGCCCAAGAAGATCATAAGTTACTTGAAGACAAGTCCTATTATTTTTGTATTCTCCCTAGTGCAATAATGTCTTGCACCTAATTTGTTCTCAATATATGTTCATAGATTCTGTAATTACCAAAAGGTTAGACAGTTATTATCAGCAAACTGGTTTTTTAAATTGTATCACTTCTGCTATGTTCTGAAAGTGAAGGTAGTAAAGATTAAGAAAAAAAAGTCTCCTGACTAATGCAGAAATTATAGGTAGGTTCTTTTACAGAGGAAATGAAAACATATAGTTCAGTCTTCTTCCTCTCTCACCATGAATGGTTGTTGAACTCATTTGTGATATGTCGTTTATATGTCACCATATACAATACATCAGAGAATTCTTGGATGGAAATTTGCCATGAAATAAAGGCAGAAAGGTTATTTCTTATTTTTCACTATTTTTTGAAAAACATCCCTAACTTTTAAAATGGTCACTGTTTTGTATTCATTTTTTATATCTTTTTGCACAGCCAAAATGTTATATAGAATTGAAATTCAAGGGTAAATGCTTCCAAGAGTTTATAAAGTAACAAAAATAAAAGTAGAAGATGCTGAGATTTTTAAGATTAAAAAACAAAAGAAAAACCCATAAGCAACTCTAAAGGTAACAGTTGTCACCTTGAAATCTGATTTCTGAGCTCAGCACCAGCAAAATGACTCTTGAAGAGTGATGACAAGAAGCATGAAGTGTACCTTGTACTGTCACCACTTGAGATGGGTAATAAAGAGCACTCTCCTTTATGTTCCCATTCAGCTGGGGGCATGGGAACAGAGAAGAAAACAAGGCCATTTTCACTCAGAGAGTGAAGCACAAAGTAGTAAACAATTTGAGACAGAAAATATCTGTAAGCAAATGAGTATAGGAATCTTATGTATCTGAAATTCAACTGAATCTGATCAAAGCAATGAACAGGACTTAAATAACACTTAACACCAGGGATAGGCTTAGGACAACCATCTAAAATATGAAGGAAATAGTTTGTGTCTACCAGGAAATGAAACATTGGGATACACTCTTGAAGAACAATATGGTACCAGCATTCCTGAAAAGGTTTCAGAGAGAATAACCCAGCTTCTGTGAATGTGGCTTGGGCAGCTTCCCACTCTCCCAGGTCCAGAAATGATGTCATAGCTTGTTGCTAAGACCATCCTGGTCAGAGGAGTGGGAAGATCCTCCACAAGGTGCACAGATGCAGTAGCTTCCCTGAAAATGAAAGTACAGTGAGTACGTAAAGTCATGGTGGACTTTTGACCGGTCACAGGAAAGCAACAAAAGACGATAGAAATGTGTAATCTGCACCAAATAAAAGGAAAACCTTCCCAGTTTCTGTAGGATGATGTGGCAGCATTTGCACATGCGCAGATGATGACGTAACACCATGTATACAGCGGAACAGCCCACAGCCATGCCAGTCAAGATTTGGACGGTACAGAGGAAAGTTCAGTGTGTTCTGTGGCTCGCTAAATTCGAATCCATGACCAAAGTGCAACATGAATATTGGCGCATTTATAACGAAGCGCCACCACATAGGAATAACATTCCTCGGTGGGATAAGCAGTTGAAGAAAACCGGCAGTTTGGTGGAGAAACCCCGTTCTGGTAGGCCATCAGTCAGTGACGAGTCTGTAGAGGCTATTCGGGATAGCTACCTAAGGAGTCCTAAAAAATCTGTGCGTGAGCCCACATCGAACTGCACTGAATAGGTATGAAACTGGGAGAGTTTTCCTTTTATTTGGTGCAGATTTCATATTTCTGTAGTTTTTTGTTGCTTTCCTGTGACCGGTCAAAAGTGCATTATGACTTTACGAACACACTGTATATTCTTAAAGAGACCAGATCTCCAGAAGATGTAAAATTAATTTGATATTTATTAGTAGTTTTAAGATTAAAGATTAAAAAAATAAATAAATACATAGAACAAATGGAAGACAAGAGCATGGAACATTATGAAAGGAAAGATAATTCTTAAGGAAGGACCCTCCTTACAATAATGATAGAAATCTATTTCAACGGAAAGGAATTGAAGTATAGTAAATAATCTTTTTTCTTTTTGTAACTTATATAACTGGTTTAGATGAAATAATGCCAGCTTACACTTACAAATGCTTTGGCATATAGGTAAATGAATGAATTGATGAATATGCATTTATTGAACACATATTTTTTTCTTGGCATTTTCACAATTATTGCCTAATTTAAATTTCACAATAATCCTGTCAGGAATTATTATTCCAAACATATGTGTTTAAAAAAAAAAAAAACTCCTAAAATTTAGATAAGGAATTCAGCAACACACAGCTAATATGGATTTCATTTCCAGATTTCTAACTCAGATCTTTCAATTCTAAGTTGAGTTTTTAGCTCAATAGAAAAATCATTGCTTCCCTTTTTGAAAATAAGTCATTGTTGTTGAAAAAATTGTTCTTTGGTTGGACAAATGATTTATAGACTTGTCCAAAAATGTTCTGGATCTACCTTGAGGCCTTTGGAGTCAATCATCAAAACAGAAACATTCTGATGACCATCTAAGCCAGTGGTCCCCAACCCCCGGGCCGTGGACCAGTCCATGGGCCATTTGGTACCGGTCCGCAGAGAAAGAATAAATAACTTACATTCTTTCTGTTTTATTTATATTTAAGTCTGAACGATGTTTTATTTTTAAAAAATGATCAGATTCCCTCTGTTACATCCGTCTAAGACTCACTCTTGACACTGGCCTCGGTCACATGATACATTTATCCATTCCACCCTAAAGGCTGGTCCATGAAAATATTTTCTGACATTAAACCAGTCCGTGGCCCAAAAAAGGTTGGGGATCACTGCTCTAAGCAATTACCCCATTATGCCCAACAAACTGGGGAAATGAGCCTTCAGCTTGACTCACATATTTAGCTGTTGTTTCAGGAGAGGCCTGAAGAGAAAAGAGGCTATGTCAATTTTGTTTTAGCAGAGTAACTAAGTTGTGAACATTTCCAAAAAAACATTTTTTTCTTCAGAGTGCAGTTTTGACTCAGGCCTTTCTCGGTTGCTTTTCTCTCTAATGAGCGAGTTATAAAGTCATCATCTTCTGAAAGGGAGAAAAAATAACTTGGATTTTGTTAAAAACCTCACTCATATGGTTCACCTAAACAAATTCTAAAAATGCCATCAAGCTATTAAGGTAAGTTGATGAAAGGAGAAACTGCATGGCTTGTTACAACCAGCCTCCCTGGAAGCACAAACCTGGCCCTCTGACACTATCTTTCACAAGCTTCCAGTGTTTTCAGACACGTATTTAATCAAACACCTATATACTCCGTGACCCTCTGGAGGACCAGTCAAGTGCTGGTGGGTTGTAAGATACACAGTTTTATCACCACTTTCCTAATGTGAAGAGAACCATAACCAGAACACGAATAGGGGAGAGAAGGACAGGAGGGGAAAAGGTGAAAGCAATTTTTCCCAATTAACCTGTGGCAAGACTTGGGCTGTGCAATTTTTTTTTTTAGTATGAAAACATTATGAAAAAAAAAAAAACCATCATTTTTTTAATGGGCTTTTGGAGGAAACTGTCTTAGCACTCTGTGTCCCAGGAGCAAGAGAGAACCCCCTGCTCCTGGTGACTCCTGGAAGGGCCACACTGACATGGCAGCTGAGTGTGGCTGAGTTGGGCCAGTCAGGGAGACTCATTTTGATAGTCCCCAGAGAGATGGACTGTAAGAGCATTTAGGTTTCATCATCACCGAGGCGTTTTCAACAGAGTAAAATTCCTGATTACAGAGGAATGTGACAAGGTTTGTTTTACATGGTTATCAAAAACTTCGAACATTTTAAGAGACTGAGCACTGAATGTTACCCGCTGGCAGAGTGTGGGGTGATTGTACTGATGAGCAAGCACTCTTTAGAGCCCTAAATCAGATGCTGAATGGAAATACTAAACAAGGATGAGCAAACCGAGAGCCCGAAAGTCAAACCACTTCAGGAGACCTGTGTTTTGTTTGTTTGTCTTCTTCATTTTGGCTGTGAGGGTTTTAAAAAAAAATTTTAGTTTCAAATTAAAAAAAAAAAATCTGTTCATGTGAAAATTGAGATATCTGGCTCCACTTACAATTGAGAGACCTGACAACATGGGGGAGGCCCACATTTCAGCATGATGTCAGCAAACAGCTGATGTTGAGAATCTGTTGACCCTTTAGATGGGCATGCAAGTGACTAGCTAGCATCCTAATTCCCATGATTTCCCCAAGCAGACTTACTTAAACCATTCAGGTACATGCCTGGCCCTGAATTTGAGTTTGAAACCTCAGTATACGAATGGAAGCCAATAACTAAGCTGTCAAATCTGGAAGGTATAACTTCAACATAAAAAACAGCAAAGCCTGACCAGGCAGTGGTGCAATGGATAGAGTGTCAGACTGGAATGCAGAGGACCCAGGTTCGAAACCCTGAGGTCACTGGCTTGAGCACAGGCTCACCAGCTTGAGCGTGGGATCAAAAACATGACCCCATGGTTGCTGACTTGAGCCAAAAGGTTTCTGGTTTGAAGCTCAAGGTTTCTGGCTTGAAGCCCAAGGTCTCTGGCTTGATCACAAGGTTGCTGGTTTGAGCAAGAGGTCACTCACTCTGCTGTAGCCCCTCGGTCAAGGCACATATGAGAAAGCAATCAATGAACAACTAAGGTGTCACAAGGAAAAACTGATGCTTCTCATCTCTCTCCCTTCCTGTCTGTCTGTCCCTGGCTGTCTCTCTCTCTGAGTCTCTCTCTATCTCTGTTAAAAAAAAAAAAGAAAAATAAATAGCAAAGCCCCAATTAAATAGCAATGAGAATCAAACATTACAGTTTAAATCAATCAAGGTTCACACCTTTTAAGGTTAGAATTACCTACAAACTAAATCATTTGGAATGAAAATGTGTTATACAAGCAAACACAGACACAAGACAACAGTATGAAGTCTACCAGAAGAAAAGTGGGAGTGGGAAGAGGATAAAGGCAAAAAGGGGTCAAATATATCAGGGTGACTAGACCGTAGGTAGTGAGCACACAATGCAATATACAAAGGATGTATTATAGAATTGCACATGTGAAACTGACATAGCCTTATTAACCAATGTCTCCCCCCAAAAATTAATTTTAAAAATGTGTGATAAAAAAGATAAGAAATAGGAGCATTTGCCCCAGACTTTAAAAATGGGTAACGAACTCTAGAAAGGAGAACTTAGTATTCCTTTCTTACTCTAAAAATTGTGTCTCATCCTGAATCTTTTCATAGTTAACTTCAATTATCATACCTTGTCAAATTTTTCAAACATTACTAACAGTAAAATTTCTGTCATCAAGGCCTTTAGTACTTTCTAAGTAACTAATTGCAGTGAACATTTCAGACCTTCTTCCATCTGGTTATTTATCAACCTAGAGATCCAGACCCATACTCAGCTGTCCTCTCTGCAGATCTACTTGGGCATCTCACAGTCATGTTTAGATGACATCCTTGATCATCCCTCCAAACCTTCTTCTGCACAAGCACTTCCCATCTCAGTAAGTGACAGAACCACCCTTCAGCTTCTTGTGAAGAAAGCTGAGGCAACCTGATGCCTCCCTTTCTCTTTATCTCCACATCCAGTTGACCCCCCAAGTCTTGTCTTTGGCCTGCATGATTAGCCTCTTCATTTCCCTCCCTACTTTATCTCTGACCATGGCTTCTAAATTGTCTTTTGACAGCCAAGGTTACTTCTATGAAACAGTAGCCTGATAATGACCAGTTCCACTTAGATCTCATCATGGCCTCCATTGCTTCTACAACCATTTAAAATTCTTAACATGGCCTTCAAGGCCTCACCTTGAACCACTTTCCCACAACTCACCACATGGCTCTGTGATTCCTTCTCATTTCTGTGCCTTCACATGTTCCTTTTCCTGAAATGCTTTTTCTCTCCTGTTCCTCCCTGCTCTGCACCCTTCACCTCTCTAACTCCTCATTCTCCCTTAAGGTTTTTATTTAGTGTCATTTCTTCAGGGAAGTCTTTCCCAGTCTCATGAAGTTTTTTTTTTCTTCATAACTTCATAACACCTGGACTTTTCCATCATAGAATATATCTGCATTATAATTATCTGATTACTTATAAAATTTTGATATGTTTATCTTCCCCTTTAACTATAATACCCATAAAGTAGGAAATGTTTATCTTATCAACTATATATTATATTCCCATGTGCCTGGCACATAGTGTGTATTCATATATTGGATGAGTGGATGGATGGGTGGTTGGATGGATGAGTGAATGAATATTACTGTCTGCCAGATATAAATCTTAAGTGGAAAAGATCACCATAATTAGAGATATACTGTTTTTAGGATTCCAAATGAACAATGGAAACATTGTAATTCTAGAAACAGCAAGACAAATTGTAATTCCAGGCACTAAGCCACAGTGACTAGTAATTTCATTTGCATAAATAACTAACAACATGATTATTATGACATGTAATGTCTCTTTAATTAAAACAGGCATATTTACAACCTATTGTTGTAAATTGTACAAAGCAATTGTAGATAAATTATATCTGCACATGAAAACCTTCATATCTACTTATTTTCTTTGTTTATTTTTGGCTCTGTAACATCAGGTTTTACTTTTACTCTGACTATTGGCATTTCATACATGTGTGTCATATATTGGTATTTCATATGCTGCTTGCTTCAGGAAAGAACTAAATGATTCCAAATAAATTATATTCAACATTAAAATCTCTCTATATATTTAGACAACTGTTTTGGTTACTATTACAAAATATTGGTTGTTTAACATTTTCAAATAGTTTTTAAATCCGATTGTTTGGGGGAGGCTGGTGTTGCCCACAGAAACAGGTCATTTTTCTTCAATTATTCCTAAAACTTTTTATTTTGTCAGTGGATCTTCTGTAGTTTCTCTGATTGTTCAAAGATGTACATAGTCTTAGTACAACACTCTTCATATTGTGCATACTCTATGCCAGGTACTGAGTGCTTTACATGTTTTTATCATTTAATCTAACAAATCATTGACGTGGGTACCATTGTTGATATAGTCCCCATTTTACCATGTGAGAAAACTGAAGCACTGGATAATAGGTAACTTATCCAAAGTCATACAACTAGTAAGTCATGAAGCTGGGGTTCATACCCCGACACTCTGTGTTTTGGTAATAGGTATTTAAATGAATATCTCTTTTTTACCTTTAACTTTTGTTGCTATTCATTATAAAACATTGCTATATACTTCCTTTAATTTTCAGAGATGTGTTTGAATATTATGTCATAGAACAGTCTATCATTTTCATGTTAATACGGTGACTTTCTATATTACATAATTATCATTTAGAATCATGGCTTTAAGCTGCACACATATATATGTTATAAGTGGGCCACTAGTTAATTGTTATCTGGTTTAGTTTTCTAACTATTAAGGAATGGGAAATATGATAATCTTTGCTCGACTTTTGACTCCAAGACAAGAAGATTCATACAGGCCATTAGTAAGACCATATGACACCTTGTTCTCCAGAAGAGTCAAAGGTTTTTTCCCAGTAATTTTGAAATTTTCTGAGAAACACATGGTATTGAATTCCACACTATAGCTCATGTCAGACTCTGGGTTACCTTGTAACTTATCAAAGTCCTTGTCACCCCAATCAACAGAACCTACAGAGAGAAAATTTTGTCCTTGGGTAGTTTTTCTGATAGCTGGAAAATTTAAATAAAAGACAAGATCAAAATGTAATTGAAGCAACATTTGCTTCACATTTAACTCCAGAGTATTCAATAAAATCCTAAGGACTGTACTAGCCTGTGTGAGGTCAAGCCTGTTGTGAAAGGGAAGAATGACCACTGACTCTTTCTTAGAGCAAAAATTCCTGCCTTCCATTGCACCACTCAACTATAGAGTCAAGATCCTGAGAGCAGCCAGCTTCTTTCATAGATAAATTCCAACATGCCCCAAATGAGCCATGTACTCACAAAACCAAACAATCAGCAGGGACCTCTGGGCCCCTCTAGCCCAGCAGTTCCCAAATGCTCCTGCAGCCAATACTCTATTTGTCTCCTCCCCTTATCTCAGCCATGGCCCATGGGTTGGGAAAAAAATTTTTTCAGCTGAACTGAGTATGTGAAACATAATTACCTATATTTGCCTATGTGTTTCATCTAAGATATATATAAATGTAGATAGTCTAAGCTTCTGATCCAAGGTTTCCACCACCCAATGACTTGAAATTATTTCTAACCTCAAGTAAGGAAATTTAAGATTATCTATGAACTCTTATAAATAAAATTCAGAAATTATCTTAGACCCTGTCTGTTGTTTTAAAGGATGTTTAGGTGTCTAGATGTGGAAAATAATGATATATCATAGAGATATGGTGACCTGCCCCAGACCAGACTGTAATGTAGACCAGAAAGTACAAATACAATGGATCTCAATTCTATCTAACTCAATAATGTACATGCCAAGTCCCTGGGAAGAATATTTGCTCAGAGCTGAGAGATAAACTGCTTAGTCAAAACCTGACACCAGGACCAATTCCATATCAGAAAATGAGAAACAGCATAAAAAATTAGCAGAAATTAGATTTGTTGAGTATAATATGACACTCTGCAAAGAAAAATGAAAATCCAGAACTTTGAGAAAAGCCTAAACTTGACTACAATTGTTCACAAAAAGTGTGTTAGACTGGAATTCAACTAATTCAAGAGGTGAGAAATACTCAGAGTGAGTGTTCATGTCTTCATAAGGGAGGAGAAAGCCCAAGGAAAACAAATTACATCAGTTAAGGCTAACTGGATAGAGATAAGAGAAGCAAAAGAGCCAAGGAAGATAACGTAAGCCCAAAGGGTTAAAGAGTATTAGGAGGGCAAATCTATCAGGAGAGAAAGAATGATGAGAAAAAAATTGGGGCTTCTAGTCAGTGAGCAAGGGCACAAAACTAATCGCAACTCTAAAACTTGTTGAGATGCCAGGCTCATTTTTAAAGTCAGTCCTTTTGAAAAAAAGAAAGAAAGAAAGAAAGAAAGAAATATGATAAATTAAAAAGAAATAAAGATTTTAGGAAAAATGGCACTTACAAAACACACACACACACACACACACACACACACACACACAAGGATCATCAATGTATATCAGCATGCATGAAATTAGATATAAACCAATAAAGAAACAAGTACTAGATTTAGTCAAACAGATTATTACTAGTTTCTATATTAAACTACTTAATTGAATTAAATCTTCTTTTGCATACATACTAATTTTAGACTTAGAAAAAAACTCTAAAGATATTTGATCCAGTCCTTTAAATTTTAGGCAAGTAAATTGTCACTCCCATTTTAGAGATGAAGCAACAGAGGTCACAGAGATAGTTGGAGCTGGAATTGAGATAAAACTGAGGAGCTCTGTACTCTCAGGGAGAGCTTTCAGGATTCCAAGCTGATTGCTACAAAGAACTATTTGTTAGTGGGCCCCCACATGGACCAGTAATAACTACGTTATAGTTTATCGAATGCTCTCAACAATCTTGTGACTTCGTATATAGCCTACTTGTTTTCTTTCTCTCTTTCTCTCTCTTACTTTCTTTTTCTCTCTCTTATTTTCTTTCTCTCTCTCTCTTCCTTCCTTCCTTCCTTCCTTCCTTCCTTCCTTCCTTCCTTCCTTCCTTCCTTCCTTCCTTCCTTCCTTCCTCCCTCCCTCCCTCCCTCCCTCCCTCCCTCCCTCCCTCTCTCTCTCCCTCCTTCCCTTTATTCTTTTTTTTTTCTTTCTTTCTTTCTTTCTTTCTTTCTTTCTTTCTTTCTTTCTTTCTTTCTTTCTTTCTTTCTTCTTTTGTGAGAGAGACAGAGAAAGTGACAGACAGGAAGGGAGAGAAATGAGAAGCATCAACTGGTAGTTGTGGCACCTTAGTTGTTCATTGATTGCTTTCGCATATGTGCCTTGACTGGGGTGGGGGGTTTCAGCTAAGCCAATGACCCCTTGCTCAAGCCAGCGACCTTGGACTTCAAGTCAGCAACCATGGGGTTATGTCCATGATCCCATGCTCAAGCCAGTGACCCCACACTCAAACTGGTGAGCCTGCGCTCAAGCTGGCAACCTTGAACCTGGGTCCACAGCTTCCCAGGTCAATGCTCTATCCACTGCACCACTGCCTGGTCAGGCATATAGCCTACTTCTTTATAGAGGAGGAAACTAAGAACTAAAGAGAATGGATTATTTTTCAACTTTGCAGTTGGTATATAAATATATGTTAGCATTTCCTGAACCTGTCTTGAATTAATTTAAGTATCTTAGTATCCATAGATATTAAGTTCCTTGAAATTTTATTTAAAGTCTAAGAAGACAAATGAAAACAGTAAATCACCACACTAAATTTCAAATATGAATCAATAAGCCCAACTTTTCAGAAATACATCTATTTCCAACAAAGTAAGGCTGTTCTATGGAAACTAGAATCAGAGAGTGTGAGACTTTGGTTCTATACTCTCTGGGGAGAGTATCACCTGTGTTATAGGCATGATAGTGACCCAGTTGGGGAAGGAGACAGAGAGATCACCTTTACTGAGTATGGAGCAAGAAGTTAACCAGGGTGTTTTCTTCACAATCAGTGGATAGGGTGTCAGCCTGGGACGCTGAGCACCTTGTTTCGAAACCCTGAGGTCATCGGCTTGAGTGTGGGTTCACCAGCTTGAGCACAGGGTCGCCAGCTTGAGCATGGGATTATAGACATGACCCCATGGTCACTGGCTTGGGCCCAAGGTTGCTGGCTTGAGCAACGGGTCACTGGCTCAGCTGGAGGCCGCCCCCTAGTCAAGGCACATATGAGAAAGCAGTACATTAACAATTAAGAGACCGCAACTATGAGTTGATGCTTCTCATCTCTCTCCCTTCCTGTCTGTCTGCCTCTGTTTCTCTCTCTCTCTCTCTCTCTCTCTCTCTCTCGCTAAAAAAAAAAAAAAAAAATTTCCTTCTGCTTCTCAGAACTTTGGAGAATGAAGCACCATGAACCCATTGAATACTTATGTAATCCTGTGTGTTTGGCATGTGCCAAGCTCCATGCCAGTGAAATTCAAACACTTTCAACCAAAAAGTTGCCAGCAGCCCTGGCCGGTTGGCTCAGTGGTAGAGCGTCAGCCTGGCGTGCAGAAGTACCGGGTTCGATTCCCAGCCAGGGCACACAGGAGAAGCGCCCATCTGCTTCTCCACCCTCCCCCTCTCCTTCCTCTCTGTCTCTCTCTTCCCCTCCCAGAGCCCAGGCTCCACTGGAGCAAGGATGGCCCGGGCGCTGGGGATGGCTCCTTGGCCTCTGCCCCAGGCGCTAGAGTGGCTCTGGTCGCAACAGAGCGACGCCCCGGAGGGGCAGAGCATCGCCCCCTGGTGGACAGAGCGTCGCCCCTTGGTGGGCGTGCTGGGTGGATCCCGGTCGGGTGCATGCGGGAGTCTGTCTGACTGTCTCTCCCCGTTTCCAGCTTCAGAAAAATACAGGAAAAAAAAAAAAGTTTCCAGCAAAAGAAGGAAGAAATTCTGGAAAGTGCTTTTCATGAAGATGTTGCTGAAATTGAAGAAGGAAATTCCTGCCTCTCCCAAAGCCGAAGTAAAAGCTTTGAGGGCAAAGAACGCAGTGCTGAAAGGTGTCCATGGCCATAAAAAAGATTCATAAGTCTCCCTCTTCCCAAAGGCCCGAGACACCCTGGCTCTGAAGGCAGCCTGAATGTCCTTGAAGGAGAAACAAGCTTGACCACTCTGTCATCATCAAGTCCCCCCTGACAGCCACGTCAACCGTGAAGAAGACAGAAGACAGCAGTGCACTTGTGTTCATTGTGGATGTCAAGGCCAACAAACACCAGATTCAATGCTGTGAAGAAGCTCTATGACACTGACGTGGCCAAGGTCAACACCCTGATCAGACAGACCTGATGGAGAGGAGACCTGTGTTCAACTGGCTCCTGACTGTTACGCTTTAGGTGTCGCCAACAAAACTGTAATCATCTAAACTAAGTCTTGCCAGCTAATTCGAAATACAAATAATTTTTACACTGTAAAAAACAAAAGAAGAAGAAAAATGGTCTGGAAAATGATTATGAAAAAATTTATGACTAAGTTTCCAGGTCACTAGAATGCATCAGGCTCCTCAGGGGCTGCTTGAAAGGGATGAGGGAACCTGCAGCCTCCGGGGAATCCCAAACCAGCTGTATAATTTGTCAACACAATGGTGTCATCAGTGGATGAGGTTTAGAATTACTCAGAGAAATAAAAAATGTGCAACTCTGGAGCGTGTAACATTGTTAAAGCTGATTTTCTATCACTGAGGCATTTATGATGACACAAGATGAAAATTTGTTCATTCTCTGAGGCATTCCTCAAAGCCTGTACTGTGGTCCCACTGAGCCAGTTTGAAATCCTCTGAGCCCGTGTTTCCTGTGCCACTCAACCACCAGTCTCTGCTTCTCTGGCCACTGCCTATGCACAGAGTGCTATTGTATCCCGTGCTGACAGCCTAATGGGTTTACAATTTCTTTAAAATTTTTCTAAATGTGACAAAGGAAGCTAGAATTGGGAACACATTCGCCAAATATTGGAATTACTGTTGTTTTGTTCTGTTTGCTTCGTGTGCAATAACCTGCCTGCACTGTCTTCTGTCTTGATGTTCCCTCCCACACAAATTTGGGTTCATTCTAACCTAAGGGGAAAGTGTAAGCAGCTTTTTGATTTAATTTTTTTTCTGGTCTAGTTCAGGTTTGGTCACTGTGGATTGGTCTATGGTTTTTAGTTACTAGGGGCAGAAATACAACAGCATGTGAAAAGTCAACATAGCATATAGATAGTGTTCCCAGAAAGCTTGGGACAATACAGTATATAATTCTCCTTTGAGTAAGCCTATTGATTATTGAATGTAGCTCTCATTCTCAGTGAAAAGCTTTCAGGCAGCATCTCCGTAGCCCAGGGTCTCTGCCCCAGCTGTCCATCAGTAACATTGAAAAATTCCTCTGTGGCCCTGGCCGGTTGGCTCAGCGGTAGAGCGTCGGCCTGGCGTGTGGGGGACCCGGGTTCGATTCCCGGCCAGGGCACATAGGAGAAGTGCCCATTTGCTTCTCCATACCCCCCCCCTTCCTCTCTGTCTCTCTCTTCCCCTCCCGCAGCCAAGGCTCCATTGGAGCAAAGATGGCCCGGGCGCTGGGGATGGCTCCTTGGCCTCTGCCCCAGGCGCTGGAGTGGCTCTGGTCGCGGCAGAGCATCGCCCCCTGGTGGGCAGAGCGTCGCCCCCTGGTGGGCGTGCCGGGTGGATCCCGGTCGGGCGCATGCGGGAGTCTGTCTGACTGTCTCTCCCCGTTTCCAGCTTCTGAAAAGAAAAAAGAAAAAAAAAGAAAAATTCCTCTGTAAAATTTAGTGCGCCTGTAGGCCAGAGACCAAACATATTTCCTTCTTCTTCTTGCCACTCCTATTTAAAACATCAGCTTGTGAGCGCTCGGTCTTCCTCCAGGAAATGTGCCTGTCCTCCCCACTTGGTGCCTCCTGCCTGCACAGTGGCAGATGGCTGAGGTCCGGCTCCTCTGTCCTCATGCAGGCCCGGCTCTTCTTAGCCATTTGCTTTTCTGGAATGTCCCCCCTGACTCAGCCTCATCACTGAGATTGCTGTTATCAGTGCTCAAATACCAGTCACTCCCCTATGAAGTATGAAGAGATACCCCCGCAGTCCCAGCTAGGCAGGGAAACCTGGCATCTCATCAGTTTGGGGGGTTAGAATTTCACTGTCAAGCTCACTATCTACCGGGCCTTCCCAGATAAACAGTGGAGGGGGGCTCACAGCACATACCTTTCACACTCAAAATTTCAGAAGAGAACTCCACCATCGAACGTGAGTGAATCTCATGGAGCCAGGTGGTCACTCAGGTGGTGCCTTGCTCTCCTGGTAATATTTAGGAAAATGTTCTCAGGTTTGATGCTGTGGGCAAATCTATGTGATGCTGTGGCCCTTGTCAATTAATATTCAGGGCTGGGCATTTTACATTTTATGAAAAACCTTATGTACAATTCAAGTTATTTAAAATAGAATGCACATTGGAGGTTTATACACATATAATTCCTATTGCTAAAGTCTCTAGCAGATATTGTGTATCTTATAACACAATAAGTACAAAACATATACTTATCCCTTTTAGAAGTCTAAAATGCCGTTTTAACAATAAAAATAAAAATAAGGAGTCAACATCTGCCATCTCACCAAAATTTATTTTAAACTACTTGCCATAACATTGTAACTAATCCATTGATCTTTTTCCTTTTTGTTAAGTTAAATTGTAGTCTTAGAGTGCTTTCCCAAAAGCAATGACAACAAGCAATTTTTCTTTAAATTGGTCTTATATTTTGACTCTTTCTTTCCCAAAGACTCTCCTGCCACCCACAAAGAGAGTTATGAAATAGAATGGAGGTAGATATTAACATACACATAACATCTGCTTTTCTCTTCGGTGCCTTCCTAGGATCTTAGATAAGATTCTTTTCTGAAATCCTCCCATACCATTGTGCCCTCCATGACTATCCTCCATCTTCTTTAATCAGACAGTTTGTTTTCACCTATAACTGTGTATATTCTTCTCCTTGGCCCTCATCTCATCTTTGCTGAGACTTCTCTTTAGGTTGAAAATCTCCACTTGAGTTTTCTAACAGCTTCTCAGACGTATCAGGTCTAATCCAGTCTCATCATTTTACTGCTTCACCTAGCCTTCTCCTCTTCTGACTTCCTTCTTTCTATTCATAGCTCTTCTATTTTCCTAGGGCCTCCTGTTCAGGTTCTAAACCTTAAAACTATCTTGGTTTTAACATCTCTATTTCACCTCTCATCATTATCACGTTCCTTTTTTTTTTTTTTTCTTTTTTTTTTTTCTTTTTTTTTTGACAGAGACAGAGTTAGAGAGAGGGACAGAAAGGGACAGACAGATAGGAAGGGAGAGAGATGAGAAGCATCAATTCTTTGTTGTGGCACCTTAGTTGTTCATTGATTGTTTTCTCATATGTACCTTGACCAGGGGGCTACAGCAGAGCAAGTGACCCCTTGCTCAGGCCACTGACCTTGGACTCAAGCCAGTTACCTTTGGGCTCAAGCCAGCAACCATGGGGTCATATCTTTGATCCCACACTCAAGCCGGTGACCTCAGGGTTTTGAACCTGGACCTCTGCATCCCAGTATGATGCTCTGTGAAAACAATGTGAAACCACCTGGTCAGGCCCCACATTCCTTTTCATTCTCTGTCCTCGGTGTCCCTCTCATTTTCTCTTTACTTTAGTTCATACTATCTCCAGTCTAGTTAGAAATCCATTCATGATCTCTCTCCTGCCCTACAATAAGTGTTTTCTGGAAGTTCTCCCCATTTCACGGCTCTTACTCCCTCCATTTGACTTGTTACAGTCTCCATTAACTTTCTAACTCCTGGCACTGACTGTGTCCTTTCTCTGTTCAAATGTATTTGGTGTCTCCCAATTTCCTCCAAGGGAAAAAAGGCCCAAGGTCTTATTTTTGACAAATGTGACCTTCTCCAGAATTTTTTCCAATCTGTATAACACTTCATTTTTTATCCCAGTAATCCTTTTTACCTACCTCTTTTTATTATTCTAAAGGAATTCCAAATACTTAAAAATACACAATAATAGTCTTCCAGCTCTGAGCTTTATTTGGCCAATCTTACTGCAACAAAATACTTCTTTCCTTCTCTGCCTATTAAATTTTTACCTAGTCCTCAATAGGCAAATGCCACCTGATTTCTCAGATGAAAGGAAATCTCTCCATCATCCATTCTCCACAGTACTTTGTACTTCCATTATGGTAACACATAGGAAGGGTTTCTTTGTACTGCAGTAATTTATTTGCCCAATTAATCACACCTAGCAATTTGTCAGCTTTACAGTAAGAGCTCCTCTTTGTATATCTCCACTGTGGCCAATACAAAGCCATGACTTTAGCAGAAAATATTTGAGATGAACAAAGGCATCACCCGAACATGCAAATCTCACACACAAGAGCTTTCTGTCTGGTCCTAAAAACCCCACTATTTAAATAAGATAGCACTCTTGCAATATGTACTCTTGTGCTTCCATCTTTTGTCTCCCTCAAATATGTTATAGCCTATGAATAGGAAAAGGATGTGAAGTTAAGAAACATGCTTTTGGCAATCCTAAGTGAGAGAAGCATCTAATTCCTAATCTTAACCATTAAATTTTTGTTTTCCTTCTACTCTGTAGAAGGCAGAACAATGGTTCCCCAAAGATGTTCCCACTCTAATCCCCAGAATCTGTGACTATGTTAGGTGACAGCCAAAAGGGATTTAGCAGAGGCAATAAAGTTTATTAATCAAATGACTTTTTTTATTTTTTGGTCAATTTCTCCATCCCCTCAAAAAACTTTAAAATAAGGAGATTATCCTGGATTATCTGGATGGGCCCAATGTAATCATATAAACCTTGAAATGTGGAAAAAACCATTAGTCAGAGAGATGTGATGGAAGAAGAGGTAAGAGAAAGTCAAAGTGTGAGAAGGATTCAACCCGCCAAGGCTGGCTTTGAGGAGAATGAAAGGTACCACGAGCCAAGGAATGCATAGCCTCTGGAAGCTGGGAACAGTCCTCAGCTGACAGCCAGATTGTAAATCTTCAGTCCTACAATCAAAAGAAACTGAATTCTGCCAACAAGTTGAACGAGTAAGGAAACAGATTCTTCCCTGGAGCCTCCAGAAAGGCACGCAGTCCTGGGAACACCTAGTTTTCTGCCCCGTGAGTTCCAAATCAGACTTCTGACCTAAATGTCTGTGAGGTAATACTACATGTTTGTTGTTCTAAGTCACAAAGTTTGTAGCGATTTGTTACAACAGCAACAGAAAACTAATATACTCTCCAAGTAGCTATTCAGATACACTTGACCTATGCTGGTTTGAATTGGCTAGAACTAAGAACAGAGTGTGTATACTTAATGAATTAGAAACCGAAAGGCATGCTTTGTTAGTTTTGATATGGAATTGCTCCAAAGCATTATAAGTTACGTGGTCTATTCATTCACTCTTTTATTCAATCACTCTTTCCAAAGCATTTTCCAAGTACCCATTGTCTATATTCACATCATAATTTTTCTTGTAGTTTGTAAGTACTCTTGATTCCCTTTCATCACTGGCCGTAACATAGAACCAGAAACATGTCAGGCACTCAATAAATATCTAATGAGTAAGTTTAAGTATGACTTTGTTATTTAAACTCCTTACTTAAAGTTCTTCATCTGTAAGATGTGGATGATAACTCATCTAACTTACAGGGTGGTCTCAGAGACATATGCCTAAGAAATTTCTAGAAAATAGGTCATTACTAATCCCAAAATATCATTTTTTAAATCTATACCCCGATCCCTTTGTGCTGTCCTTTATGTATTCATCATTATGCTTTTCTCTAGGGTCTCTCATTTCACAGAATAACCTTCTTAAATGACTACCATTATCTGGTTACTGTCTTGCTCAAAATTCTCTGAATAGCTCTCCATCACCTTTAGGCTCAAGTCCAAATTCCTCAACTTGGCATGTAGTATCACAACATGCCTACCCGAAGACTCTTCTCCCCCATCACTACTTAGTCCAACCTGTATACCCACCCCCATGCACTCTCCACTCAACTAAGGCTTCTCTTTGGCCCTAAAAAGGCCACATTCAGCCAAATGAAAAACTTTTGGTTCTGCACTACCAGGCCTGCTGTATCCCCATTCTTTCCTTTTCAAATCAGCCCATCCCATAGGGAAAAAAAAAATCTTCATCTTCCTTTTAAGAGCCCTTTCCTAGATATACAGCTCAGGCTAATTCCCCACCCCCAGGTGTTGCCCCTCATCTTATAGTAACCAGCTGGTTCCAGGTCATGATCCTTACTTATTTCACATTTATTGGTATCCCACCGAGGTAGATCATAGAGAAAAGTATTCACGATTTATGATTTTTAATATCTACAGCCCACCCCACCCTGGCAATAGTACTGGGTAAAGAATAAATAATAAAAATTACTAACATATATAGCACTTACTAGGGTGTAGATATTTTTATAAGTGTTCTACAAATTTTAACTCATTTAAAACTCAGAACAAGCCTATAAGGGAGATGTTATTTCTATCTCCATTTTTCAGATGACAAAAGTGAGAAATAGATACTCAATATTTATTTGTTGTGGGAATTAAAATAATATGGAAGAAGTCTATAAAATGTAAAATGATTGAAATCTGCAAAATGATTGATGATTGGAATATAACATGCTTTATTTTAAGGGAAAATTCATACTTGGGAGGTTTGAGTTTTATTTTTACATATTGGAGGGTAATATAGGTCTAACAAATAACAGCACATCAGGAAGACTATGTAACATACATCTTTTAACAATAAATTGAGGTTGAATGCATAATTAATGGCACAAATCCCAAGTACTCTTGAGTGGATTTCAAATTATATCCGTTACAACAAGCTACCCCTCTAAGGCTAATAAAGAGACTGAGTTTCAGTTATGTTTGGCAGAAATGTAAAGTTGAAATCTCTATTTTACTATAATCTGCATTTTACCACGTTCCTCAAACCTTCGCACTGTAGAGTTAGTTATGCGGAAGATTTTTGGTTTTGTTCATTGGTGGTGGTGGTGGTGTTGTCAACTTCATTTTTAAAACTACTGCAGGGAAAGCCCCTGTGGACACTGATGTTCATGATTAAGATTCAGCCCCCTCCAAAGCTAAGCCCTTCCAATCAAGGACTTGAAGAACATTATATAAATTAGGTTAATACATACTAATGAGTCTTGCAAATGCATGTCTGAAACAACCAGGGCCTACAGCAGTTAAAGGACTGGCAGAAAATATACAAAATCCAGCTTTTGGCTCTTTGAACAATGTTTACATTGTTGCCATAAACCAGGTGATAATTCTCAGCTTAGAACTCTACATCAGTTATCTTGCACTTTTTAATGATTTATTCACACTGTGATTAATTTATAAGCTCCTTCTAGCTCATCAGGCGATAACAAAAATAGTCTGTCTCAAAGGCGGTTTAAATAAAGGTCAAGGGAATCTTAGAAATTTAGCTTTACTGAATCAAAGCAGCTGGATAAGCTTTTCCAATAAGGATGACAAAAGTGTTATCTGCAGGCCTAGCCCTTCCGGACACTTTCTATTCTTATCTCCTGTGCCACTCACCATTGGAAGAAACTCAGGACCTGGTTAAGGTCTGTGGCGAAACGTTTTCAATTAAAGATAAACAAAAACCTATTCTTTCCAGCTGGGGATACTTGAATCTCCCTATTTTTCCATGTGAGAAATGAGGCAGAAAGATCCTGTAGTTCTTCTGAAATGTCATGAGTTTTTATTGGGATTGGCAGGTCTCCTCTCTGAAATGCAGACTGCCCGGGCCAGTGGCAGTTCGCTCCCCTCCCTCTTTCCTGGCATCCATCTCATTCTCCAACAGCCATGCAAGGACATACTGATCTCTACAGCTTGCTGGGCAGTGAACCGCAGAGATCTTACCAAGATAAAAGGGATCATCAACTTGCTGATGACGGTCTTCTGCAAACCTTGAAGAAGGGGAAGAAAAGAATAACAAATTGTGAACTAATGAAAACCAACTTAATATTAAAAAGCAGAGAGAATCCTCTTCTTTCATGCAGATAGTTCTGCTTTAGGGACAGATTTGGTCTTCTGTGATCCATAGAAACCTGACAAGTTGGGTTTTGTGGTTTCTTGGTCAGCTTACTGTTGCAAAGTCTTGAAGCTGAGTGTCACAAACCAGCTAGCCAGAATTCATCTATAATTTGTCTTTGGCTAGTTTTTCAATAATTTTGCTGCTCTAGGTATTTCCTCTGTGATGAAGATCCTTCATGAAAAACAGACAGAATGCATTTTAGATCAAATAGGGCACTCAGTCTACTTCTAAAAACAGATTCCAGACCTTGGAATACTATCAGAACAAGTCCTTCAACTGCATGTCATGAAGAGAAGCCAAGAATCCAAGACCAGCCTAGGTAATGGCATGCAACAAGGAAGAGGATGGAAAAGACTCGAAGAGGTTTGTGCTGTAAAAGCCCACACTGTCAGCAGAACATATTGAGACATATTTTCTGCCTGAAACAATAACAATCATAAATGAACTATTGTTAACACAAAATTACCAAATACTGGTAAGAGCTGTCATTTTGGTTTTCTTTAGACATGATAAATTACATTTGCAAATTAATGTCTGATCTGAGATGACATGGAGCAAATGGTAATATTTACATTCTGCACATTATCCTTGTCAGATTAAGCTGCAGTTGGCCCGTGTGGATATAAAGAGGCCTCGGGAGGCTTGTCCGCTAAACCAGCATGTAAATTGTCTCTAAACCATCCACACATCTACATTTATTATCTCCCCAAAACCAGCAACGGCCGTCCCATTTACATGTCAGTTTTGCCAAGTTAAGGTAACTTTACCAGGGGAAAGAACTAGTAAAGAGAAATGTCTCCAACCAAGTACTCCAAAGTATGGTAAGGACCACAAAATATTCAGTAAGAAGTTGTCAAATGTTCAGCAAGCAGTTTAAGAGGAAGGAGAGGCCAAGGAATAAGTGCCCACAATGCAGTGTGTGTCAAGGTCGGACAGATGTCATCCCATGTCATCCTCATGCATTGGTCTCTAATATACCCACTTTATACATGTGGGCATTAAAGCACAAAGATACTGAGTGCTTTTCTAAGTACAATTAGTGAGGACAGGGTTAGTTTTTGAATCAAGGATGACTGACTCTTACACTGTGTTGCTCTGAAGTGGCTTTTACTAGACATGTCTGTCCAGGGTGGCCAGTCCTGAGGTATTGTGAAGAGTGTAGCCTGACGAAGAGAACATCAGGTTTCTATTGCCCATCACAATGTTTCATAGAAGTGCGGTTGAGAGAAAGGATATGGGGAACGGCTGCTAAGGTTCTTCACAGGATACAGAGCCAACAGCAAACTTCCCACCCAACTCCCTCCATTTTCACCATAAAAACTGCAAATGAGGTTCTGGGTGCCCTGTGAAAGTGGCTAAATTTGACTTCATATCAATTCTATCTTCAAAATTAAGCCTCATAGATATGATATGCAAGATGGCATAAGAAAAAGTGGTTGCCTTTCTTGATCCCGACATTTGTGGGGGAAAGAGTATAGAAGGTAGCAGAAACACCCAATGCAGCACATTGGGTTTCCTTCAGACAAAGAAAACCTTACGATTAGTTTGGCCACTTTCGGAAAGCCAACTCTAAAATTGCTCACTAAAATGAAGTTGTTAATATGTGGATCTCATTATGATCCTGATTTAAACCAACCAATTGAAAAAAGACATTTTAAGAATTTTAATTATGAACCAGGTACTAGATGACATCAATGAATTATTGTTATAATGACACTAGTTACATAAGAAAATGCCCATTTTTAAGAAGATGTGCTGAACATATGTAAGGATGAAACAACATTGGAGGTGGAATTTGTTTTCAAATACTTTAGTAAAATAAAACAAGACAAAAACGATCAAAAGAAACAAGTAAAATATAAAAATCTTGATAATTCTTGGATTTGAATAATGAGTCTAAGGGGTTTATTATATAATTCTCATTACACATATATGTTTATAACAGCTCATCAATTTTTAAAACGAAAGTCTTGTGAAAATTAATAAAAGAAAACTCAAATAAGACTGTAGTCAGGGGGACCTGTAATGGGTCTCTCATGCCTATTATTCAACATCAGTTGTCCCAATCAGGAAGAGATAGTTCCTCACCATTCCAACAGGAAGATGTTTTCTACTCTACTAACCAAACAAGAGGAATACTTTCTCCTTCCCCTGCAATGGCCCATCCAATGAGAGACTGTCAACCCAACCAATGATAAATCACTATACTTTGAATTCCCCATTTCTCCCAATGGACTCTTTGTTTATCACAGCTCCTCCTAACTTCCCCTTTCCTCTACAAAGGAGCATTCCTCTCCTTTGTTATCTGCACTTGACTATGGCTTTGCCATAGCTCTCATGTCCTGCATTGCCATTCTCAGCTATTCCTGAATAAACCCATTTTGGCTTATTTTTAAAGTCAACAGTATTTTGATATACAGATTTGTCATTTAAAACACATTTAAAAAGCAGTATGTTTTAAAACATATTTAAATCTTAGATTTCACCCAGTTCGCTTAGTCAGAGTAATCAATGGACAGCCTTGAGAAAGCCTGCAGCAAGATTCTGGGGTCTGTCAGTATCTTGTGCTTGTTCCTGAACAAGAAAACTTAGAGAAGTTGCCACTAGAACACAAAGAAGGAAGTGTTAAAATTGTCAGTTTAAATAAGACATGTCTAATGTGGTGCTCAGGGAAAGAGGTCTGTAACTACAGAAGAGAGTGGTGTTGCTATAAATCATACTTCAGCATCTGCCTTTGCTGTGGGAAGCTCCTGCTTCACAGTATGCCTTCCACTGGGACAATTTCCAGTCAAAGCCAGGACACTAGCCTGCTTTGCTTATGGAGAGATTTTCACATGCTCCAGAGCGGTCACAGAAGGTACCTGGGGAAAAGGGAGCATGAGCTGAGAAATGGACTCTCTGGGACAAAAGTCACACTTGCTATCCTATCTTGTCGATAGCATCCATGTTACTCAGGGAGCAGCCTGCATCTGGGCTTCCTGGAGCCTGGGGTCTGGAGCCTGCTCTCCAAAGGCAGCAAAGGACAAAGGGGTGCTAGCAGCAGCTTCAGACACCAACACATCATGTCTTCAAGACATTGGAGGATTTTCTTTCTGAAAGAAGATGTCATTTTAGAAGAAATCAATGAAATATCTCTTCACTTCAGTGCTAGGAAAAGTTGTGTAAATCAGTTATTGAGAAGATGTGGATGAAGTGGGCATGCAATGAAGACCACACTGTGACAAGGACTTTTGACAACACAGGTGTTTTTCAAAGTGAGGCCAGAAGGCATTATCAGCTTCACTTGGAGTACTTCTTAAAACTGCAGCTTCTCGGCCCTGGCCGGTTGGCTCAGTGCTAGAGCGTCGGCCTGGCGTGCAGAGGTTCCGGGTTCGATTCCCGGCCAGGGTACACAGGAGAGGCGCCCATCTGCTTCTCCACCCCCCCCCTCCTTCCTCTTTTCCCCTCCCGCAGCGAGGCTCCACTGGAGCAAGGATGGCCCTGTCGCTGGGGATGGCTCCTTGGCCTCTGCCCCAGGCGCTGGAGTGGCTCTGGTCCTGACAGAGCGACGCCCTGGAGGGGCAGAGCATCGCCCCCTGGTGGGCAGAGCGTTGCCCCCTGGTGGGCGTGCCGGGTGGATCCCGGTCGGGCCCATGCGGGAGTCTGTCTGACTGTCTATCTCCGTTTCCAGCTTCAGAAAAATACAAAAAACAAACAAACAAACAAACAAAAAACTGCAGCTTCTCCGACATGGCCCCGGAGTATCAGAATTTTGGGGAGCAAGATTCAGGAAGCTGCATTTTAAATGAGCCTCCCCAGTTTGCCTGCAAAGTAAAGCTTGAAAAATGCAGTTTGTCCTCTTTGCTTGACCTATTTGTTCACTTCCAATGTCCAGTCATTGTTGCCATTCCCCTGAGGTCGGGTCCCTGAGCTTCCTTTTCCAGCTTTGTAATGTCTGCTCCCTACACTTTCCCATAAACTGGACCCAGAAGGCTGGACTTCATTTAATTTTTCACCCAGTTTCTGCTCCTTCTCTGAGCTCCCGTAGCACCTACTTTCCTCAAGCGCAACTTATCACGTTGTATTGGAATTGTACGGTTCCTTCTGACTCATTGATTTCCTTCCTGAAGGGATAGCTGGGTACAGGGTAGGCATTCGATTGTTGCTCATCAAATGAGAAAATGAGTGATTATTTCAGACTCCTAATTCTTACACTTTAATGTTGATTATGTAAATGTCCTTTACTGTTTATGAGAAAGGAATGCATTCTAGCCATTTCACCTACCACCTTCCTCCCTTGTCATCTCTGCAATTTGGATAATGACTGAGCAACCAGCGAGAAAAGATATCTGATTGTTCTAGCTTGGGCCATGTGATTACAGCTTGGTTATTTTCCCACCAAGAGGACCCAAAAGGGAAGGGAGGCTATTCCCCAAAATGAAATCATCAGGCTGTGGGAAGGGCAATAAATGATAGGGGGCAAAAATATCAATGAATATCATTAAAGGGTCTTAATCTGGACTTGATCACTAAATTCATTTGGAAGTTTTTGTACACACATGGACACAGTTTTCTTTAGATTCTAAAGAAGGTCCAAGCCACAAAATGGCTATGATGATTACAAAGCATTGCATGTGAGACCATTTTTCTCCAAAACCCAAGTGTTTTGGAAACCAATCATCTTAAAACTCTGCAGGAAATCTTTGCACTTAGTTTTCCATTCTTCTGTACTTTAGAAAAGGATATTTAAAATTTATCTGGAAGTTAGAAAAAAAGAAGAGTCTTCATTTTAGAACTGTGTCTATTGACATATTGATAACAAACTCCTCAGAGTTGGGCAGATAAATGTCATCTGGGATGTGGAGCAAGGCACCTAATCATCCTTCATCCCCTGGGACTTGCTTGCCTGGCAGAGCCCAACACTGAGTGAGTTCAGTCATCTGCCTTCCCTGGGAACCTGTGGCCCAACACAGAGGAGTTCTTAGGGAAAATAGAGATGTTCACGAGCACTGGCCCTTCTAAGCTCTTCTGCCATCACTATCTTGGATTAGCTTACTCTGCCTTCTCCATAGTCACTACTTAAAACCTCCTCACTCTTCAAGCTTCTACTACTTATTCCTTATTTTCAACCATCTGATAAAAATTCTTTTATTTTCAATGTATTATTATATATTTGAGCCTATAGGCAGGATAGAACCCTACCACTATCCCTGGACAGAATCAACAGGTCAGCACACAACACAGTTCTCTTTTGTGATTCCCTGCTGCAGAAGGAAGGGGCATGGGAAGAGGGAAACTCATTTTCTAAATGGTCCATCAAACATTTTAGATAAAAACAGTGCTGCTACAATAAAGAAGTATAATTTATCAATCTTGATACAAATATCTCTAAAGAATACCCAACTCCATTTATTCTCATTTAAAAGTCATTAAGAGACCTTTAGAATTATTTAAAATCTTGCTTATGTATCAATTTTCCATGTCCTTGGGACATAAATCAGTTCCTCAGAGCCTGATCACAACCACAGAAATAACAAAAGGAAGTCCTTCCCATTGCAAAGCTGAGGACCAGGTTCTAGATCTGAGATGGCTCCCAAATTATGGGACACCCTGTGAGGCTTGGCCTAAACCAATCAACTAATCTTACCTATTTTTATTACAACCATTGGGCAGTGTTTCCAATGATCACTTTTAGGAATGGTCTGACTTAGAACATCAAATTTCTCTTCCTAAAGAGTAATACAAATACATTAACCTCCCTTCTTCTGTACTGATTACTACATATAAGGAAAGCACCATGTTATTTCTTTTATTTTTCTTTGCCGTTTCTAGTGGAGGTGATGAATGTCTCCTCATTCTGAGTGTAATTCTGAAGTCCATAGGAAGAGGTTGAAATTAGTGGGAGTTTCAAATTCACACGCATGATAGATAGCCTTACTGCCTTGCCTTTCAGAATCCTCACAAAATACTGTTTCTAAACCGACACTTGATTTAAATTCAGAGTCGTCTCTCCAGAGCATCTTCCCAGAAACTCCTCTACCACTTGCTGCTGCATTCAGTAATTGTAATACTGACTGCAAGCAGCCTTATAATGACTGCTGACCTGTTGGGAATAGGGGGCTGTATTTTGATCATCTTTGTAACTGTAGCATGTGGAATAATGGCATATTAATATCTTCTGCTGAATAAGTGAATGAAGTGTATTATACCTCAGTGAAGGTGACAAGGGAGTGCTCAGGATGGATTTTTGAGGTCTCTTATATTTTGATTTTAATATAAAATGGTAACTGTAATGAACAAAAGCTCTGACTCCATTTTGGAGGTGAATGGAATGACAATATAAAAAAATAAAAGTATACCATTAACACATAACTACTCAAATCAGTATTTGCTTACTGTAACTGTCACATTTAGTAACAACAGCATCTTTACAAGTTTATACATGTGCCATCGAGCTTTTCCGTCTCCAGAAAAAAACATAGTCCGTCTCAATGTCTTCTCAAGAATTTTCCAAATCTGTTGTGGTGGTTTTGTACTGGGTCAACTTAGCTCTAAGCTGGAGCTACAATTCCCAAAATTCCTGTGCTGTATGACTCCCAGTTAAGGAAGGGCTGCAAGAGAAATTTGCACAAGATATAGAACATGAAATTGAAACAGGTGCTACCCATGGCGGTTGGTGCAGAGCCCCCGGTGCTGCTGCAGCCTGCACCTGTTGTCCCCCATCCCCACCCCGTGTGCTTGCTCACAGGGATGCAGTCAGGCCTGCAGCTCCTCCTGCTGGAGCTCCTCCAGCTTCTCCAAGTACTGGGCCCTCTGCCTATGCAATTTATGGTGAAGGCACTGGCTTCTTTTCCTAGTCTCCCAGGTGTTCAGACTGGAGGTGGTGAGACACAGGTGCTGGTTCCAATTTGTCTAAGTAGGATCCAGTGTGTCCTGACAGGTTCCAGGGCATCCTTACTCTCCTTCAGTTGATGTCTGGGTTTTTATTCCAATAGCTGGAGCCACTGGCTTGCAGTGACTGCAGGCCCATACCAGATATGGAGGAAATTGTCTTCCATAGAATTCTTCACCAACTCCTATTACAATGTCAGATCTAATCTCGATAATATACCCCTTATTCTATATCACTCAGAGTTGTCTTACATCCCTGATAAAATCAAAACTGATACACTTGTACAGGGCACCACCTAGCCCTGCCCCAGGCATTCTGTATAAAATATACAGGTTAAAGCAGAGGAGAATCAGAAGATAGTCTGGCAAGACCATATGATTTATCATGAGGTGTTGGCTAATTAGAAATTAATAGAGTTATTTCTTTTTTTTATTTTTATTTTTATTTTTTGTATTTTTCTGAAGCTGGAAACGGGGAGAGACAGTCAGACAGACTTCCACATGCGCCCTACCAGGATCCACCCAGCACGCCCACCAGGGGGCGATGCTCTGCCCACCAGGGGGTGATGCTCTGCCCCTCTGGGGCGTCGCTCTGTTGTGACCAGAGCCACTCTAGCGCCTGGGGCAGAAGCCAAGGAGCCATCCCCAGCGCCTGGGCCATCTTTGCTCCAATGGAGCCTCGGCTGAGAAAGGGGAAGAGAGAGACAGAGAGGAAGGAGAGGGGGAGGGGTGGAGAAGCAGATGGACGCCTCTCCTGTGTGCCCTGGCCGGGAATCGAACCCGGGACTTATGCACGCCAGGCCGACGCTCTACCACTGAGCCAACCGGCCAGGGCCAATAGAGTTATTTCAATTTCATAAATTGCTTATAGGGCTGCAGCATTATACACCCCTTGCGATGCCTGTGGGATTGTTCTGTGAACAGCTTACTCAGCTGTCAGTAGCAGCCCTGGCAGAGAGGAATGTTGTAAAAGGTTCTTCTTCATATAAAATAGCCATTTTAAATTTGTAACCAATAACTGATCCATTCAGATGGAATCATCCTTGACTCAGTCCGGATGCAATTTAGAGTAATCCAGTGTAAGATAGCTTGTCACTGGAAATACAAATAGAAAAACATAATGCACTTGAAGGGTTTTTAAGTCATTAAAAGCAGAATAAATTAATTGCATAAGCCAATAAATTAGGTTTCTAATAACCGATTTTCTGGAAATTAATTCAAGTGATTTGGGATTTGTTCTATTTTCCTATTCTTTTTTTTTTTTTTTTTTTGTATTTTTTTTTCTGAAGCTGGAAACAGGGAGAGACAGTCAGACAGACTCCTGCATGCGCCCGACCGGGATCCACCCGGCACGCCCACCAGGGGCGACGCTCTGCCCAACCGGGGGGGGGGGGCGATGCTCTGCCCATCCGGGGCGTCGCTCTGCCGCGACCAGAGCCACTCTAGCGCCTGGGGCAGAGGCCAAGGAGACATCCCCAGCGCCCAGGCCTTCTTTGCTCCAATGGAGCCTTGGCTGCGGGAGGGGAAGAGAGAGACAGAGAGGAAGGAAGGGGGGGGTGGAGAAGCAAAAGGCGCTTCTCCTATGTGCCCTAGCTGGGAATCGAACCCAGGTCCCCCGCACGCCAGGCCGACGCTCTACCGCTGAGCCAACCGGCCAGGGCTATTTTCCTATTCTAAAGCCACTCAAATGTTAATTGGCAAACCTAAAGAGTTACCCAGTAAATGGATCAATAATCATCCTCTCTGTCATCATAAGCAATAAAAATAATTTTATAAAAATAAAGGCAAGACTAAAACAAAGAGCCAAACCATAAGGCAAAACACAAATTAAAAACCACCACGAAAGACCTTTGAAACACAAGCTCAAAGCGCCCTTTCTCTACTTGGGAGATACATGTCCTCACATATTAAGAGGTCACTGATTCTCCTTTCTAATTCCATCTATCCTTCAAACTCCCATTACTATTAGACATCATCTTCTAGTCTCTCTCTCTAAGACCTGGAACTAACTCTTATAACTTTCTGTTAACAACATGCCTTGTGCATGGTAGGTGCCTAATAAACATTTTCTATGAAGATGAGGATCTTGTGTCTCCCTGGGCCACAGTTCTACATTCCATGCATGATGGAGGTAGTATGGATAGTAAACAGAGAACATTGGAGTTGCAGTTCCTTTTAGAGCTAGCCCTTCTATTTGCATAAATTTGTACTTTCTGAGGGCCTCTGTTTTTCCTTTTTCCTTGGATAATGCCTAATGTTCTTTAGCACAGGGAACACAGTGCTCCCACAAAGAAATCTACCACACTAGACTTTTCCACATCCAATGCAAAAGAGAGCTGGCACTGGGTTTGTTTCGCTTGAGTGGAGAAACACCTGCCAGGACTGATCAACAGAGACCTTCAGAGCAGTGCTAAATCATTGTGAAGGCGCTTCCTAGAAACCACGTCTGAGGTCAGATGCTTATTTGTGTCCTGCCTTCTTTCTCAGTCAATTAATAAATCTGATCCTGCCTTCAGTTAGAGACACATAACTATAGCAACTGGCTTCTGAAAAGTACCTGGCTGGGTCTACCAGGTGCCTGCTAGCACTGATTCACTGGCCCTCTAGTATGTTGATGAGACTTGTAAAGTTGATCACAAGACACTCTATTATTGGGCCTAAATTCTCAGAAAGAGTTGAAATAGTTTCAGAGAGAAGAAGCTTTGTTTGTAGATCAGAACAACCAATAGATGGATCCCTGCTGGCCCAAGAGCTCCAAGTAATCTTAGCCCAAGTAGCTGCCAAAGAGAAACTCTGAGAAAAATGATTTCCAGGAAGAGAGGAAGAGTATCAAGGGCGTTTTGGAATAGTCTCAAGTAATTTCACACGAATATTAAGCCTCAACTATTTTTAATCAAGCAAAATGCTTGGACTTTATTTATTTTCCTACACAGTAACAACTCAGGGTATATTACAGCAACAGAAGATTTTGTATATGAGGGATAGCTACCACCTCAGCTCTGAGGATGTAAAACCATTAGGCCTAATACACTTGCGTGGTCACCTCATCTTGGGTGGTGAAAAATCATAGAAAATTGTATCCAAAAGAGCTTTGAATACCAGAGCTTTATGAAAGAGATCAGTTCATTATTCCCTTGATACTTTTTTTTCCACATACAAAAAAATACCTTAGTACATAAGTTACAAGGACCTCTGGCTGATAAATGATTTATACTAAAAACACTGAACATACTCAGGAGAGAGCAATACATGCTATTTCCTCAACTCAGAATTTGGACCCATTCCAGGCATTTTCTCTGAATCAGGCCCAAGGATCCCCATCTGGGGTACTAGCAAACTGATGAGATCTTCTGCCTCATAAAAATCCTATAACCTTACCAAAGCGAAAGAGGCTGGCCTACTCTTAAAGTCTCTGGATAAGTTACTTATATGTTTCTCTGATTTAGTTGAAAATGTAAGGTTCCTTTTCCACTTTCATACATTTTGAGTGTGTATTTCCACATCACCTCTGACATTAAACCTCACACTCCACATCTGCTGCTGCCAGAATCTACAAAGTCTAACTGGACCTTCTGAGATAGGTTGGTGACATGTGTTTAGATTCCGGGCTTGTGTGAGCCAGACCCGCTGATGCAATCAGCTATTTACCCAGTAGTGCTTGCACAGAGACGTTGCCTTGCTAAATGCTCTGCAGGTACCTACCTGCCCATGGGTGGGAATGCACCCCAGCCCCAGATGCTCACACATACTCCCTTGAATAATGAGAAGTTACTATATTTAAATTAAAATAAAGGAAGAAAATTTACTAGTAGAAGCTCAAACTCCTGGTCTATTTTCACAAAATTGCAAGGTTGGAAGATTCAACAGGTCATTCTGTTCATCCCCTGCCTCTGGCAAGCTCTTCATCTAACAATACCTGGTAGATGGTAGACTAATCTAGGTTTAAAAGGATGCAGACATTTTTCACCCCCATCTTGGCAATGCTTTGAACCTGCCCAAATGTACTTTGCTCTGACTCTGCTGGACCTATTAAAGTCCATTTCTTCCTTTTCCATTTTCACTGGAGCTGATAATAGCAACAACCAGAGAACATCTTTTCTTTTCACTTTTCTCTTAGGGCGTAGTCTCATTCACTTCCAAGTATAAATGCCAGACCAAAGAGGCACTCCTCTCTGGTATCTACTCTGGTGAAATTAAATGAATAATGGAGTTATCCATTTTATATCAAATTAGGTCTCCCACCACCACAATACCACAGCTCAATAAATAATGGTGCAATAAAGATAAAACCTGGAGGTATTAGTCATTTAATATTGCCTATACAATATTTTTGAACACAGAACACAACTTAGTCTAAATCAAACAGTAAAACAAGTGTGTAATATCTGTTTGGAGGTGAGGGAGTGATCCTTATTTTAAAATAATGTCTTAATTATTTTTAATGGGAAAATTTAATAACCAAACATGCTAAAAATAAACGTTTCAGAATCTCATTACACAGACATAACCACTAACATTGTATGTTTCTTTCTAGATTATATATATATATATATTGTATTTTTTCTGAAGTTAGAAGTAGGGAGACAGTCAGACAGGATCCACCCAGCATGCCCACCAGGGGGCAATGCTCTGCCCATCTGGGGCGTTGCTCCTTTGTGGCTGGATTCTTTCTAGCACCTGAGGCAGAGGCCATGGAGCCATCCTCAGCACCCAGGCCAACTTTTTGCTCCAGTGGAACCTTAGCTGCAGTAGGGGAAGAGAGAGATAAAGAGGAAGGAGAGGGGGAAGGGTGGAGAAGCATTTGGGCACTTCTCCTGTGTGCCCTGAATGGGAATTGAACTCTGGACTTCCACACACCGGGCCAATACTCTACTGCTAAACCAACTGCCACGGCCCCAGATTTTATATTTTTAACAACTTTGTTCATTTTTGCACACCCTGCTGCTAAGTGAAAAGACATTAAATTACAAAAAATATTTTCATTAATTTTAATGGGAAAAATGATATGTTCCATCCATAGCAAAATAGATCAAATGAATGACAAAATGAACTCTATAAATAACAATAATTTGAAATTAAATAAATACAGTTTGAACATAAAACATAGGGTAATGAAGGTTTATTGGACTCACCGAAGGAAAAAGAGAAGCCTTGACTATATAGGTGGGGAGGTTGAAACTAAGTTCAAAGGAGACTTTCACAAAAGGCAACAACTTTTTTCATACATTGTTATCTTGTTTGATGCAGACAAAAACACTCTCGATGTTGCTGGCTTAAATAACGAAAATTTATCCTTTCTCATGATTCTGTAGGCTAACTACACTTTTTTTTCTACTCCAGGCCAGTAAGGCTGATTCCTGCCGTTAGTTAGGGACTCAGCTGGAACTGGTTGGTCTAAGAATTGCAGTGGGTGAACTTTTTCTGTAAAGGACCACATAGGAAACCCTTTTAGGCTTTGCAGGTCATGTTGTCTCCATTGCAACTACTCAACTCTCCTGCTGTACTATGAAAACAGCCAGCACAACATACTGTATAAACATATGGGTGTGGCTGTGTCCTTGCCTACTTCTGGTCTAGGTTTGGCCTCATCCTTTGTGGATGATGGAAAGTTTGAACAAATTTGAATGGTTACTGTAACAAACTACCACATTGCACCAAAAATGTTATAGAACAGAAACACATCTTTAGAACAAATTAAGTGTTAAACACAGGAGGGCTTTAAGACACATGGAAATGGCTCACATGCACAATGGACGGCAGAATCACAGAAGATACTCCTTTTTTGTCCCTTCCATTTGATCTACGTTTGCAAAGCAAAACATTTTGGGTTCATCAACCTAGGGCAATTCAAATTTGTTCCATCTGACACCTCTGATTAAAAACTGTTGTTAAGTGAATTGGTAAATGGGTCTTTGCTTGAAATTATAATGACAATACATGGGTCCTTGTAGCATGTTTATATAGTGGGCTTTGGAGGTAAAAGAGATGTTATATTGAGGAAAAAATTGACTGAAAAGTGGACAAGCCTTATAACAAAACTATTTTCAGCCTAAGGTTCACTAGCAATTGTTATATGAGTTCAGTCTAGGTATATTAAATATTTGTATGATTTCTAATAAAAAAATAGGAGAAATAAGTTTTATTTTAGTAAAACTTACAAAATACCTATTCTAAAGATGACATGAAATTAATTGGTTTCAACTTGGTCCTGAAGGGCTTTTCTGGTGGAGCTCAGGATAAGAACATAGCATAAAACCCTGAGTTATTATATTATGAAAGTCAGCATTGGCTCACCTCTACCCATTGACCTCTTACTGGCTTTCACAACTCCATAGTTTTGTGACAACATGGCTTTAATTTATAAAAAGTGTCTTGTCGTGGTTCTATTTTTCAGGAATCTCTCTCTACATGGAACACTAACACTAAAATGAATGATGCCAAATTCTAATGCCTTACAATATGCCTAGTGCTGTTTTTTTGTGAAACGCAGAAGTATTTATATATTTCAGTGTAAGTAGAAGCACATTGAATTTTTTCGCACTTGAGTTTACTTTTTGAGGGATTAAAAAATCGGCTTTGTTTATATGACAGTAAGGCTCCAAAATTGATGACAGACCAAATGAGTCTACGACAGATATTCTCTCCTAAACTAGGCATAAAATTAAAATATCTGTTAGAGAATAAAATACGCTACCTACACGGAAACTCTGAAAAAACTTCCAGATAAACTAAGCCACTATTTATGGCTCTGAGAACTTGGTTAAATACAGAATAGAAAAGACATTAACCCTAACCTCAAGGGCCTTACTTCATGGGTGGGGTCAGACAGGCAAACAGCACATGGGCCAATAAACAAAATATTTATGAGACCAGAAAAGCAGCAGTTTGAAGGCTGTGCTACAGGTTGGAGAATGAGGTGAATGAACAAGACAGCTCCCCAGTTTTCCCCTGGGTCCAAATATGGAGATGATCCCATCAAGTGTGTGTGGTTACTGTGTTGGTTTTTGTGAAAGCTACCACCTGGAGACGCTGGTCAGGCTAATGGAAAAGAAAGAAGCAATCTTAACTTGACCCTGGACATAAGTCTTCTTCCCTTATAATTTCCACCTGCACAAAAAAGCAATAACTCTAAACCCCTTTGATGTTTCAGAAAAATTGTCATAACGGAGGTCCCAGCCAGAGTGCTTTGGATGCAGCTTCTGAGTCGGTGGCAAGAGAACAGCACTGGTGTATTCAATTTCCCTCCCCAGCCCGACCAAGCGGCTTAAATGAACTGTACAAAGATAGACTGAAGCACATTAAAAATTTAAAAGAGTTTATTTGATCAAACACCAATTCCAATTAGGCAATGCAAAATCAGAAGTGGTTAGGAGTCCTTCAATGACAGGAACTTGGGGCAAGGTTTTTATAAAGATGTGGAAACAACACAAAGAAATTACGTGATTGGCTATAGTTTAAAGCAGTTGCCTTATTTGCCTCAGTGGCTGTTTGTGATCGATTGTTCTTAAGTTTTATTTTCTTGGATTCAAGTGCAGTGACTGTGGTTCGATTCTGGTTTGCTCACATAGGCTACCGAGGCATTAGAGTCACCCCAGTCCAGTGACCTCCTTATTTAATTACTTTTAACAAACCTCATCCCAGCATCACTACTGTTACCCTAATCAGGGGTCCCCAAACTTTTTACACAGGGGGCCAGTTCACTGTCCCTCAGACTGTTGGAGGGCCAGCCTATAAAGAAAACTATGAACAAATCCCTATGCACACGGCACATATCTTATTTTAAAGTAAAAAAACAAAATGGGAACAAATACAATATTTAAAATAAAGAACAAGTAAATTTAAATCAACAAACTGACCAGTATTTCAATGGGAAATATGGGCCTGCTTTTGGCTAATGAGATGGTCAGTGTGCTCCTCTCACTGACCACCAATGAAAGAGGTGCCCCTTCCAGAAGTGTGGCGGGGGCTGGATAAATGGCCTTAGGGGGCCACATGTGGCCCACAGGCCGTAGTTTGGGGACCCCTGCCCTAAATCTTCTCTAGGCTACTCTCTCCATAACACCTGAGGCCAGTGTGCTCCAGCTTTTCAACAAATCATATTTTAAAATATGAACTCTGACTTGCAGACATTCTTAAATGCATGCTGGTGAGAAGAGTGCTGCTTTATGAAACTTCCCAGATAAGACATGCTTTTTCTTAAAAATGGATTATGCTGTAGGATTTAAAACCAAATGGCAGTCATTGATGGTCACAGATAAAAGGAATTATGTTCTATATAGCTTCATTTTAATATGATGCGACCTTTCAGTACTTGGCTTCTATGCTTTTTTCTTGCGAAGTTTCTCTTAACAAAGGGGTTTTTCCGTGAAGGATAGATCCAGAGATGGACCCCGCAGTGGGAATTTATGGGAGGTTGAATCTTGCAGCTTGTTTTTCCACTAAGTTCTAAAGACTTGTTAACTGCTTTGGGTGTCTCCAGGGTGTCATCAATTAATTGAACTCTGGCTTTGCAGAAGTTGATTGATATGCAGGTGATTGAAGCAATGGCCGTGCCTCAATATTAATTACCCTTCCTGAGAACACCAACTTTTCCTCAGCTCCTCCAGAGAAATGTAGTGGTGAGAGAAATGGAGAGTCTGCTCGTCCATAGATTATGTGCTACCTACTTGTCACTTGGGAGGCGGCGCTTGTCAAGGACAAAATGGAAAAAGACGTAGGAAGAAAGAAATTTTAATGCTGCAGCACTGTCAAAAAGACTTGTCATTAACCCATCTCCCCCAAGACATGGCTTTGTTTAGGAAAACAAGTCTCATGGGGCTTTAGCTGGAGCCTGCATATGTGGAGGTGTTGCGATTCAAATGCAATTTGAATTTCTTACCAATGGACAGTTACTCACTGAGTATCTTCTTTGTGCACAGCATATATCGATACATGTTCAGGCTTTCTATAGACTTTCTTAAATATTCCTCACAACAGCCCCTGTTAGCAGATAAGCAAACTGGTATTCCTCATGGTCCCAGAGCTAAAATTCAAACTTATGCATGTCTTACTTCAAGGCCAACGGGAAATTATTGGGAGTTTATTGTATTGTATTGCTTTTTTTTTTTTTGCTGCCTTATCTTAAAATATGTAGGGAAAGGGAAAGAGAAGCAGTAGCAGATGATTTGGGGGAAGATGGGAATAATATTTAATTTTCTTGATAAGACTGTCCTGAGCAAGGATTTTCTAAAATATAAAACAGGAAGCTCAAATGTGGGTGTGTGAATGTGAGTATATAGTTTCCATGTTTACGAATTGCAAAGTCCCTTGAGTAAAGGGGAAATGCATCTAGAGGAAATACTCTTTTATAGTTTTTGATCTACTCTGTGGTAGGTACATAGCTATATTATGATCTAATCAAGGTGGGGGAGGAAAAGCAGGACAAGATTGCATTTGCTTCATTATTTATATGAGAAACTTTAAATCTATAATTTCAAGATTGTTAAAGTACTATTCTCTCTTTTTTTTAATTTGCATCACAAATTATGTTATCATGTGTCTTTTCTCCATGCAAAGTGGCCTCTACCCTTTAGGGATGACATTCATTTCTTTTAGAGCACTGGATATTGCAAGGCACAACCAACAAACATCCCTGTTAGTCACTCTCAGGATCAGAGAGACAGTATGTCCAAGCAGATGTCACTCTTTGTCTGCTCTGATCTGAAACTTTAGGTCCACCCCCAGATCAATTTTTGTTTTTTTTCCATGTGTGGAACAAATGATCTTACTCGAACAGCCTGGGATAATAGTAAACCATTTGTTTTAAGGAAGTTGACTTTCTTCTAAGGACCATTAAGAAGGTGGTGTGAGACAGTGATTGTGAGTCAGCATTCAGCATTCAGTCTTGTGAGTTCATCCCCCATCTCCGTCAATTGCTAACAGTCAGAATCGAGATGAGTTATTTAATCTCCCTATGCCTGGCTCTTCTTATGTATAAAAGAGAGGTAATAATTAGAGAGTTGTTGTGAGGATTAAATAAAACATTGTCTGCAAATATTGAAATCAATATCTGACCCTCAATAAATGTTGCCTATAATTAACATTGATAAAGAATTCGACCTGGCCGGTTGGCTCAGCGGTAGAGCGTCGGCCTGACGTGCGGGGGACCCGGGTTTGATTCCCGGCCAGGGCACACAGGAGAAGCGCCCATTTGCTTCTCCACCTCTCCCCCTCTCCTTCCTCTCTGTCTCTCTCTTCCCCTCCCGCAGCCAAGGCTCCATTGGAGCAAGGATGGCCCGGGCACTGGGTATGGCTCCTTGGCCTCTGCCCTAGGCGCTAGAGTAGCTCTGGTCGCGCCAGAGCAACGCCCCAGAGGGGCAGAGCATCGCCCCCTGGTGGGCGTGCCGGGTGGATCCCGGTCGGGCGCATGCGGGAGTCTGTCTGACTGTCTCTCCCCATTTCCAGCTTCAGAAAAAATAAATAAATAAATAAATAAATAAATAAATAAAAAAGAATTCAAGGCATATCTATTTTTCCTTTCCAATAAGTTCCTCTTCATTTCCCCAAAGTTGTTTTCTCTTTTTACTCTTTAATCATCACCTCCTAAATCTCACTTCACATCCTAGATGTATATATTTGATTGTCATGATTTTCTTTATTTAATCTTGGTCCCAAATTAAGAACAAATAAATATTTTTAATGTTTATTTTATTGATTTTACAGAGAGAGGAAGGTAGAGAGAGAAACAGAAACATCAATCTGTTCCTATATGTGCCCTGACTGGGGAATGAACCAGCAACGTCTCTAGTTCAGGACGATGCTCTAATCAACTGAGCTATTCAGCCAGAGCAAGAACAGATAAATATTAATTTACAACAAAAGAATCATCACAATTTTGTATATCCAAGTCAGAGCCAACATTTATTTATTTGGACACTTTTTAAAGAATTTGACATATTAAACTAAAAACATTATTTAAGGTGCATTATCAACCAGCACTTTATAGAAAATTTTTGTTATTTGTTCTTCCCCAGCTGCACAACACATCCCAGAGTCTGGCAGTGCTCAGAAGGAGACAATATTGTGGAGCACAACTGCTGTTACCCAGTGATGGATGGGTAGGTGCTGGGTAACTCACAGCAGTTTACTTTTCCAAGTTTGAAATGTTCAAAGTAGACATATGTTAAGTCATTCATCAGAAATGTGGAATGCAATGACAGAAATAACCAGATGCCCTTTAACAAGATGCCACAGGGCAAACTTGGAAAAATGAAATGACTAACTTTCCTCTCCTTGTGCAATAAATACTGCTTGTAACCTGAAGTTTTACTTGCATTTGTATACAATGTATTACTTTCCAAAAGACGCTTCCAGGATCCAAGGGAAAAATTCTGTAACACTCTCCATGTTCACAAAATACCTTAGCACTACTTTAATTTTTGGTTTTTTAAAGCATTTATTAAAGAAAGAAAAAAGGTGGTTTGGTAAGTCCAACAATATATACTTGAAAGAAGAATGGTTCTTAGTTACCATAGCAATAAATAATGTTTTCTTGCTTATGGTATTGGCTGGTGAGTTTGTGGTGACAGTTACTTTTTCAGAGCATAACTTTATATTAACACATGCTGTTGGGCAATGAGGACAGTCACCAGAGAAAACCAGCATTTATAACATGCAAGGGAGGATGTAAAACTGAACAATAATTAAAGTGAAAAAAAAATCTTTTCTTTTGAAAATGACAAACTTGTTACAAATATAATGTACTTTTTTTGAAACAGTAGTGATTATTGCTATTATTAATATTCAATATTTGTTGAATTAGATAATGTTCATAAAGTTCTCTGTGAAAGTGAGGTGATGGAAATGCTCAAAAGTGAGTAGGACAAATTGTATTACCTGCCCCCCACACAACACTCCAGGAGGGGCTTTTAGAATTTATTAGGCCCTGAATTTTGGAAATTAACTGTAATGAAATGAACACCTGAAATCCCTGACCCAACTGGAAGCTCTAACGAAGCCTTGGGTTAACGCCGTGGCTGAGAATCCCCAGTGGTTGGGGTTGAATAAGAATTCACATTTAATTTCTTATTGTGTTGGGGATAAAGCTTTGCTCCCTGATCTTCCCATTGTAAATCCTCTGTGAGTTGAAAGTCAGTTGTCTCATAACCTAGTGCAGTTGTTGACTGCAATGGGCCGAACCTTGGTCTGTCAGAATCCACCCGCTCTGCAAGGGATGGCTTAGGCCAGGGATCCCCAAACTTTTTACACAGAGGGCCAGTTCACTGTCCCTCAGACTGTTGGAGGACCAGACTATAAAAAAAACTATGAACAAATCCCTATGCACACTGCACATATCTTATTTTAAAGTAAAAAAACAAAATGGGAACAAATACAATATTTAAAATAAAGAACAAGTAAATTTAAGTCAACAAACTGACCAGTATTTCAATGGGAACTATGCTCCTCTCATTGACCACCAATGAAAGAAGTGCCCCTTCCAGAAGTGTGGTGGGGGCCGGATAAATGGCCTCAGGGGGCCGCATGTGGCCCGCGGGCCATAGTTTGGGGACCTCTGGTAGGCAGTGAGATTCCCAAGGTGAAGAAAGCATGAGGAGCCAGAAGAATGTGAGACATGCTGCAATGCTTTATTCCCTATTCCTAGCGGTGCGGAGCAGTAGATATAGTGCGTAGGGACAATAGTAGCATGGTGCCAGCGTTATATCAGTGCAAGGGAACGGAGAGGTGATATCATGGCTTACATAGCAGCTGCTGAATCAAACAGCCCAGAAAGGCAAGGGAGCTGGAGCTGAGTCTGGTGGCCCAGAAAGGTGTGGGAGCCGGACGGCCTGTGAAATCTACATTGTCAACCAGGGCCCACATCCTGAGTCTCACCATCATTTCCCCACAGCCTCTCCCTCCCTTTAGCTATTAGCTGATTGCTTATTCATCCGTCAAACCATTCTTGTCTTACCGTTTATCAGTACTTACTCCTGAAAGCAACATGAAATAGAAGTTCAAATTCCATCTCTGCTCTGACCTTGGGATACTGAATGACTACCACTGAAGTAGTCATTAACTATCTTTTTCCTCAAAAACTAAAAGGGAATTATAAACAAATATTATGAGAAATAAAATCAGGCATGTTAAGGGCTTGATATAGTGAATGGCACCAAGTACGTTTTCAGTAACTGTTAGCTGCTAGTATTATTACAACGTGCCATGATCTATCCTTCAAGGTTTAACTTCATGTCCCATGAAGGCTTTCCCATCATGGCTGCCCTCAGAGATCTTCTTCTCAAATCACAAGCATAGGCATTACCACCCAGTTTTGACCACACATGATAACAGTAATAATGATGAAACAAAGTTTTAATTCTATGCTGCCTTATGTTTTAGTATTTCCTCTACATACAGAAAACAAGGTTCTGAAGGTCCAACACCAACTTTCACTATTTATTCATCTTTAATTGGAAAGCATGTTCTCTGCACATAAATGTGTTCTGGGGGTGCATCTAGAGTGCACCACTGAGAGCAATGAGTCTACTAAGAATTTAAAACAAGGACACAAAGATCTCGCAGGGGTCCCCAAACTTTTTACACAGGGGTCCAGTTCACTGTCCCTCAGACCGTTGGAGGGCCGCTACATACAGTGCTCCTCTCACTGACCACCAATGAAAGAGGTGCTCCTTCCGGAAGTGTTGCAGGGGGCCAGATAAATGGCCTCAAGCGGCTACATGAGGCCCGCGGGCCGTAGTTTGGGGATGCCTGAGGATGAGGCAATACAGAGAAACAGAAAGTGGCTTAGGAATACAAAGAGAAAGAAGTCAATTCTGGGCTCATACAGGAAAGCTTAGAGGAAAAAGCAGTCTCCTCTTTCTGTTAAAACTGAATACAAAAGGATGGGTAGAGAGAACGTTGACATATGATATATAGAAGTAGTGGGTGAGAAAGCACACCACACAGTGAAGGGAATACAGGCTTGGGGAAGAAGGAGCTGTCTAATTTGCCTAGAGCCCGCAACCCAAGGGAAACAGCAAAAGAAGGGAATGGAAAGACTTGGATTCAAGCTGGCCAAAATAAAACATACCTGGGGCCTAATTTAAACCATGGTCCAAAAAGACCCTGGAAAAAGATTTTTAGGGGTCTTTCCATGTCTGACATTTTATTATAAGTAGTACAGCAAAGCTAGCAGTTGACAAAATTATTCATTCCAGCATTTCTACATGTCATCTCTGCATCTTTTACCAAGAATTTTTGATCCCACCCCACCCCTTACCATCAAAAGCCACTCCCTCTTACCTGCCCTTCACATTATAGTATAAATTAACTCTCCAAAGTTAAAACTTTCATGTCACCATGAAGCTATATTTGTCAAGGCCAGAGGCTAGAGTATATATTGTATTGGTTTATTAGCATTATATATTTTAAATATTTAGACATATGGCATATGCACCTCCATTTGTAGTCTTCTAGGCTCTCAGAAATGCGAAGGGAAGTCTTAGCACTGGAACAGGTTTGTGAGGACTGACCCTAGGATTAAAGGCTGCCTGCCCTCTGCTTCAGTCTGATGTTCCCTGCTAGCTTCCCATGAAGTTGGCCACCGGGTTTCAGCTGACAAAGGAGAACACAGCTTCTCAGTGGCTAGGCAGTTTGAGTTGGAACAGAAATTATTGTTCATTCTTAGCTCTCTCAGCACAGTATTATACACTCAGACTTCAGTAACCCAAAATTAAGTTGTAATTGTCACAATCTAGCTGTGGTCCCACCGAGCATCACAGCAATGATGGTTTTCTAGCAAACAATGCCTGTAATGGGATGAAAAGGGAAGAAGTTTCTGTGATCCTTTTATGCATGTATTTGCTGTTCCCAGTATGTCTTGCCTTATTACATACCTTTATTTTTATAGGTAAAGAATTATGTTGAAGCCATGAGTTTTATTGTACCCAATAAATGAAGTTTCTGGGATATCTCTTAGACAGCTACAAGGTGAAGTATAAGAATGTTGGTTCTTGGAAAATACTCAGATAGATTTGGCAGCTTCCTGTCTGAAAAATGGCCTTAAAATAAAGAACTCACTGACTCCTCCTCATTACAAGACAGCCATTTTCATGGGTAAAAAAAATAAATAATTTTTTTTTTGAAAGCACAGTTCTACTACAGGGCAGGAAATGAAGAATAGCTTTATAACAGAAATGATGTGAGAAATTCTTTATGTTGGCAACAGGCAATTTCCCAAAATAGAAGCTGGCCAGAACCAGTTTAACTATTTGGGAATAAACATTGTGGCAGTTTTACTTACCCAAGGTGGTCAATGACCACTCTTCAAGCCACAGGAAATGAATGCCAAAGAGGATTTGTCCAGGTTTTGGAGTCTATCTTTGTTTTGTCCAGGAGGCAATGGAATTGACACCGGTTATTTGAAAAATTATTTCTTTCATATTATTGGAAAAAATGTGAAGTAGTTTTTCACAGGTATTAAATGTTGTATTCAAACAATTTCATTATCTCACTTATGTTGAATTCTTTGGTTTAACATTCCAGACATCTGTAGAAACTTGGATATATTTCATCCACTCCCTTTTCATTCTTTAAAACAATCCTTTTCTGAATACTTAGGGTATCAACATTAACCCAGATGCTATATATTAAACAGATAAATCATAGCAGTGATCAATCTCTTTTTTTTCACGTTTTCCATATTTAAGTGAACTAAATTAACTTTAAAAGTAATGTGCTATCACTATTTTTCCAAAACAAGGCACATATTGAGTACATAAAATTTTGATAATTTAATTTATAAATTTTATACATACATGCCCACAAACTACACACACACACACATACATACCTGGGAATCTCTTGAGTCTGTGAGAGTGCATTCGTGAGACCAGAGGTCCTGTCCCAGGTGTTTATGGACAAGCTAATTGCTGGAGGGCATATATTATGTGGCCTAGCTTCCCAGACACCTTGCTGGGACCACGGGCCTCACTTGCCATTTACTGTTGAAATCAAAATATTAATTCATTTAGTACAAAGTGAGTGCTGGTGAAGGTTAGGAGATGTAGGTGCAATGGATGCTGATAACATAATTATCAAAGCTCCTAACCTTAGGAAAAATGAGCTCAGTAATTAAAGTAAGAGAAAACTAAGATTCAGAGGTGAGAATATGTGTTGGACATTCACCCTGAAGAAGGTTTTTAAATAAGGACTTTAAAAAGCAAAATAATATATAAAAATATACAAAGCCTAAATGGTAGCTCAAGCTGCCCACCATTCTGGTTTTTGAAGAAAAAAAAAATCATTCTTGTTATTTTTTGAAGAGGCTTAAATTCAATCATCTTTCTGAATTACTAAATAATATTGCCAATAAAGGAAGACAATATGAGGACTTCATGTATATATTTTGATTATAAGAAACAAAAAGTATTGACCTTGAACTTGAACATTAAGAATAATCCCACTCTTGATATGCCAGCATTTTCCAGTTAATTTGGAAGCCTGGGAACAAATCACCCTTTGATTTTTGGTGAAATGTTCACTCCCCGACCTGTCAACAAACTCCTCATGAGATAGCGTCCTTTTAATTCTCACATCCAGCCCAGCTTTGTCTCGGCGTAGAACATCTTGCATGGCCAAGGGTTGTGCAAGGAAACAGGGAGCTGTGAATGTCAGACATGTTTAAGTATGATCCTGAGCATAGGAGCTTTCAGCTTAGCCTTTGGTGCAGAGATAATGGTTTACATTAGATTGATTATATGCAGACTGAGAAGTGTATCTTGTGCAACAACTCCGAGGCGTGCTGAAAGATAAAAATCCCATTTGCTGCATTTTATATTGGTGGTCTCTGACGTGGGCAACACAGGCCTGCACAGTCCTTGTAAATCACAGATATAATGAGGGCCAGATAGCAGCTTGCTTAACTGTTGAATGAAGTAAGTGTTTCTTTACTTCAAGCTGAAGGATGGCATATTTGCTATCTAAAACGTTATGATATCAGGTTGAAAGAAGTCTTTTATTTATATCTCTGAAGGCAGACGAGATAGCTGGTTAGTTATGTGAACATTCCTAATGTTGCATATCAAGGTTTTAAAGGAAGTTTCGCTCTTTCTTTTTATTTAATTTTTATAATGATCTCCCTGGAAAGGCTTTAGAACTAAAGATGAGTTTCTAACTAACTTCTTTCCTTTTTGCCACCAGCCCTCTGTGCAAAGAACAAAGGCAATGCTGTGGTAGCTCATTGGCGTAATTCTTTAACTGGGGACCAGGTCCTCAGATGGAAAAGCAGTATAATTCCAGGAAGCCAGAACAAATCCAGACCCAATAATCCTGCCTGAGTGGAACATAAGCCTCACGAGTGAAAACACCTTTGCTTCTAATGTTTCATTAATCCCAGTTTTATAGGCAGCAGTTTATTTTATGTCTAATAGAGCTATTTCCAAGTGTTTTATATTAGGATGCATTTCAATATCTACAAGATGAATGGTAATTTTGATTTTATAAGTGAAGAAACGGGAGATTGGAGGTATTACAGGAACCCTGGTGTTAGAGTCATCAGCAGAGTTGTTTTCTATCTGTGCCATAAACGCACAAGTGCACACATACACATATGCATTCACACACATACACTTTCACAAAGAAATCCCCTTAGTCACCCACATATCCACTCACACATACATACACACACTCACCAGCATGAAGACTTAAAACGAAAAAAAACCTCTGCATTATAATCTGAGTTATGAGAATTTTATAACATAATACTGTTTAAAATTTTAAAAACACATTCAGTGCCTGACCAGGCAGTGGTGCAGTGGCTAGAGCATTGGACTGGGATGTAGAGGACCCAGGTTCAAGACCCTGAGGTCGCCAACTTGAGCGCAGGCTCATCAGTTTGAGCAAGGCTCACCAGCTTGAGCCCAAGGTCGCTGGCTCAAGCAAGGGGTCATTCAGTCTGCTGTAGCCCCCCGGTCAAGGCACATATGAGAAATCAATCAATGAACAACTAAGGAACCACAATGAAGAATTGATGTTTCTCATCTCTCTCCCTTCCTGTCTGTCTGTCCCTTTCTGTCCCTTTCTCTGAATCTCTCTGTCTCTGCCACACAAAAAAATAAAAAATAAAAAATATATAAATAAAAAAATAAAAACACACTCAGTAACTTCAACAGGCAAAAAGAAATGTACTTAACATATTTATTCTTTGGCAGAAATACTTAGGAGTTTGTTTTAATGAAGATTAAAACATATTTTGAACAATAGTTGTATGGGATAAAACTTCGTAAAGTAACTCCTTAGCCAAGAGCTAGGTATATAAGTAAGGCATCTAATAAATACCCTAAATATTTGAAACTGTCTATTGAAAACTATTGTAAACTTCAGGTTAAACATGACAGGCTGAACACATATGTTCACTTATAGTCCCTCCTCAAACTCCACTAAAATGAGAGTAAAACAAAAAATAAGATAAGATATAACCCACAGGGACAAATAAAACATCAGAGAAGATGAAAGTAAACATAGACATCAACCAAATTGAAGAAGGAAATCAGAAGGAAAAATGAAAACTAATTTAACAGAGTAGAAAACTCAGAAATCTATACATCTCTAGGTGAAAAAAGTCATTAAGATATAAGCAACTAATGCCACTGAACTAGAATACCACAGGCCCAAGAATTGGAGGTTCAAGGTATCTATGGAAGCCAAAGTCAGGGGCAGAAGTAAAGACAGAATGATTGGTTGCAGGTCTGTATGAGGCCCCTCTAACTCCTCTCTCCTCCAGGATTGTAGAAGTTTATTCTCTGAAGAAATTTCTCACATGGAAGACAGAAATCTAAACAAACAAAACTAAACATAGAGGTACAGAAAACAGAATACTGGACAGAGTGAGACCATTGTAAAACACTAACATTTGTAGAAAAGATAAAACAATACTGTCATAAAACAATAGAGTGTTACTGGAAAATAATGAGGATCATTCAGAAAATAAACTAATTGAAATTTTAAAAATATATTTAAATAAAGATTTCAATAGGAACCTTCAAAGAGGATGAAAGTAAAGTTGAGGAAATGACCCAAAAGTAAAACAAAAAACAGCGATGGAAAGCAGGAAGCTGAATATTAGAAAATAAGAGGTTTTATTTGGGGGGGTGGTGGTATCAATATGCAACCAATAGATGTTCCAGAAAGAATAAACAGAAAAACTAAAAAAAAGTAAATAATAATAATAATAATAATAATAATAATAATAAAAAGATGTGATCTCCACCCAGTGCCCTAAAAATTGTGACAAAAATACATATTTAAGCCCTGGCTAGTTGGCTCAGTGGTAGAGCATCGGCCTGGTGTATGGAAGTCCTGGATTCAATTCCCACCCAGGGCACACAGGAGAAGTGCCCATCTGCTTCTCCGCCCTTCTTCCTCTCCTTTCTATCTCTCTCTCCCCCTTCTGCAGCCAAGTCTTCACTGGAGCAAACTTGGCCCGGGTGCTAAGGATGGCTTCATGGCCTCCACCTCAGGTGCTAGAATGGCTCCTGCTGCAATGGAGCAACAGCCCAGATGGGCAGAGCATTGCACCTAGTGGGCATTCGGGTGGATCCTGGTCTGGCGCATGTGGGAGTCTGTCTCTCTGCCTCCCTGCTTCTCATTTCAGAAAAATAAAAATAAAAAATGCATATTTAAGCATAATATCATGAAATGGTAGCTCAACAGTTACATACAACAAAAGAGGACATGGGATAACATTGGAGTTCGTAAACAGAAAGACTACTCACTGAGAGATAATAGAGAAATGCTTTCAAATTCTAAGGGGAAAAATAATTTTCAACCTAGATGTTTATATACAGGAAACCTATTAATTAAGTGAGGGTATAGAACAAAAGTAACATTAAAAAAATTACCTCTCCTGTGCTCCTTCTTGGTAGACTTTAATGATGAGAATAACAAACCCTTATATAATATTCACTGCACTCTTATAAGCATTTTATGTATAGAGACTCACTTGATCCTTACAGAATTTCTGTAAAGTAGGAACTGCTATAAAGAAGTTGAGACACAGAGAGGTAGAAATTCTTGCCCATGGCTACCCCAGGTAGGAAGTGGGGGAGATGATCTATGACTCCAGCAGCCTGGTTTCAGAGCTGCTGCTCTTACTGCCCCACTACTCTTCCCCTTCAAAACCCTAAGGAGAGAACTAGAGGCAGTCAAAGCATACCGTGTGGCTCAGTGTGAGTAATAGGCACATGGTTCTAATACTGGAAAACTTGAATACTGTTTTAACAAAAATTATGTAACTATTTTGAGATGTGTGGAAGTGTGAGTGTGTGTGTGTGTGTGTGTGTGTGTGTGTGTGTGGTGTTGGGAGTCACTAGAGAGTCAAATTCTCGTCTTTCACAGACAAAGTGAATAGATAATATTTCGAACTGAAAAATCAAGCTGATTTTTCTCTGCCCAGCACATAGATGGAACTCAATAAGTGTTTGTGAATGAGTAAGTGAATGTTCCAAGTCTCTATCTTACATTCATTTGTACATTTATATATCACTATAATTGAAAGATTGAAAAAATAGCTTTTATCTATCTCTGACATGCTACGTGTGTCATGGAGAAATGTTGATGACACATTTAAGTAAAAAATAGCAAATTTTTAGAACAGCATGATAGTACCATTCTATCTTTTGAAGACTAGAATATGAGCGTGTGTACATATAATTAAAAATATATGGGATTATATATGGAGAATAAAATCTCTGCAAGAATAAACTTTAAGATGCTGTCAGTAAAGAGTGGGATTGAGAAAAAATAAATTTTTTGTTTGATATATTACTGCATTTTCTATAATTTTGCCTTGAGTATTTGTTATTTTTATAGTTAAAAATTAAAGATTTAAAAAGTATTTAAATTTTCACCAATCACATTTTGATTTTAAAAAATTTTAAGGGTCAAAATTTGTATATTTTTTTGTTCTTAATACCTTGAGTTTATTTAAATATTTTTCAGTCAAGTATAAACGTCAGTCAATCCCCAGCTGAGAATAGATTCAGGGCAATCACTGGAACATACTTAGAGACCCTGAAAATTGTGGGTTGAGACTAAACTATTTGAGACTCTGGGCACACAAACTGGAAAACTGGGAAGCTGCTTAATATTGGCAACTACAGGCCCAATAAAAACTTGACATGTCGACATTTCCCCAGCTTCCAGACCAATAGCAGTCATGTGGGAACAAGCCAAGCAAAAAGGGCAGTAAAACCTGAATAGGTCTCTTTGTATGTCATCCTGTGCTGCCAGTGCCCAACATGTAAGGCAACTGAAAGGTGGCAAACAGGCTATTTCATTCTCATCCTGCAAAGATTCCTAGACAGGCACTCACACTCCATTGTCTAAAGTCCTGGGTGGGCTCCTTCACGAAAGAAGCATTTCACAGAAGAGGGAAAGGACTTGCCAGGGCTCTAAAACTGACACTTCCTATATTTGTTTTGTAAGGTTTGTATTCCATTTCAAAGTAGGGTTTCACTCATTCCTTCCCTATTCTCCAAAAAATTAATGAAGGAAGAAAGGTAAAGCCAATGAGCCCGCTCTTCATATATAGACCTCATGTTGGGGTGGGAGTGGAGGGTTGTTTGGGGGTTTTGTTTAGGTAGTGTCTTAGACTAGGCATATGGTTGGTTGTGTATACAGAGAGTGGGGAAGTAAAAGCATCACTGATCTTTTAATGGGAAAAGTTTAAAGTAAATAGAGTTTTTCATCCTCGTTATGCCAAGAGCTAGAATAATAAATACAGATAGGAAGTAGCCTCATACTTCAAATAATTTGTTGAAACTACATTCACAAACTCAGCCTGTTTCTATTTGTGCAGTTGTTAACCATAAGGACAGTCGTAACCCTTGCTGGGCCTTGGACAAGTGCCTTGCCAGTCACTGCTCCCATCATCTCAGCCTTAGAGTCTAAAATTAGTCGACACTGCCCAAGTGTCCAAACTATGATCAATTGTCTCAACTTTGAGGGCAGACCTCTGAGTTTGACTGGCAGATCAAAACAGCAACTATCTGGTTGGAGGGGCAAAGGGCATGCCGTGTCTGTATCTTATGATATAAACAATGCTGCCAAGAAAAGAACAGAGAAACCATAATGACAAAATACCATAATGACCAAAAAAAAGGTCATTTCTTAAGTTAAAGCATGTGAGACATTTAATAAAACTGTAGTTTCAAAGTTTATATACTAATAGTTCTTCATGTATTGTTCAGAGCAAAATTTAAGAATGCTTCAAGTTATGTTTGTGTCTTAATTTTTTGTTGTCAGTTCTTTGGGATATGATTAAAATGTCTGAGCTACAAAGTTAGGTCTACCAATATCCAAGTTTTGTAAAAGTGAAATATGAATAATTTATGTTTGGAATAAATAATGACAAACTCCTACATATAGATTAATATGAATAGTGAGATGTTTTGACAGTAGGTGGGGCAGAGTTTATGAATGTGTTTTCTACTTAAATATTTTTCCAAAAAATCAAATAAGTTTTTATTTTCTTAGCACAGCCCACTTTCTTTATCTCCAGTTCTAAGCTTAACCCATTCCATTTGGAATTTTATTCCTAACTTTTTCACAAAATCCCATGTATCAAGGTCACAAATAAATACATCTTGCCAGAGTCAATATCAGTTTGTCTTTCTTTAGCCTCTCGACAGCCTTGGATGTAGTTCATTACTCCATCCTACTCAAAACATTTTGTGTTATTACCTTCCATGACACTTGATTACTATCTTTTTCTCCTACCCCACTGATCCATCTTAGTCTTTTTGCTGGCTTTCCCTCTGTCACATAAATCTTAATCTGGGAGTACCCAAGGGATCTATTCTCTACCTTCTCTCTGTAATTCTTTCCTGTATTCTCAACTAGTCCATGCCTTTTAATAGTATCTTAAAACTGATTGCTCTCAAAATCATATTTTCTGCTCGATCAATCTCCTAAGCTCTAGATTCATATATCCAACCGCTACTTGACAACTCCAGTTGTCTAACTTTCACTGCATACTTAATACAGCCCAAAAAAGAACTATCAATTCTCAATTCTTCTTCCTTAATTCACTGTCCCCAAGTCATTCCTGTTGACAAATGGCGCCACCATCTATCTGGTTGCTCAGGCCAATACCCAGGAGTCATCTTTAATTTCCTTTTCCATTCATATCCCATCTTCAAACCATCAAGCAGTTCTTTTAGCTCTACTTCAAACACACAGTTTGATTCTGAATATTTCTTGCCCTCTTCACTGCTATCTACTTTGCCAAAGTTATTCTCATTTCTCACCATAACATCCTTGTACCCAGTCTTGCTGCCTCCAGCCTAGCTCCCTATATAGTCCATCCTTCCCATTGAGGCCAAGTGAACTTTGGAGCATAAACCAGACCTTGATACTCCTCAGCATTTCTTTAGTATTATCATATGTTAAGCATTGTGCTATGATCAATGAATAGAGAAAGGTTATAATTCAGTATAGTAAAGAAACTTCCACAACTATACCTCTAATCATAATCGGAGTGACAGGTGCTAAACAGTATGAACAAACATGAAGAGATTGATTTTGACTAGAATGGTAATGGTTGACATGGAGCAGGCTTGAAAAAATTATTGGCTGGTCCTTCCTTCAACAGTCATTTATTGAGCACACACTATACCCCAAACTGAACTTCATGGAAAAATTATATTTGAGTTGAGCAGGATAAGTAAAACTTTAGAGGGATATTATTTGCTGAGGGACCAACATGTGCAATACACAAAAACAACTTATATGTTCTTCTGAGAATCTTGTTGTCCAGTGTGTGAAAACCAAGGTCATGGCTGGGGAAACCACAGGGACAGAGCACAGAAATATTGGGAGGGTCTATGTTATGTTAAGCCTGGAAGGCCTAGCCAGGCAAGAGTCTAGAATTAATCTGAGGGCTATGACGATTGTTAAAGGTATTTTGTTTTGTTTTATTTTATTGTTTTAATAGTGAAGTAACATGATCAAACTTTCACACATGAAGAAAGGGTTAGTGGGAACAAGAGAGAAGTCAAGGAGAACAGTTAGGAAGCAGCTATAATATTTTAGACAAATGCTGGTACAGTCCTAAATTGGAACAGAAGCAGTGAGAAAGGACAGCAAGGATTGTATCAGAGAAAAAAAAAATCACAAGCCCAACTTTGTCATAAATGTGTTGTTTGAATTATGTAATATAAATGTGTTTTGCCTGAATTCATAGTCAACAATTTAAAATCTGGAGAAATCACATAAATCTAAATGTCCATTTCCCCTTTGAAAATACCAGGTCCACCGCACTGAGACATTCCCGCACCGCACTCCGCCAGGCAGCAAGAAGCACACTCTCTTGTCTTCAGACAGACATGCCCTCTCCACCAGGACACATCCCCTCTGGCCCATTTTACTTGACCCACCGCGCCCCTGTAGGCATTTGAGAGGTAGTAGAGATAATCTGAGAAAACCAGCAGGCCCCAGGGTTTGATGAGTGTGGAGACTGAGGGAGAAGGAGCAGGACCAGCTCCGGAGCTGGCAGATGAAATTGTGGCTGCCTGAGCGGGAGAGCACAGGAGCAGGACCAGGTTCAGTTTTGAACATGCTTAGTAAATCTATTATTAAATTAATCTATCGGCCAGTTAGGTGTTATTAAAGGAAAAACCTTCTATTATAAGCTTTTAAAAGCAGATGACTCTCCATTAAAGCTACCTGCTAATTCTCTTTTATTCTGCCAAAAAAAAAAAAAAAGCCTTTGATCGAAAACATATAAATGTACTGTGTGCATAAAGAGATGTCATTTTAATTGAATTTATATTTGAAGTGTCACAAGGAATTTTTATTCTTCCTGTCATTATTTATGTAAAGGAAAGTATTGCCAAAATTAAAGGGAAAGGAAATTAGCTTTCCTAGTTAATGTCATAGGACATGAAATATTTTTACTGTGATGGAATGAAGAATTGGAAGATTTTTGAAAAATTCTACAGAGTTAATTTAAGTGTACTAGAAAGGGGTATAGAGCAAGATATTGAAAGGCTGATTTTTTTCCCCTAATGAGGAAAAATGCCAAAACAAATGAGTTTTAACCTTGAAATTAGAAACAGATTGTTTATGGAGAGTTCATGGGCTATTCCACATTCCAGAATGTTCTCTCTCCTTCTTCCTCCTCATTACCCATAGAACTTAAAGGTCCAACCCCAGCCACACCTAGTTCATTGAGATGTCACAGGATCAGCCAGTCCATATTCCTCTCATCTTCTCTAAACTCTTCCTTCTAGTTTCTATAACGAAAAGTTCAGCACTTTCTCTTTCCCTTGATGGTTTCATTTTTCTTCATTTTACTTCTCAAAGTCAAGAAGTTCATTGAATAAAGTGAACAAAGCTATGTTTCTTCTCTGGTCCCCAGAATGCTGTGTACACACTAGGAGCTTGGTAAATGTTTTCATCTGGTTGAGAAACAAAATTAAGTGACAACATAGCACAGGTTCTGGAGCCAGTTTGACCCCAGCCCCTTCCCTTACTGCTGTGTAAAGCAGACCGGTTATTTAACCCTCCTGCAGCAAGCTCATCATTTCTTAAATGATAGTACCTGTGTCAGAGTGCTGCTGAGATCATAAAAATAAGCTGACATAAGGAATGCACTTAATGCCTGGCATGTAGTAAACTCTCAATAAATGTTAGTTATTGTTATTATAAATCTAGGCTCTGATACAAACGGTCTGTCCTTGGATCAATTATTGCATCCTTCTATGCCTCATTTGTTTCTTCTGGACACTAGGGATACTAGAAGTACCTGCAGCATAGGGTTTTCCAGTAGTTAAAGGAAATGATGTAGGCCTGACCTGTGGTGGCGCAGTGGATAAAGCATCGACCTGGAAAGGCTGAGGTTACCAGTTCGAAACCCTGGGCTTGCCTGGTCAAGGCACATATGGGAGTTGATGCTTTCTGCTCCTCCCCCCTTCTCTCTCTCTCTCTCTCTCTCTCTCTCTCTCTCTCTCTCCCCCCTCCCTCTCTATAATGAATAAATAAAATCTTTAAAAAAAAAAAAAAAAAAAAAAAAAGGAAATGATGTATGTAAAGTACTCTTTAAATAATGACTGACACATAAGAGGAGCTCAACAAATGCCAGCCATTGTTATTATCACTGTTATGTGTACCAAAGCAATGAGTCAATTGATAGGAGTTGGGGTATAAAATCAGGGAAGTATACTTAGATGGTGAAAAACCAATTGAGATTCCTAGCATCAGGTAGAAATGATCTCTAACAATGTTGTCATATATTTTTAATAAGTCCTTTGCCAGGAAAGAACCATCAGTTTCTACAATAAATAAAAAACTTTCCCCATGTGGATAGTTTAATTCAGCAGAGTGGAAAAAGCTCAGTGATTTACTAGGCCCTCATCAGTAATCATTTGGACAAAGACAAGCCTGAGAATTATCACGGCAAATATATGCAGAGTAGTTTTGCTAAGTAAATTAATAGTACGGACAATGATATAGCTAATTAACTCTTAGAATTAATTGAGTTTCAGTATTTTAGAAATACTCATTTATGCATACAAAATTAATAAGCTCACTCTAAACCACCAATTTCTCAAGTTCTATTATTTGGAAATATGTTTCCAATCTAATTTTAATGACCATGCATCTTGAAAATAACAAATTGTAATTTAAAAAATTTTTTAAAAATGTATAAGCATTAGATATTATTTTAGAATAATTATATTAATTCAACAGAATATTATTTAAGCACCAACTATATGTCAAGTTCTTTCCAAATATTATTTCATTTAACCTAACAATATTCTTTGCAGTATAAATTATAATCCCAGGGTTGATAAAGGTTAAGCAACTTACTTTGGGTTATCCAGATCATGCAGTGGAGCTGAGATCAGAGCCCAGGTCTATCTATTCTAAAAATCATGTTCTCTTTTTATATCATGTTGCATGTGGAAAATATTTGACCCAAAACTGCTGTCATCCAAATATGTATTTGACTACTTCGTTACCCACATCATTTAGCATATTTGACTATGGTTGAGTCCTGGCTGCTTCAAAAAATTTAAATGTATTCTCATAGGGCAACAATGTCCCTCTATATTATACATTCAAATAATAGACAATACATGGCCATAGCATAGATCTCAAAATGTTATACTAAGCACAGAGAAGCCAGCACAAGAGAATGAAATAGGTGATTATATTATATAAACTTTTGAAAACAGGCAAAATCAGTGTATAGTAAGATAAATCAGATCAGACTTTGCTGACAGTAGTGGGAGTAGTGGATATGATGGGCAACAGATGATTGTAAAGGGGTATAGGAGAACTTTCTGGGGTAAAAAATGTTCTACATCTTAATTGGGATTGTGATTACATAGGTATATACATTTTTTAAAACTCATCAAACAGTACACTACAATAAAGAAATTTTGTAAATAAAACAGATAAAGACTTGAGATATATAAATGAGATAAATTCCTAATATCATAGCAAATATAACAAATGTTAATAGTCAATATTAGCCAAAAAAAAAAGCTGTGCTACTTTAATATAAAAAAGGGGAGTTCAAGATAAACATTATAGGGTTTAAAGAAAGGTATTATGTACTAGGAAAATAAAATAAATTAGTAATATAAAATATACCTGTAAAATATAAAAGATAGCATATATATATGTATTTAATAGACAGAACTATGAAATAAATTAATTAGGTAATAATATAAAGATTTGGAGATTTAACACATCCCTTTTAGAATGTTATAGATCAAACAAAGAAAATATGATACATGTAACATTATTAATAATTAAACAACTAATAAAAAGAAAAAAATTCTTTCTGAGAAAAAAATCATTCACAAAATTGTGCTAGGAAATATGTAAAGCTTGAATAAATAAAGTAGAATTGAGTTAATACAATTTGTACAGACAATATTCTTTGAAATTAATACAATATAATTAGAAATCAATAACAAAAAATCATTGAAATAATCCAGAAATTTTAAAAAATATTTCAACATAAATTTTATGTTATAAAGCACATTGCAAAAAATATATAATATGGACAACTAAAAGACAAGCACTACATACCAAAACTTGTGAGAAACAGATAAGAAATTTAAATGTTCAAAAGCTTTTATCACAAAATAAGCTGTTTTTAGAGTGTGCTAACACTCTCTAAATACCATCCACCTCACCCCCCTAAAAAAAAGTAAGAAAGAACGTAAAAAGAAAATAGTAGTAGTAATGAATGAAATAAACAACAACAAAACTAAAACTGGTTTGTTTGTTTTTTTTATTTTATTTATTCATTTTAGAGAGGAGAGACAGAGAGGAGAGAGAGACAGAGAGAGAGAAGGGGGGGAGGAGCTGGAAGCATCAACTCCCATATGTGCCTTGACCAGGCAAGCCCAGGGTTTCAAACCGGCGACCTCAGCATTTCCAGGTCAATGCTTTATCCACTGCGCCACCACAGGTCAGGCTAAAACTGGTTTTTACAAAGACCAAATGATAAACTCCTAATAAGACCAAATAATTATAATAAAAAGGCTGTAAATAAACAAATGCATACTACAAAGGGAAGGTAACTAAGTAGAGATTAATAAATATAAAAGCTTAGACAAAATTGGATACATTTCTAAAAATATATAAAATGTAATTTTAAATTACAAGAAGAAATTTAAAATTTGAATAGACCAATAATCTCTACAGACATAAAATCATCTTAAAAAATTATTTTCCCAACTCCAAAAGAGCCAAGTCCAATTAGTTTAGAAGGTGAGTTCTATTAAATGTTTAAAAAACAGAAACTTACTATTTTATTCAAGTTAGTATAGAAAAAAAGAATCTGCCTGATTTACCTTCTATAACTAGTATAAAATATATTCCAAAACTAATTCTTCATTCCAAATTAAGAATAGAAAATGTAAGCCAATTTTACTTGAGAACTTAGGTATAAGAATTCTAAAATAAGTATTAAGTAACCAAGTCCAACAGTACATTAAAAATAATTCTAAGAATTCAAGGTTTGACATGAGAAAAATCTATCAAGATATTTGGCGCATTACTGGAAAAAGGAGAAACTCACATAATTATTTTAATAGATACAAAGAACTATTTAATACATCTCAGCAGATATTCAGTTTTTTTTAAAGTCTCATAAAAATAAGAATAGAACTTAATGTTCTTAGCATGACAAAGGCAATCTACTCAATAAAAGTAGACCAAACAACATAATTAATAGTAAAATCTTAGAAATATTTTCATTAAAGTTAGGAATAAGATAAGATACCTGTTATTATTTACTATAAAACATAGAAAATATTTCGCACAAATATAATGAGAGATGAAAAAGTAATTATAGGTGTTTGCAGATGTGTAGATATTAAATCTACATAGGACTCCAAATACAACCTACAGGCATTATAATTAACATGAGAATTCCATACTATTGCCAGAGTTAAGGTTAAATTTCAAAACAAAACAAAACCTGTATATTAGCAATAAGCAACTGAAAAATATAATATGCAACAAAGTTTTTAAAATATCTCGGAAATTTTAAATGCTTTATTTATAGTGAAAACAACTTTACTTCTATTGAATGACATAAAAGAAATTTAGAAGTAAAGATATACCATGTTTATGGATGAGGTGATTTAGCAGCCAGATCAGTTCATTCTTCCTGAATTAATTTAATTATATTTTTAAATTTAAAGGCACTCTCATACACTGCTGTGGGAATGTAAAATGGTATAAACCCTTCACCATCAGTTTGGCAGTTCTAAGAAAGTTACCCATAAAACCCCACCATTCCACTTCTAGTTATTTACCTAGGTGAAATAAAAGCATCTGTCCATACAAAGATTTTATTTTAAGTTGAAAACTTAAACCATCTCAAATGTTCTTCAACAGGTGATTTTTCATCAACTGTTGCTATAACCATACAAATGAACACTGTTTAGCAATTAAAAAAAAAAAAAGAATGAACTACTGATACACATAACAATATACAGAAATCTCTAAATAGTTATGCTAAGTGATAGAACCCATCAAAAAACAGTACATATTAAACTTCTTTTCTACTTTTAAAAATTCTAAAAAACACTAACTAACCAACACTGATAGAAAGCAGATCAATGATTGCCTGAAAGTTGGAGGGGTAGCAGGAAGCAGTGGGAGAGAGTGATTATAATGGGGCACAAGGAAACTCTGGGATGATGGATATATTTATTATTTTGATTGGGTATTTGTTGAATACAACACTTTATAAAAATGTCAAAATTTATTAAATGTTGTTCTTTAAGCATCTCCATGAAACTGTAAAATAAAGTCATAGGTAGTTTTTTGTAGGAGAACTTAACAAAGTGATTCCAAAATTCATGGAAAATTTTTAAGGAATAAAAGAGATTCATCATACTAGATATCAAGATACCTTCTGAAGTCATGATAATAAATAAAATATATTATAGGCACAAGGACATATTTAAAAAAAACAAAAAGTAACTTTTAAGTATATAATTCAACTTGCTGGATCATAGATGTGGCATCACAAACAGTGGACAATTCTGTAGATGCTGCCTTGGAAACTAGCTTACTGTATGGAGGAAAGTCAAACTGAATCTCTAATCATTAATGGTGAGCTTCAATCAAATTAAAAATATAAACAGGAAATAAAAAAACTATGAAGATAATAAAAGAAAATATACAATAGATGCTTACCTTAATAAGAAGAAGGACTATTAAAACAAAACTAAAAAAAAAAGGCATTGGGAAAAATTAATATCCTTAACTACATCAAAATTAATGAAATGTAACAGACAACTAACAGACTGAGAGAAGATATCTGTTTCTTTTAGAACCAACTAGGATTGATTTGAAATATACAAGAAACTACTATTCAAAAGGCAAGAAATTATTTTAAAATGGCAGAGGAAGTATTTAATTAACGTAGAGTTTACAAAGCAGTTTCATATCAACTATTTCATTTTAATCCTGAAAATGTCCCTGGGAGTTTAATACTATTATACCCATTTTTTCTTCTATGCATTTTCCACTATATTGTAAATTCCAAGGAAGCCTGAACTTGTCTTGTGTCCTCATAACCTAATGAACTACCTGGAACATTGTGGGCACTTAGATTAAACAAAAATTTAAAAATGAGGTTTAAGAATATTGTAATTTGCTCAAACTGTGATCACAAGAAGACCTTTGTTATTTCACATATGTTAGAACAGAATAATATTATGGTCTAGTGCCTGATATAGTGATCTAGAAAGTAAAAACAATCTCATTTATTCCATTCAAGATTGATTTGGATAATCTTCTAACCAAACAACATGTAGATAACACTAGAGCATCTATTAATATTCTTTAATGAAATCCCTTTGGCAATATTACATGGAAAAGAATAATGTGTATTCGGAGATTTTTTTTTACTTACAATATATTTCAAAGACATAGTTTCCCGCTTAACAAACAAAAGTTATCATTTTGTAACAGTGTTTTGAAAGTTCAGAGTATTACTGAAAACTAAAACTCTGGTGTTCCCTTGCAAGAGAATAGAGAGAAAGTAGCCAAATTTTAAAGTAGAGGCTGAGCAGAGAAATGTCTTCAAATAAGGAGTTGGGAAGTAATAGATCTCAAAACAAGCAGGGAAAATTGCTGAAGGAGTTTTAATTTTAAAGCTAAAAGCAGCTGTGAATAAACCAAAAATAACTTGTTATAGATAAACCAAAGCTAGTACTATATTGGAACGTCAGAGTAATGGTGGAGTGAGAGATACTCCTGATCTCTCCCTTTGAAATTTTAACAAATTAAACAACTATAATGCAGCAAAGAAACTCCAGCTGGGCTTGCAGGGATGCCTGAAAGATCCATGCACTAAATGAACTAAAGGTGGGACAGTGTGAAAAAGGGGACAGAAGATAAAATGCATTAGTGTGGGCTTTGGAGAGGGGAGGAGACAAACCTAGAGTGACTGGCTTTTATTTCTCTGCTGGCCTATGGAGAGGAGGGAAGCTCAGGCTCTCTGGATTTTGCCTGAGGAGTATGGAGAGGGAAACTCAGAGTGGCTAGGTCTCTTTCTGCGGGAGAAGCCTTGAGACAGAGGGGCAAAGGGGGAGATAAACCAAAGCAGCCCAAGTGTGTGATCACAGCCTGCTTACAGCCTCCAACAGTCTGCTTACAGCCTGCACTTGGCAGAGACAGAAAAAGCTAAAATGCAGCCCCCCCCCCCCAACCTCCCAGATCCTGCCTCCTTTACCTTGTGGCATGAAAACTGGCGGAGACAAACCCCACACCTAGCTCTCCAGCTAGCTGCCACTCTCCCCTGAAGAACAGAGGTGCTACATATCCAGACCTCAGGTCTGTTGAGATGTGGGAATGACCACCTAGAAGCCTGAGATCTCCATGGCTAAAGCTGTAAAGCCAGAAAGCTGAAGCCATAAACAAAAGCTGTAAGACTGAAGCCATAAAGGCTGAAGCCATAGGGCCCTCACACCAAAACCCACACACCAATGCAACTGTGGCCCCACCTACATCACTGCAACAGAAACAGCTGAGAACAGCCCAGGAACTTCACAGAGCTAAAAGGTATAATACAGCAACACCTACTGGAAGAAACCTCACAAAACCAAAATTTATTTTTTTCTTTTTTTCCCTTTTTTTCCAATTTTTCTTTGTTTCTTCTTATTCGTTTTTTCTTTTTCTCTTTTGAATTTTATGTTCTTTAACTTTTATATTATTTATTCTTATTTTTGATGGGTGTTTTGTTTTTCATTTTTTTGGTTTGCTTTTATTTTTTTTCCTGTGGTTTTTCTTGTTGTCATAATTTTTAAAATTTTTATTGTATTCTTTTTATGTTAATTTTTCAAACCTTCAATTGTTTTTCTGTTAGGGTTCTTAACAATACCACTCTCAAATGCCCTCAAGGACAAAGAAATTGAATATCATGACTACACAAGACAGTGATATAGTCCAGAAAGAAAAATAAAAAATCTTCAGAAAAAAATCTCAATCAAATGGAAACTTTGGAGTTAAATGATCAAGAATCAAAATTGAAGTTCTGAAAATACTCAACAAGATGTGAGAAGATATCAAGAGGCAACTTAATGAGTTCAGAAAACAAATTAAATAAGAAAACAAATATCTCACCAAGGAGATTAAAAACAGAGATTTAAAAACAGAGATGAAGAACTCAATACATGAATTGAAGACTGAGGTAACAAGTTTAGATAATAGAACAGGCCAGATAAAGGAAAGAATCGGTGACATCGAAGACAGGCAGCTAAACATGCTACAGAGAGTAGAGGAGAGACTCACAAATTGAAATAACTGAGAGAGCTCTACAAGAATTATCTGACACCATCAAAAAGAGCAATATAAGAAAAATGGGTATATGAGAAGAAGAAGAAGAGAGAGAAGGGAATGAAGAGTTTATTAAAATAAGTAATTAATGAGAATTTCCCAAGTCTATGGAACGAGTTAGAGTCTTGAATCCAAGAAACAAACAGAATACCAAGTTACATCAACCCAAACAGACCTATTCCAATGCATATCATAATAAAATTGTCAAAACTCAATGACAAAGAAAGAATCCTCAAGTCAGTTAGGGAAATAAGACCATAACATATAAAGGAAAGCCCATTAGGTTATCAGCAGACTTCTCAGCAGAAACTCTACAAGCCAGAAGACAGTGGGCCAAAACATTCAAAGTACTGAAAGAGAAGAATTACCATCCAAGAATATTATATCCATCAAAATTATTCTTCAAATATAAAGGAGAAATAAAAACTTTTACCAACATACAGAAGCTGAGAAAATTTACCACCAGAAAACCTCCACTGCAGTAAAAACTCAAGGAGGTTAATTATTAGGCCAGATACAAAGAACAAAACAAATCAAAACTACAAGTAAAAGCTCCAACAAAGTCACAATAAAAACATGAATAATTTGTGACAAGAATAACATAGAAGGGGAGAGGATAAAGATCTGCTGTAGCAAAGGAGAATGGAGTGCACAAGCACTCATAAGACAAAGGACTTTTGTACATATGAACATTTTTTCTGTTAGTAACCTAATGGTAACCACCCACCATAAAGCCACTACTGAAACACATGGCTTAAAAAAGAAGAAACAGGGGAAAGATGTATGGAATACCACCAAACAAAAGCAACTGACAGAAACACAAAAGAGAAGAACCAAACAAGATAAAGAGCTACAAAGAAACAAAACATAAAATGTCTACAGTTGTCAATAATTTCCTCAGTTGTCAATAATCCTCAATTGTCAATAATTTCCATAAATGTAAATGAATGGAGCTCACCAATAAGAAGCACAGAATAGCTGATTGGATCAAAAAGCAAAACCCAACAATATGCTGCCTTCAAGAGACAGATCTAAGCTTCAAGAACAAAAGTAGACTCAAAGTGAAAGGTTGGAAAAAAATTCTCCAAGCCAATAATATCCAAAGGAAAGCAGGTGAAGCCATACTCATAACTGACAATACTGACTTCAAGACAACAAAAGTAACCAGGGAGAAAGATGGCCATTTTATAATGATAAAAGGGAAATTGTATCAAAAAGACATAACATTTCTTAATATGTATGCACTGAACCAGGGAGCAGCAAAATATATGATATAATACAGCTACTAAGTGATATAAAAATAGAAGCACACAAAAACACAATCATACTTGGTGATTTCAACATACCATTGATGCCTTTAGATAGATCATCCAAAGAGAAAATAAATAATGAAATATTGGTCTTAAATGACACTTGGAACCAAATGGACATAATAGACATTTATGGAACATTGTATCCTAAGCATCAGATTATACATTCTTCTTCAGTGTGCCTGGGATCTTCTCAAGGATACACTATATATTGGGCCACAAAACTAACATCAACAAATTCAGGAAGATTGAAATTATACCAAGCATATTTCTAATTATAAGCCTTTGGAATTGGAATTCAACTGTAAAAGCGAAGTAAAAAAACCCACAAAAAATGTGGAAATTAAAGAACATACTTCTAAAAAGTGACTGGGTCAAAGAAGAAATAAAAGCAGAGATCAAAAGATATATACAAATGAAGATGACATATTAAAATTTTGGGGATGTAGTAAAAGCAGTAAAAATAGAGAAGTTTATAGCATTACAGGCTTAGGTCAAGAAATGAGAGGGATCCCAAGTAAACAACCTAACATCACATCTTAAGAAACTAGATAAAGAAGAACAAAGGCAACCCAAAGTCAGCAGAAGAAAGGAAATAGTAAAACTTAGAGCACAACAAAATGAAATAGAAGACCAAAAAAAGTATAGAAAAAATAATACAACAAAGATCTGGTTCTTTGAAAAGATCAGTAAAATTGACAAACCACTGGCTAAACTCACTAGGGAAAAAAGAGGAAGGACTCATATAAACAAAATCCATAATGAAAGAGGAGAAATTACTACAGACATCATAGATATACAAAGAATCATAGTGGAATATTATGAAAGATTATATGCCACCAAATTCAACAACCTAGAGGAAATAGAAAACTTCCTAGAACTATACAATCTTCCTAGACTGAGTCACAAAGAAGTGGAAAACCTAAATAGACCTATAAGCAGGGAGGAAATAGAAACAACTATTAAAAACCTCCCAAAAGTCCAGAACCAGATGGCTACACTAATGAATTCTACCAAACATTCAAAAAAGATTTGGTACTTATCCTTCTCAAAGTCTTCCAAAAAATAGAAGACTAGGCAATACTCCCTAACACATTTTATGAAGCCAACATAACCCTCATACCAAAACCTGGCAAGGACAACACAAAAAAAGAAAACTACAGACCAATATCTCTAATAAATATAGATGCAAAAATCCTAAACAAAATACTAGCAAATCAAATACAACAACACATTAAAAACATAATACATCATGATCAAATGGGATTCATTCCAGGAGCACAAAGATGGTTCAACAAACAGAAACCTATCAATGTAATATACCACATCATCAAAACAAAGAACAAATTTCATATTATCCTATCAATAGATGCAGAAAGGTATTTGTTAAGATAAAACATCCCTTTATGTTTTAAACACTCAATAAAATCAGAATAGAAAGAAAATATCTCAACATAATAAAGGTCATATATGACAAACCATCATACATCACATTAGTGCATATCATACTAAATGGTGAAAAAATGAAGGCTTTTCCTCTAAAATCAGGAGCAATACAAGTCTGTCCACTCTCTCCTATCTTACTCAACATAGTTCTAGAAGTTTTAGCTAGAGCATTCAGTCAAGAGAAAGAAATAAAAAGCTTCCATGTTGAGATAGAAGATATAAATGTTTCAATTTTTTTTTTTTTTGTATTTTTCTGTAGTGAGAAGCAGGGAGGCAGAGAGACAGACTCCCACATGCGACCAACCAGCATCCATCCGCATGCTCACTAGGGGCGATGCTCTGCCCATCTAGGCCATTGCTCCATTGCAACTGAAGCCATTCTAGTACCTGTGGTGGAGGCCATAGAGCCATCCTCAGTACCAGGGCTAACTTTGCTCCAATGGAGCCTTGGCTGCGGGAAGGGAAGAGAGAGAGAGAGATAGGAAAGGAGGAAGGGTGGAGAAACAGATGGGCACTTCTCCTGTGTGCCCTGGGTGGGAATCGAACCCAGTACTTCCACACACCAGGCCAACACTCTACCGCTGATCCAACCAGCCAGGGCTAAGGTATCACTTTTTGCAGATTACATGATCCTGTATATAGAAAACACCAAAGGCTCCACCAAAAAACTGTTAGAAACAATAAACCAATAAAGTTGCAGAATACAAAATCAAAATACAAAAGTCCACAGCTTTCCTATAAGTGAATGATGAGATATTGGAAAATAAACTCAAAAGAAACAGTTCCTTTTGCAATTGCAACAAATAAAATGAAATAAAATAAAATAAAATACCTACAAATAAATTTATCAAAAGATGTGAAGGACCTATATACTGAAAACTACAAAATGTTATTGAAAAAATTAAAAAAGACAAAATGAAATTAAAAAGTATTCCATGTTTATGGATTGGAAGAATCAACATAGTTAAAATGGCCATATTAACCAATGAAATATACAAATTTAATGTGATCCCCATCAAAATCCCAATGTAATTTTTTAAAGAAATAGAACACAAAATTTCCAGGTTTGTATGGAACCATAAAATATTCCAAATAGCCAAAGCATTCCTGAGGATAAAGAATACAACTGCAGGTATCAATCACACTACCTGACTTCAAATTATACTATCGAGCTACAATAATCAAAACAGTATGGTATTTCCAGGAAAACAGACATACAAATTAATGAAACAGAGTTGAGAGCACAGAAACAAAACCACATATATATGGACAAATCATCTTCAACAAAAAAAAGGCCAAAGACACACAGGAGGTATCACACTTCCTGATATCAAGTTATACTACAAGGCCACTGTACTCAAAACAGCTTGGTACTGGCATAATAAGAACAGGCATATAGATCAATGGAACAGAACAGAGAACCCAGAAATAAACCCACACCTTTATGGACAACTGATATTTGACAAAGGAGGTAAGGAAATACAATGGAGTAAAGACAGCCTCTTCAACAAATGGTGTTGGGAAAATTGGACAGCTACCTGCAAAAAAATGAAACTAAACCACCAACTTACACCATTCACAAAAATAAACTCGAAATGGCCCTGGCCGGTTGGCTCAGTGGTAGAGCGTCGGCCTGGCGTGCAGAGGTCCTGGGTTCGATTCCCGGCCAGGGCACACAGGAGAGGCGCCCATCTGCCTCTCCACCCCTCCCCCTCTCCTTCCTCTCTGTCTCTCTCTTCCCCTCCCGCAGCGAGGCTCCATTGGAGCAAAGATGGCCCGGGCGCTGGGGATGGCTCCTTGGCCTCTGCCCCAGGCGCTAGAGTGGCTCTGGTCGCAACAAAGCTATGCCCCAGAGGGGCAGAGCATTGCCCCCTGGTGGGCAGAGCGTCGCCCCCTGGTAGGTGTGCCAGGTGGATCCGGATCAGGTGCATGCGGGAGTCTGTCTGACTGTCTCTCCCCGTTTCCAGCTTCAGAAAAATACAAAAAAATTAAAAAATTTAAAAAAATAAATAAAAAACTCGAAATGGATAAAAGACTTAAATGTAAGCCGTGAAACCATAAGCATCTTAGAAGAAAACATAGGCAGTAAGCTCTCCGACATCTCTCGCAGCAATATATTTGCTGATTTATCTCCACGAGCAAGTGAAATAAAAGACAGATAAACAAATGGGACTATATTAAACTAAAAAAGCTTTTGCACAGCTAAAGACAATAAGAACATAATAAAAAGACAAGCTGCACAATGGGAGAACATATTCGACAATATGTCTGATAAGGGATTAATAACCAAAATTTGCAAAGAACTTATAAAACTCAACACCAGGAAGATAAACAATCCAATCAAAAAATGGGCAAAAGAAATATATAGACACTTCTCCAGAGAGGACATACAAATGGCCAATAGGCATATGAGAAAAATGTTCAACATCACTAATCACTAAAGAAATGCAAATTAAAACCACAATGAGATATCACATCACACCAGTTAGGATGGCGCTCATCAACAAAACAACACAGAATAAGTGCTGGCGAGGATGTGGAGAAAAGGGAACCCTCCTGCACTGCTGGTGGGAATGCAGACTGATGCAGCCTCTGTGGAAAACAGTATGGAGATTCCTCAAGAAATTAAAAATCGAACTGCCTTTTGACCCTGCCATTTCACTTTTAGGAATATACCCCAAGAACACCATAGCACTGTTTCAAAAGGAGAAATGTACCCCCATGTTTATGGCAGCATAGTTCACTATAGCGAAGATCTGGAAACAGCCCAAGTGTCCTTCAGTAGATGAGTGGATTAAAAAACGGAATACTATGGGGCCATGAAAAAGAAGGAAATCTTACCTTTTGCAACAACATGAATGGACATGGAAACTATTATGTTAAGTAAATAGCCAGGCAGAAAAAGAAAAATATCATATGACCTCACTCATTTGAGGAATCTAATGAACAGTGTGAACTGAGGAACAGAATTGAGACAGAGGAGAGATCAAAGGGACCAGAGGAAAAAAGAACAGAGGGAAAGGGGTTGATAGGATGAGATAAAGCTGAAAGGAAGGGGGGAGGCGCTATGGGAAGGGGGGCAAGGGAGATGTTGAGGGTAATACGAAGGAGGGGGAAGCATTCAGGGCAAAAATAGAATCTATGTAAACACAATAAATTAAAATTAAAAAAAAGAAAAGTTCAAGACACACAATGGAGAAAAGGACATCTCTTAAATAAATGGTGCTAGGAAAATTGGAAAGCCACATGCAAAAGTATAAAACTTGACTACAGTTTGTCCCCCTGAACAAAAATTAATTGAAAATGGATCAAAGACATAATATAAGATCTGAAACAATAAATTATGTAGAAGAAAACATATGTACTAAAGTAATGGACCTTGGCTGTAGAAAACAAATTTATAAATTTGACCCCAAAGGCAAGGGAAATAAAGGCAAAAATAAATGACTGGGACTATATCAAACTAAAAAGCTTCTGCACAGCAAAAGAAACTGACAACAAAACAAATAGGCAGCCAACTAAATGGAAGATGATACTTGCAAACAACAGCTCTGATAAAGGGTTAATATACAAAATATATAAACAACTCACAAAGCTCCGAAACAAACAAGCAAACAATCCAATTAAAAAATAGAGAGAAGACTTGAACAGACACTTCTTCCAAGAGGACATACAAATGGCCAACAAGTATATAAAAAGATGTTCATCTTCACTAGCTATTCAAGAAATGCAAATTAAAACTACAATGTGATACCACCTCACATCTCTTAGATTGATTACTATGAACAAGACAGGTAATAACAAGTGTTGGAAAGGCTGTGGAGAAAAAGAAACCCTCATTCACTGCTGGTAGGAATGAAAACTAGTAAAACTATTATGGAGGAAAGTACAGTGGTTCCTGAAAAAATTAAGACGAGGACTACCTTATGACCTAGCAATCCCTATACTGGGTATCTACCCCAAAAGCTCAAAAACATTGGTACGTAAAAACACATGCACACTTATGTTCATTGCAGCATTATTCACAGTGGCCAAAACATGGAAACAACCAAAGTGTCCTTCGATGGAAAATTAGATAAAGAAGAAGTTGTACATACAATGGAATACTACTCAGCCATAAGAAATAATGACATAGTGACATTTACGACAACATGGATGGACCTGAGAACATTATACTGACTGAAATAAGTAAATCAGAAAAAGCTAAGAACTGTATGATTTCACACATAGGTGGGATATAAAACTGAGACTCATGAACATAGATAAAAGTGAAGTGATTAGCAGGGTGAAGGGGATGTGGGAGAGGGGTGGGGGAGAGCAGGGGCAATGATGTAAAGAGGGACAAATATAAGGTGATGGAAAATGATTTGACTCTGGGTGATGGGTATACAGCATAATCAACAGTTCAAATGCTATAGAAATGTTTACCTGAAACCTATCTACTCTTATTAATCAATGTCACCCTGTTAAAGTTAATTTTCTAAATAAAATTTTAAAATGAATAAAACAATAAACAAAGCTAGTTCTTATTTTTTAAATTATCTTGAGAAGAAAAGGGGGAAACCAAAACAAACTTAGTAGTTAATGTACAAGCTGTGTAAGAGTTAACACATGCCCAAAGTATAATGTTTTTTAAAATAAAATCTTGCTGTAGAGAAGACCTTCTCTGTTTATTTCAACCAAACTGCAGTGGCCTTTTTGTCCCCCTGGTGGAAATGCCTGGAATTGCAGGAATAGTTTTCAGAGGAGCAAACCTCTCCCACACAGTGCTAAAGGAAACCCTGGTGTTCGTTCCTGTGTTAAATAAACACTTACTAGGTACTAAAAAGGTGAGCTGTTAAAACATAATGGTGAATTTCACTGACAATAAAGTTTTAAAAAGTTTAAAACTTGCCTGACCAGGAGGTGGTGCAGTGGATAGAGCATTGGACTGAGATGTAGAGGACCCAGGTTCGAGACCCCAAGGTCACCAGCTTGAGCGCAGGCTCATCTGGTTTGAGCAAAACTCACCAGCTTGGACCCAAGGTCACTGGCTCAAGCAAAGTGTTACTCGATCTGCTGAAGGCCTATGGTTAAGGCACATATGAGAAAGCAATCAATGAACAACTAAGGTGTCACAACGAAAAACTAATGATTGATATTTCTCATCTCTCTCTGTTCCTGTCTATCTTTCCCTATCTATCCCTCTCTCTGACTCTCTGTCTCTGTAAAAAAAAAAAAAAAAAAAGGTTTAAAAGTTACATTACACATTGGTGTAGCAAAGGGTTTAAATGCAACTGGGAGGTACCTAACATAGCACACAATTATTCAATTCAAAGTGCTACAATCTAATTGGTTGCTCTAGTTGCACATCTCTCAGCACTTTAATTAAAACCATACATCTGCCTGACCTGTGATGGTGCGGTGTATAAAGCATCAAACTAGAATGCTGAGGTTGCCGGTTCGAAACCCTGGGCTTGCCTGTTCAAGTCACATACAGGAAGCAACTACTATAAGTTGATGCTTCCTGCTTTTTACCCTCTCTTTTTCTCTCTCTCTTTCTCTCCCCTCTCTCTAAAAATCAATCAATAAAAAAAACCCATACATCTTACAAGAGGATTCAAGTTCCTACAAGATGAATTTTGCCCAGTATACATCTCACAAAGATCACTGTCTACTGCTGATAGTGTTGGGCCAGTCTGAATACCTGTTGCAACTTATAGTTAAGGGAAAAAAGGAAAGAAAAGCTGGCATGTTCTAATGAGCAATTTAATACAGGATGAGCAGTATTCATTTTTCTTGGATATTGCTCAATTTTACCACTCCTTAGGGGAGGAAAATCCTAAATTTGTTCTTTTTGCAACAACATAATCTAAAACACTCTAACGTCTAACCTGTGAACTGAAATGCCTCTTTTAAACCTTCTTGAAAACTATGACTTTGCTGACTAGTTCAAAACAGTTTCAAATGCATAGTCTATAATTTAGGGCCTGAGCAAATTAAAACTATTTCCTGGCCTGCCCAAGGCCACAGAAGTTGTTGTAATATGTAGGTTCTGGAGCCAGTTTGCAAGGGAGCTAGTGGATGAATGAACACTTTTTTAAATATTCACTTTCTTTTGTTTGTTTCTGTATCACTCAGGGATACAGAATGAACAAGAACCCATACAAAGAACTGTATGTCTTTATTAGGGTGCAAACGCTTGATTCAGAGATGCTTTCCTCTCTTTGGACCCAACTCTGGTCTTGAAATAGGAGGCACTGATATGCATGCTTGTGTGTAACATGCCTCCTGATTAAGGTGACTAAAATAGCCACCCCAGAAATCTACTTTCCAAGCTGTGTGTTTGAACAGTCCTAGGCAAAGCCACCCATTAAGAACACAGCTACAACCTGACCAGGTGGTCATGCAGTGGATAAAGCATCGAACTGGGACATAGAAGACTCAGGTTCAAAAGCCTGCGGTCACTGGCTTGAGCATGGCTCATCTGGCTTGAGCACTGGCTCACCAGCTTGAGCACAGGGTTGCTGGTTTGAGCAGGGGATCATAGACATCACCCCATCCATGGTTGCTGGCTTCAGCCCAAAGGTTGCTGGCTTGAAGCCCAAGATTACTGGCTTGAGTAAGGGGTCACTCACTCTGCTGTAGCCCCCCTAGTCAAGGCACATATGAGAAAGCAATAAATGAACAACTAAGGTGCCACAATGAAGAATTGATGCTTCTCATCTCTCTCCTCTCCTGTTTGTCTGCCCCTATCTGTCCCAATCTCTGACTCTCTCTCTCTGTCTCTGTCAAAAAAAAAAAACAAAAAAAAAAACCAAACAAACAAAAAAACACAGTTACAGACATCAATAAGTTTTAGATCTATAAGAATTCATTTGGGATTTTTTTTTATGTTCTATGTTTTTTTTGTGTTTTTTTGTTTGTTTGTTTTTGTATTTTTCTGAAGCTGGAAACGGGGAGAGGCAGTCAGACAGACTCCCGCATGCACCCGACCGGGATCCACCTGGCACGCCCACCAGGGGGCGACGCTCTGCCCACCAGGGGGTGATGCTCTGCCCATCCAGGAGTCGCTCTGTTGCGACCAGAGCCACTCTAGTGCCTGGGGCAGAGGCCAAGGAGCCATCCCCAGTGCCCGGGCCATCTTTGCTCCAATGGAGCTTTGGCTGCGGGAGGGGAAGAGAGAGACAGAGAGGAAGGAGAGGGGGAGGGGTGGAGAAGCAGATGGGCGCCTCTCCTATGTGCCCTCGCCGGGAATCGAACCCAGGACTTCCGCAGGCCAAGCCAACGCTCTACCACTGAGCCAACCGGCCAGGGCCTGTTCTATGTTTATTTTTATTCAAACATTTACTGAGTATATATACCAGGTCTCAGACATTTGGTCAGTTCTTGGGATAAAATAAAGATGAAAATTTCACTCAAAGAGCTTACTGTCTAGCAGTCAAAAACCTAAATTTTCTTCTTACTGAGCTGCTGAACACTGTCTTCGATCCAACCAGAACTGCTTTCTGAAGCACATGTCCTGGGCAGTACTTTGCTGAACTTCCAAAGGGTATAGGACATGTAAACGCTTCAATCAGTGGGGAAGCTTGCTAAGTGGAAGAATGTCATTCATTATGTCATTCCCAGCCTATTTTACAGAACAAGAAGACAGGGGAGGGGTAATGCAAAGCACATTGACACCAGAATATGGAAAGGCGCAGAGAAAACTCCTCCCAAAAAGGCAGAAAGGAATTCAGGCTTTGCTGAATTGTTCTCCTCTCAGGGCTAAGCAATTCCACTTTGATTAAAAAAAAAAAAAAAAAAAAACAAACAACTTTGGGGCACATATTCTCTATTAGCTCAGTGCTCAGCAAATACTTAGCCCCGCAAATCACCTCCTTGGAGCTGAGCGAGGTCCCCAGGTAAAAATGGATGAGAAAGAATAAGAAAAATCAAGAGAAAGAAAGTAGAATGTAATAAAGTTAAAGAGGAAATGAGGTGGAGAAGAAGAAGAAAAGAAAAGGGAAAAAGAGCTCAAGACAGAAAAACAATGGAGAGAACAGCAGTTTGGACAAAAAGGAAGAAAGAGCACACATGTGAAAGAATAATAAAGTATGAAAACGGGTGACCTCAGATGCACTGCTGGGACATCCACATTCAGGTCACTACCCTGTGATTTATTCTTTTTGTAATATTGGTTTTCTGTTGCTGAGATATAAATGAGCTATCCTTGGGCTTTGGAAAGTCATCAGAGAAAGATCACCTCCTCTGTGAGGTCTTCCCCAACCTCCCAGGAAAAAGCATGTTTCTCCTTGTGTTCTTACAGCCCAGGACTTAAATCTGTTATAAGATGGAATTTTTTTTTTATTAATTATAATGGGGTGACATTAATCAATCAGGGTACATAAGTTTAGAGAAAACATCTCCAGGTTATTTTGACATTTGATTATGTTGCATACCCATCACCCAAAGTCAAATTGTCTTCTGTCACCTTCTATCTGATTTTCTTTGGGCCCCTCTTCTCCCTCCACCCGGAGTAACCACCACACTCTTGTCTATGTCCCTGAGTCTCATTTTTAAGTCCCACCTATGTATGAAATCATATAGTTCTTAGTTTTCTCTGATTTACTTATTTCACTCAGTATAATGTTATCAAGGTCCATCCATGTTGTTGTAAATGTTGATTTTTTCAATTGCTCCATTGTTCCTTTAGTCCCTATTGTAACTACAGTCCATACCTGGGGAGAAAAATAGTCTAAGTATCAAAAATCCTAGGGAATCAGTAGGGACTGGAGGCAGACACCACACACTTCTTACAATAGGAGACCCCAAAACTAACCACACCCAGATGCTGCCACCAGCCAGCACCACAATCACTCAGTGAATCTAAGGGAAGTCTGGGGAAAGGGGGAGGGGCCTTATAAGGTGTTCAGTATTCATGGAGAAGAGCCCACCCCCCTAAGGGAGAGAAATATGGAGGCCTCAAAGAATGACTGTTTTATAATTAACATTTGCTGATGCTTATAGGAAAAGCAGACTAGCATTTTGTTTCCTGGCTGAACACAATACCCTGACTGTGACTCCTGAAATAAGACAAAGGAAAGGTTTGATGGTAAAGGACTTCTGGGTGGAGGGGGCACAAAGGGCATATCATATATATCTATAATCTTTTTTTGGTATTCTCAAAGTTATGGACAATTGGTCCTGTGTGGACATAAAGACCCAGCAGTTGACATTTATAGGAAAATGAGATCTGAAATAGTAGTTCTGGGATTGCCACAGGTGAGGAGAATGTTGGGGGACAAACAAGGCATAATATAAAAGGATGTAGTGGGATTCTATCACCTGGGTGTTTGGCCAGAAGATGTGGTCCAAACACAAAAGCGACTGCCTGACTCATATACAGAGTTGCATGAGATAAATGAGGGATCATCAGTAAATGGCTTTCCCCATCAAGGTCCAAAACCATTAACTAGAATAGCAGTTTACCACCAACCAAGGAGAGAACTGAAGTCTTGCCCTGTGAAATGATGAAAGACTTTCTCCTCTTTATCTTTCATCAGGTGAGAACCCTGCAGAGGGGAGGTACACATGCCAGGGCCAGACTGCGCTTGCCTCTGCTTCACGTGGTTGGAGCTCAAGCTCAAGCCTACACCAGGGGAGAGGGAGGAGAAGAGCTTTAACTCAAATAGGCAATAATGGCTGTTGTAACCTGAACACAAGACTGCTCTGAACTTAAAAAGGAAACAGGGAGAGAACCAGGCTTGTCTGTTGCCCAGGAAGTAGATATATAGCAGGAAATGTCGGTTGGACAGAGTATACAGCTGAGTGATACATTATTAGAGAAATAAGTTTATGAGTTTATCTCAACCAGTTGAGAGTCCTCAATAAACTTTTTTATCTCAATGACATGACTTATCAAATCTGACTCATATGCCTACTTGCCCTACTATATTATGTAAATTTCTTGAGAACAAGTACTTTTTGTTAGTCATCTTTATAACCCTACCATCAAGCCCAGTGGCTTGTATTAGTCGGTATTCAATATCTATTGAGTCACAACTGGATTTTAAATATATTTTATGACAAGGCAAGACTGTGATTTTTTTTCACATTCAGTAATTCAACAAACAGTTTCTCCTATTACCCTCATTTGAGAAAGTCTGTTAAAGTGGTTGGGACTAAACACACACATTAATTTGATGATATCACTGTGTTTATCTTTCATCAAATTGTGACAGACTTTTGTATTATAGTTATCGTATTCTTGTTGTATCTACTGTCAGTTAGTTCGTTCCCACACTGATTTTGGGTTTGGCCATATGACTTGTTTTGGCCAATAGAACAATAGCAATTGTGAAGCAAGTAGGGACTTAATAAGCCCTTGGGAATTGGAGCTTGCCTCCTCTTCCTGCTCATGGAACCCTGCAGCCCCCATCAGAAGGAGCCTGAGCTAGCCTGCTGGTTGAATAGAAATACATTATCCAGTCACCACTGCCACCTTATCCAATAGCCAATAGTCACACATGTGCACAATACCACCCAAGATCATCTAATCGCCGGTCAACCAGGCAACTGACTACAGAGGGAAGAGTAAGTTCCTCAGAGGCCAGAAAAACTGCCCAAGTTGACTCACAAAAAATTTGTAAAAATTCATTTGGAAACATTTATGCATCTTCCCGAAAGCATTTATTTCTAAGGCAATAATGAGTAGAGAAGTGCTGTAGGGACACAGAAGACCAATAATTATTCAGTGATGTCCAAAGAGGACAATCCCTCTTCCAATGGAATATGCAGGAATTTGTAACCTTAGATGAGTTCAGGATCCACCCCAGCCTATCTTTTGATTCCATTAAATAAATATATTTTGGAGGGGTAACAGAAACCTGAACAGCTATATTTAGGGATCTCCTCTTTTTTTGTACATTTGGCTCTTAATGTCTTCTGGAACAGGCTTCTACACAATATCCTTCTTATTTGTTACTTAAATGTTCTTGTTACTTCAAACAAAACATAAAATAGAGAAGTTTGTTCAGCAAGGCAAATCTGCTCTCCACAAAAGGGCCAAACAACACACAATCCTGAAATCGGAAACTCCCAAATCTTTTCCGACACTGGCCCTGAAGTTAACCATTTTGGGGGCCCAACCGCCTGTGGAGAGTGAATGAGGACTGAAGGAATCAGCGCTGGCAAGAAAAAAGTCCCTGCCTCTGAAGGTTCCAGCTGCACATTCAGTAAAGACAGGACATTTGAAGTAAGAGCCTAATCTACCTGTCAGAAACATTTTGATTCCGCTTAAAAACCAGGCACACTGACAACTACTTTCCCACAACTGAGAAGAATCTCCTAACATGAGAGGCACTTGAAGACGTGTTAAAATTTTTGCAGCTATTAACACATTCCTAAGAAAAATACTGCTGGAGACACAAGAAAGCCAAGGATAACAAACTCCTCTTTCCAATGAAAACGTTCCATCTGTTTGATTAAAGGAAGATAAATGAAGGAGCAAACTCACCTCACATTCTGTGCTACAATTTACTTTGCCTTGAGAACAACTTCTCTAGCTTAGGAAAAATGCAGCCAGCCTGTTTCCAAGTCCCAGCATTCCTGGCGCAGGGGATCTGATGAGGAACCACTTAGCATCCAGCAGAAGAGCCCAACTGGCTCAGACGGGCCTCATTCTCTGGCACCCTTTGCCAGGGGTAGGCCAAGTGGGGAAGGCAGGGCAGAGCCGTAAGTATATCTGACCTTCTCACCCTTATCCTTATCTCAAGGGATTCAAAGAGAGGTAGAAATTATCCTAAGCGAAGATCATAACCCTCTGTACCAGAAGACATGAGCTTGGATCTGAGCTCTGCAATCACCCTATGACTTCAGACAACTCTTTTGGGGTCTCTGAGCTTCAGTTTTCACTTCTAGTAAATAAGGTTACAAACTGTGAGTTGTCCCCTTGAGTGGCACATAGTATCAATTTAGTGGGTTGCAACTGGTAATTTTTAGAAAGATGGAGAAGAGAGGATAGGATAGGATAGGATAGGATAGGATAGGATAGGATAGGATAGGATAGGATAGGAAAGATACACTATCACATATTGTTTTGTGAGACTTCTGTTTCAGTTATTTATGTGTGTGTGTGTGTGTTGTTAAATATAGTTCTTATTGTATACTTTTTTCTATTATGTTTTACTTTATATATTATGTATATTCTGTTTTTAAAAGTTTGATTAATACTGGGTTAGAAGATCTCTTAGGTTTTCCCCTATTCTAGTCTTCTGGAGTTGGATGACACTTAGAAGCACCACTTCAATTAGCCTGCATCCTGAGTCAATCCAGACCTTGGTATACCTCACCACTCATTATGAACCTATTTTTATGTGTGTTGATACCACTGAAAATGTCTGTTTGTGTATTGATGTGTATGTGCATTTTGTCTTTATCTTACCTAAAACAGGACCTATCCACATAACCAGCATTGAAATACAATGTGACAGGCTATGGTAAAACAAAACAAAAGACAATAGCCTTCAATATTCATGGACTCAGTTTGCAGAGAAGCATCCTGGATACCACGGGGCTGTGTTTGCCTGCTGCACAGAAGGAGAAAGTGAGGTGGACATACTCATATTGTTATATCTAGTAACCACCAGGAATACTTCTTGAGAAATACACCACCATACTACAGAAGTAGTTGTTTGTAGAATACATGGACTTGTGACTTAAACACATTTTAAACAAGAGTATAAGGTTACAAAAGCATTCAACATGTCTAGTTTATTTAACATTTCTTCCCTTGTACCTGTCACTGTGCCCAAAACACAGCAAACACTCAGTAGATGTTTGTTGATGTCCTGGGAGAATCTGTCTCAGTAGCTTGGCCCTTTGTCCTTTTTAATGAATAAAAGACAGGAATAACTGATATTCATCTCATTGACCAGAATTCAGTCACAAAGTGTCAGCCTAACATACAGGCTTGAAATAAACATGGATATTTAATGAGTACCATTGGCCTCTGTTAACATGGTTACTCTCTCCTTCTGGAAACACTTTTTTAACATGGTTGCCAGAATATAACACTCTCTTGGTTTTCCTGTTATCTCACAGGCCTGTCTCCCAGGTATTCTTTCTGATTTCTTTTGCTCTGAGTGCGCCTTTTATAGATAGCACATAGCTCAAATTTTTAGCCCATTTATATTCATTGCCATTGTTGATAAATTCAAATGTTTTTATTATCTTATTTTTCAGTTTCTATTTGTCCCACTTTTCTGTTTTCACTTGAGGGATATTTTCTCCACATCTTATCGTCTTTTATTTTTTTTTATTTTTTTTTTTGAGGCTTTGAGATTCATATACTCTATTCAGTGGTGTATTAGAGCTAGCTGTAGCAACTCCCAAGAGAATATTGTTATTTCATTTTATGCAATGTTTAGATCTATTATTTTAATTCCCATTATTCTTGCTTGTATCACAGCCATGCCTTTTGAGATCCTTCTCTTTTTTTCTTGAAATGTATTATGAGTTCCTTTAGAGCAGTGAATGCTCTCAAGTAGTAAATGCCCTTGCATTTGTTTTTATCTGCAAAAGACTTCATTTTGACCTTATTTTTGAGTAGAGGGAGAAGGAGCAGAATTATAGGTTAATTATTTATCAGCATAGTAAAAAACAACATACCACAGTCCTCTGGCTTCCATTGTTGTTGTTGAGAAGGCTGATGTCATTCTTATTGTTCTTTTGGTATTGGTGATCTCTACTCTATGACAATTTTCTATATCTTCTCCTTATCCTGCTGTTCTGAAGTTTTACTACATTATATTTAAGATGGGTTTCTTTTTCTCTACTCTTTTTGAGCTATGTTGTGCTCCTTGGAAATGTGAAGTCATAATTTTTATTAGTTTTGAAAAATGTACAACTGTAACTTGTTATATATATTACCTCTCTTTCATTCTATCTAGTCTCTTATTTTAAACTTCTATTGAACATGCATTAGACCTTTCATTTCTGTCTTCTGTATTTCTCAATTTTGTTAACATTTTTTTAACAGGGGAATCTAGGGACAGACAAGGATAGAAGACAGGAAGGGAGAGGGGTGAGAAGCATCAACTCATAGTTGTGGCACCTTAGCTGTTCATTGATTGCTTTCTTATATGTGCCTTAACAGGGTGGGGCTCCACCTGAGCCACTGACCCCTTGCTCAAGCCAGCAACCTTGGGCTTCAAGCCAGCAGCCTTGGACTTCAAGCCAGCAACCTTTCAGCTCAGGCCAGCAACCATAGCGTCATGTCTATGATCCCGTCAAGCCAGCAACTCCATGCTCAAACCAGCGACCCCACGCTAAGCTGGTGAACCTGAACTCAAGCTGGATTAACCTACACTCAAGCCAGTAACCTCAGGGTTTTGAAGTGGGATCCTCAGCATCCGAGGTCAATGCTTGGTCCACTGTGCCACCGCCTGGTCAGGTTCAATTTTGTTAATTTTTATATTACTATATCTCTACTGCATTCTAGGTAAATTTTCACTAATTTTTTTTTAAATTGAGTATAATATTATTTTACCAATCCATGAAGTGTTCTCGAAATTACAACTGTATGTTCTTATTGCTAGAAGTTATATTTTTTCCTTTTAAATTTTGTACTTTTTGGTTGTTTGTTGTATGCTCATCTTTGTAATTGTATCAGTCTTTTCTTTAAACATTTAAAACTTAGCATTCCATTGAGGTCCAAATCTGTTTGTTCTTTTTACCTACTTTACTGCATAGTGACCTTCTTTCTAGTACGTTTGGTAATCTTTGCACATGAACGCATGGCTTGATATTGTTCTGTGAAACTCCTACATCCTTAACTTGGGGCAACATTCTTCTAGAGAATGTTTGGTTCTGCCCAAAGTGATCATCAGTGGATACCTCTGACCTGGAACTATTTCATCTTTTCTAAAGAGTTTTACCTCAGAACCAGAGACCTAGATCCAACTTCTGCTCATTATTATTCCAATGCATAGTATCCTCACACAGTGTTGCTTTAGTAACACAGTCTCAAAGGTATAAGAATTCATTCTTCCAGTCTACCTGCAGGATCTCTACTGTTTCGCACCCTACTGCTCCAACTTCCCTATTGTTATGGCCCCAGTTCTCACCTCTGCTGTCCTAATCTCAGTCACTCTTGCTCAGCCCAGCATCACCAAGATCTTCCCTGAACCAAGATCAGGGGTGCTCAGGCCATGTGTTTCAGGAAAACAAACAAAGTAGACTATAAGGGAAAATTGATTAAATTAGACAAAGAGAAACTCCCTCTGTCTTAAATGTTTTCCTGTTCCCACTCCATCTCTGACTCTAGTCTATCTGGAAAGAAGCCAGCCATTTTTCAAAACCCAGCTTAAATATCACTTCTAGAAAGGCTCTGAAAACCATATTCTATTTGTGCCCGTACTTGCCCCATAAGACTTAGGACTGACTCCGTCCTTACTTTTAGCCAATTTTCTTTTTATTTAAATTTTTAATTTATTTTAAAAAAGGAAATGCTCAAAAAGTATTGGCAACTACATCTAAGATTAATAATAAATTTTAAAAATTGCTCTCATGTGCAACAATATCACTAATATATTAAAAAGCAGTAGGCCCTGGCTGGTGGCTCAATGGATAGAGCATCAGCCTGGTATATGGACCTCCTGGGATCAATTCCCAATCAGAGCACACAGTAGAAGAGACCATCTGCTTCTCTCCTCATCCCTCTCCTCCTCCTCTCCCTCTTCCCCTCCCACAGCCAGTGGCTTGATTGGTTTGAGTGTGGCCCTGGGTGCTGAGGATAGCGCCATTGGTCCAAGCGTCAACCTCAGGCACTAAAAATAGCTCGGTACTCGAGCATCAGCCCTAGATGAGGTTACAGGGTGGATCCTTATGTGGACGCATAGAGGAGTCTGCCTATTTCCCCTTCTCTCACTTAAAAATAATAATAACAATGAAAATAAAATAAAAAGCAATAATTGAAAATATTAATTTCTGACTAAGTCATTTTTACTAAATATGTACTTAATTCACTTTCAACTAAATTGAATTTGAGCAAATTATCACCTCTGCTTTGAGACTCTACTAGTTCCCACATATGTTTTTATCATGGAATCTCCAAGATTTTATTTCTGTACTTGTTTATCTTGACTACTAAATTATCAGTTTCTTGGAGGCAGTGACCATTTACCTCTCTTTCCAAGCACAGAGTAGAATGTACGGTATTTATTATTCACTTAATATGATTAAATAATGAATTAATAACATCCAGTATGATCCCTTTCTGTTTAAATCAAGTATGCTAACTTGTCTTTATCCGTAAATAGTATATGTTTGATAGACAACTGTTTATGATTTATAAAGTTGGGTACATGTGTTAATGTTAGATAATTGCTTGTGTATAAAAGGCCTTTGAAATGTTGTGAATATGATGATTGTGAAAGATAAAACCAGAGTTATTTGCATAGTTCAGTTTTCAGATGAGAGCACTCAAATGAAACAGAGTTGGTTTTCACTTCACCCAGGATCAAATTCCATCTAATTATTTATTTATTTATTTATTTTATTTTTTTTGTTTGTTTTTTTTTTTGTTTTTTTTTTCATTTTTCTGAAGCTGGAAACAGGGAGAGACAGTCAGACAGACTCCCGCATGCGCCCGACCGGGATCCACCCGGCACGCCCACCATGGGGCGATGCTCTGCCCACCAGGGGGCGATGCTCTGCCCATCCTGGGCGTCGCCATGTTGCGACCAGAGCCACTCTAGCACCTGGGGCAGCGGCCAAGGAGCCATCCCCAGCGCCCGGGCCATCTTTGCTCCAATGGAGCCTCGGCTGCGGGAGGGGAAGAGAGAGACAGAGAGGAAAGCGCGGCGGAGGGGTGGAGAAGCAAATGGGCGCTTCTCCTGTGTGCCCTGGCCGGGAATCGAACCCAGGTCCTCCGGACGCTAGGCCGACGCTCTACCGCTGAGCCAACCGGCCAGGGCCCATCTAATTATTTATTACAAAAGTAGCTAGACCCTGTCAACTATGGGACTTTGGCAAGATGAACCAAGGTCAAAGTCCAAAAGGGATCAAAATGTATTGTAAGGCTCAAAATTTATCATATTTTACTTGCTTTTCTAAATTTTCCTTAATTCATTTGTTGCCAGTCATTTTTCTTAAATAAATGTTTTTAGGGTGAAAGGAATACAGGAAGCTGTTTTTTCCCCCACAATGTACCTCAATAAATATTTATTGCATTGAATATCAATCTTCATTCATGTTGATCCTATTGATTTCCTGCAAAGAATTTAATCTATGCATTTTATTAAAAGTCATTAAAAGATGAACCTAATAAGGAAGACTTCAAATATTGTCTATCATATCAATAGTGATGAAGTTGGATTTCTGATTCCACAATTCTATATTTGACATTAATATCTTGATAAGCATTGCTAATGACTATGTCTTGATGTATTATTTTAAAAGTTGTGTAACCATTTCCTCACAGAAATTTCCAAATGACTGAGCAGAATAAAGTTAATTTCAATACCATTGATATTATTTTTAAAAATAAATAGGGTACTTTAATCAATTTTGAAGTCAAAACTGAAGCAATCTTAGGTTGTGAACTAATGTTATCAAAGATGACAGAGCATTCAGATACTGTTCAAAGTGGGAAGTAGCAGCCAAACATTTCTTAAATTCATTAGTTTTCTATTTTGAAAGTCCAGGTTCCCCTTTGATGTTATATAACAGGGAGTAGAGTGATAATAAGTAAAGGAGTGAGGCAGATTTGGTGAGATCTAATGGGTATGTCACCTTTCCTGAGGATTCTCAGCTGGAGTCAAGGGAAAGGGGTGGGAGACAATGAGAGAGTGGCTTATCAGATTGATCTATGGGAGATGTGTTCATAGTATACTTGACGGATCCTAATAATATATTACTATGAGACGTAAAAAAATAGCTGATGGTGTTTGTATTTCCATCTCCACATTTGAGATTTACCTATGTTTAGAATCTATTTTAGGTAATATTTTACGCACATTCCATATTTTAAAGGTTCAAATAAAAATTGGAATATAAATGAATACCCTTTTATAATGAAGAGACAGTGGTCTCAAATATAACAGTTTTGTATTCTATACTGTATACATGGTACAATGGCAGCTTTTTCCCTGGTTAACTCTATGAAAGAGCCTATAAAACTTTTTTTGTGTCTAATGGCATCCAAATTTTTCTTTTATAGAAATCCCATTAACCAATATACATATCTAAGTTCATGATGCTCACATCGTGCTAATTATGTACAAAGCACTATTCTAACTGCTTCACATTTATGATATGATTTAACTTCACAACATCTCTATGAGGTAAGTACTATTATTATCCTCTTTCTACAAATAAAGGAACTAAGGCTCAAAGAAGCTATGGAACCTGCCTAACGTCTGAAAGCTAGAAGTTATAAGGACCTGAACATTCACTTGCAAATTTAGCATGGAGTTCTGCTTATACGAATGTGGTACAGAAAGCAAAAGATTTATTCTGTACCTATAAAACAAAAAGAACTATCTAAAATGGCAGGTGAAAAAAATGGCAGATGGTAATTCAGGTCATTTTAAAGAAAGTAAGGAAGTCAAAGCTCAGGACAATTTGCTATGTAGAATATCAACATTCCTTGATTCTTCTTCTTTTATAAAAACTATTGTTTTCTATTTATAAGACTAGGAAAGCTGGAAGAATCCATATGAAGTTGAAAACCAAAATACATAACCCCTGTTGAAAGTTGTGGTAGAATTAGGTGTCCTATAACATTCTTATTCTTCCCACAGAGCTGTTTCAGAATGTGAATACCATATAGTTTGCCCAATGAGTTGGGCATCAACTTTCACACCCTTGTTTTAAGTTCTTTCTCTTACAAAGAGTCCCAAGATATGTGCTATGTATAGACAGTTTGAATTTGCCCAGAATCTGTCTGTATGCTAGGCATGTGGTTTTCTTGCTAACCTTTACATGTTAATATTTTTTATTGTTGTCTGTAGTTCAAGATCCATTAACATAATCACAGATATACTTTAGGATTTTCAGAGATGAACCACACTACTTCTATTAAATTGGATAATAGCTTCCACACACCAGATAAAGCTCTGTCTTAAAATAGTTTCATGTGAAAGGAAAGAAGATAGAGGTAGGTGAGATTGATTATGAATAATTCCAGTATATTCAAACATCATCAATATGTGGTATATATACACAGAGAGACATGGATATAAGTATATAGATATATTTTAATTAAATATAATCATTATCATTACTATGGTCATGTTGTCTTGCCCCGTTCTTTCCTCACCCAGTATGAACATGAAATGCTTGATATCAATCAAGTTGACTAGAAAAGGAGTGATAGGATTGATGACACAAAAATCACTCACATTCATAAGTGTGAACCTTTCTATTGAAGAATAAATTTTGAAAGTAAATCTTGGAAGTTAATAATACAAGTATCAACATATAGGCAACAAGTGTGAACAGTGTCTGGAAAATAGCCTATAATGCTAAATGTCTTTATCAATCAAAACTTAAACTATTAAGAAAAAATATTCATGGATCTCAGACACTGAAGGATCATGAAGATGGGAGGAAAAACAAGTATTCTTTAGATGAAACAAAAAGCAATGGAAAAGTATTTCTAACTCAACAATGTTTTGAGAGAGTTGAGCTTAGGAAACAGATTTCTCATGGACTAGTATTTGGGTCAGCCAAACAATCAATAAGAGGTAATCTGGGAAGGCCATTTTGTCCTTCATTCCGTTGGAGGCAAAAGCGTGTTGATGTATAAATGTGCCTCCTGGTTTCCAATTGTTGTTCTCACACAGCAATGAGGCGTGAAGCCTGGGAAACCACAGATATTTGGATCTAAAAAAGTATTTCATTTCCCCTCTCCAGGGCTATAGAGTGGAAAATACACAAGGGCACTTTATCTTAGTCTTGTGAGTTCTCATAGATCTTTAACCCTCTTCCTCTGAGCTTCATGCTCATTAACTTAATCTGTACATGATTCTACTATCAAAAATGGCTCCCTGGTACACACATGCCAGGCCAAAGGGAAGAGAGGTGGATTTCTTACCTTCTAGCTTTTAGTTACTAGAAACAGATCATTTTAAAGCAAAGCAGCAACAATGTCTTTGCCTAGTTAATTAGCCTCCATATGCTTTGTTTGAGTAAGTTTCTCCCTAAAACAGAAAAAAAAATGGTCCTCATTTGGACATACACACACACACACACACACACACACACACACACCCCCATACGCCTATCCCCCAAATCTTTGTATCATCTTAATTCTTTCAGGACTGAGTCAATCCCAGTATCTCCTATCAAGGGGAATGAAAAGTCAGAGCAATGAATTCAAGGCTTTCCAGCACAGTTTTTACTTTCCAGATTCCTTAGAGACCTCCCTCCACAACTTTTTTCCCAGCTGTACTTGGAAGCTGTAACAGATCCAGAGACCATTTTAGAACCTCATTTGTATTGTCCTGACACTTAAGAATCCAGTTTCTGTTACAGGGATGTCATCAAAGTTGGTGGGCTCAAAACATGACCTACTTTTTAAAACCCATCTGTTAGGAGCCTATAGATTTTCTTGGTTTGTTTGTTTCTGACTGTCTACAGAAAGGGCAACAGCAATGTTCTCACTTTCCAAGCCCACCCCCCAAATAGCAATCAGTTGAATGCTTACCACGAAGGAGCTGAATGCCTTCCAAATATGTGGAAGCAAAAAAAAAGTGATTTTCCTTAATATGGAGGGAGGGCAGGAAGTAGTATTCAATTCAGTTTATATACATCCAGGCTATTTCCCATAAAAACTTACTACAGCCCAAACTAGAGTATCAGAAAGTAGGACACAAGATCTACCAGTCAGCTTGCCAAAGTTTCACCACTACAGGATTATGGCTCCCTCCAACAAGGAGGTTCCTACTATCATGCAGCCCAAGAAGGGGAATTCAGAAACTGCAAATTGACATTAATGAACGAACACCTTAACACAAGCCACTGTTGCCCTGGATAGCAGCTCTACAATGTGCTTTCTCCATTGATTTTACCCTAGTTCAGTGGCTAAATGTGTGCATGCATACACACACATACACACTCACACACACATACATGCTCACATGCATGATGAAACCTCTAAGTTCCCCAAAGTTGATCATTCCTGGACTGGAATAAATCTAAGTAAGAAGAATTGAAAGAAAGAAGGGAGAGATGGAACCTCAGAGGAATGGAAAAACAGAGGAAGGGTAGGTGGAGGAGAGAAGAGAGGAAGAGGGATAGCAGGAAGGAAAAATAGGACATTCACATATATTGGCTACTCAGCTACATCATAAATCTCTACTTAAAAGTCAGATTCCAGATTCCATTAACATTCAATGGACCCCAACTCAGTTCTAGTTACTGATTCAGTAGTACACTATACTATATGGTTCAGGATACTATTTTAGATTTTTTTTTTTTAATTAAAGCCCAGTGTCTTTACACTCTTCCTTCCATACAACTGACCCCACAATCCACTTTACTTTTACCAGTTTTATGCTCAAACCTGTCAGTGGCTCTACCTGGCCCACTGGAAAATGTCCAGAGTTCATAATCTCATACACAAGGCCCTCTGCCTCTGGCTCAAATCTTCAATTTCCAATTTATCTTTACTGTGCTCTGATTTTGATGCTCATAAAACAACTTTTCCATCTCTAGGATTATATCTATACTTTAAGGAGAAAGAAAAATAAAGTGAAAGGGAAAAATAAGTACAAAGTGGTACTTGTACCAGAAAAGCAAAAACTTTTTAAAAAAATCTTTAAAGCACATCAATTTATATCTTATTTGTCAGAAGTGTTTACATCGTCACCAAGAGCTGCAAGGGAGTCTGGGAAGGCAAATAATTCCCCAAAGAAAATGGAGGTTGTGATAGTAAGGAAAAAAGAAAAACAAGGCCCTGGCCGGTTGGCTCAGGGTAGAGCGTCGGCCTGGCATGCGGGGGACCTGGGTTCGATTCCCGGCCAGGGCACATAGGAGAAGCGCCCATTTGCTTCTCCACCCCCCCCCCCCCCGCTTCCTCTCTGTCTCTCTCTTCCCCTCCCGCAACCAAGGCTCCATTGGAGCAAAGATGGCCCGGGCGCTGGGGATGGCTCCTTGGCCTCTGCCCCAGGTGCTAGAGTGGCTCTGGCAGAGCGACGCCCCGGAGGGGCAGAGCATCGCCCCCTGGTGGGCAGAGCGTCGCCCCTGGTGGGCGTGCCGGGTGGATCCCGGTCGGGCGCATGCGGGAGTCTGTCTGACTGTCTCTCCCCGTTTCCAGCTTCAGAAAAATACAAAAAAAAAAAAAAAAATGGTTATCTGGTCATCCACCTGTAGTATCCCCTAAGGAGCCAAAATCCAGTGGTGCAAAGAGATTATGGTATTTTCATAACAGAAAGTAGATAAATACATCAATGGTACAGGGCTAAGTTTTGCCTAGTAGCTTATGAAGTTATGTAGAGTTTTGTTATAAGTCAACTCTAGTCAGGTGGGATATGAAATACCCCAAATTATTACATCCAGATATAAATACCCTTTATAATCTTTTTGCTCTCCTTTCTGAGTTCTGAGGCCAAATTATGAATTGCTAAGAAAAAGAAGGTAATATACCAAGTGTGTTCAGTTACCAGAACACCGAACACTCATCTCATATTCTAATTAAAAGAAACTTAGTTCGGGGAAATAAATGAATATGAAAAATACCCAGCATTTTCAGTAAGCGGCTTGAGTCCAGTCATGTTAAGGAGGGGACTGATACCACTGTGTTGAGTCAAGCGAAAATTCTGTAACAGCATCAGTCTGAAGGGACTAAAACAAATCAGTTTCTAGAGGAGAATTTGCATTAAGATGGAAAATAAATGTAAGTATGGCGTTTTTAAAAATTTACTCACAATCACTTTCAACTCCAGGGTGAGGATGGGCAGGAGCAATTATCTGAGTGACCCAGCCTCCGGCCTCTAGTGAGTCACGTTCTCCAAGAACTCTGGCAAACAATGCTGAACGGCTGTGGGGAAAAAGAAATGGAGTTCTTTCGTAACCGCAATAAACTACGTGAAAGGGTTTCTTTTTTTTTTTTTTATAGTTTTATTTTTTTAATGGGGTGACATCAATAAATCAGGATACATATATTCAAAGATAACATGTCCAGGTTATCTTGTCATTCAATTATGTTGCATACCCATCACCCAAAGTCAGATTGTCCTCTGTCACCTTCTATCTAGTTTTCTTTGTGCCCCTCCCCCTCCCCCTTTCCCTTTCCCTCTCCCCCCTCCCCCCGTAACCACCACACTCTTATCAATGTCTCTTAAGTCTCACTTTTATGTCCCACCTACGTATGGAATAATGCAGTTCCTGGTTTTTTCTGATTTACTTATTTCACTTCATATAATGTTATCAAGATCCCACCATTTTGCTGTAAACAATCTGATGTCATCATTTCTTTTGGCTGAGTAGTATTCCATAGTGTATATGTGCCACATCTTCTTTATCCAGTCATCTATTGATGGACTTTTTGGTTGTTTCCATGTCCTGGCCACTGTGAACAATGCTGCAATGAACATGGGGCTGCATGTGTCTTTGCGTATCAATGTTTCTGAGTTTTTGGGGTATATACCCAGTAGAGGGATTGCTGGGTCATATGGTAGTTCTATTTTCAGTTTTTTGAGGAACCACTATACTTTCTTCCATAATGGTTGTACTACTTTACATTATAATACCTGACTTCAAACTATACTATAGGGCCACGACAATCAAAACAGCATGGTATTGGCAGAAAAATAGACACTCAGACCAATGAAACAGAATAGAAAACCCAGAAATAAAACCACATATATATAGTCAAATAATTTTTGATAAAGGGGCCAACAACACACAATGGAGAAAAGAAAGCCTCTTCAATAAATGGTGCTGGGAAAACTGGAAAGCCACATGCAAAAGAATGAAACTGGACTACAGTTTGTCCCCCTGTACTAAAATTAACTCAAAATGGATCAAAGATCTAAACATAAGACCTGAAACAATTAAGTATATAGAAGAAGACATAGGTACTAAACTCATGGACCTGGGTTTTAAAGAGCATTTTATGAATTTGACTCCACAGGCAAGAGAAGTGAAGGCAAAAATTAATGAATGGGACTACATCAGACTAAGAAGTGAAAGGGTTTCTTAACAGAACTAAGGAGAAGCCTCTCCTGGGCTTGACACAGCAGAGAAACTTCCAGTCTTTTTCCACTTTGTCACCAGTATCAACTGATTTGGGCAGATCTCCTCCCCCTCTTTTTTCTTATTTAGACAATTAAGTTTAACAGGGTGACATTGGTCATAGATTTAGAGAAAACATCACATCATTTGGACAGTCGATTATGCTGTATACCCATCACCCAAAGTCAAATAATTTTGGCTTCTGCACTATCTTCTCTTTAAAATATAAGCTCCCCAGAGATATGGTTTTTTATTTTGTTTTTGTTTTTGTTTTCAATTTTAGCATGCTTTAATCCAACACCAAAGATAAGTGTTCCATGCCAAAATCTGAAGACAGTCCAGGGACTTACCCTTCGAAGCTACACTTTATAACTGACTTGCTGTGTGGGCTTCAAGCAAGTCATCTCTATCCTTCCCTTCATGTCTGAATAATAGTAGCCACCCTCACTTATAGTACTGTTTCCTTTGTCATTACATGTTTATTAAGCATCCACATGCATGACACCAGTTGGAGTGGTACAGGCTAAACCAAACCGATGCTATTCCTGGCTCTAGAGAGTTTTCATGATGCAAAAGACAGGCATGATCTGGGCACATAAGCAGAGGGTAAGAGTGTGCATGTGTGTGTGTGTGTGTGTGTGTGTGTGTGTATGTGTACTGAAGAACAAAAGTTGGAACCACATCCCATTTGACATATTTCCAATTACTTGTGTTTGCCTTGATTTTAGTTATCTTTAGCCATTGATAAATGGAAATATATCTGAATTTCAACAACACTGGATTTCACCCTAAGGCATCACTAGATTTTGCCATCTTTTTTATTTGCACAAAGGGCCATCCACTGCCATATGCCCAGAAGGTATTCATGTATCAGGTACACAAGATGACCCCACAGAAGAATAAGGAGCGATCAAACATGCACAGCACCAACAAGATTCCCACATGTTGGTGTTAGCTAAGTGCATAATACCACCAGGGCATTATTATTTATGGTAGAGGTCATAATGAGACTGAATTATAATGGTTTTATTTTTCCTGCAAAGAAAATACATTCTCTGGGCAGAAGAGGGCATTTAGAGAGGTAGTAACCAAGAAAGTGTAGAATGAAAATCACTGTGTTAATATGTCTCCAGCTATGAAGCTCCAGACCTTCCCATTAACCTTGTGTCAATCTGTATTATTAAGAGACAGTCAATTATGTGAGATACATTATAATTTCTTTTAAGCAAGCAATAGCTGGAAGTTTTCATCTGGGCCCTAGCTGTGTTTCCCTTGTTTGCTTAATCTAGGCTTTCGGTCTTCCTGAAAGATGAAAGCCTGCCATTTTAGCTTCAATGCCTCATAATACGTGCGTTAAACTCACCACTGCCTCATTATTTATTAATGTCAAGTTATTATACTTCAGTGAAGGATGGGGGCCGAAGCCGCAATGGTGACAGATGTTCCAACAGATCAGCTTTTATAATGAGAAGTGGGGCCAAATCCATCGAAAGGGGTGTTTTTTAAAAAAACACACTGACTTCAAAGAAATGAGTTGTGGCATCTGTAACATCTACGGAGCGGTGCCAGTGGAGGCGAGCGAGTCTGCAGCAGCCGCGCAAGTCATGTGATTATTGGAGCTTGCAGCGCTGCGACTGGAACAACATCTGGGCTGCAGCAAGCTGGCCAGGACATTTTAAAAGAGCTCCTGTGGTGCCTCAAACTTTGATTTTACAGAGCTGTGGGGAAAGAAACAGGCTGCATTCAAGAGATCATGTGTTTTGGCTCACACATTTTGTCCTCAGTCACCGAGGAGGGCCCCATTCAGCTGGGGAACCGGAGGGGCACTCTTGGACAGTCGTTCTCCATTCAGTCTCCTGGCTCAGTGGGTTGGTGCTGGGATCTGGGCAGGTGATCCCCGTAAAGGGTATGAAGTAAGAAACACCTCTCACCAACCCATGAAAACTACTTACTCTTTCTCGGCAAGAAACTCTCAGGGGACGCATGTGTGCAAGAACTTGACACCTATTAGTTGGTTTTGGATAGCATTTGATTTGGAAACTAAATAGTGTAGTGTGTGTGTGTGTGTGTGTGTGTGTGTGTGTGTGTGCGCACACACACACACACACACACACAAATGCGCACGCATGTGTGTGAGTGAGAAGACTGCACCACAACTGAGAATTAAGAATATTCATCCCCAGTATCACAGGATCCTAGTACTAATTCCCAGCATCACATGTTCAAAACCCCTTTTTCCCCTGTACTCTTTCTAGAGTATATACATTTATGCAACAAATATTATTGTGAAACGACTAATATGCCCTATGCAGTAGAAAGTATCCTGGACAGAGAGAAGACCTGGGGCTGAACTGCAGCCTTGCAGCTCCCCAGTTCCATGCGCCTCGCTTGCTGCTGAGAAGTTTTGGAAAGCATTTACAAGGTGCTTTGGAAAGCCTGAGGTTCACTAACGTGGAACAGGTGGCGGGGAAGCGGGGGTGATGAAGAGCCTGGTTTCTGGAGCCAGAACCCTTGGGTGCAAATCCTGACTTGGCCACTTACAGATTGTCTGACCTAGGGCAAATTATTAAATCCCTTTTTTACAGTCAGTGTCCACATCTATAAGATGGGGATGACTCTAATAGTAATCATCATAACCTATTACAGAGTTTGCTGTTAGGAGCAAGTGGATTATTATTATATGGTGTATTCATAATTTACTTGGCATATAGAAGCATTACATAAATATGTGCTCCTTTAAAACACACATGTACATGCACACATCACCCCCCTACACACACTTAATGAAAGCTGTTTTTCAGAACTCAAAGCATCAGATGTGAAAACTAAAACTCCCCTCTCATTTCTGTATCCTTCTCCTTTCAGCCCTCATTTGGCCAGACTCTATCCTACACTTCCTGATTCGCTTGTTTTTCCAACTTTTTGTGTATATCTTTTAATCAACGTAAGCTTCCCTTCCCAACTTTTTACGCACTATAAAGTTTGGAAGCTTTCCACTCCCAAAACACAAGCAGAAGCAGAGTCCAAAGGGCATGTTGTACATGCAAACTCGAACAGAAGGAGGAAGCACAGAGCCTAGAAAGACGCGCTGAGGAGAGGAAGGCGTCGGGGCCAAGGCCCTGGGAGTGTAAGACTCTTGCCTGCCGATGGCCACTCTCATTTAACAATGCTTGATCACTTGGGCTGTGGATGAATCAGACCAGGCATGACTCTTGGCCTGAGCTTTCACTAGCTGGTGACTTTGGTAAATTATTTCATCTCACTAAGTCTTAGTTTTCTCATCTGTAAAATGGAGAATATTACCTCTCTCCTAGCTGAGTCACATAGATTGAATTAAATAAAGTTGATACTGGACTTAATAGCATATCTGAAAAAATTGCAAGTGTATCATAAAGAGCAGCTGTGATTATGACCACTGGCTGGCCCATTTCCAAACAGAACCCTCATCCCTAAAGATCTCTTTCTCTCCCTCCCGCCATCCCTCCCTCCCTCAATCAATCATCAATCTCTCTCTCTCTCTCCAAATCCCATAATGACACAGGTGTAAGAGCCCTTTGTACACTCAACTCAAACCACAGATAAGCATTAGGGAAGAGTTCGGAGAAAGGAAGGAAGAAGAAAAAGAAAGGAAAACCTCCCAGCTCTCTGCCTTTTTGTATTTCAAGCCACAAATGCTTAACAGAGCCTGAGAAAGCTGACTCTTCGTTGCTTGATAGAAAGGAGGTGCACTAATAAGAAATCACAGGCTGTTTATTCAGAAAAACAGAGACTCACCTATAATAGAATTTACATAAAGACTAAATTTCAAAGAATTTAGAAAAAAGTATTGTTTTCAAAAGGTCAATGACCGTACTTCTTTATAACTGGAAAAAAGAAAGAAAAGAAAAAACCCACATTAAATTCGCCAATAGTGCAGGAGGAATTAAAGAATGAGTTTATAGGATCATGATCTTCATGCGCTATCACATTTGTTCCAGTCTCTAAAAGTGACAGTCACCCTGATACAGCAGTCAGACTCTCATGCTTCACGAACCTACAGAACAACCAATCCCAATGTGGTAAGCCCTTAAATGACTCACTTTGGAAACAGCACATTTTTCTTCTTACAAATTCAGTAACAGCAGAAAAAAAAGCACAGTCTCTAGAAGTCACATTGATAATCTTCCTTGTCCAACTTGTTTTTACTTCAGAAGGAAAGATGGTGTCAGGACCCAAAAGATTTTTCTTGAAGTTTATGATGGGTCAGCTAAACAAGCAAGAGGTCCAGCTTTCCTCTCAGTAGCTCCCCTTTCCCCTTTATATACAATAGATACAATGCCAACTCAACTCTACTTTGTATTGGATTTCCATTCTTTCCATGTTCTTTGTGGACGCTGCTGTGACTTACAGTGCTTTGAACATGGCTAACTCGCTGTATCACGCAGGCCAGTCACATTTTCATCAAAAATTGCTATTGTGTCCTCTAGCCTAGAAACCTTGGCGTGGTACCCTCTCAGAAAACCTGGATTGTATCTAAAACCATGTGGTGGAGAGAGAAGCCAAAGACAGGCCATCCTAGGAAGACTCAAGCTGGAACAAAGCTCTACTGTCCAAGTACTCCGGGACCAACCCCCTTAAGCGGCTCCACCAGCTAGCCCACAAGCTTCCTCATTTCTCTGAGTAATTTTACTTGTTTCCACATCACTTGTCCTACCCTAACCCCTCCGCTTCTATTATTGTGACCAATAAATACAGAATCCAATTTCAAGTATATTTTCTTTCCAAAGTACATACAAGTCTAGCATGCTAGGTATACCTGATGCTTATTTGTCATAAACCAATAATCATTTTCATGGAGCACAGAAGAAATTCCTCTTCAGAATGGTAGCCGCTAGACATTGGTGGCTATTGAGCATTTTAAATGTGGCTAATGTGGCTGTAGAAATAGATTTTTAATTTTATTCAATTTTATTAAAGTTTAAAGTTAAAAACAAACAATATAAAATATTTTTTTTATTAAACACAACTTTGCTTTGGAAGGGCTACACAAAACATCTGAAAATTTAGCATTGAGATTAAGATATGCAATCAGTGTAAAACAAGACACTAGAGTTCAAAGACTTAGTCCCTCAAACAGAAAATGTCCTGTTGATAATTTCTATATTAACAACATGTTGAAATGATAATATTTAAGGTATATTGGACTAAATGAAATATTTTACTAAAATTAATTTTGCCTATTTGTCTTTAATGTGGCCACCAGAAAATTAAAACTATGTATGTTGCTCATTTTATATTTCTACTGGGTAGCGACACTCTAGAAAAGAAAGATAAAGAGAGTAGAGAGAGTAGTTTCTTCATTGAAATAGAGAAGAAGAATGAAATGAGGAGAATGAGAAAATACTAATTTAGCCCATCTAACAATATGAAAGAGAACAATTTTATCTGAGACTAATCGCTGATTTTAAATTGCCTATATGTTAGTTTTCCATTCCATGTTTCTGATTAAAACCTTGCACTGGCCACTTGTGGGTGACGAGACTGCAATATGTGATAGCTGACTACTCTATGCCTGGACATTGCATGCTCCCCTCCCCTTATCAAAGCGCTTAACATGGTGTAATAAACACACAGCACAGTAATGGTGTTAAATGTTCCCCTACATGGTATCTATGTGGAGCTTAAATTAGATGGAAAGGTTATAGGCAAAGTTGGTGTCGTAATGATTCTTTAAAGTGAAACTGTAGATCAAAGTTCATCACTACCAAATATACAACTTGAGAACAAACTCAAGTGCTGCTATTAATCATGGTTTCTGGGGATCTGATGACACAGATTAAACTGCTGTAGAGAATACTGCTGTGCCTCACAGCCTTGCAACTGTCATCAGCGCTTCTGCTGAGCATTCACAGAGCAGGAAAAAAAGCTGTTTGGCCTTTACTGTAGGTGCCTCTCTCACTGAGCAAAAATCTAGCAACAGGTTTATGTTCACGACAACCCCTCAAAGGTACCCACAAATTCTCTACTTTTGTAGGAGAGAAAAGTCTTAGAGAGATTGAGAGGCAAAGTGGAGGTAGAGCATGGGGGGGAGGCACAGTAAATTGAGATCAGATATCACATTTAATTTCATTTCTATTTAACTTTTGATCATATCTGAATATTTCCACAAATCTTCTATAGAATATTTTAACTAATTTATAATATATCATATTTCAAAGATCGGAGGCTACATAATTTTTTGTTATTAAATCATCCAAACAAATGCACCTTGGAGTCAATGACATTTTATAGTCACTGCAGGCCAGGCATCATCTATGATGAAGTCATTGTTTCGTGCCTGCTGTGTGCCCATTCAGTCGTGCTGGCCCTATTTTAATCACTTTCTTTGAGTTCTTTGTACTCTCAGTACCACAGGGGTTGAGTTTAACTGCAAAACAAAATGTCTTTAAGAAGATTACATCAGGCTACAGCATTGAGACAAAAGGCTATTGTGCACATAAAAAGGCATAGAGAAAAAAAGGTAGACCATAAATCTGACATTACTGAAGTCACCATTGAAGGAATGACATCAATTCTACCTTTCTTACAAGCAACAACTGAGTGCTATATTCCACCAAACAAGTAAAAGAAGCCACCTTATAGTTTATTGGAGACATGTGCAAAAGGATAGCCTATATATACCAGACAATGCAAGGAAAGGCAGCCGAAACTTCAGAGCAACGAAAGACTGGTGTGATTGATTCATGTGTTGCACAGAATGATGCTTAGGGCCTTGAGTCAAGTATAATTAGCATCATGTTTTCTTCCTTAGTGATTAAAATAATGCACATCTTTAATTCTAAAAAATTCAATATGAAAGTAAATATATAAATATAAACCAACCGTATGAAAGAGCTTGTGCACTCAGTTAATTTTGGGTCCCAGTATACACTCCCGAGAGATTTCCTTGTCTTTAGTAAATAGTACAATAGGTTACCTCCTGCTCTCCCTTCTAACTAGGGGTTGCTTGGATAAAGTTTGTGTACTTCATTTTTAAAATATGAAACACTTGGGTTTTTATAGGAAAGCAATATTCAATTACAGAAATGATGAAATATCCCCTTGCCTGTGATTAAAATAGTCTTCCCTTTTTCCTTGCTTAAGTTCTAATAGATACGACGACCATAGGATTTCCTAAATAATGTTGATAGGAGAATGCCAGGAAAACGAATTGCTTGCTAGTTAAATGAAAGATGAGATTCAAATACATACCAGTTGCATTTGTGTATCAGGCTTATGTTTTTAATGTCATCCTCTAGAGGCTGCACAAGAAGCATTCCTCAGCCTTTCTTAGTGAACCCATCACAAATAACACTTGGCTTGTGGAAATGAGGAAGTTGAAAAACCAGTGCAACTCATGTTAAATGAGGGGCAACAGTATCGTGTGTCCAGCATACAAGCGTCTGCATTTATGTTTTAAACTTAAAACTTAAAATCAAGACCAAGAGTGTTGTTCCTTTAATTATGTCATTCCTCCTAGTACATGCTCTCAGCACTATTGACGCCCTTTCATGGAGAATACTGACACTATGGTGATGTTTTATTGATTGAGTTATTATTTGATTAATGTCTGTTTCCTCTGCTAGACCATACATTGTATGTATGCAAGGCAGTTCTGTGTCTTGTTCACCACAGTATTTCCAATGTCTTGAGTGATGCTGGATTCATAAGTGATGTTCAATAATTATCTGTTAAAGATTGAAAAAAATAAATGTACAAACAATGGTAAGATTTCTTTTTCTAAAAGCTATGAGAATTATTTTTAGTCTTTCTTATTAGAATTAGTACAGTGCTATGAATATACTAGCATTATGCTTTTAAAATTTATTTTGGTAAAATATCAGAAAATTTACCATTTTGACCGTTTTAAAGAGTATAGTTCTAGGGATGTAATATAGTCACATGATGGTACAGTTAGCACCACATCCATCTCCAGTACTTTCTTCTTCCCAAACTGAAATGTTGTGCCCGTTCAACACCAACTCCCCATCTTCCTCAGCCTCTAGCAACGACCACGCTTCCTGTCTCTCTGAATTTGACTAGGTAGCCCATATAAATTGAATCATGTTTGTCCTTTTGTGTCTGGTTTATTTCACTTAGCACAATATTTTCAGGGTGCATCCATGTTGTAGCGTGTACCATAATTTCATTCCTTTTTAAGGTTGAATAATATTCCACTGTATGTATAGATCACATTTTATTTATCTGTTCATTTGTCAATGGACATTGGCTCACTTCCACCTTTTGGCTATTGTGAATAATGTTGCTGTGAACATGGGTATAGAGATCTTTTCAGATCTCTATTTTCAATTCTTTTGGATATATATTCAGAAGTGAAGTTGCTGGATCATATGGTAATCTATTTTTTTAATGTTTGTTGTATTGATTTGAGAGAGAGAGAGAGAGAGGAAGGGAGAGAGGCAGAGATATGTTTCTGTATGTGCCCTGATCATGGATAAAACCAGCAACCTCTGCACTTCAGGATGATGCTCTAACCAACTAAGTTATCCGGCCAGGGCTATTTTTACTTTTCTTTTAATGAACTGCCATATTGTTTCTCAGTGACTGCACCACTGTTATCTGCAATGTGCAAGGGTTCCAATTTTTCCACATCCTCACCAATGCATTATCTTTTTTTCTCTTTTACATGATATCCATCCTAATGGATGTGACGTGGCATCTCATTCTGACCGTGATTTACATTTTTAATGACTAGTGATGCTGAACATCTTTTATTGTAGTTATTGGCCATTTGAACATCTTCTTTGGAGAAATGGCTATTGGTGACATTTGTCTATTTTTTCATCAGGTTCTATTTTTATTTGTTGTTGTTGCTGTTGCTTCTGAGTTTTGGGAGCTCTCTATATAGTCTGGATTAATGCTTATCAGCTGTATGATTTGCAAATGTTTTCTTCCAGTCCATGGGCTGCCTTTTTACTCTGTTGAAAGGAACCTTCGATGCACAAACATTTTTAATTTTTATGAAGTCCAATGTATCTATTTTTTCTTCTGTCACCTAGCATTATGTTTTGTAACACAACAATTATTGTAAAACAGTTCTGGGATTAAATGGAATTGAGTTCAAATACAGATTTTATTCCTTTCCAGCTGGGTGATACTGATAGGTTATTTCATTTTGCTTCAGTTTGCTTATTTATAAAATTGTATTAAATAATATTTGTTTGTTTTTTGGAGAATAAAACATGGAAAGAAACTTTTGGATCACAATTCATGTTAAAAAACTATCAGGCAATGATATCAATAATTATAAAATTTAAATAAAAAACTGGTAGGATTTTCCTTGAGCCAATACAGTTACAAGATCAGTGAACTTTGGCATGAGGTAAACTTTTTCTTCAAGAAACAACTTGATATCATTCTTCTCCTCTTGAGTTTCACTAAGTCAACATATTTACTCCCTTTTTAAGAGGCATAGGGAAAATATTCTCTCAGATGAAGACCTATTAGGAATAATTTCCCATAGCATTTTGACATTTTTTCCACATTTTCTAGAGAAAGCTGACAATTTTATTTCTCCTCTTACTAATCCCGAAGAGTAAACACTGTTAAACCAACTAAACTAGGAGACCATTAAATTGATGTGGCTCTAATTCCATGGTGGCCTATTACAGGCAAACCAAACTGTAAGCCTATGAATGTTTCAAGGTTATGAAGTCAAAAAGCCAAGGACAACCAATCACAAACAGCCAGGTAGGCTGTGAGCTATAGCCAGTCAGTTATTCTCTTACTTTTCCTCTCCTTTTTGTCTAGAAAATCTGTCCCCACGCTCCTGACTGTGGAGTGCTCAACCACTTCTGGTTTGGTATTGCCTGATTAGAATCAATTTTCCCTCAAATAAACTTTTTTTTCTTTTTTTAGATTTTATTTATTCATCTTAGAGAGAAGGGGAAAGGAACAGGAAGCATCAGCTCCCATATGTGCCTTGACCAGGCAAGCCCAGAGTTAGAACTGGTGACCTCAGTGTTTCAGGTCGACACTTTATCCACTGCACCACCACAGGTCAGGCCACAAACTCTTAAAATATGTAATATGCCTCAGATTATCTTTTACCAATTCTTAATCCTCCCTCAACCACCCATTCATGGCAGGGAGCTATTCATAGGAAGCAAGAGACAAGAAGGGAAGTTGTGTTGAAGGCTATGCTTTGGGGACAGGTCCTGCCAGCCGCGTTCCCCAGCAAGAGCTCTGAATTTCAGTTACACAAAATCAGCAAGGTGCACCTTTCTCATTTTCTCTTCCTTTTCTTCTCTCTCCTTCCCTTCCCAGTCCAGATTTTTCACCCCAGTCATTACTGTTGTGCCACTGTCCTTTCTTCCATGCTGACAGACACCATTTAGGCATCAGAGGCTTAAGCTGGAAGTCACAGTTTGTCACCTGATGACCGGGTGGTTGTGGGCAAGGCCTTAACTTTTGCGAACCTCGGTATCCTCACTTACAAAGTGAGGACCAAAGCATCTCACAGGATTGCGGTAAAGATGGAACGAAATAATGTTTGTAAATATGCAGTATGGAGTATAAAATGCTGCACAAACTCTAGTTGTTTTTTTAATACCTTATATAAGGTAAATTCTGCATTAATTTTTCCCCATCTTTTTCTTGGGAGGAATTGTCTCCTTAATTTATTTAATGGGGTTAATTCAAGAGCAGGAATTCCATTCACCAATAAATGATCATCTAAGTGTCAGTCTCATTGGATGAGGGAAGAGGATGAGGTGACACCAGATGACCTCTTGTCCTGTAGTTTAGCAGCAGCTATTGCACAAAGTGAGGAGTAAGTAGGGTGAGGAGACAGGGGCCAGGGTGTCAGAGTCTCCTCAGCCAGGAAGAGAGAAACTGATACTGTAAACATTCTTTACAATTAATAACTGTTCTTCCCAAAACAAACCTTGTCAAGGGGAATTGCAATGTGTAAACTTCCCAGAAGGTAGTCTCTTGGCCTCTGCCTAATAGAAGAGAAATGATCTAGGTTGGATCATCACTGGATGCTTGTGTGACAACACCAAGTACATAGAGGACAAAAGGAGAATTGCATAGGCCAGTGATTTTCAACCTTTCTCATCTCATGGCACACATATACTAATTACCAAAATTCTGCAGCACAATAAAAAATATATGTTTTTGCCAGTCTGACCAAAAAAAAGGTTTAATTTTGATTCCTTCATACCAGCTGCCTATTGTTATGTTGGCTATTATCTCTCTCTCTCTCTCTCTCTCTCTCTCTCTTTGACAATCTAAGGGAAAAGAGGTCAGTGCACCTGACTGAATAGTCAGGTCCTACATGTTTTAAATATTCTTGCAGCATACCAGTGCACCATAGCACACAGGTTGAAAATTGTTGGCATAATTATGCCCTGGATGGCTTGCTGAGTGGATAAAACGTTGGCCCAGTGTGCAGATATTCCAGGTTTGATCCCAGGTCAGGGCACACATGAGAAGCGACCGACTGCTTCTCTTCTCATCTTCTCCCCCTTTTTTCTCTCTCCTCTCACTATTGGTTTGAGAGATGGCCCCAGGTGCTGAGGATAGCTTGGTTGATTCAAGCATCAGCCCTGACAGGGGTTGCCAGGTAGATCCCAATCAGGGTACATGCAGGAATCTGTCTTTCTCCCCTCCTCTCACTTGAAAAAAAAGTTGCTGCCATATGTGATCAATAAACTTATACATCATAAATGAGTTGTTTGGCAGAGTCACACAACATTAATCAATTATCAGTGACTACAGAATCACTGTCTATTCATAATAACCCTTCAGATGCATCATCCACACCATGAGTAGACAGTGTATTGAAGAAACTATTCATTCTCCCCATTATCTTTTATCCATAATTCTCTAAGGACACATTACTTTCTTTTTTTTTTTTCTTTTTTCTGAAGCTGGAAACGGGGGGAGACAGTCAGACAGACTCCCGCATGTGCCTGACCGGGATCCACCTGGCACGCCCACCAGGGGCGATGCTCTGCCCACCAGGGGACGATGCTCTGCCCCTCCGGGGCGTCGCTCTGCCATGACCAGAGCTACTCTAGTGCCTGGGGCAGAGGCCAAGGAGCCATCCCCAGCGCCCGGGCCATCTTTGCTCCAATGGAACCTTGGCTGCGGGAGGGGAAGAGAGAGACAGAGAGGAAGGAGGGGGGGCGACACATTACTTTCTGCTTTGTAGTTTTCTAGAGCTTCACTGTCCAACATGGTGACCACTAACCACATGAGCCTATTTAAATTTAAATTTGAAAAAATAATATTTAATATTAATTAAAAACAATTTAAAATTCACTCCCTCAATCACACTAGTCTCATCTGAAGTGCTCAATAGCCATACTACTATACTGAGCAGTGCTGACAGAGAATACTTATGCTGTGGCAGACCTTCTGTCGGACTGTGGGAGAATTTTGCCCTAGAATTCTCATCTCCCACTTTCCCCAACCCTCCTTGGCATTTATTTTCACAGCTTTCCCTAGTCTCTTTCCTCTCTCCATATTACCTTAGTTACGCCCTCTAATTGCTCAAGCTTTTGGTACTATGTTCATTTTAACATTTACTGTATTGGGTCATGACTATGAGTTTGCACATGTGACCCTCTGATGAAACTCTGAGCACCTCAACAGGACAACTTTTTCTGGCTCATTACCACATCTCTGGTTACATGTGGTGTGTAGCAAGTGCTCAACAAATGCTACATGCAGGGATGTATGAATGATTGTACTTCCTGGCAATAAGCAAACATGTGTTAGAAGGTCAGGGTGTCATTCACATCCTTTTCCCTGGGGTTCTGACAGATGCATCACACACATAAAAAAAGAAAAACGGGAACAACATACTGTTTTGATTTCAAGATGGTGATGGTATAGGCGGATGTTCCAAATGCCACCTGTCAGGACCAAATTGGAGTTACAACTAAATGTAAGAACAATTATCTTGAAAAACCAACTTTGGAGTAAATGAAAGGAGTCTATAACCAAGGATCACAGAAGAAGTTACAACAATACTTCTTGGTAGGAAGGGCAGAGATGCAGAAAGGGCTGTCCTGCTCCCAGGAGCAAGCAGAGGCAGAGAGTCCAGAGGGACTCTCACTGCAGGGAGGCTTGCCCTGAGAGGGAAGGGTCCTAAGCCCCAGGCTGGGTGCCCAAGACTGGAGTCCCAGAGGCTAGAAGAGGTGCCCACATAGCATTTGGCAATGAAAAGAGCTGAGGTTTCTCTCTGTGCGAAGAAATGGGAGCTATCTGGAGACTTTGTCTTAAAGGGCCAACACAGAAAATTTTATTCACAGCCTACCTAGGACTCGGCTAAAGGAGGGCTGAGAGGACAAGAGTTGCATGAGGAGAATTCAAAGGTGGTGGTCCATGGAGAACCACTGTGGTGGACAGCCACCAGAAACCCGTGCTGAGTCATTCTCCAATACTGCAGTCGCCATCCTCCTTGGGTAAAGCAGTCCCCTCCATGTGGCATCAGACTGGGGGAAAGTGATTGCCCTACCCTGGGGAATCCTTCGTGCCCCACCCCATGGAGACTGGGCCATTCTGAGAAGTAAGCCAGGAAGTGGAGGGTAGGGTGCACCAGTGACTCAGTTTTCTGGTATTGAGGCTGGAGCTTTCCCCCACATGCTCCCAAGTCTATGACTGGTGATTCTGCCTCAAAGGAGACTCAGTAGAAACTGTCCAAATGTGGGCAGACCACATCTCTGGGTCTCAGAGACCACACTACTGAGGTCTGTGAAAAAAATCAGGACAGACTGACACCTGGGGCCTGGCCTATTGAATGGAAACAACACCAACCACTGTTCCTAATCTCTGAATGGTCTCAGCCTCTAGACTCTACCAGAGGTTTTATTTAAGTGGCTGAGCCCAAAAAGTAGCCAGCAGACAGAGGCAGCAGGAAGAGGCTCTCAGGGAACCTTGGACATTTTGTTGACTTGCCCCCAGGTCCAGTGTGAGTAAAAGGCAGCAGAGGTCTGTGGCTTGGTATTTCCATGTGCGCCTGGGCCCAGCAGAGGCAGCCCCACAAACACTGGTTTGCTTGTAGCTCCAAGAATGTTGCTGAGGGCCAGTCATAGGCAGTGTCCCCCAAACATCTGTGTTAAGTTCCCTCCAGGGAGGCCCAGGGCTGGCAAATCCAATGGCCAGCTGTGGAAAGCGTCGGTTCATGACATAATCACCCTTTCTGGTGGTGTTTCTGAAGAGAAGGCTCATTGGACATGGGCCCAGCTGAGGTGAGTTTCACTTTTGTAGTCAGCACCTACACAGTGGCTTGCATGCACACTGGACAGGGTGGAACTTCCCAGTCAGTGGGCCTAGGTCCCAGGTATCTTGCCCTGCTGGGCTAGGTTCCATAGGGGGGAGGGAGAGAGGCTTGAAGCACAGACATTCAAGGTGAGGGTTCCCTGGAACATATTGTTGGGTCTGGTTGAGGGGCTTAGCCACTTTCTGGGGGAGAGCACAGTGAGCCCCAGGAGAAGTCTCTCTAGGTCTTTCTCCCTGAAACAATGGGCTCCCCAGCTGGACGAACTTCTGCAGATGAGACTGTAGGCCCAACTCAAACTAAACCTGCTGCTTACCTCACTAGGGTGAAACAGAATTAGAGCATCCAGCAGTGTCTGAGGGATTAGGCTCTGGAGTAGGGGCCACTTTCTTATACTGAGCTCCTGATCAAGAGAGTCCTAAAGTAGGGGGTCCCACTAACATTGTCATCCTGACCTGAGCTACACTAAACCACAAAGCTTGCAACCTGTAGAGGGGTTGGTGGGGTGAGGTCAGTCTCAGTTTTTCTACAGAAGATTCTGTGGGAAGACCAGGCAGCTGTAAGAGGAGATGGAGCAGTTGAAAAATGAAGGCACATCTTATGGAGCTTGGATCCTTTTATGGAGCTACTGTCAGCTCTAAGCAGGAGGAAGCTGATCCTTATACACAAGTTGGCCCCTCCCACACTACCCAGGCAAAGAAAACTCAAACATAAACAGTGAACAGAGCAGTAGCTCCAAACAGTGGGTTACAAACAATGGCTGATGCAAACCAATACCCAAACCCTGCCCAAGAGAGACCAGAACCAATTCAGGTAGTGGGTGGCAGAGCATAACAGCACTAGACTCAGTGAACTACACAAGTGGCATGCCCAAAGGAGGAGCCCAGTAGGCACCAGACACTGCAGAGAATAAATACTCAGCAGGACAGATACAGCATACCGTCTAATACACATGATTATGGTTGGCCCTTAGAGCCAGCCAGTCCATAAGGATAACCCCATCCACAAAAGGGTCAACTGCATTCAAGACTCATATACAACAGGAGGGTAAATATAACCCTTAAGAAGCATTCCTAAAGCAATGGAATCTGGTGGTCTGAAAATTAGTACCACTGAGCCCATTTTTCTCACAATGATTTTACGACAAATTTGAAAGTCAGAGTAGAGCCACCTAATACACAGACAAAATGGGCAGACAAAAAAACATGACCCAATTGAATCAATGAGAGAAATCCCCAGAAAAAGAGCGAAATGAAATGAAAGTAACCAAAGTATCAGACTTAGGGTTTAAAATAATGGTTATTAGGATGCTCAAGGATCTTAGAGTAAGTTTGGATAATCACAATGAGAACTTAAACAAAAAGATAGCAAGCATCAAAGAGGACATCGAAATAATAAAAAAGAACCAGTAAGAAATGGCAAATACAATATCTAAAATGAAGACTGCACTAGAAGGAATCAACAGCAGGTTGAATGAAGCAGAGGATCAAATCAGTGATTTAGAGGACAAGAAAAACATAAGCACAGAAGCAGAGCAGCAAAAAGAAAAGATTCAAAAAGACTGAGGAAACTCTAAGAGACCTCTTGTGACAACATGAAGAGAAACAACATCTGAACCATAAAATTTTCTGAAGGAGAAGAGAATGAACAAGGGATAGAGAACCTGTTTAAAAAAATTCAAGCTGAAAACTTCTTTATATTGATGAAGGAGAAAGTCAGACAAGTTTATGAAGCACAAAGAGTCCCACTAAAGATGAACCCAAGGAGACCCACACCAAGACACATCATAATTACAATGCCAAAGTTAATAGACAAAGAAAGAATATTAAAAAAATTAATTGCTGCAAAAGAAAGCAATTAAGCCCTGGCTGGTTGGCTCAGTGGCAGAGCATCGGTCCAGTGTGTGGATGTCTCAAGTTCAATTCCTTATCAAAGAATACAGAAGCAACCATCTGCTTCTTCACCTCTCCTCGTCCTTCTCTCTCTCTCTTTCTCCTCCCCCTCTACAGCCATGGCTCAGATTGGAGTGAACTGATCCTGGGCATTAAGGATGGCTCCATGGACACCACCTCAGGTGCTAAAAAAATGGCTTGGTTGCTGAGCAATGGAGAAACAGCCCAGATGGTCAGAGTATCGCCTCCTATTGGGCTTTCCTGGTGGATACTGGTTAGGACACATGTGGGGTTTGTCTCTATTCCTTTCCTCCTCTTACTAAGAAAAAAAAACAAAAAAAAAGAAAGAAAAGCAATTAATTACCTACAAGGAGTCCCCATAAGGCTGATATCTGACAGAAATATTCAGGCCAGAAGGGATTGCAAGAAATATTCAAAATGATGCAAAATTTGAACCTACAACCAAGACTACTCTATCCAGCAAAGCTATCTTTTAAAACTGAAGGAGAAATAAAAAACTTCCCAGGAAAAAGAGGCTTAAGGAGTTTATTACCACCAAACCAGTACTGCAAGAATGTTAAAAGACCTGCTATAAGAAGAAGAAAAAAAAAAGGAGAAGAAATCAAGAGAAAGAGGATGATAGGTTTAAAGAATAAAATGGCAATAAATAAGTACATATCAATAATAACCTTAAATGTAAATGGATTAAATGTTCTAATCAAATTACATAGGGTAGCTGCATGATAAGAAAACAAGATTTATATATATATGCTGTCTACAAAAGACCCACCTCAGAATAAAAGATACACATAGACTGAAAGTGAAGTGGTAAAAAAATATTTTAGCCTGACCAGGAGGTGACGAAGTGTATAGAGCATCAGACTGGGATGCAGAGGAACAAGTTCAAAAACCTAAAGTCGCTGGTTTGAGTGTGGGGTCATCCAGCTTGAGTGCAGGCTCACCAGCTTAAGTATGGGTCGCTGGTTTCAGCATGGGATCATAGACATGACTCCAAGGTCACTAGCTTGAGCCCAGAGGTCACTGGCTTGAGCAAGGGATCACTCGCTCTGCTGTAGCCCACTCCCCTGGTCAAGGCACATATAAGAATGCAATCAATAAACAACTAAGGAGCTGCAACAAAAAATTGATGTTTCTCATCTTTCTCCCTTCCTTTAAAACAAAGGCTATAGTAAGGGAAAAGAGGTTCACTACATAATAATAAAGGGAGAAATCCAACAGAAGAATATAACCATTGTAAATACTTATGTACCCAATATAGGAGCACTGAAATATACAAAGCAGATTTTGACGAACATATGGGTGATATCAACAGCAATACTATAATAGTAGAGGATTTTAATAAGCCACTAATATCAATGGATAGGTCCTTCAAAAAGAAAATAAAAAAAGAAACAGTGGCCTTAAATAATACTCTAGGTCAACTGGATTTAATTGTATCTTCAAAACATTTCACCCCAAAGCAGCAGAATAAACATTCTTTTCAAGTGCTCATGGTACATTTTCTAGGATAGACTACTTGTTAGGACACAAAACAGGTCTCAACAAATTTAAAGAGGTTGAAATTATATCAAGCATCTTCTCTGATCACAATAGAATGAAACTAGAAACCGACTACAATAGCAAAATTGAAAAGCATTCAAACACTTGGAGGCTAAATAACATGTTCTTAAATAATGGGTTAACAATAAGAACAAGGAAGAAATAAAAAAATTCCTTGAAACAAATGAAAATGAACATACAACAACCCCAAATCTATGAAACACAGTGAAAGCAGTCCTAAGAGGGAAGTTCATAGCATTACAGGCACACCTTAAGAAGCAAGGAAAAGCTCAAATAAACAACCTAATTCTGCACCTAAAAGAGCTAGAAAAAGAACAATAAATAAAGCCCAGGGTAAGTAGAAGGAGGGAAATAATAAAGATCAGAATGGTAATAAATGACATAGAGGTTTAAAAAAATATATAAAGGATCAATGAAACCAAGAACTGATTCTTTGAAATGGCAAAGAAGACTGATGAACCTTTAACTAGACTCATTAAGAAAAAAAGAGAGAAGACCCCAATAAATAAAATTAGAAATGAAAGAGGAGGAGTAACAACTGACATGACAGAAATACAAAGAATTATAAGAAAATACTATGAAGATCTATAAGCCAAAAATTGGAAACCTAGGTGAAATAGATAATTTCCTAGAATGTACTTTTGCAAAATTCAATCTAAAGAATCAGAAAACCTGAGAGACCAATTACAACAAATGAAAATAAAACAGTTATCAAAAAGCTCCAAGCAAACAAAAGTCCTGGACCAGATAGCTTCACAGGTGAATTTTACCAAACATTCAAAGAATTTACACCTATTATTCTCAAGCTATTCCAAAAATTTCAACAGGAGGGAAGACTTCCAATCTCATTTTATGAGACAAGCATTATCTTAATTCCACACCAGGTAAAGACACTACAAAGAAAGAAAACTGTAGGCCAATATCCTTGAGGAATATACATGCTAAAATTCTCAACAAAATATTAGCAAACTGGATCCAGCAATACATTAAAAAGATAATACATCAACATCAAGTGGGATTTATTCTGAGGAGGTAAGGCTGGTACAATATTTGCAAACCAATAAATGTGATTTATCACATAAACAAAACGAAAGATAAATATCATGTGATCGTATCAATAGATGCAAAAAAAAAAGCATTTGATAAAATCCAGAACCCATTTATGATTAAAACTGTCAGCAAAGTAGAAATACAGGGGGCATATTTCAACATAATAAAGGCCATATATGAAACCAAAAGCCAACATCATACTCAGTGGGCAAAAATGAAAAGTTATCCCTTTAAGATCAAGGACAAGAGAAGGGTGTCCCCTTTCACTACTCATATTTAACATAGTTCTGGAAATCCCAGACACAGCAATCAGACAAGAAGAAGAAATAAAAGGCATCCAAATTGGAAAAAAAGAAGTAAAATTATCATTATTTGCTGATGGCATACTATACATAGAAAGCCCTAAAGTCTCAGCCAAAAAGCTAATAGACCTAATAAATAAATATGGTAAAGTGGTCGGATATAAAATTAATATTCAGAAATCAGTTGCATTTTCATACACCAACAATAAACTATCAGAAAGAGAAATTAAGGAAACAATCCCTTCACTATTGAAACAATAAATAGATGATAGATAGATGATAGATAGATAGATAGATAGAGTACCTAGGAATAAATTTAACCAAAGAGGTGAAAGATTTATACTTGAAAAATTATAAGACATTAAAAAGAATCATGAAAGATACAAACAAGTGGAATCATATACTGCGTTCCTGGATAGGAAGAATTAAAATAATTAAAATGTCCATACTACCTAAAGCAATATATAGATTCAATGCAATTCCTATTAAATTACCAATAGTATACTTCACAGATCTAGAGAAAATATTCCAAAAATTTATATGGAACTAAAAAAGAATCCAAATAGCCTCAGCAATCTTGAAAATAAAGAATAAAGTGGGAGGTATCACACTTCCTGATATTAAGTTATACTACAAGGCTATTGTAATCAAAACAGCTTGGTATTGGCATAAGAACAGACATACAGATCAATGGAATAAAACAGAGAACCTAGAAATAAACCCATGCCTTATGGTCAATTGATATTTGATAAAGAAGGCAAGAGTATATAATGGAGTAAGGACAGTCTCTCTAATAAATGGTGTTGGGAAAATTGGACAAGTACATGCAAAAAATTAAAACTAGACTATCAACTTACACCATTCACAAAAACAAACTCAAAATGGATTAAAGATTTATATGTAAGTCACAAAACCATAAAAATCTTGGAGAAAACATAGGCAATAGAGTCTCCAATAACCTTTGTAGCAATACTTTTGATAATATATCTCTGTGGACAAGTGAAATAAAGGACAAAATAAACAAATTGGACTATATCAAACTAAAAAGCCTTTGCACAGCAAAAGACACTATTAACAAGATAAAAAGGCAACCTACTCAATGGAAGAACATATTTGCTGATATGTCGGATAAGGGGCCAATAAACAAAATTTATAAAGAACTTATAAAACTCAACACCAGGAAGAAAAAGAATCCAATGAAAAAATAGGCAAACACCCTGAATAGACACTCCTTCAAAGAGGACATACAGATGGCTAATAGGCAAATGAAAAAAAAAGCTCAATGTCATTAATCATCAGGGAAATGTAAATTAAAACCACAATGAAATACCACCTCACACCTGTCAGAATGGCTCTCATTAACAAACCAACAAACAAGTGTTGGTGAGGGTGTGGAGAAAAGGGAACCCTCTTGCACTGCTGGTGGGACTGCAGACTTGTGCAGCCACTGTGAAAAACAGTATGGCATTTCTTCAAACAATTAAAAATGGAACTGCCTTATGACCCAGCTACTCCACTTTTAGGAATATATTTTAAGAATCCCAAAACATTAATTCAAAATAAGATATGCACCCCCGTGTCTATTGCAGCATTGTTTACAATAGCCAATATCTGGAAACAGCCCAAGTATCCTTCAGTGGGAAAATAGATTAAAAAAAGCTGTGGTTCATATACACAATGGTATATTACACGGCTGTGAAAAAGAAGAAAATCTTAGCTTTTAAGATGGCATGGATGAACCTGGAGACTATTATGCTAAGTGAAATAAGCTAGGTAGAGAAAGACTACTATCATACGATCTATCTCACTTATACGTGGAATCTAATGAACACAATAAACTAAGGAACAAAATAGAAACAGAGGCAAGGTCACAAGGAACAGATGAACAGCCATCAGAGGGAAGGGGGATAAAAGGATGGAATCCAAGAAGGTGAAAGGATTATCCAAACTATATATACATAACACATAGAAACAGATAACAGATGGCAAGTCCCAGAAATAAAAGGGGGATGAAGGTAGAAGGAGGGGTGGCAAAGGGGGTAAAATGAGGATGGAAGGAGACTTGGCATGGGAGGCACGATGCAGGGCTAGCGGGTGTTATATTGAGTGGGACACTTGGAATGGTGTCAACACAATAAATTAAAATTTTTTTAAATAAATTAATTAATAAAAAATAAAAATAACAAAATGCTGTTTTATCAATATGGGTTTCCCCAAAGGGGAGGGAAGGTGAAAGATACTCTGTGAACTCGATGGGGCCTCCTGGTGAGATATACTCCTTTGCCCCCTGCTATGCCTATTTCTCATCCAACTTTTAGGTGGGCCTCATCACCGGAATCTGAAGAAAAATCAACCCAAAGTACTCGCTTGTATTCCAGGTGGAACGAAATGGACAGATAGCAAGAAGGGGCACGTGTGCGCAACATGTGAGGGCTCACTCATCCAAGCTGCTACCCCTGAGATGGCACCAACTGCTGGGACAACAGCCACTTTATGCTTTTTCTCCAGCAGAGTTTTTCTCCAAAGTGTTTTGGGTCTCCACCATGAGAGAAAACATTTTTTTTCCGCTGACAGAGTATCCCTAACTCATAGGAATTGGGGAGATCTCTAGGTCCTCTTCTGTAATTTGTTATAAAAATAAGTCCTTTTTCTAGATAAAGTATTAATTGCAATATCAAGTCTCTTGTATAAATGTACAACTAATAACCTAGAAGTAACTATATTAGTGCCCTAATACAACAGTCCCTTTAGAGTCACTAGGCCCATAACTCTCAGGACACAATATTCCCATCTTTTGTGAGGCCGGAGCTTCTCTATCACCATCACTATCTCACTGCAATCAGCAACATATCTGTAGATGTCCAACATCTACAGCTGAACGCACCTAGGATGACAAAGCCTCGCGTTTCTCCTGTTATTTATAGACTAGATTCTAGGGGGTGCTTGCAACAGAAACAGTCAATTCCTGAAACTATAGCTTAGCCTCCTGAAGCTCCCAAAATTAACTGATCTACAAATTGCATGTAATTACATTTTCCTTTAGGAGTATTTCCCCTTTGAATCACATAACATCCTAAGAGTTTTTGAAGATTTTCATAATAAAATAACTACAGTTTGGGGAGATGCATCTTATGTGGATGTCAACCACAATCCTCTGTTCATAAGACTTAGCTGAGAGACAGAGAGAGAGAGATTTTGTCTTTTTTGTGAGGAAGCTACATTTCTCTGTGTCTCTACCGAAAATGGCAAATTGGCTCCTAACCAAGCAAAACCTTTTTAGACCTATCAAATTTGAGGTTCCATCCTAGACCTACAAAATTTTACTGATTTTAAAAAATTCATTTATTCACACATTTATGCATGTATGCACTCCTTCATTAATCACTTTTGATCTTTACCATATGCTGTGGAAAATAAACAAGATCCAGCTCCCTCCCTCCCGGGTCTCCTATTGTAGCTGGGCTGGTTGACTTAAATGAAAAGCATATACTGAGGTATATTCTTTTAAGAGAAGCTGCAACAACACTTTAGAGGAGAATGTATTTCCATAGGAAAGGAAGAGGGAAGAGATGGAAACTGGGAAAGGTTTCACCAAGGGAAGATTTGAGTATGTCCTTGAAAAAAAATGAGAATGTAGGGTTGAAAGACACATAGGCCTGAGAGAAAAACATGAAGACATGAAAGCTTGAAAACACTTGATAAGATTAGTGGAGACTATCACTGAATTTGCTGACTATCTTGTCTGAAGCTTGTAGATGGGTTCAGATTGTTACCTCTGAAGGTCATTTGCTTCTCCACACACACAGCTCTCCGACTTCATCTCTCAGGATCTTCTAGCTCTAAATTTTAAATTTCTGTCTCCCCACCCTCCCAGTATCCTCAAGGTCAAACTGAGTAGATGGCAGACATTTACATGCATACAATTTCTAGTTCCTCTCTTCTCCACACAGCAAGTCATCAAATTCAGAACATAAAATGAGCAGAAGCTACAAGGGACCCACCATGATGTTCATTCATTCTGAGCCAAGCTTCCCTGAGGCAAAGGACTACTGGAACTTTGTAATGTTCCTTGACAGAGGTGCCTCTTTTTATTGTTGCTGAGTGAGAGCTGCTATTTTGTTTGAAAAACATACGGTTCAACTAATTTTCCCTTGAAATGCATTTAGGCAAATTAAAAAACAGGAATCTGCAAATCTCTGCAATCCATTTCACCAAATACCTTTAAGAAAAATGTGTATGAGTTTTCCAAAACCCTAAACAAGCAAGGTTTTCCTTCCTGTTATTAATAGAGAAATATCTTATTACAGTTCTGTAAACAGAGCCAAATTGAGAAAATTGCATTTAAATGATGTTATAGTTTCCAAAAAAAACCACAAAGCAAACTCAGAGTTAAGGCGATAATGCATCCCTGTTGTATCTTGGCACAGGAGCAAGCATGTTGCAGTGACCATCTGGGATGTATAACATCATAATAAGGGTGAGGGCACCAACTCGCAGAGAAGCCAAGAGGCAACACTTTTTTTCCTGCCAACTGTGATATATTACAGTATGAAGGCTTTTTTCCAGGAAACTAGCATTTCAACTTTTACAAGGCATTTGAAGACACCAAAAATTGTTCTCACTGCTGTACCCCAAATATCTAAAATAATGCCAAGCAAATAGATGTCCAATAAATATTTATTAGTTGAATAAAGATTGAAAGTGCCAACTTTCTTCTATGGTAATAAAAATTTGATGATCCTTTTAGATCCTTTTACCTTCCTTCTAAGCCACTGAAACATGTTAATTATTTACCCAAGAACAATATTTCAGGTATGTTGGGAGGAGGGGTAATTTATCAAGTACTACTAAACTTATATACCTGAAAATCACTTTAAAAATGCACTTCTGTTACTACTGCTTCTACTAAGAATGTGAAAAGGCAAATTCAAAAAAGTCCATCAAAATGTCTTGGCCCTCACACCAAAAGCACAAGCAACAAAAGAAATAGGTAAATTGGATCTCTTCAAAATTATAAACTTTAGTGATGCGAAGGAATCATCAATAAAATTAAAAGACTGCCTACCTAATGGGAGAATATATTTGCAAATCATATATCTGATGAGACTTGTATCTAGAATATATAAAGAACTCTTACATCTCAATAATTAAAGAGAACCCAATTGAAAATGGGTGAGGGATTTGAACAGATATTTCTCTAAAGAAGATATACAAATGGCCAGTAAAGCACAGGAAAAGATGCTCTACAATACATCATCAGGGAAATGAAAATTAAAACCAAAATAAGATACCACTTCACACCAAGATGACTATAATCAAAAAGACTGGTGCCTGACCAGGCGGTGGCACAGTGGATGAAGAGTTGGACTGGGATGCGGAGGACCCAGGTTCGAGACCCCGAGGTCACCGGCTTGAGCACGGGCTCATCTGGTTTGAACAAAAGCTCACCAGCTAGGACCCAAGGTCTCTGGCTCGAGCAAGGGGTTACTTGGTCTGCTGAAGGCCCACGGTCAAGACACATATGAGAAGGCAATCAATGAAAAACTAAGGTGTCGCAACAAAAACCTAATGATTGATGCTTCTTATCTCTCTCTGTTCCTGTCTGTCGGTCCCTATCTATCCCTCTCTCTGACTCCCTCTGTCTCTGTAAAAAAAGAGAAAAAAAGGAAAAAAAAAAAAGACTGGTAATAACAACTGTTAAGATATAAAAAAACAAGAGCCTTCATACATTGCTGGTAAGGATATAGAACGGTGCAACCAATTTGGGAAACAGTCTGGAATTTCCACAGAACATTACAACCGGACCCAGGAATATCATTTCTAGACATATACCCAAGAGAAATGAAAATATATATCCATATAAAACATACAAATGTTTTCAAAAGCATATTCATAACAGCCAAAAATAATGAAAACAACCCGAATGTCCATCAATTGATAAAGGGATAAATGAAATGTGTTATATACCTACAATGGAATATTATTTAGCAATAAAAATAAATGAAATACTGATATGAGCTAGGATGTGAATGAATATTAAAACCATTATGTTAAGTGAAAGAAGCCAGTCACAAAGGACCCCATATTATGTGATTCATTTACATGAGGTGTCCAGAATAGGCAAATCTATAGACAGGAAATAGATCAGTGATTGCCTATTTATTGCCTCATCCAATGTAGATGAGTCCATAAATTCCCCATGAGGAAACCCAGCACGGTTTTATCTGAAATAAAGGATTCTTTATTTGAAATAAAGGTTTGTTTACACACCTGTCTAATTAGAATCCATTACTGTAGCATCCACTAGACTAGCTCTACCATAACTCCTGAAAGAAGCTCATGAAATAATTACTTCTAATGGCTTTACACCTGGTTTGGTTAGAGATCCCTCTTCTTGCGCCTTCTTCCCACCATACAAATCTTCCTAGAATTAATCTGTTCCAGAAATTACTCATTTATCCTAATAAAACCTCCAGCTACCTCCTAAGCTTTTATCTATTTCATATGAAGCTGTGAGTAGTAAGGTGTAAATCTGAAGTGAAGTTTTGAGAGAAATTCTCATTTTTAAATTTTATTTAATTTTGTTATTGAATTTATTGGGGTGACAAGGGGTCAATTTCCAAAATATATAAAGAACTTATACTTCTCCAAAGAGGACATACAGGTGGCTGACAGACATATGAAAAAATGCTCAACATCACTAATCATCAGAGAGATGCAAATTACAACCACAATGAGATATCACCTCGCACCTGTCAGAATGATTATCATCAGTTAATCAACAAATAACTGCTGGGGAGGGTGTAGAGGAAAGGGAACCAGTTGTTCACTGTTGGTGGGAATGCAGATTGGTACACCCACTGTGGAAAACAGTATGGAGTTTCCTCAAAAAATTAAAAATGGAACTACCTTAAGGAATTAACATTTTTAAAGTGAGGTTCCTTTCATCCAAAATTTCACTAATTAATGTAAAGAGCAAGTGTAAGTTAATGTAAATAGTGATCCTTTGCTATATCAACAACACTGTGCCCCAACTCCTCTGAGGGCCACTGGAGTCTCCTGACCCCCTACATTCCAGAAATAGGGGTCAACAACTGGGTGCCCTGCTTATGAAAAGCTGCTGACCTCTGGGAGGGAACTTGTATGGAAGCAAGTGTTAATTTTCAAAATGTGACTGGTTGTGATAGCAGCAACCTCACCTCATCACAATGTCCCTTGGAATGTTTTCTCATCAAGGGGTCTAGAAGTGATCTGTCATCACTGGTCAGTGGTACAAGCAGCTAATTCTTGTATCCTTACCCTTCTCCCCTGGACCTGAAACAAAACATACCACACTGCTCTCTTCACATTTGAATTTTCATGTGTTCAACATTTGTCAGGGCTTCACCTTCAATGACATGGTCAGAGCACCAAGAAGTTATATTTAACACATGAAAAATGAATAAGAGGTTCATTTCTCCAGGCCTTGTAAATAGAAAGTTACAAAATTTGTGTTTGGGATATGCATGTGTGTACTTATTCTTGAAGCAACATTTATACACATTTTAAATGATTATCCTCCAAAGTCATAGGGTTTAGTAACATACTTTAATATATAATTTCTTAAGCATTTTTTAATAAAATACAGATATATAATTATAATTATCAATGCATGTATGTAATTTAATATAATGATAAAAGCCTAGTCATTGAAGTGACATGTGATTAATATTTTTAGTATAATCTAAAGGAAACATTTGTACATTATTGTTAAATCAGAAAAAAAAGATTAATACTCATATTGTGGTTTCATCTCAAATCACCAACAGCAAAAAGGAAAGTGCTTTCCTTATTAATATACATAGGTATAGATCATTACTTCTATGTTTTCTGAAGATGGAAAACACTTTTTCTTCTTGAATTATACCAAGCACTAAGGCTGAGATGTACTCATGAGGACTTTTCCCAAATCTTTGTCAAGTCATTAATATCCTTCACAAATATCTTATACAGATATACCCACTGGAAATATTTCACATCCCTTCATGCCAATCCTAAATTTAAAATTAAATTGATGAACTGTTATAGAATGCATGAGAAAACTTATTGATATCTATCAAGAGTCACATCCTGTGCAAATCCTGTTGAAACAGTAATCCCCAAAACATCTAACAGCCTGTGCTGTTTTAAAGTGAAGAAAATCAGGAGCTCCACTGTTTCCCCATCTAGAGACGAGGGATGAGTTAAAGCAACTCTGTTTAGCACTGAAAGGCAGGAACACCGCTTTAGTTGGGAAAATATATGAACTGAAATGAGTCGATGGACAGACACATTGTTTTAGTCTTCTCAACAGACCTAAGGTAATGCTCCTCACCATGCATTCTTAGCCTTTCCTATTCATCTCATAATGAGCTAGCAAGGTTCGTTGTTTTGAAATTTTGAATCATATATACTTTATTTTAGGGATTTAAAAAAAAATCAATGTGTTCTCATGTCTTCAGTTTCAAGGTTTAAAATGCTGTTGAGGTTAAAAGTTTTATAGCTCCTTTATCATAATTAGTATCTTCCGCCTTAGTCCTCCAGGAGGGCCTTCAGAGTAATGGGCTTTGGCCTTTGCACTACAGCCCCCAAAAGACAGATAGCTGGAGATAACCCCCTGAAATTCCTCACAGCGTCATTTAACACCATTAAGGTCTAGGATCTATCTGTTTTGGCGAAAGACTCAGACAGAGGGGCAAGGTTAAGGAGGGAAGAGGTTTCAATTTGTAGGAGTTACAAACATAAATAAGTAGCATAAATGCCTCTTTCATTACTTATAGATCATGAATCAGGGATCTCAAAGCAAGATAGAAAAAACATCCTGAATAGAGAACCACGCTATAGAAATCTAAGGGATGGCTGACAATATTATTCCTCTTGATTTAAAAAGATAGACATATCCAGTGGAATCAAAGAATTTGAGGTGGCTTTATTTTCTTTTTTTCCATTCCACTCATATATTACCTTCCTACTGAAAACTGGAACTTAAAAATGTTTATAGAACATTCTTTAATGGTCTACTTAATAAACTAAATAAAATGAGCAAAAAAATCCAAAATACTAGGAATTTATTCTCTGCCGATGAATAAATATCCTTATATGCCCAATGGAAAAAAAAATCGCAAGCCTCTCTTCCACTTTCCTTAAGAAAATAATTATCATGGGTTATGGATTTTTACAGAATTACAGTCATCTAACATCTGTGATAAGGGCAAGCAGGAACACGAAAGGTAATCCTCCATGATTATAACTACTTCAGAACTCCTGCTAAGACTTCAACTGGCTTTTGCATTTCAGTTTCTCACACTGTGCCCAATAATAACAGAAATCACAAGAGTCTGTGTGCTGGTTATCAACACTCAAGTATGAAACTGCATAGAGCATTTTTTTTTTTTTGGATAAATTGTTATAAGTCTTAGTCTAGTTAGTGGCATTGCCAAGTTTTAAGTATCACTAATGTTTGGTTTTTGAAACAGTCTGAGAACTCTGGTTAAACACACTACATTTATGCCAATACTCTGCGCAACTGGATGAAACAGGGGAGAGAAAAAAAACAGAGGGAGGATGTGGTTTTGTAGGCTTCAAAACTCCACATGCTATGTACAGTATACATATATAGCACAGATAATTACGATCTCACCATGAGAAAGTAAAAAAACTCAGTGAGCTTTCATTTTCCATTATATGTATATTTTACAAGTTACTGATAGTTTCTTTTCACATTGCTTTCAAAAATAGAAAAAGAAAACGAAGAAAGGAAATACATTAGATCAATCTGAATGTAGTTTAACTTAAAGGCTTCATCAGACCATATGTGCAGACACTTGAGATGATGACAGAGTTAAGCTTCCTAGGGTCCTAGAGTCAAAGAAACTCTGCTGACCCCCACTGCTAAGCAGGTGCACTCCTTCCACAGGGGGCAACATCTGCCGATCAGTCATGGTCCCACTTGGTGAGGACCCCAAGAAACTTCCTTGGGAAGAAACAATTTTCTCAGGACTGGCCGCGAGCTTGGGGGATGTGGAGAAGTTGTATCCGTACAAGGCACAGGGGCTGTGTAACCTGAACGTGTTATAGGAACCCTGATGCGTCTGGTTAGCAGCAAAGGCATTGCTGGAGGGTGAAGGCATGATGTACTGGAGCTGGGGGGACATCCCCGGAATCTGCATGGAGAGGCTGGTCTGTGGGCAGCTGAAGGTGTCCCCATCCGCACCACCCATGGACATGTTCACGGAAGCACTGCCGCTCACGCCCACATAGGAGGGAGTCCTGGGCGGGGCGAAGGTCTCGCTGGTCTGGTTAGTAAGCCGATTGTAGGTCTCGGCCAAGGACGTGCTGTATCGATTGAGGGTGAGGCCGGACCGGGCACAGGCAGAGTAGTCAGCTGGGGCCAGACTACACAGCTGGCTGGTATTAGGCCCCAGATGGAAGGCAGGAGAGGAGCAAGGGGAGCCAGACAGAAGATGAGGGTGCGTGGCAGCGACGCCATTGCCAGAGCCTTGGAGTAAGGTGGAGGAACTTGTATTTCCTACAAAAGAAGATGAAATGTAAAGATCAGTGACTCCACAGCCATTTTTTCCTTTCAATTTTGCAAAAAGGAGCCTGACACTGCTTGTTACAAGGGATGCTACAAAGATGAAAAAGGGACAGTTTCAGCTCCCAAAGAATCAGAATTGAATTGAACTCAGAAACTATTTTAAACAGATCCTCTCAATATCTTCAAGGCAAATTATCTTCTCAGAAAATGATGTCTTTTTTATTGGAGAAATAATAGGACTCTGCCACACAGAATTTCACATTTTCTTCCTCAATTAGCTCTCTTGAAGTTTTCTCATTTACTTTAATATAAATGCTGACTTCCTCAGCAACTTTATAAAATATAAATTTCATCTCTGTATTTTGCTACAAAAGTGTAACCATGGCCTCTCTATTATCTTTCCTTTCACCATTTCTTTCAGCAGTGCTTGCTCTAGATCAATATGTTTCCTCGCAAGAAAAAGAAGGAATTCAAAGGAAAGAGCCGAACTGGTCAAAGGCACTTCCTGCCTCAAACATGCCTCCAGTTGGCCACTGAAAGTCTGTGTGCATCAATGGCCGTAATATGCAGGGCTTGGCTATTGCAACAGGCAACAGTCTAGAATATCACAATTTTCTATTCCGACCAGAAACAGGTTTGGTGAATTACATGCTAACATAAGAGCAGACATTCAGCAAACAGTCCTGTGAAACAGAGAGGGTGGTTAGCCCTCCATCCAATTAGAACAGTGATGATGGCTAACTCTCCTCTCTGGATTTTCTGGCAGATTGGTGTTTTCAAACTTGACAGAACTTAGGGAGAGAGAATTCCAACAGACTAGACAGGCTGTAAAACCTTCACTGCACTAGCGACAGTGTTTTATATGGCTTCTCAAAATAATCTAAAAGCCCAACCCAACCAATGATAATTATCTAAAACACAGCACATTAAATCCTCACTAGGGAGCTGGGCAGGATCAGGAGTGAGCAGCCTGAACGTGGGAGTAGGCTGAGAGTCCTACCTACACTGGGCAAGGAAGGAAGCACCGTTCCTTTCTGTGCACTCCCTCTAGGAAACACTCGCTCTGGGCTTGCGAGAAATACTCAGAGGTGAGGCCAGGGGGTTCTGCCCAATCGTGCATGACCTTCTCAACAGAAATCCAACAGGAGAACCTTGTCAAGAAGCAATTCTGGTGAAGTAAGAGAAGAAAGAAACTGGCAAGAAAGGGTGAACTAGAACCAGCAATAGCACTTTTTTGAGAGATGCATGCAGCACCAGTGCCCCCTGGTCCATTTCTAATTTTAATAAGAGATTTAAGGTGAGGTTAAAGGTCATGAAATATATAACCATCCAAACACATAGAAGACTTAACCTAAGACCACAGCAGTCATTTTTCCCGGTCCACTGCCATACCACACAGGAAAAGATGGATCCTGTCACAGGAGGGTGCTGCTGAGGAGGTCGCCACTGCAGATGTAAAGGATGACTCGCACATTTTCCCATGCCTGACCTTCTAGGCGGGAACGGGCTGTTCATGTGACTGGAAGACTCTGTGATTTACCTTGCTTGGGAATTCCAGGAATGTCTTCAAAGGTGAGAGTCCGTAGTGAAGGTCTCCAGAATGCATATGACTCCACAAGAGCTTCCAAACCCATTCTAAATGGAAGGATGAAGATGGGGGTGGACAAAAGAAGCCGCGTTAGGGGCACTGGAGCTTTCCTCAGTAATAAGCAGCTCAGGCGACAGCGGTGGTGCTGACAGTGCCCCCCACAAGGGCAGGTTAGAGGCTTGGCACGGACAGAAGGAAATGCTTCAGAGATGCTCTGCCATTCCGTCACTAGGAGCATAACAGGATGGAAACCACCCAAGAAGTCCTGTTAATGTTAGAAAACTAAGCCAATCTCGGAGGATAAAAATCTGCCCATTGGGCTGAGAGGTTGAGGTGAACAGTGGCCATCCTAGCTGCTGTGACTCCAAGCCTCTGCTGTGATCTGGAACTCACGCCTTCTCCCTGTTAGACTAAGTCTCCCTCCAGTAAGGATGCCTCTGCCACAAAAGCATGCCCTGCAAAACTATCTCCTTCCTAAGAGGCATTTCTGCCCATCATTTCTGTTGCCTGGGCAGCCTGCTGAGAAAAGCACTCTCGATCTCCACCACACCTACTGCGGCCAGGGTGGGCTCTCACTTCAGCAACAGTGGGTCTGAGGGAGAGCACAGCCTCTCAGCCCACTGTGCAGGAGGATCACAGGAAAGTGGTTTCACAGGGTGGCAAAGGATTGCAGTTAGCATTAGCATCAAACATTATTTTTAAATCCCTTAATGAATGGATACTTAAAGAGACAAGACTAATTGGTTATGGACTATTTACATGACATATGTATATTTTTTTAAAAAGGCAACTTCTCTAAAAACATGCATAAATGTATGCATCTCCTACCACAGATGATTTAAAGTCTTCCCATTCTTATATCAATAACTAAGTCCTCTAGGTTCTGGAAATGAGGCCCTTTATTCAACAAGCCCATTCTCAAGACCTCACCACTCTTCCCTCAACCACCTCAGCCTTAACTCATTAATCTAGATAACATTGTGCTTTTCGTAAAATATACAGCTCCACTGTAGGAAATGGCTGCTACCTGAGTGTCAAACAATATTCAGACAATTCCTATGATTGTTATTTTTACTAATTTTTATTTATTGATTTTAGAAAAAGAGGAAGAGAGAGAAAAAGACAGAAACATTGATCTATTCCTGTATGTGCCCTGAACAGGGATCAAAAATATAACCTTTGTGAATGGGAGGATGCTCTAAACAACCAAGCTATCCAGAAAGGGCTCCTATGATTGTTAGATACAGTTTTACTTAATACAGATAATCTGTATTCAATGCTGATATTAAAGAAGGATCTACCTTTAATAGTTTAGAATCAATGTGCTGCCTCCCCTGCATTCTCTAAGAAATGAACTATGAAGTGAGACTGCAGAAAACCCCTCTGCCACCAGAGTCACAACACCTAGCAACACCCACGGTAAGTGATGCGTGTGGATAAAATCATCTCACACAGCCTGCCCTTCTCTTCTAAGGTTTTACACATTAAACTTGTTTCATTAGAGAGTTCAGGGTACATACCCATTAACATGCTGATTTCTGTCATGACTCCATAAAGAGTATGACTACTCCATCTTAGCGACGGGAGACAGCTGTGTGTGTGTGTGCGTGTGTGTGCGTGTGTGTGTGTGTTGGTACATGGACAGGCTTGCACATATGAATCATCCTCATAAGAAACTACACATGGACCTGACTCATCTCTGGATTCACAGGTTCAGAGAAGACCAGGCTCAGCTGCTCTGGGAGTATTTCCAAGAGCCGTCACCAGTGCCGCACAGGTGCTGGAACAGGGCTGCCAAAGGGGAGCGCAGGGCAGAGTGGGCCCGCCCGTGCCTTACCTGGGCTGCACTGAGAGTGGAGGACAGACCCTGGCTCCAAATGCAGTCAATGTGCCAGAGGGCAGGGCGTGAACTATTCAGTAGTAAGGACCCTGGAAAGAGGGTCAGGAGAACTGAGTTGTGACAACTCACTAAAACTCACTATCTGATCTTAAGTAATTGAAGTAACTGGACTTACATTTCCCACAAAATGAGGATTAGAATACAAAAGCTATAAATCCTGTCCTAGCTCTAACATTGTTTGCTACTAAGTGATTTTTCCCTAACCAGGTATTGTATCTGTGGCTGACCACAAGCCAGCCTGTAATACTTGTAGTGTGAAACAGCAGCCTCAAGAAAAATATCAATCCCTCCAAATTAAATCACTTGTAGATATGTCACCTTCAGAACCTCTACTGAGTAATGTTTTATGTACATTAAAGTTTAATCTGGGGTGAGTTTGGTAGTGTGCATGTCATGTAATACTCCACTAACGAATGCTAGGTGCTGTTTAGCCAGTTACTCTATATTGAGCTTGTACTAAATCTGCATGGCTTTCTAGAAAGAAGCTTTTTTAAATGCTAAAGAATGTTAGGACACAGTTTTGTATAAAACTACTTTTTTATTACCACACCAATTAGTTTTAGTAATTATAGTTTTAAATATTAAAGATACCAAAGTAATCATGAAGTGGTCTCAAAGGAAATTTACTAAAAGGTAATTAATGAGCAGCCACTGAACTTAGCAATTTATTAACTATAGAGATGAGCATTGCTGTATTACTTGCATTAGCAGTGTAAACTTTATTATGTTTTGAATACAAATCTGTAAACTAAATTCTTAGGGAGGAGTTATTGATCATCCCACGCATAGAACCCTAAGCTTTAAAGAGGTTCTGAAGGTGACATATCTACAAGTGATCTAATTTGGAGGTATTGATATTTTTCTTGAGGCTGCTGTTTCACACTACAAGTTCCAGAAAGGATTTCAGATATTTTGCAGGAAATAGTTATAAAATATTTATTAGCTGAATCTGGACTTTTTTTTTTTAAAGCCTTCCTTTTCTCCAGTAATGGAGACTTTTCCCATCTAGTTAAAGAAAAGATAAAAGGCACCTCCTGCAGGAGTATAGCGAAGGCGATAATTTATACAAGATGCCTTTGAACAATTTCCACATTTTATCACCACTCTAATTTATGCTATCAAATGGCCAAGTTTATTTAGTAAACTGGTTATGTTTCTCCTGAAGTATTTAAAGAGAAGAAATTTTTGTACCTTCCTGAGTAAAAGATTTTATAGGGTCAAACTTAAGGCCTAACTGAAGAATGTAACTATTCTCAGCACATAAATTCTCTTTCGCGTAGCAAATGTCTTGCAGGAGAGCTTGTAAGGGCTGAAGCTACTGATTCCTATAAAATAGGTTGTACAATCATAATAGCCAGGAAGGGATAATTTTTAATTAAAGCAAATTGTTTTATAAAATTCAAAAAAATCACAAGTCCATGTTTATCTCCTGTCCTGCTTGATTCATTTATTTCATATATGGGAAAAATTAAAAATAGAATTTGCATTAAAAAGCAGTAACAACAGAACAATAGAACCAAGGGTGTTAAAGAAAAATACTGAACTTTTTCTCATGGGCTTTTTCCCTACTAATTTGTAAAAAAATGTCATTCCTCTCCCAAGCCCTCAGCATCAATGTACTCTCCAAGTTTTAAATATAACTCAGGTTATTTATTATTTTTAATGAAAAATAATACATAAATTAGAAAGCTTTAAAGCTGATCAAATTCACTGTCTTCCCAGTAAGTGTCTTTTGAATTTCTCAATGGAAAATGTTACAATCTGATATTTTTAAGTGGGGAATATTGGTTTATAGCTATTTAACATTCCAAGACAAGCACGGAAGAGCTTATATATGAGAAGAAGAAATAATTTTACTCAGAAGAAAAGTGAAACTATTCATTTCACTAACAAGAAAGCTATATATAGGCTCAACATGGTTTCCCTGTACTAAGCAATTATTTAAACATTTGAAGCAAAATAAAAATTTTAAAGTTTTTACAAAATTTGAAAGTGTTAAAATATAATTCATTATTTTCTGTATATCTGTTCAAAACTCTAAAAGGTGTAGAGTCAGGAAAGAAAGAGTAGTAAGCACTGTGGATACCATGCCTATATATCCCTGAAACAGTCAAAGGGAAAAAAAATAGTCATCATAAACCTAGCATTTTGACCTCACCAAACAATACACTTAGTAGTTGACCAAAGCCACTGATTTTCTTTACTGATCAAACTTAAAAAAAAACAGGTAGGTGCCTTTTCATTATGCTGACATTTCTAGAAATCTTCCTGAAAACTTGTCATATGCATCCTATCATCTCACTTCTTCTTGTCAGTTTATTCACTGTTATTGTCCAGCCAAAATATGCCTTTTAAAATATTTTTAAATGTATTACTTCAAGAATGAATCAACAGCATGTAAGCAATGTGACTGCCCCCACTCACTGTCAACAGCAATAAGGTCTTCTTGCTAGAGCTATCCTGCTGGAGAGTTTGGACATAGTTCCCAGCTGTGTACTCTCAAACCTCAGTGCTTAAATTTTAGTACATGTATTTTCTGCTTAAAATATATATAAATGACCTGAAATTTATATAAGACTCTTAACTGGATAAATACTATTCTGCTACAACCAAAACCACAAGAAGATTTCATGAAAGTATTTGTCGAAGTAGAAAAGGAGTCTTCTCAAAGGCTCTCTTCAGTCACCTCACCAGTAACCATCTAGTTACTATATTATTCAACTTTCAGAAACTCCTCTGAAAAGCAAAGCTAACTAGGAGCTAATGTAACATAATAAAAGTCAAGCAAATTTCTTCTCCACATTGAAACAGACATCTAAAAACAGAATAATTTCAATGCACAAATATCGTAGCACAGAAACAGATGAAAATCTTCCTACAGATTGAAGAATTTCAGAGGGAAGCCCTGTCATTAATCATGTTGATCTACCTGCACCACGTACTCTTGTCATAGTATTTTACTTGCCTTTTAGTCCTCACATTGCATGGTGTTAAATCAACACCATTGCATAGAAAGATGAAATCAAATCTCTGCAAGCACTTGAATGTATTCTGAGAAAAGGTCTCTGTCTACACCTGCCTTGCCCAATTAATCAGCTGAAAGAACTAAAAATCTGGACTACTACCTGATTGTCTTCTCTATAATTTTAAATGAAATTGTCCCTAAAATAAGATAAATGGAGATTTTGATTTCATGTAGACATAACCTATCAATACCAAGTTTTCAAAGAGTATTAGAATAATTTCTGGAGTACAGTAATAAAAATTTCTCAAATACTTTTTTAAAAAACAAAATGCTTTTAAAAACATTTAAGTCAAAGCCTTACCCTTAAAAGGCATCTGGAGAACGTTAGTCTGTTATTACTCTCCACTACTATCAACAGTTATTTTAGAAAATGTTGCACTGAACTGTATTGGAATAAAATCATATCAATAAATTAAAAAAGTCTTGGCACACAGACTAGGGTGATCTGCTTTTTGATAAAAGTAATAGAGTGGAATTCATTATTGTAGCTCTCCCACTTAGTACAAACACCATAAAACACGACACAGAAAAAATAAACAAGTGTGTGGCTATCAGCAGAGCCAAGACAAATTTGGAAACTAAAGAACATCAGCTTTCTTGGCAATGGGAAGCAGTTCCATATTCTAGTTGGAAATTTGAAGGAACAAGAGACCCCGCCATATTCTGAAGACAGAATCAATAGATAGTTGTGACATCACTGAGCAAATTCTAAACCAAGGGCCGAAGCAGAGAGGACACTGAAGCTTCTGGGCCTGTAAGGCAGGTTCCTCAAGGCCCCTTGAGAGGCAGCATGTGCTGCATACCCTGAGAACTTCCATTTTCACCCCAGCACCACACATCAAAGTTCACCTTAAGAATGGGCTTGCCACAACAAGGCCCTGGCCGGTTGGCTCAGCGGTAGAGCATCATCCAGTGTGTGGAAGTCCTGGGTTTGATTCCTGAACAAGGCACACAGGAGAGGCATCCATCTGCCTCTCCACCCTTCCCTCTCTCCTTTCTCTCTATATCTCTCTTCTCTTGCAGCCAAGGCTCCACTGGAGCAAAGTTGAGCGCTGAGGATGGCTGGGTGCCCTCTGCCTCAGGCACTAGAATGATTCCATCGCAATGGAGCAAGGGCCCCAGATGGGCAGAGCATCGCCCCCTAGTGGACATGCCAGGTGAATCCTGGCCAGGTGCATGCGGGAGTCTGTCTGCCTCCCCACTTCTCACTTCAGAAAAATAGAAAGAAAGAAAAAAAAAAAGAATGGGCATGCACACACAACACTGCACCTAAAAATAAGTTATAACCAAGGCCCCAGTATACAAACACATTTTTTAAATCCTCATCAGAAATGATTTCAAAATCATGTCAGTAAATTTAACTGTTTACTTTGTAATGAAAAATTTGTGATGGACAATTCACAATAAAAACAATCAAATAAATTTATCACAGTCAAAATGTTCTTCACTAACACTTACCTGTTACGCCCAGAGTCTCGGAAGCCTTTGGCAAATGGATTCCTATCTATCTTCAAGCGAGTAATCTGCAGAGTAGGGAAAAAATCACTTCAGATCTTATTATAAGTGTCAAGTAAGGTTATTAAAAATGGAAATGATGGAAGAACTACAAATAATTGCAAAATTAAGTGTCAGAAGATTCTATTATGTTCCTCTCTCACTTCTCAGCAAAGCTACGTAGAAGAAAATTTCAGAAATCATCCAGGCATTTATCTGCTATAGAAAAGACATTCCCCCCACATCTAATTCAAGCTCTGTAAATAAAGTTTCCTTTGCTTTTCATAGGCCAAAAGAAAGAGATTCTGAATAGCCAGTTGATAACTTGCCCTTTGTTTTTCAATATCTCTGAACTAAAGTTCTTCCCTTTAACTCTGCCATATGGGTTAGTCCTGTTTCTCTTACAATAGGGGTGATGGGAAACAGCTAATGTCCAACTTCAACTTAACAGCCATTTATATGCTTGAATGTTGTTAAGTTCCTACATATCCTTTTCTTCTTCAGAGTTGGGCAAAATACGCTCCTTTACTGTATTGCTTCTGTGTTTTCCTGTCTCTCCTTGAACCATCTTTATGACTCTCATCTGAAACTTCTCTTTGTTCTTCTTTTATCTGTGGAATTCTGACCTCGCCAGAGGACTACAATGATGCCTATCCAGAGGTAACCCCTATTTGAAGGTTCTAATAGGATTAAACCTTATACATGTAGTAGAAATAAATGTTTTAATTTTATTTAATTTTCTAATTTGTTGACTCAGAGTTAGCTTTTTGCCCACTAAGACCCCAAAATTTGGGGAAAATTTTTTTTTTACAAATAGCCTAATCATCTCCATTAAAAACATTATATCATCTTGAAATTAGAACAAGTAAACAAACATCCCCATCTTTTCTTTCCCCATCTTCACTTCACCCAGAGGGATTGGCAGCCTATTTTGTAAGAAGCACATCATGCTTTATGTCCTAAGTTCCTTGGTTTAGTGGAATCTATAGTTAATTAACATACTTCTGATTGTACCATTTTGGTTGAGGACAAACACTGTGGATAACACTAAGGCAAAGAAAGGCATCTTTGGAAATCCACCTCCAATACCCCTGTGCTTGTTCTCAGCCATTTTCCCATCAGCCATTTATACCTGATACATGAATTCCACATGATAGGGTTTTAGTGTGTGGATAAAACTACATTGTAGATGATATCATGTAAGGCTCTGATAATGAATTTACTATGTCTGCCACTCATTCATTAAAGGAATTCTTTCTTTTCTTTTTTTTTTTTTTTTTTAGTTCATTAAGAGGAGAGGAGGCAGAGACAGACTCCCACATGAGCCCTGGCCTGAATCCACCTGGCAAGCCCACTAGGGAGCGATGCTCTGCCCATCTGGGGTGTTGCTCCATTGCTAAACAATTGAGCTCTTCTTCATGCCTGAGGTGGAGGCCATAGAGCCATCCTCAGCGCCTGGGGCCAACTCGCTCTAATCGAGCCATGGCTTCAGGAAAGGAAGAGAGAGAGAGCACGAGAGAGAAGAGAGGGAGCAGTGGAGAAAAAGATGGGTGCTTCTCCTGTGTGCTCTGACCAGGAATCAAACCCAGGACATCCACAGGTTGGGCAACATTCTACCCCTGAGCCAACTGGCCAGGGCCAAAGTAATTCTTTATGGTAATTCATTATGGTTCAATTCTCTGTTCATTAAATAATGTTGTAAAAGCATTAAATAACTTAAATATTTATTTAAAATAGTATTTTTAAAAAGAGTACAGATTTATATAATAGTGCCTTGTTTAAACAGAGCTATATAGCATGATTACTATTTTCATTACTGACATCTCATCTATTCAGTGCATACCATGTATGCCGTACTCAAGTTTTATGCCTATTATTGTGTTTAATCCTCATAGCAACTTCCATGTAGTTATTATCCCAACTTTATGTTTTCTTTTAAACTGGGGCTTAAGTTTCCTATGATCATAAGGTTTCTTGGTGGTAGAACTGGGCTGGGACCCCAGGCTCTGGAGCCCATGCTGTTAACCAGCAGGCTAGGCTGCTTACCAAATTTCCGTAAGTTCTTCAAAATAGTAGCTGGGAAGTTTAAATATGAACAAGATTGCATTTTATCACTATCAATTACCCTCTTACTGTATCACAGAGGCCAGGAGAAAAATAGCATATTTAAAACAGTTAATTTCTGTGTTCAAGAAAGAGAAAAAGGCAGAGACAAAAGGAAGATAAATCAGGTTGTTTGAAAGGTACTTAAATACTCTGCTTTTTTTCCTCATGCATTACATTTTCCTTTTAAAAAATTCATTTTCTGCACCTACAATATTTTAAGACTATCTCTTCCATATTATCTCCACCCCTTCTAAAGGTTAATTTTTTGTTACTTCCTGAAAGCCTGTATAAAAGCATGACACTGGGAATGTGAGAGGACAGGACAGCTCCAGCTGTAGGACATGTGTCTCCACACAGCTGAGAGCGGATGAGCCTCTCAGCCTTAAAGGAGGTCGCATGGGACAGGATCTACATGTCCTTTAAAAGAACAGAAACCTCAACAGAGAGATTATAAAGTCTTAAAACTTTTAACTGAGATGTATATAAATTTAAAGAGGAATGGAGACTTAAATCTGCTGACAACTGAAATTTTTAATAAAATGTACCTCAGACCACATCAGCCTCAACTACATCCTTATTTCTTATGAAAACTGGCCAGAATTTTGTGGATTAAATAATTGGCTTGATTTAATTATTCACCTACTTGACACAGCTTTAAAAATAAATATACACTTATCTATATAGACAAGGAATATTTCATTTCTCAAATTATTTCCAATTTTAGAATAGGATTATTCCACAATTGCTCATCTCTCAAGCTATAAGTATATGTATCACATTCTATAACAATTAAAGTATATCTTGAAAGAAACAGCCCTTTTTGTTTATAGAAAGACTATAAAGAATAAGTAATTCTGAGATATTTCTTATAATACATGGATTGTAGTTTTAAAATAAAGTGAACAAAATCCCATATTCTATCATACAGTTCTCTTCATATTCCACATGTCTATTTCCTGGGCAATACACACACTTTATAATTTTACTATGACATCATAATTTACTATCTCATAGTGAAAAGTAAACCTACACTGTCAGTCCTGAGACACATTCTTGTCTAAAAAAATCCTCACTAGAGTGGCTTTACTTAGAGAATCACGGGTAAAGAATTTTTACTATAATATATACACCTTGGACATCACATATGACAAATGCTTTATGACCATTCATAATGTTTAGATACAGTAAAAAGAATAGCTAACCTGCTATATACCTATGAAATGAAAAGTCTGCAAAGATACCAATTCCGGGAACAATACCTGCTGATTCTGATAGGCTGTGACAGTTGTGAAGACAGTTTCTGGAAAGGAGAATGCTTTCACTCCCTCCCCGGATGGCACAGGCTTGATGGGAGAAAGATCATCTCCACAGTCTTTACGAATGACATGGACACGTGGTTGGTATTTGTGCATAGAATGAAGAATAATCTATGTCAAGGAAAGAAAAGCCAAATTTATCAGGAACCTCTGCCCAATCTCAACACCATAGCTAAATATTTAATGTGTAAAAGAAATTCTAGTTGGAAATAAAAATTTCCAAAAAATGCAGAAATGCCAAGGTAATAAAGTATATCAAAACTGGAGAAGGGGGTGGGGGCTAGAAAGTTATTTGTAAAATGTGCACAAAAATTTTTTTAAAAATCATTATATAAGTGAAACCCCATGTACAGCCATGTGAACTTAACATCTAGTGTTCTGTTTCTAAAAATATAAAAATAAATTCACAAGTATTTTACTTAAAATGAGTTGAATGCAACAAGAGAGTCCAAACCAATAAAACCAAAAGCGAGATTGAAATGATTATTTAAATTCCATCACACCCATCCCTTAAAAAAATAAGTATTTGCACACCAAGATTTTCTTCAGAGAACATTCTTCTTCTGTAAATGGCTGCAACATGTCTATTCAGGGGCAAAGGAAATTTTAAAGCTAATTTTTAAAGGTCTGCCTTACATGTGGCTCATGAAGTCTTGGATTTGTATGGTGATCCCAGTGTCCATAACTCCATCACAGCAAAGCCTCCGAAACCCAGACACCCGAGGATAGAAAACCTGGCACTCTCAGACTCTGCTGGGGAACCTGATAATATACTTCAACTACCTTCAACCCAACGACTCCACTTATGAGAATTTATCCTAAGGAAATATTCAAAATTCAGAAAGGCATTTCATGTACAAAGATGTGCAGTGCACCAGTTGTAACAGTGGAAAAGCTATAACCACTCACGTGAGTAGATTTGTTAGTTAATGAAAGACAACACAACTAGATAAGGTATTATTCAGCCATTACTAATGCTGTTTAGGACATTTTTAACCACATAACGAAATGCTTCTTTTTAAATCTTACATGATACAAAAAAGGATCCAAGTTGTTTATAAACTTACCACAACTATATAAAAATAGACAGTATTAAGGACCCATACAAAGATATAAACAGTGATCATCTCTGAATGATGGAATTAAGGGACAATTTTCTTTTTCTTTATGTTTTATGCTTTCAAGGTTGAGGATGTGAGGTAAAGAAATAGAATCACCCAATAGGGTGAACTCCATTCAAATATTCATTAATAAGTTTCATTAACAAACCTCTATCTTTTCTGAGCAATACGATTTGAATTCGGGTTTTGGATTGTTAGGAGTTTGGAAGAGAAATGCTTTAACAAAAGTCTTAGAAAAATAGTAGTTGACTTGCCTTATGTTTTTCAGGATCAGGTAGTTTAATACGACAAATCAGAATCTTTGGTCAGCCCAAATACAAATAGCCTTCTACCCAGAGAGTGCATTGCAATTACAAGAGGATGTCTTTACACTCTGATAACAACCAGCGTAGTGGTTAGTTTTGTTTTGTACTTTTACCCTAGAATGTCCTTTGTTTTACTGGAGAAAATGCCTGGATAGCAGACATGCTTGAGGGGGAGGCAGAATAAGTATGAGGAAGGGAGAGAGGGTATGGCATTCCTCATCGTCCCCTGGGGACACACACATGCCATGGCAACCTCTGGGAAAGTCTCTATCCAAGTTTAAAAAAAGGACAGAAGTTCAGTAACCCATGAGTGATTCACAAAATTAACTTAAAAGGTTGCTATCATCAATATTTTTAAATAAATAAAATTATGAAATAAAGCAGAAAACAGACTGTGCTGCTTTTAGTAAGGATAAGTATTTTTTTTTCCACAAAACCGTTTTCTGCATGTGAAAGCATACTAGGTCATAACATAAAATGTATGTCTGGCTGTGAGTCAGGCAGAAAGTCTGAAAAACACAGAAGCAAGATTTAATTCTAATGATGCTAATGGTCAGCAACTTCCAGAGCAGAAGGAAAACTGGAGAACGCTACTTCACATAAAACAAATAATAAATACATACATAGTTAATTTTAGGAGACTAGAATGAACTGACTTGAAATGAAGAACACAAACACTAGCTGAGTTTCTGTTTACCAGTCAATGAAAAGGAGGTTCTTGCTTTATGAAGTCTTCGTTGACTCAAGCACATTTCTCCACATAGCTACATACATTTATTTGTCTATATCCTTACCGAATTTTCAAAATGACTTAAGCTAAGTTATAGTGAGGTAGGGTACAGCAATAGCTGATGTGTGCCTCTGTATGCCTATGTCTGCACATTAAAGGACAAATGCCAATAATAATCTGAAGATTAGTGAAGCAAAAGTATTTTCAATATTTTCTATAGGTATTTAATATATCCCTGGAAATTTGGGGGGAAATGCTAAACAAGCCTCAGTTCTTCTTTATAACATAGCATTATCTGATTTTTAACAAACTACCAAACTTACCGTGATGAGTGGTCAATAACATCTTCCTTTTTTAAAGAACAAGAAGAGCAAGGAGAACACTGGCCTTGTAAACCAGGAGACCACAACGATAATGCCCATCACTGAAACTCAAATAATTACATCTGATCTGCATGTTCCATGCTCCCTGTTCTGTTTAGATGGAGGATTTCTTTCCTTTTTGGCATTATCTAGTAGCACAGATACCACACGGGCCTATGTCCATAATAGAGTGCAGCTTTGCAAGTTTATACATGTTTTTCCAACTTTAAAGACACTAGGCTAGAGTCAAAAGAAGCATATTACTCATTTCTGATCTGATGGGCCTAAAGCAGTGGTAGTCAACCTGGTCCCTACCGCCCACTAGTAGGCATTCCAGCTTTCATGGTGGGTGGTAGCAGAGCAACCAAAATATAAATAAAAAGATAGATTTAACTATAGTAAGTTGTTTTATAAAGATTTATTCTGACAAACTTAGCAAAAATCCAACATAAAGTACTTGGTAAGTAATTATTATTATATGCTTTAACTTGCTGTAACTCTGCTTTATAAATTTTATAAAGTAAAGTTACTTCCCTACTTTATAAATCACCATTACTGTGGAGCCCGTGGGCAGTTAGAAAATTTTACTACTAACAGAGATACAAAAGTGGGCGGTAGGTAGAAAAAGGTTGACTACCCCTGGCCTAAAGTGCCTGTAGTTTGACAGACATGCCAGCTGTGCCTTATAAAACAGCCCAGTAGGGAAACACTACCTGCTGACTCTGGAAATTTCTAGATGACCTAAATGCCAGTGCTGGAACAAGTTAAGCAAAGCACCAAGGAAATGCAGATAACAAAAATCTGGCTCCCTGTATTTTTGGTGATACAAATATTGACTCAACATTAAATGGTAGGGGTCAATACACTAACGCCAAGTTGCAAGCTCCATAACAAGACAACCTAGGTTTTTCTTCAGGCTTGACATTGTATATAAAGTACTACTTACAAATATTTACTTTCACGTTCATCAACTCATTTGGTTCATTCAAAAACCTCTCATTTCAACGTAACCCATGAGAACAAAAGCCTTAGAGAGCCACAGTGACTTTCTAACAAACATGAATGTGTTGGACGTCTAAGCTGTTGCAAGTTCATTCCATCAAGGAGATCTCATCAATCCCCCCTGTATATCTTGCTTCCCACCATATTCCCAAGCAGAAGAAGAGGGTGAGGGCTACCTTAGAGCTAGGGTGCTGTGGGAGCACTGAATCCTCAGTAGCTGGGAAAACAGACCCTTTCACAGGTACCCTGGCTGTGGCTGCCTGGCTGTGGCTGCCTGGCAGTGCCTCTTTCCAAAGCTCCCCAGCACTGTGGGTACAAGTCCTGCCAAGGATTAAGGTGCACTTGCTAAATGTCTTCTAATTCTTCAGAAAAATGCTCATCTAAATATTTCCCTCCAGACAGCAAATTCCAGGTGAATAGGGAAATATGCACATGGTAAGAAGGAAATACCCTATCCAGGCATGCTAACTACACATGGGTAGCCCAAGGACCAGTCTCGGCTTGTATACCATCCAACATAAAGCCTACTATAGATTCCCCAAAGAGCAAGTAAGGACTATAATCTTTGCAACATTTAAAGATTAGCTGTGGAGCAGTGGGATATTTCCACTCTAGATTCTCACCAATATTCGTCTCTAAACAATCTCTAGTATTTGGAAAGATGAAAAGTCACTCTGGGGAAAACCACAGTAACACAATCACAGATCTCATGCAGATAGGTCTAGTCACAGCCCTGGTAGAATGATTCTTGCAATCACTCTGGGTTCAATAAAAGTTTCAAATCTACATGGAGTTCTCAAGTCACTATGTTGAACACCTGCACATCTTTAGAAGAGTAAAACTGGGAACTGGGAGAACAAAAATTAAGAAAGCAACTTAGAAAAAAAATTAGAAAATCATTTCTCATTTGAGTCTACAACTTGATTAGTTAGAGACTGATATCACTTCCTTTACAATTGGGGGAGAGGACTTCAACCATATAAGGGCAGAGGGGTGAATCCCTGGCAGGGGTCGTCAAACTTTTTATAAAAACCGCCCACTTTTTCAGTGCTGGTCAACCTGGTCCCTACCGTGCAACCAAACAGCGCCATGATTGGCCCATCATGAAAGCTGGAACGCCCACTAGTGGGCGGTAGGGACCAGGTCTACCAGCACTGCAAAAGTGGGCGGTTTTTATAAAAAGTTTGATGACCCCTGCCTGAAAGGTCTCTGCATGAGGCAAGGGACTAATGAATTAGAAAATTCTACCATAATGGTACTACTATCTTCCTAGACCTGAATCACATCAATAATAGAATAAGAAACAAATTCCTAATCTCTAACCTAAACTCATTTAAGGTCATCAAACTGAGCAAATAAATACAACAGACAATCTACTTTCTTCATAAAGCCTCCGCAGTCTCTTCTAGCTAGAATAATAATGTGGCATCTGTACCTCTCTGAGCTGACAGATGATCTCTGTGGGTGTCTGCTCTCCCCATCTAGGCTAGAAGATCACCAAAGGCAGAGACTATGGTTTTTTATCTTGTACTACATTTTTCAAAGTCTTCAACAATATGTTTTTTAAATAAATAACAAAAAAGAGCATGTTCCCTCCTATACTTTCCATCTACTATCAATTGTTGAATACATTTCTACCATTTGAGAAGGCAATTTACTTGCTTCCAAGATGCGCAGAAACACAGCTTTCTCTCCCTGTTCCCCACACATATTAATTACTTCCCTTTATTAAAGTACAACATCTACCACAACCTTATAAGGAAAATTTCACTGGTAGATGACACAGACTTTTATGGATTTTTTCCTATTTTCTGCTATGTTTTTGTTTTTCCTAATAGTAAAATATAATAATTATTTAGTTATAAATGACTGAGTTTCACTTTGTATTCTTTTGTGTTTTAAACAAACGCTTTGTGATAATTAATTTTATGTGTCAACTTGGCTAGGCCATGGTACCTATAAATATATTTAGTCAAACACCACTCTGGATGTTGCCATGAAGGTATTTGTTAGATAAACTTAACATTTAAATCGGTACACTTTGAGTAAGCAGATTCCCCTCCATATTTTGGGTGGGTTTTATCCATTCGGTTGAAGGCCATTAAGAGAAAAAGACTGAGGGACCCTGAGGAAGAGGAAATTCTACCTCCAGTCTGCCTTCAGACTCAAGCTACAACCTCAGCTCTTTCCTGGGTCTCTAGCCTGCCCACCTACCAATGCAGATTTTAAACCTACCAGCCCAGAAAACTGCATGACTCAATTCCTTAAAATAAATCTCCCTATATATTTTTATATACATCTTATTGTTTCTGTTTCTCTAGAGAATACTGTTTTAAATAAAGTTGAGTAAATTTACAAACTTAAAATCACATAAATTACTAGATCTATATCTAGTATTATACAGATGTCAGATATTAGATATAAAGCCAGTAATCTTATCTGAAAGAATCAGAATTGTAAGATGACTATATTAATTTAAATTTTTAAAAGAAGTTTGTACCTTACCTATGACAATATATTGTTTTTAGACCCAATTATCTCTTTAAAAAATATATTCTCAAACTGTTTTTATTCCTTTTTATTGAATTTATTGGGGTGACACTATATTGTCAAACTGTTGAATGCAAACAAGTAGATTATATCTAAGCTTTTTTATAACAAGTAATACTTCCTGTCATTTGTTTTTTAAATCTTCTATTCCAAAAAGAATAAAAGATTTCTCAATGGACATGCTGGTAATGCATCCCAGTCAGCTCCCTCAGTGAGACAGAAGTAACTAGTGTTGTTTCACTGAAGTGAAGTGAAAAATAATTGGTACAACCTGACTGTATAAACAAAGAAGAAAAAGAAAAAAAATAATGTACTAAAATTTAGAAATATAAGGCATAAAGTTGGATTCAGAGATGAAATCTACTATGCTACCATTTGAATTCTGTTTTAAAACAAGTGAGAGATGCATCTTACATTCTAGATACTATGTCCATACCATGATGAAATTTATACTTGAATGTTTTCATTAAGATTAATTGTTAAAGTTATTGGAATTCTTTCTTTTTTCTGTTTTCTTTTCTTTCTCTCTTTCTTTCTTTCTCTCTCTTGTGCTTTCTTTCTTTCTCTCTCTCTTTCTTTTTTTCTTTTAGAGAGAGAAGGGGAAGAACGGGACAGGAAAATTGATCTGTTCCTCTATGTGCCCTGACCAGAGATTGAACCCAAAACCTCTGTGCTTCAGGACAAAGCTCTAACCAACCGAACTATCAGGCCAAGGCGCTTAAGTTATTGTTTAGCAACTTGCAAATCATATCCTGTCATCACAGTACCTCTAGTTTATGACAGTTTGTATTTTTGTTTGAAAAGATTTGCTCATAAATATACTATCTCTAAGTTGCCCCTTTCAGAAATGAACTAGTTGGTATTCATTTTATGTATGATGTACTTGTTAAAATGCATTTTAATCCTGCATCAATCAAAACCCTCTCAAATAACAGAAACCTAATAGAAATGTTAGCTTTGAACAGAAATCAGCATGTATCCAGACCGACTTACTAAAATAATGTAGAAACCTTGCCTATGAACATGCTGCATAAAAATTAATAAGGTGTTAAAATGACTATATTATTGAAATGGCTGACTCGGACTTACATATCATATTTCAGCAGTTTTTAAGACTAAAAGAAATGATTATTGTAACATATTTTGACACATTAGATGTCATTACAAAACAATTAGGAGCTTGAGAATGGAACATTATTGAGAAGCAATGAGTCTCAGCTGGGAAAAGAGCTGGATGGAGGCAGGACACAATAACTCATTATTCCAGCTAATCCAACTATACTCATATTCAAGTATAACAATTAGCACCTCTTGGGATTTCAACAAATGTTTTGGCTAAACAGTCTGTCTGGGGTCCTTTCATTCCAATACAAACTGCAGTATCTAGTTTTACTCTATTAAACGCTTCATAGGATACTCCAGCCCCAGGCACAGTCTCCAATGCAAAGATCATCTTGATTTTGTACAGCTTAGGTTCATGCTGATCAACCAGGCGAGTAATAGTATGATCTGAGAAAAGTTTATTTCCTTCAGTCCAGCACAGTATATACGGGTGTGTCATGCAAGGGTGGATGGAGAATAATGAAGGTCATCATCTACTCACATGGCCTTGGTCATCCAGTTCATTGTTGGTGAGCTTTAGCTTGTCGAAACTGATCACTTGTCTCATCCAGGTCTCCCCTGAGGCAGGCGAATCTGGATGAATATACACCCGGGGTGGCACAGGGGAGTCAGCGTTTCCGGCTACCATCCATTTAGAACTGTGGTAAACATACCTAGAAGGCAATGACAAAGTTCAATATGTGGACTATTGCTTTTTTGGAATCTCCAACTCAGTAGAACCCAAAAAAAAATTTTAAGTCTAAAATACAATGATTTGCTCTTTACATCAAATGCATATAAAATAAAATTTCAACAACCTTTAAAGAACTCTCTGAGGCCGCCGTGGCCTCCTGACCACTCAGAGTGGTGTGTTAGGGGTTTAGTGAAAACATGCATACTATCACCACCATAAATGCAAGTATACTGATTTCTGTGAATCACACCTATTCATGTTAGACGTTCTGTCTGTATTCTGATATTTTCCATTTTTCATCTGGATAGTCAATTGACATGACAAATATTAGGTTGTCAAGTTCACCTTTAAGTAAATCTCAAAACTACTTGAGAGTTATATTTAAAAGTGCCCCACTTCCATTATCACTCCCCATTTTAGGCTTATGTGCAAGTTGATGATGGGACAGATGGCAGAAGGGCAAGGGGAAACCGTGAGGAGTTTCAGTAAACTTTATTTTCATACCAAAAAAGGTTTTACCCATTATTTAGAATTTTCTAATCCTATTACTCTATTAAGAAAATAAAATGTTTAATTTTTAAAGTTTGTATAATCATAAAATGTAGAATTTTATCTCCTGTATTTCTCTTTCTTGACTGTTTTAAGAAAACTCTGTAAATAGTTTTTAAATACTACTAGTTAAAATATAAATCAAACTTTGATAATTATGGTATATCTAATTAATATTACTCTCCTAATTAAGAGACAAAACATCCTAGTCTTTTTGTTTATATGTATCAAAAATATTGATTCAGAATAATACATTTAAATCACAATGTAAATGTAAGAGAATCATAATATTTAATCCTACATTCAGATTATTATTTATTAGGGTTAACTTAAAATACACTAATTCAAACACTAGAAACCAGCATGTCAATGAATGACTTAGAAAAAGACAGAAAATGAAATTACTGTGTATAATTAGATGTTTTTCTCTCATTTGTGTTGTAAAATATGACCAACAATGTAAAGCAACAATTTACAAAGTCTCAGAGAAAACTACCTGTGTAGTACATATATTTCTTTTTAAAACAGCACGAAACATTTTCATAATATCTCTGGTGAGACCCTCAGTTTCAACTATCATCACAAATTTCACTCTACTTTCAGCTCAATACGGCTTCTATTCTTTCATTCTTTTTCTTGGGTAAAAAAATAATCACAAAATTAAAAACAGTTTTTTAGAAGTCCCTTATTTTGTAGTATAATTTCAATAAATAAGCTCCTAAGTGCACAGGAGTTTGTGAATATTAATTTTACATTCTAATAAGTCACAATTATTTTTAACTTGACCAAATACCACTCTCTGATAACAGAGAATATATATACTGCACTATGGATAAAGAGTTATTACCAAAATACAGCAATATGCTCTATCAAAACCTTAAAAAAGTGTGCACATTGAATAGTTCAAAAATCCACACCCACTAAGAGAGTAAATGTTACATGCTACATATTCTTCGTGAAACATCCTAAAGACAAATACTAAACACAAATTTCTTGAGAAGCAATATAAGTGAAAGCAAATTTGTTTTACGATTTAATCATTTGAAATCTGGCAACTTAATACTAATATTTGAAATTGTTCTTGTTTTCTGTGAAAATGATAAGAATCAGTTAGGTAAAACAAACCATCCAAAATATATGGAAGAGATTTGGAGAAAGAAATATGAGACAAACTTAAAAAAGAAAGAAAAAATTTCTAGGCTCATTAAGAACTACATTCTCTTCCTCACCACAAAACCAAGCACACTTAAAAAGTAAACTTCAATGCCTTCTAACTTCTGTCATGCAGTAGATAATTTCAGCAAAACTTCCTAATGAGTTATTTAATTAAAATAAGTAATATAAGTTATACACAAACAAAAATAATAAAACTGTCCTTTTTATTACCGATTTTTAGTATTCCATATGTGCCTGTACTAATTAAATCTGTATACTTTGACACTATAAATCTGTTTCCAAAAAGCACCTCTCTAAATTTTAAAAAGCGGTAAAAAAACAAATTTGATTTCACTAAAAAACTTAAATGCTCTTGGTGTTTATATATATATAACAGAAACAAAGAGAACAACAACTTAGAGCAGCATTTTCTGGTTTTCCACTCAAAATCTCTTTCTTTAACTGTTAGCATTTTTAACTCCTCAGAAAAATAAAAAAGCATCATCATTTAAAATTATTGATTTGCTTACTTGCAGAAGTAAAAGAGTAAAGATTGGCTTGATACTGAAGAATGTATATCTTTTTCAACTTTACTTGATGTCTATATAAATATATTCTCTTCAAAATCTAAGTACTACAGATTTTTAAACTACCAAGCAAAAAAAAAAAAAAAAAAAAAAAACACTAAGATAATTAATTCAAAATCAGTTTAAAGATCTGAAAATTGTAACGAATTATGAGGTTTTATTTTTCTGAATTATGAAAAATCTTCATTTTCTCAAATTAAAGGGAAGAGCCTGCACACAGATACAATTTTGAATGTACCCAGATAAAGAAAATTTATTTAAAGGTAACAACCACAAGGAAAACAAAACATTTCATTAAGTATTATGTATATGTAGAAATTTTACTTAACATTTCCTCTCAAAATTCTAATCAAAATGAGAATCAATATAAAAGACACACTTGGTTTAGTAACACTAAACTGGCCCCTATTAAAACTCCTCAATACTTAAAGATATTTCTGTGTCGATGAAAAGCAAAACAATACATTAAGTTTCCACATTTTACTGTATGAGAAGGCATCCTCTGAGCTACTGGACATGAAGGGTAGTGGATTACAGATGTGCGAATTCTACAGGTTTTTGGAAACAAACATCATAGTCACAGATCAAAGCAACATAGACTGTAAAATTCAAGTGTTTTCTTCTCCTCCTTATCCATGCAATCAGCGTACCTGTATCTTTTGTTGTCCACTGGCACAATATCCATGGCAATGTAATACTGCTGGTGAGGATCTAATCCTGAGATCTTCACTCTCATGGCTGGGAACATGCGCCTATGTACGAGGCAGGGCAGGAAAAAGGGTTTGGGGTTTGTTTTTGTTTATGACTACACGTGCTTAAGGAAAAGAAATCTCTAGAGTCTGTATTTTTCACACAAACAAATTTTTAGCATTGATTGATAATTTAATTCAAGAATCAGAACACAGGACATAAAAAAAACTGAGGCTTTTAAATGTAATTGGTTATACCCTATACTTGGATCCTGTGTTTATTGAAATGTCAGTAAAGCTAAGAGCAAAAGAATTTTATACACTGAAGGAGTAAATGCCCTAAAGGAAGCACTTTCTAAAAATCAATAAGCATATTTACTTTAATACAAATAACAAAATATTCCAAATGGTAGAAATAGAAAATTTGAATTCCTAAAAGTGATAAAATATATTATAATGTGAAATTTTAAAAGGGTTATAAAAAACCACAAGGAGCCAATGTGCCATGCTATAACCAAACAATATGTTCTTTATTGAGACAAGACTTCCTGTCTGCAGCATGGTAAAGGTGAAGTGCAAAAGTTGCTCTAAATTTGAAAGGTATAGTAAAACTTCTTTATTGAAAGCAGAAACTAAACACAATGTATATTTACAAAACCATTCCTTCCCCCACCATAACCTGAAAATACTTTCTTATTTAACCACAGTTACTCAAAACATTGCTATTTAAGACAAATGAAAATCCAAATTTCTCTTGGCTCCCCAGAGAATCATATCATAAGAGATGCTAACCTAAATGCACCTATATTTTTTTAAAGCACACAGTAGCAAGGACTACAATAGCAAATTACTGTATATATAAAAAAAATAGAGTAGTTCTTTCTTTAAGAAAAAACTTTAATGATTGATGTCTAGGACCTTTTCAGTTAATCTAATTTTTGCTAATTTACCATATAACACAAATTTTAGTACAGCTATTTACCATTTTTTTTCTATAACAATAATACCATTAAAGACCTCTTGCACAAAAAGAAAGTCCATTATTCCTTACTAGGCATGAGAACAGTTTAATATGCTGGCTGTTTTAGTGTTATTTCAGTGCACCTGTAAGATAAAGAGTAAAGGTCTTTAACTACATCCTTTATAAGACAACTGTTGCTTTGTGTTGTTGAAGACTGAATTTGGATCATTAATAATAGCTCTGTGAAAATGTAGAAGGTAGCATATGGATTCAATAAAATATGTTTTTGTAATTTCTAATAAGTTCGGATACTTTTATGCTATCCAGGTTTTCGCCATGTGTACTCCCTGAAAGAGTTGTGTGTGCTTTTTACATTCCTTTTAAGGAAGATATTATTCATAGATTTCACTGCACTAAATGAACTAAAAACTTTAAAATGAATATATTTCTGTGCCTGCCTCAAATTAATATGATTTAACCAAAAAAAATCATTTATTTTATTAAATGAGGGAGGTGCAAATTTCACTTTCAAAAAGCGGATATAACTCCTTACAATTTTTTATAGTATTTCAGCAAAGTTAAACTAATGTGTTAGATTTCATTTAGTAAAAAAAAGTAATGTTAAATTATGTAACTCTGGGCTTACTAAGTGGGTTTTTAAAAATCAGGGCAACCATTTTTGCAGGAATTAAGCACGTATAACCGGGGATTCTAGTAATTTTTCATCCTAGCCTAATATCAAAATAGCGCAACACACCACGTTCTCACAACGCAAGAAAATCTTTTGGTAAAGAACCAATATGTAGGTATCAAATCTGAAAAAAGCTATAGTTTGCTAGAGTAAACTGCTTTTTTTTTTTAAGTCAGGGAGAAGAGAGGGATGTATTCTGTTCCATAGTACCAAAAGTGATAACTAGGGACTAAATAGATGCCTGGACAGATGTAAATATGACCACGAATCTGTAACTACCCTACACGCAGAGTATCAATCGAAAGAGCTACCATATTGGCGGTGGTGGTGATTTTCTCTTGAGCATCCAAAAAGAGAGCGGCCGGACTATTCCCCTCACCGACTGCACTCCAGAGTAGGTAGGCAAAGACAATCTCAAAAGTGAACCACTACCGAGGCCATGTACTGTGTATACGAAAAAGTTAACCAGAGACCCCTCTTCCTAACCCACCTAAGGATGCGGTGAGGCCAGGGCTGGGGGCCATTCGCGCCAGCTCGTGCTTTACCTGCCTGCCTTGGTGATGATCATCTCCGTGCCGATCTCGTGGAAGCGCTTCCAGAGCTCAGCTCCCTGCAGATCCACACGCGGGGCCTGCGGCGAGGGCAGCGGGGTCCCGGGCCTGGCCAGGGCGGGCGCCGGGGAGCCCTTCCGGGAGCCTCCGGGGGACGCCAGTGGGGAAGTGCCCTGCAGGAAGCTGTCCTCACAACCTCCTGGGCAGCAAAAAGTAGAGAGGGGTAACCCGTGAGGGCCCAAGTCGAGAATCTTAAACGGGAGACTGACTTCGAGAGAGAGGCTGGGGAGAAGAAGTAAGGGACCAGGAGAAAAGGGGCAACTTTCCTGTCATCGGGTCCTTCTAACAAACAGGTCTCCGGCACTTAACACCAAAGGACGCTCGACCAAGCGACCAAGTAGGGCCCCTCGTCCCAAAGTCCCTAAGTCCTCCAGAAGCCTGCGGGCCGAGTCCACCCAACCTCCCAGTCTCAGAGTGGTCAAGGCCCCAAAATAAGTTTTGCACCGGGGTCTGGAATGCGTGCCCAGTGGAGCCTGAGCTGGGTTCCCGCGTTCAGGTCCCCAGCGCAGACCCCGACACACCCCGCGCCCCCGAGCGCACACAGCGAAAGCCCCTAGTCCGCAGCGCCTGGGTTTGGGCTGGGCCGCAGGCATCCACCAGAAACATTTCATACTCCGCTCGCGCCAAACTCCCGGGTCGGCCTGAGCTTCTTAGTCAAACAGCTAAGGGCCGAGAAGAGCGCGAAAAGCAAGCCCGAGGTCGCTGACCGCCTTGGCAGCGGGGATCGCGAGCTGAAGGGAAGGGAAGCGGTTCGGCTACCCCTCGGGAAACCACGTTAGCAAACACACCGCCCTCTTCCTGGTTTGCCCAAATGCTTTAGGGCATTTGTTCCGGTTGGGGGGCGAGGGGGGGGGCATGCCGTCGCTCCCTCCACCTCCATGCTTCTAAAAACTAGGAAAGAAAAAGTAGGAAAGAAAAAGGAGCACCCATCGGCTGGCACCCCGAGTGAGGCGGAAAGCACAGATGTGCGCGGCGGGGAGCGGCAAACAGCAGCCGCAGAGGGCGCGGATCGCCGAGCGGCGGGCGGCAGCCCGAGGAGCGAGGCTGGGAGCGGCGTTCTAACCGTCTGGAGAGTGACACGAGCTGCACGGCGAAAGCACCCAGGGCGACGGAGAGGTTTGCGCCCCGACACCCAAGGTTAATGCGCTAGTGGCGCGCAGGAACACCCCGCTCGCGCACGCCCACGGCTTGCAAAAGTCCAGTTTCTCCGCGGCCCGCGCGACCCAGGAGGGAACGCGCCGCGAACTTGGGTGGAAAGGGGCCGACTCACCCGCGGCTCCCCGGGAGCCGCAGCTCAGCTCCAGGTCCGCGCAGCTCCGGGCGGGCCCGGATGCCGCCCCAGCCGGCGGCGGGAGCGCAGCGCCTTCGTCTCCGTCAGAGGAGCCCTTTTCGCCGCCGCGGCAACAGCCACCGTCATCTACCGCCCCGGCCGCCTCTTCCGCGCCCAGCTTTCGCCGCTTCTTCTGAAGCTGTTGCTGCTTCTCTGCGCCGATCAGCGCCTCCACGGAGAAGGCGTGCGCCTTAAGGCTTAGCATGCTGCACGGCGAGCCCCTCCGCTTCTCCGCCATCCCCGCCGCCCGGCGCCCGCCCGCCTCTCGCTCATATACACTCACGCGGGCTCACGCTCACACTCGCTCTCCTTCTCCCACTAAAAACTTTGAACGACTCTTAGGGCCTTCCACAGGCCAAGATCTGCCCCCCTTCCCCGCCACGGGCAAAAGTAAAATTGTCGTTTCCTCTTTCTCGCTTGTGTTGGGATCCGAGGAACCAGCGGTGCGGCCGCCAACTTTCCTTTCCTCGGTCTCTCGCGCGCGCTCTCTCACTGATGTACTCCTTCGCTCCCACCCCTTCCACCTCTTCCTGCTGTTCCAAGATCTGCCTCGACTGATGCGCCAAAGAGGAATAACATGGGTAAAAAACACTCTGCGGACACAAATTAGGGATTGTAATTGAAATTTGTTGCCTTGATCTGTCAGCACTTCCAGTCAGGAGAGCGGTGGGAAGAACTTGCTCATTAGTGTCAATAAAGCGGCGGGGGAGGAGTACGGAGCCCTGTCAATCACCGAGAAGGTCGGCCAATCAGAAGGCGCCGACTCCGGGCAGCCCGCGCCCACTTCCTTACAAGGTTGCAAAAAACCTAGAGTGAAAAGCGCCGCCGTCTGGCTTAGACGTGCCAACCCCAGGAGCTGGGCCGGGTCTGTCTCCTTGCTTCTTCATCTCCTCGCTTCCTCCAGCCCAGTCCAGTCCCAGTCTCCAGCTTTCCTCACCAGGACCTAGAACCGCTGAAGCTGTTTCTGGCTTTAAATCGGATGATTACCAAGTTAAACTATCAAGAATATTTTAAGAAACCTTAAACTCCCTTATCACTTGATATTGCTACAACTCAGAGCATTTACAAAAGCAGGGAGATTTCACATCCACCAGGCCCATCTTTTCTCATTTAAATGTTCCTGCGTCCACTCTGCACCTGGCATTGCATTAGGCTTCCTTATTTTTTTGTTTGTGGATATTTACACAGTGATTTTTTTCTTGGGAGGGCGGGGTGCGAATTAACATATTTAAATCCTTTATATTTAGGAGAATAAAATAAACTCAGCCCCCCATGAACTAGTGGGTAAAAGGAAACCCTTTCTTGGAGACTTAAACTTTTCTTATAAGCCTGATAGTTGAAAATGTAGGTCGTGGAATTTAAATTCTGTATGTCTTTGATGATGAGGACTTAGTTTTAAAACCCCTAAAAACTTCGCACAGTGAAATAAATTTTAAGATGCAATAAAATTTCCCATTGTCGTGTTTTTAAATGTCTGTGATTTACCCCAACTTCATATTTGCCTTGCTTTTGACAGTTGGCCATTCCCCCCCCCCCTCACAGGCTTTTAAAGAGCCAACTTGTTTCTTTAAAACAAAATTTTTAGAAAGAACAACGCTTTTCAAACAAATAATGCTGAACATGTATCTGTCCAGTTTTATAATTTCAACTCGACTTTTTGTGAGGATTAACAAAAAAAGGTTGTGGTGTGAGTAGAGCAAATCTCTTGTGGAATAAAATTAATGATGCATATTAGTCTTAAACCTTTTATATAAAATAGAATAGACGACAAAAGATTGTTTTTCCTCTCTCTAGCTCAATGTAACCCCCATAACTGTTGGCTGCCCTATTATCTCTGACTTCTAAGCTTTCAGTAGGGTGATTGAGAAAGTGCTTTCGCCACTGTGCTCTTTTTACCGAAGTTCGGGGTTCGCGCGGCTCCTCCAAGACACCCGGGAGAGCGGGAACCCGCGCAGGCGGTGCCAAGAAGCATCAAGTACCCGCCGCCGGGTGAGGTCCGACGGCCTCAGGGTCAAAAACAACTCTGTAACACTCTTGCTGAAGAGGCCCTTTTAAACGCTTGAGAGATGGATTCAACAGGGAGGGGTTGTTTTGCATTTGTTTAATAAAAAAAAAAGAAAGAAAGAAAGAAAGAAAGCAAAAGAGAAAAGGAAAAGAAAGCCTTGCAGATAACGGGAGAACCTCGGAGCTCGGCGATGCCCAAGCGGGTATTACAGCCTTCGGAGGAAGCCCAAACTGGGTTTCCTGGTCGGAAGCCTGGTCGAGCGTGGGCCAGGGTCTCGAGAGCGGAGGACGCCTGAAGGGCTTGGCCCGGGAGTGGGAGTGGGTTAAGAAGAGGGCGGAGGTTCGCACAGAGCGTGCGGACGGCTGCTCCCGGAGCAGTGCGCGCAGAGGCGGCTGTGGCCGGTATCAGCAGCCGGCGGGACGCAGGGCCCCGCTCTAGGCCCAGGATCTCCTAGACCCGAAGCTGGAACGACCCATGGTTCCCCCGAGCCGCTCTCGAGGCTCCGGAGACGTGGAGGCGCTGAGGCCCAGGGGAGGAGGCGCAGGCCTGCTCTGGCCCCGCGGCAAGGGAAGGAGGAGCTGCTGGTCCGCAGAAACCCGCGGCCGCCAGGGACTAACTCGGTTTCCGGAGGCGAAGCTAACTTGGTAGACAGGTTCTTGTCCATCTGTACTCCCCGCAGCTCAACTGCCATAGAAGGGACTGTACTGGCCTGCAGGACCTTCTCCAGATCACACAGGCCAAGGCCTTTTCTGTGCCTCCACCACTTCTTTTGCCTTTACCCGGGGCAACGAGGGGCGCAGACCTCGGAATGCGCAAACGCCCGGACGTTTGTGTCCATATAGACCCCGAGCTGGAAAGCCCAGCCTCGCTGACACACACGGTGTCAGATAGAATGTGCCCCTTAGAAATAATCCAGGTGTACACTGGGCGCTGAGAGCAGGACGAAGGAGCGGCTCGCCTTAGTCAAGGTCCAGGCTGGAGTTTGCGAACCAGCGTGATGGATCTGCACCGCCGCTCGGCTCCTGAGGCTGGTGTTGAATCGGGCTCAGGCTCCCGGGGACCCAGCAGGACCAGCTGCCCCGCGGGCAAAGCGGAGGGTCTCAGACCTCACCGCAACCCGACCTTCGCTGCGGAAGAAGGGGCGCCAAACCTTGCCCGCGAGCAGGAGGGAAAGAAGGTCGGAGACTGCAAGCGGGCGGAATCTTGGCATTTGGCGTGAAGGCAAAGCCATCGACCTAACAAGGCGTTTTCTCAGGAGCGTGGCACGTGTGTGCAGGGGCTGAGCCAGGGCCCTCCGCATTGCAAGTCGAGAGAGCGAAGGGAGCAGGGACAGAACGCGAACTGGCAGGAGAAAAGTTCGGCGCGTGCGCGGGTGTGCACGTGTCCATGTGTGCGTGTGCGTGTGGGTGCGCGTGTGTGCACCTGCGCGCGTGTAAATGTGGCTGAGGGCGCATGTACCGGTCAGCGCGTGCCTCACGTCACTTTGAGAGAAAACGTCTTCTCTCAGTATGAGCTACGTTAAGGAAACAATTAAAACTGAATTAAACTGTCAGGCCTCTGGCAAGACTAGCCCGGCTCCATTTCAAATAAAAGTCACCCAGGGAAGAACTTTATCAGAGTGTGTCTCAGCTACTTGGGTGGAAGGGCAGGGCAGAAAAGCCTTACTGGTTCAGGTCTGGAAGAATGGTACCTAGTGAATAAATCCATATGCAGCCAGAAAGCAAAACTAACTGTGAGGAGTGGGGGAGTTTTTAAAAGGCATATCCTGTTCCTCTTCCACATTCTACTTGGTGCAGTTTAAAATTGGACAGTTCAAAAGATTCTTTTTTAAAGTGCATCCTCTGCCACCCCCCGCTGTGCTTTCTCAGCCCAGTGCCTGTTTGAGAGCTTGCTATTCCAAATTACCTGACATATGCTAATTGTATTGTCCTTATAAGCAATTGTTTATTTCTAAATGTAAAAAATCATACGCGTTAGGATTTCATCCCCTAAATAGACTTTTTTTTTTTTTCTTTTACACTTGACAATCGCAGTAAGAGTTTTTAACCTTTAGGTTCGACTTCCCAGACGCAAGACCTGACACGAAGAGATAAGCCCTGGCGTGCACGAGTCTGCTCTTGGCCCCTGAGCTTGAGGCGGACCAGGTCGTCCCGGAATTTCCGAACGGGCAAGATCTAGGCTTCCTTCCCACGCATAAACAGACGCTTATTGTGGGCTAAAAGATTAGCCCGGTGAGACATACAGAAAGAGACGGGGAGATGGAGGTGAGCAAGGACCCAGTCCAAGCATAGGTACACACTGGCGGCGTTACTTCGGAATTGGATCGGGGAAGGAGCCACATCCTAGGTCGGGGCCGTGGACACCCAAAGCCGCGTTGAGCCACAGGGCAGCGCTGTGCTTGCGGGCTGGGGCTCCCTCTCTCCGCCTTTCCTTCTCCTACCCTTTCCCCTCTCTTCTATCGATACATACTCTTCTCGCCTTTCTCATATGGGTTAATAAAAACAATAAATTATAGCCTGTAGAAATTTACAAAGGCCACGGGAGTAAATTGGACGGCTGCGCGCTCGGCTTCCTCCCTGCCGATTGCCGGCTTCAGCTGCAAACCGAAGCCCCCTGTAGACAGCGATCCAGAACCGCAGTTCCCCGCCGCACGCTTCTGCTGCGGATTCGCACAGCCAGACAGCGTCTCCCCACGTGCTGGCGACTGTTGACTCTCCTTCTCTTCCAACAACCAGTCTCTTCCAGACTGTTATCCGAGCTGCGACCGAGTCCCCCTACAAAAGAACTCGGGTAGCGGCCCACCGAAAAGCTCTTCGGGGCTCTGGAGCGCCTCAATTCGGTTCTGGCCCAGAGAAGTTCTCCTCTAGTGCTGCTTTTTCAATCAATGTTTATTTCTTAGCGGGTCTTGGGGGAGGTGCGAGGTTTGGGGAGAGCCAAAGGGCAGAGCACTTTGAAGGTGAGATTTTCTTCGTACCTCCCTCGCCCCACCTTGGAGTTCTCCGACGTGGGGAAGGGAGAAGAAGCGAGAAAAGGAAGGGGCTTCTGATTCGAGGGGCGACAAGGAAGTAATGAATCTGCGAAGTGTTCAGAAGAAAACTCACTCAGCAGAGCGAATGAGCTCCCCCACTCATGTCCAATTTCCAGCAGTACCTGCTCTGCCTTCAGATAACGTTGCAGTCATTCTTCACCCAGTGCGTGAAAACCCGCAGCCTTCTATAAATTCCTCATTCACTGACCCGCGTGTCTCCCACAAACGGTTCTACAGTTAGAGGTTAATAATAGAAATGTTCAAGAAGGCCACACTAGTGGTTATCAGTAATACCTGATCCAATTAAAAGATGTCTCGAAGGAGGTAATGAAAGTAACACCAGATGTTAATGAGTACCCAAAGATGGGTAGGTGGACATTGCTGATACCAATGTTGCATAAGTCGATTCCAACATAAATCACACTGAGACAATTAATAGGGATATTAAATAATATTCTCTACATAGTTAAATGAGTGTTTAAATAAACTTCTACTGTATAATATATTTAAATTGATATTAAAATATGCAACTTTATATTCTTTGATTTAAATATCTAATGCTGTTTTCCCTTATACTCAAATACTATCTTAAGCCTACTGGTTGAATAAAATGAACTAAAAATGCAACTAAGTGCCCCTATTTAGGCTCCACTTAAGAATCACTAGGTATGGTGCTTAGCTTTTTATAAAAATCATTACACCCTCTAATTGGCTGTAAATTGGGCCTGCTCTCGTATTTCACATCTGTAGATACCAACAGTTCTTAAACAGTGGAAATTCTGTGCACATTTATATAATCTGCTGAAAGTATAAACAATGAAGAATGTGGCTCGAATTTATTCATATTTTTGTACTGACAGATGAGGCATTTTAGTTTCAGCTGAATGAAAGGACTTTTAACAGATGAATTTAAAGTTAGCACTGGAACTGGACAAAAAGAAGGGAGCTATTGAAAAATAGTATTAGCATTAGGAATGCACCCTGAATTTAAACACATGGGCAAAAATATTGACAACAAACTATGCCTTTTCTTCATGACTTGGTTTTGTTTTGTTTTTACTTTTAATTGTGATAACTCTCCCATTCTTTAAGAGGCATATCACAAATAAGATAAATAAAAAGTGGAATTGCTTAGGGTCCTCCCCCCCATTTTTCTATATAAAAACACTAAACTTTGTCTCAAAATAATCTTACTGGAATATACCGTCAACCTGAGTTTTCAGAAAGAGCCAAATGAGAATCTTCAAGCAATAGACTAAAGAACAGTAATAAGAGTTACTCTACCAAAATATTTAGCTAGTGTGGAAATGTTGCTTGTAAAGAATTTTCAGCACATACAATACTGCATTTCTGAATTACTGCATTTCCAAATTCAGTCTCATGAAGAAAGAGGGAGGGAAAAATACTGTCTCACTCTATGCATAATTGGTGATGTAAATTTAGAATAACTAGCATTTCTAGAAAGACTGTGCTTTTTTATATTAACCTTTAGTCTTTGGTGAGGGTTCCTTCTCAAATTACATAAAATGTACTTTAAGAAGCACTCACTACCTGCTACAGATGTCCAAGAAAAACGGAATTATGGAAGTCGGAAACATATGGCAGTTGCCTATTGCACAAGGAAGGTACATATGAAAGTTATAAATTTCTTTCTTTAAGTCAGCATTGTAAACGCATTTTATAGGGTTCACAGTATGTATTACATCTGTAGATTTAATTTTTGAAATATATGTTTTCTTGGAGATGTTTGTGGTTTAGGAGTCTAAGAGAAAAAACTCATCTTTATGTCTCAGAAATAAAGAAAAAAAACAACAAATAAAAATAAATATGTGGAGAGGCAAATATTTTTTTCTTTTAATTTCCCAGCTGGTATACTGAAAAGGACATCAGACCATCTACTGGCTAAGGATTACTCACAACACAGAAGTTGCTGGTCAGCAGGGAGTGCTGCATTTATTGAGTTCCCGCTCTGAAGAAGCAGAGATGTCAACCTGAGCAAAGCCAGCTTGGGGCCCATATAAAACCCACCAAAGTAAGATTTGGACCAGGCAAATATCAAAACATCACCAATTCAATCTGCTCTTGAGAAAAATTTTCCACTACTTTCTTATCTATTCCCCATCAAAATATTATATTTAATTTTATTTAACATCCTGAAACTATGTTTTGATTACAATCATAATTTAATATTACATATTCAGTATTATCAACGGATACCAAGAACTTTCTAATGCCAAGGTATCTTCCTTTAAACCTACAAAGTTATTTTAAAATAATCCCTCCAATTTTCTAACAGAAGCCCCCTGTGGTATCTTTAAATTTAATTTTAATTTGTGGATTTTAAGAGTCACAGCTCTCTTGTTTCAGTTTATTTGGAGAAATGTTAGAAGCAAGTTATGTGAATGGTCCTGGTCAAAAAGGAGTTTAAACAAATATATACTTGTTTCAATACCCTAAGAGTGGGGCAGGTGATTACAGGTAAGGTCGCTGTGGGTTCATATCAAGAAAACCAACCTCAGATTTCCTTTGTTGAGGCACAGGAAAAAAAAAAAACACCAAAAAACAAAACAAAACAAAAAACTCCCGCACAAGCTTTATCTCAGCTGTGCTGTACTAGAATATCATTTACTTTTTGGGAGGAGGCGGTGGTAATGCAAAATAACAGCACATGTACTCTTCCCAGACATAAGTTTTCTTTAGTCATGCATTGAGTTCCATTTGTGATCAATTGTTGAGTGGTCGCCTGTGTAGGCTTTCTCTTCTTCAGTTCTTGCCTTAGTGAAGGCTAGTCCTGGCCAAGCGTTTGACCACTGGATCTATATGGCGCTGTAAGTACTTGAGCTTTCATTATTGGAGGCCTCCAAATAGGTAGGTGGAGAGAAATCCCTGAAGCTCAGATAGGACTCTCAGTTTCTTCTTCTTCTTCTTTTAAAATCTATTCACAGACATTTAAGAACAAGAAAAGTGCCAGGGAAATTTCTGATTTCCTCTTTTTCTATGTTTTAGAAACATAGAAAGTTCCCAACCTGACCTTCTCAGGCCATTCTTCTCCCAGCCTCCTACCCTGCTTAACATTTATAATTAGAGATTTTCAAGGGGGAACTCCTATAATAGCATTTATTACTCATTATTAGTTAATAACAAAAACAGCAATAACAGTAAAACTAAATCAGTACAGTTTCCAAGGGTACTCTAGAATCCCTGGGGCGGATCCGGCTGGTAAAACATTTAGAAATTCTCATTCTCGATGTGGTTCCACACTTAAAATTAAAATCCAGTCTGGGTTTCTGAAGCTCGTTTTGCTTTGGTCAATATCTGCGTTTTCTTTTATTTGTTTCCGTTCCCTTTTGGGTTTGATGCCTTTTCTTTTTTTTTCATTGCCGAAGACAATCTGATTTACAGTTTGACTGAGAGTTGCATTTCTGTTTAGAAGGTGAAACGTCCAAGTCAGTTAGCCAAATTATTCCCCGACGGCTCCAGTCTTGCGCCAGAGTCCCAGAGTCAGTTATTTTTATGTCCGACTGTATTTCAAATGTGCACGGTGATAAATAAAACCCGCCTCAACCTGCAAACTATCTTTGCAGCTTGTGTGACGAGGAACAATTGACAAAAATTAACCTAGCCAAAACGTTGGGGTTCTCCAGAACGGCTGGAGCATAAATCAGCGCTGGGCGGCTTCGGGAAGCGGCGCGCTCGAAGCTGCGCGTCCGCTGCAGCCTCGACTCTCTGCAGTGGCTGGGCTCGCCTCGCCCGAGGGGCTGGGGATCTGCCCCAGGGATCGGAGCGGGAAGCTGACTAGGTCGCGGGTTCAGAGTCATCCATGGAAGGGTCTTGTTGGGTGGGAAAGGCATGGCCACGCCTAAGCGATCCCCTAATTCAAGGATTGTCCAGTGGGATGTCTGAGTGAAATCAAAGAGGACTGGAGAGGCAAACTTGGCGGGGGGTGGGGGAGATAGAATTGAACACGGAGTACAACCCCTGACTCTCTCTGGAAAACAGAAGAGTTTTCCTGATTGCTCAAGTCACTTAAAAGAGATATTCGTCTCAGCTATTAACAAATACACCCTCTTTACGGGGAAACCAAGAAAGGTGCCTTGGGAAGCTCTCTGCTGAGGCGGCGCTGTTGCTGCTCCGAGTCCGGAGCCCGCCGCCGCGTCGTTACTTCCCAGGGCAACCGCCGCGTGTAGGAACCTGCTCCCGCAGCGCCCGCACTCAGTCGCTCCCTTCCCGCGAGCGCTAAGCCGAAGCTGCGCCTTGGGGTCGAGCGGGTCCGGCAAGGCGGGGTGGGGGTGGGGGTGGGGAGGGCCTCGGCCGGTCGCCGGCGGCAGCGGCGGGGGCGCGCGACCACAAGCTCTCTGACTCGCGCTCCGACTCGCGCTCCGCGGCCACGGATTTTGTTGATAAGTGCAAAGAACAGCACTCTTGGTGCTAAGTGCGCAGTAAGTGCAAAGAATAAATACATCACCTCCTGGGACGTCTGTCCTGAAAAGGCCCTCAGCCACCTGCCGTACAGACTCGGCTGAGGCTTATTGACTAGTGTGAGCGCCCGCGCCTCCCCTTGCGGGCGGCGGGGTGCCCAGAGCGGCGCCGGGCTCCTGCGGTCAGAAAAGCCCAGCAATGACGCAGACTCGTACGCCCGCACCGGCGCGCACAAGGTGCCCGGGCCTTGCGCACTGTTCCAGGGCGTGCGGGGCGGCGCCCAGGGCCTCCGATACAGCGCCCGCCGCTGCGTAGAGGCTCCGCAGGCTGTCAATCACGGCCTCTGACGGCGCGGGAGGACGAAGTCGGGGCAGAGAAGACCGTTTCTGCCTCATACATATTTGAATTAAATTTCCTTTCAAAATAGGTTAAAGTGAGTGAAAACCTAAAGCCTCAGGCCGGCAGCTCTAACTTCCGAGGGGCGCCGGGCCCTGCTTGTCTGCGTGCAGCGCGGGGAGTGGGTCGGCCGTCCGCGGCTGGGGTCTGGCGGCCGCGCCCCCGGGGCTTGGACCCCTCTGGGCTCCGGGGCTGCGCGGCGCACGCCTCTGCTCACCCTGGCGCGGAGTCCCGGGCCATTGTGGACCTCGCCAGCCTCGCCACCCAGGGTTTCCTCCCCCGAGGGCACAGAGCCGACCCCACCCCTGCCTCTGGCCTCCCCCGAGGGCACAGAGCCGACCCCACCCCTGCCTCTGGCCTCCCCCGAGGGCACAGAGCCGACCCCACCCCTGCCTCTGGCCTCCCCCGAGGGCACAGAGCCGACCCCACCCCTGCCTCTGGCCTCCCCCGAGGGCACAGAGCCGACCCCAGCCCTGCCTCTGGCCTCCCCCGAGGGCACAGAGCCGACCCCACCCCTGCCTCTGGCCTCCCCCGAGGGCACAGAGCCGACCCCACCCCTGCCTCTGGCCTCCCCCGAGGGCACAGAGCCGACCCCCACCCCTGCCTCTGGCCTCCCCCGAGGGCACAGAGCCGACCCCACCCCTGCCTCTGGCCTCCCCCGAGGGCACAGAGCCGACCCCACCCCTGCCTCTGGCCTCCCCCGAGGGCACAGAGCCGACCCCACCCCTGCCTCTGGCCTCCCCCGAGGGCACAGAGCCGACCCCCACCCCTGCCTCTGGCCTCCCCCGAGGGCACAGAGCCGACCCCCCACCCCTGCCTCTGGCCTCCCCCGAGGGCACAGAGCCGACCCCACCCCTGCCCGCCGGCCCTCGGCCCGCCCGGTTCTAGAGGGTTCGGGCACCGGCGGAGGCGGACGGAGCTGGCTCAAGACGCGATCCCGCACGGCTTTGTTTCGTGACCCTGACCGCGTTCCCTTAACCTCCTCAGAGTTACAACGGGGATACTAATCCTTGCCGGGGTCGTCCGCCGGGTGGTGGTGGCAGGTTCTATTCCTGTGGGGGAAGGAGGAGTTGGTAGAAACAACCGTCTCGCTGTTCCCTGACCGTCCAGATTGGGGGTGGAAGCTGGAGGTGATACAGGCCTCGGCCTGCGACCTCCCAGATGATGGCAACTCGTGCGTGTTTAGGTTGCTCTGTCTTCCAAGCTTTGGAAGGATGTGAAGGGCCAGGGTACCAGGTGGAGACACTGGGCTCCCTTAGGGACCGTGGGCAGCACTGCCCCAGCCCGGCCTGGGCGGAGCAGCCTCGCTGAGTACTTCCCGCGGGCTCAGGCCGGCCCCGCGCCCTTTGCTCGGCTCCTTGTGGATCTCTCCACCTCGCCGCGGGTAGCAATTATGCGGAGCAGGAGCTGAGTTTCGAGCCCACGGAACCCAGGATGAAAAGAAAGCCCTATAGGTTGCGGAGATCTGCGGTCACGAGGGAGGCAACCCGGACTCGTGCAGAACCAGCCCCGGAGAAGACACTGCCCTCTGTGCCAAGTCTCTGCAGAGTCTCTAGAGGAAGAAGTATCCCAACACTTTATAAAACGTATAAAACTATCTGGAAAAGGAGGCATCCATATGGATGGACAGAGACAATTAGAAATAAAAGGTAATTAGAAGGAGAAACTAGAAAGGAATAGTAATATACGTTTTCTTTTCACTCAAGTGCAGGTTAACCCCAAACTAAACTAACCCTCAAACAAAAAAGACTTAAATTTTCCCACTTACCATTATCATTGCCTCAGATAGTGGTCTATGAATGAGTTCCTCCCTCTTTGCTCCATTAAAAAACCCAGGACACTGCACCTAATAAGTTTCTTGACTTCTCTCATTAGTGAGATTCTATTTAGTTTGTTTTGTTGCTTTGTTGTTGGTTAGAAAGCCACATTTCACAAGTTTATAAGTAGGTCAGCTATTTCAATCTATTCCCATCATGAATCATAGTAGACCAAAAATTAAAGGCAAAATGACCTCTGTATGGGGTAGTGATCTAAGATACTTATGGACTCTCAGTTACATAGTTATTTCTAAGAAGACTTTATTTTTAAAAAATGAAAAACATTTTGGGGCAGTTACAGTTACATTAGTACATGTTGTGGAAATAAGCTTGAGTTAGAAAAAAATGATTAGAAACAGCTGTGACGTTAATATTTCAAAACCTGAAGTATTCAGTATGCTCAGTATCTACTTTTCATCATATTTTTTTTCTTGTGCATCCACATAATACACTACTCCCTGTGTGTAATACAAGACACTTGTTTAATAAAGCAAATGATTGTCTGTGTCAGGGACATTTGGTCCTCTCTCCCTCTCCCAGCCCATGTGCAGTAGATCAAAGTCCTGAATTACCTCTGTCTTTCTAAAGGCAGCCAGATGGTGTCTTGATTTTTCTTCAGAATTTTTAGCAACAGAATTCAAAGGGCTAGAGAATCTGATGCTACAGACGGAAGCTTTACTCAGGTAAGTTATTTTAAATTAATATCGTACCTACCTTACCTTATTCCTAAAGTTTTGAGGAGTCTCATGAGAATACATATAATAAATATGAAAATGGTTAGTAAAAGATGAGAATGAGGTAAAAGAGAAATCACAATCCAAAGTCAAAATAGGAAGGAAAAGTGAACTCTGATATGCATGTGGAGTCTTAGTTATTGAAAAGAAACTTTAAATTTATCTCTGAGCTTTCTAATAACAAGAGTAAAAGGTAAAATATGATTTTCATTGAGCCCAAGGAAAAATCACATCAGTTCCTTATAGTGATCAATACATTCCCTAAGGTGATGAGGATGAGGATGATATGAGCAGCAGCAGCAATGGTATGTTTTACAGATATTTATAATATTCCTACTGGGATATTTTTACTTTGTTATAGTTAGATTAGAGCTGCTTCTCTCATAGAGGCAGTTTGGTATTTGGAAAGAACTCTGGAATCAGAGAGACCTGAATTTATTGCTGGCTTCTGCACTTAGCATTATGCTATAATCCTTGGCAAGGCCCTTAATCTCTCTGTTTCTCTCTGACACCTAGTTTTCTTTATAAAATGGAGACAATCTATCCCATAGGTTTATAGAGAGAATATTCCAGAGCCTAAAACTAAGAAACTTTCTATGAGTGTTAGGCTATTAGTGTGGTATTTATTGTTATTAACATAATACAAATGTTAGTTTTCTTCTTTTCCACAGCTAAACAGCATTCAAGGGCACTTGTACTTTTGGGCCTCAGGGCAAATGAGAATGCCAGGGTTTGGACTTGATGACTGTCAGTACAGTTAAATGAGCAAGGCCTGTGAGTTCACATACCTTTCCTACTTGCCTGAAGTGGTTAAATTTCTGGAGACAGTAGAGAATATTGGTTAGATGGGCCTTGTGGTGAACCAGTGGGTTATTCTTGAAACTTCAGGTCTCCATGGGGAGTCTGTACAGCATCCCCACCCCTAGTCATCAGTGAGAGTGACACCTTGATACTGGGATGAGTCAAGGCATGAGTGAGTTTCAAGAGGAAGTAGCTCTATCACTGAGCATTATTTAGGTCAGGGTCAGGAGCACTATGGATTTGCAGGTCACTACAGAAAGTCAGTATTTTTATTGAGTATAGGAGATTTGGAGCAGGAGCTAAATACAAGGTGATATTTCTCTTGCTCTGCCTCTTACAGGATAGAACTTTTAAACCAGCACTGAGATACAGCCAGTTCGCCCCCATTTGGCAAAACCTATGCCTGATGTTTTGTTGAGTTCAGCAAACTAGTTGTTAACATGGCACTTGTAATCAGGGTTCTCTCTCAGGTGGGTGCCCAGGCAGCTTCCCAATGTGGAAATCACAAATTTATATTTCTTACTCTTTTTAAACATTCATCAGTGCAACAGCATATTCTAAGTGCCTGTAGTAATGTTCATTCTGTCCATAGGTGAAAAAAAATTGCAATTAAGGATGCCAGTCAAGAAACAATATGGAAATATCTTAAATAAGTCTTATTTTTTGTCAAGTATTATTTAATATTTTAAAATTCTTATAATCTAGTTTTGTGCATCTGTTTTATTGTTCTTATTTAAGTATTAGATGCATGAAATAATAAACTACCTTTCTATTTATTATTTTATACTTAAAAGGGTCATTAGGGCAGAGAACCAGTTGCTAAATTATTTGAACCCCACCACTGTTCTAAACTAAGTATTTGCAAAGGATTCAGTAGTGGTTCTAGGTTTTATGGAAACAAGTTCTCAGTCCTGGATCCACTGTTTAAGACAACTGGCCTCGCCTGACCTGTGGTGGCTCAGTGGATAAAGCATCGACCTGGAATGCTGAGGTCGCCGGTTCAATACCCTGAAATTGCCTGGCCTAAGGTACATATAGGAGTTGAAGCTTCCTGCCCCTCCCCCCTTTCTCTCTCTCTCTCTCACTCTCTCTCTCCTCTCAAACTGAATAAATAAAAAAATTTAAAAAGAGAGTATTTTTAAGACAACTGACCTCTTAGAAATCTCCTTTAGTCCCTCTTCCTTCTTCCATATTTCATTGTTCAGTTCCCACTAAACTCTTACCCTCTCCTCCTGCTAAATCCTGTGTATTGATAATGGATTAAATATCAATTGAGTGTATCTAAGTCTCTACATTTCCCAAGATTATTTGTATCTTTAAAAAGTATGGAGGCCCTGGATGGCTGGCTCAATGGTAGAGCATCAGCCCGGTGTGTGGAAGTCTCAGCTTTGATTCCTGGCCAAGGGACAAAGGAGAAGTACCCATCTGCTTCTCCACCCTTCCCCCTCTCCTTTCTCTCTATCTTTCTCTTCCCTTCCCGCAGCCAAGGCTCCAGTGGAGCAAAGTTAGCCTGGGTGCTGAGGGTGGCTCCATGGCCTCCGCCTCAGATGCTAGAATGGCTCCTATTGCAGCAGAGCAATGCCCCAGAGGGGCCAAGCATCGCCCCCTGGCGGGCATGCTGAGTGGATCCCAGTCAGGCACACACGGGAGTCTGTCTGTCTACCCCTCAACCCCCACCACTTCTCACTTCGGAAAAATACAAAAAAAAAAAAAAAGGAGATGTATATGTGCATGTTTGACCTATTCTACTAGATTGTAAACTTCATGATGTTTATGCATTTACTGATAAAATTTAGAACAGCAGATAATTTGTTGCAGGTTGAGGCAGTCCCATGACTAAGATGCCAAGAAGCAGCATGGTATAGCAGGATAGGTAAAGACTTGGAGTTGGAAGAAGCTCAGGGTTTTGTTTTGATCGCTGACCCCATGATCTTGTACTGTCTTCTGATTCTAAGTATTTTTTGTTTATTTATTTATTGAGAGAGGGAAGGAGAAAGAGACAGAAATATTGAGCAGCTCCTGTATATGCCCTGGTTGGGGAATTGAACCAGCAACCTCTTTGCTCCAGGTCGAGGCTGCAACCAACTGAGCTTTATGGCCAAGGCTTCATTTTTATTTTTAGAGGGACAGAAAGAAAGAAGTGGGGGGAGGGAAGCATTCATTTGTTGTTCCACTTAGTACTGCCACCTAGCACCAACATTTTATGATCCTCAATCCACTTTCCAGCTGAGTGTAATCTCATCCTCCTCTTATTAGTCTTCATGGCATCTTATTTCTCCCTCTTTCAGGAATGTAACATATCCTACTTTACATTAAAATTATTAGAAACTATTTCTTATTTTCTCTATTAGATCACAAGCCTCATGAATGATGAAATGCCTACATCAATATTACCAGAAGATCAGCCTGTGTTTTGCACCACGCTACTCAATAAACTTTTTTTTTAAGTGAGAGAGAGAGATAGTGACAGACTGAGACAGACAGACAGTAAGGGAGAAAGATAAGAAGCATCAACTCATAATTGCTATGCCTTATTTGTTCATTGATTGCTTTTTCATATGTGCCTTGACTGGGGACTCTAGCCAAGCCAGTGACCCCTTGCTCAAACCAGCAACCTTGGGCTCAAGCCAGTGACCCAAGCCATGACATGGGGTCATGTCTATGATACCACACTCAAGGCGGTGACCCTGTGCTCAAGCTGGTGAGCCCACACTCAAGCCTGAGGAGCCCACACTCAAGCCTGAGGAGCCCACACTCAAGCCCGCGACCTTAGAGTTTCAAACCTGTGTCCTCAGCATCCCAAGCTGACAGTTTAACCATTGTGCCACAGCCAGTTCAGGGCTCAATAAATCTTTTTGATTGAATCGTATTTGACCCTTTATTTATAGCATCCATTAATTTTATGTAGAAAGAGGGCTGGCTAACACTCTGTCACTGTGTGGGACTGGTAAACGTAGGCCTTCTCTATCAAGTCCTGCAGTCCTGTCTCCATGTCAGCCGGGATATGCACAGTCACTCTTGTGCAAGGTGTCTGTGGGATATAGGCTGAACATTCCAGAACAAATATACTACTCCTTTTCTTAGCAAATGCACCAAATATGGCAGAAGGCAGACTTTATGATTGCTTTTTGTGATGGAATTTTCCTCACCTAATGAGGGTAGATAGAGGGTATTGAGCAGTGTCATGTGTAGCAAGCAATGGGGTCCAGCTGGACCTGGGAAGGGGGTTCAGAAAGGTTTGCTAGTTCTTGTGGCAGGGCTTTCTTGGACTTTTTTCTTCTTCTTTTTTTGTATTTTTCTGAAGCTGGAAACAGGGAGAGACAGTCAGACAGACTCCCGCATGTGCCCGACCAGGATCCACCCGGCACGCCCACCAGGGGGCGATGCTCTGCCCCTCCGGGGCGTAGCTCTTTCGCGACCAGAGCCACTCCAGCGCCTGGGGCAGAGGCCAAGGAGCCATCCCCAGCACCCGGGCCATCCCTGCCCCAATGGAGCCTCGCTGCGGGAGGGGAAGAGAGAGACAGAGAGGAAGGAGAGGGGGAGGGGTGGAGAAGCAGATGGGCGCTTCTCCTGTGTGCCCTGGCCGGGAATCGAACCCGGGACTTCTGGACGCCAGGCCGACACTCTACCACTGAGCCAACCGGCCAGGGCTTCTTGGACATTTTTGACCACTCCCTGAATCTTTCCCGGGAAAAGGAGATGGAAAGGAATGAGAACACAGTTACACTCTGTTGAAGTGTATTTATATGAATTGCTCTTCTGTCTTCAGTGGATTTCAGCATACGGCTGCAGGCAGAACTGGTAGGCTGTCTTCTAGGACAGTCCTGGTGGGAGAAGGATACAGTATATTCTCACAAAAAGGCACTTCCTTGCTTCCTCTACTAGTTGGGTCACTGGGCCTGCAGCCCTGCCCCTAGCTCAGTACTCTATGTGCTCCTTAAACTATGCCTCCTCCAAGCAGCCGTGTATGCTGTGACCCACCCAGAGATCCAGCCAGGACTGGCTGGCACAGCATTCCTGCACTTCCTCCCAGAGACTGGTGCTTCAGAGGCTTCTGCTGCTGTTGCTGGCTGCCACCAAGTTTCTTGACTTGCCTATTGTCTTAGTTATTGATACCATCTTCATGCCACTTAACTTCCCATTTAACTACACATGTGCTTAGGTCTTGAAGGTTGGAGGCCCTGCTTCCAAGTTTGCTGTGGAAAGGGAAGAGGGAATGTACGGGGAGAGCAGACTCATCTAAATTAGCTCAGCCTGGAAGTGACACTTGTAACTTGCGTTCACATTTCATTATTGAAGAACTCAATCCCAAAGCCTCACATATCTGCAGAGGAATCTGGGAAATGTAGTATTTCTTCCCTCCCCTCTCCATCTGGGAAATAAAAATAAAACTATTTGATAATTACCTAGCTTTTCCTCTGTCACAAATTTTGATGAGAAACTTCTCTCTTTTCTGTACAAGGGAATTTCCAAAGCTAGTATGCCCCAGATTCAAAAGTGCAGAGAAAGTAGAATCCACTGTGTAATTAGGTATAAAAACTAAGATGAGTATTATAGGCAATATTTGGTTTTTGCTCTTATGGAGCTGGGTCAAGGACAAAGTTCTCTTTGAGGTCAGGGAGAATTACATTCTGGGGAATGAAAGCAAGGTGTCTGGAGGAAGATGAGGATGTGAAGAGCCAAAGGATATACACTTATTAGGAAACAGCCATCCCAGTATTAAAAACCCTAAACCCACCTATTACAGATTTCCATAGTATTTTTATTATCAAAGTCAATTCCAATGACTTGGAACTTGGGAAGGTTTAGCCAAGCTGTAGTGATATTCCAAAACCCAGGAATTAATTGTATCTTATCTGGCCTTTTACTTTTAGTCTTAATACATGCTATCAGCGCTCTCCCTTCCTTCTTCGTCTCTGTTAACATTTTATTTGTGTCTTTAATGATTTAACAGATGTCAAACTTTGTTATGGGTTTGACAGAGGTTGGTGTTGCTTAAATATCTTTGCCCAGGTCTGGTTCATTTATGAGGGGATAACAGACCACTGATGTCATTTTCATGTGCTTTGATGGAAGTTTTAGCCTCTTAACATCCCTGTGGAAGGATGGTTACACTTCTAAAGTGGTTGCTGCCTTCTGGTTAAGTTCTTTTCCCAACACACTCTTGCATTTTACTTTCTCACTGAACAGTATGTTGTAATACCATTTAGGATAGTTGTTTCAACACCAGCACACTCAAAATTTCCAGATGAAAAGTATAGTTAAGAGAAAAAAAATGCTCAAAATCTCAAGTTTCTAGGAGGGATGATGTACATTGCTCACTGAGCTGTATTTCTAGTCTTCAAAGAGACTAGAAAAAACTTTGTGTTGTCTATTCTTAGAACAATTACATTTATTGTTTAAAGTAACCTGACATATTATTCTCACTCCTGATTTTGTGTGTGAGTAGGTCTTACAAGTCCGGCCAGAGTCTTAGAAACTGCATGATTGGTTAATGTTCAGTGGCCATATTCAGAGCACCCAAGAAAGGCTCTAGCCAAAGAGAGGGATTAAATGGGAATACATTAATTCCAGGAAATGTATCCGGTAAACCGGATACATTCTTTGCTGACCACAGAGAAGACCTGGCATTTACCTCTAGGAATTTATAGCTGAATAAACTGTGTGAAAAATCAAAATTAACTGTATAAATAGGGCAGGGAAAGAATGGTCAGAGGCAATTAATTCAGTACTCATATCTAAAGGAGACTTGAAAAAAATAAAAAAATAATAAATAAAGGAGACTTGGGTAAACATAATTGGCCGATATCTTTTTAGGCAGAAATATTTTTTAAAATCCATGTAGAAGTCAGGGCCAAGTGAAAGAGAAAGAGTTGAGAGTTTGTTTCTGGTGCATTTACTGTCTGCGTGACTTTGGGAGAAGTTCTTTCAATTTTATGAGCCTCCATTTCCTCAACAGAATAAGAGAGTAATATGGACCCTGGCAAATACATTAACTGATTATGTGGGTTAGAGCAATGGTCCCCAACCTTTTTTGGGCCACGGACTGGTTTAATGTCAGAAAATATTTTCACAGACCGGCTTTTAGGGTGGGACGGATAAATGTATCACGTGACCAAGACAAGTGTCAAGTGTGAGTCTTAGATGGATGTAACACAGGGAATCTGGTCATATTTTAAAAATAAAACATTGTTCAGACTTAACTGTAAATAAAACGTAAATAATGTAAGTTATTTATTCTTTCTCTGCGGACCGGTACCAAATGGCCCATGGACCAGTAACAGTCTGTGGCCCGGGGGTTGGGGACCACTGGGTTAGAGGAGACAGTATATTTGAAAGTGCTTTAAAATGGGCAAATGCTGCATTAAGGCAAAGGCAAAGAGAGGCCTTAATTCTGTACTCTTTCCTCTCTACTTTCTGCATTATCCGCTTTCCCACCTGACATCCACGCACACACTGCTGTGACTCCATAGCAGCACAAGGAAAGACTTGGACAGGAAACAACACTTTTGGTGGAGGTGGTGTGAAAATGATTGTTTTTTCTGTATGTAATTTGGTACCTCAAGTAAATATAAAAATGGTAATTTTGCTGAAGACTGTTCTTCCCCACCTTCCTCCAAAAAAAAAGGTGTGATTCCAGCTGCTAAAAGCATTTACTATGTGAATGGAAATAATTTAACTACCATAGGATGTGGCACTCAGTGGCTTCAGATTAGTTCTCTGAAAATCAATTTGCCAAATTACCAATTGCAGCACACCACGAGGCATAGGTCTTTTACCAAGTGAAAGAGAATTTGTAAAGAACCTTCTTACCAGTCGAAGGAGAGCTGGGCAGGGGATACACCTGCAGAGATAGAGAAGACAGTAAAGTGTGTTTAAAGGAAGCTAAGCCATTCACTAAGCCATTCACATCTTAAAAAATGTTGAGTCCTGGCCCTGGCCGGTTGGCTCAGCGGTAGAGCGTCGGCCTGGCATGCGGGGGGCCCGGGTTCGATTCCTGGCCAGGGCACATAGGAGAAGTGCCCATTTGCTTCTCCACCCCCCCCTTCCTCTCTGTCTCTCTCTTCCCCTCCCGCAGCCAAGGCTCCATTGGAGCAAAGATGGCCCGGGCGCCGGGGATGGTTCCTTGGCCTCTGCCCCAGGTGCTAGAGTGGCTCTGGTTGTGGCAGAGCGACCCCCCCCCCAGGGGCAGAGCATCGCCCCCCTGATGGGCAGAGCATTGCCCCTGGTGGGCGTGCTGGGTGGATCCCGGTCGGGCACATGAGGGAGTCTGTCTGACTGTCTCTCCCTTTTTCCAGCTTCAAAAGAAAAAAAAAAAATGTTGAGTCCTGGATAATTGCTTCAGCATCTGAAATGTGAGTGATATGGGAAATGGAAAACTGAGCTTCACTATCAGATCGACTGAAAACTACTGCTGTGAACAATCACCAAAATTCACAATAATTCTGGATTAATCATTCAACTACTTGGTCAGACCAGTAAACAGTGACTATTGATTCAAATAAGAGTGGGTTGGGTCTAAATTACTTTCCCCATCGTGTGTGTGTATGTGTGTGTGTGTGTGTGTGTGTGTGTGTGTGTGTGTGTGTGTGTGTTGAGGAAGGAAAACCTTGCAGTGGTGCCATTTAGGCAATGGAGATTTTCAAAGCTGGGTGAGAGTTAGGCTCATAGTTTTCTATATTTTATGCAGTTTGGAGCAGGATCCAGAATGATGTCAATAAGATAATAGTGGATGCAAATGCTAAGGGTTAAATAGCCCATTGGACCCAAATGTACAGACCCATCCTATGGGTCCAGGCACAAAAAGGCCAATCAGGTTTCACAAGTACCCACAATGGGCTCGGGCTCTGGTTAGAAATGGTTCTGGAACCTCCTCAGGTGGTCAGAGATATGGGTTGATGGTATCAGTGACAGCTTCTGAGTACAGTGAAATGCCAAGGCAGTGGATGTTGGACCAAAAGTCAGGAACCCCAAGTTCTGGTTCCAGTGCTTCCTTTAAATTTATGTAGACTCTTGCTTCTTTAACTCTCTGCAAAGAACATTTTTAAAAAAAATTTCCAATCGACTTTGGGCTGTCACATGGTCCTGGTGTATATGACATAAACTTAAATTATGCCATGTATGACTTACCAGGTAAATTGATGACAGACAAACTGGTCTACACTCAGATTAGTGAGATGAGTGTACTGATCATGGGCTTAATGTGACAGAAATGTCAAATTACTGTACATTTTTAAGTGTCTAGTCTCCATTTTTTATCTTACTCTGTATGGACTAATAACAAGCAGTTTACAGATTATCACTGGAGTAGATGTTCTCTCTAAGTTGTTTTCTGCTTTGAAACTTTATAAATGCCCATGTAGGAGAGTCAAAAATCTTTCAACTATGATGATACTTCAATTATGGGTAATTATTAGAGAATGAGATTGTAAAACTACATATTACTTTAGAAAATAGAAGCTTAAAATACTGGTTAAGAAGTTGCTGGTTGTCTTGCAACTTTCATTTCTTCTTCTTTCTTAGTGTTAGTACCCACAATCTTTAGCTGGACTCATGACCCCTACAATAATAACTACATTTCCCCAACCTCCTTGCAACTAGGTGTGATTCTTTCTTAAGTTCTGAACAATAAGATATAAGCAGAGGTGATATGACAATTTCTGGGAAGCCTGAAAGGGAAAGGACCTGAAAGGGAAAGGACGAGACTGTGCAAGTAATTGCTAGGACTCCAACACTATGTGTTTGCTGCCTTGGGAACGGAGGCCCTGAAATCAAGCAAGAGGACAGATGGCACCTCAGTTGCTTTCACTGAGGACTCTATGTACCACACCAAGATGCGATGTCAGAATGGCTGTATGGGAAAAAAGTAAGAGTCCATATATATATTTGTATTTTTCTGAAGTTGGAAATGGGGAGGCAGTCAGACAGACTCCCGTATGTGTCCAACCAGGATCCACCTGGCATGCCCACCAGGGGGCGATGCTTTTGCCCATCTGGGGCGTTGCTCTGCTGCAACCAGAGCCATTCTAGTGCCTGAGGCAGAAGCCATAGAGCCATCCTCAGCGCCTGGGCCAACTTTGCTCCAATGGAGCCTTGGCTGTGGGAGGGGAAGAGAGAGACAGAGAGGAAGGAGAGGGGGAGGGGTGGAGAAGCAGATGGGCGCTTTTCCTGTGTGCCCTGGCCGGGAATCGAACCCGAGACTCCTGCACGCCAGGCCGACACTCTACCACTGAGCCAAACGGCCAGGGCCAAGATTCCATATTTTGAAAGCCAGTGCTACTTAGAATGTCTTTATTTGCTGAACCCAATCCTAAGCTATATAAGCACTATTTTAAAATCCTGATATTTTTATTAAAATATATTTAACAAGCATAGCTTATTTCTTAATCATTTAAAAAAGATTTGTTTATTGATTTTTAGAGAAAGGAGAGGAGAGAAAGAGAGAGAGAGAGAGAGAGAGAGAGAGAGAGAGAGAGAGAGAGAGAGAAAGGTGTGTGTGTGGGGGGGGGGGGGAGAGAAGCAGAAAGCATGAACTCATATGCTTCCTATATGTGTCTTGACCAGCCAAGCCTGCGGTTTTGAACTGGTGACCTCAGAGTTCCAGGTCAATGCTTTATTCGCTGCACCACCACAGGTTAGGCTATTTTTTTAATCTTTAAGCAAATCATATAAAATGTGATTTAATTTTCTTCTGCTGCTTCCTTGTTTTTAATTCAGTGAATAGGGGAGGCAGAGACAGACTACCTCATGCACTCTCACCAGCAACCAGCCAGCATGCCCACTAGGAGGTGATGCTCTGCCCTTCTGGGGCATTGCTTGGTTGCTCAGCAACCAAGCTCTTCTTAGCACCTGAGGGGAGGCTATGGAGACATCCTCAGTGCCCAAGGCCAACTCGCTCCAATAGAGCAATGGCTGCAGGAGGAGAAGAGAGAGAGAGAGAAGTGACAGGGGGAGGGGTAGAGATGCAGATGGGCACTTCTTCTGTGTGCCCTGACTGGGAATCAGACCCAGGACATCCACAGGCTGGGCCAACAGTCTATAACTGAGCCAGTGCTCAATTTAATATTTTTATGATTAACAAGCATCACCATGAAAAGCTATGATTATATGTTGTCATCCAGGAGACCACAATTACTTGCCATTGAGGACTGTACTTGTAAGATTACTTTTCTTGTCAGCTTCATGTCTTCCTACTCCAATATGCTGTGTATAGAAGGTAGAACAATTTTTCTTTAAAAATTTTCTGCTTCCAGATGGCTGAAACATAGAAGCCAAACATATTACAATGGGCTAGATCTATTTCACCTCTACTTATTAAACACCTACTAATGTGCCAAGCACTGAGCTAGATGCCAGGTATACACAGATGAATCAATATAATCCTTATTCTCAAGTTGTTTAAAATCCATTGTTAGTGACATCAACAAAATATTCTAGGAGTATGAAAGAGGTAGCTATTATTTTGCCTATTTTTGGAGCAGGGTTGTTAGGAGAAGTGGGAAAGGCTTCACACACACACACAAATGCTGTTGGGGCTATGTCCTGCCTGATGTAGGATAACACCAGAGAAGGAATGTTGATAAAGTAACTCCACATAGAGGTATAGCTCAGGAGGGCCATAGAGGAATGCAAGTTTATGGCACATTGGGGAAGTAGCTCAGGGTGGCTGGGACACATGGTTGAAAGGGAAGCTGAATCCACATTTAGAAGGACCTTAAATGTATCCTTTATGAATTTAGTCTTTGTAGGCAATTGGAAGCCATTAAAGTGTGTTGTTTGTTTATTTGTGTGTTTCTAAGCAAAACAAAAATATGACAATATATCTAATCTTAGAGAAATAACTCAGACAATATTGTGAAGATATATTGAATAGAAAAAAAGATAGGAACCTACTGAAGATTGATGTATACTTCAATCAACTCTAGTATAGATGAGAACAGTACCCTAGACATAGGCCATGAGGGAGGGAGATGCTGGTAAGGTATGTTTTTTTTCTTTCTTCTTTCCAAATGAGAAAAGGGAAGACAAGAGAGGCAGATTCCCACATGCACCCCAACCGGAGCCACCTGGCAACCCCTATCTGGGGCTGATGCTCTGCCCATCTGGGGTCGTGCTAGCAACCAAGCTATTTTTGGCACCTGAGACATCATCAGCACCTGGGGCCAATGTGCTTGAACCAATTGTGACATGGCTGTGGGAGAGGAAGAGAGAGAGAGAGAGAGAGAGAGAGAGAAGGGGGAGAGGGAGTGATGGAGAAGCAAATGATCACTTCTCCTGTGTACCCTGACCAGGAATCAAACCCAAGACATCCACACACTAGGCTGATACTCTACCACTGAGCCAACTAGCCAGGGTCTATAAGATATGTTTTTGAAGAAATTGGAAGACTTGGCAGGATTGGTTGTATATGTGGGATAAAGGACAGGAAGGAATCAGATAGTTTCAATATGAGTAATGATACTTTTAACTGATATCAAACTCATAGGAAAGTCAATGTTAGAAAGAAAGATGATTTTAGGGCACTGGCCAGTTGGCTCAGTGGTAGAGCATTGGCCTAGCATGTGAAAGTCCTGATTTGATTCCCAGTCAGGGCACACAGAAGAAACAACCATCTGCTTCTCCACCCCTCCCCCTTCTTTATCTCTCTCTCTCTCTCTCTCTTCTCTCTATCTCTATCTCTATCTCTCACTCTTCCCCTCCTGCTGCCATGGCTTATATGTTTTGAGCAAATTTGGCCCTGGGCACTGAGGATGGTTCCATGGCCTTACCTCAGGCACCAAAATAGCTCAGTTGCCGAGCAATGGAGCAGTGGTCCAGACCGGCAGTGCATCACCTGGTAGGGGGCTTGCTGGGTGGATCCTGGTAAAGGTGCATACAGGAGTCTGCCTCTGTCTCCCCACTTCTCACTTAATTAAAAAAGAGAGAGAGAGAGAAAGATGATTTTAGTAAATCAGGACATGATGAGATAATACCTATAGAACATTAAAGTTTAATGTCCTGTAGTCATTTACAGTTATTAGTTATATCTGCTCCTGAGGGAAGAGACCATCTTTTTTCCTGTGGTATGCCCAACATGTGGTGCTTGATGGTGCCTGCTGCACAGTAACAAATATTGGTGAATTAATGACTAAATATTTCAATTAATAAAAGAAATCAAGGAAGACACAAACAAGTGGAAGCATATACCGTGCTCATGGTTAGGAAGAATAAACATCATTAAAATGTCTATATTACCCAAAGCAATTTATAAATTCAATGGAATACCAATTAAAATACCAATGACATACTTCAAAGATATAGAACACATATTCCAAAAATTTATATGGAACCAAAAAAGAACTCAAATAGCTTCAGCAATCTTAAAAAAGAAGAATAAAGTGGGAGGTATCACACTTCCTGATATCAAGTTATACTACAAGGCCATTGTACTCATAACAGCTTGGTACTGGCATAAGAACAGGCATATAGATTAATGGAACAGAACAGAGAACCCAGAAATAAACCCACACCTTTATGGACAATTTATATTTGACAAAGGAGGTAAGAGCATACAATGGAGTAAAGACAGCCTCTTCAACAAATGGTGTTGGACAGCTACTTTTAAAAAAATGAAACTAGACCATCAACTTACACCACTCACAAAAATAAATTCAAATTTGATAAAAGACTTAAATGTAAGTCGTGAAACCATAAGCATCTTAGAAGAAAACATAGGAAGTAAGCTCACCAACCTCTCTTGCAGCGATATATTTGCTGATTTATCTCCATGGGCAAGTGAAATAAGAGACAGGATAAACAAATGGGACTATATCAAACTAAAAAGCTTTTGCACAAGCTAAAGACAATATGAACAGAATAAAAAGACAAACCATACAATGGGAGAACATATTCGACAATATGTCTGATAAGGGGTTAATAACCAAAATTTGTAACGAACTTGTAAAACTCAACACCAGGAAGACAAACAATCCAATCAAAAAATGGGATTCAAAAGAAATAAATAGACACTTCTCCAAAGAGGACATACAGATGGCCAATAGACAGATGAAAAAAAATGTTCAACATCACTAATCATTAGAGAAATGCAAATTAAAACCACAATGAGATACCACCTCATACCAGTCAGAATGGTGCTCATCAACAAAACAACACAGAATAAGTGCTGGCAAGGATGTGGGGAAAAGGGGACCCTCCTACACTGCTGGTGGGAATGCAGACTGGTGCAGCCACTGTGGAAAACAGTATGGAGATTCCTCAAAAAAATTAAAATGGAACTGCCTTTTGACCCAGCCATCCCACTTTTTGGAATATATCCCAAGAACACCATATAACTGACTCAAAAAAAGAAATGGACCCCCATGTTTTTGGCAGCATTGTTCACAATAGCGAAGATCTGGAAACAGCCCAAGTGTCTGTCAGTAGATGAATGGATTTAAAAGCAGTGGTACATATATATACAATGGAATACTATGGGGCCATAGAAAAGAAGGAAATATTACCTTTTGCAACAACATGGATGGACCTGGAAACTATTATGTTAAGTGAAATAAGCCAGGCAAAGAAAGAAAAATATATGACCTAACTCATTTGAGAAATCCAAGAAACCATGTGAACTGAGGAACAGAATCGAGACAGAGGAGGGATCACAGGGACCAGAGGAAAAGAGGACAGAGGGAAAGGGGATGAAAGAATGGGATAAACCTGAAGGGAAGGGGGGAGGGAGATGCTGAGAAGGGGGCAAAGGAGATGTTGAGGGGAATATGGGGGAGGTGGAGATGCATTTGGGGCGACACTAGAATCTATGTAAACACAATAAATTAAATAAAAAGAAATGTGAATGTCTGCTAAAGAATTTAATAGGAAGTCAAAGTAAATACTGTCAATATTCTTTATTAAACAAATGTATTTTTTAAGTCATACTATGTTGAAATAATGAATCCGTAAGACTAGTTAAACAAATCAGGATTTTGAGAAAATTTATATATGTCTTACAAATATTCTAATTCAGTAATTATATTTAGGTAGTAAATAGTTATTGAATGTGTTTTTTAGGGCTATATAACAGTAATATTTAAAAACTTTATCTGCATATCAAGGAAAATATCTGTAATAATATTGAATTTATATATTGTTCTAGAAAATTAAATAATATACATGAAAACTTTACTTAAAAGAGAGTAAACATAACAACAATAGTAATCATAATAGCTATTACTATTTTTATCTGAAATTATGATCAAGGCATTACTACATTAGGCTAATTTAAACATTGTTACATCACCATGTGGTAGATATTATCATTAACCTCATTTTACAGATGAAAGATATTAAGCCTCAGCAAGGTGAAGTAATATCCTAAATAACATAGCTGGTAAGTAGTGTCAGGCTCTCTATCTAGCTCCAGGGGTTCCTCAGTACCCCTCTCGTACCTACTACCACCTTCATGCGCTGGTGTATACACTATGTCTGAACCTAATTGAAATGTTAATAAGGCCCAGAACTGGTAGCTCAGTTGGTTAGAGTGTTGTCCAGACATGTCAAGGTTAAAGGTTTGATCCCTGGTCAGGGCATATAAAAGAATCAACCAATGATGGCATGAATGAGTGGAACAAGTCAATGTTTCTCTCTGTATATCTCTGTCTTTTTCCCTTCCCCTCTCTCTAAAAAGCAATAAAAATTTTTAATGAGGGAAAGCATTATACTGAATATGTATCCAATACATTTAATTTGAAAGATTTAATTACAAAACAGGTTTTGTGTGTGTGTGTGTGTGTGTGTGTGTGTGTGTGACAGAGACAGAGAAAGACAGGGAGAGGGACAGATAGGAACAGACAGGAAGGAAGAGAGATGCGAAGCATCTTTGTTGTGGCTTAAGCTAGTGACCTTGAGCTCAAGCTGGTGAGCCTTTCTCAAACCAGATGAACCCGTGCTCAAGTTGGCGACCTCAGGGTTTCGAACCTAGGTCTTCCACATCCCAGTCTGACACTCTATCCACTGCACCACGTCTGGTCAGGCACAAAACATGTTTGAAGTTAATTTGAATACAGAAAATGTGTCTGATAGAAGACTATGATTATGTAGATGGTTACTAAATCATGCCAAATAAAAAGCTACATATGTTTTGCAAATCATTTATCTGATAAGGGTTTTTTATCTAGAAGAGATAAACTACTCTTACAATTTAGTTATAAAAAGACAACACAATTAAACTCTGGGCAAAGAATCTGAATGGACATTTCTCCAAAAATATATAAATGGCCATTAAGCACAAGAAAAACTGTTTGATATCATTAGACATCAGGGAAATGCAAATCAAAAAACACAACAAGATACCATTTCATACCCACTAGAATGCTTGATATAAAAAAATCAGATAATAACAAGTGATGGGGATTTGAAAAAATGGGAACTCTAAAAATCGCTGGTGAGAATGTAAAATACTGTGCAGATACTTTGGAAAAACAGTTTGGCAGTTCCTTAAATAATTACACATAGTGTAACCACATGACCCAGCAATTCCAGTCCTAGCTATATATTCAAGAGCATGAAAACATATTCCACACAGAAATTTGTATATGAATATTCATAGCAGCATTATTTATAATATCTAAAAGGTGAAAACAACCAAAATATTTATCAACTGATGAATGAATACAAAATAAATATTAATACAATGGAATATTATTTGGCCTCAAAAAGAAATGAAGTACTGATACATGCTACAACATAGATGAACCTTGAAAGGATTATGCTAAGTGAAAGAAGCATAAAAATCAGTTGTGTTCTATACACTAACAATGAACTATCTTAGAAGAAAATAAAAGAAACAATCTCTTTTACAACAGCATCAAAAAAACAATAAAATCGGCCCTGGCCGGTTGACTCAGCGGTAGAGTGTCGGCCTAGCGTGCAGAGGACCCGGGTTCGATTCCTGGCCAGGGCACACAGGAGAAGCGCCCATTTGCTTCTCCACCCCTCCGCCGCACCTTCCTCTCTGTCTCTCTCTTCCCCTCCCGCAGCCAAGGCTCCATTGGAGTGGCTCTGGTCGCAACATGGCGACGCCCAGGATGGGCAGAGCATCGCCCCCTGGTGGGCAGAGCGTAGCCCCATGGTGGGCGTGCCTGGTGGATCCTGGTTGGGCGCATGCGGGAGTCTGTCTGTCTCTCTCTGATTCCAGCTTCAGAAAAATGCAAAAAAAAAAAAAAAAAAAAAAAACCCCAAAAAACAAACAATAAAATCTTAGGAATAAATTTAGCCAATGAGGTAAAAGATCTTTATGCTAATAATTATAAAACATTGATGAAAAAAATAGACAAAGACACAAGTAAATGCAAAGTACCCATGTTTATGGATCAGAAGAATTGCTAAAAGTCGATATTACCCAAAGGGGTTTACAGATTCAATACTATCCCTATCAAAATTCCAATGATATTTTTCACAGAAATAGAGAAAACAATTTTAAAATTTGTATGGAACCATAAAAGACCCTAATTAGAGCTAAAGCAGTCTTGAGAAATAAGAACAAATCTGGAGGAATCACATTTTCTGATTTCAAACTATATTACAAAGTTGTAGTAATAAAAGCAATATGGTAGTGGCATAAAAACAGACTTATATATAAACCAATAGAACAGAACCAAGAACTCAGAAATAAACCCATACGCATATGGTTAACTAATAATTAACAAGGAAGCCAAGAATATTCATTGGGATTGGGGAAAGGATAATCTCTTCAACAAATGGCATTGGGAAAACTGGACATTCACATGCAAAAGAATGAAATTGGACCTTTCATATTACAAAAATGATCTAAAAATGGATTGGTAAATTGATCTTGGTAGTAATTTCTTGGCTATAACCCCATAAAATACAAAAACAAAAGCAAAAATTAAGTGATACCAGATCAAACTAAAAAGTTTTTGCACAAAGAAAGAAGCAATCAACAAAATGAAATAATAACCTACAGAATGTGAAAAAATGTTTGCAAACCATATATCTGATAAGGGGTTAATATCAAAATTATATACTAAACTCACATGGCTCAATAGCAAAAAGCAACCTGATTAAAAAGGAGCAAAGGACCTAAATAGATATTTTCTCAAATAAGACATGCAAATGACCAGCAGGTATATGAAAAGGTGCTTGACATCACTAATCATCAGAGAAATGCAAATCAAAACAACAATGAAATATCACCTTACACTTGTTAGAATGGCTGTTATTAAAAAGACAAAAGATAAGTGCTGCTGAGGATGTGGACAAAAGGGAACCCTTGTGTACTGTAGGTAGTTATAGTTTGAGGAAGGTGGATTTGTAGATCTCCTTTGTAATGAGTGGATCAGTGGTGGTTGGAGGGATTCCTGGTAAGGATGGAACAATCAGAAATCATTCATCAAGGACCAGCAGTTAGTTATATTTGGTCAGAAAGGGTGGCAGGTCAGATATCTAGGCAAAGGAGGAAAGGATTAACAGCATCCATCACAAAAGTTTAGAACAAGGAGGTTAGGATTCAGAATGCTAAAACTAAAACCCTAGGCTTTTCAAGACTGACAAATCAGGTAAACCAACAGATTAATCTAGGGCTTAGAAATTGGATTTCAGGCAGAGATTTAGTATCTCTTCTAAATTCCTTCTGAGGACAGAAACTAATCTCAGAGCTTGATTTGATTGCCATGTAACAGCTAAAACCTTTGGAAGGATATGATAGTGCCTTCTTTTATTGTAAACAAAGCGAGATTAGAGTCTCTGGAGGTTCTGAGGTTGTGGTGAATTGGCAATACACCTTCTTGTATTTGCTTTTATTTGTTTTCTGCTTGTTTCCTTTGCTGCTTTATGTTATTTCATTAAGATTGTACTCTCCAAAGTAGTTAGCAGCATATTAGCTTTGCTTCAGGATCTGTTTTCATCTTTAGCAGCAAAGCTCCTCACATGTTAATGTTCATAAGAATTATCTGAGGAATTCAATTAAATGCAAATTCTGATTCAATATTCTTGAATTGGAGGGCCTTAGGTTCTGCATTCTAACAAGCTCCCTATCAATGCTAATGCTGCTAGTCCATGAACCAGGTTTTGAATCAAAAAGCTATAGAAAATACAGGATAAAGCAACTGGTATGAGGAGCATTGTGATAACAACCCCTGGTATGTTGTGGTGTTACAGTTATTAAGGCTTTCATCTCTTGTTAATTGAGCTGAGTTGCAGGTGGATGACATAATGTTAGAACATTGTGTCTTCTGTACTTTAACATTATGGGGAACAATGGTAATTATAAGGATTCTGGTGTTGATTGGCTGCTTTTTACATCATCAGAAGCCTTGCAAAAAAAAAATTATAGGCTAAAGACAACTTTTAACCTGTGTCACTCTGTGAACGCCAGAAGACCTTATGGCAGCTTTAGAGAGACTTTCATCTCCTGCACTGCAGGAGCAACTAGGCTAAAATCAGGCCTTTGATCTCAGTATAAGGGTGGCAAGTTTACAAAGAAAACTAAATGTGCAACTTTGGGAGTTCTTCTGTGTCTAAATCAGAGCTCTGATGGAAAAAGAGCTGGGTTTCTGAGAGCTGGGATAAGAACATTTGTGTGAATGAGCCTGAGGATATCTAAGTCCCAATTTCTTTGAATCCCCTGACCATCAGAAATAACCTTTTACTCCTTGCCAGTGGCCAGGAGCCTCCCCCTACTTGGAGAGTATGCAATGACCTCACCTTCAGGAAGTACCTCAAAAGATGCTGCTACTCATCAAGATCTGCTACCCACCATATTTTATTGCCTTCAGACAATAACTTGAGTCAAATCTCAGCACAGCCCGAATAGGGAAGTTCAAGACTGCTTCAGGAAGAGGCCTTTATGTACCAGAAGAATTGTAAAACCAATGTATACACATACAAACAAGAACATGGGAATAATTAGGGTGTAGAGGAGGCTAACTAGGGAAAGGTGCAGTATATACATGGACAAAAGAGGATTCATTATTGTAGTGGGGCTCTTACACATGAGTCAGGGTTCAGTGTTCTGGCAAGTATGTCTATAGTTGGTCTTACTAATTCACAGAGATGGCTCCTTAAAGCTTGGGCATGACAATGGCCTATATAGTCAATGAGGTATTGATGCTGAAAATTTCTTGGCAGAGGACAAGAAATGGCCAGATGGCTCAGTGTGGTGAAAACCTTAAAATGTATTTACTCTTTGGGACTCCTCACTATGTTCCCTGAAAAGCAACAGAGAAAAATCCCTTCTCCACAGCAGTAAGGAATGCACTGGTACAAGGAACTCCAAATGTCTTTGAGAAGCTTCATTGTGGCTGTCCTCTGCAGGCCACAGTGAACAATGAGAGATTATGCCATAGAACCTGGATCCTCAGTATCAGTGGGGAGAGTGAGATTTCATAATAACTGAAGTTAGTGACAGTATTAGTCTTCAGAAGTAAGAGGGACATACTTATTATAATGGACAGCAAGGTAAGAGTAGTAACCACTGAGTCCTGACTCAAAGACCTATGATAATGGCTAATAGATTATAGGTTTCTTAGAGCTAAGATAGAGGGGATGTACACTTGGATGTTGCCTGATTTGTATAATGAAAACAATGGGTACTCAGCAAGCAGAAGGCAGCTATAAATTTCAACAATAGAAAAATCATGGTGCCTAACCCTGTTTCCAGATATAGAATAGTTCACAAAACCAGAGTCTATTGAAAAAGAGGCCAGTCCTCTTGAAAAAGAACCTGAAATTCCACTTTAAGTGCATGTGATAAATATATATAGATTCTTCCCTTAATAGCCCTGTGTTTAAGGTGATTGTGCACTGTGGAATACTCAGACTTCTTGAGTGTTATTAGATATCAGCACTAAGCTGATACGGATACTGGGAGATCTGAAATACCATGCTGGTCATCTGACTAGAGTGGAGATTTAAGAAAGTCAGATAACGTACAATTTATAGCCCGAGGTGTTATTTTTTTGTGTGTGGTTTTTTTTGTTCTTTGTTATTTTTTGTTTGTTTGTTTGTTTGTTTGAGAGATAGAGGCAAAGAGAGAGAGACAGACAGACAGAAACATCAAGCTGCTCCTATATGTACCCTGATTAGGTAATTGAACTGCAACCTTTGAATTCTGGAACAACCAACCAAGCTATCTGGCCAGGGCTTAATTTTTTTTTATTGTGTTTTTGAGAGACAGAGAAAGGAAGAAATAGAGGGGGAGGGGGAGCATTCACTTGTTGTACTGCTCATTTGTGCATTCTTTGGTCACTTCTCGTGCATGGCCTGATCAGGGATCAAACCCCACAACCTTTTCGTTTCAGGAGGATGCTCTTAACTGACTGAATTAACCAGCCAGGGACTGTTTGTTTTTAAATCATAAGTTTTGTGGGTTCACAGATTCAACCTGTAGTTAGACTCCAAATATATACTTAACAGCTGATAGAATTTTCAGATAGAAGAGCCAATTGAAAGCCTCATACTATCCCCCATTCTCCTTGGCCAGGATAAGAGGTAGTGAAGAAATCAGCACCAATATCAAACATTAAAAATGGCCGCAGGGTCTCCATCATATCTCCATTCAGTTTACCTACCACACTTCTGCAAAAAACACATGGATCATGGTTGATGAATGTGGTCTACTGTAAATTTAAGGTGCCCATGTGGTGGTGGTGGGGGGGGCAGGAGTAGCTTCACTCTCAGCTGGTATGACATCAACATGACTCAAATACTTCATATACAGCTATTAATTTGGGAAATTCTTTCCTTTGACCCCCTGCAGTAGGAAGAATCAGGAGCAATTTTCATTATGCAGCAAGGATAGCATTATATCTTCTATATTTCCTTTCATAGATAGAAGAACTGCATTGAACTATGTCTCTGCCTGTTCTGTTTCCCCCTATATATCACATAACATATAAGTAATCCCATTTTGGAGGAAAATATTTCTTGGATGATCCAAATGAACATAAACTGGAAATAAAGATTGATCCTACTTGCCATCACTACTAGTCATCCATTTATGGAATTTCTAGTTCTTCTTCCTGTAACCTTAGACTTTGTTGAGTTAGAGTTCCTTGGTCATGGATGGTAGGGTATTTCCTCCAGAAGACAATGATCCACTGAACTAGAAGTTGTGATTACTACTTGACCGTTTTGTATTAAACATAACAGTGAACCACAAAAGCCTGGGATAATTAACTCCAATTACACTGGAGAACCTGGGTTGGAACTACAAAACTGAACATATAGAATAGTAATGTCTGATACTCAAGAGAGTCACTGGATTATCTATTGGTGCTTCTTTGGCCAGTGATAAGTGTAAGTGGGAAATTCCTTGGATCATGACAATACAGTTTAAGGCACAGACCTCTTGGAATATTTGCCTAATTCTAAGTCAGTACTATATAGGGTGAGAGAAGTCTCGAATGAGGTAGAGCAGGGAGATGATAACTATTAACTGTCTCCAAGAGCTCCTGCTGAGCATCAGTGATTATACCTTAGATTGACACTCCTATTGAAATCCTATAGAGATTTCAACTGACAATTATTTTTAAGGATGAAACTTGCACCTGTTCTCTCAGGAAGGAAATTGAGACATCTTGTTCTTGTATGAGTTCTGGTTATTGAATAAGATTTAAGAGGTGCAAGGTGTAAACTATACTAGGTCAGTTTGTGCACCACTCCCTATTTGCTAATATGTTCTATCCCCTGGGTCTCAGGTGTTGCCTTGTTTCCCAGTCTGAGCGGCCATGGTGATGGCTCACATTTCTGTGGTTATAAAACCCTGGCTGCTGCTGCATCACTTCACCCTCTAATAACTCTGTCTCAACTGCTCCTGAGGAGTGAGGACTACTCTGAGAGGCAGTTTTTCCAAACAGCCTTTCTGCAGACAGCTCACATAACTGATAACCAGCTAAGATTTCTTCAGAACCTGTGGCCAGTCTTGGTAACACACTAATACTTGTCATTTGGTTTCTTTTTCCCTCTGCCTTATTTCCCTTCTCTTCTCATTTTCATTTATCTGGAGTTGGACTTGTCAATAAAATATTAGCACATAAACTGCCTCAGGCTTTGTTTCTTTGGGGTCCAGGCTAAGATAGCCATGTGTAATAGGAAGGCTTTTAAATTATAGTTTTAACTATTTGTTTTCCTGTCTCTCTTCCATTTTAGATTGATATTTCCAACAGCAAAGATCTTGTCTTAAATCACAGTTCAGCAAACTTATTCCATGAAAGGACCAGATGATAAATATTTTTTGGCTTTGTAGGCTATATTCTTATGGTCTCTCTGGCAACTGCTCAACTCTGTCACTATAGTGAGAAAGCAGTCACATACAATAGATAAATTAACAAGCATGGTTGTATTTCAATAAAACTTTATTTAAAAAGTGGGCTATAGGTTGGATTTTGACCTCTGTATTAAATTAAAAACAGTGTGATATCATGGAAAAAATTAGAGTTTTGCAGAAAAATAGATCTAGATTTGATGCCTAGTTCTACTAGTTACTATTGTGTATTTGTGTAACTTATTTATTTCTCTGAGTCTCAGTTTTCTCATTTGTTAAAGTGGGCCTTATAAGCTTTTGTGTTTTATAATAATTAAATGAAATCATTTTTGCAAAATATTTTACATGGTATAAATGCTCCATAAGTTGAAGTAATTGTTTCATTTTCTTATATATTTTTTCTGAACAGTACTTGGCATATAACCCAGAACATTTTAGGTATTCAATAAATGCTGGTTAAATAAATAAAATATATAAAATCAGCAGTGTTTTTTGCTTATGATGGGATTCCCCAAGTAGGCTTTCCTAACATTTTTCCCGTCCTTTGTATAAATGCATTGATCACCTGTGCATAAGCTATATATTATACTTCTAACAGTAAATTCATTAAAGTGGAATATTGCCATAAATCATTCTCATGACTTTTAGTCATGTGAACTTCCCAAAAGTCTGATCACTAGAGAAGTTGCATTAGATTGCAAAGGCTGCCTGAACATGTTTTGTTTCCTTTAGCTCTTCCTTACATTTGAGATAGCCTGGGCTATTTTTGAAACTTGCAGTATATTAAACAATGAAGAAATAACAAATGAAGTTAAAATAATGTGGTATATTTTAAATGTTTACATGGAATAAGATAAAACTTTTACCCTCAACATGAAATGTATTATATTCCCTTTTAATTGTGGAGGTCAAAGGTCTAAATATGAAGCCTATTCTGACTATGAGACCAGGGCAAATGGACCTCAGGTTCTACTCCCCTGAGCTTGACCCTGCTCAACTCATAAGGCTTCTAACTTGTTGGCACTTAAAAGCATTTTTCAACAACTATTTTATGCTTCTGAGAAATAGTTCTACACTTCCATAAAAAGCACCTGGAAATATTGGTGCATTTTGGATAATAGCTTTCATATTTCAAAATTAGATCTGATAACTTACTCTATGGTAAAATGAGAAAAACAGAAACCCAGCCAGAAAAAATACTATAAAATGCAGCTTAGGTTGATATACCTAAAACTATGCGTAGGTAATGAGTAGTATCATCTCACTTGGGGAAATACATTTTGAAAAAATAAATGGTATTTCTTTTATTAAGTTTAAAGAAGTGATATATACATAGACAACATTAAAAGCATATATCAGTGGGAGCTTTTCAATGTGGGCTGGTATGAATTATCCTTGAGTTCTATAGAACTAAAATACTTTGCAATGACCTTTATGAGTGTGTCCATGCCAACAATACTGAGTAATAAACACTATAGACCATTGGCACAGAATCTTGTGGACAAGGGGTTCACAAGATGGCAGAGGATTGTGTCTCCCTTGTGACTGCATACAGGTGAACAACCTTCTAGTTATCAAAATTCTAATTCTATCAACTATTCTTTATAGAGCCGTGTATTGTGGCAGGCACTCTGCTATGAATGCTCTATGAATTTAAGACTCCTTAAGAATAGTTATTATTTCTTATTTATCACTGCAACCATAGTGCTGAGGAGACAAGATGTGTTTGAATGAATATGCTATCACATTTGATCCTCACACTGACCCGGTGAGATGTATTATAAACCCAATTTTATAGATGAGTAACTGAGGTCAAGTAGCTTGTAAGTATTAGAGTTAAGATTCAATTTGGGACCAACTATGCTGAGATGTCTGGAGGACAGAATATTGTGACACAGACCTATGGAATTGGCTTGATGGGCTTTATTTGCATATAAAAAAGCACATGACAAGAAAGAGCCTACCTCATTTGCACACTCATATGGTGCCAGATGGTGACTGAATGGGTAGCTTTGATACAGGAAATTTAAGTGGTCATGACACTGTTAGTCCATAGCGTCTATTCTGTACCAGATATTGGATTGCCTTTTTCTATTTCTAATTCTTTTTTTTTAAATGACCATTTTTTAAAATTATTTTTATTTATTTATTCCATTTTAGAGAAGAGAGACAGAGAGAGAGACAGAGAGAGTAAGAAAGAGAGAGAGAGAGAGAGAGAGAGAGAGAGAGAGAAAAGGGGGGGAGGAGCAGGAAGCATCAACTCCCTTATGTGCCTTGACCAGGCAAGCCCAGGGTTTTGAACCGGCCACCTCGGTGTTCCAGGTCAATGCTTGATCCACTGCACCACCACAGGTCAGGCTATTTTTAATTCTTATACTCTTGATGTTTTCCTGGAAATATGAGCCAAGACTTCCATGAGTTACTAAAAGGTGTTTAGATTATATTTTAATTATTATCTTTCTGTATTTTTCCCCTTTTAGACCCATGTATTCAAGGACAAAGATCACATCTTAAAATAAGATGCAACATAATATGAAGGAGGAAGCTGAAATCTCCCAATTAGACAAATTGTCCCTTTTACTCACAAGAAAACTAAGGATTAATAAAATGAAAGTAGGCCCTGGCTAGTTTGCTCAATGGATAGAGTGTTGAACCTGCATGTGGATGTCCTGGGTTGATTCTCGGTCAGGGTACACGAGAGAGGCAACCATCTACTTCTCTCCCTCTGTCTCCCTCTCCTCTCCCTCTTTCCCTCTCACAGCCAGTGGCATAACTGGTTTGAGCATTGACACCCAAGCACTGAGGATGGTCCAGTTGATTCAAGCATTGGCCCCAAACATGGGTTGCTGAGTGGATCCCAGTCTGGGTGCATGCAGGAGTCAGTCTCATTATCTCCCCTCCTCTCACTTAAAAAAAAAAAAGGAAAAAATTTATCCAAAGTCACACTGCTATTAAGAGGTGGAGCCTGGATGAGAATCCAGGTTAGTGTTCAAAAGCTTATAATATCCCACTTCTCTCACACCCCTGAACAATGATAAAGGATCAAACCAGGTGATGGTGATGTTGTTGGGTCCTAATGTGTGACTGGATCCTTTTTGCACTGGTTAAACATGTATCTGGGTTTATTGGTGTCTTGTATTTTTACATCTTTAACACTGAAAAAAATAAATCAGGCAGTGGAAGTGGTTACAAAAGAGTAACCAACATGTTAGTTGCTGTGTACTGATGTTTCAAGATTCAGTTGCTCATGTTGATTGTGCTGTAGTGCATGGATTTCTATATCTTTTCAGATCCTGGTTGTAGCTTTGATTGCAGGACTTCCTTCCTCTAGATCAAGGTAGTCAACCTTTTTATACCTACCGCCCACTTCTGTATCTCTGTCAGTAGTAAAATTTTCTAACTGCCCACTGGTTCCACAGTAATGGTGATTTATAAAGTAGGGAAGTAACTTTACTTTATAAAATTTATAAAGCAAAGCTACAGCAAGTTAAAGCATATAATAATAATTACTTACCAAGTACTTTATGTCGGATTTTTGCTAAATTTAGCAGAATAAATCTTTATGAGACAACTTACTATAGTTAAATCTATCTTTTTATTTATACTTTGGTTGCTCCGCTACCGCCCACCATGAAAGCTGGAATGCCCACTAGTGGATGATAGGGACCAGGTTGACTACCACTGCTCTAGATGGTGAAATTAGACTTGTGGCTTGAGAAGTAACACAAGATCTGACCAGTGGTGGATTTCAGCTTATTTGCACTGGTTTGACAGAACTGATACTTAATTTTTTGTTGAGTCCAGTGAACCAGTTGTTAAAATGATACTTGTAATCAGGGTTCCTTCTAAGGTGGGCACCTGGGCAGCCGCCCAATATGGAAATCACAAATTTACATTCTAACAGAATGGGATCTTACTCTTACAGTGAAAAAATGGTTAAGGATAAATCACAGAGCTGATGATACTCGAATAAAAGTGAAAAAATTGCAAGTGAGGATGCCAATCAAGAAACAATATGGAAATATAGTAAATTACAGTTTTATTATTTTTTTGTCAGGTATTATTTAATACTTTTTCATTGCCCTGGCCAGTTGGCTTGGCAGTAGAGTGTCAGCTCATCATGTAGAAGTCTTGGGTTCAATTTCAGGTCAGGGACACAGGAGAAATGGCCATCTGCTTCACCACCACTCCCCTTCATCTCTTCCTCTCTCTTTCATTCCCATAGTCATAGCTTTAATGGTTCGAGCAAGGTTGCCTCAGAAGCTGAGGATGGTTCCATGGCCTTGCTTAAGGTGATGAAATAGCTTGGTTGTGGAGCAACGGAGCAGCGGCCCCAGATGGGCAGAGCATTTCCCTGTAGGGGCTAGCCAGGTGAATCCCAGTCAGAGCACATGCAGGAGTCTGTCTCTTGTCTCCCCACCTCTCATTAAAATAAAAAAAGATATATACGTATATATTCTTTCATTAATATTTTTAAACTCATAACAAAATTTAATTTTGTGTACCTCTTTTATTTTTCTTATTTAAGTATTAAATGCATGAAATAATAAATTACCTTTTGGTATATCTTTTTTTATACTTAGAATGGTCATTAGGGTAGAGAACCATTTGTTAAATTATTTGAATCCCACTACTGGATCTGACCTAGAGAGTTTTTGGTCAGGTTGGACTGTGACTAACCATACTGCTATATGTTAGAATCTTCTTTCTGACACTTGGCTAATGCTTCTGTGAATAAAGTAATGTGTTAAACTGGGAGTGAAGAGCTGCATCACCTGATGTGACTTTTGGCAGAGTAGGCAACTCTGTGACAATTGAGCCAGGTGTTGGGCTCTAATAGTACCCAAGCCCTCAAGGAACACCCTACGTCCTACAAGTTGGCCAATAATTCTGCTGTTCAGAAGTATTCTGACTTTTTGTGGAGATGATGTGTGCCAAGACTGAAGGCCCATATTTCAATCTGGTTGCAGAGCAATGACCACAGAGACTGGTCCTTGCTGGGTGGTCTAGAACAGGGTATTGTTCCAGTTCAAAAAAATAAATTGGATATCTGCCTACATACACATTCATGGAACAGACTAATGCATTCTGGAAAAAAATCACTCATGAAGTACTTACTGCATTCTGAGGATATATGGGCACAATGCAAACATCAACAAACAATATTTAAATTTATTTAATCATTTATTCCCTCATTTAACAAGTATTTATAGATTTCCAGCCTGTGCCAGGCACTACTCTAAACCACTGAGCCTCAAAGATAAATGAGATACCATCTTTGCCCTTAAAGAACTCATAGTCTATTGAGCAGACAGATGTATTATTAGGCACTTATAAAACAAGGGGGGGGATTATTAATAAGCATAAAACTTCAGGCAATATATTTTTTAATTTTTTTATTCATTTTAGAGAGGAGAGAGAAAGGGAGAGAAAGAGACAGAGAAGAAGAGACAAAGGAGAGAGAGAGAGAGAGAGTGAGAGAGTGGGGAGGAGCTGGAAGCATCAACTCCCATATGTGCCTTGACCAGGCAAAGCCCAGGGTTTCGAACCTGCGACCTCAGCATTTCCAGGTCGACGCTTTATCCACTGCGCCACCACAGGTCAGACTCAGGCAATATTATTGGAATATCAAGAAAGGATCTCTAAACCAGTCTGGTGTGTAAATGAGGTTTCAGGGAGACTTCCTGGAAAAGGTGGCTCTTGTATTGAGGCTTAAAGTAGATATAACTGCCAAAATATGAGAAGAACTATAGTCCCTGTAGAGGAGCTTGGAGTAGTAAAGCACCAAGTAGTGATGTACCTTTTTGGAGGTCATCATGGTCTTTATTGTTGATGGAGCCCAGTTAAGGTGAGTATAATATGTCCTGAGGCAATCTTCTTTGTCTGAAATCATTGTCATATTGCTCTCTCTTAAGTTCTAGCTTAGTGTGATCTACAAGTATCCACAACTTGAGTAATAAATCAGTATTCAAATGATGAAGTTTTAGAGCCCAGTAATCATTATAACAAAATAATTTGTGCTCTGTTTCTGGATAAAGATGCCTAAGGCTTGGTAAGATCCATCTGGTTTCTGCAGAGACCAGACTACCAAATTAGAAGTATAACTGGGACCACCATCTCTGCATCTTTTAAGTTTTAATGGTGGCATTAATATCTTCCATCTCTCTCCTGGTATGTGAGTTGTTTTTGATTTACTATTTTGGTCCATGAAACAGAGAAGTTTCAAAGATTTCCATTTGGTTTTCCTCACTCCATAAGCTGAGGATCCAATGTGGGGGTTACTTGAACTGCCGACATGTTAATTCCAATTATAAAGTAGAGAATTAAGGAAGTGACCACTAAATTGATCCATGAAACTCATAAGTCAGATTTAGCCATAACTCAATAAACTGCATTTATTGCCTGGCATCTGTAAGCCTCTACTCTCACAGGGGCACCATGCTGATCATTTAGGTCTCTGTAATTCAGTGTCAATTCTGACTCTGAATCCAGTATCCTTGATATTTCTATGTATTCCACTTTCTCCTGTGTACCCTGTCAACCAAGTATGTGGCCATAGATCCCACTGGGTAGTAACTGGGAAAATCATTATAATATGTATTTATCATAGTGTTGCAATGTCTTTCTTTCTAGAGACCCTTTCAAGGCAAGGGATTCTGGACCTGAAAACTAAGCCAGGGAAGGTAATGTTTTTATTATTGTAGAAGGTAAACAACACATCTTTTGGTTCATTTTGCCTTTACACATGTCATGTTATATTGATCTCCACAATTTGCTGTGGGTCAAGGTCCCTTAGCTACCCCTCCAGTGTTGCATGTTATTAATGGCAATTGCAGCATCTTGACTTCTGGTGGTTAAATACCAACTAGCCTTTAGTACTTTGGGCCCCATCATCTTCTATGAATATTAATGAGCTCATTGTTGTGATTGCCTTCCCTACACTCAGCACCAACCTACAGAGAGCCACCATGAATTCTTAGTGTGTGCGTGCCCCTCCCACTATTGCATTTTTAATAGCCTTAGTAGATGGTATGCTTTCTAGGTTTTACTGCAGAACATAATCTTCTGGCCTACACTTCAGTGTAAATTACCAGGGGATGATTATTATTATTATTATTATTATTACTAGTATTATTGTTTTTAGAGAGAAGCAGGGAGAGAGGGACAGAGAGACAGGGCCATTGAGCTGTTCTTGTATGTGCTCTGACTGGGGATTAAACCGGCAACCTCTGCTATTCAGGACTTTTAATATAAAGAATTATTAAAATATATAGAAAAGTAAATATAAGGATATAAAAAGTACTCTAAAGTAAACCCTAGGGCTGAAGAAACATACACACAGAAGGAACAGCTTGGAAGTGCAACTCCCTTCTCAAGGCTAAGCTTCAGACCTCACTGGGATAGGTGTGGTTGCAACTAACAGCCAAGATGTTTGCTGCTTTTCTTGGGTCAGAGTTGGTCTGCCATTGTCAGGCAGCAGGAAATCACTCTGTGGAGCGTAGGCCAGCTGAGGTTTGTGCACAGGCACGGAGAAGGAGCTGGGCCGCTACTTCCAGTGCTGGATTAAACCAGTGTTGACAGCAGGAAAACTGCAGTCAAGTGGTCCCCAGGCCCAGGCACGGGGGTCACCAATGGAAGTGTTTCAGCTATATATACTCATCTGTACACACATGAGAACTCCCATATGAAATAGTGCAAATTTCTATTTTCTCCTAAAAGATAAAGCTATCCTCCTAACAAGTGAAGAAATTCTCACCCATCCCTCAAATGAAAATCACACAGTTCCAACAGTCTCAAGGGATCCTGCAGAGCCAACATCCTCAGAACAAACCTCTTCAGGGGCATACATTCAGATGACCTGACCCTCTATTTTAGGGTCTCAGTTTTTCCCAATCAGGGTCCTTAAGAGAACAGACTCACCTAGGGTGAGCATCCATGCTTCTCTGGAGCTCTGCCACTCAACTACCAGGTCTCCAATACTCTGCACTGTATCTGCTCTTCTTTGTCAGGGGGATAGGAACCTCTTTGTAAGCTACCAAGTATTCGCTCGGGCTCTCGGACTTAGCTTAACTGCTGGTTAATGTCTCACAGTTTCTCATCATCTCTCTGTGACGGATCAAAACAACTTATAAGTTGTAGTTATTCTTGTATCACATCTATTATTATTATTATCATTATTATTATTGACTAATTGACTTTAGAAAGAGAAAGAGGGAGAGAGAGAGAGTAAAAGAAGCAGTCATTTGTTGTTCCACTTAGTTGTGCCTTTATTGGTTGCTTCCAGTATGTGCCCTGACCAAGGATGAAACCTACAACCTTAGTGTTTTGAGAGGATGCTCTAACTGACTGAGGAAACTAGACAAGGCCTAGAAGTTCTAGTTATTCTTTTAGTTGTTGTTATTACCTAACATCTTTTAAATGCCTAAAATGTTTCATCTACAAGATTATATACTCCCACTCAGACATTTTCCCGGGTAACCACTAAAGAAATCTCTGGAAAATGAGCTTCTAATTTGTGCCAGGGGCTATCTATGCCCTACTTACCATTTAGGATGGCATTCTCTTTGCCTTTTGGGTGATGACTAAGTTTCATGTTCTTATCTACCATCTGTTTTCTCAGACCACCCTCAGTACCACTTGCATTAGTTCATGCTTACTAAGAAGCAGATTCCAAGATGGAATTAGACATGTCAAATATTTATTGGGGCCCTTGCTGGTAGCTTAGTTGGTTAGAGGATTTTCCCAACATGCTGAGGGTACAGATTTGATCCCTGGTCAGGGCACATACAAGAATCAACTGATGATGGCATGAATGAGTGGTACAACAAATCAATGTTTCTCACTCTCTTCCTTTCTGACTCTTTCACTTCCTTTCTCTCTAAAAATCAATCAATTTTAAAAAAGAGAAAGAAATATTTTGGGAGAAGGAGCTGGAGAAAGTGGGGAGGGGTTTCAGATCACATGCAGATCTGACATTCATGGAATGTGAGAGAGGAAGAAAGTGGATTTAGAAGAAGTGTTAGACTGCAGTGTAATGGCAAGAAAGGTTCTCCCAGGCTAGCAGGCTAGTGAGGAGTGCTCAGACAACATCATCTGTTGGAGAATCCCCGCATCTTGTCAGATTGGGCCTGCTTGAGTGTCCAGCCTTGCTCAGTCATTGTCTGGGAACAGCCTGTGGGAAGTGTGACCATGGTGCAGAAACAGTCTAGAGAAGAAACAGAGGAAGGGGAGGCAACTATTCTCTTAACAGTAGTAAATTTGAATAGCGCATTTTATTGATGCCTGGGCGAGTCTGCTTCACAAAACAGATTTTCCAACACTCCTCAAGGAGATGGTTGATGGATCAGGGCACCAAGAGCTTGAGGAGACAGCAGCAGTTTGGGTTAAGTGGCTTAACAAGGGGGCATAATGGAGAAGGGACTGAGGGTTGGTAGGGTACAGAACTGATGGTGTCCTTCCTGACTTATCCCAGCAGAGCTGTGGCCAGGTCAGGAGTGGCATCATTGGTGGTAGATGAGCCATTAAAGGTGGGACTATCCATGTCTGGGCCTCACCAAAGAGTTGTTACTTTTAAACCATGATAAATCAGAATTAGGAAGACAATATGGGGCAAGTGGTTTAAGTTTTGTGTTTGGAATCAGATGTACAGTACTTGAGTCTGCATCTCAGTTTACTTACCAGTAAAAATCAAATAATAGTATTGATCTCAAGGGAATGTGATGATGAGTATCAAGTATGATAACCCACATAAAGCTCTTAACACAGAATATGACACATTGCATTTATTAGACTACCATTGTAAAAAATGTTCAACACTTAATCAAAGGCTAGAACCTTTCACAACTACAAAAGTGAAAGAAACAAGGGAATGAAAATAAGAAAGATAAGCAGAGTAGCCAGAATATTTAATTAAACATATTCATATTCTGTTGCTAGAGTTTTCTTTTGGAAGATAAGCATCACAGGATCTCTTAGTCTAAAGGACAAATTTGGGAACCCAGTAACTGAATTTAGAGATATGTATCAGTCAACAAACTAACCAAAATATCTGTGCTAATAGAGCTTACATTCTAGTGGGAGACAGCTGTGTGCCCTCCCTTTTCTGCAAAAACTCACTCTGTCTGCCACAGAGGTGCTCTCTTCAAAGACTAGGAACCCAGCTGGACCAGGGAGGCTCTACATAGATTTCAAGAAAGACAGAGGAGAGAAAAATCCTCCCTTGTAATCCCCATGGGTTTTTTTAATCAGAATTTTTTTCCTTCTCAGTAGATAGTATAGTGGTTAAATGTGTAAGCTGTGCCTAAATTTGCATTTTGCCTTCACTCAACAAATAGTAACTGTATGTCCTAGATAAGCTACTTTGCTGCATGGGCTTTGTTTGCCCTTCCAACTCTGTCCTCCACTCTTCTCCTCACTGCTCTGTATCCCGGTGGGTGGGTTCTAGGGACTGCAACACCAGCTTTCCTTGCCCTCTGATTTCCAGGTGACTCAGCCAATAGGAGATGCTTCAGTGGATCAGAGAGAGGTGAGGGTATTCATTCCCTTAGCCACTTGCCTGCCAGGTTACAACTTGGCAGTGGCTGTGTCCTATCAAAAGCTGTTGGCTGGTCTTGCAGTGTTTCAGCTAGGACAGTAAGGACTTCCTGATGGGATTCGCCCCGCATCATAAGGTTTCCCCTAACCTTGCCCACAAAACTGTAAATATTCCCTTCATGGGACTTCCTTTATTTACCCTTTTTGAGGGTGTCATCTGTTCCCTGCTGGGATGTAGCTTGACTGATAAAATTATTTTTTTATTTCTAAATAGGTTTCCTCACTTATAATGCAGGGGTAACAATGACACCTATATCACAGAATTTTTGTGAAGGTTAAATGAGGTGACATGGGTAAAATTCTTAGCATAGTGCCTAAAATATAGTAAGTGCTCAATGACTGTTAGCTGTCATTATTGTTACTGTCATTGTTATTATTCTGTTACTGTTATCACTTTTTTCAGGACCCAGACATTGGGACTCACATAAGAACACTGAGAACTGGGCTCTTGACCAAAACCTCCACTCAAGTCAGGATACTTGGCAGCGTGTAAGTGAAATCAAAAGTTGGGTCCCATTAGGCCCATTACATGATAAATCCAGCTTTGCTGATATTTCTATGACCGATAAAACTCACAACAGAATAGTTCTGATCGTCGTGATTCCTGAGTGCATTTATAAGGCAAAAGGTTAGTGCTGTTTCCATTTATGTATCCCTTGATGCGAATTAAAGTAATTTAGAGAAGAAATTCTTAATCAGTAGCATGAGGTAGAGGAAAAACTTTTAAGTGCATAAAAAGGCATACTATAACTTAGAGAAACAAGGCTTATTTCATTCTAAACACTATGTAATTCCTGAATATATCATTTATTATAGCAAAAAGAAAGAAATACCTAAAATAAATGCTGCAATTTGTCCACATTTTCTACGTGATCATTCTCATGGCCTTACTATGCCTTGGATCAGTTAGTTTATTTGGTCATTTAGGAGATAATAGCCTTAATGGGGCCGAGTTGTAGATTTTATATCTATGTAGCCCTCAGCACAGAGAAATGTTCTACTCCATGATTGAGAAATCTGTCAATGCATGACGATTAATTACAAGAAAAGTGGGGAGAGTAGAGAAAGTTTTGTACTTATCAATTCAAACAAGTGGAGGAAAATTTCAAGTGCATATGTTTTTTTGGAAGTGAGCATATAATATTATTTCTTGTGTAAAACCTAACTTTTTTTTTGTCTGTGAATAAAATAAATTGTTATGTAAAGAAAGAACAACATAACAAGTATACAAGTTTTAATGATGTACCATTGGTGTCTGTGTTAGTTTCCTAAGGCTGCAGTAACAAATTACCACAAACCAGGTGGCTTGAAAAAACAGACCTTTGTTCTCACAGTTATGGAGACTAGCAGTCCCAAATTAAGATGTCAGCAGGGCCATGCTCTCCCTGAAGGCTCTGGGAAAGGATCCTTCTTTGCCTCTTCCTGCCTTCTGGTGGTTGCTGGCAATCCTTGGCTTTCCGTGGCTTGTGTTAACATTCAATCTGGCTTCTGCCTTTGTCTTCCATGGCTGACTTCTCTCTGAGTTTGTTTCCAGATTTCTGTTTTATAACAATACCAATCATGTCCAATAATAGGGCCTACACTAGTATAGTATGACCTCATCTTAACTTGATTGTCTCTGCAAAGACTCTACTTCCAACTAAGGTTACAGTCACAGGTTCTAGATGGACATCAGTTTGGGGTGGGGGGAGGACACTCTTCAACCCATTAGAGTGTCTGTCGCTCTAACTACTCCAGGGTTGGTTCATCTCTTTGTGACTCTTTCAAGCTATTCTTCTTTTGTCTTCTTTGGTACTTGATTCCTATTTTTTTAAGCCATTTTTTCTCTTTAAAAAATTTGATTTGCTCATTTATAAGAGAAAGATTTAAGTTACATCATTTTGATGCTTACATAGGAGACAGGCTCTATTTGTGGGGCAAGTGGTTTGTGTCATCCCCTCACCCCTCTTCATGGAGTGTAGAGGCATATTTTTACTATCCCTTTGCTACATGGAGGATATGGATTGGTGCTGGAAGGAGATTTCAGTGAATGCTGAGCCATCAGTCGTCTTCTTCACATTGTGTTTTATGGTCCACAGACCTCAATGAGATGCCCTGACAGGTAATTGACAGTTCTCCTGCCCACTCACCACCTCTTCCTTTCTCTTGTTCTCTGCGTTGGAGCTATTTCCTAGAAGCACCCTTGGCAAACAGACTTCTGTTTAACCCCACTTCATGTATCACTTTTTAAAAAAATCTCACATTTCTTTCTCATTTCCTCAGCATACGTATGTTTACAATAATTAAACATGTAGAACTGATGGATTTTTTAGCAGAAAGGAAACAGAAGCAGAGACAGAATCTTCGACCTTTCCAATCCCTCTCTGCTCAGCCTCTTTCTTACCCTTCCTTCTCAAGGAATTGCCAAACTGTTCAGAATCTGGGATGACTGTGTGGTGGTCTGGTGATCCAGATTCCTATGTCCATGCTCATGCACTAATGAGCTCTTTCCTGTGATCCTTCATCATACTGCTGGTGCAGCAAGATCAGTTACTGTCTGGCTGCTTCCCTCAAAGCATGTCTGTGCTTATTGGTCATTGCTTTGATTTCTGTACCCTATGACTGGCCAGAAGATAGTAAGAACTTAGTATTAAGGTTAGAGGTTGAGGATAACTGAATACACAGTCCAACCTACTTTCAACTTTATATTGTACTGGAGTTGATTGGGCAGGGCTAAGCCAATAAGAAACAAAACCCACAGCACTTGCAGTTTACTTCCCTTGTGTGTGTATTTGTGTGAATGTGTGTGTGTGGTGTTTCTTCTGAGGAAATTCTACAGAGGGGTGATTGCTGGAGTAGAATACACATATTTTGCATCCTGTAGCCAATCATCTTCAACAGACTCAACAACACTTCTATCGTATGTTACAAGCAATGTCTAAAACAGCAATTTTCAACTGTTGTGCCACAAAAAAATTTAAAACATGCTATATAGCTGACTATTTAGTCAGGGGTCTCTTTTCCCTTAAATTGTCAAATAAAAAAATGACAGCAGTCAATAAAACAATAGCCACCTGCTTTAAATGACTTGTCTTGATCCATAAATATGTAGGTCATATAATAAAGTTGCATCTTATTAGTCACATTGCATAATAAGATTGTGTCTGATTGGTTAATTCTTAGTACCAGAAATTCTTATACACAGGGACTGGCACCTGATTTTTTTTTAAAAGTCACTTTGGAGCAAATAGGGTAGGTTATTACTATCATTATATTTTTGTAAATCAATTTTTATTATACCTACCTTTTCCAGATTGGCAAACAGTATAGTATATTTTTTGGTGTGTTGCAGAATTTTAATAATTAGTTTATGTGCATCATAAGATGTAAAGGGTTGAAAATCACTGGTCTGAAGTAAGAAAGCTGAGTTTTTGTTGACTTAACTTATTTAGGCCATTCACTATTTCGAATAATTGGGAATTGGCTGCATGTGGCAACCCATTGAATGTCCTAGGCATTTCAAAGGTGAAACTATGTATACTGTTATGGAGAGTATGAAATATGTACTTTCAAAGTGGCTTTATACTTATTCATTGCAGTAATGTACAGCAAAAGATAATATTATTTTATAGTGGCTCTGACTAATGTGTTACTAGCTAGCCATTAGAAGTCTACTGCTTGTATCTCTGTATAATATTTCATTTTTATAGGACATAACACTCTTTTAATAGTGATATTAATGGAAACTTTCTTATTAAACTATTCAGTGACTAGCTTGGAGACTGGTGATATTTTAGGCCCTCAGTCATTAATTGAATAGCTAAATAGACTCTAGTTTTTTGTCTTATTAAAGACAAAGGTTATTATATTTATGAATAATCTAATTTACGAAGGGTCTATTATAAGATCATTAGTTAAAACAAAATTTGGAAATGTGACTTATTTCAACTTAAACCAGAGTATATATTAAACTTCAGATACCATTAAAATCAGGAGGACTTTTAACTATCTTTAATGAATTGGCTGAAAATACCTAAATTTTTAAATCCTGATACATACAATTTGACATAGTAAAATACTTGCTTGCTCTGTTTCATAAGAATAAATATAATATTTTTAAGGAATTATAATTTTACTTATATCTAATTTTAGTCATTAGGTTACTAATTTAACATTTTTATTGTTTCAAAGAAATCTAAAATAAAAATCTAAAGAAAGAATCTAAAGAAAAGAATCTAAATTTAAAAATCTAAATAAAATAATTTAAAAACATGTGTATAAAACTATTATAAATATTTTGTTGTAGGTAGGGTACAATTAATATCTGTAAATCAATATAATTATGTCTGACATATAATCTATGTATAAATTTTCAATAAATTGAGAGAAAATGAGAGAAACATGCTTTTTGGGGGACTTTGTTCTAGAACTCGAGTGGACTTTTTGATGGGACAAACACCTATTTAATTTTTCCCATAAGAACATAAAGAATTTGTTGCTCCGGTACCACTAGTAAGAGCGCCTTTGTAAATTGCTTATCCCTAAGTCTGTCTTTGCTGAAACTGATGGTAAAGTTCTTATGTGACTTTTATTTCCAAATACACATTTATGTCCAGTGATATGTGACAGGCAGCATTTCTTAACTAGATTGTACCTCTTTATGGCTTTGACAATGAACTTTCAGGAAATGGAAAGTAGCTTCATTTTGAGTCTAAAGAAGCAGTGCCAATAACCAGAGGCCAGAAGAGCTTGCTGACGGGTGTGCGGTGGGAGAACTAAGACCCACAAGAATTAAATACTTATCCTTGGTGACCCAAACATCATTCAGCCTAAATCCTGTGCCTCCTGAGACAAATCCTCTTTTCATTCTCATTAATGATGCTATATGCCTTCCTTTGGCACTTTCTGAACATACCTATCAGTGCGTGCTTTGGCATAGCTAAATTTACTAAGGTTATTAATTGGACCTTTAATTGCACATTACATTTTGTGGTGTTAGGCAGATTCAGATGTAAAATTTGAACTGATTTCTTATGATCACATACTGACTCCAATCCTTTTGGACAACTTCAACTTAATATCACTGGAAATCCCTTGCCTGGATCATGAGTAACATAGGATCCCTAAATTCATCTCAGTTCGTTATAATTTTTCATTTCTCCTAGGGCATCTGAACTGGGTAATTTTCCCTCCATTTATGCTGTCTCATCTCTCATTTAAAGAAATATTTAATTGTATGACAATAAGGTTATAACTGAAGGAGAAAAAATATTCAAGAAGTATTTGCACTGCTTTTTCTTGACTTACTTGTTCAAGTTAAGTTAACTACAAAGTTACCAAATTACTGCTAATGAGCTTGTCTGAAATCTGCCAGCCCATCCCATTCTAGCTTCAAAAGGGTCCCATGCTACTGAAGTTCTTTTCAGGGCACAAGCATTGTTCTTCCTTGTATCCATGACTCTGTCTGAAGACCTTCTATACAATAACCTCAGAACTCTGGTTGCAATTAAAGTTTTGATTAGCTGTCAGTGATGTCATAGCCATGGCTATTTTAAATCCACTGTGCTAAGTGTTTTCCTTCTCTTAATGTACTGTAGAAATTCCATTTCTTGACAGCAATAAGACACTTCAGGCAGTGTGTTTCAGGGCCAATATTGCACTTCTCATGGAGTTAAGACACTTGGCCTTCAGCCTCAAGACTTACAACACAATCTGAGTTATACTATAATCACCCAGATATATACATGGCCTGTTGTGTTTTATTGCTTAAGTGGAACCTGTTCCAGCGCCTCATCAACTGACAAGGTGGGAATATAGCCCCGAATGACTGTTCAGATTCCCACTGGGAGTTGCATTTGGTCAGACCTCCTTCAGCCTTTCAGGGGTAGCCCTGAAACTCTGGATGCCTTTGGTACACTTACCACACAGCAAAAATCAAACCCTCCAGTATCTCGGGTCTCACTGCCAGACTGCACGACGTGGGTTGCCAAATATCTCCCCCTCAACACATTTATTGAACTTTAAAACAGCAGAACAGCATTGAATGAAGTCCAGTAATTTTTATAGGATATATTTTAGTCACTAGACTTTGAAGACTCTTCCAACATTAATTATAAAGTTTCTGTGTCTGGATAACATATTGTTAACAGTTATTTTGCAAGTGCTAATGGCAAGATGGAAGATTTCCAATAATTTTACTGAGGAAGTGGCAATTAAAATGTTGAGCACTATAGGATACATGCAAAATAAAAATAATCTTGCAAACATGGCACTGAACTTTATGACAGTAATGGTGATATATTTCTTATTTTCAAATAGATATGATGATTTTGCAGTTCCACCTCTTTTTATTTAAGAAATATCAAGAGGTCTCTTTTTTGTTTGTTTGTTAATATTCAAAGGCAATGTAAAATGCCAGTGCTCTGGGCTGGTTTGATATTATTTACCACAACATCATGAAACAATTTTAAGACAAGTTGTTATCCATATTTCTTTCAATAACAAATATCACTAAAATGAGATCATTGGCTTTGTGTGACAATTTACGACTCTGGAAATTCATGAGCTGTCTTTTCTAATGATTTTCAAAAGCCTCATCTAGCATGGTTTTCCCTCTAGAGCACTCTTGTGTGACCACCCATCTTCCCAACTCACTCTACCACAGTCAGTCAGCAGCTTTGGGTCGTTAGCCTGTCAGAGCCTTGAGAGCAGAATGATTGACAGTGAGAAGCAGCAGGTGGGATGGACAGTTCTCCAGCACATATGGTGTCAGGGGCAAGGCACTGACTTAAATAAAGGGTCTTGCTCAAGGTCACACAGTTTGGGAGCAGTAGATGGTTCATGTGAACTCTGGCTCCAGGAGTATAACTTTTTCATCAAACTATTTCCAATCAGTTATAATTTGGGGCACAAATTATTACTTGCAGAATCAATATCACTGGAATACAAATAACCTGATTTTCTATCACTTTGGTGCTGTTACAGTTTGAAGGAAATTTTAGACCAAGTATACAGCTGTTTTCCAACTTTGCTTGATCTCCACTTCCTCTTTCAGGTGTTTCTTGACTGTTGTATAATTTAGGCTTAGGTTTCACTCATTAATTTGGTGAAATATATATTTTTTTCTTACCTGAAGTGCAGTGTATATTTTTCTTATTGGTTTGAATTGATAATTGGAATGCTTATCAACATTGGATAATGAATATTAACACTATGCTGTAATATCACTGCTTGAAGTTTCATGCTAAAATATTTTTCTTAGGTTCTGCTTTTCTGTTATTAATGCTCACTTCCCTTGGTCTTCCTTTGTAGGTTATTTCTTTAAACATTTTGAAGGTTCACAGAAGAGCAGTGGGTTCAGGGAATAGGTCTTCTCACTCAGGAGTAATAAACATACAGAAACTGAAGTTTTCCAGCAGTTTTTCCTTCTAGTTTTGCTAAATCTAAAGGGTTTTTAAAAACAGTTTTGAAGGTCAAACTAAGAAAGGAAATGGTTCTCATTAATGTTTTTTTTTTAACCTGGGTATTTATAAAATTAATTCATATATTTTCTTATTACTAAATATTACTAAATATTAAAACAGATTATTTGACATTCTTTAGCTTTTAAAACTATTTAATAATATATTGAGCATATACATTTCAGTTAAATAATTTATTTAGAGACTCATCAACTAACCTAAAAACAAATGCTACTTTAGGCTGTTGTCCTATGAGAAGATTTAGCATTTGCTGATGTTACTTTTTTTGTGTGACAGAGACAGAAACAGAGAGACGGACAGATAGGGACAGATAGACAAGAAGGGAGAGAGATGAGAAGCATCAATTCTTTGTTACAGCCCTTAGTTGTTCATTGATTGCTTTCTCATATGTTCCTTGACCAGAGGGCTATAGCAGAATGTGTGACGCCTTGCTCAAGCCAGTGACCTTGAGCTCAAGCCAGTGACCTTGGACTTTAAGCCAGAAACCTTTGGGTTCAAGTCAATGACCATGGGGTCCTGTCCCTGATCCCACACTCAAGCCAGTGACCCCACGCTCAAACTGGTAAGCCTGTGCTCAAGCTGGTGACCTTGGGGTTTTAAACCTGGATCCTCCGCATCCCAGTCCAGTGCTCTAGCCACTGCATCAATGCCTGGTCAGGCGCTGATGTTACTTTTTATGAGAGGATTTATGTTTGTTATTTATTGCTCAATAGATATTTTTGATTCACATTACCTCTTCATCTTTGTCTCATAGAGGATACACTGCCCCTTTTGTTTCTATGCTCAGTGTCTTATGATATCTTCACCTAATGGACACTCCAAAAAAATTGCCTACAAAGTGGAGGAAAGCTAAAGGCATGTATTTAATTTATCACATATATTTTTTCTTCAAGAAAATTAATCTCAATTCTTGAGTCACAGAAGTCTAGTGTTCATTTAAAAAATTATTGGTTATATATAAAAGATATTGGAAAAGTTTTCTGGTTTATTAAGTGATTTTTAAAAATTTATTTATTAAATTTAATGCAGTGACATTGATAAATCAGGGTACATATGTTGAGAGAAAACATCTCTAGATTATTTTGACATTGATTGTGTTAAGTGATTTTTAAGACTGATAAACTAATATAATAGAGCATAAGAGAGGGACTGACTTCTGCATAAGAACCAATATATCAGGGGACCAATGGCACACTTGCAGTGAATTTTAGTATTTCTATTTTGCACACATACCTCAAAGAATATGTACAAAATTTATTTTGAAATAAAAAAGATTTTAAAATTAGAAATAAAACTTGAATAAAAGTAATTTGGTTGCAAAGATGACTATGGAAAATAAAGTCATTTTCCTTTTGGGGTTGGGATCTCAGGGAGCCAGTTAGTGAATTCTTAATCAAAAGTATGTGTCAGGTCCTGAAATAGTTCATCTTTAAAAAGTGTACAGTTTATATCCAGGATGGATGTAAGTATCAGGGAATTGGATGAGTGTCATTTAAAAGAATGTGGAATAATTATTATTTATACAGGAGTCACTGGAAAGAACAGTAGTTATTTGTTCCTGACACTGAAAGTTTTTATTACTAATATTCCAGAAACTGCACTTCTTTTCTCTTTATTTCATTCCATGTCTTAGAAGCTCTATAGCTGTCATACCAGATACTAAGATTTGGACTAGACCCAGGGTAATCAGTGAGAGGCAGAATCCTCTAATATTTGAGGTTTTGCTCTTTGAAGGCTGACGTATTTGGGTTTGATTGCTGTCTCTACCTTCTTATCTACGTGAAAAACTCAGGTGCATATAACTTTCTTTCGCTATATTGCTTTTAGACAGGATGGTAAGATAGGAACCAAAAGGGCAGACCACATTTTCAGGATATATGACAAATATATCTTTTTTATTTTTTATGAAAAATACTGTTTATACCAATAACCTAACTTGTTTCATGATCTTGTCAAACTATATATGAAGGAAATTTTTGAAGATATTCTTATTGAAAGTGTACTATTTATGGCAACAAACTTCTAGATGATCAACAAAAGCTTTCCTTCCAATTCCAGGGCATACAGCCAAAAGACATTTCCCAGACTGTCTTACGCTTAGGTATAGCCAGGTGACTGAGCTCTAGCTAATGGAATAAATAGTAGTGATGTGTAACATTTCTAAACCTGGTGCATAAAAAACTCCCATGATAGATTCTCTATGCTGTTTTTCATCATGTGAATTGATGCAGAGCAGTATGGTAACCATGGAAGCTGTATTTTCAAGCTGCTGAAGGTACAAGATGTAAGAAGCCCAGGACTCTGAGTCAATGCTCAGAGCTGAGCCCCATTTAATAAGGAACATTCATTTTAACTGTATGTGAGTGAAAAATAAGTCTGTGAGCTATTATATACTCTGATTTTATTTATTTGTTTGTTTTTTATTTTTAATTTTTTTTAAATTTTAATTTTAATTTATTTTTGTATTTTTCTGAAGCTGGAAACGGGGAGGCAGTCAGACAGACTCCCGCATGTGCCCGACTGGGATCCACCCGGCACACCCACCAGGGGGTGATGCTCTGCCCATCGGGGCATCGCTCTGTTGCGACCAGAGCCACTCTAGCACCTGGGGCAGAGGCCAAGGAGCCATCCCCAGTGCCCGGGCCATCTTTGCTCCAATGGAGCCTCGGCTGCGGGAGGGGAAGAGAGAGACAGAGAGGAAGGAGAGGGGGAGGGGTGGAGAAGCAGATGGGCGCCTCTCCTGTGTGCCCTGGCCGGGAATCAAACTCGGGACTTCCGCACACCAGGCCGACGCTCTACCACTGAGCCAACCAGCCAGGGCTGTTTGTTTGTTTTTAGGTGAGAGAACAGGATATAGTGAGGCAGACTCCTGCATGCACCCTGACCTGGACCCTCCTGGCAACTCTACCAGGTGCAGATACTCAAGTACCTAGCTATTTTTAGCACCTGAGCCCACTCTCCAATGGAGCTATCCTCAGTGCCCCGGATCACACTAGAATTAATTGAGCCACTGGTTGTGGGAGGGGAAGTGGGAGAGAAGGAAAAGAAGTGTGTGGGAGAAGCAGATGGTTGCCCTGACTGGGTATTGAACTCAGGATGTCCATATTCTGGGCCAATGCTCTAGCCACTGTCCACTGAGCCATTAACCAGGGCTTGGATTTATTTTTTTAACAGTAGCAAGAGTTACTTTAACAGCCTACCATGTGGTGGTACAGTAAATAGAGAATCAACCTGGAATGCTAAGAACCCTAGTTCAAAACTCTGAGGTCGCAGTTTTGAGCGTTGGGGTCACTGGCTTGAGTGTGGGATCATAGACATGACCCCATGGTTGCTGGCTTAAGCCCAAAAGTCATTGGCTTGAGCCCAAGGTTGCTGGCTTAAGCAAGGGGTCACTGGCTCAATTGGAACCCCCAGGTCAAAGCACATATGATAAAGCAATCAATGAACAACTAAAGTGCTGCAACAAGTTGATTCTCTTGTCTCTCTCCCTTCCTGCCTGTCTGTCCCTATCTGTTTCCCTTACCCATCTCTTGCTAAAAGGAAAAAAAGAAATTATCTTAACTAATATTCTGTTAAATTAGAATCTTATATAGAATTTGTTTCCTATCACAATTTATTATTTATGAATATTAAAAGTGTTGTTTGTCAGCTATCAATGATGTCATTGCAAATGAGTGAAATGGTTCAAGTGTCTGACCATACAGTGACTACATCTTTATTTCTTGTTTTCTGCCATCCCTGAATTTACTAAAATGCAAATCAAACTAGTCCAATTTTACTTTGTTTTTCACTGAGGCCATATACCCCTCTATCCCCACCCAGCCACTGGAATTTTGCCTAAAATGAAACAGCAACAGAACAGAGGTCAAGAACTTGGAAGGATTCATATGGGGAAAATCAGGTACAACTTGATTTAATATCAATATTTCATGTGTTCCGAGAGTGGAGTTTCAGGCTACAAGATAACAGCCCATCATTTTTATGCTTTTCCATCTGTGAAAAGCTGTTCCTCAAAGCACGGTGTAGGAACAATATAGCAGCTTTTCATTTTAAGAACCATATTTTGAAAAAGAGAGAGAAAGAGAGAGAGAGGTTTTTTGATGCATAACCAGATCTGAGCATAATTGAAATCTATGGAGCTTTAGGACCAGACTCATAAAGAATGCAGATTTCTTCCTGAAATATATTGCTGTGGAAAGGTACAGAACACAAATCTTAAACATAATGAAAACTTTGCCTTCTACATATATAAAACAAAGGTTACACCATCTACTCTCTGCCAGTGAAAAAAAAACAAGTATGCACATTTAAGAGACAGCAGAATAGAAGGAGATGCAGGGATAAAATAAAAAGTAAAAAGAAGGGAAGGAAAGGTTTGGTGGGACACAGAGGATTTTTATGCCATTGAAAATACTCTGTATGGTACTACAATAATGGGTACATGTCATTACATTATATATACATTTATTCAAACCCATAGAATGCACAATAACAAGGACAAAACCTATTGTTTTGCTACAGACTTTGGGTGATTATCATATGTCTATGTAGGTACATCATTTCTAGCAAATATGCTATTCTGGTGGGTGATTTGATAATAGGGAAAACTATGTATATGTTTTAAAGGGAAATACAGAGTTTAAAAGGGAAATCTCTGTACCTTCCTCTTAATTTTGCTGTGAGCTTAAAACTGCTCCAAAAAAGTGAAAAATTTAAAAAGAAGTCATAGATACAATGCACTTAAATTTACAAGGGGAAGTTTTATTTCAAAATTATAATAATAATGTAATAATAATGGGAACACAACGTACTAGGATTTATGGAATGCAGCAATACTAGTTCTGAGGAGAAGTTTTATAGCAATAAATACCTACTTTAAGAGCAAGAAAGATCTCAAATAAACAACATAACTCTACATCTTAAGGAACTAGAAAAAGAACAAACTGAGCTAAGTTAGCAGAAAAACATTAAAAGAATAAAAGGAAAGAATTATATGATTATCTCAATAGTACAAAATATCATTTGAAAAAATTCATCATCTATTCATGATAAAAAAACTCTTAATGAATTAGGCATAGAAAGAACATATCTCAACATAATAAAGATTATATTTGACAAACCAACAGCTAACATTTTTCTCAGTGAAGAATGGTTGAAAGCTTTTCCTCTAAGATTGAGAAAAAGACAGAAGTGCCCACTTTCACCACTTTTATTTAACATAGTACTAGAAGTCCTAGGTAGAGCTATTAGACAAGAAAAAGAAATAAAAGGTATCAGAGCTAGAATGGAAAAAATAAAATTGTTTCTATTTGCAGATGATATGATTTTATGTATAGAAAATTCTGAAGACTCAACCAAAAACCCGAGTTAGATATAATCAATGAATTCAGTGAAATTGCAGGATACAAAATTAACATACAAAATTTAGTAGCTTTTCTGTACCCTAACAATGAATTTTCTGAAAAAAATAAATAAAGAGACCAATCTGACACATAATAGCATCAAAAAATAAAATGCTTAGAAATAAATTACCTAAGAAAGTGAAAGATTGGCTTTTGGTGGCACAGTGGATAAAGCATCTTGCTGGGGTGCTAAGGTTGCTGGTTCAAGACCCTGGGCTTGTCTGGTCAATGCACATACAAAAAGCAAGGTGATGCTTCCCATTCCTCCCTCCCCACCTCTTTTCTCTCTCTCTCTCTTCTCTCTAAAATCAATAAATGAAATATTAAAAAAAGAAAGTGAAATATCTTTATTCTGAAAACTTCAAGACATTGATGAAAGAAAACAAAGAAGACAAAGACATGGAAAGGCATCTTGGGTTCATGGATTAGAAAAATTAAGAGTATTAAAATTTTAATACTACTAAAAGCCATCTATAGGTTTATTAAAGTTTCTACCAGGATTCCAATGGTGTTTTTTACAGAAGTAGAAAAAACACTCTTAAAAATTTATAAAGAACTACAAAAAAAACCCAAACCAAAGAAATCCTGAGAAAGAAGAACAAAACAAGAGGCATCACATGTCTTGAATTCAAGCTATACTATAAATCTATAGTCATCAAAAGATTATGGAACTGGCATAAAAACAAACAAACAAAATAACCCAGAAGAACAGAATCAATATCCTAGAAATAAACCCAAGCATATACAGTCAACTAATATTTGGCTAGGGAGCCAAGAATACTCAGTGAATAAAAGAGATTCAATAAGTGGTAAAAGGATAATTGAATATTCACCTGTAAAAGAGTGAAACTGGTTTCAAATTTTATACCATTTACAAATATTAACTTAAAATCTAAATATAAGATCTGAAGGCATTAAACTCCTAGATGAAAACATAAAAATAAAGCTGAGTGACATGAGTCTTTGTAATGATTTTTTGGATATGACACCTAAACACCAAGCAAAAAAAATAAAAAAATAAAGTGAGACTATATCAAACTAAAAAGCTTCTGTACAGCAAAATAAACCATCAACAAAGTGAAAATACAATCTATGGAATGGGAAAAAATTTGCAAAGCTTATATCTGATAGATTAATATCCAAAATATATATTAAAAATTAATATAATTCAACAGCAAAAAACACCTTCCTCAAATAATCCATTTTAAAAAATGGGCAAATGCCTGACCAGGGGGTAGCACAGTGGATAGCATTGACCTGAGACACTGAGGACTCAGGTTTGAAACCCCGAGGTCACAGGATTGAGCACGGGCTCATCCGCCTTGAGTGTAGGCTCACCAGCTTGAGCGTGGGGTCACCGACTTGAGTGTGGAATCATCAGCATGACCCCATGGTCACTGGCTTAAGCCAAAAGGTCACCCACTTGAAGCCCAAGGTCACCAGCTTGAGCCCAAAGTTGCTGGCTTTAGCAAGGGCATCATGACATGTATGAGAAAGCAATCAATGAACAACTAGAGTGCGGGAACAATGAATTGATGCTTCTCATCTCTCTCCCTTCCTGTCTGTCTGTCTGTTTCTCTCTCTTGCTAAAAGAAAAGGGGGGGGGGAGGGAGGCAAAGGACCTGAACAGACATGTATCCAAAGAAGATAAATATATGAAAGGCGAAAAGGTACATGAAAAAATGTTTACCACTGCTACTCATTAGGGAAATACAAATTAAAACTTCAGTGAGATATTACCTTATACTTTTTAGAATAGCCATCCTCTAAAAGGAAAGAACCAAACAAAAATGGTTACATTGAGTGTGGAGGAGAGGGAACCACTATGCACTGCACTTGAGATTTTAAATTGGTACAGCTACTATGGAAAACAGTATGGAGGTTTTTCAAAATATTAGATTTAGAACTATCATATGATCCAGAAATTCCACTTCTGAGGAAATAAAAGCGCTAATCCTAAACAATATCTGTACTCTCATTATCTTAGCAGCATTATTTACTGTATTAAAGATATGGAATCAACCTAAGTATCCATCAACAGATGAATGGATAAAGAAGTTCTGATATATATTATTCAGCCATAAATAAAATAAGAAAATCTTACCATTTTCAACATGAATGAACCTTGAAGGCATTATGCTAAGTGAAATAAGTCAAACAGAGAAAGACAAATACCATATCATCTTACTTACATGTGAAATCTTAATAAAGAAATGAAAAAAAAAATGAACTCATAAAAAAAGAGATCAGACTTGTGGTTACCAGAGGCAAAGGGTGGGGGAAGGAGAATTGAAAAAAGTTGATCAAATAGTACAAACTTCCAGGTACAAATAAGTACTAGGGCTGTAATGTATAACATGATAACTATAGCTAACACTGAGGTATGATATATAGGGTAGTTGTTAAGAGAGTAAATTTTAAGAGTTCTCATTGCTAGGAGCATTTTTTTTCCTTCTTTCTTTTCTTCTTAGTATATCTTAATGATAGAATAGATATGAGCTGAACTTATTGTAATCATTTAACAATATATATAAATCAAACCATCATGTTGTACACCTTAAACTTATACATTGATGTATGTCAATAGTTCTCAATAAAACTGAAAAAAAATTTAAGAGGGAGTCAAAGGTATAATGTATTAAATTTACTGGATAAGCCCAACATTTCTATTTTAATTACTGGTACATAAAGTGGAAAAAATAATCAATAAATATATTCGGATAGTTTGATTAACAAACTTTATCTAATGGGCATATGTAAAACCCTGAATTAAACCATTAGAAAATGTTCATTTTTCTTAAGCACACATTAAGCAGTTATAAAACTTACTTAGATTCTAGGTCAAAAAGCATATTTCAGCACATTTCAAAAAATGAGTATTACCCCATCATGTACTTTGAACACATTGTAATTAAGAAGTCAATAACAAAATGGTAAGTTTTCATATGTTGTAATTTAAAAACAGAATTCTAAATAACTTGTGGTACAAAGAGAAATTACAATGAAAATATAGGAATACTTGGGACAATAATATAAAACATATAGAACTAAAATTAAAAATAAATTTGCAAGGTAATGTCTTGCTTAAAAAGATTATAATAGAAATAAACACCATCAAATCAAGTCCCATTGTAAGACAGCAAAACATAAAATAGGAATTGATCTCTATTTTCTTATTTTTAGCAGAACTCTTGGAATAATGAAAATCAATAGAAGAGTTAAAACTCTCTATTTCTATATATCTTTTTATCACTCATGTGGCATTTTGGGAGCATCAAGGAAAGACTTGGACCAAGGTTATTAAATATATCCCAGCTTAGGGACGCCTTACTAGGTATCAATTCCCATTAAGTCCTCCAACAGTACCCATAACCTATAAAATAGTGGGGGATCCGGTAGCAATAAAAAGACCAATTAGTCTAAAGATAGCTCTTATAACTCCAAGCCCATAGGTGAGATTTTTGCTTCCTTTAGTATAGTTTTGCAATCATATTTTTCCATGGGAAGGCCTCTCTCTGTGAAGTCATTGTAAATAATTCATTTGCTTTATAATTCATATAGAAGCAACTTTTCAGAAAAGTAGCACATTTGTTGACTCATCCCTAAATTATAACAACATAAAAATTTCAAAAAGAATACATTTTAAATAAATGTTCTTCCGAAGATAATCTTATTACATCTTTTCTATCACCTCTCATTTATGAATTGTAAGCTACTTTAATATGCTATTCAGATGAATCATAGGATATTCCTTTTAAAAAATTTCTTAAGCATAAAGAGATCTCTCAGATTTTTATGAGTCGCTATTCATTCATTCATTTATTTCATTTTAATGAAACACCTAGTATGTTCTAGACCCTGGCTACTATAAAGCCTCAAAGAATAAATAATCAAAAAAGAAACAAACAGCCTGACCAGGTGGTTGCGCAATGGATAGAGCATTAGACTGGGATGCAGAGGACCCAGGTTCGAGACCCCGAGGTCGCCAGCTTGAGCGCGGGCTCATCTGGTTTAAGCAAAGCTCAGCAGCTTGGACCCAAGGTAGTTGGCTCAAGCAAGGGGTTACTCGGTCTGCTGAAGGCCCGCGGTCAAGGCACATATGAGAAAGCAATCAATGAACAACTAAGATGTCTCAACGAAAAACTGATGATTGATGTGTCTCATCTCTCTCCGTTCCTGTCTGTCTGTCCCTATCTATCCTTCTCTCTGACTCTCTCTCTGTCTCTGTTAAAAAAAAGAAAGAAAGAAAGAAACAAAGAAATGAACTAAAGCAGCTAACAGTTACTGGATGTCATGAAATGGTGTGAAGTCTTGAATATCCATCATTTTGTTTAATCCTCACAATAACCATCCATGACAGGTAAGTATAGGCGTTTTGGGAACATCAAGGAAAGCCTTGGAAAAGTCCTTGTTTTCAGATGAGCAGACTGAGGTTTAGAATGGTTATGTTACCCACCCTAGCTGGTAAAGGGCAGAGTCCAGGTCTGTTCTACTCTAGAGTGTGCCATTAACCTCTACATGTTATCTCCCATGGCCTTGCTCTGGGATAATATTGTACTATACACTCTACTGGAGGGGGAAAATGTGCAACAAGTAATTTGAATGCATCCGGAATGCACAAGGTGCAGCAGAGCAGAGGGAGAGAATAACTGACCACTGCATTAGTGGAATAAAGGGATCCTATCAAATAGGGTGGCTGTATGAAAAATCAGGGACAGATTTTGCAAGCAGAGGAAAATTGTTTTCAAACCCAAAAAGGCATGAGATGGTGCACTAGTGATGAAATTCTCAGTAAGAAGGTTAGGATGAGAAGCAGGCAGAGTCCAGATGGTCAATATTTCTAAATATATACTACATTGAAGCAATCCTTAAGCAGAGAGACTAGGTGTATTTCTTCCCCAAAACAAAAGTGCTGAGAATGGACTAAAGGGGGCAGTGATCTTGGGTGGGCAGAATAATGACCTTTGTACTTTTGATTCTTTGTTTTGCTTCTGAGCATATTATTTCAGAAGAAAAAGTGAAATTTATGTCTTGTAGAAGAAGCCATATATAAGTAAAGCATAATGACATCTTCCATGTATTGAAGATCTACTATGCACTATTTGCAATGTTTGAAATTTGACATACACTATTTTACTTAATCCTCAAAAATAGTTTTGTAATTATGATGCATTTGTATCCAACTAGTAGATGTATATGTGGCAGGAGGATCCCCATTTCATTGATGAGGAAATTGTGGCTCTGAGTGTTTAAAATACTTGCCCAATGTAGTGCAACTCTAAATAGCCAAAGAATGAGTTCTAATTATGTTCTGAGCAAGGTAGTTAGATGATTTTTACAATCTTCCAAATGGCTTCATTGAGATGTATAAGTTCTGGCATGTCTTGTTTTTAGAAAGTCTCAATATTTTTGAAATCACACTTAGAATTTGGCAAACTCTGGTCAGGATGGATTTTCAAAAAATAGTTTTGCAGTTGGAGTGTGTTCATATTACGCTGAACTCTAAGGAAAAATAACAGTGACAAACACAGAACAACTCTCTTAAATTAACAGAAACCTAGATAGCAAACCTAAAGAGATTGTGTAGTACTATCATACAAACGCATTTTTTATATTGAGTTCTGGAACTATACACTGACTGCTTGCCATTCTCTGCAGTGGGAGTTCAGGCAGCATCCAGCCAAACTAAAATAGATTTTGTAAAGTCAAATTGATTTTTTTTTTTGTTTTGGTATTTGCCCTCAGCTTCGCACTATTTCTCATATCCTTGAGGCTGACCTAAGTTTGGGAAATTTGCCAATCAATTGTTCGGATTTCTTTATTTTATAACCCATAGGATACTACTGACCAACACAGGAAAACATCTGTTATAAAGAAAGCCAAAAGCTACTAAGAATTTAATAATAGATGGTCACCTTGCCTTTTTCATAGGAATTCTAGAATTGAATATTAAATTCAGTCAACACAATTATCTTTAATTAATTACACTCTTCTACAGGTTGATGCCTCACTTTATCCAATTTTTCACAAGATTTACCTTGTAAATAGAATAATTTGCCTAATGATTTCAGCATTTGGAGTTGAGCTAGGGAGGGGGTTTAGCAGATACAGCACCACTCTTTTTCACTCCTTAGCAGAGGGTTGAAGTTCAGCCAGAGGTCTTGTATAATAGGAGTTTTTAGAGGATATTTAGTGAGGTCCCTATTGGAACGTTATCTATATTGCAAACAACCGTACATCATTTGGTAATCACGGGCAAGCTTCAGCTTGGGAAAGACCTCATGTTGATTAGCTTTATGTAAAATGGAGAGGTCCCAATTCTGAGGATGCCAACATACTTGTCTCTTATCAAATCTCACATGTCAGGCAGGATTATCCAGTGGAGGAGTGGAGGCAGGGGAAAGGGAGAGAAGCTCTTGAGCCATCCCTGGACACCAGGAGGTTTTCACACTCCCTTCTTGGCTAGGATATAAAATGAGGGGGTAGGCTCCATGGTCTCTAAAATCTCTCAAAGTTTTAACATCGCTGTTCCTAAACTCTGTCACTTGCTCTTTCAGTGTGAAGGTGGGGCTTAAGCTGTTCTATCTGAATGGCCAGAGAGGGTTGCCCCAAGAGGGCCACGTGCTGCTGTTGTCATGAGGATGGGGCTGAATTCTCCCTGCTTGTTACATTTGGATGCTAGCACAACTGCCATACAGCTGATGGGAGCTCACAACATTTGTATAAATGGCTTGCCCACTCAAGCTGGCCTGCAGCCCTCTATTTTTATTATTTTAGTTTTTTACAACAAATCTGCTCCAGTCTGCTAATTCAGTGGCTTTCAAATGTTTGAGGACACAATCCAAAGTAAAAAACAAAAATAAATTTCATATGTAGCTACACACAAACAGAATTTATATAGAACTTTCACCAAAGAACCCTTAACATTATTTCAGTGATGCTCTCTGATATTTTCAATTTTTCTTTTGAAAAAGAAGTGCTGGTTGTGAGCCACTAAACTGATATAACCCATTATAGATTACAAGCTACAGTTAGAGAAGCATTGCTCAGACTATTTTAACTGGATTAGGCACTTATTTTTATTTCATTTTCTCTCTTCAAAGAGAATGCAGACCCTCTGATGGCAAGGATACTGCATGAGAGTGTTCTTGTATTAATTGTAGCAAATAAGTACAAATTTACAGTGGAAACTAGAGACATTTTCTTACTATCACTATTAACTGCAGTACTACAAAAACCTAGCCTGCACTGTCAGGAAGTCCTTGTATGTCATCCAGGTCCAGGAGCCATACCTGAAATTCACAGAGATAGAGTGCTTTCTCCCAGGTTTTATTTTATTTACACAGTAAAGAAGTCTCTTACCATTCTTAGTATTTTCACTTATTTCTACTCAGTTGTGTTTATCAAACTTCAGGGTAGAGCAGGAGAACTTTTCCAAGCGTAGGCATTTATTAGCATATAAATCTCATAAATTAAAATTTTAATTACTGTACATACTTTATTAACTGAATTGTCTCATGTCTGTTTCTTCATGCTTTTCACTACGAAAGAAAGGAAACCTAAAAACATTCACTTATTCACATATTTTTAATAATGATTATGTTTGTTGATGTACAATTTTTTAAAAATAAATTTTATTAATTTTAATGGGGTGACATCAATAAATCAGGGTACATATGATCAAAGAAAACATCTCCAGTTTATCTTGTCATTCAGTTATGTTGCATACCCATCACCCAAAGTCAGATTGTCTTCCATCACCTTCTATCTGGTTTTCTTTGTGCCCCTCCCGCTCCCCTTTTCCTCTCCCTCCCTCTCCTCCCCCCACCCTGTAACCACCACACTCTTGTCCATGTCTCTTAGTCTCGTTTTTATGTTTCACCTATGTATGGAATCATGCAGATCTTAGTTTTTTTCTGATTTACTTATTTCACTCCGTATAATGTTATCAAGATCCAACCATTTTGTTGTAAATGATCCGATGTCATCATTTCTTATGGCTGAGTAGTATTCCATAGTGTATATGTGCCACATCTTCTTTACCCAGTCATCCATTGAAGGACTTTTTGGTTGTTTCCATGTCTTGGCCACTGTGAACAATGCTGCAATGAACATGGGGCTACATGTGTCTTTACATATCAATGTCTCTGAGTTTTGGGGGTATATACTCAGTAGAGGGATTGCTGGGTCATAAGGTAGTTCTATTTTCAGTTTTTTGAGGAACCACCATACTTTCTTCCATAATAGTTGTACTACTTTACAGTCCCACCAACAGTGAATGAGGGTTCCTTTTTCTCCACAGCCTCTCCAACACTTGCTATTACCTGTCTTGTTGATAATAGCTAATCTAACAGGTGTGATGTGGTATCTCATTGTAGTTTTGATTTGCATTTATCTAATAACTAATGAAGATGAGCATCTTTTCATTTATCTGTTGGCCATTTGTATTTCTTCCTGGGAGAAGTGTCTATTCATATCCTCTTCCCATTTTTTTTTATTGGATTGTTTGTTTGTTGTTGAGTTTTATGAGTTCTTTGTGTTTTCTTGGATATTAGGCCCTTATCTGAGCTGTTGTTTGAAAATATCATTTCCCATTTAGTTGGCTGTCTGTTTATTTTGTTGTCAGTTTCTCTTGCTGAGAAAAAACTTCTTAGTCTGATGTAGTTCCATTCATTTATCTTTGCCTTCACTTCTTTGCCTTTGGAGTCAAATTCATAAAATACTCTTTAAAACCATGGTCCATGAGTTTAGTACTTATGTTTTCTTCTATGTACTTTATTGTTTCAGGTCTTATATTTAGGTCTTTGATCCATTTTGAATTAATTTTAGTACAAGGGGACAAACTGTAGCACAATTCTTTAATGTTATAAAAATTCAGTAGTTTTAAAGCAATTTTAGAAAAAATTCCAAATATCTTTTCATAAATTTAACAATGAGTTGAGAGTGTTTTATGTATAGATGACTCAGGGATAAGAATGCTTAAATTCTTTGCATGATGTTAAGTTAGACATAAAAAAAATATCTAGGAATTCAGACTTCTAATAAAATTCTTTATGTAAGTAAGCCTATTGTTATGAATTTAGGCAGAATACATTTTAATTTACGCTCTTTCAGTTTTCTGAAAATGTAACTCATTATATCATGGATCCTTCCATAGAGCGTTCCACAGCCACAGACTATATTTGGGTATCCTTAGTTCACCATTCACCCATAGATTGTTCACCCTTTCATGAGATCATCCACAAATATATGCTGAGTGTCGACTATGTGGCAAAAAAAAAATGAGTTGAAGGCATCTACAGACATACAAGATGTGCTCTCAGTCCTTCCTTAAGCCTTGGTCCTTATGAGCCTACAAAGTCATAAATATGGGCAACAAATAGCAGTTGGTGGTATAGCCATTACCTGTACCATGTAAGTCAGAAATTTAGAGAACAAATTAATAAAATCAAATTGTTGAGGAAAAGGCTAGAAATGTTTTGATACTACTTTGGAAAACAAAACAAAACACAAACCATAGAAGAGAAAAGCAAACAAACTTTTAAACAGAAATACTAGTCTATAGGTATTTAATTTCTTTATTATATAAATAGATGATGACTGCTGAAGATATTTACTAATCATTAATAAGAAGAATGTGGGAGGCTTTTGAAGAGAACAGAGAGCTAGGGTGAATGGGAGCCTTTATAGAAGAGAAGAAATCCTTTGTCTTGAAGTAGTTGTTAACATTCAAGAATTTTTATTTTAATGAAAGTAAAGGCAATTTTTTGGACGTCAGAGTAATGGCCACATAAGAGATACTCCTGAACATTTCCCTTGAAATTTCAACAAATTGAACAATTATTATGCAGTGAATGAACCCCAGCTTGGTTCACAGGCATGCCTGAAAGATCCGCACATCAAATGGATTAAAGGTGGAATGGGGCGAGAAGTGGGGCAGAAGATAAAACACAATTGTGGTGGGTTTTGAGGAGGAGAGGAGACAAACCAGGAGTGACTGAGGGTTTTTTTTTTCTGCTAGACTACGGGGAAGAAGAAAGCTCAGGCTTTCTGGACTTTGTCTGAGGGGCATGGAGTAGGAAACTCAGAGTGATTGGGTCTCCTTCTACTAGGAGGAGCATTGATACAGAGGATCAGAGAGGGAGATAAACCAAAGCAGCAAGAGTGTGGGGTCATGACCAGTGTTCCCAAAGTGTGCCTACAGCCCAAACTCAACAGAGAAAGTGCAAGCTAAAGTGTGGCCCCCAGCCTCCCAGATCTGCCTCCCACACTTCGGGTACAGAGAGTGGCAGAGACAAATCCCACAGCTAGCTCTCCAGAGCCACTCTCTCTCTCCTGAAGAACAGAGGTGCTGCATGTCAAATCCCCAGGTCTGTTGAAACATGGGAAGGAGTGCCAAGTGCCTGAGATCACCATTGTTAGAGCTCTTAAGCCCTCAACACATGCCCCACCCACCAATGTGACTGCAGCCCCGCCTACATCATTGCAACAGAAATATCTCAGCTGACCAACCAGGAACTCCACAGAGCTAAAAGTTGTAATACAGCAATACCTACTGGAAGAAACCCCTCAAAACTGAAATTTATTTTTCCCTTTTTTTCCTTTTTTCTTTTTTCTCCTTCTTATTCTTCGTACTCTTTCTCATATTTGAATTTCATTTTTTTATTTTTATATTTTTATTCTACTTTTAGGTAGTTTGTTTTTTTATTTTTTTCTTTGCTTTAAATTATTCTTCTTCTGTTTTTTCTCATTTACTTCTCATAATTTTTTAAATTTTAATATTTTTAATGTATTTTTTAATATTTCAATATTTTTAGTTTTTTTTTGTTAAGGTTATTAACAATGTAACTCTCAAAAGCCATCAAGGAAGAAGAAATAAAAAACCATGGTTACACAATACAGAGATGTATTTCAGAAAGAAAATGAAAAATCTCCAGAAAAACATCTCAGTCACATGGAAGCCATGGAGTTAAATGATAGAAAATTCAAAATTGAAGTTCTAAAAATACTCAACAAGATGTGAGAAAAGACATCAATAGGCAAATTAATGAGTTCAGAAAACAAATTAATAAACAAAATGAACACCCCACCAAGGAGATTGAAAATTTAAAAACAGAGATGAAGAACTCAATACGTGAATTGAAAACTGAGGTAGTAAGTTTAGCTAACAGAACAAGCCAGATAGAGGAAAGAATCAGTGACATCAAAAACAGGCAACTAGAGATGATATGAGAGAAGAGGAGAGACTCAAGGACTAAAATAATGGAGAGAGCTCTACAAGAATTGACTGACTCCATCAGAAAGAGCAATATAAAAATGAGTATATCAGAAGAGAGGGAGAAGGGAATGGAGAGCCTATTCAAACAAATAATTCATGAGAATTTCCAAAACCTATGGAAAGAGTTAGAGCCTTGAATCCAAGAAACAAACAGAATGGTGAGTTACTGCAACCCCAAAAGAGCTACTCCAAAGCACATCATAATAAAATTGTTAAAAATTAATGACAAAGAAAGAATCCTCATGGCAGCTAGGAAAAAGAAGATACATATAAAGAAAAGCCCATTAAGTTATCATCAGATTTCTCAGCAGAAACTCTGCAAGCCAGAAGACAGTGGACCAAACATTGAAAAAGAGAGGAATTACCAGCCAAGAATACTATATCCATCAAAGTTGTCCTTCAAATATGAAGGAGAAATAAAAGTCTTTACAGACATACAGAAACTGAGGGAATTTATCATCAGAAAACGCCATTGCAGGAAATACGCAAGGGATTTATTTGATCAGATACTACGAACAAAACAAATCAAAACTAAGTAAAAGCTAAAACAAGGTCTCAATAAAAACAAAGATATTCTGGACCTGAAGATGGCAATGGAGTAGGCAGACGCACAGACTCCCAGCTCACACTACCAAACTGGATTATAAACTAATTTATGAACAATCAGCATGAAAAACCAAATCTGGACTACAAGAACAGCTTTCAAAAATCAAGGAGCAAAGAAGAAGCCACAACAAACCTGGTAGAGAGCACCTGAATCTCCCCTGCTTACAGGAATGGGGGGGGGCAGTGAGGTTGGACTCTCAATTCCAAGGAAAAAGAGCAGTAAATACTGCTCACAGCCACTTACCTGGCGACCAGGGAACAAGGAGTGTTGAAAGGGCCTGCTTGTCTTCCAAAAAGAAAGGAGAAAGAGAGAGACGGATGGTGAGGGGGAGAGGAATATAGGTGATGACATAAAAAGCTGACTCATTCAGTGCTGGAGGCGGCCATAACTGGGGGAGGGGCTGATCCTTCCACAAAGCAAAATACAAAAGTACTTCCAGGTCACAGAGATACAGACATCTCTCTAGCTCCAATCAGCACAACAAGACACAGCTGAAAACAAGAAGTGGGGAGGAGGGGCAGTAACTCAGGTCTCCTTGGAGATCTGAGATACACCTCCCCCTACTGAAGCTGAGAAAGCAACCTGCCCCCAGAGAGATTAACTGGCAGAAGAGGATTTCAAAGCCTCAGGTCACACCCACCGTATTCCTGGATACAGTTTCAAATAAGCCCCCTGCTGAGATCAGCAAACAAGACAATCATCTGTTAAGAAAACAAACAAATCAAGATTTCAAAACGGCCCAAATCCTAAAGTGGATTACAAATAATAGCTGAAGCCAACCCAAGAAGACTTAGAAACAACACAAATAAAAACTAGAGACAGACAACACCAAGCCTAGACTCAACCAGCTCTACAAAGAAAACACTCAGAAACCCAGGCACAATGAGAAGACAAAGAAGTGCAATCCAAATGAAACTACAAGAGAGACCTTCAGGAGATGAACTGAGTGATATGGAAATAATCAAACTTTCGGATGCAGAGTTTAAAATAATGATTGTAAGGATACTTAGGGATCTTAGAACAACAATGGATGATTATCACAAACACCTAAATAAAGAAATAGCAAGTATAAAAAAGGATATTGAAATATTAAAAAAGAATCAGTCGGAGATGACAAATACAATATCAGAAATGAAGACCACAATGGAAGGAATTAAAAACAGGATGGATACAGCTGAGGATCGAATCAGCAAGTTGGAGGACAACTGGAATGAAGGCATGAAAGCAGAGAAGAAAAGAGAAAAGAGACTCAAAAAGTCAGAGGAAACTCTTAGAGAGCTTTGTGACAACATAAAGAGAAATAACATCCACATCATAGGGTCTCCTAAAGAAGAAGAAAAAGAACAAGGGATAGAGACTTTGTTCAATCATATCATAGCTGAAAACTTCCCTAAATTAATGGAGGAGAAACTCTCACAAGTCCAAGAAGCACAGAGGACTCCATTAAAGAGAAATCCAAAGAAATCTACACCAAGACACATCATAATTAAAATACCAAAGCTAAGCAATAAAGAGAAAATATTAAAAGCTGCAAGAGAAAAAAAAGTTATCACCTACAAAGGAGCCTCCATAAGGATGACATTCGTCTTCTCAACAGAAACACTTGAGGCCAGAAGGGAATGGCAAGAAATATTCAAAGTAATGCAGAACAAGAACCTACAACCAAGACTACTTTATCCAGCAAGGCTATCATTAAAAATTGAAGGAGAAATAAAAAGTTTCCCAGACAAAAAAAAAAAAAACTCAAGGAATTCATTACAACCAAACCAATGCTGTAGGAAATGTTAAGGGGCATGGTGTAAACAGACCAAAGTGAGAAAAGAATATAGCAAAAGAGGAATACAGCTTTAAAGAATAAAATGGCAATAAACAATTATGTGTCAATAATAACCCTAAATGTAAATGGATTAAATGATCCAATCAAAAGACATAGGGTAGCTGCATGGATAAGAAAACAGGACCTGTACATATATTGTACATATATAGACATAAAGCTATCATTATTTGCAGATGATATGATATTGTATATAGAAAATCCTAAAGTCTAAGTCAAAAAACGACTGGACCTGATAAATGAATTCAGCAAGGTGGCAGGATATAAAATTAATACTCAGAAATCAGAGGCATTTTTATACACCAACAATGAACAATCAGAAAGAGAAATTAAGGAAACAATCCCCTTTACTATTGCAACCAAAAAAATAAAGTACCTAGGAGTACATTTAACCAAGGAGACTAAAGACTTGTACTTGGAAAATTATAAAACATTGATAAAAGAAATCAAGGAAGATATAAACAAATGGAAGCATATACCATGCTCATGGTTAGGAAGAATAAACATCATTAAAATGTCTATATTACCCCAAGTAATTTATAAATTCAATGCAATACCAATTAAAATACCAATGACATACTTTAAAGATATAGATCACATATTCCAAAAATTTATATGGAACCAAAAGAGAACACGAATAGCGTCAACAATCTTAAAAAAGAAGAATAAAGGGGGAGGTATCACATTTCCTGATATCAAGCTATACTACAAGGCCATTGTACTCAAAACAGCCTGGTGCTGGCATAAGAACAGGCACATAGATCAATGGAACAGAACGGAGAACCCAGAAATAAACCCACAGCTCTATGGACAACTGATATTTGACAAAGGAGGTAAGGGCATACAATGGAGTAAAGACAGCCTCTTCAACAAATGGTGTTTGGAAAATTGGACAACAACCTGCAAAAAAATGAAACCAGACCACCAACTTATACCATTCACAAAAATAAATTCAAAATGGATAAAAGACTTAAATGTAAGGTGTGAAACCATAAGCACCTTAGAAGAAAACAGGCAGTAAGCTCTCTGACATCTCTCGCAGCAATATATTTGCTGATTTATCTCCATGAGCAAGTGAAATAAAAGACAGGATAAACAAATGGGACTATATCAAATTAAAAAGCTTTTGCACGGCCAAAGACAATAAGAACAGAATAAAAAGACAAACTACACAATGGGAGAACATATTTGACAGTATGTCTGATAAGGGGTTAATAACCAAAATTTATAAAGAACTTGTAAATCTCAACACCAGAAAGACAAACAATCCAATCCAAAAATGGGCAAAAGAAATGAATAGACAGTTCTCCAAAGAGGATATACAGATGACCAATAGGCATATGAAAAAATGCTCAACGTCATTAATCATTAGAGAAATGCAAATTAAAACCACAATGAGATATCACCTCACACCGGTTAGAATGGCGCTCATCAACAAAAAAACACAGAATAAGTGCTGGCGAGGATGTGGAGAAAAGGGAATCCTCCTGCATTGCTGGTGGGAATGCAGACTGGTGCAGCCTCTGTGGAAAACAGTATGGAGATTCCTCAAAAAATTGAAAATAGAACTGCCTTTTGACCCAGCCATCTCACTTTTAGAAATATACCCCAAGGACATCATAGAATGGTTCCAGAAGGAGAAATGCACCCCCATGTTTATAGCAGCATTGTTCACAATAGCGAAGAGCTGGAAACAGCCCAAGTGTCCGTCAGAGGACGAGTGGATTAAAAAGCTTTGGTACATATATACTATGGAATACTACTCAGCCATAAGAAATGATGACATCGGATCATTTACAATAACATGGATGGACCTTGATTACATTATACAGAGTGAAATAAGTAAATTCGAAAATAACTAAGAAGTATATGAACCAATGCATAGATGGGACATAAAATTGAGTCTTAGAGACATGGACAAGAATGTGATGGTAACAGGGCGTGGGGTAGAGGGGTGGGGATGTGGCGAGGAAGGAGAGGGATGGAGTGGGGGGAAGGTAGGGGCACAAAGAAAACCAGATAGAAGGTGACGGAGGACGATTTGATTTTGAGTGAGGGGTATGCAGCATAATCAAAGGTCAAAATAATCTGGAGATGTTTTCTCGGAACATATGTACCCTGATTTATCAATGTCACTGCATTCAAATTAATAAAAATAAGATTAAAAAACAACAACAAAGATATTCTGTAACAATAACATAAAAGAGGAGAGATTAAAGATCTGCTGTAACAAAGAAGAATGGAGTGCAGGAGCACTCATATGATAAAGAACTCTTTTACACATGAACATTTTCTTCTTAACCTAATGGTAACCACCCACAAAAAAAGCCAATACTGAAACACACAGCTTATAAAAGAAGAGACAAAGGAAAAAGTATAGAATGCCACCAGACAAAAACAAATGATAGAAACAAAAAAGAGAAGAACCAAACAAGACACAGAGCTACCAGAAAATAAAACATAAAATAGGTATAGGAAATCCTCAAGTGTCAGTAATTACCCTAAATGTAAATGGACTGAATTCATCAATAAAGAGGCACAGAGTAGCAGATTGATCAAAAAGCAAAACCCAACCATATACTGCCTTCAAGAGACACATCTAAACTGCAAGAACAAAAGTTAATTCTAACTAAAAGGTTGGAAAATTATTTTCCGAGCAAATAATACCCCCAAAAAAGCTGGTGGAGCCATAATCATATCTGACAATGTTGACTTCAAGATGACAAAAGTAACTAGAAACAAAGATAGACATTTTATAATGATTAAGGGGACATTATATCAAGAAGATATAACTCTTCTTAATATATATGCACTGAATCAGAGAGCACCAAATATATAAGACATCTACTAATTGATTTAAAATAGAAGCAGACAAAAACATGATCATACTTGAAGATTTCTACACCTCACTGACTGCTTTAGATAAATCAGCCAAACAGAAAATCAATAAAGACATATTGGCATTAAATGACACTCTGGACCAAATGAACATAATAGACATTCAGGGAACATTTCATCCCAAAACATCAAATTATACATTCTTCTCCAGTGTGCATGAAATATTCTCAAGGATAGACCATATGGTGGGCCACAAAACTAATATCAACAAAATCAGAAAGACTGAAATTATACCAAGCATATTTTCTGATCACAAGGAGTTGAAATTAGAACTCAATTGTGAAAAGAAAGTAAAGAAACCCACAAAAATGTGGAAATTAAACAACAGAAATAAAAGCAGAAAACAAAAGATATATACAAATGAAAATAACAACATGACATATAGATATTAAAATTTGGGGGATGCAGTAAAAAAAGGGAAGTTTATATCATTACAGGCTTAGGTCAAGAAATGAGAGGGATCCCAAGTAAACAACCTAACATCACATCTTAAGGAACTAGAAAAAGAAGAACAAAGGCAACACAAAGTCAGCAGAAGAAAGAAAATAGTAAAACTTAGAGCCCAACAAAATGAAATAGAAGACCAAAAAAAGTATAGAAAAAAATAATACAACAAAGATCTGGTTCTTTGAAAAGATCAGTAAAATTGACAAACCACTGGCTAAACTCACTAGGGAAAAAAGAGGAAGGACTCATATAAACAAAATCCAAAATGAAAGAGGAGAAATTACCACAGACATCATAGATATAAAAAAGGTCATAGTAGAATATTATGAAAGATTATATGGTACCAAACTCAACAACCTAGAGGAAATGGATAAATTCCTAGAACTATACAATCTTCCTTGACTGAACCACGAAGAAGTGAAAAACCTAAATAGACCTATAAGTAGGGAGGAAATAAAAACAACTATCAAAAACCTCCCCCAAAACAAAAGTACAAGACCAGGTGGCTTCACTAATGAATTCTACCAAACATTCAAAGAAGATTTGGTACCTATCCTTCTCAAAGTCTTCCAAAAAACTGAATAAGAAGCAATATTCCCCAACACATTTTATGAGGCCACCTTAACCCTCATACCAAAACCGGAAAAGAACAACAACACACACACACACACACACACACACACACACACACACACACACACACACAAACTACAGACCAATACCTCTAATGAATACAGATGTGAGAACTAAAGCAAATCAAATATATAACAATAACAACACATTAAATAAATAATACATCACTATCAAGTGGGATTCATTCCAGGAGCACAAGGATGGTTCAAGATATGGAAAACATCGATCAACACAATATAACACATCAACAAAACAAAGAAGAAAAAGCATATTATCCTATCATTAGATGCAGAAAACACATTCAATAAAATACAGCATCCCTTTATGTTTAAAACACTCAGTAAAATCAGAAATGAAGGAAAGTACCTCAACATAATAAAGCCATATATGAAAAACCATCAGCTAATATAATAAATGGTGAAGAAATGAAAGCTTTTCCTCTATAATCATGAATGAGACAAGGTTGCGACTTTCTCCATTCTTATTCAACATAGGTCTGGAAGTTTTAGCCAGAGCAATCAGGCAAGAAAAAGAAATACAGTAAAAGGCATTCATATCAGAAAAGAAGTAAAGGTATTACTTTTTGAAGATGACATGATCCTGTACATAGAAAACATGAAAGACTCCACCAAAAAACTATTAGAAACAATAAACTGATACAATAAATTGCAGGATACAAAATTAACACACAAGTCTACTGCTTTTTTATATGCCAACAATAAAAGTTCAGAAAATGAACTCAAAAAGAAAAAAACCCCACAATTTCTCTTACAATTGCAACAACAAAAATATAGAGTACTTAGGAATAAATTTAACAAAGGATGTGAAGGACCTATAGACTAAAACCTACAAAACATTATTAAAAGAAATTGAAAAAAACCCCACAATGAAATGGAAAAATATTCCATGTTTATGGATTGGAAGAATCGACATAGTTAAAATGGCCAAATTATCCTAAACAATATACAAATTTAATGCAATCCTCATCAAAATCCCAATGTCATTCTTTAAAGTAATAGAACAAAATTTACCAGGTTTGTATGGAACCCTAAAAAATGCCAAATAGCCAAAGCAATCTTGAGGAAAAAGAATGAAATCAGAGGTGTCACACTACCTGACTTTAAATTATACTATAGAGCCATGATAAACAGCATGGTATTGTCAGAAAAACAGACATACAGACCAATGTAATAGAATTGAGAACCCAGAATTAAAACCACATATATTTGAACAAATCACCTTAGACAAAGAAGCCAAAACACACAATAGAGTAAAGAAAGCCTCTTAAATAAATGGTGCTGGGAAAACTGGAAAGCCACATGCAAAAGAATATAACTTGATTATAGTTTGTCCCCTGCATAAAAATTAATTCAAAATGGATCAAAGACCTAAATATAAGCTCTGAAACAATAAATTACATAGAAGAAAACATAGGTACTAAACTCATGAACCTTGGCCGTAGAGAACAATTTATGAATTTGACCCCAAAGGCAAGGGAAGTAAAGGCAAAAATAAATGAATGGGACTATATCAAACTAAAAAGTTTCTGCACAGCAAAAGAAACTGACAACAAAACAAATTGGGTGCCAGTTAAATGGGAGGTAATATTTTCAAACAACTGCTCCAATAAGAGGTTAATATCCAACATATATAAAGAACTCACAAAGCTCAGCAACAAACAAGCAAACAATCTAATAAAAAAATGGGGAGAAGACCTGAACAGGCACTTCTCCCAAGAGGACATACAAATGGCCAACAAGAATATAAAAATATGCTCATCTCCCTTAGCTATTTGAGAAATGAAAATCAAAGGTACAATAAGATACCACCTCACACATGTTAGATTCGCTATTATCAACAAGACAGATAAAACGTGTTAGGAGAGGCTTTGGAGAAAAAGGAAACCCTCATTTACTGCTAGTGGAAATGCAGATTAGTACAACCACTATGGAAGAAAGTATGGTGGTTCCTCAAAAAACTAAGAATAGACTACCATATGACCCAGCAATTCTCTCTACTGGGTATCGACCCTCAAATCTCAAAAACATTGGTAAATAAAGACACACACACCTCCATGTTCATTGCAGCATTATTCACTGTGGCCAAGACATGGAAACAACCAAAGTATCTCTTGGTAGAGGTTTGGATAAGAAGATGTGGTACATATATACAATGGAATGCTACTCAGCCATAAGAAAAGATGACATAGTTACATTTACAACAACATGAATGGACCTTAAGAACATGATACTGAGTGAAATAAGTTAATCAGAAAAAGCTAAGTACTGTATGATTTCACACATAGGTGGGATATAAAACTGAGACTCATAGACATAATTAAAAGTGAAGTGGTTACCAGGGAGAGGGGAATGTGGAGGAGGGGGCAGGGAACTTGAGTGAGTGGAAGCAGGCAATGGGTGGCAGAAGGGTATAAAGAGGGACAAATACAAGGTGAAGGAAAACAACTTTGGGTGATGGGTGTACAACATAATCAACAGTTCAAATGCTATAGAAATGTTCACCTACAACCTATGGACTCTTATTGATCAATGTCACCCTGTTAAGTCAATTTTCTAAATAAAATTTAAAAATTAAGAAAGGAAAAGTAAGGGAAAAAATGCAGACAATGGTCTTTCTATAGTTAATTCTACTGTAAATCTTGCATACCATGCAGAGGAATAAATATTAATTTACACTGACAGATAGCTTTGACCAATGAAAATGCATAAATATTGAAAAGAAAGAGATTTAGAGAGAGGAACTTTGAGGAACACAAGGGTAACTGGATTTTAGTTCTACTCACAGATTCTAATGACATCACCTGTGGAGATGCTGATGTTGAGAAACAATCTTTTTCTAAAGGCGTGTGCTTGAAGGGCCCAACCAGGAAAAAAACTTCATTTTACCAATTGTTCTTGAGGCTTAGAAAACAGAGGACAAGTAAAGGCCTTCCAGAATTTTGAGCAAGGTTACCTAATGCTATTCCCCATAACAAAGAGAAAAGAGAAACAGAAAACATTAACACATACTGCTGGAAGGATGCTGACCCTGCTAGACAACTGTGATTTACTGGGAACTCAAACAGCAGACCTAAGATAGTATGTTAAAACTAGTCTCACATGAGGTAATGGAACCTGGCTGTATGATGCATTTACAATGTACAATTCTGTCTCTTTTTGTTGGAAGAAACTCATAGAACTCAATTACAAGGCTCAGAAACATGGATATGACTTTAGCTTAACTCTTAAACAATAGCAGTAGCACAGAAGGTTACTAAAGAACCACCGCTTTCCAAGGAAAACAAATGGGTAATTCAACAAATAAATTCTAATGCCTAAACAATATGAAAAATTCAAATTTTATATTAACTAAAATTTAATTTTAGATTACAACACGAGGCTTTTCTTTAGCTATGATGATGACGATGATGATGATGATGATGATGGTGAATGGCCATCATCATCATCATTATCTTTGAGTGAAGATTCAGGGACATGGGCATCCATGTTTATCTTGCTGATTTCTAAGGTGACCAATCATCCTCCTTTAGGGAGGACAGTACTTCTTCTGTAAGTTCCATCCCCCCTCGAAAAGTGTCCTCCTACATGTCCTCCTTTTTGATATTGGAAGACTAATCTGTAAATGTCTGTATTCAATCAATGCAGAGTTGATCCATTGCATGTGATGTGACGTATTTGTATTTGACATGATGATTCATCAAGGATCAGTACAGTGTGGAGAGATGTAATTATGAGATGCATGTGCTCCGCATCACATGGTGGATGAAGTGTAGACCTGGAATTCTGAGGTCACCAGTTTGAAACCCTGGGCTTGCCTGGTCAAGGCATGAGTTGATGCTTGCTGCTCCCCCCCTTCTCTTTTGCTCTCTCTACCCTCTAAAATAAAAAAAATAAAGCCTTAAAAATTAAAAAGAATTTTTATTTATAGAAAATTAAATTAATTGGGTGAAATCTCTATAGCATTTGAATGCTTAATTGTGTTGCGTGCACATCATCCGAAGTCATATTATTTTCTGTCACTGTATGTTTGTCTCTCTTTACACTTCTACCCCTCCAGTCCCCATATGACACACACCACAACCCCCTTCCCCTGGTAATCACTTTACTTTTTAATTTTTATTTATTTTTATTTTTTAATTTTTTTTGTATTTTTCTGAAGTTGGAAACAGGGAGGCAGTCAGACAGACTCCCACATGCGCCCGGCCAGGACCCCCCCCCCCGGCATGCCCACCAGGGGGTTATGCTCTGCCCATCTGGGGCATTGCTCTGTTGCAACCAGAGCCATTCTAGTGCCTGAGGCAGAGGCCATGGAGCCAACCTCAGTGCCCTGGCCAACTTTTGCTCCAATGGAACCTTGGCTGTGGGAGGGGAAGAGAGAGACAGAGAAGCAGGAGAGGGGGAGGGGTGGAGAAGCAGATGGGCGCTTCTCCTGTGTGCCCTGGCCAGGAATCAAACCCGGAACTCCTCACTTTACTTTTATCTATGTCCATGAGTCCCAATTTTATATCCCACCTATATGATACTATTTATTATGTAACTTATAATGGAAATTGTACAAAAAAGTAACAGAACAAACATCACCTATTAAACTGTTAATCTGACCTATCTTGTCACTTTTATATGATGCATACTAGCACACTGCCTCCAATTTTAGCCCTCAGATGTCACCCACCTAAGGTCATCATTATCTCTTACCTGCACTACTGCAATAGAACCTAACTCAAATACATTAGGATTCCACACTTGTCCCCCTCCAAAATGTTCTTCAGTAACAGCAACACTGACCTTAAACTATAGATCAGATCATGTCATTCCACTGATTAAAACAGGGCTTTCCACTGAGCTTAAAAGAAAATTTAAACTCGTACCAGTAGTTAAAGCCCTTCCATGAAATGACTCCAATTATTGTTGCTTCTTTGAGTATATCCTTTATTGTTCACTTACATTTTGTATTGAAGTATAATTTACACACAGTGAAATGCACAGACGTAAGTGTATAATTAATAATTTTGACAAATGAATTAACTCCTATGACACACACACTATCATGATAAAAACCAATAAACATTTCTATCACTCTAGGAAAATACCCTCCTCAGTTAAATCCTGCCCTACTCACTACGAGATGTTATGATTTCTATCACCGTAGAGGAGTTTTATGTTCTAGAATTTCAGACAAATGAAAGCATACACTGTCTCTTTTGCATCTGGTTGCTTTTACTCCATTTAATGATTCTAAGGTTCATGTTGTTGCCTGTATTGGAAGCCTATTCCTTTTTATTGCTAAGTTGTGTTTCATTGTACCCCAGTATTTCAGTATAACCCAGGTGTTAATCTTGTCTCTGACCACATTTTATGATACTGTTTTCTGTGCTCACTAAACTCCAGCCACACAGATATTTGACTGTTTCCTTAAACAAGCTTCTTTTGAATCTTCGGAGTCTTTGCATCTGGTGTTTCTGCTGCATGGAATGCTCATCTCCCATTCTTCATCTAGCTGGTTCTTCTCATCATTTGATGTCTCAGCTAAATTACATCTTCCCAGAGAAGCCTTCTCTGACCAGGCAATACAAAACACCTCTGCATAAGTTTTCTCTATTATTCCTTCCTCTCTCCCTTTCCCCCTTCCTTCCTTCCTTCCTCCCTTCCTAACATTGATCACAATTTGCAATTGTTTTATTTATTTTCCTATTTACTGGTATTATGTCTTCCTTTCCAGAATATAAACTCTCTGAAGGCAGATACAATGTCTCTTGTTCATTGTTTTATCCCCAACACCTAGTGAAATGTCTGATATAAAGAAGCTCAATAAACTTTGAGTAACACTGACTGTTAAAATAAATAATAGTTATTTAAATTTAAACTATTATTTCAATAGTCCTTGAAATACCTTGAAGAAAAATATATAATGTCATAGAACATTTGGGTTAGAAGGCAGTTAATTTATTAGGTTACATATCAATGTACACGGTATAAATTCATTTTTGTGAACTAAAATATTGCTGAATCATTTAATTTTTATCTTCTTCACACTTATATTTTCCAAAATGTGAGCAATTAGTATTAATTAATTTCACACTTGAGAACAATCATTTATTTTTAATCAGCTGCCTTCATCTGTAGCTCAGTGTCGTGCTAACACCTGCATCTTCTTTGCACTAGCAGGCAGGGGCTGACTCTGAATTGAAGGGAGTTTATTCTCAGTGTTTCTTGTGAATATCTGGGATGGCCTTTTAAGAAGTAGATACTTCAGGAAGTGGCTCCAGGTAAAATCTTTTCTTCTGTCTAGGGAAAGGATCACCAAACTTTTCCTGTAAAAGGCCAGATAATAAATATTTTAGGCTTTGTGAGACATTTGGTCTTGGTTGCAACTTTTCAATTCTGCTTTAGTGTGAAAGCAGTCAGAAGCAAAATGCAATTGAATGGACGTGGCTGCATTAATAAAACTTTATTTACAAAAATAAGTGCTGGGCTGGATTTGTCCCAAAGGTCGTTGTTTGTTGACACCCTGATCTAGTGTACCATCTCAAACTTCATTTGATCTTTTTTATTTAGTTGAGTAGAAGAGGCTGGCTGCACTATTGCAGGCAGTGTGCTTCCCTGAGCATGTTACTTAACCTCTGTAAGCTACCGTTTCCATGCCTCTAAAACAAGGATAACACCAGCTCCTACCTCACAGAGCTTTTTGGTGATTAGATAAAATAATCCAAGTAAAGCACCCAGTTTAGGGCCTGATGTGTTTTATGTGCTTGTTCTAGTGAATCTCTGTTTGGCCCCTGTGTCCATTTTTTATCCTGCTCTGCTTTTGCCTGTGAGACAGGCTCCTACAGATGGCAGATGGCATCACCACCGGCTCCTCTTGCGGCTGACAGTGGGGGGTGTGGCCAGAAATCTCAGGGCTGGAGGAAAGAGAGGTCTTAAGATACTTCTTTCCCCCTCCCTTGTTATTTAAGCGCTGCTTCTCTGCCAGCAGTTAGGTCTCTCCCTAGCCAAGGCTCTCAATGGGAACCCCTGCCCCATGGCTCCAGCTCTTTCTCAATGAGCTCCACCAACATTATTCCCCTCCCTGTACTTTCAGACTTCCCACTCTTGCTAGTCTTTGGATGCCTTCACGTGCTTTGCTTATTCCCCACACCAAGAAAAAAAGTGACTTCAGTTGAACCTTGCAAGTGAATTCCGTTCTCAGCTGATGCCAACTGAAACACTGCCTTTGTGTTAGGTTCAGTGAGTGACACTGGTGACAGTGATGATTACTGTGTCATAATCATCAACTATTTCAAAATTTCCCTCAGGTCCAGGTCTTTGAATTGTATGTTTCAATATACTATTTAGTGTCCTGCTCCTATAGATAGCCAATATAAATTCTGTCAGCTAACATTGTGATGATATTTGGTACTTGGTAACTGAAGCCGGGAGAAACCTTGAAAGGTAGACTGAGTTCATTTCTTGTCTCAAGGTGTGAAACATATTTCAAGGGTAGACAGGAATCTACACTGCTATGTCGTCATCTTCATGTAGGAAGAATTTCAGTAGTTATTTAAGCCCAAAGGTAAACTTTCCAACAGTTTAAAAATCACTCAGCACATAGAGCAATGTATCCATTCTTGTGTCACTCTTTGTCCAAGTGGTGGACAGGGAATAGCATGATGGACAAGAATAAGGTAACTTATAAGGTAAAATTATAACTCAAGGCTATCTAAACCTGAATGTCCCTGACCAGGTATTTGGAAAGGTAGGCACAGGTCAGGGGCAGACAGACATGGCAGCCTGTGTATGGACTGGGCCTGGCATAGCACCTTAGAGCTAGGACTGTCCAGTAGCCTCGTCACTGCCACCTTCCTGAAACTAAACCCAACCAACTAGCACCCCGGTCCTTTGGGGCTCTTCATGTTTGACTGTGCTTGATTAGCTCCAAATATTTTGAATTGGGTGCATTAACATGGTGTTACTTCTATTTTTTCAAAATAAGCTTAAGAAAAACTGTACTTTCACTGCTGTCCATTTTTGAGTTTGACTTTCATTTCAGATAATACTGTTGAATGTATCTGCAAACTGGCGAACAGGTTTCAGAAAAACCATTGAATTTTATCACTTATAAAATAAAACTTGGATTATTTTTTGCATATATATGTAAATATTGTACATACATATTTTGTCACCTATGTTTTCTTGGAAGGGACTGTCCTTTATTTTGAGATACTTTCTACTTTTGGAGGGGGTCAAAATAATCTTTCTTTTATGAAATTACAATAATGATAATGATAACAAAGTGTTCCAAGCCCTGTGCTAAGTGCTTTGTCTGTATATAGTGAGTAATTTAATGCTGTAAATTGGAAAAACTTTACTCTTCTCTTTGTTCACCATATGTGCTACTGTATTGTGTGTAGACCTGGTGGAAGGGGATAGTGTGGGCAGGCTTGAGAAGCCCCTCCTGGACCACTGCATTTCCTGAGGAGTCAGCACAGTGAAGGACTGGGAAGGCAGCTGAGGTTCTGATATGACCGCAGAAGCTTCCACCAAGGCATCAACCACAGGGACAAAAAGTCCAAGGAAAGGTTTTGTTGCTCTATTGACAACACACTGGGGTGTTATTACCTTGGTGGTATCAACACCCCCATCACAGAGAACACTATCCTCACCATAAGCAAATAAACCTTCCTGAAGCAGCACGTGCTGAGAAAATATGGTCTCAGTCCAGGAAACTATTTCCAGAGACCACACCCAACTGAGAGCACTTGTCCCAGCTGGAAAGTCTGGTTATTGTTTGGATCAGCTCATAAGGCCCCTGTGGAACTCCTGTGCTTTGTCTGATGGTAGCAAGAGAGCACAGACTCTGGGAAGCTGGGTCTCTCATGCTGCTAAATCCCTGGCTGAATATTGGGGCAATGTTTTCTTGCCAGGGATGATGGTATAAGTATGGAAGGTAAGTGCTCTAAAAGTGTACCCTAATAGAGTAAAGCTACTTTAAGTGAAAGTTTTCCTAAATATTGGCCTTGAGAGAAATTTGAAAGCTACTTATTTTATCCTGCCAATACAGAGAAGTACATTTATGCTAAATACAAATAAATGAACTAAAACCTAGGCAGAATGGTGATTCTCTAGCTGCATATATTAATTCATTTGAAATATTAAAAATATGGTGTTGGGGGAGAGCTCTACAGATACTCTCAACTTCCAGAAAGGTGAACAAGTGGATCCCAGAACAAATTAAAACCTGAAACATTGCTGAAAGCAAAAAATCACAAAACTAAAGCTGTCTCACATCGTGAGAAAGTAGGGTTCTTTGGAGAAGACAATAATGCTGAGAAAATAGAATAAGGCACGAAAAGAGGAAGAACAAATAAGAGATATACTGACTCCATGAAAGAAGCCATAGGCACAAGTCTACAGGAGCTGAGCAGGGCTGTTGAGAATAGGACATTGAGAATGTCACTCAGTCATAGAGTTGCCAGGAGTCAGAGCCAGTTCAACAGCACATAACAACAAACATGAATCATCAAGCTAAACTTTTTATATATAGTTAGAAAATCCCACTATTCAGTCATCATACATTTGGGTCACAAAAGGACAAATACATATATGAATATTTGTGCATGAATGTGCATATATGTGAAGACAGTTTTTTGGTTTTCAACTCTGTGCTCTCACCTGAGGAATCATGTCTTTTTATTCAAATCTAGCCATTGTGTTTCTATTGCCACACCAATAAAGCACTGTTCAACACTGTTCTTTAGCATTTGCTTTTATTCCACACCAATACTAAAATGCTTGAAGTTGTTCTTTAATGGGTCTTTATTATTAATAGTACCTACTATAAACTAACCTCCTACTACATGCCAGCCACCATGCCAAAGAATTTACACACATTATCGTATTTACCTATTATAACAAACTCCATGAGTCAGGAACTATATTCCCAATTTTATAGATAAAGAAAAAATTGAGAAGTGTTAATTTTTCCAATGTCAAGGAGTGTCCAGGAGCAGAACTGGGATTTAAACTAAAGAGGTCTTTCTGACTTCAAGGTCTATTTTCTTTCCACTACACTAAGGCTTTCTCTTTTCAAGAAATTATTCTCTCTTCTGTGTATAATTGCAGCTAAGGAGGTATCTTGCCACTTACCTGTTCACGAGTCCTGTTCAGCCTGGGGGCTGCACTGAAGGACCAAGCCCGGACTCTTGCTGTTCAGCAGATACTGGTAAAGACTCCATCCAGATCCAGGGTTTTAGAGATTGGGTTCTGCCAGTTAGTGATAAGCAGGTGTTGGCAAAATTCATCCTTAAATGAAAGAAACAAGTTTTCTCAATTCACAGCTTGTGGAAAAAGCTAGTGGGTAGAATTTGACTTTGAGAATACCAGTAACTGTGTCCCACGGAAAGCATCCTGGTTTTGGTGCTTTAGTTTTTTATCTGTTCCCTGTTGCCAGTCTGCTCTGAGGGTAGCAGACTTGGGCTTCTGGATCTGTAAAGCCAAGGTAAATTTGAATATGTTGAGGGTTCACTGAGTATGGTTGATCTTGGTCTTCTTCCACAGCACAAATTGGTTTTTCTAAAATGGCCCATGCCTTTGATAGAGGAGATAATCAAGATAATCGACTTGAGGATTTTTGATGATGCTTGCATCATGTTTACATAGAAGATTTTACCTCAAATCCGGAAATACAAACCTAAAAGCAGATTTCACGATGCACTTTTTGAAATTTATTTCAAAAATATTTATTGAGCATGTATTGTGTGTCAGACTTGTTCTGAGTGCTGGAAATAAAGCAGTGAACAAAGCTGATGCAAGTTCTTGGGCTCATAGAGCTGATGTCTTGCTTCAGGAAGACAGAAAACAAATAAAAGTTTAACATATAGTATCTCATATTGTGTAAATACGATGGAGTAAAAAAAAAGCAGAAAAAGGTGGTGAGATGTGAAGGAGTAAGAGAAGCATTGCAATTTTTTATAGAGCAGCGAGAGAAGTTCTCACTCTGAGAGATATGTGAGAGGAGGTGTGCCAGAGCTGAAGGAGTGAGCCCAGAGGCTGTTAGAGAGAATGGTATTCCAAATGAGGGGACCACAAACAGCAAGGCTTAGAGAGCATTCCTGGCATGTTGGAGAGTTGGCTAGGATGGATAAAGTGATCAATGAAAGCACAATATATAAGGTGAGAAAGGTGATGGGTTCTATGAGCTATGGTGTAAATTTGGCTTTTGCTCTGTGTTGAAGAAGTCATTGGAAGGTTTTAAATAAACAAAGTACCGTTGACCTTTGAACAACATGGAGGCTGAAAATCTATGTCTGGTCAAAATCTAGGTTTAACTTTTGACTTTTCAAAGACTTTTCTATTATTTACATATTAAATGTTCTCTGGATGCTTTGTTAAGAATATTTGTTATTTGGAATAGTATGTAATATCAGTGAATTAATTTTCTATGCTATGTAACAAATTACCAAAAAGTTAGTGGCTTAAAATAACAGATTTATTATCTCACAATTTTTATAAGTCAGGAGTGTAGGAAAAGCTTAGTTGGATCCTCTCTAGGTTGTATAGTCAAGACGTCAGACAAGGCTTAGTTCTCATCTGGAGACGTGACTGGGAGAGGGTCTACTTTCAATCTCCCTGAGGTTGTTGACAGAATTCATTTTTTGCAGCTGTAAGATTCATGTAGCTGTCTCATTCAAAGTCAGCTAGAGAGAGAGAGAGAGAGAGAGAGAGAAAAAAAAGGGGGGTACGGGAAAGAAGCAGAGAGAGAGAGAGAGAGAGAGAGAGAGAGAGAAAGACACGAGCAACTCTGTTAACATACAGAGTCTTATATAACATAAAGTGTTCATGGAAGTGACATTCCATTACCTCACCAAATGCCTTTGTTAGAAGAACAGACCTCACCTATATTCAAGGGGAGGAGATTACATACAAATGTAAATACCAGGAAATGGGGAAGCATGCAAGGTATCTTAAAATCTGTCAGCCACAATTAAGGAAAATCATTCAGGAGGCTCTTATAATAATCTTACAATAATCAAGGCAAGAAACATAAGAATTAGTGTGGGATAATTAAAGAATTCATTATATAATCTTCATTGGTTCCTTTGGTGCTGATGATGGCTTGGAATGGACTAATTTGGACTCATTGGGATAGAGGCATCCTTTGACCTCACACATTCACTCTTACCTGTCTTCCCTGGTTCCTCACCATCGGGCGTATAATAGCTTTGCTTGAATGGTAATGCCCATTGAAGTTCTCCAGTCCATCCTATCTGAGCCAGAACCTACATTGCTTCAATCTCTTTTCTATCACAGAACCACTCCTGGCAGCTATATGGAGCCACGTTGTGCGTGAAACAGAAGTCAGGGTCCAGTTGTGGGGCTCTGGGGCTCCTTGCTGAGTCTGACAGTGAGCCTTCTTTCCATGATAACCTTCTCTGTTTGGCCTTGAGACAGAGCTCATCCATCTTCAGAATCCCCTCCTCCTGATGACTCCAGGTGCCTAAATGCCTGGTCAGAGTCTTGGTCTTAACACCCTTTTCTTTTTATAACTGCTCTATTCCTTGACCTCTTATTGCAAATTTCTTTGTAGTTATCTGTACTGTACTCCAAGGCCTTTCAAAAAATGGGTCAAACCACTTCCCCTGCTTAGGATCTGATGTTCTGCCCTAGATCCCATTTGGTGTTCCTTCTGAGACCTCAAAGGACTTAGAGCCTCATGTTTTCCCCAATGCTTGGCATTGTGGCCTCTTGCTATTTCTTAGTCCAGCTCCTCCAGATAAATTAGACTGTTCTTCACAAGTTTTTTTCATTAAGAGAAAAACTCATTCATTGTTGATAAACAGCACAATATCACACAACCACACTTGAAGTTTACTGAGATACTTTTGCAGAGTTGATAAATGAAATGAAGAGTCCTTTTTTTATTTCCCCCATGTGTGTCCTCTGAATCCACGTTGATACAGAATCACATCAGTTTCCGTACTTTGGCCTCAATTTCATTGCATATCTGAGGGTGCTTATTTGATTATGTCACTTAAAAGCTCAACACAAAGGCTTTGGGCCCAATATTGCTGATTGAGGTGTGCAGTAACTGGAATATCTCTGTCTCTGCCTCAATCAGGGTCAGAACTATTATGAAGCCATCTTGCTTTTTTCTCTTTTCTTCCTTTTTATATTTTTCTTGTAGCCTCTAGCTAGAGTCTAGCCTTTCCACATAAAACAAATGCTAATCTTAGTGCCTCTAATTTTGTGGCATTCTGCGGTGTTCTCTTTATTAAATTTTGTGTCACTATTTTTTTTAGCACTTCTTCTGATTAAGAAATTTCAGTTAGTCTGCCAGCAAACTTGTCAGGTCAGCTTGCCTTCTCCCTTCTTCCATCTGTCTTTTCAAATTCTTCACACCTTTAAAATTTCTTGGAAATGTTTTTTTATTCACCTTGTCTGCAGACCTAATTGCTTCATGCCACACAGCCAACATAGAATCTCTACAGAGAGACTGCTTTATCTCATTAAAGTTCCCCACAGCCTGACCAGGTGGTGATGCAGTGGATAGAGCATTGGCCTGGGATTTGGAGAACTGAGGTTTGAAACCCCAAGGTTGCTGGCTTGAGTGCAGGCCTATCAGGCTAGAGTGCAAGCTCACCATCTTGAGCACCAGGTTGCTGGCTTGAGCGTGGAATCATAGACATGACCCCACAGTCACTGGCTTGAGCTCAAAGGTTGCTGGCTTGAAGCCGAAGGTCACTGGCTTGAGCAAGGGGTCACTGGCTCAGCTGGAGCCCCACAGTCAAGGCCAAATGAGAAAGCAATCAATGAACAACTAATGTGCTGCAATAAAAAGTTGATGCTTCTCGTCTGTTTCCCTTCCTATCTGTCTTGTATGACCCTGTCTGTCTCTGTTTCTGGCTCTGTATCTTCCTCTCATGCTAAAAACGAAACAAAACAAAACAAAAAACCTTCCCACGGTCTATAGCTCCTTATCTTCTATAATCAAGAAAATCTGACCACACCCCTTTTTATTTCCCAGCCTTCAATCTGTTATCCCCAATCACCAATCAAATGATTATTTGATATTTCCTATAAACATACCAGACTCAATAGAATAGACCAGTGGTTCTCAAACTTTTTGAAGTCGGGGCACATTTAAAATCCTACAAATCATTATAGGTGCACTATATACAAATTTCTGAGAAATATGTTATAATAATTAAGTCAAATATTAAAGAAAAAATATAAAGTCCAAGTGTGCTTTTATGATAATTAAACAAAATAAATATGACAAAATTAAATTTATTCTGACATTAAAAAACATTTTTATGTTACATTTTTTGAGTTATAGTTTTTAGAATTCATGAAAAGAGGGGTTAAAAATAAAAAAATAAAAAAAATTATCTTTTTACATATATAGATACATTCTTAGTAAGTTTAGTAAATTTGGCAGGTCCCAGTGTGTAAAGTTTTTTCATTCTTGTGTTTATGAGAAACATTAGCCTGATGTGTCCTAGCGATTTCTTCAAAGCTTGGGCATATATTTGAAAGTCAAACTCTCATTTTCTTGTCAATATTTTGAAGAATTCCTCTCTTTTTACTCTTAATTGTGTTGAGGGTAGAAAATCCTAATTTACATAAATAGGATGTTGAAAATGGTAGTAAAATGTTCAAAGCTTTTTTAGATATTGCCACATATTCTTCTTTTATAGAAATCCAAAAGGCTTCAAGAGACAATTTCTTATGTTTAATCATCAATCCAAAACCCCTACCATACATATCATCTTAACTTTACACCAAACTAAGGATAGAAGAAACTTGCCTCCAGTCTTTCCAGGGAACATGGGGGGTAGTGTAAACAATCCAGCACCACAGCTTAACAACCTTTTGCAACCTAATCAGGCAAGTGAGGTGGGGGGGGTTGGGCAGATTGTCAGCTTACAGCCAATTCCCCACACTTCCGTCCCCCAAAAATCTAAACTCCAAAAACCCTGTTGGTTTTTGGTCCCCAACAAGCATATATTTCTCTGGAATACTATAGGGCATACCTGGAAATCTTTTAGGGCACACCAGTGCACTGTGGTACACACTTTGAGAAACACTGGAATAGACTATGCCAAAACCACCACTAAATCTGTGTCCTAAAGACTGTTCATTCTGATGTCATGCTTGTTATCAGCACATTAGGATCATAACCCTATGTTGGTGTCACAGAAGAGTGGAGTCCAAGAGGGCAGCACTTTCCAGATTTTTTTTGGAAGGGGCCATTTCAGTCACTTAGTTCATGTGAGTCAGCAGTCAGATCCTTCAATAAGTGGTCTGGACTGAACAGATCTACCCTTTTACTCACTGAAGCTCTTTACATCAACAAGAGCCTCTGGTTTCTGTGACTCATTCTTCTGAGGTTATTAAGGTTTAGATAGTTTTTTTTTTTTTATTAAGTGAGAGGTAGGGAGGCAGAGAGACAGACTCCTGCATGTGTCCCAACTGGGATCCACCCCAAAAACTCCCTACAGGGTGATGCTCTGCCCATTTGGGGCTGCTGCTCTGTTGCTCAGCAACCAAGCTATTTCAGCGTCTGAGGTAAGGCCATGGAACCATCCTCAGTGCCAGCTTGAACTATTCGAGCCATGGCTGCAGGAGGGAAAAAGAGTTAGAGAGAGATAAAGGGGATGGGGAGGGGTAGAAAAGCAGATGGTCTCTTCTCCTGTGTGCCCTTAGCTGAAAGGAACCTGGGATTTCCACACAGTGAGCCAATGCTCTACTGCTGAGACAACTGACCAGGGCTAAAATAGAGTTTTGTGCAAAGACAGACTCATGGGCATAGATAAGAATGCAGTGGTTACCAGAGGGGAGGGAGATGTAGAGGAGGGGATTGGGGGTTAGAGGAAAGGTGTAAAGAGAGACGATGTAAGGTGATGAAAAATGATTTGGCTTTAGGTGATGGATATACAACATAATTGACCAAACAAATGATGGAGTGATGTTTGCCTGAAATCTATGTACATTTACTGATCAATGTCACTCTGTTAAAATTAATTTTTAAATAAATAAATTAAAAAAAAAGAAAAAGAAAATCCCTTCTAATTTGTTAGAGCTAGTACACTTAACTTTTCATTGGGAAGTTTTCTAGTTCTTGTCATAAAGACTTCCTAGTAACACATACAGAGAGAAGTCTTGCTAGATGTATAATTAGACATTCAAATAAGACCAGATAATAAAAGAAAAACTTTATCATTAGTTCTTTCAGTAGCTTGAAGGAAAGAATACAATAAAGAATATGGATTTTCTAGTCAGTCTGGCTGGCATTCAAATCACAGCTTACTATGGGAAATTTTCTCAATCTCTGAATCTCAGTTTCCATTTCTGTAAAATGGAAATAATAATTTACCACCTATGGTTCTTGATAGAATTAAATATGGAAGCAAACACTGCAGAGTCCAGGTACCTTGTGAGCATTTCCAGCTTGTAAAGTGGACAATACTTCCTCAATCAGGCCCATCTGCTAGGCTGCTATGTGAACGTTTCACTTTTGAGAGCAGCTAATGTATTTGTTTCCGTGGCCTTGCCCCTGTTACAATATATATAGGTTTAGAATTTGTCTTCTGATTCACTCAGTCTTGGCTAAAGGAAGTGCAATAAAATAATACTTTAGATCAGTTTCAAGCATGTTCATAAAATATAGAAACATTCAGGAACCAGAAGATTCTTAAATCTGCTTGGGATTAACATGGAAGCACAAAGGATTTCAAAAAAAAAGATGTACAGAGTAGCTTAGAAGCCACCAGTGTAGTCAAACCCAATTCATTATTCATCTTTACGTAAGAAGAACATTACACATGTGGTCCAGGAGGGCAAGAAGGATTTCAGAGCTGGGCACTTCAAGTTTTTGGACACACTAGCTTTCTCAGTTTCTCTCTCTGTATCTTCCTGGGCTGGGAGGCTGAGTCTAGGAGTGCATATGTACATGTATTGGGCTGGTGGTATATTGCATTTAATAAAAAATAAGTTAAGTTTTTTCTTTTTTCTTTCTTTTTTTTTTTTTGACAGAGACAGTCAGAGAGAGGGACAAATAGTGACAGACAGACAGGAAGGGAGCGAGATGAGAAGTGTCGATTCTTTGTTGTGGCATCTTAGTTGTTCATGATTGCTTTCTCATTTGTGCCTTGACTAGAGGGCTACAGCAGAGCAAGTGACCTGTTGCCCCTTGTTCAAGCCAGTGACCTTGGGCTTCAAGTCAGTGAACTTTGGGCTCAAGCCAGTGACCCTGGGGTCATGTCTACAATCCCACGCTCATGTCAGCAACACTGCTCTCAAGCTGGTGAGCCTGTGTTCAAACCAGATGAGCCTGCACTAAAGCCAGAGACCTTGGGGTTTTGAACCTGGTTCCTCTACATTCCAGTCTGACACTCTTATCTACTGTGCTACCACCTGGTCAAGCAAGAGTTAAGAATTAATTAATCTTTCATTGCTTTGTATCCTATTCAGTGTTTCAACACTACATATTTTTTGCACTATTGTGCTTTGTCATGTTATCTTGGAATTACAATCTAGAAAACATGAGCTGTGCCCTATATATAGTATCTTTAGGTCAAATATTGTACAATTCTGTGAGCAATTTGGGAATTCACTATTATCTGTTGTGGTTTTTTCTAACCGAGAAGTCATGAGCAATTAAAAAAAAATCAGAACTGTACCTGGGTCTCACTTTGGTATACAAGTATTTTTTAACAGGTTATTTAAGGGCTGCTATCAACTGGGTGGTCTTTTTATTGTATTTTCTTTTCTAGAGTTAATTGGCTATAAATTTGCTTTTAAAAATCTTGCTATATATCTAGCCTTAGCATAGGGAAAGAAAAGAAAACTAGCAAGCTACTATCTGACACTATGTCATAATTAAAATTCATTAGTAGCAAACAATACCCATACCTAAACTTGTATGTTATATGGTTACTTCTTAATACTTGAATACAAGATTATAAATTTGTTATTAAAAAGAGAGAGCTTTAAATTTATCATCTGTCTTACTCTTAAGGATTTAAATGATATGTGAAATTTCCAATGACTATGAGGTGCAAGACAAATTCCATAAAATTTGTTAAAGCTTCAGAAATTAAATAAGCTAACATTTTGGGCAGTTCTAACTGCCGATGTATATTTTTCAGTTAATATTTAGTTACTATTTCTATGTTAAAGAATGTGTGTCGGCCTGACCTGTGGTGGAGCAGTGGATAAAGCGTCGACCTGGAAATGCTGAGGTTGCCAATTCGAAACCCTGGGTATGCCTGGTCAAGGCACATATGGGAGTTGATGCTTCCAGCTCCTCCCCCCTTCTCTCTCTCTGTATCTCCTCTCTCTCTGTCTCTCCCTCTCCTGTCTAAAATGAATAAAGAAAAAATTAAAAAAAAAAGAATGTGTGTCATTAGAAATGATCATTTTATTTACTCATTGAGTTATAGATAACACCTATTTTTGGTTGCAGTGAATATGGATTCAAATAACAACCAAGACCCAGCCAATTATCAGTCTGTGCTCCCTGAGTAGTTTGTTTCCCTATAATAATTATGCAAAATCTAATGCAAGCTTGGCTTTCTGGTGTTAGAGGGCCATACATGTTAGAATTGAGGGAAGAAAAAACCCACTGGATGAAGGAACATTATTAGGAATCTCAAAGAGAAGTTGTGGATTAGGAAGGGGAAGATCAGATTTTCACATAACTAACTGAATATTTGTTAAAGGATTTAGGAATAAAAACTTAGAGGAGATGTATGGCCATTCTAGATTTATCCTAAAAATTCTTATTGAAAGGAATAAGAATAAGAGAATCACAGAAAAAAAAACATAAGAACTTGACTCCAAATTCATTTCTAGGATTACAGCAGGACCAATGCCATAGACTTCTTTCTTATTTAAATCCTCCCGGAGAGCAAGTCACAAAAATTCCTTCAGTTTTTCCCTGCAGTACTAAACAACTATTACTGTCAGAAAGTTCTTCTTCATATCTTACCTAATTTTTTATGGTGCATGTTAAAACCATTTTCTCTTGTGTCATTTTCAATGGTAATAAAATTAGCTAGATTCCAACCTTCACAGGATTAGAAGAAAGTACTGAAAAGAAAACACAGTTTAAATGATGTTGTGAGTACCTTTCCATAAGTGGTGAACTTATTCAAAACATTCTTGGTAGTGTCCTTGAAAATAAATTTGGACCAAAGATACTGGATTTACACAATAAGATTTAGTTCTATGTCTCAAGGCATAGCTGAGTGTCTGATAATTACTTCAAGTACTTGTGTGTAAGCCAGCAAATTCAAAGGCTGTGCATTAAGTGATACCTTCCAGAATTCATTCTATCAGTGTGAACTGTTATGTATTTAATACCAGTTACAAAATGAGTGTCTAATTGGAAATATGCGATAGTATAAAAGAAATACAAAGTAAATGTGCTAAGAGTGGGCTTGGGGTTCATAAAAATACTGAACTTTCATTAACTATGGGAGATATCATAAATCAAGGAAAAAACCAGAAAATACTTACGTGTGGCATTAGGGTCCTGTGTTCTGGAATGGCCTTGTCTACATGCCAGCATTATACATAGATAAGTGCTTCACATCTGCTACTACCTCGCTGGCATGTTCAGAAAAGGAACAGTACTGTCTGTGAAGTGTTTTAGTTCTTTCAGAAAACACCACATAAATATATGGTAATGTATTATTATCATTATATAGAACAGAGGCCAAAAACTTCTTGCCAAACTGATCCTCTGAAATTTTAAACCTATTTCATGCATTAACAAAGAAACGTGTAGCATATGCTTTCACTTACGTTACGATTAGCTCATCAAATTTGTGTTCTGGAGGACAGAAAGCCAAGAGCCTGTGTCTCTCAAGACCCTTCCTATGCCCCTATACCTGCCTCATTTTCCAGCACTGTTTTCAAAAGACCTGGTCTCACAGGTCCGCAGAAGTAAAAGTAAATGCAAACTCAACAATAACAATTAGCGTTTGTAGTGATCTTTCCAGTTTATGAAGTGTTTTCTCATAATGTCTTCTGATTCTCATTACTCTGTGGGGTTACCAGTGGGGTAACCCCATTTTATAATTGTGGAAACTGAGACCAAAGGAAGAAAGGCTTCATGGCAGAGCTGTGTCTTGAACCCTAGTAATCTGGTTCAATTCAAGAACACTTTTTTCCACTCTGCCCAGGCTGCTGGTGGTAGGTAGAATTCTCACATGATCCCTGATGATCCTCACCTTTATCTAATCTTCTCTCCTGAAGTGTCCACATGTAAATATGTTGCTATACCACTCCTGTGATTATGTTACTTTATATACCAAACGAATGTCGCAATTGTACTTAAAGTCCCAAATCAGTTGACTTTAAGATAAGGAGATTGTCTGGGTGGGTCTGAACCAAAAATACGAGCCCGTAATATATAGACCTAAAAGTCAGAGATGGAGGAAGTCAGAGAGATTTGAAGTGTAAAAGGATTCTACAATATATGAGGGAGATTCTCTGTTGCTGGCTTTGAAGATGAAGAGGCCACCATGGCAAGGAATCTCAGCCACCTGTAGGAGCTGAGAGCAGACACTATGACAGCCAGCAAGAGAATGGGAACTTCAGTCCTACAACTTCAAGCAACTGAATTCAACCCACAGCTTAAATGAACTTCAAAGCAAATTTACCCCAAGAGTCTCTAGAAGAGAACTCAGGCTGGCCAACATTATTTTAGCCTTGTGACACTATAAACAGAGAACCCAGTCATACTATGCTAAACTTCTGAATTATAGAATTGTGACATAATAAATGGGTGCTATTTTAAGTTGCCAAATTCATGGTGATTTGTTAGCAGCCATAGGAAATTAATAAACTGCTTTTCATAAATATTTCTTGAAATGCAAGACAGTAATATTGTATTCCAGATCACTTTATTTTGTGTCTATAACCAGGAGGGTTAATCTAAAAAACAATGCCCCCCCCCAAATACTCAGACTTGCTGTGGTAACATTACTATTTCTCCTTACTTGTGGGGATATAGTGATGTCAGTAAATACACAATAGATGTTTATTATTGTCATTATTCTATAATGAAGAGAATCCTTTTGAACTTATGATGGTATGAATAATGTGATAGTGGAAAGGAGGTTATTGTTAAATAGTGAAGGTTTCATATATTATTTTAGGTCCTTTCTGTGGCCTGTTTGTCTCTTCTTCTGCTGCAAGACCAGTGACGATCTTCAGTGGCATTATGGTGGCCGGAGGCCTGATGTTGAGCAGTACTGCCGTTAATATCTACTTTCTGTTTTTCCTATGGCATTGATGTAGGTAAGAAAGCTGGTCACTATAACTTTTCCAAGCTTCAAGAGTTAATCATCATTTTACCATTGGTAGGTTTACATTTACTCTAAGGAATGAAAATGCTCAGGGGTTTAATAGCCACATCACCACAAACTGTTGCTTTAGTAAAATGTCTAACAGTGAATGAAAATATTTGAAAGAATAATTGCATTTTAACAATGCACATTATGTTTCCTTGCAAGGCCCAGGAAGGCTTTTCACGTCAGTGCTTTCCTTGTCCTAGAGGCTGTAAGTCCAGGTTCAGGGTGCCAGCATGACAGCATGATCAGGTTCTGGAGCGCTCCCTTCCGGGTTCCAGACTGCTATCTTCTTGCTGCATCCTCACATGATGAAAGGGCACAATCCCTGTTGTCTTGAAGATAACATGAGTATGACCTTTTTTTTTTTTTGCTAGAGAGAGAGGGACTGACAGAGATAGATGGACAGGAAGGGAGAGAGATGAGAAGCATCACTTGTTGTTGTGGCACTTTAGTTGTTTATACATTGTTTTCTCATATGTGCCTTGATGGGGTGGGGAGCCCAGGCAAGCCAGAGACCCGTTGCTCAAGGCAGCAACCTTCGGCTCAAGCCAGTGACCAGGGATCATGTGTATGATCCCACGCTCAAGTCAGCAACTCTGTGCTCAAGGTGGTGAGCCCGTGCTCAAGCCAGTGAGATCGGGGTTTTAAACCTGGGTCCTCGCCCTGGCCGGTTGGCTCAGCGGTAGAGCGTCAGCCTGGCGTGCGGGGGACCCGGGTTTGATTCCCGGCCAGGGCACACAGGAGAAGCGCCCATTTGCTTCTCCACACCCCCCCTTCCTCTCTGTCTCTCTCTTCCCCTCCCGCAGCCAAGGCTCCATTGGAGCAAAGATGGCCTGGGCGCTGGGGATGTCTCCTTGGCCTCTGCCCCAGGCACTAGAGTGACTCTGGTCGCGGCAGAGCGACGCCCCGGAGGGGCAGAGCGTCGCCCCCTGGTGGGCAGAGCGTCGCCCCTGGTGGGCGTGCCGGGTGGATCCCGGTCGGGCGCATGCGGGAGTCTGTCTGACTGTCTCTCCCCGTTTCCAGCTTCAGAAAAATACAAAAAAATAAATAAAAACAAACAAACAAACAAACAAACAAACAAAAACAAAACCTGGGTCCTCATTGTTCCAGGTTGATACTTTATCCACTGCACTGCTGCCTGGTCAAACACTATGTCTATTTTTTAACCAGTGAAATGGAGGAGAAGAGACATGTCTCTTTCATGACAATGGTTTCAGTTTTCTATGTTCTCTTTCTCTAAAGTTTTGGATGGAAGGGAGAGAGAGCTCCATGATGGGGAGCACCTGTGAGCCTGAGTCTGGGAAACAGAACCCCCAACAGTATACTTTGGGCATATAGTGTGTGTATGAAGTAAACCTTTGTTATTTTCAGCCTCTGGGTCATTTGTTTCCATAGCACATAATCTAGCCTATGTTGATGGACACATTTGCCTTCAACGTACTGAAGCAACATGTAAAACTGACCTTAGTAAAAACTGCCTGCCATCCTGCTACAATGGCAATGAAAGCCAGGTTATCTGTTCCCAGAGCCTTTTGCTGAATACTTTTTGGGTAAGTCAAAAATAGAACTTTATTTATGACCATTTTTCTTCCAAGTAGGTGAAAGTGATGTAAGATTGAGACAATAAAACAAAAATACAAGAAATAGCATATGGTTCTCTGACTAAGTAACAATTCATGAGTGGCTACAACTAGATTCTGTGAGTCCCCAAATATCAGTAAAGACAAGCCCACTTTCCACAAGAGGTTGATATCCAAAGTCAGTCATCTGTGTACCAATGAGTTGAAATAAAGAAACAGTGTGCAATACATATTTTAAGGTGGTCTGTTCTCTAGGCTTGCTAGAACACACTATCCTAATTTGAAAGAAGGAAACCAAAACTGTAAGCAAATTTTATGTGAGTTTTCACATGTTACTCTATTTTATTTCTGTAGAGGACCTGGAAAATAGGTCTATATGGTAGCTAAGTTAAAAGCAACTTTACTATTCATATCAGAACATAGTCACCAACAAATAAAAAGAGCAAGTCTTACCATTTTGTTTTTAAAGCTGATGAAATCATTCATCAGCTTTTTTTTAAAGCAGTAACATTAGATAAAATATTCCCTTTCTGTTAAAAACAGTCATTAAGATTTAGGATTTTAAGTCAGCCAAATTTAAGGAGTTTGTCTCTTTAACCACAAAAAAGCTTATTTTGAAAATAAACTTTTTTGGGGGGAAAAATTCCATATAACTGCTAACAAGTAGAGGTCAAAGTGAGCATCTGTCAGAAACATTATTTTAAGAAGTTTTGATAGCAAGCAGGAAAATTCTACATAATGTTTAAGCTCTTGGTTTCCAGGCTCATTCCGTCATCACTATTTTTTTTATTTATTCCTTAATCAGATTAATCAACTCTTTAAGGAGTTCTTTTCCCACCCATTTCTGAAGTTTTTCAAAGTAAACTAAAGGTTTTCTCAAAGTAAACTAAACTTAGAGAAATTTTTTAGAAACTTCAGGAGAGTTCTAAGAATCAAAACCAAAATGGACCATATTTTTTTAGCTTACTTTTGTTAAAGTGAAAAAAAAGGAAGATAATTTCAAAGTTTGGTTTGATTTTTTCTCTTTCCTTTGCAAATATATTTCAACATAATTCTAAAGAATTGAAAGTTCAATATGCTTCAAGAGCTCTCTCTCTCTCTCATGAATAAAAGGTCTGACCTTCACGGTATATTAAATGGGTGTAAATTGTGAATTTTGAAGACCACCCCCCATTTCTAACTTCAGTGAACATTTTGAGTTAGGAACAAGCCTTTCCATAACCAGTGTTGTGGCCTGGGTTGGGAAAAGGGTACATTGGAAGGAGGAAGAAAAGCTAAATTACATAAAACTAGTACTGGTACTTGTGGAATTTTCCATTCTTCCCTCTCTGTCATATCCAAGTTCTTCATCAGTGTGTTAATTTCAAACTAATAGATGATTTTTCTTTACATGAGCAAATTTTCTCTTCAGAAAATACATGCCACAACTAATTCCAGTCTGGTCATGAAACAAGCATGCCAATGAAGGCATAAAAGGGCCAAGTTTTTAAGTGTGAGTTTTTTTCTTTCCTCCACAAAAGAAACATACATTTAGTATTTCTTTATTTAAAGACGTGCCCGCCCACAAACATCTGAGAAACATCTGTAGACAAAATGCCAAAATGCGTAGTCGAATTTTGACTCACACCTCACCACCCACCAAGACCCCTGTCAACTCACAATAAACACCTTTCTAGCATCTGCCTCAGAGAAAGAAACGCCACATTACCCAAAGGTCAGAGCAAACAGATGTCACTTATTGCAGACCCTAATCATATCCATATCCAACCTGAGGAGGCGTGCAGTGAAAGCTGACTTCTGGAGTAAGGGTTCCTCTAGTTAGAGACGCTCATCCCTGTGTCCTCCCTCCCTCTCACTAGAGCAAGAAAGCCTTAGGAGCAGCTGTCCCTAAGGGCTTTCCCTGTGTCCTGCTGACAGAGCCCATTGTTTGAGCATGGGGGTTAGGGAGGCAGCAGGAAACTTCATGGTTGCCAGCATCTTAGCAGGCTTTTCTCTTCTCTTTCTGGTAGACTTGGAATATTCATCTAAAACTGTTCCTGCATCAACCTTTCTGTCTTGGTGAAAGACTTAGAACTGTTCTCTGCCCCCATAGCGTCTTGTACACACCCCTGCACCTCCTCTTATAGCCCTCATCATAAAGAGTAGCATCACTTTCCATCTGTGGCCCCATGAGACTGTTTTATTTGAAGGAAAGAAGGAAGGGAGAGAGGGAGGGAAGGAGGGAGGGAAAGAGGGAGGGAGGAGACAGAAGAAATGGGATTTATATGAAGTGATTTTATGAAGATTCAATGTTGGCAGTATAATTTATTGGGTTTTTGTTTTTGTCCTTAGAAGCTGATAAAGTATAATATTCAATTAAATAATTATATATTTAGTTTTTATTGGAGATGTTTAAAAAGATAAATCTGTGGATATTTTGTTGGCTGTTAGAGACTCACCTTAACCCTTCCTCCCCCCTTGCCCCATCTCAGTCCTGGGGGTCCTGGCCCTGGCTAAACAAACACCCTTTGCCTTCTGGCTTCTAGTTGGATTTGACCAATTGGTGACAATGGAAGGAAGTTAGAGATTAGAGGACAGGAGGGAACTGAGATCCTGATATTTCTCTCTCTTTGGTTGCTGGTGAACCCCTACTGAAGGCCACAGTCTCTGTCAGATGAGCACGACTCTCTTCTTTCCTTGTCTCTGTAGTCCCTGTGGATAATACCAGTCCCAGGGCACTGCACTGCCTCTTGTTGATTTTACTGAGCCTTTCCCATATCTTTGTAAATAGTCCTTTCATTTCATTTGTCTCAATTATTGTGGTGAAGAGAGCCATTTGTTTCCATATGGGACCCTGACTAAGATAGTAAGACATTGTGTACCCTCAAGGAGCTGGTAGAGTCGGTGAATGAAGCTAAATATACAAAGAAGATCATTTGAGGAGAAATACAATGAGGATCACAAGTAATTTAAAAATTAAAAGACAAATTATAATCCTTCTTATCCACTCTGCCCTGGGGAATGCCTCATCAACACAAGGCCCTGACCTGTGCAACAAAGATTTTTTCCTGTGAAGTTTTATTGAATGTAAATGTAGTCAAAGAAAGTCAGGTGGCAGAAGTTAGAGGAGTCCCAAGCTCTCTTTAGGAGGAATTGGTGCCCAGTCTAGAAGATAAAGAGGTTCAAATTTCATGATGTAAGCTTATACATTTGAAGAACTCTTTCCAGCAATAGGAAATATGAGTTTGGATAGGGCTTACAGTTGAATGGGATATAAAAGCAAAAGAAATTAAGAAATATAGCTCACTTTCCATAACTATTTTTAGTCTGTGCCTGCCTCAAACCCTCACAGATGAAGATACAGCCTAAAAGCTCAGCGTCACCCAGTTCTTGAGACAATTTTGACCATGTCTGTCTACATATTAGGAGCTCCATTCTGTCAGTGACTGAGGTCTGGACGCAGTTATGCTGTCATATGCCTGGTACATAGTGATCCTGGAGGGGCCCCACACACTCCCTGAAATCTTCTCTCCATCCTTCTGACTGAACATCCGCTTTCTATGTGTTTGTATGCCGACATTTTCACCACTTGAACTAGAATCCTACTCTGACCCTTAGACCATAGATTGGAGCCTTTCGGCCAAGTCTTGTCAACTCTCCTTCCCTGGAGACTGAACCTCACTCTGTAGTTGCAATGTGCTTCAGTAATGACAGCAACCTCCTCCACTTGTGATCTGTTTCTGCCAGGAGTGCCTTTTATGCTATTGGTAATTCTCACCAAACTCATTCAAGGTAGATGGCATTGCCCCCCTTTGCAGATAAACCACAACTCAGAAGATCTTAACCAAACCGAAACAGCTAAAAACGTAGGAGAGGCAGATATCTCTGATTTCAGAATTTATGACCTGCTCACCTCATATCACTGCCACTTCTCTAGGACATTGATGTATTTACCCACCATTCCTAAAGATCTCCTATTCCAGAGATGCCACCACATAGGACCCTCGGATAGCAATGTCAGATCAGACCGGACCTGGATTTGGACAACTGGGTAAGAGGCAGACTTTGCTCCACTGTCCCAGCTCCACCTACAGTGTCCTCATTCTCACTGCAGGCATCAAGACTTAGTTTCAGTTATATAATATTTTTATGACAAACCTACAAAGCTTTAGCATCATCCCAGAGCCTTCTTTAGAAATTTTGATTCTCATATGAGAAAAGACAGACACACAAAAAAATGTAGGTTTTTAAGGATGTGTTTCTATACAAACATAACTACCCTGAAACCTCATCGCATTAATGTTTATGTGTAAAGGAGTCCGATTTCATTCCTAATCACTAGAATTTACAGAGTGAAGTTTAATATCCCTAGGAGTTTGAAAATTTTACATAATTGCAACTGACTCTTGTTATTCTGAATTGAATTATCCCAGTGAGGTATCCTGATTCTTCTTGTTTTTCTTTCACTCCGACTTCAAAATTTTTCAAATAAAATTTATCAAATAAAAATAATTGAATGTCTCTGTGTACACTGTACTGGACTACACACAATATATATGTTTTTAAAAGACCTCTATTAGTGGATTTTATATTTTTATGATTTTAAGCAAAGTTCTTGAGATATTTGTTGATAACTTAAAAAACTAAGAGCTATCTTTTCTGAATGAGTTTCTTTTATTTATTTATTTTTATTTTTTAAGTGAGAGTAAGAGAGATACAGAGACATATTTCTACATGTGCCCTGACCAGAATCCACCCAGCAACCTCTGGCTGGGGCCAATAATCTGCCCATCTGGAGCCATGCTCACAACTGAGCTATTTTTAGTGCCTGAGGCAGAGGCTGTACAGAGCCATCCTCAGCTGCCAGCTGACATGCTCGAGTCAATCGAGCCATGGCTTCTGGAGGAAAAGAAGTAGGGAGGGGGAGGAGAAGAGGAGAGAAGTAGATGGTCACCTCTCCTGTGTGTCCTGACCAAAATCAAACCAAGACTTCTATATGTCTGGCCTATGCTCTACTGCTGAGCCAACCAGCCAGAGCTGAATAAGCTTTTTTAAAAAAACTTGATGAAGTGTCTCTTTGTTTGTTTGAATCTCTTATATCCGTATTCTTATTTAAAAATTTTACCAGTTTTCCAGTATATAGAACTATCTTGCCCTTTTGTATGAATACCTCTAGGTCTTTTCAGTATGAAGAAAGACCTGAAATATACAGTTGTTATCCAGACAAGGCAATGCTGTCTGCTGTATAATGTATAATGGTTCACATATGACAGAAGCTTATATCTTATTCACATAAATTCTAAAATAGATGTCTCTAATTTGCAAATGGCACTTTTCATAAGGTGCAATACAGGGACCCAGGACTTTTCTTCCTGTGCCTCTGTCATATGCAACATATCCAAGGTGTCCATGCATATTTGCCTCATACCAGTGGAAGGAAAACTGAGGGTTTTGCATGGAGGATTTTATGTACCAGTTCTCACATGGTCCCCAGGGCATGGAACTTGGTCAAATGGTCATACTTATCTACACGAGAGGCTGAAAATGTGGTCTCGCTGTGAGCCCAAGAAGAAAAGGAAATGGATTTAGTGAGCCCACAATGTGGGTTCAAATTCTAGCTCTGCAAAAAATTCTCATGTGACTCTTCATGCCTCAGTTTCCTTACCTTTGAAGGGATAATAAAACCCATTTTAGCAATTATTGTTAAGCTTAAATAGAATAATAACTATGCAATGATGAACACATAGTACTGTTAGTTGAGTCTGAAAGGCCAAGATAACATTTTGTTTTATAGTTATACAGATTTGTATGATCATGTATTTTACCTAATCTCTAGCAAGATTTGTGATGTCAAAACATCCTCCTTGATATTTTGAATTTCCATCAATATTTTATAGGGCATCCAGTGAGCTAGCAACCTAATTCAACATTAAAAAATATCATAATTTGGTTATATATCTTTTAGTTATTAACCATATTTTAAGTTGCTCCTACTAAGATTTTACAGAACAAAGTTTTACAAGACAAAAAATTGTGTATTTTTTTTCTATTTTCACCATATCTGGTTTGGTAAATTGATACAATTTTGGGGGAAGTAAAAATAATAGCTATAATTTAGTTCAACCATAATGATGGTTTTCAAATCCTGTGACCATAAAAATGGGATAAACTCTTAAAATTCTCTTCCAAGGTCAAAAGATTGCCAGTCTTAAGTGTTAAACCTTCATACATAATCCAGATTCAGAAAAGCATTTTGACATTTCAAAATCAGGGGTCATCCAATAACAAAAATTTTAGCATAAATGAAAAGAATGATCCAGACTGTTTTTTGATAAGTTGTGCAAATCATATAAATTAACCTCTTTTTGGTTCCCCCAGATAAATTTTATTCCTTTTGTTTGCTTGTTATTTTGGTACCAGCAGCAATGGGATTTCTGCCAGCACTGAACTCAGCCACTTCCCTGGGAATGTTGTCCAGTCGCTAATTTCACTACCGGAACTGTGTTCCCTTGCGCTCTGGCCTATTTCCATGCATGCCTCCACTGGAATAAAGGTCTGACAGTGCTGTGGATAATGGTAAACATATGTAGCCAATGCCGTGCAATTCTTTTAGAGCCAGAAAGCATTAGTAGGTATTTCAGTTGCTGGCAACAAAAAAAAATCAGTGTAAGGCACTTCATCAAACACCAGAACCCAGAGAAAACTACACATCAATGATTTTAAGGCACAGCAAGGTTCTGCTTTCATTCCTTCTTTTTTAAATCATTGACTAATTAAAAATGAAAGTCAGACTATTATGACAACATAATTCTAAACTTTAAAACTACAGGGGGAAAAACTGGGTTGAGGGGGAAGGAGAATATTATAACTTGTTTATTTTGGATACTATTCCCATTTCAAGTTAGGCCTTTTGATTCTTTAAGTGTACAAGAGAACTTTGACTTTCCTGAGTACACAAGGGAAAAATTACATATTGTGATGTCATTGTGTTGCAGATTTCTCATACTACCAAGTACATTAGTCATGCTGTCAATTTCAAGGAGATATAAAAGAAACAAGGAAAAAACTATACTATCTTCCAATGAGACTCAGTCATGATTTCTTTTTTGATACATTTCTTTAAAATAGTTTCCTAAATTCCAGTGCAATTTAGGAGAGCTATTTTAAAATATATAATGACATCTCATTCAGGTTAACTTGTGGTGCTATATTTCAGCCTAATTAAAATATTACTATGTAGTGATAAGAATACAATAAAGAATACTTTGGGTCATATCTTATTGATTGTATAATTTTGACCCATTTCATTTTTTTTAAATTTTGTATTATATATTGATGATAGGAGGGAGACATTTTTATTCAAATATACTGAAAAGTGATACTCTAGAGTTCTTATCTATGGGGTTGAATGGATATAGGTATCTCAACCTCCTCCCTGTTTGCTCTTGCCAATGCAGCTTAGCATCTGCCTCCTCATTTGCCTGGAACACCATCTGAAATCCCTTATTTTCTGATTTATTCCCCATGTTTTCTGGCTGTTTAGAATTTCTTCTAATGTAAGGAAGGATCTCTCTGGTTGAATGTCTTTAAGATGATATAGAGTGGTTCAATCCTGAGTAGGAGTTTTTCTACCTGAATTTAGAACAAAACACCTCACATCACACTGGAAGGTGAGGAACCAACTGTAGAAACCTAATGCAGAGGAAGTCAGAAATATCTATTACACCAACGAGAATTCCACTTGACTGCTGTGGAATCCGAAATTAAACTGTTCAGTTAGTTCAATTCCCTGGAGGTTGTCTAACACAGTGATCCCCAATCCCCAGGCCATGGACCAGTACCAGTCTGTGGGCCATTTGGTACTGGTCCGCAGAGAAAGGATAAATAATTTACATTATTTCCGTTTTATTTATATTTAAGTCTGAACGATGTTTTATTTTTAAAAAATGACCAGATTCCCTCAGTTACATCCCTCTAAGACTCACTCTTGACGCTTGTCTCAGTAACGTGATACATGTATCCGTCTCACCCTAAAGGCCGTCCGTGAAAAGATTTTCTGACATTAAATCGGTCCGTGGCCCAAAAAAGGTTGGGAACCACTGGTGTAACAGACTTCAAAATAGAGAGACTGGCACACAAACCTCTTGATACAATGGGATAAATGAGCCAGCACAAGTAGGATCATTTAGATTTCATTCAAATTGGCTGCACAAGTGGGATGGAAGATGAGCTTCTGAGCAATTGGACCATTTCACAATTGCCCACTACTGACTTAGATTGGGGTTTCTCAATCTTGGCACTATGCTGCTGAAAATCATAGTATATTGTAGGCTGTTTAGCAGCAACTGAAGGACAGTAGTACCACTGTCCCAGTTGTGACAACCAAAGGTATCTCTAGGTAAAGTCATATGTTCCTGGAAGAAGGGGAGCAATATTGGTTGAGAGCCACTGAATTAGCCCAATCGGTAGAGTCTTTCAGATGAGTGACCAGGCACTGCCTTTTACTTTAGCAAAAATATTCCAAGCTATAGGAGTGCTAGCCAGAATGCTTGACTACTGGGAAAGGAAAAGGGAGCTCTGAGCTTTATAGAATGGGGCTACTCACAAAACAAATGAGCAAACAAATAATCCACAAACTGTTTCACTTATTCTCTGTAATCTCCATGAAAATGAATGGTTTGCCCCAGGGTAGAAACATTCTGGTGGTAATAAGCCCATCAATTTAATTACTAAACAATACATTCTATAGAACTATAGGTACATAGGTGGACAGATATAAATAGTTTCCAAAGAACTTTCCAAGACACAACCTTAAACAATGTTCTCAACTAACTGTAAGGTAAAATGGGAAGGTCATCTGGATACTCTCATTTCATGGTTCAGGAAACTGAGTTTCAGAGTGTTTAAGAGATGTCTTCTACATTATACAAGAAGAGTTGTATCAAATCCAGGGTTTCTATTATTCTGTCTTCCTTTGAAAATGAAGATTAAATAGTGACAGGTGGCATATGCTTGTGCTATAAAAATGCCAAGTTGTGTATCCTGTTAACAGAGAAAGGTAAGAATCTCCTTCCCTGCAATGGAGGAAGACATTTCAGGATGTGTTGACTAAGATGACTGTTGGGTTGTGGGCTCTATGGAGTTCACATTGAATATTTATCAGTTGGGCTATGGCAGCACATTCTCAACAGGAATAAATAAAGTAATATTAATTCTCTCTCTTTTAACATCCAGAATTTGGATCTGGTTAGAAGGGAAGGAATCATTTTCTCAACTGTGACAATGCTTTAAGCAAGTTCCTGAACTCATTTAACTGCCACTGCCACTGATCTTATTGTTTTGTTTTTAACATCATCAGATTTCGATAAAAGGGTTCACAAAAATTAGAAATACAAAGAACAGAGCATGCTGTGTGTCAGCTGCTGGTAGGGAGCAGATTAAACAAATGCCAGGACTTATTGCAGGTCTGGAACTCTCCAAGCCAGCAGTTTCAAAATATAGCAAAACCTTAAGTAATTTCAAATCCATTTTGTTATTGTCCTTGAATAATACCCACTAGATATCTGCACTGGTGAATACATACTAGATGAATAAATAGTGCCTGAGACAGAGAACACATATTATGCCAGATCAAATACTGATTCTTAAAGTTAAATGTATGATAAATATGTGATGAGATAAGGAAAATTATTTTATGAGTTCTGAAATAATTTTTTCTTTGTCATACTCTACCATGATAACCAACCAGTGTCATTGTCCTCTCATTTGTAGAAGTTTTTAAAGCACATTTTAATACAACTAATGAATATCTTTTTCTCTTTTGAAAACAAACAATATAGAGAAAAGACTAGAAACAATAATCTTCATCTCTAAAAACATTTACTGCTAATTTGGGGGCACTTTATTCTAGTATTTTTGCTCTGTATATAGTTAATTTTAAAATCATGTGCTATCTGATGTCTAAAAAATATATAAGCCATGAGGCATGATAATAAATGACACCCCAAAATTTACAATTCAAACCAGTAACTAGGGAGTGTTATTAATATCTTGCATCTTCCCCTGGGTTTCTCCCCTACTGTCTGTCTGCTTTGCTCCTTGGTCCCAATTCTAGGGGTAATCTCTACCCCAGGGGTTCTCATTTGGAGGTAATTTTATCTCCTATGGGACATGCCACAGTGTCTGCACACATTTTTGATGGTCACAAAAGGGGTGAGAGATACAATCTGCATCTAGTGTTTAGAGATCAAGGATGCTGCTAAATGTCCAATAATGCGTAGGACAGTGTCCCACAGTGAGTTATCTGCTCCAAATGTCAATGGTGCTGAGGTTGAGAAACCTTGTTCTAGTCTGTGTGTTGGATATATAATAACTGTGCTTGAAACAATAGTTTTGTCACATGTATGTTATCCTAAATAATATGTCATTTTGGGGTTTTACAAAAACATTATCATGCTGTATGTAGTATTCTGTGACTTGCTTTTTTTCCCTCCTCAAAACAGTTTGTTTCTGGTATTTGTGTATAATTTGCCCGTTTATTTTCATAGGTATACATTATTTCATTGAGTGAACATGCCACAATGTACTTTTTATTCTATTATCAATGAACATTTTGTTTAATTTTTTTTGTTAATATGAAAATACTTCCAAGAACATTTTTGTACAAATCTGCTGGTGCACATATGCAAGATTTCCTGGGGAGTGTATCTCTAGAACTGAAATGTCTAGGTCAGAAGGGATGTGAGCCTTAAATTTCAAGGATGCTGCAGATTTCAGTGTGATTGAGTTTCCTCACCAACAAGATATAAGATTTTGCCTTGATCACGCTTCCTCCAATATGCAGTATTGTTTGCTAATCTAATGAGTACTAAAAGGTAAATCGGCATGGCCCTATTTTACATCTTCTGAATCACCAACAGGGTTGAGCAACATTTTATATGTTTATTCATCATTCATATTTCTTCTCTGAGGATGTTGTTGCTTTTCTCTGAAGTTCGTTATTGTTCTCCATCTTATTTGTTTAAACAAAATGCCTTCCCCCTTGGTTTGTGACAATTCCTTTATTATATACTATGTTCTCCTATAAACTAGCGTCTGTTTTAAAGTTATCCTTTTTGTTTCATTGAGCTGTCAATTCTTTGCCAATACCATGTGGTTTTAATTATGAGTTCTATACTACATTCTGACTTCAATATTTTCTTTGTTTGAGATTTCATAAGCCATTCTCATATCTCTACTTTTATGACCTAGTTCAATGTTGGAATCATTTTTGATAAGATAAAAAATTGTATAAATTTTGATTGGTAAACAAGTAATTTATCTTAATATTTAGCCTCATTCGGAAATGTGACATGTCCTATTCTTTTTTTATATTTTGAAATACTTTTGTGATTGACTTTCTAAAGGTCACTTTTTTTCTAGTTGTTTCATGTTTTAGGTTACTGTTATGAACAGAAATTCCTAACTGGTTATTGCTCACATAAGGAAAAGTCATTTGGGATATTTATCTTGTACTTTGCTACGAGGTTGAATTGTCTTCCTCATTTTAACACATTTCAGTGGTGTCTCTTTAGTTACAAGAATAAAAGAATTTCATATGCCCTTAATCTTTCTCTTACTTTTAGGCATGCTTTGTCTTTCTCAGTATTATCTTACTGTATTAGCCACAACCTGGAAACCAATTTTACCAATAGTAACAATGAGCAGAGTCATGTTTGTTCTGAAGGTTCTCGGGCATGCTGCTAGTGCTTCACTAGTAAGTATCAGATTAGCTGAAGTTTTAATACAGATACTTTTCATCATATTGGTATTTCTAGCCCATTTCTAGATTTCTAATAAGGAATGGGTGATCAATTTTTTTTTAACATAAATGTTCCTGGTAAATTTCAGAGATTTAAATGTCTCAACAATTGGGTCAAGTAAGACAGTATTTAAGAGACCGTGTGGCCAGTGCAGACATGTGTACTTTAAAAGCATTGAAAGTAACTTGGGTTGCTCTGGAAAATGCTTGCAGTGCATGCCTGCTCTGGTTTCCTAGTTTAGCTCTTAACATGGCCTCAGAATTTCCCATATTGACTTTGGCTATAAACACTCCCTACCTCTTCTTCCAACCCTAATTCTTTGTTCCTTGATTGTGTTTGCTGTTGTCCAGGACTAATCCTGCATACTCATGATTTCAAAAATCTTCAGCCAGAAATAACATGATGCAATAGTTTAAAATAACTCAGAAAAAAATCAAAAGCTGCAATTTAAAAATTATTTCTATAACATTGTTTCAATTTTTAAAAGAAATTTATTTAGAAAAAACTTTAACAGGATGGCATTGATCAATAAGAGTACAGAGGTTTCAGATAAACATTTCTATAGCATTTGAACTGTTGATTATATTGTTCACCCATCACCCAAAGTCAAACCATTTTTCATCACCTTATACTTGTCCCTCTTTACACACTTCCCCCACCTACTTCCCACATGCCACTCCCTCTGGTAACCACTTTACTTTTATCTATGTCTATGAGTCTCAGTTTTATACTCCATCTGTGTGTGAAATCATACAGTTCTTAGTTTTTCCTGATTTACTTACTTCACTTAGTAAAATGCTATTAAGTTCCATCCATGTTGTCGTAAATGATCCGATGTCATCATTTCTTAAGGCTGAGTAGCATTCGTTGTATATATGAACTACATCTTCTTTATCTAATCCTCTATTGAAGGGCATTTTGGTTACTTCCATGTCTTGGCCACCGTGAACAATGCTGCGATAAACATGGGGGCACATGTGTGTTTAAGTACCAATGTTTTTGAGTTTTGGGGATAACTGGGTAGGAGAGGGATTGCTGGGTCATAAGGTAGTTCTATTTTTAGGTTTTTGAGGAACAACCATATTTCTTCCATAGTGGTTGTACTACTTTACATTCCCACCAGCAGTGAATGAGGGTTCCTTTTTCTCCACAGCCTCTCCAACACTTGCAACCTATCTTGTTGATAATAGCTAATCTAACAGGTGTGAGGTGGTACCTTATTTTAGTTTTGATTCGCATTTCTCTAATAGCTAGTGAAGATGAACATATTTTCATATATTTATTGGCCATTTGTATTTCTTCTTGGGAGAAGTGTCTGTTCATGTCCTCTTCCCATATTTTTTATTGAATTGTTTGCTTGTTTGTTGTTGAGTTTTGTGAGTTCTTTATATATTTTGGGTATTAGCCCCTTATCTGGGTTGTTGTCTGAAAATATCATCTCCCATTTAGTTGGCTGTCTGTTTTATTGTCAGTTTCTTTTGCTGTGCAGAAGCTTCTTAGTTTGATATAGTCCCATTCATTTATCTTTGCCTTTACTTCCCTTGCCTTTGGAGTCAAATTCATAAATTGTTCTCTACAGCCACAGTCCATGAGCTTAGTAATTATGTTTTCTTTTATGTAATTTATTGTTTCAGATATTATACTTAGGTCTTTGATCCATTTGCAATTAATTTTTGTGTAAGAAGATAAACTAGTCGTTTCATTCTTTTACATGTGGCTTTCCAGTTTTCATAGCATCATTTATTTAAGAGACTTTCTTTTCTTTATTCTATGTTTTTGGCTTCCTTATAAAAAATGATTTGACCATATATATGTGGTTTTATTTCTAGGCTCTCTATTCTGTTCCATTGGTCTACGTGTCTATTTTTCTGCCAATCCCATTCTGCTTTTATTATCATGGCTCTGTAGTATTATTTGAAGTCAGGTATTATAATGCCTCCAGCTTTTTTTTATTTTTCCTTAGAATTACTTTGGTTATTCAGGGTTTTTTATGGATCCATACAAACCTGATGATTTTTTGTTCCATTTCTTTAAAAAATGACATTGGAATTTTGATGGGAATTGCATTAAATTTGTATATTGCTTTGGGTAATATGGCCATTTTAACTATATTTATTCTTTCTATCCAAAAACAAGGACTATTTTTTCATTTCATTGTGTTGTTTTCAATTTCCTTTAATAATACTTTGTAGTTTTCAGTATATAGGTCCTTTACATTCTTTGTTATGTTTATTCCTAGGTATTTTTGTTGTTGTTGCAACTGTAAAAGAGATAATCTTTTTTTTTTTTTTTTTTGTATTTTTCCGAAGCTGGAAACGGGGAGAGACAGTCAGACAGACTCCCGCATGCACCCAACCGGGATCCACCCGGCACGCCCACCAGGGGCGACGCTCTGCCCCTCCGGGGCGTCACTCTGCCGTGACCAGAGCCACTCTAGCACCTGGGGCAGAGGCCAAGGAGCCATCCCCAGTGCCCGGGCCATCTTTGCTCCAATGGAGCCTTGGCTGCTGGAGGGGAAGAGAGAGACAGAGAGGAAGGAGGGGGGTGGGATGGAGAAGCAAATGGGTGCTTCTCCTATGTGCCCTGGCCGGGAATCGAACCCGGGTCCCCCACACACCAGGCCGACGCTTTACCGCTGAGCCAACCGGCCAGGGCGAGATAATCTTTTTTACTTCATTTTCCAAAGTTTCATGTTGGCATATAAGAAAGCAATAGACTTTTGTATATTAATTTTGTATCTTGAAACCTTACTGTATTAGTTTATTGTTTCTAATAGCCTTTTTGTGGAGTCTTTGGAGTTTTCTATATATAGGATTATGTCATCTGCAAAAAGTGAAACATTTACTTCTTCTTTTCCAATATGAATGCCTTTTATTCTTTCTCTTATCTGATTACTCTGGCTAGAACTTCCAGCACCATATTGAACAGGAGTGGAGAGAGTGGGCAGCCTTGTCCCTTGTCTTGTTCCTGATTTTAGAGGAATAGTTTTAAGTTTTTTACCATTTACTATGATGTTAGCTGATGGTTTGTCATAAATGCCCTTTATTATGTTGAGATATTTTCCTTCTATACCCATTTGGTTGAGTGTTTTACACATAAAAGGATGTTGTATTTTATCAAATGCCTTTTCTGCATCTATTGATAGGATCATAAGGTTTTTGTTCTTTATTTTCTTGATATGGTGTATTACGTTAATCCTTTTACATCTGTTGAACCATCCTTGTGTTTCTGGGATGAATCACAATCATGATGAATTATTTTTATAATGTGTTGTTGTGTTTGATTTGCTAGTGTTTTGCTTAGGATTCTTGCATCTATATTCATTAGAGGTATTGGTTTGTAGTTTTCTTTTTTTGTGTTGTCCTCGCCAGGTTTTGTTTTGAAGGTTATGTTGGCCTCATAAAATGTCTTTGGAAGTATTGTTTCCTCTTCAGTTTTTGGAGGACTTTAAGAAGAGTAGGAACCAAATCTTCTTTGAATGTTTGATAAAATTCACTAGTATAGCCGTCTGGCCCTGAACTTTTATTTTTGGGGAGGTTTTTAATAGTTGTTTCTATATCCCCCTTGCTTATGGGTCTATTTAAGCTTTCTGCTTCTTTGTGATTTAGTCTAGGAAGATTGTATTGTTCTAGGATTTATCCATTTCTTCTACATTGTTGAATTTGGTGACATATAATTTTCATAGTATTCCACAATTCTTTTTATACTGTATCTGTGATATCTGTGGTAATTTCTTCTCTTTCATTTTAGATTTTGTTTATATGAGTCCTTTCTCTTTTTTCCTTTAGTGAGTCTTGTCAAGGGTTTGTCAATCTTTTCAAAGAATGAGCTCTTTGTTGTGTTGATTTTTTTCTAATTTTTCTGTTCTCATTTCATTTATTTCTGCTCTATCTTTTTTTTTTTTGGCAGAGACAGAAAGAGTCAGAGAGAGGGACAGATAGAAACAGACAGACAGGAAGGGAGAGAGATGAGAAACATCAATTCTTCGCTGTGGCTCCTCAGTTGTTCATTGATTGCTTTCTCATATGTACCTTGACCAGGGGGCTACAGTAGACCGAGTGACCCCTTGCTCGAGCCAGCAATCTTGGGCTCAAGCTGGTGAGCCTTGTTCAAACCAGATGAGCCCGCGGTCAGGCTGGTGACCTCGGGATCTTGAACCTGGGTCCTCCACATCCCAGTTCAATGCTCTATTCACTGCACCACTGCCTGGTCAGTACTGCTCTATTTTTATTATTTTCTTTCTTCTGCTGGTTTGGGGTTGCCTTTGTTCTTCTTTTTCTAGTTCCTTACAATGTGATGTTAGGTTATTTACTTGGGCTATTTCCTGTTTTTTTATATAATCCTGTAATGCTATTAACTTCCTTTTTATTACTGCTTTTGCTGCATCCCAAAGATTCTGATATGTCATGTTGTCATTTTCATTTGTCTGTATATATTTTTTGATCTCTGCTTTTATTTCTTCTTTAACCAGTCATTTATTAGAAATATGTTATTTAATTTCCACAGTTTTATAGGTTTGTTTACTTCTTTCTTGCAGTTGAATTCTAGTTTCCAAGCCCTATGGTCAGAAAATATGCTTGGTATAATTTCATTTTTTCTGAATTTGTTGATGTTATTTTGTTGTCCAACGTATGTTCTATCAAGAATGCTCCATGCATACTGGAAAAGAATGTATAATCTGTCATTGTGGAATAAAATGTTCTATGAATTTTTCTTATGTCTATTTGGTCCAGAGTGTCATTTAAAGGATATTTGTTTGTTGATTTTTGTTTGTATGATCTATACAAAGCCATCAATGGTGTGTTGAGCTCTTCGGGTATGATTGTGTTTTTGTCTGCTTCTATTTTTAGATCACTTTGTAGATATCTTTTATATTTTTGTGTTCCCTTGTCAGTGCATATGCATTAAGAAGTGTTATGTCTTCTTAATACAATGATCCTGTTATTCTTATGAATCATCCTTCTTTGTCTCTGGTTACCTTGTTGTCTTGAAGTCAGTGTTGCCAGATATGAGTGTGTCTACACCTACTTTTCTTTGGGTATTATTTGATTGTGGAATTCTTTTCCAACTTTTCACTCTAAATCTACTTTTTTCCTTGTAGCTTAGATGTGTCTCTTGAAGGTAGCATATGGTTGAGTTTTGCTTTTTGATCCAATCTGCTATTCTGTCCCTCTTTTTTGGTGAGTTCAGTTCATTTACATTTAGGATAATTGTTGACATTTGATATTACCTGTAGCTGTTTTATGTTTTGTTTTCTGGTAGGTTTGTGTTTTGTTTTGTTCTTTTTTTGTTTCCGTCAGTTGTTTTTGTTTGGTGGTATTTCATTCTTTTTTTTTTTTATTTCAAATTGTTTTCATATATTACTCTGTACAGATAGTTTGACAAAATTGCAGAAGTTTCACCTTCAATGGATTCTAAATTTAAAATTTTTACTTGAATGCCCTTGGTAACATTAAAATATCTTACTATAATTAGATACAATTTAATTTCATTATGATTTGATGCATTATATAAAATCATTACAAATGCTGCAGTTTCTAAGTCCTCTGTAAGTATTTTGTCACAGTGATTTTTTTTGTATTTAACATTTTTTAATTTTTTTATTTTATTTTTATTAATTTTAAAAATGCAGTGACATTGATAAATCAGGGTATGCATATGTTCTGAGAAAACATCTCCAGATTATTTTGACCTTTGATTATGCTGCATACCCCTCACTCAAAGTCAAATCATCCTCTGTCACCTTCTATCTGGGTTTCTTTGTGCCCCTCCCCACCCCTCCACCCCACTCCCTGTTACCATCAAATTCTTTTCCATGTCTCTGAGTCTCATTTTTATGTCCTATCTATGCATGGGTTCATATAGTTCTTAGTTTTTTCTGATTTACTTATTTCACTCCGTATAATGTTATCAAGGTCCATCCATGTTATTGTAAATGATCCGATGTCATCATTTCTTATGACTGAGTAGTATTCCATAGTATATATGTACCAAAGCTTTTTAATCCACTTGTCCTCTGATGGACACTTGGGCTGTTTCCAGATCTTCGCTATTGTGAACAATGCTGCTATAAACATGGGGGTGCATTTCTCCTTCTGGAACCGTTCTATGGTGTCCTTGGGGTGTATTCCTAAAAGTGGGATGGCTGGGTCAAAAGGCAGTTCGATTTTTAATTTTTTGAGGAATCTCCATACTGTTTTCCACAGAGGCTGCACCAGTCTGCATTCCCACCAGCAGTGTAGGAGGGTTCCCTTTTCTCCACATCTTCGCCAGCACTTATTCTGTGTTGTTTTGTTGATGAGCGCCATTCTGACCGTTGTGAGGTGATATCTCATTGTGGTTTTAATTTGCATTTCTCTAATGATTAGTGATGTTGAACATTTTTTCATATGCCTATTGGCCATCTGTATGTCCTCTTTGGAGAAGTGTCTATTCATTTCTTTTGCCCATTTTTGGATTGGATTGTTTGTCTTTCTGGTGTTCAGATTTACAAGTTCTTTATAAATTTTGGTTATCAACCTCTTATCAGACGTACTGTCAAATATGTTCTTCCATATTTTGTATTTGTGTAGTTTGTCTTTTTATTCTGTTCTTATTGTCTTTGGCTGTGCAAAAGCATTTTAGTTTGATACAGTCCCATTTGTTTATCCTGTCTTTTATTTCCCTTGCCCGTGGAGATAAATCAACAAATATATCGCTGCGAGAGATGTCGGAGAGCATACTGCCTATGTTTTCTTCTAAGATGCTTATGATTTCACACCTTACATTTAAGACTTTTATCTATTTTGAGTTTATTTTTGTGAATGGTGTAAGTTGGTGGTCTATTTTCTTTTTTTTGCAGGTAGCTGTCCAATTTTCCCAACACCATTTGTTGAAGAGGCTGTCTTTACTCCATTGTATGCCCTTACCACCTTTGTCAGGTATCAGTTGTCCATAGAGCTGTGGGTTTATTTCTGGGTTCTTCGTTCTGTTCCATTGATCTATGTGCCTGTTCTTATGCCAGTACCAGGCTGTTTTGAGTACAATGGCCTTGTAGTATAGCTTGATATCAGGAAGTGTGATACCTCCCACTTTATTCTTCTTTTTTAAGATTGCTGAGGCTATTCGTGTTCTATTTTGGTTCCATATAAATTTTTGGAATATGTGATCTATATCTTTAAAGTATGTCATTGGTATTTTAATTGGTATTGCATTGAATTTATAAATTACTTTGGGTAATATAGAGATTTTAATGATGTTTATTCTTCCTATCCATGAGCATAGTATATGCTTCCACTTTTTTGTATGTTCCTTGATTTCTTTTATCAATGTTTTATAATTTTCCAAGTACAAGTCTTTAGTCTCCTTGGTTAAATGTACTCCTAGGTACTTTATTTTTTTGGTTGTAATAGTGAAGGGGATTGTTTCCTTAATTTCTCTTTCTGACTGCTCATTGTTTGTATATAAAAATGCCTCTGATTTCTGTGTATTAATTTATATTCTGCCACCTTGCTGCATTCATTTATCAGGTCCAGTAGTTTTTTGACTGAGACTTTAGGATTTTCTATATATAATATCATATCATCTGCAAATAATGATAGCTTTACTTCTTCTTTTCCAACTTGAATGCCTTTTATTTCTTCTTCTTGTCTGATTGCTATGGCTAGGACTTCCAGGACTATGTTGAATAAGAGTGATGAAAGGGTGCACCCCTGATTTGTTCCTGATCTTAAGGGGATTGCTTTTAATTTTTACCCATTGAGTATGATATTCGCTGTGGGTTTGTCATAGATGGCTTTTATCATATTGAGGTATGTTCCCTGTATTACCACTTTACTGAGAGTTTTGATCATGAAGGGGTGCTGGATTTTATCAAATGCTTTTTCTGCATCTATTGAAATTATCATGTGATTTTTCTCCTTCCATTTGTTTATGTGATGAATCACATTGATTGATTTGTGAATATTGTACCAGTCTTGCCTCCCTAGAATAAATCCCACTTGATCATGGTGTATGATTTTTTCCATATATTGATGGATCCGGTTTGCTAATATTTTGTTGAGGATTTTAGCCTCTATATTCATCAGGGATATTGGCCTATAATTTTCTTTTTTGTGTTGTCTTTGCCTGGTTTTGGAATCAGAATTATGCTCGCCTCATAAAGGGAGCTTGGAAATCTTCCTTTCTCTTGAATTTTTTGAAATAGCTTGAGAAGGATAGGAGTTAGTTCTTCTTTGAATAGTTGGTAGAATTCACTTGTGAAGCCATCTGGCCCAGGATTTTTCTTTGTTGAGAGATTTTTGATAACTGTTTTGATCTCATTTGGTGTAATCGGTCTGTTTAGGTTTTCTGATTCTTCCAGATTGATTTTTGGAAGATTGTATGTTTCAAGGAATTTGTTCATTTCATCTAGGTTGTCTAGTTTTTTGGCATACAGTTCTTCATAGTATTTTCTTACAATCCTTTGTATTTCTGTAGTGTCAGTTGTTATTTCTCCCCTCTCATTTCTAATTTCATTTATTTGAGTCCTCTCTCTCTTTTTCTTGGTGAGTCTAGTTAAAGGTTCATCAATCTTGTTTACCTTTTCAAAGAACCAGCTCCTAGTTTTATTGATCCTCTGTATTGTTTCTTTAGTCTCTATGTCATTTATTTCTGCTCTGGTCTTTATTATTTCCTTCCTTCTACTACATTTAGGCTTTACTTGCTGTTCTTTTCTAGTTCTTTTAGATGCAAGGTTAAGTTGTTTATTTGAGCTTCTTCTAGCTTCTTAAAGTGTGCCTGTATGGTATGAAGTTCCCTCTCAGTACTGCTTTTCTGTGTCCCTTAAATTTTGAATTGTTGTATGCTCAGTATCATTTTTTTCTAGGAATTTTTTTATTTCTTCTTTGATCTCATTCTTAATCCATTCGTTATTTAACAACCTGCTATTTAGTTTCCATATGTTTGAGAACTTTTGAGCTTTTCTGTTGTGGTTGATTTCTAGTTTCATGCCATTGTGATCAGAGAAAATGCTTGATATGATTTCAATCATCTTAAATTTGTTGAGACCACTTTTGTGCCCTAACATGTGGTCTATCCTAGAGAATGTACCATGAGCACTTGAAAAGAATGTATATTCTGCTGCTTTATGGTGAAAGGTTCTGTAGATATCTAGTGTGTCCAAAAAGTCTGCTGTTTCTTTGTTAATTTTCTTTCTTGAGGATCTATCTAGTGATGTTAGTGGGGTATTGAAATCCCCTAGTATTATATTCTTCTGTTAATCTCACTATTTATATCCATCAAAGTCTGCTTTATATATATTAGGTGCATACATATTTATAATAATTTCATCTTCCTGTTGGATTGCTCCCTTTATCATTATGCAGTGGCCTTCTTTATCTCTTACTATATTCTTTGTTTTAAAGTCCATTTTGTCTGATATAAGTATTGCTACCTCAGCTTTTTTTCATTTCCATTTGCATAAAATTTGTTTTTCCATCCTTTTACCTTCAACCTATGTGCATCTTTTGTTTTACGGTGTGTCTCAGCATATGTATGGGTCCTGTTTTCTTATCCATGCAGCTACCCTATGTCTTTTGTTTGGATCATTTAATCCATTTACATTTAAGGTTATTATTGATATGTAGTTGTTTATTGCCATTTTATTCTTTAAAGCTGTATTCGTCTTTTGCTATATTCTTTTCCAACTTTGATCTGTTTACACCATGCCCCTTAACATTTCCTGCAGCATTGGTTTGGTTGTAATGAATTCCTTGAGTTTTTTTTTTTTTTTGTCTGGAAAACTTTTTATTTCTCCTTTAATTTTAAATGATAGCCTTGCTGGATAAAGTAGTCTTGGTTGTAGGTTCTTTTTCTGCATTACTTTGAATATTTCTTCCCATTCCCTTCTGGCTTCAAGTGTTTCTGTTGAGAAGTCTGATGTCATCCTTATGGGGGCTCCTTTGTAGGTGATAGCCTTTTTCTCTCTCGCAGCTTTTAATATTTTCTCTTTAACACTTAGCATTGATATTTTAATTATGATGTGTCTTGGTGTAGGTTTCTTTGGGTTTCTTTTTAGTGAAGTTCTCTGTGCTTCTTAAATTTTTGAGAGTTTCTCCTGCATTAATTTAGGGAAGTTTTCAGCTATGATATAATTGAACAAAGCCTCTATTCCTTGTTCTTTCTCTTCTTCTTCAGGAACCCCTATGATGCGGATGTTATTTCTCTTTATGTTGTCACAGAGCTCTCTAAGAGTTTCTTTAGACTTTTTGAGTCTCTTTTCTCTTTTCTTCTCTGCTTTCATGCCTTCATTCCAGTTGTCCTCCAACTCGCTGATTCAATCCTCAGCTCTATCCATCTGTTTTTAATTCCGTCCATTATGGTCTTCATTTCTGATATTGTATTTGTCATCTCCGACTGATTCTTTTTTTAATATTTCAATATCCTTTTTTATACTTGCTATTTCTTTATGTAGGTGTTTGCGATGACCATTCATTGTTGTTCTAAGATCCCTAAGCATCCTTACAATCATTATTTTAAACTCTGCATCCAGTAGTTTGATTATTTCCATATCACTCAGTTCATCTCCTGAAGGTCTCTCTTGTGGTTTCATTTGGATTGCACTTTTTTGTCTTCTCATTGTGTCTGGGTGTTTTCTTTGTAGAGCTGGTTGAGTATAGGCTTGGTGTTGTCTGCCTCCAGTTTTTACTTGTGTTGTTTCTAGGTCTTCTTGGGTTGGCATCAGCTATTATTTGTAATCCACTTTAGGATTTGGGCAGCTTTGAAGTCTTGATTTGTTTGTTTTCTTAAGAGGTGATTGTCTTGTCTGCTGATCTCAGCAGGGGGCTTATTTGAAACTGTATCCAGGAATGTGGTGGGTGTGACCTGAGGCTCTGAAGTCCTCTTCTGCCAGTTAATCTCTCTGGGGGCAGTTTGCTTTCACAGCTTCAGTAGGGGGAGGTGTATCTCAGATCTCCAAGGAGACCTTAGTTACTGCCCCTCCTCCCTACTTCTTGTTTTCAGCTGTGTCTTGTTGTGCTGATTGGAGCTGGAGAGATATCTGTATCTCTGTGACCTGGAAGTACTTTTGTATTTTGCTTTGTGGAAGGATCAGCCCCTCCCCCAGTTATGGCCATGTCCAGCACTGAAGGATTCAGCTTTTCATGTCTTCACCTTTATTCCTCTCCCCCTCACCATCCATCTCTCTCTCTCTCCTTTCCTTTTGGAAGACAAGCGGGCCCTTTCAACACACCTCGTTCCCTGGTCGCCAGGCAAGTAGCTATGAGCAGTATTTACTGCTCTTTTCCTTGGAGTGAGAGCCCAGCTTCACACCCCCCCCCCTGTTTCTGTAAGCAGGAGAGATTCAGGCACTCTCTATCAGGTTTGTTGTGGCTTCTTCTTTCCTCCTTGGTTTTTGAAAGCTGTTTTTGTATTTCATATTTGGTTTTTCATGCTGATTGTTCATAAATTAGTTTATAATCCAGTTTGGTGGTGTGAGCTGGGAGTCTGTGTATCTGCCTACTCCACTGCCATCTTCAGGTTGATGGTATTTCATTCTTATTTCCCCATTTCTTCTTATATATTTTAAGCTGTGTGTTTCAGTAGTGGCTTTTCTTTGTGGGTGGTTACCATTAGGTTATTAAGAGGAAAATGTTCATAAGTATAAGAATCTTTTATCTTTTGAATGCTTCTGCATGCCAACCTCCTCCACTACTGGAGATCTTTATTTTCTCCCCTTTTATGTTACTGTTGTCACAGAATATCTTTGTTTTTATTTTGGCCTTGATGGAGCTTTTACTTGTAGTTTTGATATGTTTTTTCTTTTGTGTCTGGTCAAATACCCCTCTTGAGTATTTTCTGCCAGAGGGGTAGTTCTGGTGATAAATTCCCTCAACTTTAGTATGACTGTAAAAGTTATTATTTCTTTTTCATATTTGCATAACTCTGATGGATATAGTATTCTTCGCTGGCAATTCCTCTCTTTCAGTACTTTGAATGTTTGGGTCCACTCTCTTCAGGCTTGTAGAGTTTCTGTTTTGAAGTCTGATGATAACCTAATGGGCTTTCCTTTGTATGTTATAGATTTCTTTCCCCAGCTGCTTTGAATATTCTTTCCTTGTCATTGATTTTTGACAATTTTATTACAAAGTGCCTTGGAGTAGGTCTGTTTGGGTTAAGATAACTTGGCATACTGTTTGCTTCTTGGATTCGAGGCTCTTACTATTTTTGTAGGCTTGGGAAGTTCTCATTCATTATTTGTTTGAATAGGCTCTCCATTCCCTTCTGTCTTTCTTCTTCTGATAAACTTATAATTTTTACATTGCTCTTTCTGATGGTGTCAGACAATTCTTGTAGAATTCTTTCATTTCTTTTAACTTGTGAATCTCTCTCCACTTCTCCCTGTAGCATCTCTAGTTGCCTGTCTTTGATGTCACTGATTTTTTTCCTCTATCTGGCTTGTTCTATTGGCTAAACTTGCTACCTCAGTCTTCAATTGAGTTCTTTTTCTTTGTTTTTAAAGTTTCAATCTCCTTGGTGAGGTATTTGTTTTGTTTATTAATTTTTTTTTCTGAGCTCATTAAGTTGACTATTGGTGTCTTCTTACATCTCATTGAGTATTTTCAAAACTTCAGTTTGAATTCTCTATCATTTAACTCAAACATTTTCTTATGATTGAGATTTCTTTCTGGATATTTTTTTTTATTTCCTTTCTGAACTACATCTTTGTTTTGCATAGCCATGGTGTTCCATTTCTTCTTCCTTGATGGAATTTAAGAGTGGTATTGTTAAGAACCCTAACAAAGAAAAAAAACTAAATAAAAAGTTAAAATAAACTATAATAAAAATATAAAAATTGAAACATTATGACAAGAAAAACCACAGAAAAAAAGATTAAAAACAAACAATAAAATAAAAAATAAAACACCCACAATAAATAAGAATAAAAATATAAAACTTAAAGAAAATGAAATTCAAAACAGAAAAAGAAAAAAAAAGAATAAGAGGGAAAAAAGAAAAAATAGTAAAATAAATTTTCATTTTGAGCAGTTTTTTCCAGTAAGTGTTGCTTATTACACCTTTTGGCTCTGTGAAGTTCTTGGTCTGTCTTCTGCTGAGGTGTTGCTGTTGGAGTGATATATGTGGGGCTGCAGATACATTGGTGGCAGGGCATGTTGTGAGAGCTTTACAGCTTCAGCTCTTCAGCTTTATGGCTCTAGCAATGGCGATATCAAGCTTCTGGGTACTCCTCTCCTTGTCTCAATAGACCTGGGGACCAGATGCAGAGCACTTCTGTTCTTCAGGGAAGAGATTGGCTCTGGAGAGCTGGATTTGGGGGTTATCTCTGCCACTTTCTGTACCACAAGATGAGGGAGGTGAGATATAGGAGGCTGGGGGGCCACATTTAAGCTTTCTCTGTCTCTGCTGAGTGCAGGCTGCAGGCAGACCATGGGAACACTGGCCATAACCCTGAACTCTGGTCTTTTTGGTTTATCTCCCCTCATGCCCCTCTGTCTCACTGCTCCTTCTGACAGTAGCAGATCCAGTCACTTTGAGTTTCTCTCTCTGTACCCCTGAGACAAAACCCAAACAGCCTGAGCTTCCTTTCTCCCCATAATCCAGCAGAGAAATAAAACAAACAAAAAAACCCAACAAAAAAACAGTCACTCCAGGTTTGTTTTTTCTCTAGAGCTGTGAATGCATTTTATCTTCTGTCCCCTTTTTAACCCATCCCATCTTTCGGCCATTTGGTGCATGGATCTTTCAGGTGCACCTGTGAGCTCTGCTTGAGTTCCTTCACTGTGTTATAGTTGTTCAATTTTTTGAAATTTCAAGGGGAGAGCAAGGGTATCTCTCAAACCACCATTACTCTGACATCATTTCCCACATTGTTTCAATTTGATGTGCTAAATCTATATGGTTCAGTTACATTACCATTTAAAAAAATGAGACAAACTATAAAGTCAGGTTTTCCCACTGTTTATTAAAATACAGATTTTTATATTATTAATTAATATAATAAATGAATAAATAATTAATTGTATATAATATATGATACTCTGCTTGTACTTCTTAATTAAGCCTCATTTTGTGAAACAGTCTTATATGTATCATAAACAGAGTCACAGGAAAAATACTCTAATTAGATACATCAGTAAATTGCTAATACCTATTTTGTGATAACTCCTCCTCATTTAAGGACTTATTATTTTTAGACAAAAAATGTTTTCTTTGTAACATACTTTCTGTGTAAAGTCTTGGTCTTAATGTTTATGGGTCTCTAACTTTCTTCCTTAAACCAGGAAAGAAATTTCCAACCTAGAAATTTATTGTTATCAGATGATAACTTTATTCAACTTTCCTGAAATCTCATCAATTTTAAATTTATAACAGTTTCAGACTATGAACCAGATGTTCACAATTATCATTTTTATTTTGCAATTTTAATAAGTGACATTTAAAAGAAAATTTCCCCTTATTTACAATCTTCTCCCTTAACTATATTTTTTATCATCCACTCTCATTTCTTGTTCTCTCTCTTTGTAAATATATTATACCTGTATATGTATATCAAGTGCCTGAAACATAGTTTTGTTATTTTAAATCAAATTTACAAATTGCTCATTTTTTGTTTTGTTATTTATGAATATTTTAATGTTATTGATATATGATTGGCATTAGGAAACCATGTAGATGTATAGAGGTATCCAAACTCACTTTGATGAGTTTGGACACCTCTGTCTAACCTTCACCTCATACCAGATACATTTTCATCATCCATCCCTCTTGCCCTTTTCTAGTCAATCCCCAAGTCTTCTTCCAGAGGCAATCAATTTCTGACTCTATTATCAGAAAGAGTTTTGCTTGTTCTTAGACTTCAAATAAAATGATTCATATATATATATATACATATATATGAATATATGAATATATATATATATATATATATATATATGGTACTCATTTGTGTCTATCATCTGTAGCTCTACATAATGTTTGAGACTCATCCATGTTGTGAAATGTGCTGGTTGTTCATTTCTTTTTATTGTCTGAGTAGTACTCATAGTGCAGGGTTTTTCTCACTCCTTTGGTAATAAAAATGCAGGGCATTTCTAGCTTTTGGAAAATCTGAATAAAGTTGTTGTGAGTATTCATGTATCATTTTGTGGACATGCACTTTTATTTTTTCTTGGCTGCAACCTAGGAGTAGAATCAGTAGGTGATAGGGTAAGTGTAAATTAACTTTTCAACTGTCCTCCAAAGTGGAGATACCATTGTACAGTTCCACCAACAACACATGAGAGTTGTGGTTATTCAATGTTCTCACCAACGTCTGGTTTTGTCAGCCATGAGCAATGATATGGTATCTATTATAAAAATAAAAATTGTAATTAAAAACTTTAAAACTCTGGATTCAGATGGTTTCACTGGTAAATTCTATCAAACATACAAGGAATTCTTTTTATATTAAGTTTACTTGGGTGACATTGATTAATAAGATATAAATGTTAAGTGTACATGTCTATGATATATGATCTATATATTGCATTGTATGCCCACTACCTCAAATCTAATCAACTTTCATCAACATATATTTGGTCCATTTTAATTCTTACTACCCTCCCATCTGATTTCCTCTGATAATCAGCATACTGTTGTCTGTGCCAAAGGGTTTCAGTTTTATATCCCACAAATGTGTGAAATCATACAGTCCTTTGCTTTTTCTGACAGACTTATTTCACTTAGCATGATATTCTCAAGGTCCATCCATACAAGGAACTTGTAAACATTTAGAAACATAGAGAATGAGAGAACACCTCTGGGGAAGTTTGGGATCTGAGAATCTGTTTCTCATCAGACTTCACCAATTTCTCCCTCCCTCACTGTTCAGTTCAGAGAATCCTGGTGTCACCAATTTTTGAGTCTTTGGTCAATTCTGAGTCGTTAACTAGTGCAGGTATGTCCCTGCCACTAGTTTAGGATTCAGCTTATTTAGATGAGCTACTCAGTCCCTTATTATCCTTTGGCTTTCTAGCTTTCCAAATTTTGTTGCTGCCATCTCATCTCAAATTTCCCCTCTTCCTGAATTTGTCTTTAAAAGATATCCCGTTACTGTTGTTTTTTCCAGGGTTGAGGAAGGGAATGAAGTTAGAGTTACTCAATTCTCTCTTTGCCCAGACATCTCGTCTTTGTTTTCTGTGATCTCTGAAGCCAGGTGTGGGATAGCTGTGTTAGGCTTGCTTGCAGAGTTACTGGCTGCAAGCACTTTGCCTGAATGTTACGGGAGCATGTGGCTGCACCATGTGTGTATGGTCTATATAAGGCCACGGGTGCTTGTGCTCAAGAGACATGGGGATTGTGGATGGCAGGTTGCCTGCCCACCACTGTGAGGGGCCATTCTTGCTGTTTGTGTGTCGAAGAAGAGGTTTTCCCTTTCCTGTGTGCTCATCCACTGTTGTGAGACTTCATTAAATAATAAAGGTCCAATGCTTTCCAGCTCCACAGTTCCTCTACTGTCTACCTGAATCCAATGTGGACCTGCCTGGCCTTGGCCACTAGTATTACACCCTGAGGTCAGGTAGAGAAGCCTCAAGGTCAAGGACCATGTACCATCAGAGCCAGATCTGAGGAGGAAATATACAAGAATTGTCAAGCTGAAATTAAGGCCTAAGATATTAGAAAAGAGAAGGAAACTCAGAAGCATACGGGTGCAACCAGGACAAAGTTGTATTCAGCTCTGTTCAGATGTATTCTCAATTTCAGTGGTTTGGCTCCACCATTGAGTTTCTGCCAGATTCTAAAAAGGGTAGCATGGTACTGACACCTGATGTAAGCAATATTGTCACAGGTAATTCTGTGTTCTTTTAGATAATGGTCATGCTGGTATAGCCACAAAAGGAGAAATGGGAGAGATTCAGAAAATCAAAGTTGGCCCTGGCCAGTTGGCTCACTGGTAGAGCGTCGGCCTGGCGTGCAGAAGTCCCGGGTTCAATTCCCAGCCAGGGCACACAGGAGAAGCGCCCATCTGCTTCTCTACCCCTCCCCCTCTCCTTCCTCTCTGTCTCTCTCTTCCCCTCCCGCAGCCGAGTCTTCATTAGAGCAAAGATAGCCCGGGCGCTGGGATGGCTCCTTGGCCTCTGCCCCAGGTGCTAGAGTGGCTCTGGTCGCAACAGAGCGATGCCCCAGAGGGGCAGAGCATTGCCTCCTGGTGGGCAGAGCGTCGCCCCTGGTGGGCGTGCCGGGTGGATCCCGGTCGGGCACATGCTGGAATCTGTTTGACTGTCTCTCCCCGTTTCCAGCTTCAGAAGGATACAAAAAAAAAAAAAAAAAAAAAAAAAGAAAAGAAAATCAAAGTTTACTATACTGCAATGCCAGTGGCTGAGGCCAGGCAAGTTCACACTGGATTTGGGTAGATGGCAGAGAATCTGCAGAGCCAGAAAGTGTTGGACCACACCTGTTTATTGGAGGCCCACAAAGACAGGTGAGCAAATAAACAGCAAAAGGAAAAGAGCTAATAAAGGAAAATCTGTTATTCGCAGTAAGGGCAAGGGAGGAAGGAACCTCACCTCACGGTGGCAAGAGAGTGATCTGGGAAAATCGCCGCCCAGGGGAAGCACCCATGGCCTTATATAGGCTGTGCACACATGCCTCTTCCATGGGCTTACATACTAATCAAGCAAAGTGCTTGCAGCTGGTAAACCTGCAAGCAAGCCTAACACAGCTGCCTTACATTCCACCTCTTTAGGGTTGCTCGCCTCACAATCTACTTCACAGGTTTCTTCTGCGTTGGTCCCTGTGTGAAAAGTGAGATACATTACAAAAACAAAAACAGTACACACTACAGCAACAAAATTACAAAACAGAGCTATGAGTGAAATGACAAGAGTGGTCAGCGGCACCAAGAGAGGCAAATCTTTCCCTCTGGCAGAATATAGGCCAGAGTTCTGTCCACAGACAGCACAGCAGCAGGTACCAGAGGCCGCCCTGGGTGAGCATACCAAATCTTACTGGCCTGCACACTAGGCTCTGCTGGTTCCATGTGCAGCAAAATAGGAGAACTCATTATAGGCCATAAAGAAATTACAAAGGTGCCCTTCATAATGCTGTCTCCCTAAGCACTCAAGGGATAATACATTTTTACCTTAGGTGGCCAGGTGCTGGTTGCCCAAAGAGTTTACTGGAGGTTCACTTCTAGTCCCCGAACTCTGAGTGCCAACAAAGCCACCCATTGTAGATGGGAGTCCTGTAGAGTCCAGGGCCACATCCATTTAAGCCGTTGGCCTCTGAGGGGGCTGTTGGGGCAGGCAAAAGCACATTGCCCTGCTGTCCAAAGCCCAACTGGAGCAAAGCATCCTTGGTGCATATCTGCAACTGGATGGGAGCAGCTGCCTGGTGCAAGAGGGCTTTCACCGAAGCTGGGATTCTCCATCGAGGTCTCTCATTTAAAATCCAGAGTACTGTCCACAAGCAGCATGTCCGTCCAGTAGAGGAGTCAGTGCCTCCATTCTATCGCAGTCCCTGCTTTAAGGGTCCATTATACTGCTTAATGATACCAGCAGCCCGTGGGTGGTAAGGGACATTGTACTTCCAGTCTACCTCTAGGTCTTGAGCCCATTGCCTCACCATAGAACCCATGAAATGGGTACCATGTCACTTTCAAGGGTCAGAGGTCATCCATACACAGCACTCAGGCAGTCCAGAGCCCGTATGACTGCCCTCTGGTCAGGGTTATAGGCAGGGTAAGTGGCAAGCAGACCAGTGGCAGTATCAACACATGAGACTGCATACTGATACCCGTCTGACTTTGGTAAGGGTCCAATGATGTCTACCTGCCACCATGTTAGTGGCATACAACCCCTTTGGTTCTGTCCAGATAATGCTAGCTGTCTCCACAGGTGCTCCTTGTAATACACTGCATATTGTTCACAAACTGCAAGTACTTCTGCAGAGGACACAGGCAAGTCCCACGCCTTAACGGTAGCCCACTTAGTTTTTTGTCCCACATGGAGCAGATGCCTGTGGAGCCACTGTGCCACAGTACCTGCAGGTGCAGTCTCCAATCATCAAACCCTTACCAAAGTGTCTGCCTCATCATTTCCAGGATAAGCTAGAGGGGCATGCCCTGTGACATGGTATACTATCACCTACTTCTGGTGTCCTATTTCCCATAAGTCCTGGCACATCGCCTGGCCCCAAACAAATAAGCACTCAATGGTCTAAACATATATAGAGGTAGTCAACCAAAGACCACAGCAGAAATGTACCAAGTCCCTGTACATTTTAGGGTCCAATGCAGACAGTCATTGCTTTCCTTCTTAGAAACAACCCTAAACCCAGGAACACACAGGCAACCGTTGCAAGAGCTTACAATCTAGGAGGCCCTATGCCTTGGGAGGTTCAGAGCATTTCCCAAATCAGAGTGGCTTCCCCAAATCTGCTACTATCTCTGTAACTGCAGTGATGGGCTGTCCTACATAGGGGCCTAGAATAGCCATTAGTGACCCAAAAAGGGCTGATGGGGCACTGCAGAAGATAATATTCTGCGTTCTGGCTATAAATGCTTCCTCGTCTGGTCTATGGGACCTGGGGAAGAAAGTAGCATTCTTCATACCTAGTTCCCGAAGGACCTTTACTAACTCACTTTAGCACTGCCACTAACTCATTGACCCCAGCAAGTCGCTGACATTCTGCCAGACCGTATGAATGGCAGCCATCACCCATTCTAATAGGGTATGGTTTCCTGGGTTGTCATGGCAGTTCTGAAGATGCTGCCTCACAGAGGAGTGTGTGGTAATGGTAGCCAATTTCTCTATCTCTGTTCTGGAGAGCATGATGCCATCCACCCCTATGTCCCACAACCTCAGTAACCAGGCTGCCAGTAGCTCCATGGTTTCTGCCTGAATTGCACCCCAAACTCCATCAGCTCTGCCTGGGTATAGGGCTAGACCACAGAGTGCTCCACTACCTGTGGAGAAGGCTGTGGTTGCCCCTAAGGAACTCTTTGTTGCTGGGTTTTTACCTTCTTGGCAACCACTGGCCAGGGTCTGAGTCTGCGGACAGCAGTTGCAGCCCAAGCCTCTCCCTCAGAAGAGGAGGAGTTGGAAACGCCGGCTCCCGCTGACTCAGAGCCACTCCACTGGCAGGAATGCAGCTCTACCTTCTATGCCTGCCTCAGCTCCTGCAGCTGCCTGCTCTTGGCCTGAAGCTGAATCTCAAGCTCCTAAACCCACAGTTGTTTCTCCAACAGCTGTCACTGCCAAAGTTCAGTTTCCAGGGCAACCTGCAACTTGCGAACTTATAATACCTTCTCCAGAGACTGCTCCAGTTCCAGGTTTCATTGGTGTTTGCCTGCACCTCACATTGCAACTCTCAAACTGGTTGGCCTCCCTCTCCAGTGCTGGCTCCAGTTCATGCTGTTGCTGGTTCTCAGTCTACAGTCTGACTTATAATTCTCGGATCTGCAGCTTTCTCTCCAGTGACTGTTCCAGCTTGTGCCATTATTGCTGCTCAGTCCACAGCTCACGCTGGAGCTCTGGACATCAGGCCATCTCTTGCATAGAGCTCTTGGTTTTCTCTCACAGGTTATAAAAAACACCCAGCCTATGGTCCCCAAAAGAACAGCTACAGAGAATCATACACTGGAGAACAGAGACCACTCTTTTATCCCACCCTTCAAGGGTGTCAGCAGCTCCCTAACAATCTGCTCTGAATCCTGCCCTCTACGCCAGATGTAATGCCAGTGGCTGAGGGGAAGCAAGGTCACATTGGATTCAGGCAGACAGTAGGGAATCTGTGGAGTCAGAAAGTGTCAGGCCACACCCGTTTATTGGAGGCTCGCAAAGATAGGCAAGCAAGTAAACAACAAAAGGGAAAGAAATAAAGGAAAATCTGCTATTCGCAGTAAGGGCAAAGGAGCAAGAAAAACCGCACCTGATAATGTCAGGAGAGTGATCTGGGAGAGTCACCACCCAGGGGAAGCACCCATAGCCTTATATAGGCTGTGCACACGTGCCACTGCCACGTGCTCATGCACTAACGAAGCAAAGTACTTGCAGCCGGTAAGCCTGCGAGCAAGCCTAACACAGCTGCTCCACACATACTCACAGGTTCTAGAGACAGGAAACATACCACATAGGACAACACGGAGAAGCACCAGTGTTGGTCAGGAAGGATAAGTGGCAGGAGCCAGGGGAGAGTCTAAGCCACTGCCTGTGTTGGGGATTCTGCTGGAAAGGCAAGGCAGGGCAAGGTAGAAGTTTTAGGATTGTCTAGTTTGAATAATTTCAGCAAGCTGTTATAGGGGTGGTTCCTAATTGCCTGGCACCAGCCGTGGGATGATTAAGGCAAAGGAACATTACTTCCAGGGAGGCATGGGCCAGGTAAAGCAGGTATGGCTCTGGACTGGTTACTCTGTGTGACAGGCATGCTCTCAGTAGGACCCTTGACTATTCCTAACAATCTCTGGCCCCAGAGGAGCAGTCTCTTCTTCACCAAGAGGCTTTTCAGATGTCAAAACATCATTATATACAAAAAATAAAAAATATGAACAATACACATGTTAACTCTTACAAAATTACATGAATAATTATGGCAATTGTCCTCAACTATAAAAATGAACTTTTGTTCTATTGAGAGTTAGGGCATCTATATAATTATAAAAGGCACAGCTGGTTACTAACTTGCTTTTATATCACCTCATTTTATCACTATTTACTTATGTGTAAAATGAACTGATGACCATAAAGTGTTGTAAGATTACTTTCTTGGGAAATTTGGTCATTGCCATTTTTGTAAGCTTTAAGCTGGTATTTCCTGCCTCATCTCTCTAGAGATTATAGGGTTCCATCTTTTCCTAAAAAAAAAAATCAAAACTCAAAATACTCCAATCTTATGAAATGTGTTTCTTCCAAAGAAAAATAAATCGGCTGAGAAACAAATTAGCTTACTAATAGCTTTTCTTTCTATGAAGATTTGTATTTCAAAACTACTTCTTGAATTCTGTCCATGAGAACTTGACTTGAGTTTTAGTAAAATCTTACCAAAACTAAGAAGGCATATGAACATGACCTCTAGGCAGTGAGTCTGTAGCTGGAACCCAAGATGCAGATGGTGTGTTGCTGAGGTCTCCTCAGACTCAGACCGTCTGTCCTGGGCTCCATAATGTGCTTAGAATTTTATCTTTAGTATTTCTCCCTCTTCCAACAGCCCCATTAGGGAGGTAAAGATAATAACGAAAATGCTAATAAAAGTTACCGTAATTGCTTTTTTAGCAGGCACTGTACTAAAATTTTTAAGTACATAATCTTAATATAACTTCACAATGAGCCCATGAATTACTGTCTTCATTATAACTAATTCTGAAACTGAAGTTCTGAGAGGTTAAGTCACTTACCTCTGGTCACAGCCATGGTCTAGTGGAGCCAGGACACAAATCCAGAGCTGTTGGTCAAGGCCTCAGTTTTTTCTAAAAGACCATTCTGTGTCGTCTGGATCTGCCTTTCCCTGAATGGAGAGAACCGCCGACCAGAGCTCACAGTTAGCCCCTAAACTTCTTAAGGTTCAGGATTCTCTATTATTCAATTTTGTATTCTCCTCTGAGCCTGGTACTGCACCTTATGAACAATGAGTTCTGAGAAAACCACAAGATATAGGTGTAAAGCATAGGGATCAAATCTGAGCACTGACTTTGAATGTTGGCTTCATCCCTTACCAGCTGTGTGTCCTAGGAGGTAATGTCTCCAAAAATTTTTATCATAAATGGTTTATGAGTAGGGAGCAAAGCTTTGTGGGAGTTTGTCTCATGTTGCATGGTAAGCACAGAGAAAGGGCCAATAGAGATGGGGATGGGCATCTATGGTTAACTTTCCTTTAAGCTATTTCCTGGCACCATCTTAATTGTGAGTAAGTTATACTGCCTCCTTGAGCCTCAACCTATCAGTTGTAGAAACAGGTCAATGACATCTACCTCAGGGGCTCACAGTGAACACTCAGCATTCTAATGTGTGCAAAATATTTAGTACAGCTAACATTTGTTGTCTTTCCTCTGGACATTGTCCACTTTGAATAAGCACTTGAAGATCACAATCTCTATCTTCCAGAATAGATATAAGGGATATAAAATAGTGGTTCTCAAGCTTGGTGTTAGAAGTTCCTAGCAGGTTTGTTCAAATACAATTACAATGCTCCATGTAATATACTGTCAGTTTGGGATAAGGTCTAAGAACCCACATTACTAATAGGTTCCTAAGTGATGCTGATATTGCTGGAACCATACTTTGAGAACCACTGGTGTAGAAAAGAAAAAAGGAGGAAGAAAATTAATGGCCAAATATAATGAGTTTTGTTAATCCTTAGAGTGGGCATTGAAAGTATTTTTTAAAAAGCATGAAAAAGTCCAGGGAAAGTAGTTAGGACTGAAGGTTATGTGTAAGAGGGTCAAACAATATTGATAAAGGTGAAATTATTGTGTGTGAGTAAATACATACACATCATGCCTTTATGCCTTTAAACCTATTTCTGAAATAAAAATTGTCACTGCAGAAGGAAGCGCTTCTGCTCTTTTGAATATGAATATCCTTGCCAGCAACAACTGAAGTCAATGCCATCTTCTTCTCCAACAATGTTTCTTCTGTTTCCTTTGGAAGGAAATTCAACTGGTTGGCCACTAAAACCTGGATTGTGCCTGGAGCCGTGTGAAAGGTTTTGCACGTTAAAAGCAAAACTGGCAAACCTAGGCTTTTTGACAGCTTTGTGAAGTGTGAAAAAAAATCATATTTCTCTGGTGCAGTTTTATGAGTTTTTGTCTTGAGCAAGAGGAAAGCTTTGCCTGTGAAAATGGAAAAAGGGTCATGTAAATGACCTCAGCCCTGGCAACCCGATTTGAGAGCCAATGAATTCTGAAACTGAAAATTTTCACCAAAATTCTTAACTTTCTGTGCAACTACAGAGGAGTTATTTTGCACCAAGAGTACCAACCCCCACTCTCTGCTTTATCACCTGCAGCTGACAGGGCTGGGAAAGCCCAGTGCTGGGGGTCTTTATAAAATGCTGCTGAAAAGGGTAACTGACCAGGACTAATTACTACACAGGGCAGGGTATTTGCAAGGATTCTTCTAGAAGGCACCACATTTTTGCAAAAAGATTATTTAACTGCTACTCTGAAAACATAAATTAAGGGCCTAGTAGAGGCTGATGAGAAAGAAACCTTGTCTATAAATATGCTGTGCTGCAATTAACAAAATTCTGGGAGGACAGAACATCTAACCATAGAGGTATCCAGTCTCTTTCTGTCATTTCAGACAGGTTTCCCAGCGTCAGCCTCAGGGCCCTGGCCTGCACAATCCTCGGAAGAGGCCTGCGCCACATAATCACATCATCATGTATCTTTAATTTGTCATCTCTTTACAATTCTAAAATGTGCTTTGATTTTTTTTCTTATTCTTTAAATATTCACTTTCTCACCTAATTCGTGTTTCTTGGGGAGGAATCTCTAAAATTATATATAAGGCTGAGACCTCTCCAAACCTGAATTTTCTTCTTCTCCAAACTATACATTACTTACAAAGTTGACTGAATTTGAAAATGAGAAGGCTTAGAAAATAATATTTCCCTGACTAGATGACTATATTAGTTTCCTAGGTTTACCAAGACCAAATACTGCATACTGGGTGGCTTAATCAACAGAAATTTATTTCTTAAAGTCCTGGAAGATGGAACTCCAAGATCAAGGTACAAGCAGGATTGGTTTCTTCCTAAGGCCTCTTTCCTTGACTTGCAGATGGACACCTTCTCATTGTGTCCTCATGTGGTCTTCCCTCTATTTGTGCACAGATCTGTGTTTTAATATTCTTTTCTTTTCTTTTTTTTTTTTTTTTTTCATTTTTCTGAAGCTGGAAACAGGGAGAGACAGTCAGACAGACTCCCGCATGCGCCCGACCGGGATCCACCCGGCACGCCCACCAGGGGCGGTGCTCTGCCCCCCAGGGGGCGATGCTCTGCCCATCCTGGGCGTCGCCATATTGCGACCAGAGCCACTCTAGCACCTGAGGCAGAGGCCACAGAGCCATGCCCAGCGCCCAGGCCATCTTTGCTCCAATGGAGCCTTGGCTGCGGGAGGGGAAGAGAGAGACAGAGAGGAAAGCGCGGCGGAGGGGTGGAGAAGCAAATGGGCGCTTCTCCTATGTGCCCTGGCCGGGAATCGAACCCAGGTCCTCCGCACGCTAGGTCGACGTAATATTCTTTTCTTATAATGACACCAGTCATATTGGATTAGGGTCCACCCTAATGATCTCATTTTACCTCAAATCTGTTTGTAAAGGCCCTATACCAAATACAGCCATATTCTATGGTACTAGGGTTTAGGTGTTCAATATATGAATTTGGAGGAACACCATTCTGCCCTTAACACACCACCCTCTAGTTAATCAAAAATCATATAGTTCTGTCATGCAAAGACACTCACGCCATTCCAACAGCCCCCAAATCTTAACCCATTTCAACATCAACTCTAAGTCCAAAATCTCATTTGTATTATCACTATCACTTCAGTTTTATCCTTTGGGTTATTAAACTGAGCAAAAGACTTTGTTACTCCCAGCACCTAGACACCCAACCTGGAGCTGCCACAGCTGCTGGCATAACAGAGAGGTGGGCTCTCAAGCACTTGGCTGTTAGAGCAGCTCAGTGTTGAATGGTTCAACTAAACATTTGAAGTTTACACAATTATATTTTCCTCTAAGAATTTAATTGGCTTGGTTTATGACTCTATGCTGATTTCACAAGCTGGGTCATTACTTAGCCCCTACCCCACATCAGCAGGAATCTTAGACATGCCAGTTCATTTTTCACCAGAGGGTCTCCACATGCCCAAGGACCCTGAGGGTCCTTCATGTTTATGCAGCTTAGTCTCTACCTCCAACATCGCTACTTTTAATGTCCAACACCCCAAACCCACAAACTACCCCCAAAAGATCAAGGAAACCTAGAAAGTCTTATTGGTGAGGCAATTAAAATGGCAAATCTCACTCTGAGTTTTCGAGATGAGTTACTAAAAAGTGGGATTTCCTTACTTCTGTATTTTATCTCCCATTCTTACCACTCAACTTTAGAGGTGGGATGAGTGTGTGTGTGTGTGTGTGTGTGTGTGTGTGTGTGTGTGTGTGTGTATGTGCTCATGCGTGTTTGCATAAGTGGATTATGTTAGGAGAACAGAAATTGTGAGCATGTAGAATAAAGGTAGGAAAGTAAAATCTAGCTCTAGAATTTGTAGGTAAGAGTGAAGGCTGTCTTGCCATACAGACCACAGAACACACACATATACCACATATACATATTTATACACATACACACTTGCTGCAAAGCAAAACAAGGCAAAACCAACCCCTTCCCCCCAAAACAATAAAACTCTTCACTTTAAAATCATAGGCCCATTCTGACTTATAAATTCTAAAGAATATATCTGCACAAAAATATAACCCATGGTTGCTGTTAGACTGTTTTTCTTTTTTACTTATACAGTAGGTAACTGGGCATTTTTAGTTTGTTCAATCATTGAACAAACGTGTTGAACAATATTCACGTGTCTGGAGCCCTGCTAGGTGCCTGGGATTCAAAGATGAATAACAACGTAAGGGGGCCATAATAGTATAATGTGGAAAAATGGACAAGTTCATAGATCATTTCAGTACATACAGGTTGATGAGGGCATACGAAGGAAGAAAGTGAAGGCTGGTATGCAGGAATCAGGAAAATAAGGTGGTGCTTCAGCTGAGTGCTGGAGGCAGGTTCAGAGAGAGCAGCTGAGGGGATCAGCCCCAACTCAGGGAGGCTGCATGCAAAGCGGCCAGATCAGAAAAGGGAAGTCAAAGAAGGAGACACTCAGGCTTGCCGCGTGGAAAGAGAAAAGGTAGATTCAAAATCCTTCTAGAAATTGGGGTGACATTTAGGGCTAAACATTTTTTTTTCACTTTTTGTTATCCTTCTAGGGAGACTGAAAAGCTTTGAGGCTGACTTAAGTATTGTTCATCCTAAAAGTAAGATCAGTAACCACTAATTAATAAACCACTTGGGAACTATTTCTGATAGAAATGAATTTGAAAAGAAAGTTGTCCAGAAAATGATCTTTTAAATATGGGTTATTTCACCACTGGAGGTGAATAAACTTGGATACAGACATCCTTCTCTATTATGTTAGTACATGTATATGTTTATGCTTATTATTTATTTATTTATTTTTACTCTGCTAACACCAGCTACAGTCACCGTTCAGATGAAGAAGTTTATCTCTTATTCCATCTAGATAATTTAGGTAACATATAGAAAGCGTACATAGGAACTGTAGACATTGGGGAGGCACCAGGCTCCGCAAACAGGACACTGTATCAAGGGGATTTTGCAGGTGACTCTTACACCAGCATATGTTTTTAGTATTCTATATGTAGCATCACTTCAGCAGAAGAGTTCTGGGTAATCCAATACAGTGAGTAGTCTACATTTTGATTATAGGTTCAAAAGATGTCTACAAGGCCACCCAAGACCTAGCACCTGACATAGCTGATGTTAAAAAAACATCTTGCATGGGTGAATTGATTCCAGAAACCCATGTACCTCTTTACACAGAAAAAAAAAAAATGACTTCTCTAAAGCCCTTTTCTGGACATTAAGTTAAATGTAAGAGCTGATTTTATCAAAAAGTCTCTTCCTAACCATATAACCATAACCAAAATGGTCCATTGTCATTTTGAATTGATGGAGTTACAGTTCAGAGATGGAACAGAATCCTTGAGGGCCCTTCTCAGCATACTCTGTCTAATCTCCTTCCATTTAAAATTGAAAATTTATTTGGCTTCACACATGTTTCAGGCAGTCCCTTTCTCTTTTCCTGCATAGGACATGTTGATTCTGTCTCCACACCTTTGCTCGAGTCCTTCACCTGGGAAGCTCTCTCTGTCCCTTTCTGAGAATCTATCAAATCATTCTTGCAGGCCTGGCTCAGTTCTGATGGCTTTAGTGCATCTGCTTCCCTTCCCCCTAGTGACAACCAAATATATTTATACTTTCTCTTTTCTTATCTCTGACTTCCTGATGGCTGTACCAGTCTTCAAGTTGGGGTATAGACACCCTTTAAGATAGACAAAGGCCCTGGCTGGTTGGCTCAGCAGTAGAGCATCGGCCTGGCGTGCAGGAGTCCAGGGTTCGATTCCCGGCCAGGGCACACAGGAGAAGCACCCATCTGCTTCTCCACCCCTCCCCCTCTTCTTCCTTTGTCTCTCTCTTCCCCTTCCACAGCCGAGGCTCCATTGGAGCAAAGATGGCCTGGGCGCTGGGGATGGCTCCTCGGCCTCTGCCTCAGGAGCTAGAATGGCTCTGGATGCAACAGAGCAATGCCTCAGAGGGGCAGAACATCACTCCCTGATGGGCATGCTGGGTGGATCCCAGTCGGGCACATGCGGGAGTCTGTCTGACTGCCTCCCTGTTTCCAGCTTCGGAAAAATGAAAAAAAAAAAAAAAAAAAGAAGAAGATAGACAAAAACTTTCCAAGGGAAACACAGTTGAGAGTAGCTCTATGAAAACCAATTTTCAGATCCCCGATTTACACATTCACTCCTTGACAGCATTGATCTGTGTGAGAACCCACGTAGGATAAAGGTGTTTTCACTAGCATTCAGCCTTCTCCCTGTGTACAAAAAAAGGGCACATCTCACACCTGGCTAAAATATTACAAAATTGTAAAAACCTTCACAGTGCAAAGCAAAGAAAAAAATTCAATCTATTGATGTAAATGTTAAAAAAAAGATTGACGTTTGCAAGTCAGATGGTTTTCAGTTTTTTGCTTTCAATAAAATTGAGAGAGGATGTAGTTAAGTTTAGATCATTAAAATATTTTAATAATAGATCACTATAGGATGTATAACTCTGAAGGAATTTAAAAATCTGGGCCAAATCGTTAATATAAATTTTTTATATCTCCATTTTTTGATTTATGCAAAAAAGATTTCTTGGTGTTTAAATCTATAAATAATTGGAATAAAATTAGGATAAAATATTGAAACAAAATTGGTGTTGAATTTTATTTTAATTTGGCAAAGAGTAATTGGAAAAGGAACAATCAAATAAAAAAACAGTTTCATTCATTTTATTAAATAATGCATGTCTAATAAGTGCTACCATTTAAATATTTATAAAAATTTAGTGTATATTAATGTTGCTTTTGATCAGTTGTGGGACAATTATAATAATAACCTAATAAAAAGTATTTTAATACATATTTAAAAATTTATGTCATAGAAATAAAATATTTAAATTTATATACACATTTTTGTTGCAAAGTAGTATGGGATCAACAACAAAAGACTTTTAACCCTGAAGATATAATCCAGTAGGATGGGACTCTATGAAGAAATTAAGATAGAATTACAGGTCAAAAGAGGGAAACGAACAATGTAAAATTACCAACTTGTTCATGTGTTTTTCACAGCTTTTTTGAGGTATAATTTACATGCCATATAATGCACCCATTGTAACAGTGCAATTGTATATTTTTAGTAATTTTATGCAGTTATGCAACATCTCCATAATCCCAACTTCAGACCATTTCCATCATCCCAGAAATACCCTTGAACCCACTTGCAGTAAATCTATTTGCCTATTTTTAAATAGATGATGATAGGTATCAAATAAACTTGCTTTTTACTGTATAAAAATACAAGATGGGTTTGTTTTATATCTCATTGACTTTCCTACCCCATCCATATTCTTTTTTTTTTAGTGAGAGAGACAGGATGGGAGAGAGATGAGAAGTGTCAACTCAAAGTTGCAGCACCTTAGTTGTTCATTGATTGCTTTCTCATATATGCTTTGAGCGGGAAACTCCAGCCAAGCTAGTGACCCCTTGCACAAGCCAGCAACCTTGGGCTCAAGCCAGTGACCATGGGGTCATGTCTACAATCCCGTACTCAAGCAGGTGACTCTACGCTCAAGCTGGTGAGCTCATGCTCAAGCCAGTGACTTTGGGGTTTCAAACCTGGGTCCTCAGCATCCCAGGCCAATGTCCTAGCCATTGCACCACTGCCTGGTCAGGCCCCATCCATATTCTTAATACAAAAAATAGAATAGTCCTTCAATTAGATTTCATTGGGTACATTTAAAAGAATGAAAATGATATTTACAATGCATTGGAAATTATATCCTATGTATCTATGTAAAATTATGCTAAGGATCTTAAGATATCAACTTAATATCAGAGGGAGGTTCATAGTTATTGAAAATATTGAGAAGTTACAGTGTACAAAGATGTGTTGCAGAATTGAGCAACTGAAACCTATATAATTTTGTTTACCAGTATCATCCCAATAAAGTCAACTAAAAACAATTGATGAGTTACCTAAGCAAAAATGATCAAAAACCAATTGCCTACACTATATCACTGACCATTAATTATGTAATAATCTACTCTGTTATGTTTTATTTTTATTATATTTGACAACAGATAAATTCTAATTAATTTTGTACTTATTTGATTGAAGTTATTGTATTCTGACTTTCATCAAATCAGAGGTTTAAAGCTCATTTTTCTTTCAAAAAGATGCATCACCCTAGCCTACATCACAGGGAGGAAGAGCAATAAAATACTCCCTCATTTAGAAGGGCACAGCATTGATCTTCCAAGTTGAAAGATAATGTCATTAAATTATTGAATAACAACTGTTGTCATGTTTATGCTCTGGGTCTTTGGTAATATCTCTGCTGCCTTGGGTCTCTAAGGATTGTCTTGCACTATTTTGTTGTTGTTGTTCTTTCATTCTTCTTTTGATCGGATTATTTCTGGTGTTAACAAATTTTCTCTGGATGAAACTTTTGGACTTTATTGCCACAGGTAAGCAATGTACACCTATTTTTTTTCTTCTTTGATTTAAGGAAGACTTCAAAACTCTTAAATCAATTTTCCCATAGCTGTATAAAACACACACACTCACATAATGCCTAAAAATAGATTTTAAAAGATAATTTTGGACTTTATCCTCACATATAACCTTTTCTGAGAACATATGATTATACAATATTTTTTAAAATCAAGAATAAAATGCTTTTACTGCATGAAAATAAAAAGTGGGTTTTTTTATATTTCATTGAATTGCCTACTCCTTATTCTTAATAAAAAAAATAGAAATGTCCTTCAATTAGTAAAGAGATGAAAGTATAAAGGTCTACGTCAGCATGAGAAAGGTTTCTAACTGTGATTAAGGTTCCAATCTCATGACATGTGGAATAACCTATGTAATTATATTCCTCTTAGTGCTACAGAAAAGTCCAAGTGACTGTAATACATGCTAACTTAATCTTAGCCACAGAAAATGTGTTTCTAATTTTCAAATTCGGCAATTTTTCAATAAAAGTTGTTGCACTTTGTCTGATCTATTCTCAAAATACGGAAGTGCTTGAAGCCCGACCACCTGCAATAACAGATTACTGCTCTCTAAAATATTACCATACACCTACAATGTGGAGGCGCAAAGCTTTGCTAAAAAAGATCTTTGTTGTTTTTTCTAAAAGAAAGAAGTGATCCTAAACTAAAGCTGGTTTTCAGCAGCCTCCCTGCTCCCAAATGCGACTGGCATCAAAGTCTAATGAAAACCTGTTTGCGGACACTGGATCCAATCCAAGGTACACCATTGGCATATTCGAGACCCCTTGGGACATGACTCATATAAAAAACACAGGGCTGTCATCGGACGGCTGGTGGCTCAAATAAATCAAATTTACTTTGAAAACTGAGGCATACCAAAATTTTATTAGGTGAAACTTTGGCATTTCTTATAGCCAACTTGCACATATATATTTTTATTACTTACAGCAGTTAAAAGGTATGCTACCAATCATATGCAAAACAAGAAAAGATTGCAGAGTACGTTTTTTACTGGGTGGTTGTAGGAACTACTTTTTTTTATTTTTTTTTAAAGGAACTCCAAATAGTTAGCCAGTAATAGGTGGTGTCAAAGAATACTGCCCAGTGTTTGTGTAATTCACAAGCCCTACGGTGCAAACTTCTCCATTGCACCTCCATTTAGCAGACCCCATTACTAGTCTTAAAGAATGACTTTTACCCCAAAGTGATTTCTTGCTCACTAAAACTATCAACTGTACCACACTTCATGGGATGATGACAGATAATGTTTATAATGTGCATTTATGAGAAACAGACATGAACATACTCAAGTTCATGATGATCTAAAAAGGATTAAACTTTAAGCTTCAAAGGCCTACTACTGCTTATTCTCTAACTCGTACATTAAGTCAGTTTCAAATTCCAGATTAAGAAAGTTTAGTCTTCTGTTAAATCTTAGAAAATTCTTTCATTTTCAAGTCTAATATACATTTGCCTTCAAATATGTTAATTGGCCATCAAAGTCATACCAGAAAATAAGCCTTTGCCCCTCAAAATAGCATATTTACAAATTAATATTCACTCTTAAGGTCATAGCTGTCACACTTTAAGACAGCTTATGTGTGGCAGCTTATTTTCCTTAAGTGGCAACTGCTACAAAAGTTTTATGTGGTGAAGCAACTACTATTGTGTATAGGTTTTAATGGACACACACGCACTCATACCCACACACATTTTTATCAAGTAGAACATAGATTTCAATTGACAAGCTTGGACCAGAATCTCTCAAAAGATTTAAGTGCATCCACAATGTTACTTTTGAAATGCTGAGTTTTGTGTAGAACTCATAAAGATTGCTTTTTTAATTAAAATTATAGAACTGTGGTAGCTGACATAATTGTAAATAAATTCAATTGTATGTGTGATGTGTATTTTTACAAGCTCTAGAAATATTTTAGATATATTCTTGCACAGCTACTTTGATCATTTTAATATCATTGTAGGAAAGAGCATCAGCCCTTTCCCCCACAATCTACTGGTCAAGCAGTGGCTGGCATCACAGGGAAACCCTACTATCTATGTGTTACAATGTGTTTTTACTGACTGAAAACAAGTGAAGTCAACTTGAAGGCTCAAAGCAACTATTTTGACTGAATTTACCCATCACTTGCTGAAATCACTTCTTCTGAATATAGGTTTGACCAGTAATTTGTCAGAACAGAAATCACTTCATTTAAAATGGTTTAGTGACTTTCGCACATAGATGTAGCCTCAATAAAATCTGTGAGAAAGGAAAAACAGTGATTTGGCCATGGAACACCAGAGAGGAAACACATCTGTAATCAATGAACAAGTAATTGTTCAAGGGTTATTACCTGCTGAGCATGGTGCTAGAACTGTGAAGAATAGAAAAGAAATATAAAAAAGTGTTCCTGTCCTTAAATTGTTTACAAGCTGGTTGAGAATTCATGAACAATTACAGGAATTATCCCTGGAGAAATACAAGACAATATGTTGATTCATGCCAAATGGTGTAATAATATGCATTCTTTATGGAAGCAGGCTCAGCCCGGGGTTTTGAAAGGGTAGGACTGTGATGAGGAAAGAAGACAGGAGGGACTGAAAATAACCATGAAAGAACTGGCCTCATTCCTGGCTAACATTTTTATTCCTGCTTTTCTCCTCAATTTGAATAATCTTTTTCCTCTGAACAAATTACTAGTTTTGAATTTATAGTTTATTTTAAATTTTGTTTAGGAAAAAAAACCCCGTAAATAAAGTTAAAGGTAAATGTGAACTGGAAAAAAGATATGATAAAGGATTAATAGCTTAAGAGCAATTAGCAATCAGTAATGGTAGACAAACACACTAATAGATAACTGGCAGAGGAGGTACAAATGTCCAGTTATCATATGGGAAAATATTAAACTTCATGGATAATTAAAGCAATGCAAATTAATACCATAAAGGAATGCAATTTTCACCAACCTAATTGTCCAAGAGTAATTAAAAATTATAACACCTGAATTTGCTAAAAATTGGCAGACATGAGGACATTTGTCCACAGATAATAGGGAAATAAATTGACATAAAATTTTTGGAAGGCAATTTGGTAATATATATTAAAAGTATCTAATAATCTTTGACCCAAAAATTCCATTTCTAGGGCATTTTCTTAAGGGAATAATTATAGATTAGTTTTAAGGATAAAAAAGATTACAGCATTGTTTAAGATAATAAAAAACTAGAAATGACACAGGATTCAATAACAGAAATTTGGTTATAATAAAGTTTAAAGTTAACTCATAAAACATTTAGTGATATAGAAACATGTCTTATATACTAATGTCTAAAAATGCATTACAGAAATTATACAGAATGCATTTCATATTTGAAAGACTATACAGAAAAAACTGGAAATAGATTTATTAATAGGTCACCAGTGTAATAGTATTCTCTGGGTAGTGGGAATACAGATGACTTTTTAAATTTTAGTCTTTTTAAAATAAAAAAATAACATATACTATTTTGTTATTCAAAGAGATTTTACTGACAAAATAAAGACACAAGAAAGAGTTTGAGACTGAAATTATTTGTACATATTTAAAATTGTTTTCTTAGACTATAGTGCCAACATATCACTATGTATTTATTGCCCAGCAATTTTTCTGGGATTTCAAAAAATATGCCATCCAAACAGGGATTTATGGTAATGTCATTTTCTTTTTACTGCAACTTCAGTAAGAAGGAGTATTTAACATTTTTTAAAGGTAATGTTAATTTACTTTTTAAATCATCTTTTGGAATTTCTTTTTTTAAATGCTGCATTTGTCCTTGTGTCAACAAAGTGACACATAATGGTGTAAATTGTTAAATTACAGTTAATAGATATAAAAGTAAAATATTAAAAATATATATGATTGTACAAACTTTTATAAGTGTTTATTGCTAAAGTTAAGAAAGCCTTTCCTAAAATGTTCTTATGTCTGGAGAAATGGGATCAGGAAAAGATTTGCTTAATGTTCTTCCTGTATGACTTAGCGCATGAGAATTTAAGAGCTAATGAAAATAAAAAATTCCAAGCTCTAACCAAGCTTTGATTCACAGCTTCAGCCACAACTCACTCTTGACCATTGTAATTAGCAAAAGAAGTAGTGGAGAAGATTACACACAATAAATAATCAAAAGTTTATTATGTATTTGTAATGCATAGTAAAACTTTTTAACCAATATGCCATATTACACCAAATATAATAGCCTCTGATTATCAAAAATAGAATGAGTTTGGGGAGAACATAAGAATACATTGAATACCTGAGGGAAGTTGTTTTAAATTTTAAATAATTCTGAGGACAAACAAGAGAAGTTGTGGATTTTTAAAAGTGAGTTGTGCCATGGTTCATGTACCTGTTTGGATCCTAATTTTGACTTGAAATCTAAAGATATGATTAACTTACAGATATTATTTCTTCTGGAAGAGAGAAGGTTTATTCCCATCCATACTTATTCTGGAAATAGAAACATTTTCCCAGACTATTCCAGTGTTACAGTTTTTCTTTAAGTTAAATCAGACCTTTGGGGCTAAAGTCCTTTATCAAACAGTCAACAGTAAAGCTTTTCTCAGTCATGAAAAAAGATTATTTTTCTTTATAAGCATTCCTAAAAAAGGGGGAAGTTTTCTTCAGATTTAATTTATAAGTTAGAGGGACATGTCTTCCATGAATAAAATGGTTTTGTTTGTTTCCCACACATTTGTACAAATAACATGAATCGTTTTTGATGAAGAAACTGTGGAAAAATAACCTGAGTTGTGCTTATGTAAGTAAATAGAGCCTTGTGATGAAAGAAACATGAGGCTTTGCTGAAGGAATTCTCTTTTGTAAACTAAACTCTATGTCAAATGATTCTAAACCTCTATTTTGACCTTATCACCAACTTGACCTCTCTTCCAACTTATTAGGCAAACAACTCATCCTGGTGACAGTTCGGAGTAAATGACCAAGGTGGTCGGTCAAATACGAGGAGCTGTATCTTTTATTTTCTAAATGACTTGCAGCTAGGATTCTCTGTAAACCTCACATAGCCTCCTTTCTAGATGGTTCTCTTGAATTATCATTGCCCATCCTTCACTAATTGCTTTCTCTTTCTTATTAAAGATTTAAGAGCAGTTAACTATAAAGAAGTGTTCATATGGCTAAAAATTTATTGGTTTTATAAAAGACAGTGTGGCATACTCATGTTTCCAAGCATTACAAATAAAAGTAAAATGTTATTAGCAAAATTAAAATAAGAATGGTCGTGAGAATACTATCCCAGGAGTCAGGACACCTACATTCTTATAGCTCTCTCCTCCACAAGCCTGGTCTATGACTAGTCATTTAATAGAACTTCTTTGTGCGTCTGCTTCCTCCTCTGACAGAAATAAAGGAGTAGTGCTAACCACGTCCCTTCCAGTTTTAGTAGTCTGTGATCGAAATCTGTTCCCAAAACTTTCTTTAAAACTTATTTTTATTTCTCTTCTTCAGTTAGACAAAGCTTTCTTTTTCAGTCAATGATATCAAATTATTACAACCTGATTTGCCACAAAACTTGTAAGTAAATCTGAATACAAAAATATTCTTAAAGACCACTCCAGAAACTTATTCACTGGTACTTTTGGCTGCATCTGACTCAGGAAGGAAAATGAAGGTTCTCCAAAAGTAAGTACTTTATTTTATTTTATTTTATTTGTACAGAAGGCTCATATATAGATAAAATAGTAAGCAATAAACTCATTTATAAACATCCTTAGAAGGTCAAATAGAAATTGAAATCATAAATACAGTGTCATTACTACAAATAATACAGACTTACTCTATTTGGCTTTCCTGCTTCTTAGAATATGCAACTAATCAAATATGTTTCTGCAAGTCAAATATGTTATTTGCAACCATTGTTGTTATACATATTCAAAATCAGGATTAAATATCAGAAATAAAACAATTATTAATTTCTGATAAAATCCAGAGTGCATTTTTTTACCTTCATTATAGAATATTATTGAGGTTGTTGATTGTGATTCAGAATGTACCTATGATCCTATGATGACTGACAACTTCCCAAGTGTTTTCCTGTGCTTGATACAGATAAAACTGGTTTTCATGAACTTGATCTCTTTCTGAATTTTGCAGTAGAGAATACATTTTTATTAAATATGTTCACACTTTTATTTTGAAAATAAAGAAGTTGCTGCTTTTTCTAAAAATAGCATAATTATTTTTATTAAACTTATGAAATACCAGACATTTTCTCCACACACAGGGGTCACTTTACCCTTTTATTGTTGCTAAGAAACCTCAGTTGCATTAAATACCATATTCTTGACAAATAATTGCACGGAATGTTCTGGGTTGTTTTAATAAAATACATCAAAATTTGAATCAGTTTTTCAAACAAATGTGAATTTGGTTAAGTAAATATGCAGTAAGGCTCTTATTATGAAAAAGACATTTCAGGACTATGTGGCATATAAAGAACAATACATTAAGGACTCTACTTTAATACAGAAAATATATATATGGTTGAAAATTAACCAAGGAAACTCAAATAGTTATGGCACAGCAGATTTCAGTAAATGCCAAATACAGTGTTCTCAGAATCAAAGAAAGAAGTATGATACCTGGGTGGTTGATCAGGTAGGACATCCTGGAAGGACTTATTTGAAATTAATTGTGAGTACATTCCTTCAGAGACTGCTATGGAGACAAAGTATTCCAAATGTTTCAAGGCTGGCCTGATAAGGACAGGTTAGAAACACTAAACCTAGCCCAAGTTCTTCTCATATTACTACCTCCACTTAGAACTTGCTTCCCGTATCACTTCATTTTGGTTGCACTCCTCTTTTAAAGGGTTCTAATAAAAATTCAAAATTACTGAGCTTGTCTCTGTGGAAAAGAAAAGTGAGAGAACAAGAAGCCAGACTGAAATGGTAAATTAGTCCCGCACCTACGGAGTGTCTTGAAAGCCAAGCTAAGCATGGAGCAGACTGTATGGATAATGAGAAGCTATTGAATCTTCTGGGCAGCGTTGCCCTGTAATCAGCTTTAACACCAAACTGACAGCCATACAAAGGATGATTTGGTCCAAGGATTGTTCTTGGGGTTCAGAAACTAATTGGGAGTATGAATAATTGACTCTGGGTAATGATGGGGGAAATAATTAAGGGGGATAAGTGATTAAAAGAAACAAATAAGGAGAAAATATCTAATCTTGATTGTATAAGAAATAACTCTCATTTAATACCATAATCATTCCAAAAAGTGTTTTGGAATTTTCTACTCATGAAAAATAGAACCAAAAAAATTCTCTATCAATCAGTGTTAACTTAAACAGAAGGCCAAGGAAGAGATAAAGTGATTTTGTTAATTTTTTCAATTATTTTTGTTTTCTTTATTAGCTTTTGGTATTAATTATTATAAAAATTATTTTACAATCAATTTTTAAAAAAAATTTTTAAGACTGTTTATTTTAGGGTGAGGGAAGAGGAGCAGGAAGCATCAACTCCTATATGTGCCTTGACTGGGCAAGCCCAAGGTTTTGAGCTGGCAACCTAAGTGTTCCAGGTCAACACTTTATCTGCTGCGCCACCACAGGTCAGGCTCAATTAATTTAATTTTATTTATTTATTTAAAAAAAATTTTTTTATTCATTATAGAGAGGAGAGGGAGAGAGAGAAGAGACAGAGAGAGAGAAGGGGGGGAGGAGCTGGAAACATCAACTCCCATATGTGCCTTGACCAGGCAAGCCCAGGGTTTCGAACCAGCGACCTCAGCATTTCCAGGTCGACGCTTTATCCACTGTGCCACCACAGGTCAGGCCAGGCTCAATTAATTTTAAACTTTTAGATTTAGGCCCTGACCGGTGGGTGGCTCAGTGGATAGAGTGTTGGCCCAGTATATGGACATCCCAGATTCAATTCCTGGTCAGGGCACACAGGAGAAGAAACCATCTAGTTCTCCTCCCCTCCTTCTTCCCCTTCCCTTCCATTTCCCCTCCCACAACCAGTAGTTTAACGGATTATAGCTTGCCCCAGGCATTGAGGATAGCTCAGTTGGAACACATCAGCCTCAGGTGTTAAAAATAGCTCAGTATTCAAACTTCCGCCCTTAATTGGATTGCCAGGTGGATACCAGTCAGGGCACATGTGGGAGTCTGCCTCACTATCTCCCCTCCTCTCACTTAAAAATAAATAAATAAATAAATAAATAAATAAATAAATAAATAAATAAATAAATAAATAAAATAAAAACCATAAACTTAGATTTTAAAAAATGTTCATTTCTTTAAAAAAATAGTTGTTAAAAAAATTCTACCAAATCAATATTTTAAGGGGACTTTAGAATTTATAGCTTCAGAATATCAACCTTTCAATAGCATTTTGTCATATAGTAGGGTGATATTTGTATTTCTTAAGTTTTTGGAATTTTAATTATAGAATTAAATAGAAGTCACTACTTGAATTTTTACTTAGTTTTTTCAGGTAATATTTAAAACATGTCCTAAAAATGTAGACAACCTAAAAATGTATTTGAAGAAAAAAATAGGACATAAATCATAAAGGTTTACACTTTAAAACTTTATTTTTAAATATGTTTACTTTTTATACTTACTCATTTTCATACCAAATGCACAACTAATTAAATATATCATTATCAAAACAAACCTAGTTGTCCAAATAAAATGTTTATGTTGTTAAATCAATTTAATGATTATTTCAAGTATAGATTCATGTGGTTTAAAAATTTTTTCTTTCTCAACCTATCTTATATACATAGAAAAATTATCAAATGAAGTAATGGTGCCAATAAAACCAAACACCGACACTTTATTATAAAAGATTCATACTGACAGTGCAAAGGATTTGAAACTTTTAAGGTCTGAACTAAGAAACATGATTTTTAAAGAGATGATCAGAATAACAACAAGTTGAGCTCAATACCTACTTATAAGGTAGCATCATTAACAACTAAAGTCAAGCTTTCTCACACAATCACAGAATTGTTCTAAATACCACACTGCATAAAACATATTTATGCTGTAGGCAAAGAAATTTCAAATGGTCTATTTTTTAATAATAATATGTGCAGATTCATTGATAATAAATATGTCTGGTGACTTAGAGACAACACTGACACAGAATATACATTTTTAAAAAAGATTTCATTACTGAGTAATACTAATAGTAAGAAGGCTTGTCAGAACTCTGATGAAAAATACTTGGGAGAACCGTATTTACTCTGCAGAAAGTTTCCTAGCAAACTACTGGAGATGAAATTATCAATAGAAGTAAGTAGAATATGTGGTATCACTACAGGAAAGCTCTAAATCCAGAATCCCCTCTGAACATCCAGAGATTTAATGACATACTGTTTTATTTATAAAGATGTTCTCAACTGTAAAAGTAAATCTATAGATTTGAATTGCACATATATCAAAATGCCAATCTAATAAAATCTAAGATTCTATAATCTCACTTATTTTCAGATTGCTGCAAAAAAATCCCATCACAATATCACCGTCTATTTTTTCATATTTAATTGCATTGGCTATCCAAAAGAAAAGTTTAATGAACAGTTTATAAATTAAAGGAAAAATTGAAAAAATTGCATGTTTTTCACTCAGATTTGTTGATGGATAGTTTTTTACTTCAAAATAGCTTAATGAAAATTTACACAGATAGTGGGAAAATATATTAATATGTAATGACAAAACTAAAATTTGAACTTTAGAAAATTGAGGCTAAAATAGTTTGCTAGTGATGTTATTGCCACAATAATTTGGATCTTAATAAAAACTTATTAAGAACACATAACATCTTTGTATTGTTAAGGAAAATCTTTATTAATATTTTGAAACACTTGATGTAAAAATGTCAAATGGGGTGATGGAAGGAGATTTAACTTTATGTGATAAACACACAATGCAATATACAGATGATATATTATAGAATCGTACACTTGAAACTTATTAATCAATGTGCTCCTAATAAATTTAATTTAAAAGATAATTAAAAATGTCAATTAGATTTGAAATTTCTTATTGTATAACAAGAAATTCAAATATTGTATTTATCATCGAATATAAGGAAAGAGTTGTTAGATTAAAACGTTATGACCCAGTGATTCCACTTCTGGGAATATATACGAAGAAACCCCCAAGACACTGATTTGAAAGACCATATGCATCCCAATGCTAATTGCAGCACAGTAACCAAGATTTGGAAACAGCCCAAATGCCCATCAGTAGATTAGTGGATAAAAAACAACAACTGTAGTACATTTACACAATAAAATACTACTCAGCTGTAAAAAAGGAAATTCTACCTTTTGCAACAGGATGGATGGACCTAGAGGGTATTATGCTAAGTGAGTAAACCAGTCAGAAAAAAACAAATATCATATGATTTCACTTATATATGAAATCTCATGAACAAAATAAACAAACAACATAGAAACAGACTCATAGATACATACGACAGACTGATAGCTGTCAGAAGGGAGGGAGATTGGAGGACTGGGTAAAATAGATGAAAGGATTAAGGAAAAAAATACCAAACAACTCAGACACAGACAATGGTATGGTGAGTACCAGAGAAAAAGGAGGAGGGGGCAGGTAGAAGAATGTAAAAGGAAGATAAATGGTAATGTAAAACTTGACTTTGTGTGGTGAACACATAATACAATAGACAGGTGATTATTATAGAACTTTACAGTTGAAACCTATTTATTTTTTAAGCAATTTAACCCTAATAAAGTCAATAAAATATTTTTTTAATTATTTTTATTTATTCATTTTAGAGAAGAGAGACAGCGAGAGAGATAGAGAGAGAGAAGGGAGGGAAAAGCAGGAAGCATAAACTCCCATATGTGCCTTGATAGGACAAGCTCAGAGTTTTGAACTGGCTATCTCAGCATTCCAGGTCAACGCTTGATCCACTGCTCCACCACAGGTCAGGCAATAAAATATTTTTAAAATATAACATTAATATACAATTTATGTTTAATTATTCAAATTCTGTTCAGTAGATATAAAGTAGTCTGTCAAATGGAGAAAAAGTGATAAATACATTTTTATTAATTGCTACCTTCTATTTGTGTGAACAAAGTTACAGATTATTTTGTCATGAATATGAAGAGAACATCTCAACTCTTAATAAAAAATTATTAAAAGAAAAATGATTTCTTCTCTTTCTCAGTATGCAGAAGGTTAACTGAGAACTTCAGGCTGTTCGTATTTCTTGATCTTGGCACTATTAGGTACAGAAATCAGTTTGCCTCTGCCATATATAATGAGAACAATTACACAGAAATGGAATTTATCATGCTATGTAATATTAGAGTTTTTTTAAAGACTACCTCAGTTTCCCCTACTTTTCTTTCTTTTCTTCATTTCTTCCTTTTCTTGTGTGTGTGTGTGTGTGTGTGTGTGTATGTGTGTGTGTGTGTGTGTGTTTTTCTGAAGCTGGAAACGGGGAGAGACAGTCAGACAGACTCCCGCATGCGCGCGACCGGGATCCACCCGGCACGCCCACCAGGGGGCGTCGCTCTATTGTGACCAGAGCAGAGGCCAAGGAGCCATCCCCAGCGCCCGGGCCATCTTTGCTCCAATGGAGCCTAGGCTGCAGGAGGGGAAGAGAGAGACAGAGAGGAAAGAGAGGGGGAGGGGTGGAGAAGCAGATGGGCGCTTCTCCTGTGTGCCCTGGCCAGGAATCGAACCCAGGACTTCTGCACGCCAGGCCGATGCTCTACCACTGAGCCAACCAGCCAGGGCCTCTTCCTTTTCTTGCCAAGTAATCAAACAGAAAATCTGTATTAATCTCTCAACCACTTCAATTAAATACTCACCCAAACTTGAAAATATTTAAAAACATCATTTCAGAAAAGAAAAAAATATTAAGAGATCAATTATCAAAAAAATCTTGATTAGAATATATACTTAGCCACTTAAGTCATAAAACTATATAATAAAATATTATGCACACTAAAGTAACCTCCAGTTTCTCATTTAAAAATTTGAAGTTATTTGGAAGTTGTATACAAATTCAATATGTAATATCCTCAGTAACATTTTTATTTTGCTTTTCTTAACCTGTGTATATAAGATAAAGAAAACATAATATTTTTTCACCAAGCCTCCATACAGAAACTTCCCAAATCTTCTCAGTTACTCTGGTGTACTATACAAATACAATCATTTTATGTAGACTCTGTATAAATAAGTTTGAGAAGCATTGCCCTGAGGAAATAAGTTATTAAATTAGGTGATTAGGTGATTAATATTCAAAAATATTATCAAGAAGAAGAAACTATTGATCTTAACTCAAGTTGTTTCTTCTTTAAAGAGGCTGGGAGAGGAAACATGTCGTCTCCTTAGATGTTAGAGTATAAAAATATTCCAAGAGGTAAACGTTCCAACAGCACTGACCCTCCTCCGAGTTTCTCTAGAGGGGCTCCCAATGTGCTAATAGTGAAATCTGCATGGGCGTCGGTTGTGGTTTCTTTTAAAGACCACATATATAGTGTCTGAAGCTATAGTCAGTGGCTAAATCTTAAACAAGTTGAGAGTTTTGATATTTGGAAAAAGAGCTTCAAAGCTTCACTCTTCTGGGGACTATCAGGGAACAGGAAGGGAAGAAGCATGTATATACTTCTAAAATAACGTACATCAATAAATCAACATTTATATAAAGTTCCTCAACTGAGTGGTGATACATATCAGAATTTCTGTTAACTGTGGAGACACAAAGAATCTTTTCAAAAAATATGCTATTTTAAAATCCCATACAAGAGTAGATCTGAAGTTTTAAATATGTATTCCAATAACTCACATTTCTTAGGACTACTGTAGTTTTTATCTCATCTACTATTTGAAAATTTTCCAGGTTCAATACTGTGTGCATCAAATTACTCCATATTCTTGTATGTTTCAGAAAGTCTTAAGAGGCAAAATACGTTCCTTTTGATCTAAAATGGCATTTCCTATAGAAGAACGAAAACCACAAGAAAGTTTTAAGGTTCCTACAATTAATGTATTCAAAGTCTGTGCAGTTTAAAGCTAAACATAATTTTCAGTGAGCATTTCAAAATCTACTGGTAAAGGCAGAGTCAAGAAGAATGTCTATGTGCTTACAAATTATAGCAAAAGTCTATGCTGAACTCTAAAGGCATGAGAATAACTTGTAAAGGGCAATTGTAAAGCATTTTCTAAAATATTATTTCCATTCAAATGTTAAATGATGACAACAGAAGTTCTTCAGGGACTGGTAAAAAAGCAAACACTGTTGGACGAGGAACTATACAGAAAAAGTAAAGAAAACAGAGCAGATATAAAGATGTCATAAATTTAAGACAGAAAAAAGACAATTGTGAGTTAAAAAAAAACACCACCAATTTTATGTGCAATTCCATCTGAAAAAAAATAACTCATTTTAAATTTCAGGGGACTTAAACCCAAATGGGAGAGTCAAAGTTAATCTCTTAAATGATTATTAAGACATTTTTCAGTCACATAAGCAAGCATAGAAGAGATTATAATAGGTTCACTATTTTACAAACCTTATAATACAATTGAATTATTATTAGAGAAACAAAGTAGGAAAAACTCTTCATTTCTACATAGTCCTAATAGAGCAGCCTGCATGACAAACAGAAAGACGAGATATTGAGCAATCTTCATTACTCACTCATCAAAGTCAAGGTCTTTAAAAAAAGCATCTTCACAATCAAATCTTGTTTTCTAAGAACCAAACTTTTAAATAATAATAATAATAAATTGCCCAACAGAATACATTTAATTCTGCTACTTTAAGAGCTGCAAAACAAATGTCAAGAGGAAGTTTTAATAAAAATAAAAAATAGAGGATCTTTATGAAAGTTAAATACAGTTTTGCCAGTTCTGCAGAATAGATTCCTTACTCTTTCACTGCCCTATTTGGCACTTTTATTCTTTGTTATTGCTGTTTGACCTCTTAGAAAAAGAGAAAAATAAAACATAAATGATGATAGAATGTTTTCTGACTTAAAAGTAAATGGTTTTTTAAAGATTAGAACAATAGAACTAATTTGATTATCTCTGTTTCACTGGAGTGTTTACATCCATTTTTCAATGCTCATCTTCCAAGAAGCAAGACTTACCACCCATAGCTAATGGAGGACAGTCTCAGGAGAATTGGGGAATCATCCAGTGTTTACGGTGCATATTCAATTTCTTCATGTTTTATCCAGCTCACTTTTCTCTCCTCTGTAGGGTCTGGGTTATCTTGTTAAGGTTTTATATCAACTACATTAAAGGGTGGCTGCTGAATCCTATTTCCCATATGCTATGAAGATACATGATAAGAAGAAATAGGAGAGTGAAGGAAGGAAACCAAAGAGGGTAAGAAATAAAGAGAAAAGAATCAAAGAGCTTTTCCCTTACACAGTCAGCCCCTGAAGAAAACATCTGCCTGATGCTTTACTCTGGGAATGACCTGTTAACAAAACTTGGAGAGAGTGGGAAGGGAAGAGGTGCATGCTTTCTGAAAGTCAAACAAAAGTGAATGGATAAAATCGTTTTGCTTCTTCAAAAAGTACATTATGTAAATGTTATAGGTAGGAAAAGTAAAAATAAATAAATAAATAAATAAATAAATAAATAAATAAATAAATAAATAAATAAAAACAAATGCATTAGCATATATTAAGGCAGAACTTACAAATATCAGGGTTTTTAAATTTAGGGAAATATGTACTAACTGAAAAGTCACCGATCCATATCGGATGTCTGGAGGAGGGGCAGGGACAAAATAAAATAAGGATGGCTTGATGTTTCAGTACTTTTATCTAATAAAGTAAATTTGTTTGACTCAGTTTTGAGATATTCTCACCTAATTTTCATGGGCTTACTAGTACAAAGCTTTGAAGAATGATAAAATCCTGCCTTATGGCTCAGGAAACTTTGTGGTCCAGGGTTCCTCATCTCTAGAGTGATCTCTGAGGCTCTGAATCTCAGAAGCTTAGGCTAAAGAAGACTCCCTCTGGCCCTGCCTTGCGACAAACCTCTATGTAAGTGGCTCCAGGCATGGCTCCAAGACTTGAAGAGTTTATGTGAAGAAAAGGCTATCCCTTAAGGATCTAACAATCAATGTTCCTTCGATATAGATGACTATTACTCATAAAATAAAAATATAAATCTGATATCTTTGAGGAGAACAATGCATCCCTCTAATAAATACTAAAAAAAAAAAAGCATTGATTCATCAGTCAGGGGGAATCTGTGATGAGCAAAAAGTGGACAAATAAATTCTGGCTTAGGAAAGGAAATTTATATATTGAAGGGGACTTCAGGCTGCTGTTAAGTCTGAAGTAACCGCAAAGCAGTGACCAAAAGAGTTTATAAGATGTCTGCTGAATTTCAACTATTAAAAAAAAGATGGCTTTATTCAACAATAGACAAATTAAAGGAAAAGTGGGGATGGGGAACAAATTATTATCCAAAGCAACCAAACATTGTTGAATCAAAAGAAAACCTTTTTAAAAGCCATTGTCTTTTCTCAACCTGTGGCTGAGCTCACTAAGCCTCTGATGAGGAGAGGTGACCCTGACCATTTTAGCAATCTGCTTTAAACTTTGCAGTTTGAATTTTATGTATTATGTCCAATCTACCTCCTCTGCAACATTTTCTGTTAACATTTTCAGTGAAGACACACTGCCACTTTACCAAACTTTTCATGACAATATCTCTTATCCAGTATCACCAAATTGGATATCTGTCTAAAAATAGTCTTTTTTAGAAAATTAAATTTTACAAGGTGATATTGATAATGAGAGTACATAGGTTTCAGATAAACATTTCTATAGAATTTAAACAGTTGATTATATTGTACACCCATCACCCAAAGTCAAATTATTTCCCATCACTTTATATTTGTCCCTCTTTACAGCCTTCCTCCCACCCCCTTCCCCACATCCCCTACCCACTGGTAAACACTGCACTTTTATCTATGACTAATCCCACCTATGTATGAAATCACACAGTTCTTAGCTTTTTCTGATTTACTTATTTCATTCATTATAATCTTCTCAAGGTCCGTCCATGTTATTGTAATGACACTATGTCATTGTTCCTTATGGCTGAGTAGTATTCCATTATATATATGTACCACATCTCCTTTATCCAATCCTCTATTGCAGGATATTTTGGTTGTTTCCATGTCTTGGCCACTGTGAATAATGCTGTGATAAACATGGAGGTACATGTGTCTTTATGTACCAGTGTTTTCAAATTTTGAGGGTAGATACTCAGTAAAGGAATTGCTGGGTCATATGGTAGTTCCATTCTTAGTTTTTGAGGAACCACCATATTTTCTTCCATAATGGTTGTAGTAGTTTGCATTCCCAACACCAGTGAATGAGAGTTCCTTTTTCTCCACGGCCTCTCCAACACTTGTGATTATCTATCTTGTTGATAATAGCCAATCTAACAGGTGTAAGGTGGTATTTCATTGCAGTTTTGATTTGCATTTCTTGAATAGCTTGTGAAGATGAACATCTTTTTATATATATCAAAGACCTAAATATAAGACCTGAAACAATAAATTACATAGAAGAAAACATAGGAACTAAACTCATGGACCTTGGCTGTAGAGAACAATTTATGAATTTGACCCCAAAGGCAAGGGAAGTAAAGGCAAAAATAAATGAATGGGACTATATTAAACTAAAATGCTTCTGCACAGCAACAGAAACTGACAATAAAACAAATAGGCAGCCAACTAAATGGGAGAGGATATTTGCAAACAACAGCTCTGAAAAGGGGTTAATAACCAAAATATATAAAGAACTCACAAAGCTCAGCAACAAACAAGCAAACAATGCAATTAAAATATGGGGAGAGGACCTGAACAGACACTTCTCTCAAGAGGACATACAAATGGCCAACAGATATAAAAATTGTCTTATTTTTTACTTTGATAGGAACAATTGCATTTTAGGAGACAATAACCTTAAACTAGGAAAATAGTTCATTTCTTCCAAGGCTACTTATTGAGTCACACTCATTCATTCAAGTAGGCTACTCACTGGTGTCAGATATCACTGAGCTTAGGAGAACATCCCGTGGGCACCTAAGTTTAAACATCCACTCTGTTCTCAAGGAGCCAAACTTCTCTTCTGTTTGTGAAAATTTTTATTTTAATTATTTTTTATTTATTCATTTTAGAGAGAGGGGAAAGAGAGAAAGAGAGAAGGGGGAGTAACAGGAAGCATCAACTCCCATATATGCTTTGAGTAGACAAGCCCAGGGTTTCAAACCAGTAACCTCAGCATTCCAGGCCGACACTTTATCCACTGCACCACCACAGGTCAGGCATGAAGATTTTTAAAAACGTAGCAGTAACAGTTGGTCTTTTTACCTTTGCAGTAAAGAAAATGGGAACTGAAACCAAAATGGTGGAAAAGCCTTTGCATATGCAATCTCAGTGCATTTCTAGTGGATAAGGATGGCTGTGAATCAGTGGTGGAATTCAAATAATTTAACAACCAGTTCTCTGCCTTAATGACTGTTTTAAGTATAAAAAATGATATAGTCAAAGGTTGTTTATTATCTTATGTGTTTAATACTTAAATAAGAACAATAAAGGATCTGCACAAAACTAGATTATGTTATAAGAAAGAGTTTTAAAATATTAATGAAAAAATATTAAATAAGACTGACAAAAAACAATAAAACTATTATTTAAAATATTTCTATATTCCTTCTTGATTGGTGTACTCACTTGCAATTTTCTTCACCTATGGATGGAATAAACATTACTACAGGCACTTAGAATATACTATTGTGTAGATGAACGTTAAAAAAGAATAGGAAATGTAAATTTGTGATTTACACATTGAGCGGCTGCCCAGGCTCCCACCTTAGAGAGAACCCTGATTTACAAGTGCCATTTTAACAACTGGTTCGCTGAACTCAACAAAACTTTAGGTATCAGTTTTCCCAAACCAATGCAAACTGGCTGAATCCCACTGTTGCTGTGAATTAATTCAAAGTTGAAAGAAATCATTGGGGCTATTGTTGTAAGGTACTAAAAAGCTGAAAATTGATATTGATATTCTGGGAGGAAAAGTCAGGCTTTCCTATCAGGCTTTCCTGTCCCATTCCTCCTTTAGGGAGGGGAGGGAGAAGAATGTAGAAGTTTCTGCCTTGCAAGAACAATGGGTCATTCAGTTTTAAATCTAAAATAAAGGTTAACCTAGAAACTTCTTCTCTTTCAATAGGAGGCAGAATTTACATACCACCTTGCATTGACTGTAGTTCCTCCCCCTTCCTGGAATCTTGAGGGTAAACTACCTCTAGGCTAGTGAGTGAAGATGAACCCTGAAAGATTTGTAAACATCTTTGATTCTGTTACCTTGAAAGTCTTAATGTTTCTGTGTATCCCCTAAACAAATGTTGTCAGCCCATGCCATGATGTCATGCTCTCCCCCACCTGTCTGTGATCAAGGGTATATAAGTAGCCCCTGAACTATTTTTGGGATTGCACAATTTGGGCCTGCAGATGCCCCATGTTAGCCATATGCAGCTGGCATATTTAAAATTTCCTTCTCTAATAAAACTCTTCAAAATTTATCTGGACTGTGTGTCTCTATGTGAACTCGATGAAATGAGGTACAGTGCCTTTCAGAATCTGGGGTGCAGTACTTTATAACATATGGGGGCTCGTCCGGGATTCAGTGTTTCATGTCACTAGATCAAGACACCTCGAATCAGATGGACTCTCTACTGAGCTGCCCGGCCCTCCTTGAATCTCGGGAAGAGGCATGCCACCTGGGACTTTCCAGGGCTCCAGGTCTTCCTGTGGTGTCCAGACAGTTCTATGGTAGATGCCTTCCAGTTCCCAAATTTGACAATTTGGATAATTTGGCAGAGAAAATCGAGGAGGTAGGTAAAGCAACTCTTTTTGCTTTGCTGATCTTTCTGACTTCCCTTTGAACTCTTACTTTCGCTTTTATGTTTGTAACTAGTTTGTAGTCTGTGTCGAACTACAGTAGGTAGAGTGGATTTGGGGACTTTGCTGAGTTGTGACTCCGGGGATGTGGAACCCCGGTGGGGTAGGTAGGGCTTTTAAAACTGCTTTGCCAGTTGTAACTAGTCTATGGTTTTTATGTTTTGAACTGGCACTGCCATGAAACAGATCAAACGTGGTTGTAAGTTTGTGCAGGCTCTCCAAAACCTAGATATTGGTAGGGAGTTTTAGCGGTCCTGCCTTGGTTTCTAGTTGTGCTCTCAGTAGAATGCCAGAAGTGGGGACAATGCGTCCATCTCTAGGAAGGCTAATTGAGGTTAAATCCGTCCTGGGTTAGTCAGTCTCACATCGCACTGAATCAGTGGAGACTGAGCTAACCTGGATTGATTAATCTCTACCCAAAACTTCCAAGAGACATCTCTGTGTTTGTCGAGATCTCAGTCTTTGTTTTAATGTTTCGCTCTCTAAAACTTCTGGTTAAGAAATCTCTGGTGCCGTGACCTGCATGCACCTGAGAAGCCACAAGGGGAGCTCTTCCCTCATTTATGAGGCTTTGTCTTTGTTCATCAAATTATCCAATATTATTTAATAGAAATAGGTGCACATTTTTTGCATATAAACCCTTTGTTCAATGTCTATATATGTCTGTTTGAGTCTTTTGTGTCAAGATTGGAAGCTTCTGACTAAAAGCTATGTTAAGTGTCTTTCTTTGTTCTCAAAATCTACCTTCAGGGAGCTCTCTCTGACTTCTCCCCTGAAGGAAATTATTCTCTTTGGTTGGCTTCTTCCTCTTGTCTTGTGTAATAATTAATATCTCTATAGTCAAACACCCTCTTATTCTGGGTGCTAGTTAACTATCTGCCTTATATTTTTGTTAATTATTGATGCACTAATTCTTAGATTCTCCTGAAACAAGTTTTAGTTGTGTAATAAGTAATAGCAACTGGGAATTCTAATCCCCGGATAATAAGGACAGTCTGAAATACAGTAATTGGGAACCCAGGTTGTCCCAATCAGTTTCCATACATTGATTGGTGGCTAAATTTAACAATGAATCCACTACAGTGGCTTAAAACATGCTCTATACAAAGCAGGTGTCATGTCTTCTTGGTCATGCAAAATCTGAGTCAAAAACAGGAAAAAAGAATAACCAAGGCAATAGTAGCAGCATTCCAAGAGACAAACTCTTCTAAGAATAAGGGACCCTCAGAGGAGGAAGGAGAGTTCTCTGAGGTACATAAGGACATGACTACCCTTGAGAAGGATTATGAGAAAGTTAGTGTAAATTCCCCCCAGGAGAGGGGGAAGACAAAAACAAAGAGGGAAATAATTTGAGAAAGAATAGGACTAAGCTAGGAAAGAATCAATGTGCATATTGTAATAAAGGAGGACATTGGAAAATTAAATGTCCCATATTACAAGCAGCCACAAGGAAGAGAGAAAAGCGGAGCCCACAAATTGAAAGTGTTTCTCCAAACTGGAGCAAAAGGACTAGAAAGTAAGCAGTTTGAGTGAGAGAAAAACCGAAATGTACACATGCCCCTTCCCCGCCATTCTCCCACCTCAGCCATTCCTTGGTCTCCACCGGCGCTGCACCTGAATGAAAGGCAAACAGTAAACAGCAAACCAGGAGACAAGCCCTGCCACCATCAGGTGCAAGGTTAGGTTAAGATTCAGCTTGCTGTGTGTGGGGTGACTGGAAAGAGCAATGAAATAAGGATAAAATAACTAAAATATAGAATAGAAATTAATTTCAAATATCTACCTACTGACCAAAGGAGGCTTTGCCCATTTAGAAATTACAGGGTAAGAATAGTATTAAAAATTAGAACTTTGCTTTAAAAAAAAATCTTAGAGAAGAGAAAAAGAATTTACAAATTAAGAAACCATAAGCGTAGACCTTGCTAGGTAATTGGCAGTTTCTTAAATTAAATTGCAGTTCCAGAAAGAGTGATAGAATCATAAGTAATAGAATTAAAGGGAATTGTGGGAAAAATTGGAAACCTCATATAGGCTAAAAGCAACTCACTATTGGGAAAGTAATTTTGTGAGAATTGTATTTAGCTGCTCAAAGCAAGGCAGTTAGTTTATGGGTGGCAAATTGGTTCAAGTCCTGCTTAGGAGAAGTCCCCATTGTCTTGCTAAGAGGCTTGGCTACAGGACAAACTGCAAAAAAAAAAAAAAGGTAAAAGTGGCAAGCTCTCAGTTCTTGTAGTCTGCCTCTCCTCAGGCATCCACCCCACCCCTCATGCAAAAGAAAATTTATATCTCATTGCCAGCTGGGTAGTTTATACCAAGAATCCCTTATTGTATAATTATATAAAAGTATTTTCCATGTTAAAATGTATATATTGTCTCCAAGGTTTTTTGTTAATTCTTCTGTTTGCTGTTTTATAGCCCTGTAATATTGGAATCTTAGTTTAAATATTAGGAATTATTAATAATGTCTTCTATGTCATGTTTAGTTTATTATTACTTTGAAACAATATTGTTCAATACTAAGTCATATCTTGGAATTCCTGCAAATCTATTTTTATCATGCTTTTGTTAAAATTTCTTTTGAATGCTAATGTATTGAGTTATTTAGCAGTGAAGAGACTCTGGAATTCTAAAGGAGACACCCAAACCTATTTTTCTTGAATTGATCCAGCTAATAACATTGTTTTTGTCTTTTTCAAAAAGTTTATATAAACAAATAAGAACCCTCAAGCCCCTCATCGAGATCTTCTGAGCATGGCTTTTATGGTCTATAATGACCAATGTAGTAACAGAAAAGGCAAATAGAGCCCAAAAGAGATCGGAAAATACCAGCTTTTGGCATACGCTCTTAAAGGCTCCAATGCCCAAAAGGGCTTCATAGGATTCCATCAGGGCCCTGCTTCAAGAGTAGAAAGAAAGGTCATTTAACTGAGGCCTGCCAGGCTTCTCGGTCCCACTGGGGAACACATCTTTGCTGTGGAAAGAGGGACACCAGAAGGTAAATTGCCCCCTTGCTCCATAAAGGGAGGGTTCAGTCTCTTCTAGCCCTGATCCAGTTACCTGTTACCTGACCTTGCCCAGCAGCATGTTGGGATTTGCCACTGAAGGCTAAAAGATGCCAAAGGCCAGCCATTGGCCCCATCTCATGACATCGTTCACAAGCCTAAGATATTTCTTCCAAGTAGCAGGTAAACTGATCTCATTTCTTGTGAACACAAGGGCCATTTACTATGCCTTGCCTGAATATTTGAGTTTTATTTATCCTTTGAAGATCTCTACTGTGGGTATTGGCAGTCTGATTTTATTGCTTTATTTAATGTATAGTGTCTGTCTCCTTTATTCCTCTTGTCTCAATGCCCCATGCCTATTTAGGCTGGGACCTGCTCCTAATTCCAGCTAGAAGTAGTGGTCACTAGGACTTAAACTCTAGCTGCAAAGTGAAGAATGTGACCACCACTCCAATGCCTTGTGGATTTTTCCTGAATATGTGTAACTCCTGTTCTTTAGGACATTTCTCAGACTGAAATAGAAATTAGGCTACATTTGCAAATAATATAAAGCAGTAATAGTGTCAACATAGACAGTAAAATTACGTTAACATGTTAAGAACATTTGTGACTGTAAGAATTTTATTTTGATTCCTGTTATATTAGTTAGAATTTTATTTTTGTTTAATAATCTAGTAGGCTTTAATCACTTTATTGTATTAAGCTGCTTGTTAATTGTAAGTTTTTCCAGTCTGCCTCAAAATTGGAACATAGTAATTCAAATGAATAAATGCCACCCAGACCCAATGGGTCTTGGGACCCTTACTGCCAAAGGTTTATTCAAAACCAATTAGAAAAAGATTTTGACAACAGGAAAGGGATAATTAAAAAAGCCAAACTTAGAATCTATTAAAGGAACCCAATATTAATTAGAAACTAATTTGAAGTTACATTGTGCCCACAGGTACCAAAAGGTCCAGGCAAGTAAAATGCATGAATCAAATAGTAAAAGAAATGTAACCACCCTTTCCCTAAGTACTTGCAGGATTTACAGGTTACTCAGCAAACTGTTCAAAGACTGTCCAAGAGGTGCTTCCAGCATTACCAGGAGATCAAATACATCACCCAAGGACTGACTTTCATGTGGACAGGTCCACACACCATGATCCTGACAACTCCCACTGCTACTAAGGTGGAAAAATGGTGTGCCTTACTTTATCCACAAACTGAAAGCTGGTTGGTCTATGTACAGTGAATGTATGAAAAACTCACTAAGGACTTCTTTTTATCAGACTTTGGGAAAAGGGAAACTAGGGTAAAACGAAAGCCAGCTTAATTGTCAGTAAAGGTTAAAGGTTTTAAAATGAAGAGTTCTGACTAGAAAGGGATTGTATGGTTTTGATAATAGAAGGTATAAGGTATGGAAATACTTTTGAAAGAAAAAGGAAAAAGCAAGTTGTTATGAAAGCCAGTTATTTCTGGATGAGAAAGTTCATGAAAGTTGAAGGTTTATGTAAGTTGCAGAAGGTTTGTGCAGGTTGTAGGAGGTTTGTACAGAGAAAAAAGAATTTGAACAGTCAGAAAACTGGTTTTCAGGGAATGTTTACTTAGTCACCCTAGCTAACAATCCTATTGTCTGCAGCAATTAGTCCTCTTACTTTAATATTGTCTTGTACCATGTTTAATCAATTTTATAGCAAAGTTTTTCCTGTCTTAAATATCTGTTACATGTTATAAGTTAATAATCCTAGACAACACCCTCATACTCTTCAGTAAATTAAGTCAAGGATTTGATTTAGGAAATAGAACCAGTGGGGATTGTTGTAAGGTACCAAAAAGCTGAAAATTGATATTGATATTCTGGGAGGAAAGGCCAGGCTTTCTTATCAGTCTTTGCTGTCCCGTTCCTCCTTTGGGGAGGGGAGGGAGAAGAATGTAGAAGTTTCTGGCTTGCAAGAACAATGGGTCATTCAGTTTTAAATCTAAAATAATGGTTAACCTAGAAACTTCTTCTCTTTCAATAGGAGGCAGAATTTACATACCACCTTGCATTGACTGTAGTTCCTCCCCCTTCCTGGAATCCTGAGGGTAAAGTACCTCTAGGATAATGAGGGAAGATGAACCCTGAAAGATTTGTAAACATCTTTGATTGTGTTACCTTGAAAGTCTTAATGTTTCTGTGTATCCCCTAAAGAAATGTTGTCAGCCTATGCCATGATGTCATGCTCTCCCCCTCCCGTGTGTGATCAAGGGTATATAAGCAGCCTCTGAACTATTTTTGGGACTGCATGATTTGGGCCTGCAGATGCCCCATGTTAGCCATATGTGGCTGGCATATTTAAAATTTCCTCCTCTAATAAAACTCTTCAAAATTTATCTAGACTGTGTGTCTCTATGTGAACTCAATGAAATGAGGTACAGTGCCTTTCAGAATCTGGGATGTGGTACTTTATAACACTATCTATCTTGATAATCAAGTTTTTCTTTTTCCAGTTGATATGGGACTAATGTATAGAAATAGTCTAACATAATTATAAAAATAATCTAAATCTATTTATTTTCTAATTCAACCACTTTGTGTGTCATCCAGTTTTTGACTCAGACTTAACACCCAAGGAGTCTTAACACCCTCCTTTGTTGTGGATACTGTACCTAGGCTTCAGATATGATGAATGAAGAGTCTGGATACAGCATTTAATCAAACAAGTGCTAATGGCATTAAGTTTTATTGCGTGTGATTTCTCTGTGTGTTCTTATCCAGGAAGGAACTCCTTCAACATTTCCTCTTCAGATCAAACTGTATATGCCTGAAAATACTCTTGAGATGTTTGTGTTCTTCTTTTCATGTCCATCATATTTAGATAATATTGTTTTACATGAATACAGTGCAGTGTAAACAAATGCTACATTATAGACCTTCCATATTAATACTTGCTATCAATCATTCAGCATGTACTACATGCAAAAAATGTGTGACTAAATCTCAATCCTCTCATTTAGGTAATAGGATCATTTCCATTTTTTAAATTGAAAACTTTTTGGTGGCAATGGTTAATAATATAGGTTTCAAGTGTACAGTTCTACATTACATTATCTATATACTGCATTGTGTGCCCACCACCCAAAGTCAAATCTTCTTCAGTCACCATATACAAATATTGATCAACTTAAGACCTATGCAACTTACAACTGTTTGACTTTACAACCACAATCGCTAGCCACAACTGCTCTGCATCTGGCAGTGCAAGCATTGCCCAGCTGAGCATATGACTGTGCGGACCAGCTGCCGGCAGCACTACCATCTCCACGTGCATCATTTCAACTGTTATCCCAGACTCGATACAGAAATTTCTGTTTTGTGTCTTGGATATTTTTCATCAAACCCCTCCCAAGATGTCTACCAAGAGGAAATTGTCTTTGCAAATATTAAACCAGTTGTACTGGTAATGCAGTGTTTTACTTAAACCCAATGAATGTAAAAATAAGAAACAAAATGGTGTAGAGATGATAGAAATGGCATAAAATGAACAAAGAAAATTATGATATATAACAATAATGAAAGAAAATTATGATAAAATATGACTTAAAGATTTTTATAACATCATTTCACAGTACTGTACATATAGCCTACTCAACCTACGACCAAAATCGTGTTACAACTGGTCTGTCAGAACCAATCGTTGTTGTAAGTTGAGCACTAGCTATATTTGACCCCCTTTACCCTTTACTTTCCCCTACCCCCATTGCCTCTGGTAACTAAAATGCTGTTGTCTATGTCCATGAGTTTTTGTTTGTTTTTCTTGTTTGTTCACTTGTTGCTTTCAATTTTATATCCCACATATGAGTGGAATCATATTTGGTTCTTAACTTTTTCTGTCTGACTTCTTTTGCTTAGCATAGTATTCTCAAGACCCATCTATGTTGTCACAAATGGCAGTATTTCATCTTTTCTTGTGGCTGAGTAGTATTCCATTGTATATATGTTCTACATCTTCTTTATCCAATCATCATTAAAACCACTTTGATTGTTTCCACGTCTTGGATACATAAGGGTGCATATATATTTGTTAACAAATGTTTTTATATTTTTTGGTGGATACTTAGAAGAGTGGTTGCTGAGTCATACAGTAATTCTATTTTAAACTTTTTGAGGAGCCTCCATACTGTTTCCCATAGTGGCTATCCCAGTTTATATTCTCACCAGCAGTGAATGAAGGTTCCTTTTTTTTTCACAACCTCTCCAACACTTGTTATTATAAGAATTGCTGTCTTGTAATAGCCATTATAACAAGTATGAGGTGGTATCTCACTGTAGTTTTGATTTGAATTTCCCTATTAGCTGGTGAAGTTGAGCCTCTTTCTCATATGTTTATTGGCCATTTGTATGTCTTCTAGGGAGAAGTGTCTGTTCAGGTCTTCTGCCTATATTTTAATAAGGTTGTTTGGTGTTGAGTTGTATGAGCTCTTTAGGTGTTTTGGATATTAACTCCTTGTCAGAGCTGTTGTTTGTAAATATCTTCTCTCATTCAGTGGATTATCTTTCTTTTTGTTGTAAGGTGTTTTGTTTTTTTCTATGCAGAAGCTTTTTAGTTTGATATAGTCCTAGTAAATTTATTTTTGCCTTAACTTTTTTTGCTTTTGAAGTCAAATTTATAAAATCCTTTCTAAGACCAAGGTACCTATATTTTCTTCTATGTAATTTATTGTTTCAAGTCCTTTATTTAGGTCTTTGTTCTATTTTGAGTTTATTTTTGTATAGGGGGACAAATAGTAGTCTAGTTCCATTCTTTTGCATGTGGATTTCCAGTTTTCTTATTTATTGAAGAGGCTTTCTTTTCTCTATATTTTTGCTTTCTTGATTGAAATTATATATTTGCCCATATACATGTAATTTTATTTCTGTGCTCTCAGTTCTGTTCCATTGGTCTGTGTATCTATTTTTCTGCCAATATCATATTGTAGTTTTTTAGTATAATTTGAAGTCAGAGAATGTAATACCTCTGACTTCATTCTTTTTTCTGAGAATATTTTGGCTATTTGAGATTTTTTATGGTTCCATACAGATCTGATGATTTTTTTGTTCTATTATAAAAAAAGAGACATCATTGGTATTTTGATGGGGATTGAATTAATTCTGTATATTGCTTCAGGTAACTTGGACATTTTAACTATGTTGATTCTCCCATTTTGTAGACGGAAAATTTGAGGTTATTTTGTCACTTGTCCAAGTTCACAAAGCAAGTAAATGGTAGAACTGAGCAGACAACCTCCCGAGTGGGTAGATCTAGACAGACAACCTCCCAAGCTCACTAAGTTTAATCACAACACTCTACTGTTGACCTTCTTGTAAGGATGACTAAGTTAGCACCATCTGGATAGCTCAGTTGGATAGAATGTTGTTCTAAGGTGCAGCAGATGCCTCTTTGATCCCTAATCAGGGCACATACAGGAACAGCTTGTTGTTACTGTCTCGCTCTCTCACTCTCTTTCCCCCACCCCATCCTCTGTCACTAAAATCAACAAATAAGAATTTTTTAATGAAAAAATAAAAAGGATGATTAGGTTAGTCATTTGAAATGATTTGTAAGCAATGAAAGAGATGGGTAATGAATGAGTTTACCATATCATACTGTGCATTTCAACTCAAGTGTTAATTAAGTGCCAGCATTGGATCAGATGCTAGAAATACAGAGCAAAACAAAAGCCAGTCACTGTACTAGTGAATCTCAAATCCTAATAGGATCCTCCCCACTAGAATGGGAACATCAAGGAGTATAAGTACAATTCTGTATGGTAGGAAAGGTTGCAGCAGTCAAGTACTTAAATACATGGCAATAGTATCTCAACAGCTTCTGCCTGAGGAGTTACAACCCAGGAAAACTAGAATGGCCTTCTTTCCTTGCAAGTAGACATACTAAATATGCAATATTGTAGGCACTCCCAGTGGATTTGAACTAGCCATCTGTCTTTGAGCTTGCAAATCATTCTAGAGCTAAAATATAGATGCTCAAGAATGTTTCAGATTTGTATATAGGCCAATTTGGTCAGTTGTAAAAGAGAAGCAGCATCTGTATTCTGTCAACCTAGCTGGAATTTACTGAAAATATAAAAATATTAGAAAAAACTTTCTATCAGTGATGAACAATCATGTGCAGCCAAACAAAAACTCATTAACAAAATCTTTGGGGAATAGGGGTAAGGAAGTGAGGTGAAGATTAAAGCCAAACCAATATATATATGGGTTGTTGTTGCAAGATTAATATGGTCTTTGGTATTAGAAGTAAAGAAAATTAGTGCAAGTTAGTTCATGGACAGACAGTGAAAACAAAATTGTCCCTTATGTCATCTAATTTTGGATTTCTATTATTTATTGCCCTTTGGAAATGTATAACAAGAGAAAGGCATTGGAGAGATTGAGACTCATTAGGGTATAATGATGAGTTTCAAAGACATCCCCTAATGAAAAGCAGAAATTTTTGAAAATAAAACCCCCAAATTATATTTGTTTAAAATCTATAATGATGTACTGATTCTTTTGAAGTCCCTTGAGCTACAGTATGTGCTTACATTGGTTGTTAAATTATGATTTAAAGTTATGCTGCATTTAGGAGGTTAAATATTTGTTGACTATATGGAAAAAATTTAATTGTGGAAAGTTGAGGAAAGCTAAAAAAGTGAAAATACAAAATAGTACTCATTAAGATTTACTGTATTGTTTTATAAGAAAAGGGATATGCACATAGTTTCATATGTTCAGCTTGGATTTATGTGAGTGAAATACACCAAAGTGTCAAGAGCTTTGTCTCTGCAATGCGACTTGCAGGCACTTTTTTCTTTTCCTTTTTTATACTTCTCTTGATTTTTCAAGAAAATACCAAGTTATTAGCAGTAAAGAACCTAAGTTTACAAAAAAAAAAACATATCAAACTATACAAATTTAAGAGCTTCTTTCTTGGCTTTTACTCTAAGATTCAGCAGATGTTATATTGGAATTTTAGTGAAGGACATGATATGATCTCCTGAGATTTTCCTGACAAGATGAATTTAAATCTGGTAGGATCAGAGAAACTGCATTAGGTTGAAAGTCTGTAAACAAAAGAAAAGCATGACATCATCAAAGGAGGATGCTAAGAAAGAGCTGCAGCATCAGTCAACAATAAGCCATAGGGAATGAAGGTACAGTCCAGGGAGCGCTGGAAGGTTAAAGACAGAAAAAGGTAGAGGTGGGAAATGAAAATGGAAATGATGGGGGGGGGGGGAGAAGTTAATAATTAAGAACCTACTGTGTGCAAAGTATTGTGCTGGGCTCTTTCATGTGTTGTTTGCTATGCACACAAAATTGTACAAGGTAGGAATTATTTCTAATGAACAGATGAGAAAATTAAAAGTAATGAAAGACATTAAATAAGAATACTGATAAATACATACTCATTTATTCAGTTAAATAAAATCTGAAAAATAAAACCTACTTATATTTGGTATCTAAATAGCAGGGAAAAACAATAGAAATTAGTGTGAAAGGGAAAACTCAAAGTTTTTGTGGGCTGTTTTGTTATTTTGTTGTTGTTTTTTTTTTTTAGTATAGGCTTCACACATTATGCTTAATAACAAAGGCATAAGGACAGTTAGCCCCTCTCTCTATAAGTATGGTAATATTATTATACCTGGAGCACTGTATCTCATTACAAGAGATTTATCCTACTAAAGAGAATAATTTTCATTAAAAAATACTAAAGTGTGCATAAGGAAAGCCTGACTAAATGATAATTTGAATGAGTCATAACATATATGAAAAGCATAAGCACTTGGAGGAAATGATGTGACCTGATCCGAACAGGATAAGTAGAATAAATAGGATAAAAGTAAGGAAAGAAAAAAAAAAGGTCAAATATCAATAAAAACTTTTCAATACTGGGAACTATCAAAACCAGAAGATTTGTTCCCAAAGGAAATTCATGATTGTGGAGGATTTAATACTTGAGTGCGTAAACATGAAAGGATAACTAATGGAGAACAGTTTAAAATGTTATGCTTCTATAGACTCATCTGTAAATAAACTATTGAGCAATGATGCCTCATTTATTCATCAGCATCAGGGAACAAATTGTTCCAGAGGAGTCAGTTCCCCGGGCAATGCAAGCCTCTTAATTGGAACAGATTTTTCTCTAATTTTGATCTCTTTAATGGAGACTTATTTAAATTGCATTACTCAGATCTTCTTAAGCATTCCAATCCAGAATTACTGTGATATGTGAAGGCAGAAGTGTGTGTGGAAAGGCTTCTGGAATGTGGGGTCAGGAAACCCAGAGGTCTAGTCCTGGTTCACAGAAAGTAGCTATGATCTGGAGCAGGGGTCCCCAAACTACGGCCCGCGGGCCATATGCGGCCCCCTAAGGCCATTTATCTGGCCCCCCGCTGCACTTCCGGAAGGGGCACCTCTTTCATTGGTGGTCAGTGAGAGGAGCATAGTTCCCATTGAAATACTGGTCAGTTTGTTGATTTAAATTTACTTGTTCTTTATTTTAAATATTGTATTTGTTCCCTTTTTGTTTTTTTACTTTAAAATAAGATATGTGCAGTGTGCATAGGGATTTGTTCATAGTTTTTTTTATAGTCTGGCCCTCCAATGATCTGAGGGACAGTGAACTGGCCCCCTGTCTAAAAAGTTTGGGGACCCCTGATCTGGAGGGTTGTTTACCATTCAGGTCCTTAATTTATTTTTAAATATATAATAAAAGTACAGAAGATGATCTTTAAAATTTCTTCATTTAAATGCTCTAATTCTGAATATCTGTTACTTTATTGCACTATATTATTTGTCTTTATATTAAATATTTTAGACACCCTTTTCAGCCTATATGAGCCTTAGGTAAGGCTTTATGTAAGGTCTATAAAAGGTTGTATGTTCAAAACACCCTTCCTTGGTAACTCAAAAACTGTTCCTCACACTATTTCTTAAATTACCTTCAGGCTCACAGGTTGGTAACTAAATTTGAGGTGGCTAGAAGTCTGATTACCAGGTAAAGGGGACTAGATTGTATTCTTATTTGGGGGAAGGTCAAGTCAGAGGTGATATCTTTTGAGCACTTTCTATGTATCAAGCTTTGCTGAGCACTTTTCATGCATATCTCATTTACTCTTTACTCTTAAGAGATAGATTCTGTTATTACTAACATTTTATGGATGAGGAAACTGAGGTTCAGAAAGATTGAATAATTTATTTTGTAATTAAATGTTTTCAGAATTCAGAAGTAAAGTCATCTGGGCTTGGAGTTTTCTTTGTGGAAAATGTTTTTAACTACAAAGTCAATTTCATTAATTCGTATAAGGCTATTTAGACTATTTTTCTTTTGAGTTAGTATAAGTAACTTTTGTTTTTCAAAGAATTTGGTCATTTCATTGAAGTTGTAAAATATATTGAAATATATTGGTGTAAAGTTGTTCATAATATTTTATTCTAATCCTTCTAATATCTGTAGAGTCTGTAGCATTGGCAACTTTTCCATTCCTGATATTGGTAATTTGTGTAATTTGTGCTTTCTCTTTTTCTTCTCAGATAGATCTGCAAAGATGGGCTTATTATTTTTATTGGGTTTGTTTTTTTTTTACAAATAATTTTTTCATTTTATTTATTTTATTTTTATTTTTTTATTTATTCATTTTAGAGAGGAGAGAGAGAGAGGGAGAGAGAGAGACAGAGAGAGAGAGGAGAGAGAGACGGGGGGAGGAGCTGGAAGCATCAACTCCCATATGTGCCTTGACCAGGCAAGCCCAGGGTTTCGAACCGGCGACCTCAGCATTTCCAGGTCGACGCTTTATCCACTGCGCCACCACAGGTCAGGCTTTATTGGTTTTTTTTCACAGAGCCAGAGCATTTTTGGGTTTTTTGGCAACAATTATGCTTCTGTACTAAACAGAATTAACTTTTGATTTCAATGATTTTCTCTTTCTGCTTTCTATTTCATTGACTTATACTTTGGTCTTCATTATTTTATTTTTTTCTGTTTTCTTTGAGTTTAATTTTTTTCTTCTGTGTTAGCTTTTTGAATTGGAAACTAGGTCTATTTTGGAGATCTTTCTTGTTCTCTAGTATAGTCATATTTTTCTGTTTCTTTTTATGCCTGGACATTTTTTATTAAATGTCAGATATTGTGAATTTTATCTTGTTGGATGTTGGATATTTTTTAATTTCTCTAAATATTCTTAAACTTTGTTTTGGGAGGTAGTTAAGCTGGTTGGAAAGTGTGATTCTCTCAGGTCTTTTAAGATTTGTGAGATCATGGAAACATTTACTCTAAAGTGAATTATTCTGCACCATTGAGGCAATAACTTTCTGAATACTCTACCCTACAGGTCGGGACTCTATGGCTCGCGAGCCAGATGTGGCTCTTTTGATGGCTGCATCTGGCTTACAGACAAATCTTTAATAAAAATAATAATAACGTTAAAAAAATAAAACATTCTCATGTATTACAATCTATTCATTTCCTACCGCTCATGTTCATGGTTGTGGGTGGCTGGAGCCAATCACAGCTGTCCTCCAGGACAACACCAAATTTTTATTGGATAATGCTTAACATACACGGGTCGTTGTATGGCTCTCACAGAATTACATTTTAAAATATGTGGTGTTCATGGCTCTCTCAGTCAAAAAGTTTCCCAACCCCTGCTCTACCCAATGTCTCATAAATTGCTAGTTCTTCCAATCTTACACATGGGAATAGGCGCTAGTACTGGTCCTAGATAGCGATAAGCATTGTTCCAGTGATGGGATTCAGCCGGATCTCACTGGTTTGGCAGAACCGATACCTAATTTTTTGTTGAGTTCAGCAAGCCAGTTGTTAAAATGGCACTTGTAATCGGGGTTCTCTGTAAGGTACGTGCCTAGGCAGCCACCCAATGTGGAAATCACAAATTTACATTCTTTACTCTTTTTTAACATTCATCTGTGCAACAGCATATTCTAAGCCTCCGTAGTAATGTTCATTCTGTTCATAGGAGAAAAAAAATTGATGGAACTATGCTTGTAATATTTATTTATTCATTTCATAAAACTCATTATACCTTTGATAAAATTCTACATTTTAATTCCCTCACATTTGTTACTTCAGTAAACAAACATATAATGTAAAGAGAAAAAATGCCAAATAATCAGGGTGTGACAAGCTGTTATTGGAAATATCTTAAATAACAGTTTTATTGTTTTTGTCAGGTATTATTTCATTTTTTTATTAATATTTTAAAACTCTTTCTTATAACAATCTAATTTTATGTAACTCTTTCATTGTTCTTATTTAAATATTAAATACATGAAATAATAAACTACCTTATGGTGTATCATTTTTTAATACAACTGTCTTTAGGGCAGAGAACAGGTTGTTAAATTACTTGAATCCTGTCTCTGTACTATTTCTTTTAATTCTTTAGGGCAATTTTTTCTCTTGGGCTCGGGTAATTTCTTCCCATGTGGGCACTTAGTTTAATCCTCAAGGTATCCCTCAGAAGATTTCTGAAACTCTTTTCTCCCCAACACTCTGCCCTGTGAACTGTTGCCCCTTGTTTTTTCACATTCTCAATTTCATTTTCTTAATGCAGGAGGTCAGTCAGGTTCTGCCTGTCTCCCTGCATCACAGCATGGAAACACCCTCAAGCCAGTAAGCTAGGGAAATCATGGGGCTCATCTAATTTGTTTCCTGTATCAAAGAGGATTATTCTCCTTCTTTACCTGATGTTCAATATCTTGAAAACTGTTGTCTAATACTTTTTATCTGGTTCCTTAATTGTTTCAAAAAGGAAGGTAAATTCAGTTCTTGGTACTTTATATTGGCCAGGAGAGGAAGATATAAACAGATTTTTAAAAATAATAAACTTGGGCCTTGTCAGGTTGGCTCAGTGGGAGAGTGTCAGCCAGGCGTGTGGAAGTTCCAGGTTTGACTCCCGGTCAGGGCATACAGGAGAAGAGCCCATCCGTTTCTCCACTCTTTCCCCACTCATTTCTTTCTTTCTCTCTCTTCTTCCCTCCACAGCCATGGCTCAATTGGAGCGAGTTGGCCCTGAGCACTGAGGATGGCTCCATGGCTTCTGCCTCAGGTGTTAAAAAATGGCTCCAGGCCCTGGCCGGTTGGCTCAGTGGTAGAGCGTCGGCCCGGCGTGCAGAAGTCCCAGGTTCGATTCCCGGCCAGGGCACACAGGAGAAGTGCTCATCTGCTTCTCCACCCCTCCCCCCTCCTTCCTCTCTGTCTCTCTCTTCCCCTCCCGCAGCCAAGGCTCCACTGGAGCAAAGATGGCCCGGGCGCTGGGGATGGCTCCTTGGCCTCTGCCCCAGGCACTAGGGTGGCTCTTGTCGCAAGGAAGCGACGCCCTGGAGGGGCAGAGCATCGCCCCCTGGTGGGCAGAGCATAGCCCTTGGTGGGCGTGCTGGGTGGATCCCAGTCGGGCACATGCAGGAGTCTGTCTGACTGTCTCTCCCTGTTTCCAGCTTCAGAGAAAATACAAAAAAAAAAAAAAAAAAAAAAATGGCTCCAGTTGCAATGGAGCAAGGGCCCCAGATGGGCAGAGCATAGTGGGCTTGCCAGGTGGATCCCGGTCAGGGCACATGTGAGAGTCTGTCTCTGCCTCCCTTCCTCTCACTAAATAAAAAATAAAAAAATAAAAATAATTAACTTGATCTAAAAATTAGTTCATACAAAAAATGAAAAATTATTATAAAATGTATCTTATTATTATTTACTATATTTGGTGCCACACTTTTGGGGAGGACTTTAAATTCCTCCTACTGAGCTTAGGTATGTCCTTGTGACATGCACCAGTGAAGGCTGAATGGAAGTGTCATATGTTACCTCACAGAAGAAGTTTTAGGAGTCAGCCTGCAGTTTGTCATGTTTCTTTTGCCTCTGCCACAGTGACTGCGTCTTTGTCCCAGTGGAGGTGGCTCATCAGCTAAGATTCCAATGTGCAACAGAACCTCAGATGACTTGGGGTGGAGACTTCAATCTTTTTGTTGCAATCTTTTTGTAGCCTACCCTGTCTGACATATACTCTAAGGAAGGGACTGGTTTTAATTTCCAGAGTATCAAATAATTAATTCTATCTAATTCAAAGTTTTATTCCATGTTCATTTAACTTAAGAGAGTTGAGATTTCATTGAGTGCGACTGCATGCCAGGACTCTGATAGGCTCTGAGAACACAAAGACAAAAACAAAATGGATGTATTCTGTTTCCTCAATCATTCAAGTGTAGGGTTGGCTATAAGTGAACCGACATTTATAATTAATGGAATATGCTGTAATTATGATGAATAAGGCCTGTTGTGGGAGCCCATAAGGGGCCTTCTTCACCTAATCTGTGGTGGTCAGTTTAGACTTTCTGGGGAGGAACTGCTGGGATGAGTTTAAAGAAAAATGAGGAGTTGGATTTGTAGGGAAAGGAAACAAAAGCATTCCTGGCAGAGGAAGCAGCAACTGGAGTGGCTCCATGGCATGTGGAGGCTTGGCACATCTGAGAAACTTCACACTGTTCCAGAGATCAAATAAGAAATGAGGCCAGATGAGTATTTCTCCCCTCGAGTTATCTCATAACTCATATCTCATATTTCACTTTTATAAATATTTATTGGGCATAGCACCTACAAGAGTAAAGACAACCAAGATGAGACCACTATTTTCCAGAGTCTTAGAGTCTAGACCTTCCAAAACCAGTAAACAAATAGAAACATTGAAAAGCTATGTCTGCCAATCTGTAAACCTGGAAGGGTATATAATATGGGTAGAAACAAAGGAGGGGCAACTTTAGCTGGTGGGAAGGAGTGGTACAGGTATCCACCGCGTTTATAAAGTTCACTTTATGCCACTTTGCTTTTATGAATGACCTGCATTAGCGTAGTAGCCTCCTCCCCCAGTGGATGCCTGAAATGATAGTATGGAACCCTATGTATACTATTTTTTCTTACATACACATACCTATGCTAGGGTACTTAATGTGACTGACACCATGTTACGAAGCAAGATGACCACCACTTTACCCTAGGAGGAATGAGCTTGTGTCATTTAAAGGGAATATTCTTGCATAAATAGGGGGGCCCATTTGGTGTTTTATCACTTCTAATTATACAACTCTTAACAAGCATGTGCCATGTGGCTATAAGCCACCTGTGTTAGCACATGCTACTTGACTATATATAACAAGTCATTCCTTTTGGGCTACTTCCAAAGTGCTACTTTTATCCATAAGTCCCCTTAATAAACTCTTGATGTAATTCTGGAGTTGCAGGCTTCTTTCTTTAGTTTCTCAGCCTTGAGAAATTCTCCTGACAGGCCCAATTTAAGGAACAAGACATAAAGTTTCTTATTGATCACGTGAGAGATTAGGCACAACCCAAATCTTGGCTGGGACATAGATCAGGTTGGAAAGTAATTTCTGCAACTTTGTAAAATGAGAAAGAAGATAGAAAACATGTAAAAGTGATATATTTTTATAGTCTTAAAAATATAAAAATCTATCCTTGAAAAAGATATGATGAGGATTTGTAAATAATTTACAGGAGGAAAGTGTTACTCTTGTAAGACTGTAGAGGTTCAAACTCATAAATAAAACTAAACCTTGAGTAAAATATTTGGTTGAGAAAATTCCCTCCCTTCTTCACTAGAGCCCTTTCATGCATTAAAACTATGAAGGATCATTTCTCATATCAGGAAAACTTAAATCATGTTCCAACAGCCCTTTAAAAGTATGAACTCATGGTACGTTAGGTGCAATGATGGGCTCCTGAATTGGAGATGTTCCCCCAAAGGCCAGAGTTTCAGGTAACTCCAGCATCATACAGGAGACTCACAAGCTGGGCTGTGAGTTAGGGCAAGAAGATCTATAAGGAAGCTTTTAACTCCAAAAAAGTTACTTTACACTTACCAATTTCTCATTATTTTGTAATCCAACTCACTCCTCATAATGTTTTTGAACACAAAAAGCAATCAGACTTACCAACTAAAGCGTGGATGAAGCTTGCAAACACTGGAGTGAAAGACGGCAGACAAAAGAGAACGCATACTGTGTAACTCCATTTATACAAAGTCCAAATGAGGCAAAACTGATCTCAAGTGATAGTAATCAGAGAGTAGTTGCTTGAGGTGGAAACTGAGTGGAAGGGACCACGTGGGAATTTTAGAGGATACTGGAAATGTTCTACAACTTGCACTGGGTGGTGGTTACTCAAGTGGACACAATTGTCTAATTGTCTTCAAACTGGAAACAAATTCCTTACATTTTATTGTATGTAAATTATGCCCAAGTCTAAAAAAATGTATGGTCATAAAAAAGTAATCAATTTTAAAACATTCTGAATTTATCTGAGGTTAAAGTACACATACGATTAAAGCAGGTTATGATTTTTTAAAATATTACATAGATGTCTATTTTCTAAAATTCTTAAGTTACTTGTTGAAATTATTTTTTTACCTACAATCTTATATATAATATAAATCTAGTAGGAAGCAGAATACCACATACTTTCTGTAGCATTCTGTAAATGCTTACTACCCATTGATATATGATAAACAGAAAACAAGAAAATATATATTTTTTTCAGTGTCTAGTCTTTATAGCAGCTTGCTTACTCCAGAGATATTTTTATGCTGTGAGAATCATATATTTTTTCTTTAAAGGCATCTCCCTCAAAAATTGGCAATCCTTAGTATGCACTTAAGCAAAATACTGGTTCCTGCCTACTTGTCTAGTGTGGACATGAGGCAGAGAGTTTCTTTGTAATGGGTATTTTTGTAGCAAGAACACAGGAGAAACAGCCAAAGAGAATGGGCACTGAGGTAATGGGACAGAGTTTTTGAGGCACTTCTTAGTCCAAAATGTGTTTTAATTCAATCTATAAATGAAGAGGTTACAAAAATGCCTCACAGTACAGTGCAAATGAAAAATCACATAACAGAGTGCAGGGCAGAAGTGAGGGGGCTCTCACAATGCCTACCCTGTCTGCATTGCCTGTAATCAGAGATAGAAACTGGACATCAACAAAACCATGCAAACCAGAGCCCTGTATTTGTTGTAGAAAGCCGATTTTATAAACCCTGAACATGAAGCAAATGTAGCCCCCAAAACAATCTGTATAATCAGAAATAATTCTGCTACCAAGATGGATCACAAAATACATCAGAGTGGGGTACACATGTGGAAAATGCATCTAGAAGACCCAAAGTTGGGGCATCAAAAAATGCAAAGATAAAAGTTAAGGCATGAAAGAAATTTGCTTCTAGTTAAGAACATTATTTTAGGTTTTCTTTATTTGTTGTTCAGTTTTATAGAGTGACATTTGTTAATAACATTATATAAGTTTCAAGTTACAAGTGCAAAATTCTGTAATATATCATCTGTATATTGCATTGTGTCTTCACCACCCAACATCCAATCTCCCACCATCACCATATATTTGACCCCCTCTACCCTCTTCATTCTCCCCCATCCCCTTCCCTCTGGCAATCACCCTTCTGTTGTCTGTGAGTTTGTTTTGTTTGTCCATTTATTGTTTTCTGGTTTATATCCCACATATGAGAGAAATCATATGTTTACCCTAGGTTTTGCTGAAGAAATTGATCATTAATACTAGGCTAACACCATAGTTTTCACTTGAAAATTATTTGTTACCATATAAGATTTATTCCATAGCAAGAATTTCATTCTTCTTGCTTAATTATTTTCTTATCTTTATAATATGACTTTAATGAATATCCCTACTATCATTACTGTTTGAAAAATGACCTACTTAGATAGTCATTAGCATTTTTACTGTTTTGAAGCCCCCAGTAAGAATTTTTTAAAAGATATAAGACAAAACCACCATGTGAGGTTTCATTACTAGTGATATGTTTGTTCAGTATGTCCTTGGCTTTCTGAACAGAAGCATAAAGATACTGAAAAGTGAGTTTGTAGATATTTTTGCCAGCAGGTTTTTGACTATTTTTATATTTTTATCTTGATCAGTAGGTAAATAAACATAGTTCAGAGACACATGATGACCATTTTCTTCACTAACACCTAATGTTTTGCTAAATATGCATCTGTAAAGGACTGTTTATATCAGCCATTAAGTACATGTAAAAACATAAACAACCACCTGTATTCCCAAGTAGAGGTTAACTATCTTGAGTTGAATCAGGATGGGCAGTATAAACAGGATGGCATATAAAGTGTGATACAATATACAGAGGACAAAGTACGTATAAAGGGTAACTGATTAATACAACATGGCTGGCCTTGATTTAGTTTATAAGAAACTTAAGACATTTATCAACATCTGTCTGAACCCAGTTCCAGTCTTTTGGACTCTGTTGCGGATAAGCTGATTAATAAAAGATGATGCCTTAGGAAGGAAGCTTAGATCTTTGTAAGCAATGACAAAGGAAAAGGCAGGGCTTAATCTACACATGAAAGGAAATTGTGAAAGCAAACTAGTTTACCACTATATGCCTGGCTGCCACTTCCCTATAACATTTCAGCTCCCTCCTATTGGCTCAAGTCTGGAAAAATAAGAAGGAATTTCAAAAATTAAGTGTGGAATTAATTTACAAGACAGATTGTAAATTTATTATTATTATTATCATCATCATTATTTTTAACTCTGAAATATAATCCAGATCCCTTGTGGCTTCCTCCTCTCGGTGTTCTTAACTTTGCAGCTTTCCATGTTTGTTTTTCATTTGTATCCTTGATCTTTCAGTCTTTTCTTTCCTCTTAGCTAGAAGAAAGCACCAGTATTGAACTAGTATCTCCCCTTGGCAGCTGATAAACAGTTGCCTAATAAACATTGTACTTGGGAGACAATCAGTGCCCTGTGTTCTGTCTTCTGCTCTGTCGTTCCTTGAATCACCTAACACTTTTCAATTGTATCTAGTCACTTTTGAATTTCATCATTCAACATCCATGAACAAAAACTTAGAGGTAGAACAGAGTAGTAAATGCAGTCCTAGTAAATACGTTACTAGTAGCAATGGCTGGGAATATACACATCTGCTAAAACATCCCTTATCTCCTAAAAGTCCAGGGAAAAAATTACTACATAGCAGACAGAAAGAAAGGGTCTAAAATTTTAGAAGGGGGCCTAAGAGGTAGGCAAGAAATTAGAATCATCACAACTTTTTATGCTCTGTATAAAAATAAATGCCTTCCTGACTACTAATTAAGAAAGCCCCAAAAGCTAGTTACATGACCAGCATGTTTCATTCATAATAGACAAATAGTAGACTTAGGAAAATTTTAAACTCTTTAAATCTCACATTGTTATAGTAAGTGAAAGCTTTGATGATAGATTTCGGGGTCTATAACTCAGCCCTGGATATTTGATAAGGATTCAAACAAGATACTTTGATGAGGAAAATCGTTAGGGGTGGTGTAAAGCCAGAAGCCAGGGCCGGGGCCACCATCAGAGCAGCCCGGCCCATGCAGGTTCGCATTGGATTTGGACAGTCAGTAAAGAAACAGCGGAGCCAAAAACTGATGGGCCATAATCTTTAATTCTAGCTTGCTCCCGGCGGGCAAGTAAAAACACACACTGGGCTCCAAAACCCAGTCACATTCAGTGCTCACAAAGCCACTGACTTATCCGAGTTTCCTAGAATCAAAGGTTTCTAGCTCACCAGCCTTATTCTCCTCAGTTCCCCATCTCCTTCCTTATTCCAGATACAAACTCTCCACAAACTGGCATCTCACTCAGCACTCCGCCATCTTGGCTGCTTTTCCTGGCCTCCTCCACGTGGCCTCCTTCCACTGCTGGCTCTACTCTCTCTGCTCTCTCATGCTAACCTCAGGAACCAAGAGTGCAAGCTCCCGTTCTACCCCTATTTTATAGTGTAGATTCAAAACCCTTAATCCAATATACAAAATAGGGAAGTCTCTAATACAAAGTCACTTTCTGAGGCATGATTGGATTGTACCACCCCACATCAAAAAGGGTAGGAAAGGCTTAATCCCAAAACCAAGCCCCAGGCTACAAGGATTCTGCCTGCCTTTAGCCCACCTCAACACACATTAATATCACCTGGGCAATGGCCTCCTCGTGTTATCTTTAACAAAGTGAGCATAATACATTTTATCTGCCCAACACGTGGGGTTAGTGCTGAGTGTGGGTCCACTTGAAGACTTGGTTTCCTCATCCATCACCTCGCCCATCCATATTCATCTAACCAACGAAATAATCCCACAAGTACAACTCTTCTCTGTGCTCTATAAAATTGTCTGTCAAAATTCAACATATATCAGTAAAAACAGAAGCAACAGGCAGGAAGAAAACAAAGAAAAATATTCTGCTTTACTTATAGGAACTGAGGTCTGACTGAGAACATTATGATGCTCTGATTATCATGTTGTAAGACTTGCCCTTAGAAACTAGAGATTTTAATTTATATATAAAACTTTTATTTGTGTATAAATAAATTTAAAAGACATGAAGAAAAAGCAGCCAAAGCCTCACCAGGGGGATTGTAGGAATCACTGTTGCAAAACTGATTTATAAATCAATCTAAGGAGTCAAACAGCCCAGAGCGAGAGAAGGGCAGGAAGCCAGGCGGCCAATGTCCGTTATGGGGAGTTTGGGCTATTTTTGACGTCCTTATTCCCTAGTTAAATGTAAGTGGTCCAAGAATTCTTCTTTTTAAGACTTTTTTTTGTAATCTGAAACAGTCCGTTACACAAACCAGTAACTTGCCATGTCAATCATGAGAACATGATAAATACTAAATAACTAAAACTAAGTAAATAAGATTTGCGTAGACACTTAATTGCATTATGCATGTGAATGCATATGTGTATGTGCGGATGTACATGTACTCATTGATGTGAGAGAAACTATCGTTAGAGGTCATATATATGTTACCTGAAATCAACAGTGTCATGTGGAGTTGTGACGGAGCCTATGCACTATTGCTGCTCCTTGCGGAGGTATGTGTGTGTGTGTGTTCTTGTTTGAGCAGTTGCTGACAGGAGCTGGGGAACTGAGACTGATAAAGCTGCAGGAGGGCTGTGCAGGCATAACCTTTACTTCATGCAGGAAAAACTACTATAAAACGAGAATTGGGCCAGTCTGAGCAGAGCTGAAGCACGGCTATCCGGTAATGTCCAACATGTGGTGTTAGTTAAGGCCCAATCCCCCAGGGCCTGGGAACAGTACTGCCGTTGGAATATTGTGATCTGAATGCGATTGCCCTGGTGGGGTCAGAGAGGGAGACCACACTGTTGTGGGTGAGAGGTCAGATTTCCCTTGAAGGGAAGGGCATTGGCACTCCCAAGCATTCTGGGAAGCCAGACCCTGGGTCAGGAAATAAAGGATTCCAAAAAGGTCTTAAACAGGGTATTCCCTCTGAAGACAGAGAAGTGTCTCCTCATATCTGTTAGTGTCATTCATGCTGTGCGTTCATGCAGTTCCGAGCATTTTGTGATTCTGATGGCTGTGCAATTCCGGGATTCCCACCCCCATACACCACCCAGTGAACAACTGAAGTCACTCGCCACTTCCTTATTTCTGAGGCTTCGTCCGAGGATGGATGGCTTCATCAAGGTATCGCGGGGGCAGTGAGTGGATCAGCATCAACCTAAGAATGACCACTTAATCGCATTTCTTGACCAAAACCACTGTTGCTCTTTCCATTTACTCATCAGTAACAGGGAGAAAACAGTTCTTGTCTCTTCTGTGTTCCAATGATCTGGTGAGGATGACATAAGAGAAAGATGTGAAAGCGATCAGTAAACTATAAAGCATTATTTATTCAGCGACCCTCCTGCCTCGGCCCTTTGCAGTAGCTTTCCACTGCCTGGAATACTCTTCACCCAGATAGCCTAATGGTTATTCCTTTACTTTCTTCCAGTGCCTGCCAAATGTCACTTCATCAGGGCTTTCTCTGACTACTTTATATCAAATAGCCATCTTCCCAACTCCACTGCTTTTGGCACTGGTCTTACCCTGCTTTATTTTTCTCCAGAGCACTTGCCACTATCTGACGTATATTCTTTGATTGACTCCATAAGGAAAGGGAATTTTTGACTATTTTATTCACTGCCATCTCCCTTGTGTTTAGAACAGTGCCCAACACATAGTGGGCACTTAATAAATACTGTTAAAAAAATGAATGAAATAATTTATTGTAAGATATTATCAGTGTTGTCCAAGTCTCTACAATGTAAATAGATTCCAAAGTTAAAGAAGAATTATTTACCCATTACTCTTATCCAAATGCTGGCATTGTATGAACTGCTGACAGGCCTGTGATGAAAATCAGAAAGCTCTCCAGGCTCATAGACATTTCCCCTGGCCTGGCTAATTCTGAAGTATGACTATGAGAGCCTTCAATTTATGTTTGACTTTCTTCTCTGTTTTTCAAGCCATTAGGCCTCGAGGATAAAAATTGATGAACAAAAAGCTTTCTGCAGGTCATATAAAAGATAACAGAAGCAAGCGATGTTAAATTTCTTTTTTACCTGCCTTGTTTCCTTAGACTTGGTGCCCAAATTTATCTTTCTCCAGATTTCTCTGGGAATCCTGACTGTTCTAGGTGACTTTTTGAACACAACGCAATGTCTGCAGAAGAAGGTGTTTTATTCTTCAAAATAACAGTTGAGCTTTTTTAAACTCAGTTTTCTTGAAAATTAAAAGGCATCGACCTTTTGTTGTAATGCCTGTCACCTCTCTGATCTTGTCTCCTACTCTCTCCTCTTCTAGCTCCACTCCAACCACACAGATCTCCGTGAACATTCCAAGCAGGCATGTACCCACCTCTGGGCCTTCCTCTGACTATTTCCTTTGCCCGCAGCTCTTCCACAGACACCTACTAACTCTCTCACTTCTTCCAAATGTTTGCTTAAATTTTACCTGCCCAAAAAGGCCCATGTTGATCACTTCACTTAACAAATTACTCTTCCCCTTGCTTCACGGCCATCCCCCGATACCAGCACCCCTGTTCCTCTTAACCTTTTTCTCCAAATTCTCTTTCTTTCCCCTAGCATTTTCTTCCTTTAATTCATTATATTTACTTTTAGGTTTTACTTATTGTTTATTGCCTGATTCTAGAACATAAGCTCCATGAGAGTAGGGATTGTTTCTTATTTTTCTTTTCCACTTCTGTACTCCAAAGATCTAGAGCAGGACTAGGCAGAGAAGGTGGTCAATAGTGCTGAATGAATGAGTTTGACTTTAAAGATGAGTGAAATGTTTTGCATGTCTCTGGCTTTCCTTGTCCGGATTAATAATTTGAGGCATTCTGAAATCTTAATATTTTATAAAATATACATCTAATTTGCTTCTCTTTTCTTCATAAGAACATTATACGACTTGAGCAGTACTTCTGTTCCACAAGCATAAATTGAAAAACCTCCTGAGAATCAGGCAGTCCTGGTTCTGGGCCAGAGGAATGTAGAAATGAATAAGACATAGTCCCTAGCTTTAAGGAGGCAGATGGAAATAAACTATAGATTCAAACTAAAGAATGAGCCCAGTGGGAAAAGATTTAGAATCTCTATGTGAGATGGGAAAAGGTTATCAAGGAAGTCTTCCCAGAAGAGGTGACATTTAAATAAACAGGGTTTCTCAAGATGAATCAGACTTGGATAGACACACAAGTAACGAAGTTCATTCCAAGTAGAGGAAAGAACATTAATAAAGTCATTAAGCTGTGTGGTACCTACAGGGACCTATTAGCTCAGTATTCCTGGTCAACAAAATGCAAGATAATTGTTTCCTGTGGAAAAATGATAACAGCCTATATATACACAGACTGCTTATTATGTGCCAAGCAGGGTGCTAAGTCTTTACACATTAGCATATTCAATCTTTCCTGCATCCTCATAGCATAGGAACTATTCTAATTCTTATTTTATAGATGGGGAAACTGACGGACAGAGCAATTATTATATAAGATGATTAATACCACATAGACTTTAAGAAAACAGGAAACATTTTTTTCATTCTTATTAAAGCAATTTTTGGTTTTCACGAAAGCAACTAAATCAAAAAAGTCTGATCTAGCTGCATCTAGGCCTGATACATTCTTAGGAGAGCAAGGAAGAGTAGTTCATAATTAAGGGAAGAGAAATTTTTTTCTTAAATATCTTTGAAAATAATGTCATTTAAAGCAAAACTATGGTGTTGTTGTTTTCGTATCCTATGGACTTTTTTTTTATTGCACATAAATAGAAAGGACAAATATTTCTTATGTGACTGGCAAGCTAAAGCGAGTATAAAAAGTGAAGATCAGCATGCTTTTTAATATTTTACAGAAAGTTATATTAAAACTTTATAAAGGCCCACTGGATATTTATTTTCCCTCCTCTAGTAATAGTCTTAAATAAATATAATTACTTTTGGACAATAAAGTGCTTCAGCATCGTACACTGAAAACCAATAAAAAATACCAGTCACTTGGAAGAGTTCCTGTTTGGAGGTTGACCTGGCCCTTACACAGCAGAGTCAGAAGGTGAAAGGTTAAAAGTGCGTTCTTGATTTTAGACACAACATAAAGCATAGATTCAGAGGTGTTTTTTTTTTAAGCCAAAGGTAATTTTCTTTTCTTCTTTCTCTTTTTTTCTCTCTAAAGTTAATTAACCACTAACGTGGACATTCTCAAGGATCCAAGTCAATTAGGACCCTGTGCATAGCTTTTCCAAGCTGAAGGCTGCCTGCTGTCTACGTTTATAGGTAGTGTACTCTGGATACAATCTCTTTGCAAGGAACAATAAAAGGCTGAATAATGGAGACCATGAGCTGAGGGTTGATGTAATAAAAGAAGTTCTCAATATTTTGGCACTTCCCTTCTGATGTAAAATGCATGTTATTCTCATTTAGTGGGCAACAGCCAAGAGGAACAAGAGAAATGTGTGTTAATCCAATGCTGTTCTAAAGTGACAGTAAAAAGCATTCTCTGCATTTCCCATTTGGAGGCGGTAGCCCTTTAGATTCACACCTATTTTTTCCAGATTAGATCTCTGCCATTTTCTTTATATGGCACTACCACATCCAATTCACACATTATAGCCTGCTGCATGATGTAGCATTTTTTTATCCTTAAAGACATAAATGTCTATATTTGATAATTGCATTTTAAAAATTATTTAATACCTTTTTTTTTTTTTACACTGCTTTATTGAAATATAATTGACATACAAAAAGCTGTGCATACTTAATATGTGAGACCTGGTGAGTTTGGAGATAAGTATACACCTGTGACACCATCACCACATCTATGCTATAAACATATCCATCACCTCCCAAAGTTTATTCCTTCCCTCTCTATTATCATTATTATTATTACTTGTAATAAGAACACTCAATATAAGATCTACCATTTTAGCAAATTTTACAGTACAGCTCAGTGTTAACTATAGGCTCTGTGCTGAAGAGTAGATCTCTAGGACCTTATTTATCTTGTGTAACTGAAACTTGCCATTCTTCCACTTAAGGTCTTTCCACTTCCCTTCCCACAACCCCTTTTCTTAATGAGTGCTTGCTTCTCTACTTTTAATACTACCAACATTTCCATTTAAAGGAGAAGCAAGTTTCTGTTAATAGCATAAAGGCCTTACATTTCTAAGTTATATTTATATTTATAAACATATTTATATATAAATGTGAACTTTGAGAGGAATTTCAGAGGAAGAATTGGCAATAACTAATTAGATGTGGGAAGTGAGGGGAAGGGAGGATTCAAGATCAGTTCTGAGGTTACCGGCCTAGGCAAGTTTGTGAATGGTGATGCCTTTTTCAAAGGCCAAAGGTAATGAGACTGTAGAGGAAAATGATAGTGCACGTTTAACACACTGGGCTTGAGGTGTCTGGGGGATGTTCAGGTGAAGAGGGCAATGGATGCTTGGGTGTTTGGCTTTGTAACTCAGAGGGTTCTGGACTAAAAAAAAAGGTACAGGGTCATTAAGCATTAGGAAACGAGTGGAAGCCAAAGACATGAGTGAGCTCACTTAAGCAAAACAAGTAGAACGAGAAGAGAAGACAATAGTCTAAGAAATTGCAATGTTTTGAGAAGCTTCAGTGGAAGTGAAGTCATGGAAAGACTGAGAATGAGCATCCACAGGGGCAAGAGGAACAAAAGGAGAGTCCAGAGCCCTTGAAGCAACAGGAAGTGTATGTTTCAAGGATCCAACAGGGCTCAACAGCGAAAGGATCAAATAAGAGCATAACTGCAAAGTAACCTTGGATTTAGTAATGATGACATCAGGGACCTTGACAGAGTCACTTCCAATTGGTAAATTCATAGTCATTTCATTATGATAATAGAAACGATCATCTCAAATTGATGACATGAATTCTGCAAATTTGCAAAGAACATTTACACACAGTGCTTCATTTCATGCTCACAATATTCATGTTAATAGATGTGGTTGCTTTCGTTATATAGATAAGGAGGTAGAGCCATAAAGAGGTCAAGTAGTAATATAATAATAATAAAACAATAATAAAAATGGTCTTTTTAGAACATCTTCTATGTGCAAAACATTATGCTAAGCATTTACTTTACACAAAAAAATTTCAATGGAGGTTTTATTCATCCAATTTAAGGAAGGTTCAACAAAGTGAGGTAACTTTTCCAGGCTCATAAGACTTGGAAGTGGCAGATCAGCTGAATAGTGAAATTGGTACTCTTTCCATTATTAAAGACTGCTTCAGCAGCTGTTCAGGTTCTCTGGCAAATATCACTTCTAATTTTTTTTTTTTTCTTTTTGGTATTTTTCTTAAGTGAGAAGCAGGCAGCAGAGAGACAGACTCCCACATGTGCCTGACCAGGATTCACCTGGCAAGCCATTGCTCTGTTGCAATTGCAGCCATTTTTTAGTGCCTGAGGTAGGGGCCATGGGGCCATCCTCAGTGCCCAGGCCACCAGGCCAACTTGCTCTAATGGAGTCTTGGCTGCAAGAGGGGAAGAGAGAGATAAAGAGAGAGGAGAGGGGAAGGGTAGAGAAGCACATGGGCGCTTCTCCTATGTGCCCTGACCAGGAATCAAACCTGGAACATTCACACGCCAAGCTGATGCTCTACCACTGAGCAAACTAGACAGGGTCCACTTCTAAAAATCTTTAAATATCAATATGTATTCTTGAAAACAGTGATAGATACTCAATTTTGCAAACTAAATTTTATTCCTCCTTGTTTGTGGTGTAATTTAAGCAATATGTTCCTTCTGGGAAGAAAATACATTTTATTTTTTATATTTACCTTTCAAAATTACCACTGTCTCCTTCACCATCCTTTCCCAAGTTACACATTTTCTTCTTCTGTACATTTTACTTTTTTTATTTTTAAATTTTATTTTCAATTGCAGTTTGCCTTCAATATTATTTTGTGTTAACTTCAGGTATACAGCACAGTGGTTAGACAATCACTTTACAAAGGGTTTCCCCCAATATTTCCAGTACCAACTTGGCACAAAATAGTTATCACAATATTATTGACTATATTTCTTCTGCTGTACTTCACATTTCCCTGACTATTTTGTTGTAGTACTTCAGCCCGCTGGGAACTACCAGTATTACATGGAAGAAACCTACTGAAGACACAAACTTATGTCAAGAGGAAGAGGGGAGGCCTGCCAAGGGAGGCAAAGAAGACCTCCTGAATCTCCTTCTCCCTCAGCTTTTATTGATCAGAGCAGAACACAGGTAGCAGGATTACAAGGGAGGGAGGCCAGGTGACAAGGGGAAAGAATGACTAATGGCCATTTTGCTGACACGGAGAAAAGGCTAAATTGGTCAGTACATTCCTTTTCCTTTGCTAATTAACAAGCACAAAGGAAGGGGCAATCTGGAACCTCTAGGCTAATTTTCTAAAGCCTGTTCACATGCATTCCTTTGTGTCTGCGCAAGGGCCACTCACTCACACAGTTTCCTGATGTTTGCATCCAAGAGACATTTACTCAGGGATTTTAACTAAAGATCCCCAATCGAAGTCATAGAGGGTTCAAGGTTAGATGAGTGATTCCATATATTCTGTAACTAGAGCCGGATTTAACGTGGGTGCCCTGGGCATGCACCTTGGGCCCCAGCTTCTGAAGGGCCCCACAAAAACCCCAATTTTACACTTTTTTCTAATGAAACCAAGTTTGGTTTCATATGTACAATTTTACAATTAATAGTACATAATATTTTTTATTTAAAATATGATTAACATGTATTTTTATTTTCCCTGTCTCTCTCTTTTTTTTAAGGGGCCCAATATTTTCTTCTGTGCCTGGGGCCTCAAATGACCTTAATCTGCCTCTGTTTGTAATTATCAATTTACACTTCTTAATCCCTTCACCTTTTTCACCCAATCTCCCAACACCCTCCCCTCTGGCAACTATCAAAATGTTCTATATATCTTTGAGTCTGTTTCTATTTTGTTTATTTTGTGTTATAAGTTCTACATATAAGTGAAATAGTGTGTTATCTTTCTCTGAATCACTTATTTCAATTAGCATATTACCCTTGTTGGTCAAATAAGTTTGTAAATAATGATATATATGCTTGGTCACTTATAATTTGCATTGGATGTGGGGGGGCAGGCTGTAACCAGGAAGGAGTCTTATAGCCTAAGGCTTAGTTTTAAGACTAAGCCTTTCCCACCCTTTTTGATGTAGGGTGGTACACTCTCATGAGGAATCCCATTATGCCTCAGATAAGTGACTTTGTATCAGAGACTTCCTTGTTTGTATATTGAATTAAAGGTTTTGATTTCTATACGATAAAGTGGGGCAGACCGGGAGCTTCCTCGCTCTTGGTTCCTGAGATTAGCATTAGAGAGGAGAGCAGAGAGAGGCCACATGGAGGAGGCCAGGAGAAGCAGCCAAGATGGCAGAATGCTGAAGGATAAGCCAGTTTGCCCAGAGTTTGTGCAGAGAGAAGGAGATGGGGAACAGAGGTGAATAAGTTTGGTGAGCTAGAAACCTTTGATTCTAGGAAACTCGGATAAGTCAGTAGCTTTGTGAGCACTGAATGAGTGGGTTTTGGAGCCCAGTGTGTGTGTTTTACTTGCCTACCAGGTGCAAGCTAGGATTAAAGCTAATGGCCCACCATTTCTTGGCTCCATTGTTTCATTACCGTCTGTCTGAATCAGATGTGAACCTGCATGGGCCAGGCGGCTGTGATGGTGGCTGTGACTACTGGCTTTACAACCCTCTAGGTCTATCCATGCTGTGACAAACAGTAAGATTTTATTATTTTTAATTGCTGAGTAATATTTCATTGTATATAGCTATTACCTCTTATATCCACTCATCATCCAAATTGATTTACACTTGGGATGCTTCCAAATCTTGACTATTGCGAATGGTGCTACAGTGAAAGAGTGGTACATATATTCTTTTGAGTTAGTGTTGGACAAATGAGTTTGTAAAATTTGTATTTTTTGAGTTTGCTCATTTTTATTGTTAAAAATGGCACAGGGCAGCTCCAGGTATGTGATCTATGAAATTGCTAGTTATGTTCCTCCTTGGGAAGAGCTATTGTTATGCTAATGTGTGCTGGAGGAATGGTTTGGGCACCAGAAAAGTTTTAAAAGGAGAGAATAAGAAGGAGAGAGTAGGAAACCATTTTTGCAGAGTGAGAACAGAAAGAAGGCAGAGTGCTGAGAGGAGAAAGAAGCCAAGATGGCAGAGAAAGAGAGAGAAGCCAGTTTTGCAGAGTAAAAAGCCATGTTGGCTGATGAGGAACCAGAGATGAGGGGTTTCGGGACTGTTGAGGCCTTTGATTCTAGGAAAAACTGGAGAAGATTCTCCTGGTTGTGGAACTGGATAATGTATCAGTAGCTTTATGAGTTCTGAATGAAGAGGGAAATGTTTTTTCCCTCTGTGTCTTGCTCGTTGGCCGGTACGAGTTTTAAATAAAGAAAAGGCCCGCCATTTTTGGCTTCACTGTTTTTTTACCATCTGCCCAAATCCAGTGGGAACCTGCATGTGCATAGCCACAATCGCAGCAACTACTAGCCATACAGTTAGTGATTTGGGTTTTTGGGGGGATATATACCCAGAAATGGAATCACTGGGTCATAAGGTAATACTATTTTCAATTTTTTGAGGACCCTCCATAATATCTTCCATTGTGGCTGCACCAATTTGCATTATCTCCAACTGTGCACAAGGGTTTCATTTACTTCACTTTCTTGCCAACACGCGTTTTTTTGTTGATTAACAATAGTCATTCTGACAGGTGTGAGATGATATCGCATTGCATTTTCAATTTGCATTTTTTTGATGATTAGTGACATTGAGCAGCTTTTTTATATGTTTATTGGCCATGTGTATGTCCTTTTTCGAGAACTGTCTAGGAAATATGTTTTAAACATAGTATTTAGTTGCATAGAAATCATATATTGAAGGTAATAAAACATTAATCAAGAATTCTATAATGCAAGTACCACACTGAAGGCAATACTAGATTCCATAAATAAAGGTGAGCAACTAGAGGGAGGAAAGGGAAAAATTCAGTTTTATTAAAAGTTCTTTAATTAATTAATAAGTTAACTAGCTTTAGAAAGAGAGGAAGTAAGTGAGAGTGAAAGAGAGAGAGAAAAAATTGATTTGTTGTTCCACTCATTCATGCATTCATTGGTTGACTCCTGTAGGTGCACAGATCATGGATCAAACCCACAACCTTAGTATATGGGACAATGCTCTAACCAACTAAGCACCTGGCCAGGGATGAAAAATACAGTTTTGTTGGAGGAAATCTCAAGGGAAAATTTGCTTCCAAGATGTTGGCTCAGACAAATATTATATATATATATATATATATGTGTATATATATATATATATATATATATATATATATATATATATATATATATTTACATATATATATATATTTCTAACAAAACTGATTAGTTGAAGTAATAATAAGACATTAAAGCTAAGTTTGGACCTAGGTGATAGGTGTATAGGATTCATTGCAAAAGTCTTCAATAATTTTGTATATTTTTAAATATCTTAATAAAATGTTGGTAAAAAAAAAGTTATGAAGGAAAGAAGTAAAACTCCAAAGCATCAAGAATGTAATATGCTCCATATCCAGGAAAGAAAGTTTATTCTATGATTGTAGCTGAATTGCTCCCATCCTCATAGTACTTAATTAATGTCTTCATTCTAACTATTGATATTGAGTTATTTTTTGAGACTGTTTAGATCCAGATAGAAGTAAAATTGAGCTGATTTCTGGCAACCAATTTGTCTACATAACAAAGTTTTCACAGTTTTCTAATTTTACTATTAATTTCCAGGACATCATGAAAAGTAAGGCCCTGGTTTATAGAAGTTTTAGAATACAAATTGAATTCAGATATTAGTAAATGAGTTATGATATAAGTAAATTATAAAACAAATTTTAGAATTTTATTTTTAATCAAGAAGGTAATGTTATAACCTAAAGTTTATAGAAAAGAGGAAATAAAGACCAAATCCTCTTTCCTAAATACAGCCATTATAATTTTCTTTTTCTGTCCTTTTTGTTTCCTAAAGATGGTTTTAAATGGTTACAAATATACAGGTTTAGACCCTGCTTGTTTTTCACATAGTATTATATATAAAGAGTTACATTTTGGATTAGGTTGCTGGAAGTGGGATTACTGGGTCATAGAACATGAGATTTTAATGGCTGTATGTATTAATAGACTGCTTTTCAAAAGTTGTACCAATTTATATTGTAACTGTAATGTAGAAAGTTATCTTTGCCAACCTTAAGTATTACAACTTTTCAAATTCTGCAAATTTAACATGCAAATGATTATACCTTATTTTTGCATTTGTATTTCTGCAAAATATTTGAAAACAGACTCCTTCTGCCCACCATGTGAGTTAACAAGCAGAAAGTATGACAGTGAATGGATTTCATGATCCTCCTGGTTATAATTAAGTATTTCCCCACTGCCCACCATAGCAAATTAAAATTCCCCGCTCTTGTCTTCAAAGTCCTGGACCAATTCTCTGTCTCCTCCCCTGTCTTGATGGCTCTTTTCCAATGTGTCCCAATTTCCCCAGAAAAGGATCATAGGGGACACTTGGTAAACACATATGTGAAGGCTTGGAGCTCCACTGCAGACCTCTCAGTTAGATTCTTCAGGGTGGGTCTTCACAGTGCCCTGGTATCACTCTCTGCATTTGTTTCTTCATGAATTCTCTGGGTCACCTTTTTTTTAAGGACTTTTTTATGCCAGAAATAGATTAAATTCAAAGCCCATGTAGGAGAGTATTTTTACCAGGAAATCTGCATATACTAGGCAAGAAACTAATTAAATAGTACAAACATGATGAAATATAGCTAAAAGTGAATGCTGATGGTCTTTTTCATCTGCAAACACACTTCTCATTTAACTTTGGAAAAATCAGAGCTTTCCAGGATAGGGGACACCAGATGGCTAGGAGCTCTGGCTCTAAGCAGATTGACTCACCTCCTAGAAGGGAAACTGAAAAGTTCATTTGGAAAGAGTCGTTATATATACTTAAGGCCAGAAGCTTGAATGGAAAGGGGGAACTTAGTCTAGGAGGGTCCCAAAATTCTTCAAATCAGGTTAGAGAAATATTTTCTTCATTTCTGTTGTTAAGATTATTTTAGTCTCTGGCTGATGTAGCCAAGAAAAGACCTGTCATATAGCATAATAATTATAACACTAGCAATGCCACATGTTATATTTTTAAGTACTTACAATGTGCCTGGCATGGTGCTAAGCTGTTTACATCATGCATGATTTCATTTTAATTCTCATGCCACCACCCCATGAAGCAAGTACTACTATGATTCTCCCACTTTACAATTTAACAAATTTATCCTGAAATTGTGCCATAGACATTTTGGTCCTTGGTTGGCTGTTTCTTGTACAGGATAGTAAGCTGCCAAGGGCAGAAACCATGTGTTCTGTGGAGTCAAGTACTCACAGGAGGCCGGGCATGAGATAAGGCCAAGTCAGGTAGATGTTTAATATATGAATTGAAATAAGAATGAAAAAATAAGAATGGTTAAAGAAACTCTTGGGATCTTTATAAAAAGGTTTTTCTTTAACTGAAAAAGTGTGTTTCTTCAAAAACCACCGTAATAAACTGCTGTCTCCTTCCGCCCTTCCCCTGTCCCAACACATACTGAGAAGATCCTTTCCCTTTCGGATCCAGTTTTTAATTTAAATGATGAACCACTGAGCTTTGATTTTTTTTAAACAATTCACAAATGCCTCAGCATCAGTAAACAATATTGTCTTTATTCCTTGGAGATAAGCACATACTATACTATTTTGAAATGCTAACTGGGTTATATTTTTATATAGGTCAAATTTTGGTCAGAATGATTGAATGGCTCAGTTCACACTCGGATGTTGATGAGTGGAGGCCCATCATTGATCTAAAACATCACACGTGCTCAGGTCTTAGAAGGACCCAAGAGGCCCGATACATGTCTACATGACACACATTTTCTCAGCTTGAATTATGTGTTTGGGCTTAGATTCTTATTTCCTATAAAAGCTTCCGTCCATACTAGATGAAAGCAAGTGAGTAAGAACTCTGACAAACTTACTTTGATCTAGCTGGGTGATGGCAGCCCTACTCCAGCTTCCACAGGCCAAAGAATTGTGATCTCTGCACACTCCATCCTCCAATGCGAAACAGCGCTCTGTGCCTGTTGTTCAAAGCCTCCATTTCCCAGGTCCAAAATCAGGCCATGTTATAAAACCAGTGCGGTTTTTGTGGCTCTGCTGTTATGTCAGAAACTTGGGGAAAAGATGAAGAAAACCCACACGATATGCACTCTTACAGGCTCACAGGCACTGCCAACTTGAAAGACAGCCAAGGAGACCCTATCCAGCGTTTGAGGCTGATCCTGCTCTCTGTCACAAGACCAGGATGCTAAATGAAGACTTAAAACACAAAGGAGTCTGAGTTTTCTTTCATGGACCACAATAAAATGTGTGCCTTAAAAGAAAATGGTAATAAAACAAGAGGAAATTTTAGCCCAGCGAGATGATATGAAGAATCCTTTTCCAGCTCCCAAGGAACCATGTAAATGTTATTAGAGAGGCTCCCTCATATCTGTTTCTTAAAGTGTGTGTTCTCCCAGATTATCCTTTTTAGAGGCTGGAACTGAAATGCCTCCCCCAGAGGACGATAAGAAATTGATCTCCTACTTCTAAAGAAATCCAAGTGAACTTCATCTCTTTCTGTTGTTACTAATAGGGGATACAATGGTTAGGTAATGCTGCTTACTCTTCCTGCCAAGTCTAGCTTAAACCACATTTTGAGGGCAAATGATTTCAAAAGCATTGATAATGATAAAGAAAAAAGATAAAGCTAACTTTTTTTAAAATTGAAAAAGAGGTGCATTATTTTGGGAGCTAGTCATGTTCTTGGAAGACTTAAAACATGCGCCCAGGAGCAGCCACGATTCCTTCAACTTGGCTCTCTCCCTTGCTCTTCCTGGCTCCTTATCAATCCTTCATCTACCTCCAATTTGTGATTGTTTATCTCCAGTTAAGACATCATACACTTCCATAAGTTACCCTCCCCATCCCTAGCTCTGAACTCAGAAATGGCCCAAAGTTTATCTTGATGATCTCCTCTCTCCTAGAACCAATAGGAGACGGTAACTTGAGAGGTTGGAGTATACATAGTAGAATGACAGAGCAGAGCCAGGAAAATTAAGTCATACGTGCAAGTCTGTCACTGTGTCCACATGAGTGTTGTAGTGCGGATATAACATCTGTGAGTATCTTCTTGAAATGCTTTCCAAACATCTTCCAAATTTCAGTAAAAAAAAAAAAAATGTACTCGCTGTACTCCAAACATTAACTTTATCTTTAAAAAATCTTTCTTCTGCTTCATTGTCTTTCTTTGAATTTTGATTTTGAAGAATCTAAAAAGGCCCAGGCCCTTTGCTACTCTGTGAAGGAGGAAACCGGGCCACCAAGCAATGTCTCACCAGCAGCCACAGAACTTGTTCTTGTCAGAGCGACAAGTCAAAGGCCTAATGTTTTGCTAATTTCTATTTTTTTATTTTATCAAATAACACCAGAAAGTCATTTATACTCCTCTTATAAGATATGGTATGTTTAAGTTTTAAAATAAATTTATATTTCTGTTTTTGTTGTTGTTGTTGTTTGTGAGAAGCCAGTAGAGAGACAGGAACATCAAGCTGCTCCTGTGTGTGTCCTGACCAGGAAATCAAGCTGGCAAGCTCTGCAGTCGAGGATGATATACCAACCAACGGAGCTATCTGGTCAGAGTTTTTATTTATTGATTGATTTTTTAGAGAGACAGAGAGGAGAAGGGAGAGAGAAGGGAGGGGGAAGGGAGCATTCATTTGTTGTTCCACTAAGTCGTGCACTCATTGGTTGCTTCTCGTGTGTGCCCTGACTGGGGATCAAACTGGCAACCTTGTCATTTTGGGATGATGTGCTTAACCGAGTAACTGGCAGCCAGGGCCTGTGTTTTGTATTTCTAAGCCCCCTTTTTTTCAGATATATTTTTTCTTCAATATTTTATCCATCTCCTAATATGTTGGTATTTTTAGCTTTTTAATTCTTCTGATTTTCCCCTTGTATTTGTTCTTTATTCTCTCTGGTCTCTCCCCACCCCCTTTCTTTCATCAACATTTCCTTATGTTTCATTTTCTCTTATTCTTTCAAAATTTCTTTCTATAACCTCTACTTCCACATCTCTTTGCATCTTGTTTCTATCTGTATTTTTTCCTTCTTCAATGCTGTTTCTATTAAATCATTTTTACTTTTTTGTCCTGTTTCAACATGACCCTTTTGCTTTATTGCCCTTTTAACAGAGTAGTGAAAGATTGTTTGTGTGTGTGTGTGTGTGTGTGTGTGTGTAAACAGATTCATGCATTTGGAATTACTTGGTGTAAGGCAGGGGAGAAAAGAAGGAAAAGATGTGAGGGATATCAAAGAATGTGTTCGTAGAACGAAAAAAGCTTTTCTATTTCCATCCCTGGGGATATTAATCAGAAATTTTCTTTTCTAATTTCCATTTAATAAATACAAGTCATATACATTGTGTACATATGTTTCCTATATAAAGGTATCCTGAATCAGTCCTGTGTGTGTGAAATATTTCAATTTTCCCAAAACATTCTAAAACTTATTTCAGAGCCATTGTACAAATTATTAAGGAAGAATGGGATTGTTTTCTGAGTTCCATTTGGACATATTTCAAGTATAATAAACACATGTTAAGATTATGCTTTGAACATCAGTAAAATACTTATCAACTATATATGAAACAACTATAAAATTACCACAGTAGCATCAGGGTAAAATTATTTGTTAAATTATATACAAGGAAAATCTAGATGTCTAAACAAGTAATTTTTCTGTGCTCTAGACTTTGAATGAATTGGGTTGATGTATACTATTAGCATTTTGTTTTATTAATCAGAACACAAGAAAAAAAATTACTTTGGGTGTGCATAGCTTTAAATATTTATAAAAAATTTAGCTACACTATTAAGCAAAAAAAAGTTTTCTTTATTTCATAATCACAGTTACTTACTAAACTCCATGACTGAATAATTCAGATGAGATCTAGTGCATTCAGGGTGGGATGGCCATAGACAGGCTGCGTAATTCCGAGTTGGAAATGAGCCCACTTATAACTGCATACATCTAAGAGTTTAACCGTGATGATTTTTGAGGACAATAATGGCACAAAAAGAGCTTATAGTAGAAATAATTTAGATAATTCTAATTCATTTTTTCAACCTGAAAATTATATGTCACCCTTAAATACTAATGAATAAATGATTAAATATACAAATAATAGTATTGTCACCTTTTAATTACTGGATCTCTTATTCAAATCCTTTAAAACTCTCTTTTCTCACAGCTTGTTTTTTTGTCATCCTATATTGGTGAATTTGCCTTATGTTCTCCCAAATGACCTGGGTTCAACATCTGCTTTGAGGAATGATTTTTCTGGTTTAATAATTAAAATACAATGATCTTATTACAGTTGGGAAGATGATTTATTTGTCTTTATTATACATTGATTTTTGGCATGGTGGAAAACAGGGAAGAGATATTAAATGCAATTCCATGGGGCCAGAGGTGGGTCTAATATTACCTAATATCTTCAGAACTGACCATATCAAATTAGGCAGTAATCCAGAGTTAGAGAGGCTGACTCACACTGAAGAGAGGGGACACTGTGAAGGATATTGAACTCTAGATGAATCAGTGGGATCAGATGGCATGAAGGAAGGGTGTCATTACATACAGCTGGGGAACAGGAATAAAATGCATGAGTGGTAGAGGGATGATTGGGAGAAATCCACAAGTACAGACAAATGGGAAAGATCATAAATGAAATGACACAACTCAAGAAGAAGAGAACTGACCTGAAATGCAAAAGTAGAATGACCATGTGAGGGAATATTTCTTCTTTCCTTAGACATGACTGTGGCCGCTATTTTTAAATCATAGATTAGAAAGCTAAACTGGCTGATTTTTCTCCCAACAGAATGACATGGGAACACTGTGCCCCATTTAATTCATGGTTTCTTCCTTAACAAATTTGCTTCTCAATTCCTCACTTTTTTTTTCTAATGCCAAATTCTAAATCAACACATTTAATTGCTTCTCCATCTTAACTTTTCACTTATATGTAATTAATTGTATATGATTTCTAAAATGATTCTAATTTCTGACCATGGTCTGAGTGTCAATCTAAGTTAACAATACAGAATTTAACAGGGCAATTTTGTACAAATTAAAAATGATTTTAATACAAGGGAAAATAATACATATAAAAAAAAGGTAACATGGATCATTTAAAATTCTTTGGAGGATGATATGCTTGACAACCACAATGTTTACATGCTTAAAAAGACTCTAAGTCCATTTATTACAGAAACATGTTGTAGAATAATGACTGGAGAGAAAACTACCCATATTTATTTCACAATGAAATTTAAAATTTTTTCTTGGGGAGTGGTTTTGTGTCTTAGAAAACCACAATGGCTTCTATTGCTAACAGCTTAAATATGGAAAAAGAAGTGTGTTAAGAAAAAAATAAAAATAGGTTCACTTGGTTTTATAACTTTATAAATCATAATACCAAGGTCATGAAAACTTAAGGAACAAAACAAGACAGAAAAAGTCAAGACACTGAAAGAAATATTGAAAGGAATGTGAGGAATTGCTTTTCAAAATCAATTACTTATTTACTCAAGAGATATCTTGGTTCTTTCCAAAAATGCAGACTCTACAGGACCAAGCTGAATTTGTCAACTTTTCTTCCAAAACCAGTTATCTTTTCATTTCTCTATTCTTTTTCAGTGGTACCACCTTCCCAGTACCCCGGGCTGGAAACAAGTTTGTCCCTTTTGGCCCTTTCTTTGCTTATCCAACAGAGCACCAAGCCCTGTGGGTTCTGCGTAGAGGCTCTCCTGGTACCCACTGCCACCCTTTCTCCTTCATGCCAGGAATGGCCTCCTGCTTCCCATTCCTTCCAGAGTCATCTGAATGTCCATTACTCCACATAAAGATGGAGAGAATGGGCTTCAAGTGCAGTTACTAGTAAATAGCACATGCCTTTTTATTTTTTAGATCTCCTCAACCTCTCCAGTTTATCTTGAAGCAAGAACTAGGTATGTATTCTTAAAAGACCTCAACCATAGCATGCTTTGGCTATACATCCTGCACCAGGCCCCAGCAGCCTAGTGCTTCCAGGCCAGGACTCCCTTTCTCCTATGCTCCTCTTCCTGCTCACTCCAAGACCTCCAGATCCTACCAAACCCTGTCGGGAGGCATTCCCCAGAACTGCCCCTTTCCTGAGCTCCCTCTCCACTGAGCTTCCCTGATTATTGTGCCACTACCTTTCCTACTGGCATTTAAATTTGCATTGCTATACATAACTTTATTTTATATTATCTTTTAATAAAATTTATTGTGATGACATTAGTTCGCAAAACCATACAGATTTCAAGTGTACGACTCAATATAACATCATCTGCCCACAGCATCACGCACCCTCTGCCCCAAGCAAAGTCTCTTTCCATTCTTATTTTGTCCTCCTTTGACTACCTTCACCTTGTCCACACTATCTCTTCTTAACTATAGACAGCACTCTTCTCTCATGTCCCCAGATGGGTCTCTCTCTCCCTCTTCTTAACACTATCAGCCCGATTTGATTAAGGCCCCACCCTGATGACCTCATTTAACCTTAATTACCTACTAAAAGCCCTATCTCCAATTTGAGTCACCTTAGGGGTTAGGGTTCCCACCTATGTACTTCGGAGGGACACATTCAGTTCATAACAGCCTCCAAAAAGATGTAGAGATATGCATTGGGCATTACGACATGAGATCTCTGCTCCCAGAGATAAGTTGGTTCAACACCAATATATTACAACTTTCAGCTCCCAGACTTAAGCTTCTAGTAATTCTGCATGCTAGGTCAGGTCCAACGAACTCTCACCTCCAAATCCCACCTTCACAACTCTTAACAATCTCCTACCCATGCTGTCTTGGATTTTTAGAGGTTGCAGAATACAAATTTAGAAAGCTTCTTGTTTGACAATGAGGGGTACAGCTGGCTGGGGCTGCACAGAAGCTGTGGGTGGTGACAAACCCTGTCTCACCAGGCTGGCTGGTCCCTGCTTTGCTAGTACAAAGACATTGGAGAGACAAACCATAAGGACTTAACTAGTTCTGGGTGACCCCAGTAATAAAATCCTAGTGTGTCTAAAGGAGGTACAAGCCGAGTAATTTGCTATAAAGCAGTTGAGAGTTCAATCTCTGGGCTGATGGAATAGGCAGTCAGCTTCCCCAGGAGAACAAACCCACAGTGTTCAGGTTCCTTGTGAAAATAGTACCAGCAATCTATTTCTGCTTTTAGAGAATTGAGACCAGCGCCAAGTAAATCCCAGACATTCTGCATATTTACCCTCCCCTGCGGTCATCTCTCAATGATTAATGACATTTCTGAACAGGGAGGTATTTCTGAAATTTCCATTTTCATTAAAAACACAATTTATAAAAATATTCTTGTCCTTTAAATTTGTTTTCTTATTTATTTTATCATCCTTATTTGTTTGCTCTAAAAACTTCCCCATTCTAAGTTTTTTGGCTGTTGTTAGACTTCGGTTTACTTACATATCCATGTTTACCTCGCTATCAGTGGTTTTGAGGGTGTTTTTCTGTTGTGTTCTGGCCTAAATTATTTTCTCTCTGCTTTTAAGACTTCTTCCCTCCTTGTGGCTCTGCATAAAATTGAACAGTGGGAACATAGCATAAAGGTTTTTATTTAGCAGTTTTCTGCTGTTGCTTAAAAAAAATAAGTATATGGTAGAGAGGCAGGAAGTAACTCTTTCTTTTCTTCTGTGAAGAATGGCAGGGAGATTATCTCATCTACACTGGAGGCAGCTGTAATTCTTCTCCAGTGATGATTAGTTGGGTTCACCTCAGCTCATATTGTCCCAATCCCTCTCCAGTGACGATTAGTTGGGTTCACCTCAGCTCATCCCTCCAGAGAGAAACTAGACATGATCTTTCCCAAGCACATATTACTTAGATGTTCACAGTAAAAAACAAACAAAAAAAATCTATAAAAATGACATTAAAATACTACCTGATAGTCAAGAAAATGCATATGAAGTTAAAAATATCAAAGCTTGTATTCTGCTCCAGTTTTTGTAATTGATAAGAGTGTTTGAGACCCCTGACTGAACTGATAATATTAAATTCACCAGGATTGTGTGAAAGTGGGTGTATTCTGCATCTTTTATTGTTACACTGCTGATTGAGCAGGAGTCTGCGAGGCGGCCTCTTTACACTCAGGACTGGCCATGGATGTCACACATTCTTACATGTGGCAATGACCTCTGCCAGGAAACTCTTCTTCACCAGCTTAAAATCCTCATGAAATAACCTCAGTCTACTTTCTTTTATTTCCAACTGCCATTTCAATGGAGAATAGGCAGTCATGAAGGAAAACTTCTATTTTCCCACTTCTAGACTAAAGCAGAAATCCATCCTCATTGTCACTCTACAGGACCTAAGGTGCAATCCTTATCCATCAGTAGTTTTTTGTCTCTGCTGAGGTACTTTTCAAACTCTTTTAAAGTAGTAATTTCGGGTTTGTGTACAGTTTTAGATTTTTCTCTGTGAAGCCATAAACTCTTGAGGACAAGAGCTACGTCTTATACATTCTGCCATTCTTATGGTGCCCAAAAATGTGGTTTAAACTTAGTAGGAATAAATAACTGTTGAATGAATGTATTTAATTTAATATGTACTTATATAGTGCTCACTCAGTGAAAAGCTGTTTTGTGAGCTTTATAATATTAGGTAAATTAAATCTTATAACAATTCAGTAGCATAAGTATTATCTTATTTCTATCTCACACATGAGAAAATTGAGGCACAGAGAAGTTAAAAAACCAGCCAAAGGTCCCATAGGTAATAAATACCTGAGCCCAGCTTCAAACCCTGACTGAGTGCCTCCAAAGCTGTCAGTGTTCTTGACTGCCCTCTCTTAAATCTCTCTCTGAGTAAGTAAACACAGGAAGGCAGGAACAAGCTGACTTCTGATACACTGTTCAGAGCATTATAACTGCTTTGATAGCAGAAGTTACTCATTGCCAAATTGTAGTAGTGACAGATTATTTTCTACCCTAACTATACTGGAATCATTGTTGCCCATCTTCTATTAACATGGGCTATGCTGTGAGAGATTCTTGCTTTCCACCTCTCTCTCCCTTTCTCTTCTATGCTGATTCTTTTTCACACTCAGTTAATTTTGAAGTCTTGGCATCCCTTTTCTACTTTATCACCCTTGCGATATATTTTTGTGTTACATCTTTTGCCAGATGCTATTTTATACAATTATATCATCTGAAAATTTAATGATGCACACACAATTTCACTATCCAAGTGAATAAGAACAATTCTTCTTTGGGGAATATTGATCAGGCTAATTGTTGGATAGAATTGGACAGGAGATTAGAAAACTAGTACTGAGTCCTTTAAAAATAAATACCTTCTCAACGGGTGAACTGCACAGGTAATATTTCTCTGATTCAAAGCACAGCATTAGGAATTTATCTAAATACAAAGATTCATAGATAGCATGAAGAATATTATTATACAACTCAAATATTCTAAGAAACATTGTATTTATTTAGTTTTTTTTTTTAATTAACTAATATGAAGTTCCCATTTGGCCAAGCTGGTGGGAAGTTCAGACGTGGTCATTGCTGGTGCTCCTTCACCTTTCTTAATAGTCTCATGAGAACCTGAAGGCCTGAGAGATACTCAGAAGATGGGGGAGAGTGTCTAGTCTTCAGTATGTTGCTATCATGAATGTCCTCAACTGTCTGAGACTGTGTGTTCCCCTGAAGTCCAGGGGAAATTTGTTGATGGCCCCTGTAGAGGGCACAGGAATGTTTGCTAAGACTGTTCTTCCATGCTTGAGACCCACGTTTCTCTCTGAGGTTCTGCCATTTTCCCTGAGTCTTACCAGGGTTAACATTTTGTTGTTAAAGTACCTGCATATCCCTCTGCCTTTCCCTAGCCACTTCCTGTTCATGGGCATTTTTCCCCTTCCATTCTAGAGAGTCAGTATAATTTCTCCTGTGAGGGCTAATGACTGACCATAAACAAGTTTGCTCACAGCAACAAAACTAACTTTCTTTCTTTCTTTCTTTCTTTCTTTCTTTCTTTCTTTCTTTCTTTCTTTCTTTCTTTCTTTCTTTCTCTCTCTCTCTCTCTCTCTCTCTCTCTCTCTCTCTCTTTCTCTCTCTCTTTCTTTCTTTCTTTCCTTTTTTATTTATTTCTTTTTTTCTCTCTTTCTTTCTTTTGATTTTATTTACTCCTGTTTGGAGAGAGAGTAGAGCAAGAGAAGAGGGGAGGAGCAAGAAGCATCAACTCCCATATGTGCCTTGACCAGGCAAGCCCAGGGTTTCAAACACACATCACACATCTTCAGGGTTCCGGGTCTACACTTTATCCACTGCACCACCACAGGTTAGGTAACAAAAGTTTCAAGTGGCAGAAGGAGAATAAATACAGGGAGAAAAATACTAACTTAGCATATTAATACCTTATTCTGACATACTTGGTAACAAGGTTCTTGCTCTTTTAGTTTCCTCCCAGTTTAAGCCAAAGAGAAAAGACATATTTTCCATTCAAAAATATCAGTATGTGATCTTGCCAACGGAGTACTACCATTAAAAGCCCAAGAAATTCAACAGAGAGGGTTTATCTGTTGCACACAACCCCTTTCTGGAACAACTAGAAAGAGATCTTGCTTATAGGGAAACTTGTTTTGGGAGGAAAGTGACAAGTTTGAACAAAGAAAGTACATATGTTCTGCCATTTCATTAAAGACTCATGGAAGGGAAAAATTGTAGAAATTCAGGGGATAAAAAAAAATCAGACATTGGCCCTAGCCAGTTGGCTCAGTGGTAGAGCATCGGCCTGACGTGCAGGAGTCCCAGGTTCGATTCCTGGCCAGGGCACAAAGGAGAAGCGCCCATCTGCTTTCCCCCCCTCCCCCCTCCTTCCTCTCTGTCTCTCTCTTCCCCTCCCGCAGCCAAGGCTCCATTGGAGCAAAGATGGCCCGGGCACTGGGGATGGCTCTGTGGCCTCTGCCTCAGGCACTAGAATGGCTGTGGTTGCAACAGAGTGATGCCCCAGATAGGCAGAGCATCGCCCCCTGGTGGCATGCAGGGTGGATCCCGGTTGGGCACCTGTGGGAGTCTGTCTGACTGCCTCCCTGTTTCCAACTTCAGAAAAATACAAAAAAAAAAAAAAATCAGACACAATCTCACTATTGGTGTTTTCTTCTCTTTTAGGGGTTGAAAAGCACACTGAAGTGGAACAAGAGCGCTCCGGTGTAGTCCCTGTGAGGCGTGTGTGGGTCGGGTGGTTGCCATGACTTTACAAGATCAAGTCCAGGTAGAAAACATTTAATAGATGCAAATCCACAAAGCATTTAGCCTGGGCCTCAATCTGGAATTTCTTACTTTGGGGAACCTTCTAGAAGAAGCAATAACATTTTAAATTCATCAACTAAGCTGGTACCCAGCTATTTAGTACAACACTAATTCCTATGATGTTCTTATTTATGCTCACCGACTTAATAATGGAATGATCTTAATCCAGGAGGAAAGGGCTGGTGGTCTGGAAGCAGGCATTTTATGATGTATTACTAGCACCACGCCTTTTCTTGCCTTTTGATGAACTTACACTTGGGGTGAATCAATGTTTGCAATTCCCAAGGGCCTCATAATAATTTGAAGTCTGCTTGTGATTTGTATGTCATGTTTGTTAAAGTTGATATAAAGGTTATGATAGGGATATAATCCCCAGGGCTTTAGCAAATAACCACTATCCTTTAGTGGGAAGTGGGTGGCATGTCAGCTGCCAACTCTAATTTCTCCTTGTGCATACTTTTATTTTTATACCTCTTACATCCACAAGACTGTCTGATAGACCCAGATAAGGGCTCTGGAAGAGGGATGAGTCAAACCACTATCTGATAAAAGAGAGTATTTTTATAAAATACTGTAGAATCTAACACTTTAATCTTAAAGAAACAATAAAAGGACGTGATGCTATTTTTTTCCCCACCAAAGTTTCTAAGGACTTCTAACCAATTTCTCTAAAAAAATCGGTACACATTTTTGTCACCTCCCTTCTCTCACCTAAATGGGAAATGAAAAGACATATGAAGGATTACTGTTATAGTTTATCAATCATTACTTTATGTTCCATTAAGGAGGGAAAAAATGTCATCTATGTATATTAAACTGGCACAGTATTTTCTTATTGCTTAGTATTTATATATTTCTGAGAAATATTTTGAGACTCATTTCAGATATAGGTTTTATTATATCTCACTTTTCTATCTCTATGCCTTTCTATGTGCATAATAAAATTTCAATTCCAACTCTTGGGCTAATCTTTTCAAGGACACTTTAAAAAGCAATTAAACTCAATCATTTTTTACCATCACCTGCATATATAACTACAGGAAATGACAGTGACATGAACAACTATGATCAAGCTTGAACATGTACAGGCTGAGCAATTATTTTACAACCATTACCTGATTAATTGTGGTTATAAGATGCATCCAAGTTCAAAAGGTAAAAAAGTTTACATCTTAGAATTAGTAAAATAGAACATTTGGGTATGAGTACATTTTTCCTGTTGTAAACACTTTGAGTGCGCTGCCCTTTGAATAAGACCTTGTGCCAGATGATGTTTAAAATGATGTTATCATGTATCATGAAATTTGAGTTGTTTTTTAGTTGGAAGAATGTAGCAGTTGATCCATTGACACTCCCACACCCAGTCCCCTTGTGCATAAATAGCCTTGGATTAATAAATGTATTTTATTTCATATAAATCCAACTATAGAATTTTGCTGTATCATTAAATCTTGAGAAATCCTAACCTATCTCCACATCTACATGACAGATTATATAAAATGCAAGTGGCTCTTTGACTTAAAGTTTCTAATCAGATCCTTGCAAGCAGTTCTAAAAAGTTTCTGCAAAGTTTGGCTATTTAAAAGAAACTAAATTTTGGAGGTGGGATTTAAATGCTAATGAGAGTCAGCCTGACCTGTGGTGGCGCAGTGGATAAAGCATTTGACCTGGAATGATGAGGTCGCCAGTTTGAAATCCTGGGCTGAAATCCTGGTCAAGGCACATATAAGAAGCAACTATACATTGATGTTTCTCTCTCTTTCGACCCCTCCCCCCACCTTTCTCTCTCTTTCAAAAATCAATAAAATCTTTAAATAAATAAATGCTAATGAGAGCCAAATTAATATCAATCAAAAACAGGAGAACTTTGGTTATTTCTGAAAGGAATCAAAGAGACAGAAGAGAGATGCTCCTGAGGTGGCACGGTTAATGGGAAAATCCCAGTGGTGGGAAGACTAAAGGGTTATGGGAAAAAGAAACTTATTATTCAACATCAAGTTGGCCTGCATAGCTCTGATATTTATCTTTCCATTTTTCTATACTTCCTGTACAACCTATTATGCACACAACGTATAAAAGGGATGTATGTGATATGAATAAGAAATGAAAGGAAGTTTGGGCTCCATATTTGAGGAAACTTGTGCGTGATAGAATGGTGGAACCCCTAACCGGAAGTGATAAAGTGGGGCCAGGGACTCAGACTCATGAGTGAGCATAAAAATGTAAGTCTCTTAGATATTCTCAGAAATATTCTGGGAGAAAGCCTTACTGATTTTCTTTAAGTCATAGAATGAAAATCTTAAGTATTCTTTTCTAAAGTTTAAGTGCCAGCTTGACCCCAAGTGGCGCCTAGGTTTCACACAGTTCAGCACTGATGCCTGGTCAGGCAGAATGCACAATGGACGGCTGACAAAGGTAAAAGAAGGCAGGGGTCAGGGTTCAGCCAAAATGTCAGCTACCAAGGACTTACATAGATCTTAGAGTCTTGTTCCCCAGTGGCCAATTGAGACCAAAGTGGAGTGACAAAAAGATTCCTCTGATGAGAACAGTAAAAATAATTTTTTTTATAATAATTTTATTTTTTTAATGGAGTGACATCAATAAATCAGGATACATATATTCAAAGATAACAAGTCCAGGTTATCTTGTCGTTCAATTATGTTGCATACCCACCACCCAAAGTCAGATTGTCCTCTGTCACCTTCTATCTTGTTTTCTTTGTGCCCCTCCCCACCCCCTTTCCCTCTCCCATTCCCCCCTCCCCCCCATAACCACCACACTCTTATCAATGTCTCTTAGTTTCACTATTATGTCCCACCTACGTATGGAATAATACAGTTCCTGGTTTTTTCTGATTTACTTATTTCGCTTCGTATCATGTTATCAAGATCCCACCATTTTGCTGTAAATGTTCCGATGTCATCATTTCTTATGGCTGAGTAGTATTCCATAGTGTATATGTGCCACATCTTCTTTATCCAGTCATCTATTGATGGGCTTTTTGGTTGTTTCCATGTCCTGGCCACTGTGAACAATGCTGCAATAAACATGGGGCTGCATGTGTCTTTACGTATCAATGTTTCTGAGTTTTTGGGATATATACCCAGTAGAGGGATTGCTGGGTCATAAGGTAGTTCTATTTTCAGTTTTTTGAGGAACCACCATACTTTCTTCCATAATGGTTGTACTACTTTACATTTCCACCAACAGTGTATGAGGGTTCCTTTTTCTCCACAGCCTCTCCAACATTTGCTATTACCTGTCTTGCTAATAACAGCTAATCGAACAGGTGTGAGGTGGTATCTCATTGCCGTTTTGATTTGCATTTCTCTAATAGCTAAAGAAGATGAGCATCTTTTCATATATCTGTTGGCCATTTGTATTTCTTCCTGGGAGAAGTGTCTATTCATATCCTCTTCCCATTTTTTTATTGGATTGTTTGTTTGTTTGTTGTTGAGTTTTATGAGTTCTTTGTAAATTTTGGATATTAGGCCCTTATCTGAGCTGTTGTTTGAAAATATCATTTCCCATTTAGTTGGCTTTCTGTTTATTTTGTTATCACTTTCTCTTGCTGAGCAAAAACTTCTTAGTCTGATGTAGTCCCATTCATTAATTTTTGCCTTCACTTCTCTTGCCTGTGGAGTCAAATTCATAAAATGCTCTTTAAAACCCAGGTCCGTGAGTTTAGTACCTATGTCTTCTTCTATGTACTTAATTGTTTCAGGTCTTATGTTTAGATCTTTGATCCATTTTGAGTTAATTTTTGTACAGGGGGAGAGACTGTAGTCCAGTTTCATTCTTTTGCATGTGGCTTTCCAGTTTTCCCAGCACCATTTATTGAAGAGGCTTTCTTTTCTCCATTGTGTGTTGTTGGCCCCTTTATCAAAAATTATTTGACTATATATATGTGGTTTTATTTCTGGACTTTCTATTCTGTTCCATTGGTCTGATTGTCTATTTTTCTGCCAATACCATGCTGTTTTGATTGTCGTGGCCCTATAATAGAGTTTGAAGTCAGGTATTGTAATGCCCCCAGCTTCATTCTTTTTCTTTAGGATTGCTTTGGCTATTCGGGGTTTTTTATAGTTCCATATAAATCTGATGATTTTTTGCTCTATTTCTTTAAAAAACGTCATTGGAAGTTTGATGGGAATTGCATTAAATTTGTATATTGCTTTGGGTAATATAGCCATCTTGATTATATTTATTCTTCCTAGCCAAGAACAAGGTATATTCTTCCATCTCATTATATCTTTTTCGATTTCCCTTAACAATGGTTTATAGCTTTCATTATATAAGTCCTTTACATTCTTTGTTATGTTTATTCCTAAGTATTTTATTTTTTTTGTTGCAATCGTGAAGGGGATTATTCTTTTGAGTTCCTTCTCAGTTGTTTCATTGTTGGCATGTAGAAAGGCTATTGACTTCTGTATGTTAATTTTGTATCCTGCGACCTTACTGTATTGGCTTATTGTTTCTAGTAGTCTTTTTGTGGATTCTTTGGGGTTTTCGATGTATAGTATCATATCATCTGCAAAAAGTGATACCTTTACTTCTTCTTTTCCGATATGGATGCCTTTTATTTCTTTGTCTTGTCTGATTGCTCTGGCTAGAACCTCTAGTACCACATTAAATAAGAGTGGAGAGAGTGGACAACCCTGTCTTGTTCCTGATTTAAGGGGGAAAGCCTTCAGTTTAGTGCCATTTAATATGATGTTAGCTGATGGTTTATCATATATGGCCTTTATCATGTTGAGATATTTTCCTTCTATACCCATTTTGTTGAGAGTCTTAAACATAAAATTGTGTTGTATTTTATCGAAAGCCTTTTCTGCGTCTATTGATAAGATCATGTGGTTTTTGTTCTTTGTTTTGTTGATATGGTGTATTACGTTAACCGTTTTAAGTATGTTGAACCATCCTTGAGATTCTGGGATGAATCCCACTTTATCATGATGTATTATTTTTTTAATATGTTGTTGTATTCGATTTGCTAGTATTTTGTTTAGTATTTTAGCATCTGTATTCATTAGAGATATTGGTCTGTAGTTTTCTTTTTTTGTGCCATCCTTGCCTGGTTTTGGTATGAGGGTTATGTTGGCCTCATAAAATGTGTTTGGAAGTATTGCTTCTTCTTCAATTTTTTGGAAAACTTTGAGTAGAATAGGAACCAAGTCTTCTTTGAATGTTTGATAAAATTCTCTTGTATAGCCGTCAGGGCCTGGACTTTTATTTTTGGGGAGGTTTTTAATGGTTTTTTCTATTTCTTCTTTACTGATAGGTCTGTTTAGGCTTTCTGCTTCTTCTTGACTCAGTCTAGGAAGGTTGTATTGTTCTAGGAATTTATCCATTTCTTCTAGGTTGTTGAATTTAGTGGCATAAAGTTTTTCATAGTATTCTACAATAATTCTTTGTATATCTACGGTGTCCGTAGTGATTTCTCCTCTTTCATTTTGGATTTTGTTTATATGAGTTCTTTCTCTTTTTTCCTTGGTAAGTCTTGCCAAGGGTTTGTCAATTTTGTTGATCTTTTCAAAGAACCAGCTCCTTGTTCTATTAATTTTTTCTATAGTTTTTCTGTTCTCTAATTCATTTATTTCTGCTCTGATTTTTATTGTCTCCTTTCTTCGGCTGGTTTTGGGTTTTCTTTGTTCTTCTTTTTCTAGTTCCTTAAGGTGGGAAGTTAAGTGGTTCAATTGGGCTCTCTCTTGTTTGTTCATATATGCCTGAAGTGATATGAACTTCCCTCTTATTACTGCTTTTGCTGCATCCCATAGATTCTGATATGTCGTATTGTCATTTTCATTAGTCTGTATATATCTTTTGATCTCTGCACTTATTTCTTCTTTGACCCATTCATTTTTTAAAAGTATGTTGTTTAGTTTCCACATTTTTGTGGGATTTTTTTCCTCTTTTTTGCAGTTGAATTCTAGTTTCAAGGCTTTATGATCAGAAAATATGCTTGGTACAACTTCAATTTTTCTGAATTTGCTGATGTTGTTTTTGTGGCCCAACATATGGTCAATTCTTCAGAATGATCCATGTACACTGGAGAAAAATGTATACTCAGTCACTTTGGGATGAAATGTCCTGTAGATGTCTATCATATCCAGGTGCTCTAGTGTTTTGTTTAAGGCCACTATGTCTTTGTTGATTCTCTGTTTGGATGACCGATCTAGAGCCGTCAGCGGTGTATTGAGGTCTCCAAGTATGATTGTGTTTTTGTCAGTTTTTGTTTTAAGATCAATAAGTAGCTGTCTTATATATTTTGGTGCTCCTTGGTTTGGTGCATATATATTAAGAATTGTTATGTCTTCTTGATTCAGTGTCCCCTTAGCCATTATGAAATGGCCATTTTTGTCTCTGAGTACTTTTCCTGTCTTGTAGTCAGCATTATCAGATATGAGTATTGCTACACCTGCTTTTTTTTGGATGTTATTTGCTTGGAGTATTATTTTCCAGCCTTTCACTTTGAATTTGTTTTTATCCTTGTTACTTAGATGAGTTTCCTGTAGGCAGCATACAGTTGGATTTTCTTTTTTAATCCATTCTGCTACTCTGTGCCTTTTTATTGGTGAGTTTAATCCATTTACATTTAGTGTAATTATTGATACTTGTGAGTTCCCTATTGCCATTTTATATCTTGCTTTCTGTTAGTTTTGTGTCTTGTTTGATCCTTCTCTTTCGTTTTTCTATCTTTTGTTTTTATTTGGTTGTATTCCATACATCTTTCCTCTGTTGCTATCTTTTTTATCTCATGTGCTTCTGTGGTGGTTTTTTCAATGGTGGTTACCTTTGAGTAATGAAAAGGGTCCCTACTCTGTTCATTATAGCGAACTATTTTGTGAGTACTTTTGCACTCCATCGTCCTTTGCTACTGTTAATCTCCATCTTCTCCCCCTCTTTCTTTTTGTTGTTGTCACAGTTTAAATTTGGTTTTATTGTGTTCTTCTTGGAGCTTTTACTTGTGGCTCTGTTTTTTTTTTGTTCTTTGTATCTGATTGGAGAACCCCCTTTAGTAATTCCTGGAGTGGGGTTTTCTGATGATAAATTCCCTCATCTTTTCTGTATCTGTGAATGTTTTTATTTCTCCTTCATATTTGAAGGATAGCTTTGATGGGTATAGTATTCGTGGCTGAAAGTTCCTCTCTTTCAGGACTTTAAATATTGGGGTCCACTCTCTTCTAACTTGTAGAGTTTCTGCTGAGAAATCTGATGATAATCTAATGGGCCTTCCTTTATATGTTGTATTCTTCTTTTCCCTGGCTGCCTTGAGAATTTTTTCTTTGCTGTTGGTTTGTGTCAATTTCATTATGATATGCCTTGGAGTAGGTTTGTTGGGGTTAAGAAAACTCGGAGTTCTGTTTGCTTCTTGAACTTGAGGCTTTAGTTCTTTCCACAGGCTTGGGAAGTTCTCATCTATTATTTGTTTGAGTATGTTCTCCATTCCATTTTCTCTCTCTTCTCCCTCTGTTATACCTATTATTCTTATGTTATTCTTTTTGATGGAGTCAGATAATTCTTGTAGGGCTATCTCATTTTTTTTAATTTTTGAGTCTCTTTCTTCTTCTCTCTGCTGTGCCTCAAGTTGCTTGTCTTCTATTTCACTAATCCTCTCTTCTATCTGACCTGTTCTATTAGCTAAGCTTGTTACTTCGTTTTTCAGCTCGTGAATTGAGTTTTTCATCTCTGTTTGATTTGTTTTTATAGTTTCAATTTCCTTGGACATATATTCTTTGTGTTCATTGAGTTGTTTTCTGAGCTCCCTAAATTGTCTTTCTGTGTTTTCTTGTATATCTCGGAGGATTTTTAGGATTTCTATCTTGAATTCTCTGTCATTTAGCTCCAAGGTTTCCAATATATTAAATTTTTTCTCCATAGATTTTTCCTCATCTAGCTGTGTTACCTCTCTTTCTTTTGTATCCATGATATTCGATTTTCTCTTCCTTAATGGCATCTGAGGGTGGTTTTGTTGATAGTATTAATGAGATTTAATAAAGAATAAAAAGTTTAAAAAAATAATAAAAAAAATAAAAAATCGAAAATAGTTGTTTTTTTTTTAAAAAAAATTAATAATGAAATAAAGAAAAATAAAATAAAATAAAAATTTTTTTAAAAAGGAAATTATTCCCCCCCTCCTTTTTTCCTCTCCTCTCCTTTCCCCTCTTTCTTGAGAAAATCTTGTTGTGAACTGTGAATTATAACAAACAATGCCTGTGATGGAGGGCCTGAATTGGGGAAAAGTATTAAAGGGAGAAAAAAAGAAAAAAGAAAAAAAAAGAAAAACGAGAAAAAGAAAAAAAAAGAAAAAGAAAAAAAAAGAGCGTATGGACCCACAAAAAGCAAATAAGGAAAAAATTTGGGTCAATAATAAAATGATTTGCTTTTAGGTGTTGGTTGTCTAAGAGTTATGATGAGAGGAATAAGAGGAAAACGGAAAAATGAGGAGACAAATTAAAAAATTACTATTGTATTTAGTGGAACAAGAACTAGATAAAATGGAGAGCCAGGGATGGGAGCACTGCTAGTGAGTTAAAAAGGTGAAGTAAACCCCCCCCCAAAATGCCACAAACATAAGTTTGAGTCCCAGATAAGATAATTTGTTTGTTATTGAGGTTTGAATGAGAGGAGATGTAAAGGAGAAAGGAAGAACCTAATATAGAGGGAGAAAAGAAAGAGAGAGAGAGAAAAAAAGAGGGAACCACTAATAGAAGAAAAAAGAAAGGCGAGAGAGAGAGAGAGTTAAGTGTTTTGGAGTGCAACCCTCATAGAGAGAAAGGAAGAGAAGAGAAAAGATAATGGGAGATGTAACACTTATGGGTAGTGTAGTTCAAGGAGAGGAGAGAGTAAGACCAGCAGAGAGTTAATCAGCCAAATTGGAGGAGGAAAAAAAGTATCAAGAATGAAGATAAGAGAAACAAACGAACAAATATAATAAAATGGGATAGGTTATAAAGTCTGCAGATTATTCTTGATTTTGAGAGGTTATTTTCTTGCTTTTTCTTTTCTCTCCCTCTTCCTGGTCGGTGACTCAGTACCCCGGTTTCTGCCCCTTTGGCACGCTCAGGTAGAGGTTTGCAGTTGATAAGTCTCTATGGCAATGTCATGTATTGTGCTTTAGTCTCGTTGGCAGTCGAGGCTATTAGCATTTATAGGCTCCGACAGTTAGAGAGTCCGTGTTCCTGGAGCCTTTCTCCTAGTCTTTCCTTCCTCAATTAGTAGCCTGATAATCCAGCCATGGGGTTGCTGCTGCCTCTGCCTGGATAGTAAGAGGCTCAAAGAGCTGGCAACTCCCCACTCTATTTCCACTCAGCACAGGGCTCTGGGTAAGGCTCAGTCAGTCAGAGCTGCTAGCATAATCAGGCGGGCTTTCCGCCCACTCAAAGACCTCTGGCTCTGTCTGCCACTCTGTCCGGTAACACAGGCGGGCGCCCACTTCCGGGGCGCTTGGAGGAAACTCTCACTCACTGGCTGCACGTGCAGACCAGGATATCCGGCCAGAAGTCTCATGCTCTGAGTGAAACCCCCAACCGCAGGGAAAAGTTGCAGTGTTGGAATTGATTCTCACTCCGTCCCCATGTGTGGCTTTTGCAAGGCGCTGGGGCGGCCCGAGATTCCGCTTTGGCCACACAAAGGCCCCTGACTCTGCCCCTCTGTGCGATAACACGGGCGCACACTGCCGAGGCACTCGGAGGAATCTCTCATTCACTATCTGCGCGCGCAAACCCGGATATGAGGCCGGCCGCGTTTCCCTCTGAGTGAAACCCCCAGCAGCACGGAAAATTTCCACCATTGGAATTAGTTCTCACTCCCTCCCGTGCGTGGCTTTCCCAGGGCGCTGGGGCTGCCCAGAGACTCTGCCCTCGGCCCACAGAAAGGCCTCTGACCCTGCCTCTCTGTGGGGCAACACGGGCACCCACTCTCGGGGCCTAGGAAGAAATCTCTCGCCCACTAACTGCGCACCAACCAGGAGACGGGGTAAAATGGCCGCCCCGCTTGTCTTTCTTTGTTTGGGTTTGGCGCTGTTAGATTCAGGGAGTACTGATATGCTGGGGCTGCCAAAGAGTGTAACTATTGCAGGAACAGTAAGTGCTGATATGGCTCCTGTGAGGCTGGGAACAAAGAAGGTCAGAGACCCTTATCAGAAGTTTAGGTTTGAAATTCGCCACTAAGCTAAAACCGGCCCCTGTTGCTATGCCGGCCCCTGTTGCTATGCTGCATGTGACCTCCCTAGCCAATAGCTAAACTGCCACATCTGCTTCGGTCTATGCTTGCTCACTTAGGATATATAAGGGCCTGGCTGTAAGCTCCAGGCGCGGCTCCCATTTGCAGCTCCTTGTGGGCAAGGTGTCTCCGGACATCTCGGGAGTTCGCCCCTGCGCAGGTTAAACTGGCCAATAAAGTAACATCTTAACTCCTGAAAGTCTCCAACATTTGTTCTCGTACCTGGTGGATGCTACATTTTGGGGGCTCGTCCGGGATTCTCCCTTGGCGGAGTTTTGGGTTGGAGACCGGAAGGATAGCTCGAGCTGAGTAAGTATTCACGGAGGATCCTCATTTGGTTTGGCTTTTGGGCTCCGGAGCACACAATCCTGAGGTGGTAGGTGGGACGCTGCCGGTAATCCACCCAGGGCTTTCAGAAGCGGGACGCCGCTCTCTGAAATTAGGATATTTGGATTTGTTAACTTTGGAGTGACCGGTCACATTAGAATCCGTTTTGCGCTGCGCTGCGTTTTGTCTGAGCTCAAATGACTGAGTTGAGTGTGAGAGAGACAAGTGTGTTCCTTGTGTTAATAGTGTGTGTTGCCTGTATCCTACCCTTTCTCATTATTCCTGATTCATCTAGGATGGGACAACAGGAGTCTGTGCCAGGATCCCTGCTCGAGTGCCTGTTAAGGAATTTTTCTGATTTCCAGAAGAGGGCTCAGGGGTACGGAGGTCCGCAGCCAAGTCCAGGTTTCCTCCCGACCTTGAGCCAGCTGGAATAGCCTGCATTTAATGTAGGACGGCCCACAGAGGGCACTTTTGACCTTCCAATTTTGTTTGCTGTCAGAGCCACGGTCTATAGGGCTCCCCACCCAGACCAATACCTGTATATGGATGTGTGGGTAGATACAGCCATTTTGTCTCCTCCTCCGGGAGGGCAGCCATTTTGCCTCCTCCTCCGGGAGGGCAGCCATTTTGCCTCCTCCTCCAGGAGGCGCAGCTATTTTGCCTCTCTGGGAGGCACCGCTGGCACCAGATGCTGGCCCACGGGCACCTCCTCGCCTCATCTATGTGCCTTTTTCCACTAGTGATTTATACAATTGGAAACATCAGAATCCCCCATTTTCCGAGAAACCTCAGGGACTAATATCTCTCCTTGAGACCATTTTTTTAGGACCCATCAGCCCACATGGGATGATTGTCAGCAGATTTTACAAACCCTCTTCACTTCTGAAGAAAGGGACAGAATAATGAGAGAAGCTGCTAAGGCGGTATTAGGAGAAGAAAGGGAAACTTAGGAGAAGAAAGGAAATAGAAGACGTTCTCCCATCTCAACCTCCTACCTAGAACCCTAATACCGCTGGGGGAAGGGACACGCTCCTCCAGTATCGCCGGGCTCTGTTGAGGGGGCTCAAGGCAGCAGCTAGAAAGTCAACCAACTTTAGTAAAGTAAGTGAAGTCATCCAGGGAAGAGAGGAATCCCCAGCAGCCTTTCTAGAGAGACTCATAGGGGCTTATAGAGTATATACCCCTCTAGATCCTGAGGCAGAAGAGAACAGGAGACTAGTAAATATAGCCTTTGTAACTCAGGCCACTTCAGATATTAGGAAAAAGCTTCAGAAGATTGAGGGGTTCGAGGGAGAGAATAGAAGCAAGCTATTAGAGATATCCCAGAAGATGTATGTCAATAGGGATGATCCGGAGGTTGGCAGGGCGAAGGAAGTTGCCAAAATTCTGATTGCTGCCACTGCCCAGAAACCTCCTCCCAAAGGGAAAAGGGGACAGCAAAAGGGCCAGGGCTCCATTTCCGCCAGCTCCCAGGAGCCCATGGTCACCTTAACAGTCGAAGGAAAACTAATAGACTTCCTAGTCGACATGGGAGCCACCTACTCAGTCCTAAAGAAACCACAGGGCCAGATGCAGAGGACAACTACTAAGATAATAGGGGCAACAGACAAAGCAGAAGCCTACCCATGGGCCACCACAAGAATTACTGACTTAGGTCGAGGCACCATCACCCATTCTTTCCTAGTCATTCCAGACTGCCCTTACCCACTGCTTGGAAGGGACTTATTACAGAAACTTCAGGCCACCATAACCTTCCGACAGGGGGAAAGCCCTATGGGGAACAAAGAGGCAGAGGTCAGCATAGAAGTAATTGTCCTACTGTCTGAAGAACACTTACTTGCCACCATCCTAGAAGGTAAGGAGGCTGAGGAAAGGGTTCCAGACGCCCTGCATGCCCGGGTACCTGAGGTTTGGGCGGAAACCAACCCCCCAGGTTTGGCTGCTCACCAACCGCCTGTCCTGGTGCAACTGCTTAGCACTGCTAGACCGGTTAAGGTCAGGCAGTACCCGGTCCCAGCCCGAGCTAAACAGGGAATCACCCGGCACTTGCAACGCCTGCTGGAGGCAGGCATCCTTCGAAGGTGCCAATCAGCCTAGAACACCCCGCTGCTTCCTGTCCAGAAACTGGGGAGCCAAGACTATCATCCGGTCCAGGACTTGTGGGAGGTGAATGCACAGGTAGAGACTATTCATCCCACGGTGCCCAACCCGTATACCTTACTGAGCTCATTGCCCCCAACCCATACCTATTATTCTGTCCTAGATTTGAAGGATGCCTTCTTTTGTATTCCCCTGGCACCTCAGAGCCAAGGGATCTTTGCCTTTGAATAGAATGACCCAGATAATAGACTGGTGGGGCAGTTCACTTGGACCAGACTACCACAAGGGTTTAAGAATTCCCCCACCATTTTTAATGAAGCCCTCAGCAAAGATCTGCAGGCTTTCCACTTCTCCCATCCGTCAATTGTACTGCTCCAGTATGTGGATGACATCCTCATAGCTGCCAAGGATAAAGGAGAGTGTGAGGAAGCTACCTTAGACCTGCTACAAGATCTCGGGCGAATGGAGTATCGAGTCTCCGCCAAGAAGGCCGAGATTGTGACGCAAACTGTAAGTTATTTAGGTTATAACTTACAGGGAGGGCAAAAGGACATTATCCAGCCAGTGAATTCAGATAGTCTTACAGATCCCTAAGCCTACTAACAAGAGACAGGTACGAGAATTCCAAGGTGCAGTAGGATACTGCCAATTGTGGATATTAGGCTTTTCAGAACTAGCTGAACCCCTGCACGAACTGACCAGGGGTAAGGAAGAGCAGTTCACATGGACAGATAAGGAGAAGCAAGCGTTCCAAGCACTGAAAGAGGTCCTAGCAGCTGCCCCAGCTTTGGCCCTGCCAGATCTGGCCAAACCCTCTCAGCTATTTATAGAAGAAAAGGGAGGGGTAGCCTTAGGAGTACTGAGCCAGGAACTTGGGCTGTAGAAGAGGCCTGTTGCCTATCTGTCCAAGAGACTTGATCCTGGAGCCTCGGGATGGCCAACATGTCTGAGGGCACTTGCTGCCACCTCCATACTAGTCAAGGAGGCTAGTAAATTAACTTTAGGGCAGGACATCAAAGTCATTGAAGAACACTACATAGAGAGCAAGTGCTGCGAGCACCTCCTGACAGGTGGCTATCTAATGTGCGGCTAATGCAGTGTCAGGCTCAGCTGCTGAACCCTCCATCTGTTCAGTTCCTCAAAACTGCTGCCCTGAACCCAGCGACTCCACTTTGGTCCACAGTTGCAAACAAATCCTTGACACAGTGACTGGCTCCCGCCCGGAATTAGGGATCAAGCATATGGGAAGGCAGACCTGACCCTCTTTACAGACGGGAGCAGTTTTATTAAGGATAGACAGCGACATGCAGGGGCAGCAGTGGCCATGGAAAATAAGGTCCTGTGGCAGAAAGCACTGCCCGCAGGAACATCTGCACAAAGGGCAGAGCTAATAGGACTAACCTGAGCCTTACAGATAGCAGAGGGAAAAGTTGCCAACATCTATACTGACAGCCGGTATGCATTCGCCACTGCCCATGTCCATGGAGCCATATACAAGGAGAGAGGCTTACAGACAGCAGAGGGAAAGACATTAAAAATCGCAATGAAATTCTTGCCCTCCTAAACGCCATTTGGCTACCTACCAAAGTTGCAATCATCCACTGCAAAGGACACCAGAGAGGGGCAGCCACTAGGCCACAAGAAAGCCTTCTGCCATTGCTGCCTAAGCCAACGCTACCTCCGGATCCTAGTTATTCCCCAGAAGAAGAGCAGGAAGGGATACAGTTAAAAGGGAAGAAAAATCAGCAGGGAGAGATAGAGCTTCCAGACTCCTGGCTCTATTTACCCCAGGGAATAGTAAGAGAAATAGTAGGAAGTATTCATACTAGTACCCATCTAGGACAAAACAAGCTAGAACAACTTATTAGGAAGTATTATGTAGGGCCCAACATCAGAGATATTGTCCACTCCATTGTCTCGAGGTACAGCATCTGTGCCAGAGTAAATGCACAGAATAAGAAGCTAACCCCCTTTATGAGGTATTGGGGGAAAGCTCCGGGAGAACTGTGGGAAATAGATTTCACAGATATAACCCCTGGGAAGTCAGGTTATAAGTATCTACTAGTATTACTAGACACCTCAGGATAGGTGGAAACATTCCCCACGTGAGGAGAGGCTGCTTCCACAGTCTGCAAAGTCTTATTAAGGGAAATCATACCTAGATATGGCATTCCCCTAGCCCTAGGATCAGACAATAGACCTGCATTCATATCCAGGATATCTCAAGAATTAGCCACTAAGTTAGGTATTAATTGGAAATTGCATTGCATTTATAGGCCCCACACAGGTAGAAAGAATGAACAGGGCTCTGAAGGAAACTATAATTAAGCTGAGAGGGGAGACCGGCGAAAACTAGGTTGAGCTCCTCCCTTTCGCCCTTTTTAGAACCAGATGTACCCCCTATCTCAATAAATAGACCCCTTATGAAATCTTACTTGGGCAACCTATGCCCCTTGTACCTCGATTGACCAGAGGGGAACTAGAGATTTCTAATCATAATTTCCTCAAGTCCTTACAGGCCCTGCTTCAGAGTAGAAAGAAAGGTCATTGAACTGAAAGCCTGCCAGGCTTCCCGGCCCCATCAAGGGATACGTCTGTGCTGTAGAAAGTAGGACATAAGAAGGTTTTACAGGTTACTCAGCAAACTGTTCAAAGACTGTCCAAGAGGCACTTCTAGAAGTACACCACCCAAGGACTGACTCCCACGTAGACGGGTCCACACACCATGATCCTGAGCACCCCCACTACTGCCAAGGTAGAAGGCATACCCGCCTGGGTCCACCGCAGCCAGCTGAAGCTTGCAGTCCCAGCAGAGACACCTTTATGGACAGCGAAGACTGACCCCGCCAACCCTTGTAAGCTGACTCTGAGAAGGACAGCATGCCCTGCTTCAGCCACAAACCAGAAGTTAACTGGTCCACGCATGGCTAATGCCTAGAGGAACTAACTAAGGACTCTTTTAATCAGGCTTTAGGAAAAGGGAAACTAGGATAAAAAGAAAGTGCATAAAAGTTGAAGGTTTATGTAAGTTGCAGAAGGTTTGTGTAAGTTGCAGAATGTTTGTGCAAGTTGTAAGAAGTTAGTACAAAGAAGAAAAATACAAGGCAGGACACGTTCCTTGTGTTATCAGCCCTGCCCATATTGCAGGAAAGTATCAATAGTTTATTATCTTAAAACAGTGTGTGCTTGTGTACTTTTGCAAAGATATTGTACAAATGTGCTGAAAACATTGTAACCTTGTAGGTTTCGCCTATAAATACCCCTCTCCCCCTGAGCTCATCGCTGACCATTGTGAGAGGCGTAGTAGGCTAATCACAGCCAGTGTATTAGACCCAATTAGCTTATAGCTACAGCTAAAGTAGAAAATTCTCATGAGCCCCAGCCTTATACCATTCTCCCCAATGATGAAGAATCAAGGGTTTGATTTATGCCCAAAAGAGATGGGGGAATGTTAGATTCAGGGAGTACTGATATGCTGGGGCTGCCAAAGAGTGTAACTATTGCAGGAACAGTAAGTGCTGATATGGCTCCTGTGAGGCTGGGAACAAAGAAGGTCAGAGACCCTTATCAGAAGTTTAGGTTTGAAATTCGCCACTAAGCTAAAACCGGCCCCTGTTGCTATGCCGGCCCCTGTTGCTATGCTGCATGTGACCTCCCTAGCCAATAGCTAAACTGCCACATCTGCTTCGGTCTATGCTTGCTCACTTAGGATATATAAGGGCCTGGCTGTAAGCTCCAGGCGCGGCTCCCATTTGCAGCTCCTTGTGGGCAAGGTGTCTCCGGACATCTCGGGAGTTCGCCCCTGCGCAGGTTAAACTGGCCAATAAAGTAACATCTTAACTCCTGAAAGTCTCCAACATTTGTTCTCGTACCCGGTGGATGCTACAGCGCGAGTGTTAGCTTGTATTGCCCGGGTTGCCACAGGATCAGTTTTTTCTCGGCTTGGATCTCCGTGCCACAGCCTGGTTCGGCCGTTTGTGCCGCAGCCTGGATCTATTCACTCCCTTCGCCCGCCTCAGTTTCTATATTCACAGTTACCAGAGAAAGCCGCCCTGTTTAGGTTAGTGAGGAAGGCGGAGCATTTCTTACTCCCTATTTCCTTCAGGGTTTGGTTATATATTTAGTCAATTTTTCACTCGACCATACCTTTGGGTGTATTGCGAAGCATCTGGAGGCTCCAAGTATAGGTTTTTCTGTTTCTGGTTGAAGATCTTGTTGAGTTTTGGGGGAGATTTATCGGTATCGCTTCCTACCCCGCCATTACTCTGACGTCATCTCCCAAATAATTTTTGCTATTAGAAAAATAAGATAGCCACAATCTTATTGTTCTCTTCTGAGGCTCTAGTCTCTTGGCTCCTGACCTCTGATTTACCTGCCCTCACCTCTTTCTTCCAGTTGTATCCCATCTACTGTAGTTACCCTGTGGACACCACATCCTGGGATGACCTGGGCAACATCTAATAGGACACTTCAGGTTCATTCACCCTGTGTTTTAATCAAGGACCCTCTTGTTTTTTCTGGAGCAAGATAGATCTTGGCCATTGTTCTTGTTCCTGAAGCATCTGGCTCTGGTCTTCCATCTTCATAATTAACAAAGCTAACTTGTGATTAAGGTCATATGTCTGAAGCCCCTCATTCCCACAGTTCTTGATCACCTCCCTCTATCTAACATTGCAGGAGCAATTTGCCTCTTTCTATCTAGCCAGCTAATGCTGGATCTTAAACATTTAGGCTGAAAGGATAGTTCTATTTTTTAGAGTTCCAAGTCAGCATAGAGTAAAACAAACAAAAATAATTTAAAATCCTTATAAAAGGAAGCTGCACCTGCTTTAGTTGGGAGCACTTGGTAGGAATGTTGTAGAGGAGGCAAATATTAATCACTGGGAAACTAACTCTTCATCAGTAGGTAGAAGTCATGAAACAAAAAGGTTGGAGAGGATATCCTGGGGGCATTGAGAAGCATAACCACGGCCTGTTCCCACTCACACTATCCTCCAGCCAGGTGGCCTCCTAACATTTTTATCATCCTAAAAAGTTTTTGAGCATGAGCTTCATATAAAATATTTATTTATTTGTTTATAAGATCTATGTAAATATGTGTGTGTGTGTGTGTGTGAGAGAGAGAGAGAGCCAGAGAAAAAGATAGAGGAGAGACAGAATAAGGGTTAATATATAATAAATAAAATTATTAAAATATCGTGCTAATTGTGATGGCCTTTATGATGGTTTTATACTATAAGCTAATATCTTAAGATACAATATATGCTCAGGGTGGGGATTATCATTAATGTGAATGTTTATAAATCCACATTTCAAATAGCCTTTTCAGTAATTTTAAACTTTGTCACCTTACTGTCAGGTCTGATTAATTAATTTTTTGTTTCCCTTCCTAAAGGGACTGATGAAGAGTTGATGCTGGGTGCTAAGCATGGGATCAGGGTCATATCTGCTAATACTTGCATTGTTAGTGTTATCTCCATTTTATCACTTATCTTAAAAAGAACCTTTTAAAACCACTTGTCCATTTTATAAGAATTGATTTGGTTCAAACTTTATAATAAAAATAAGCACTCCCTCCCTCAGGAAACCCTGTTTTAGTGGCAAACTGAGCAAGGAGGCAATATCATTATGAACCAAATACTAGCAGTACTTAATTTCTTTCTTCATTTTTATATTAAAAATTAGATGAGTAAAAGTTCTGACATTTTCTTTCTGCATCCTAATGAAGTGTTTGTTCGACACAATGGTATGGTACATCCAACTTTGGAGACTACCATCTAAATTGCTGAATTCATCTGATAGTGTAAACATTTGAGGAGTTGAAAACAATGCAAGTTTCAGAGTTTGACTCACTTTTTTTATATTCTTATCTTAATATGAGTGTGAGTTAGGGTGGGATGGAAGTTCTCTTGGGAAGAACTAAAATTATACTGTTATATTTTTTAAAATATTTTTAAAATATACTATTAATTCATTCCAGTACTTCTGTTGATGACCAGACTGAGACTGAAGACAATGCAAACCTGATAGGAACAAAACAATAATTAGCAGCTGTGCAAACAGGGCAATCAAGGGCTACAGGCTGTATCATAAATCCCAAGAGCAAATAATGTGCCTGATGTTAAATAATGAATACGAAGTGCATCCAAAAAATGATTTCAATGAACTGTGCAATTTTAAAGGAAAAACTGTTATTCCCTTCTCTCAGAAGTAGATAAAATTATATTTCTTAATATAGTAAAACTTATTGGGACACCGGTCAGTCTAGGGTAATATGCTGGATAATTTCTTGCATGTGACCATATACATCCTTACTCTTAATATCTTAATTCTTTTTTTTTTTTTTCTTTTTCTGAAGTTGGAAACGGGGGGGGGGGGGGGCAGTCAGACAGACTCCCGCATGCGTCTGACCGGGATCCACCCGGCATGCCCACCAGGGGGCGATGCTCTGCCCATCTTGGGGCGTTGCTCTGCCCCAATCAGAGCCATTCTAGCGCCTGAGGCAGAAGCCACAGAGCCATCCTCAGTGCCCGGGCAAACTTTGCTCCAATGGAGCCCTGGCTGCAGGAGGGGAAGAGAGAGACAGAGAGGAAGGAGAGGGGGAGGGGTGGAGAAGCAGATGGGCGCTTCTCCTGTGTGCCCTGGCCGGGAATCGAACCTGGGACTCCCGCATGCCAGGCTGACACTCTACCACTGAGCCAACCGGCCAGGGCCAATATCTTAATTCTTATTAGAACAAAGGTACTCTCTCTGAAGAATTTTGCCCAGATAAGAACATTGTAAATACAATATTTTTATTAATGCCCAACTCAGATTCCTTTTACCTGTTGGTGTGTTGGGAAGGCTGAAAACCACTAATCTGTTCCACAACAGCGACAACTTGAGATGCATGCATAGCACAGCCCTTTCCTAAAAGCAGACATTTACCACATTTGTTCCTGTCTGAATCCTAGTACAGTCTCATGAAGATAACCTGAGCTGGAGGAAACTTTCACAAATAAGACATTTCCTCATATACTTCACATGTTAAGTTTTGACTGGGAGTTTATGAGGTAAGGGCATCATTTCTTACACTACCAGGTTCCTCAACCTCTGGGTTAGGATGATGGTGATGTTTGCTAATAGTATATTTCTCAAGTCAAAAATGAGAATGGATATTTGCTGTCCCAAACGCACCCTTCCCAGTTGTGTAGAGGGAAGATAGAAGGCCAGAAAAGACAACTTCAATAACCAGTTTGAGAATCCCCCAGAAAATAATAAACGTTAGTATTAATTATGCTCCCACCAACATTCAGTTGGCCAGGTATTGTTCACCTGAACACAATCTAATTGTAATGAAAGCTGTAAAATATAGCCTTTCCATGATTCTAGAAAGGGAGAATTGTGTGGTGGGACACAGTGTTATATCTGCCAAGTATATAACAGACACTCAACCTCAAGAGTAATCAGAGGGATGCAAATTCAAACATCAGTAAAACACCATTTATCCCTATAAAATTATCGAGAATTAGAAAGTCAAATAATATAAAGGTGTGTGGAAATAGGAACCATCACAGACTGCTGGTGGATATCTGAACTCATTTTGGTGAACTGTCTCATAGAAGTAACTGCACTTGTATATGCTTATATCCTAAGACACAACAGTTCTATCCCTGAGTACATGTCCTGTGGTCACTTTCATGCCGAAGCCCACATCTGTATACAGATGTTCTTTGCAAGACTGTTGATGAAAATCAAGGCACCCAAAAACTCCATCAATAAGAAAATCAGTAAATAAAATAGAGTATATGTGCAATCAGATAAATACTCTGCAATGATCAGGAGCAAAAATGTGTGTGTGTTTATTCCTTTTACTATTTTAATTTTGCACTATATAAGAAAAACAATCAAGAATACAGTATACTGATTTTCTTCATATTCATATGGATTTTAGAAAATTATTGCTTTTTCCCCTGGAGAAATAACCTCCAGACAAAAATAAAGTAGTACCACACTATGAAATCTGCAATTCCCAGCAGATTTCAAAAGCTTGAAGACAACTCCCAGGAGCACTGATACTGACACAGACTATGGAATTGCATTAAGGGGAGTTGCAAACATATAGATAGATGATAGATAGATAGATAGATAGATAGATAGATAGATAGATAGATAGATAGATATAACATAAATGAAAGAAATAATACAGAATGAAATTTATAGCAGATATTCTTTATGTAAATTTTTAAAAACAAAACTATGTTTTTCAAGGATACATCTTTTATGGAAATAAATGGAAGTTAGATTGCAAGGACATATACAAGAATAGGTGCTTATGAAGTGGGAGGGGAATGTGAGAAGTCAGAAAATAATATAAGAGCTCAGCATACACAGTCTAACACTTAGTGTGTCATCAACCAAAAAGTCTGATCAACTGAATCCTGGTCTCTGTGGTCTGGCTAGGCCAAATCTACGTATACACTGCAGGAACTATGGGAACCACAGGAGAAGTCTAGATTAGGGCTGACATTGTATAGTCATTTCTTCTACTTCTGAATCACAGTTCATCACAAGCATTTGGACTTAGTCTCCATACCTCCTACAAATACTCTTCAAACAGTAGTTCACAAAGCAGGAGAGCTGAGAGGACCACAGGTCATCTGGTCCAATCTTCATTTCGCAGATAAGGAAACTGAGACCACAAGCATCCAGGAAATCTTCAAGGGCTCCTTTTCATTTCTTGGCTTCTTTTATATGTGAATTTTAAGTTCATGTGAGAATTTATTTTCTTTTTAAAATACTGTCTTTCTTCTCTGTAGAGTTACTTCAAATTCAGCAAAAATAGGGGCCTGAAGACGATTCAAACCAAAGCTATTTTAAGTGTAAAAATCGAGGTTGATACTAAAAACATGTTTTTGACTTATTTAAATTGTGTGCATCTGCATTTGTTTGTTTTCAGATTTGAAGGTTCTGTGGGTGGTAGCCCAGGAAAAAACACAGAGAGATATTTGCTCTGGGACCGCACAGCGTAAACAGCATTACCACGGCAGATAGGAATGTGCAAGCTAAAAACCCAGCGAGGACACAGAATCCAGACCCACAGGCAGCCTGTGCACTTGAAGGGCCCATGACTTTCCTGTATTATTTTCCCCATCGAAGAACATGTGCTTCTTCAAAAGAGGCAAAGATCTTTACTAGTACTTTCAATTAACTACTGCTTCGTGTCCTGGTTACAGCCATCTACTGCCAAGTTGCTGTTTAGGCAACAGTTAATTATCAGCTGTCTGGAATAGCTCACCGTAAACATATTACAGTGTTTCATCACTCATGTTTTATTTAATTTCACTTGTCATCAAGGTCCTTGATTGGAGCTTTGTGATTGAGTCTGAAAGAGGTGATTTTTACTCCTGTTGAAAACGGCGTGTCATTCATTTCATGCTCTGTGCCAACGGCAAGGATGATCCTCTCTCCCCCAAGGGGGCAAGGTCTGGTGCTCTCCATGGCAGCTTTGAGGAACTGGGCCATTTATTCTAATCTTGACACTATGGCAGGAGCCTAAATGAGAGACACATGGCTGCGTTTGGGTGGTATAATCTGTCTTCAGTTAATAGTGACATTTGCAGTTTGGGATCAGTAATGAGAAGACCCTAGGACACTGCCCAAACTTCAGATGTGAAGAATTAGTGAGCTCCCACATAGGATTTGTGGACAATGAAGAAAAGTTCAAAGAGGAGATACAGTTTTCCATGGAGATGTTTGTGTTTCGCCGGATGCTCTGGCAGTGATACAGACTGCTTGCTCATATGCAACACACAGCAACATGTGCAGACACTGAGCCGCACAGAGGGCTCTCCTCAACACACTGGGTTTAGCCCTCCTGGTCAGCCCCCTAGACAAGCCAGTGGAATAACCTGGAACAAGCACCAGCTCTGATACTTCAGTGAGTGGAGACAGAGGTAAGGAAGGTCCTCCACTGTGAGGTGTGTCAGGCAGAAAAAAACACTCCACCATGCCCCTGTTTCTCTCTAACAGGGACAAGGTGTGTGCAAAATATGCTTCCTCCAGTAGGAGACCTCACCCCTAACACCTTCTTGTTCAATGCCTGCGGGCTGCTTTCCCAGACAGAAAGGGCATCTTTTACTCCCGACTATAAGAAGGAGCTCAGAAAGGAACTTCTCACTTGAAGAGCTTGCCCGTCCCCTGAGGCTCTTCAGTATAGTTGGAGTGTGTCCATCATCAGTGGGAATAAATAAATAAACAAAAGCATCATAAAGTCAGTAAATATTCTGTGTCCTTAAAACATGACTTTGCCCAACGTTTTTGTGTCTAATATATTCCCCTTACTCAAATATTAGGCATCAGCAGTCAACATTATTTGGAGCTGATTTTAACTTTCTAAAGTATTGGAAACAACCCTTAGCTACTTAGCCCTGGATTATCTGCCTTTGTACATTGGAGAGAAAGAAAGGAAAAACTTTAAGTGCAAAGCAGTTAATAAGAGGACTTCTTATTATCAAAGAAAAAGCAGGACATTGATAATAACCATGTCTTTCATTTGTCAACCTACAATTTTGTAATTAAGAATCCATAAAAGAAATTATTCTATTGAACAGCAAGGGATATCAGTTGTCCTAAATGAACTGAACAACTATTAGTACTAAGTAAAGGTGGGAGAGGGAGAGAAAGTGAGTTAGTCATGATTTTTGTCTTTAAGTGTACTTTAGTAATAGATGCTTCATGAAATATTGGCATAGTTACAAAACACCACAAGTAGAAAAATGATCAAAGGGCTACAGAAGAATGCAAAAGGGAGTATACAGTATTGCTGTAAGTATACACATGTTCCAAATATGTGTATTGGAATAACTGCAAAACTTATTGAAAAAGACTAATAGTTTTTATAGCTAAGTACTATACCTCCTGCTAAATGGTTCTGGGCAAGTTGTCTGGGGGAGAAATCAATACAAATGCTGACACCGAAGTTGATTATAAGTTTCACGAGGGCAAAAAGGCTGCAGCTTTACTCACTGCTATGTCCCCATTTTGAGTGCCATGTTCAGCCCTCAAGGCAAAATGACAACATAGAGTTATTTGAAGAGAAATTGCTTAGGAAGAGGGAAAGATATAAGGTGCAAGAAAAACTGTGAGAGAGATCCCAAAGCAATGTAGGGGTGGTCTGACAGTCATAAGATGCCGTGCCAAGGATAGGAGAAGATAAACTTGGCCACACGTGAAAGCTGGGTGGAGGCCAGAGAGGTTGGTCAGGGCAGGGACCCAGCCAAAGAAGCTAGATTCTTTTTCACCCCTCTTTTTAGCCCAAAGTTCTTGGTGCTGAAGAAGGCACGCCCTATGCCTGAGATGGAGGCAGATTTTGTCAAGAGGGGAAATCAGATTCTAATTAAGGTGAAAAGTGTGTAGAATGCATCCATGGAAGTTCTTAATAAGTAAGGATCCAGAGCCAGAGCTATTGGTGGAAGTTGACAAAGGCAAGGCTGGCTAGGGGAGTGGAGGGGCCGAGTAGGAGCTGGTGTGAGTGTGGCAGAATACGGGTGCCTGCCGGGGCGTGACTGGGTATTGTGCAACGTACCTACAGTGGAGGAAGGGTACTGCTATGGGGAGGACCACAGCCAGGGAGAGAGGCTTGAATGGAGCTGGCCATTAGCCGCAGGGTTCCATTGGAGGAAAGTTGCTCTGATTATCTGTCCCTGTCAATCCCAGGAAGGGAAAGGACAGCCACAGCCCCAATCAAGTCTCTGCTCCTAGAAGCTAAGGAAGTAGGATGTTGTTCTGTAATGTCTGTGTTACTTTGCAAACCTTCCTCTGACTTAGCCTTGGAAGTCATGCATCACTTCAACAACCTTCTGGTTATATGGAGGTGTCTAAGTTCAACCCAGATTCGTGGAAAGGAAAATACACTGTATTTCTTGAAAGACAAACAGCAAGATCACATTGCAAAATATGATGGTGGCCACTTTGGAACGTGAGAACTGCCACACACCCTTATTATAGCCAAAGTAGAACTTTTTTTTTCCAGTCCCCTGACCTCCATAAGTAAATAAAACCACCTCTACCCAACTACCCAAAGCTCCAAATCTAAGGGTAATCCTTGTTTCCTTTCTTTCCTCTGCTCTCCACATTTAATGCATCATCACCAAGCCCTTTAAACTCTACTTCCAAAACAACTCTCAAAAATATTCACCTCTCTACATCTCTGTTGCAACCACCCTGGCATAAGCCACCAACATCTTTCACTTAAACCACTACTATAGCCCGGAGATGATCTCCTTGCTTCCGTTTTTGATCCCTGCAATATATGGTTTATACACAGACAGATTAATATATTTAATATCCATACATTAGATCATACCACTGTGCTTAAAAACCTGTTTCGGCTCTCAGAGCAGTTGAGATAAAATCTAGGTGCCTTCCTCTGGCTCACAGAGCCTTCTATGGTCTAACCCCTGGTCTTCACCACCCTCTGCTGGTCCCCACTTGACTTCTTGTCTACTCTGTCTCACATTCATTTCCTTTCAGTTTTTCAAACACCCTTGGGGCCTGTATCTTCTCCGTTTCATCTTCTTGGACTACCCCGTGCATTTTGCATGTTGTCGTCTAAGAGTAAGTTTAAATGTCACTTCCTATTGGCCCTTCCAACCTTTTCATGTAAAAGTAGTCTTCAGGTCATTGTCAGCTCCCTACTTTAATTCACTAATTCAAACTAAGTAAGATGTCGGGATGTGACAGGTAACTTTCTGGGCCATGATAGCAAAAAAAATGAGGTTGTGGTTTTATTTATAACTGTTTTACATTTCCATAATTAGTTGTTTCTTTATTATCAGACATTTCCCCTGGTCCTCCTAAAATGGCAGCTCCCTAGGAGCAGTTCTGCTGAACAATTCCTGGAAAAACTGCTGTCACATGGTCAGAGTAAAGTATTTGCTGAATGATTTAGTGCCTGCACATGCTTGGTAACTTAATTCAGTACACAGGAAGTGATCGATACATTACTTTTGTAATCATAATCATTTCATTTATCTCAGTGTCTTCATTTGCTAATAAACTAACTGGGCCAGAATGGGCAAATCATTTGCCCAGCAACACAACGGCAGTTGAGGACAGCATTGCAACTAAGCATAATTGCTAAAATCGGGAGTCCTATTATATCCCTAATGCTTATATCCTAACACCAGGCACATGCTGTGCACATAGAGTACTCAGTAAAAGTTTTTGAGAAGTAAAGTCTTGCTAAATTGTCAGTGTGCTTGACAGCCAACCCTAAGCAAGAATCAATGCATATGTATCATAGTTCGGGAAAGAACATAAAAAAGAAGCAGCTCTTAAAACTGGGAGAAATGATACCGATGGCTGACAGTAACAATGAATGGTTTTCCTGATTTGAACTCAAGTTTCTCACGCCTCTGGGAATACACGGAAGTGGCCCGTTCAGCATTTGCACCCCGGGATTAACATCTGGGGGAATGTGGCAGTAGAAAAAGGCAAAATGGATGAATCCCTGGATTGTTCTCACTGACATTCAATGATATGTTTCCTTGGATGATTCCAGTTCACAGGTGCACTGGCCACACACTAATTGAAAGAATTATTTTCTTAACATTCGGTGTCATCTGCAAAGGCTTTTGTGAAGAGCCTATTTGTTTCGACCAGCTGCTAGGGGCTGTTTTTATTAATTTTTAAAAAAAATCAAACAATGCCGAAGCAGGAGAGTGTTTGTAATATTTCCCCCCCCTCCACATTTTTCTGGGGAGGAATACATGAAAAACAACCTACAGTTCTATGAGGCTAAGGCTTTTGAAGACCAAAGAATTGGGTTTTGTAAAACAGTAACAACAAAAACATATCCTTTTCCTCTCTATTTTTATCCTCGCCCCAAGATAAGCTGTCTTGTATACAGCATGTCTGGGGGACACCTGCTGGGTCAGAGAAGGCCTATAGGGAGTTGATACTCTCATTCTGCCTAGTAGAGTTAATCCCAGATTTCCACTGTGGGTGCTCCTTAAACAAGAGAAAACGCCCCAGGTCCCAGGATGTCTGTCATTTTGGGTGGCTGCCTGATCCATCACTAAGGACCTGGTCCTAATCTCCTTACAGAGTCAAATCTCTAATATTTCTACACTTTCAAATTTTCCCAAGGCAGTCTGCAAACCACTCTGAACTGAAATGTTGCTGCAACACTCTACTATGTTACTTTCTCCTAATTTTTTTGTTTGCTCTCCCTTTTTGATTTTGAGTTCATCGAAGTGGCAAGTGTGGGGATTATGAGAGAGAAATATGGAACGGGGAAGGCAGAAGAGGGTAAGGGGAGATAAATGGTGATGGAAGGAGACTTGACTTGGGGTGGTGAACACGCAGTACAATATACAGATGATGTGTTGTAGAATTGTACACCTGAAACCTGTATAATTTTATTAACCAATGTTACCCCAATAAATTTATTACTTTTTATAAAAAAGGAAAACACCCTAGAAAGGAGATAAATGAGAGACTGAAGGAAAAGTTCTGCACGCTGTCCCCTTATTATCACAAGGTGAAGCCACAGTCATTTAAAAAAGATCATTAGAATTAAGTTTGAAAGTGATAGACTGTATTTCTAAATAATAAAATAAGATATAGATCAAGATAAAATATTATTTTATAAGGCAGAATTGGGCTTTTGACAATTTTCAATCTTTGGACATATTTAATTTAAAGTCAAAATAGATGCCCCGAGCAGGATTTTTTTTCATTTGTTTTTATTGAATTTGTTGGTGTGACATTGGTTAATAAAGTTGTACAGGTTTCAGGTGTACAGTTCTATAACACATCATCTGTAAATTGCACTGTGTGTTCATGACCCCAAGTCAAGTCTCCTTCCATCACCATCTACCCCCCTTCCCTCTAATAATCATCATACTGTTGTTCGTGTCTATGAGGTTTTATTTTGCTTAATCCCTTCACCTTTTTCACCCAGCTCCTCAAACTCCCTCCCCTCTGACAGCTGTCAGTCTGTTCTCCATATCTATAAGTCTGTTTCTATTTTGTGTGTTAATTTGTTTCATTCATTCGATTCCACATATAAGTGAAATCGTACGGCACTTGCCTTTCTCTGACTGGCTTATTTCACGTAGCATAATATTCTCCAGGTCCATCTAAACTTTTGCAAATGGTAAGATTTATTTATTTTTCCTAGCTGAATAGTATTCCATTGTGTAAATATACACAGCTTTTTTATCCACTCATCTACTGATGGGCACATGAGCTGCTTCCAAATCTTGGCTGTTGTGAATAATGCTGCAATGAGCATAGGTGTGAATATACTTTTTTCAAGTTAGTGTTTTGGGTTTCTTCAGATATATTCCCAGGAGTGGAATTGCTGGGTCAGAAAGCAGTTCCATTTTTAATTTTTTGAGGTAACTCTATACTGCTTTCCATAATGGCTGTATTAATCTGAAATCCCACTTAACAGTTAAAGTTCCTTTAAGAATAAAGTAATATTGTTTATTTGAGATATTTCTTGTTTCTGCAATTAAGCTTGTAGTGCTATGAATTTTACTCTTACAACTGCTTTCTCTGTTTTCCACAGACTTTGGGTTGTTGTGTTCTCATTTTCATTTCTTTATAGGTACCTTTTCATTTCCCCCTTGATTTTGTTGTAACCCATTCATTGTTTAGTAGCATGTTACTTAGCCTTGAGGTCTTTGTATGTTTTTCAGGGTTTTTTTTTCTTGTGATTGATTTCTAGTTTCCTACCATCAGATGCTTGATCTGATACAAATATCCTTAAATTTATTAATACATATTTTGTGTCCTAACATGTACTCTATCCTAGAAAATGTTCCATGTGCCCTTTAAAACAATGTATATTCTTCTGCTTTGGGGGGAAATGTTTTGTAAATATTAAACTCACCTGACCTAGTGTGTCATTTAAGGCTGCTGTTACCTTGTAGATAGATTTTCCCATTTTTCATGTTGTCCCAAAGATCCCTTAAACTATTCTCATTTTTTAAGATTCTTTTTTTCTTTTTGATGCTTTTTTGGGTATTTTCTGCTACTTTGTCTTCCAAATTGCAGATTCAGTCTTCTGTTTCATCCAACCCACTGTTTATTTCTTCTACTATATTCTTCATTTCAGATATCATATTCTTCATTTCGACTGACTGTATTTTATGGTTTCTGTGTTCTTTTTCATGCTATTGTAGTTCTCACTAAGTGCCTTGAGCATCCTTATAACCATTTGGTTTTGAACTCTTCTCTGACAAATTGCTTGACTCCATTTTATTTAGCGCCTTTTCTGGAGAGTTCTCCTGTTCCTTTATTTAGGGCATGTTTCTTTGTTTACTCATTTTGGCTGCCTCTTTGTGTTTGTTTCTATGAATTAGATAGATCTGGTATAACTCCCAGTCTTCACTGAATGGCCTTATGTAGTAGGTGTCCTGTGGGGTACAGTGGTGCCATTTCCTTGATCACCTGAGCTAGGTGCTCCGGGAATATCCCTTGTGTGGGTCACGTGGGCTCTCTTGTCATACTTGCATCTTTTTTTTTTTTTTTTTTTTTGTAATTTTCTGAAGCTGGAAACTGGGAGAGACAGTCAGACAGACTCCCGCATGCGCCAGACCGGGATCCACCCAGCACGCCCACCAGGGGGCGACGCTCTGTCCACCAGGGGGCACTGCTCTGCCCCTCCGGGGCATCGCTCTGTTGCGACCAGAGCCACTCTAGCGCCTGGGGCAGAGGCCAAGGAGCCATCCCCAGCGCCCGGGCCATCCTTGCTCCAATGGAGCCCTGGCTGCGGGAGGGGAAGAGAGAGACAGAGAGGAAGGAGAGGGGGAGGGGTGGAGAAGCAGATGGGTGCTTCTCCTGTGTGCCCTGGCCGGGAATCAAACCCGGGACTTCTGCACGCCAGGCCAACGCTCTACCACTGAGCCAACCGGCCAGGGCCCATACTTGCATCTTGATTGCTATTCATTCACTCATGCCTAGGGTCAACGCTCAGGCTGGCTTACTCTGAGGACTGACCTTCACCACAGTCTGTGAGCTTTTGTGTAGGTGCTGACCACACAAAGTGTAGTTTACCTTAGCAGTGTCTGCTGGCTGCCAACATCTCCCTTTAGATATGCTGCTTGTGAAGCTAATTGGATCTGCTCTGATGCTGTCTAAAGCTGGCCACTGTGTGAGTTGGTTCTGGGCCTCTTGGGACAGACTCTGGTGCACTCCAACATTAGACCCTGCTTGTGACTGACCCTGAGTAACCTGTTTGAAGCTACAAAGTGATCCACAGTTTGTGGCTGCCACTACTAGGTCTGGATGTGTGCAGGAAGGACCAAGCTGCACACCAAGGCCAGCTTTTACCAGCACCAGGCCCAGAAGCAAGTCAGAAAAAGTACCCAGGCATCCAGGAATCCACCTCCACCTACCTCATTCATTGTCTGCTTATTAGGCTTAGCCAATGCAAGAAGAGCCTCTGGCAGTACTCAAGTTGTATGCAGTAGGTTCTCAGTTAATTACCAGGTAAAGGCAAGTGTTGTTGTTCACCAGATTAAATACAAGTTCAAACTCAGTGCCAATGGATTTGAGGCCACTTAGCAAATGTTCTATGGTATACCAAGTCTAGCTGCCACCCACCGGGTGCTATCACACCTTTGTGGTGGGATAGGGTCTCAGAGAGCCATCAGGGTGAGTACAGCAGAGTTTATCAAGCCCAAACAAACCTACATTTGGCTGTGTGAAAGGAGAGCTCTGTACGAGTTGGGTGTGCAAGGGAAAAAATGGCCTACATTCTAGAGCCACAAAACTCAGCCTGTCCCGATTTTTCCAAGAGTCTGATATTAACAGGCAAGGTCACCAGGAGTAAGGAGGGTGGGACTAGTGGATTTCCCATGAGGCATGAGGGAGAGGTGCTGGGAAGGCTTAGGGAAAGGTGGAGAGAGTGGCCTCATCTCAGCCACACAACTCATCCGCTGACAGCCCCGGAGTCTTCCTGCTATACCCAGACTCAGGCAGCTGACACATCAGCAGGGCACAAACTCCACAGGGTGGGACCAGGGAGTTCAGAAGGTGAGGCTATTTTATTCCCCCAAACTGATGCCATTTTGAGGTGTGTGTTCCACACAAGAAAGGTAGTGTCTGCAATATGGGAGAGGGACTCAGCACAGTGATCCTGGTGGGTGTTTCTTTGCTCTCTCCCCAGAGCCACAAATCCCAGTCTCCCTTCACATGACTCTAATCCTTTCCACCCTTCCTCCGCCAGAGACTAGAGTGAGTGGCTGCTGACAAGATTTTGTGTATTGGTCCTTTAAGAGAGTACCCATGTCTCTGGCAGACTGTTGACACTCCCTAGCAGACAAGAGTCCCTGCTGTTTTTCACAGCCAGATGTTATATAGGCACCTCTTCTTAGCTATGGTACTTTGGGTTGAGAGCCTGGCTTGGGGATTAGAATCCACACTCCTTGGGAGTAGTTTCGCAGTTGAGATACTCTTTTGGAACCTCAGTCATTTCAGTGGGTCCAGCCCTTTTTGAGTCTCCAGCCTTCCTATCAGTCTCAATGCAGCTTCTTCTGTTAATCCTTGGTTATAAGACTTCTCTTCAGCTAGTCTTTAATTGGTTGTTCAGGTTGATTACTCTATATTTTAGTTGTAATTCCAGTTTGGTCCTGGGAGGAGGTGCGTACCATCTACCTACTCTGCCACCATCTTGGATCTCTAGAGCAGCGTTTTGCACACACTCCCATGAAATTATAGCAGAGTTACAACAAGGAACTAGAGATGTTAGCACGGTCCTCATTCTTCAGCATGATTTTCTTACCTTTTAATTTCTTTCTTTTTTTACATTAGAATCAGCAGCAAATTAAATGCAAATGATTAGAGAAATGAAACACTTGAACTACAAATTTACACATACCAAATCAGAATAAGAGAAGGTTATAGTCCTCCTGCTGATTGTAAATCACCGGACTTCTAAATATGTATACTCAATGCATTAAAGAGCAACTTAACCTTGCTTGGAGAACTTTGACTTTTGCCATTCCCCACATATGTTTATTCTGCAAACTAAAAACTGCATTTCCATTGGGTTTAATATCAATAAGCCAGCTCTGCTCATGCTTAAGCTACTTGTTGGGAATAAGTCTGGTGGTTTTAAGTGTTACCTAGAGCCTTGTAGATAACTGGAATCCCATATAGGAGAATAGCGTGGAAACAGAATGCCAAATTTTAATTAAAATGTTAGATTGTTTTAAAAGACAAAACATAAAGAACCAATTACATATTCAAAGTGGCAAAGGGGCAAACAACCACCAAACGCCAGTGGGTTTTGCCATCACTCATAGATACTCTCCCAGCAGGCAATCTAACAGCTAGGTTATTGCAAGAAGTGCTATTTGCTCAAATTTAAATGCATCACCAAGTCACCACCCCCATGCTGCCACGTCAACTGAATTTCACATAGTCCTTTACCAGATGTTGGATGTATTAGATAAAATAGGGAAATGGTGCACTTCCACTTTTTAACATTTCTTTGTAATTGCTTCACCTAATGTAGCTTTCAATCACCCCCATCCTTACTGATCTTCCCAGTTCAGAAACAGATGTGCAGTGTCATTGTATACTCACAATTTAATGATTAAAAACAAGGGAACTGAATAGGGCCGGACAGGGTTGAAAGTCACCGTGTAAATATTGGATTCCCCTCTGTGTTCAAAAGAGTTGTGTGGGAAACCCACAGAGGGAAGGTAGAATTAGAGTGAGACTTATAGCTGCCTTTTGCCAAAATTGCTTATATAACGGGAGAATGCAAAAGTCGCTCTTAGTTTAATATATGTTATAAGAACTACAATCCAAGTCATGTATTCCCGTATAAGGAAATGAGGAAGATTCCATTCCCCAAAGAGGAGTAAACATCATGGTTTACTGGTCAGCCTGAACGTTACATAATGTTTTAATCAATAGTTAAAACCCTCATTCTAAAAGATTCAGTTACCTCCAAGAGGAGGCCATGCTCAGAAATGTCCTGTGGAAGCTAAAGCCACAGGGAAGCTGGGGCCTGATGGGTTAGCAGCAGGTGATCCAGATGTGCACATCTGCTGCAACCCACTCCCTCCCCCAGGCGATAGCTGGGCTGCAGTCTGTCACTGGGGACAGCCACACAATGGGGAGGCCGAAGAACAAGGTAAAATGACATTTGGAAGGGTTTTTGAATTATGATGATATTCTTTAAAATTCCCAAGCGCAGTGAAGGGTCTTCAAAGGGATTCTCAACTGCAGGATTTAGTGCTTTGGGCAGACGCCCAGGTACCACAAAATCCCCATGTGTGCACGTCTCCTTTGTTACTCGTGTACACACGCCCTCCCTGACGTCAAAGCCATGTTTTCTCAGCTTCTTAAAAATGTGTGCTTTGCTGGCCACATTCTCCCCTTTTTTGTGTCAGTGAGGTTTCTGCAGAGCTGATGGCACTGTCGCTGCTCCCTCTATAAGGACAGGGAGGATAGTTGTTTCTGTGTCAAACCATATGCTAACCAGACAGAGCTTGTTTGCCTTAGCAACGTTGTGTTTATTTTTTTGTTTCTGTTTGTCTGGCATTTAACCAGAATTGTGTTAAAATGCCCATTCTTTAACCTTGTGAATGAGACATGCTCCCTATTTTCTGACCCCTGGTGGAGAACTGTTCTAAGGATGGTCCTAAAGATAGCTTGGCCCTGTGTGTGGCAGACTTCTCTCCCCTCCTTGAAGAATAAGAAATAGAGGGTGGTGGGAGGATGGAGGCTTACTGCTATTGTACAAGCGATTGGGGTCATCACTGGCTCTTCTGAGATTTAAACAAATCTTCTGAATACTTGACAAAGTTTTGATTGAATTGTAGTCCAAGGAACTTTAAAAAAGCAAAAAGCTAAAGTTGTCGTAACAATTCAATGACCTAGTTTTAGCTATTTGGGGACTTAGTCATTTACAGCAATTCTAAGTAGGATACCAAAGCCTTCATTATCTCTTATAGAGTCTAGTTTGACTTTAGAGCCTAGAAAAAAGGATCTGTGACCAATAGCCTGGTCTGTTCTATGTAATTTATTGGTAAATTGAGATAAGGGCATGGTGTTTGTTACATGCCTGTGATGCATCTTTATTTATTTATTTATGTATTATCTGATTTTAACTCTATGAGGCAGTTGTCCTCATTTCATAGCTGGGAATCCGAGGTAAAGAGAGCTTGTATATATAACACATTCAGTTTCACACAACTAATAATTGATGGAGTCGGAATTTAATCACATATCAGAATGGCTCTAAAAGACATTTGGTACAATATCAGAGTGATGAAAAAGAGTCTCTGACACTATATCTCTACAGAAAGATCTCGTAGCCTCCTGGCTAACCACTGAAAGATCTGGTGGTGTCGTCAGATCACAGATGTCAAGTGGAAAGCAAGTAGCACTGGAAGCATCCGGTGATCCACTCAGTGACTGACTAGTCCACGTTAGTGGCTACTCACATTGTGCCCACACTTCACATCTTACTCCTCAACATTGCATCCCCATTACAGAAAGGTCTGCACTATACCAGATACCCTGTACTCTGCAGGGCCCTTGTTGGCAAAGGGAAGGGAAGAGTCTCTCCTAGAGAGAAGCTTACATTCTAGTGCCATTTCCCCTCACCTTGAAGACTAAGGTAATTAAAAATGCACTTATCTATCCCTGACAGGATAGCTAAGTGGGTTGAAGCCTGACCCAAAGCACAGAGGTTGCCAGTTTGATCCCCGGTCAAGGTACATACAGGAACAGCTTTTTGTTCCTGTCTTTCTTTCCCTTTCTCTCCCTTTCTCTCACCCTTTCACTCAGAAAAAAAAATGCACTTATTTTCAGAATTGAGAATTTAAAGAAACCATCTGCATTCATTGACAAAAGCTCATTCCTTTCTACTTAGCTCAGCTAGTCTTAACAGAGAGTCTATAAAATGATTAGGGTTATTTAGTTATTTTGATGTTGGTCTTTGAGAGTTATGAACAATAAATGGAAATTATATGTTTATTTGAGAAATAGCTTACAGGCTAATGGGAACATCTAGGCCTTTCGTGTGTTTACTAGAATTATAGTGAAATATGCCTTCAAGTCTCTAAAATGGGAAAACTAATAGTTTAAAATAAAAATAAAGTATATAAGGTGTGTTGGGGGGTCTTCCCAGAATAGCACTGATGGTACTGAGGGAGGAGCTAATAAGATAATGTTAAAAAAACCACTGGACAACATTGACACATTGCTTTAGTTAGCACTGGCAGGAAAGCAGCTTAGGGATTATACATCATACTTTAGGAAGGAGGAGATACAAATGATTAACTGAAGATTGCCCCATAATAGTTGTCAGAGTAAGGAATAGAGCCTCAGATCTTTTAGCTTTTAAGGCAGTGACACACCTTAGAACACACTAGTTCAACTTATCCTTGTGAGATAACTATTCCCTAGAAAATTATTCAAAGTTCTGAAAATATGGTTCAATTACTAACACTTCTTCATTTAGATGAGCATGTGCTATATTGTAGGTTTTTAAAGATAAAGAGTAAAGTGACAAGAAAATAAAACTCAGCCAAATTAAATGTATAACAGAGGAAAATGTTTGTGTCTAGACCATCTATGCAATGGTGCAGAATCTACTTGGTTGGCTATAGAAGTTAGATACAGTGATAGATAGAGATACAGCCCTCAAAGAGATTTGTCAATGAGTAGTTAAGAAGTAACAACAACATCTCATTTACAATGAAAACTGCAACCCACTAATAATTTTTAATTTAACCACAGTTTATTTGGTGTCTCATCCTCCCCCATGCTATTGTTTCCCATACTGAAATGAGGGATCTTACATAGAGTCTGCTACTTAGAATTTTCACCAGATTTTTTGATGAAGGAATGGTGCCAAGACACCATGAAGACAATTGGATCCATGGACCAAAATGGTAATTAGAGCTAAATGAAACAAAAAATTGAAGGGTGAATATTTTATTCAGTTCAGCTGTTAAGTCTTAATGCTAAGAAATAGCTTTCCACAAATCTGTAATGGACACCAATTTAATCTCCACTGTTATTAGTTTTTGAAACTCTTATCATGGTGTACCTTGGCGGTCAATCAAACCCAGGATGTTCAGTTTACTAGATTTAACCTGAATTTCTATGGCTTCCCCTCTTCTGCCATTCAAAGCATACAATTAAACCTCTTGGTGAACTGCTGATGACATTTCTCTAAGCTAAATTTGCCTTTGGATACAAAAGAAACATTCCTGGATAATGATATAACATCTCCAGGGAGCCAAAAGGCAAACATGTTGCAGAACATTTTTTTAAATGACAAAATATATTGTTTCAGGATTATATGCAGCAATGTGCTATATCACTAACCAGATATTGGATGCTGGGACTGAAATAACATCCTCTGTGGCCAGAGGGGGTGTGTAGTTAATAGGGATGTCTCTGTGAGACCAGTGGTCTTGATGTCATTGGCCACAAACTATCATTATAGGTAGCTCAGTGAGAAATAGAACTAATTAAAAGATTATATGCTAATATGTATTATTAAAATTCCCTTTTGACAGTTACAGAGAAATAGAAACACTTCTTCAATACTAACCTGAAATATTAAATACATTTAACAAATATTTGATTATATAAAATGCATCTTACACTGAGTAAGGAGATAGGGATATAGTGATCTGTTGAGCGTATAACCTTCCAGGTTACAAAGACATTAATCAGCCACTCAATGCAAATAAACATCAAATTGCACCTGTGATAAGAACTATGAAGTGGATGCATGATTCATAGCTCAGTCCACGTTAGCTGTGTTAGCTTGGATAGCGGCCTAAATTCTTTGGGCATTCGTAAATGGGGTTAATGATGTTCCAGGTCTCAGAGAGTTGTTGTGGGGATTGTATAGGAGAAGATCAATATTAGTGCTCATAACAATGCCTCTCATACTGTGTGCTGTCAATAAATGCTAGCTATTATTATTGCCACTTTTTAAAATTTTTATCAAAGGAGGTCAGCAAAGTCTTTCCTGAGAAAATGAATGCTGGGTGAGAGATCTAAGAATAAGTTGAAGTTAACATAGTAAGGAAGAAAAGGATGAGGTTTCTCTCTGAGGCGGGTGGAAGCCCAGTGGGGAGGAGGGGCTTGTTGGAGGCTGCCCTGTGAGCAGTGAGATGATGTCCACTGAAGCTGGAGAGGTGAATGGCATTCACTATCTTTGTGGGTGTACTTAGCTTATCTAAAATATTTACTTTGAATTTATTTTATTTTTTCATTTATTGTGAAAATCCTAATATTACAATGCTGCGTAGAGCAACTAGAGCATAATTCTGTTTCTGTAACTTCAGAGTGAACCATTTATTTATTCATTTATCTATCATCTAACCATTCAACATTTGTGCCTGTTTGGGATCCAAGCATGGAGCTAGGTGCGAAATTTCCAAAGGTGAATCAAGCATGTGCTGCTGGAATGAGGGAGCTAGAAATATGAACAGTTAAAATAACTCTTAGAGTTACTAAAAAGATCGAAGAACGAATGTCTATGAAGGACAGAGGAAAGATCCACCAATCCGGTAGAGAACTGGGGAAAACTGTAAGGGAGAGATTTTTAGGCTTGAAGAATAAATAGAAGGAGGAAAAAGAGGAAGGTGAGTAGCACAATCGTGAAGAGGAAACAGCATGCAGGAGTGGAGGACGGCCAGTGAAAGCAGCGCTGGGAGAGCCCTCAGAGGCCAGGTGGGCGTGGCTGGCGAGGTCCCGCGGAGGAGGGCTTTCTGAGATTTTATTCTTTGGCAACAAAAGAGCTGAGAAAGGGAGGGGGTGCTCATCACTGGAGCAAACAAGGATCCTTCCATTTTCTTTTTTTTTTTTTAAATCAGGATTTTACACATTTTCTTTTTAATTTTTTATTTATTCATTTTAGAGAGGAGAGGGAGAGACAGAGAGAGAGAGAGAGAGAGAGAGAGAGAGAGAGGAGAGACAGAGAGAGAGGAGGGGGGAGGAGCTGGAAGCATCAGCTCCCATATGTGCCTTGACCAGGCAAGCCCAGGGTTTCGAACCGGAGACCTCAGCATTTCCAGATCAATGCTTTATCCACTGCGCCACCACAGGTCAGGCATCCTTCCATTTTCTGTTTGATTCACAGGGCAAAGAAATATGAATGCACCGATATATGCCATGCTCTACTGCCCATTTATTCCCTGGTTTTGCCATCTAAACTACTTCCTTCCAAGGTAAAGCCGAGGATTGAAATGAACAGATTTTACCCCAGCATTTTTATTAAGTGTGAGAGACTTGGTATCACTGTGGATGGGTAAACCAAAGCAGAGTACAAACGTTAAGGCAGAAAATGTGTAAAATTTAAAAATCGCATGTCTGAAGAGTATTCGATATTATTATTCAATTCTCACCATATAAACCTTCACCCAAAACAAAAGACAAAGCCACATACAAGTGAGAGACTCCACTTTGGTTATAAAAGTAAGATGTATTTCTGTAAAAACACTAAAAGAATAAAAGTATTCAAGGGTATTATATATGCAAATTGAGATTATGGGTGATTTTATTTCTTCTGTTTGTTCTGGAAGATTTTTTAAATCTTCAAAAATATGTATTGATTCTATAGTCAGAATAAACCATCATAACTCAAAGTCATATTAAATAAACATCATCTGTAGTTAAGATAATGTGGAGGGAAACCCTGGGCCCAACTCAGTATGAGCTTTTGGCACTAATTATTTCATAGCTTGTAAATTAATTCATTCCATCAGGTCACCCCTCAACAATTATGTCAAATACAAGATAGACAATTAAGGGAAATAGAAACTATAATCCCAAAATTATTTCACTTACTAGAGTGTCAACACACCATAAATGATGTCTTGAAACTTAGTGACTTTCCCTCTCAGAGAGAAGACATTATTGGCAAAGTAGTGAAATCATGTAATCATAGGGGTCTAAAAGAATATGGAGCCACCTCTCAGTGAAGAGCAAGCAAAGGTAGTCACTTATGAAGGAACAAGCCCTGAGGTGAAATGCAAACATGTCAATTATGACAAGTTTCAGATTATAGAGTGTACTGTACACTTGAAGCAAAAGTGATTTGCTTGGCCAAAAATGGCCACATGAGCATGTCTAAATCCCTAACCTATGGCTCAGTTGTTAACCCTGGAATATAACATGTAGCATCGTGCTCCCTTGAATACCTTGTAAACCCAATTGTTCATGAATTATCATTATTATTTTTAAGAGGTGAGTTGTTTTGGATAAAATAAAAAGGAAGGTCACATCAAAAAAAAAAGAAAAAAAAGAAGAAAGATGAAAGAAAGAAAGAAAGAAAGAAAGAAAGAAAGAAAGAAAGAAAGAAAGAAAGAAAGAAAGAAAGAAAGAAAGGAAGGAAGGAAGAAGAAAGAAAAAAAGAAAGAGAGGGAGCGAGGGGAAGAAAAGAGGGAGTGAGGGAAGGAGGAAGGAAGGAAAGAGGGAATAAAAATCATCAACCTGTAAAAGTACAGACAATAAGACCCTGAGCCATGAACGGAGGAGGAAATTTCAACTCAGGTCTTGTTAACCCTTTCCCTCTACACTGCAGTCCTTGAGTGTAACCAGAGCAGGTCTTCACCTCATTATCAGGCAGCCTTTCTGTCTCCTCCTTTGATCATATCAAAAGTACAGTCTCATTGGTTCAAGAATGGCTTCTCTCTTTACTTAATATTCAACAGCACTATTCATGATTCCCAGATAGATTTAGAGACATTTCCCAAGGGAAAAATAGAAAATTTATGTCTGGCAAGTAATGGTTTCATTGTTACAAGGCAGAGTCAAAATGTTTATTAGAGTGAAAGAATTCATAGCCTAATCAGCTAACTCTTCTTATTAGAAGGACATGGGGTTGTAATTTGGAGTGAAATCATTCCACTGCTCCAAAGGCCAGTTCCAGCTTGTTGACTTTAATGGGGAAGTAGAACACTTGGAAACGTGAAACACAGTGGGTAATATTTATATGAAATCTTCAAGAACTATGGTATTTTGTTCATGTGGAATACTATGGCATTTTGCCTAGATCAGAGAACCAACAGATTAGCACATTAACACTCTTAGGAAACACGCATATAATTTGCTTTGAATGTGGTCTTTGACTTCTAGAAGGAATACCTAATGTTTTTCACATTGTCAGACTACTTTATAAAGCATTTCTGAAAAGTGCTGGTTGCTCAGCAGCTCCTATAGAACAAGTAAGTATGAATGCCACTTTTGACAGAAGTCCACTAGAAGAAGTTTCAAAATATACCCTAGAACTATAAATAATTTTAAAATAGTTCTTAAGTTGGTCTTCAATTACACATTTTAAAATCTTTTTACTTTTCATTTATTGTTGTTAGTGTATAACATAGTGATTAGATATTTATATGCCTTGCAAAGTTATCACTCCCATAAGTCTAGTATCAATTTAGGCATCAAATCTTCTACTGATTGACTAATATTAGGTCCAGGACTCATACATAGTTATCACAATATTATTGACTGTATTTCTTATGCTATACTTTACATTTCCTATAACTGTTTTATAACTGGTAATTTGCACTTCTTAATGTCCTTATACATTTTTTACCCCTCCCTCAACTTTCCTCCTATCTGGTGACAACCAATTTGTTCTTTGTATCTATGAGTTTGTTTCTCTTTTGTTGGTTCTTCTGGTCTTCAATTACACATTTTAAAAATATGTCATATATGTAGGTCATATGACAAGAGTGACTCTAAATAGTATATTCATATCAACTCCCATAATCCTCACAGCATACTAACAAATTATGAACTACCACTATTTTCAATTTAGAGATAAAGCAATGACAACATAGAGAGGTTTTTAAAAACTTGTCACTTTCATTCATTTGGTAAATGGAAAAGCCTTGGTTTGAACCTGAGCAGTCTGACTCCAGACACTGCGGTCTTTACCATTATGCCACACTGACTTTAATCAGGGGTAGGCTGGGAGTACTAATGTTCAAGAAAGAGCCTGTAAACAATTAAAGGTCCTACTTTCCCCTTTCTGTTTCTTTTGTAAGTGGAGAGAGACTGTACTTACTTACCATTTATTTAGGCTCAAGCCGAACATGTTAATAAGCTGCTATACACTGAAGATTATAATTTTGTTTATATACAATGCTTCCACTACTGAGACAAAATATAGTCAATCAATAAGAGATTTAATGCCTAAATTGGTATAAAATTAACTAACAGTTTTGCTTAAAATATGAAAATAAAAATTTTATTATTTCCTTAATCATTCACCATTGGTGTCCTCAATGACTCAAATGCCAGTATAGAGTTAGAGTTTAAAGGATTCACAATAGAGAATTCACTGAATGATGGTGTTGGAAGAAGAACAGAAAGAGGAGGAGAAAAAGAAGAAATGAGAGTGAATTTTTGTATGATAGAAAGCAAAGGTAGAGGGGGAAAACTACAGAGATAGAGCAAAGAAAGCAGCCCTGGGTTTACACCAACCTTCCAACACTAAAGGAACTCCCCTTTTTGGGAAACAAGGCAGGACTAGTAGCCACAGAGATCACTGCCCAGTTTTGGCATCCATGTACGTACCTGGCATCCATGTACGTGGAAGTACATCTACTTCCGGGAGAGAAGATTATTTTACCAGCATTTTCACCGTTCTGCATCCTTGCCCTGCAAGTGGCATTTAGAAAACTTACTTGTACTTTTCCTCCTCATAGACCCAACTGACCCAGATAAAAGAAGTATCCAGAACACCACTATCAATGAGGGTTATGATCCAGGTTAATCAAATGCATTGAGATAGCAGAAGGCAGGTGGAGAGTATTCCTTCCTTAGGGATTTGTATTTCCCTTATTCTCTTTTTCTGATCATCTTTTCCCGAGTCTCCATATTGAGGTCCACACACTGCAAATATGAAATAAACTAAGAATACATGAGAAATCAATATAAGGCCAGCAAACCCAACCACACTGTCTAACAAACTCTGTATTAAAAGCTACAGCCTGAAAGATTGGATTTGTCCCCAGATTTTCCCCCTCTGAAACTTCAACTGATACACTAAAACATTCATTCTGAGTAATAAGAATCAGAGCATTTGGAATACATTTCTCTTCCTCACCCTGCTCCAATTCTCATCTTCATTTGGTCTTTTATAAACACTTATAGTTCATCTGTCTACTATATTTGATTAATTTTTGAGAGTTGTCTGATGAAATGCGGCTCCCTTTTCCAGCTTTATAAATAGTCAGTCAAGGGTTCTGAGAAAATGAGAATCATTGAAGAATTTAGATCAGTCCCTTCAGAGGCTTTGAAAACAAATTCAAGGTGAATGAGAATGAAAGCAGAAAGTCTGGGCAGGAGGCTGTACTGACCAGGTGCAAGGTGGTGAGTCAGTGAGCCCGGACAGTAGTGTACAGATGGGGAAGATAGGACAGATTTAACAAAGTTTGAATATTTGGTTAAAGGAAACAGAGAGTCAGGATGAAGAGAAGAGTCAGGAGCAAAAATAAACTTTCATTCTCCAACAAGATGAGTTTGTGACTGTTGTGAGTAAATCAGATAAAAAGGTTTAGCAGAGTGGCACAAACACAAAATTCATGGAGAAATTTGTGGAGGAGGCATCAGCAGCCTGCAGGGGACTACAGTGATCAGAATAGGAAAGATAATTCCAGGGGAATTCACCATGTGAGCACGTATTAGCTCCAGGACAGAATTCTCAGCAAAAAGATTTAGGGGGGAGGGGGCATAATAACGCGCCAGATACAGTCTATGAATATTCAGCACTGGTCTCCCCTTCTGAGCTCTCTCTTGTGCTGTGGGGCTGACAGCCTAGAAGTCCCATCTCTCCAACTCCCTGACAGTGATGATTCCACTTAGATTATTCTGTAAACAGAAGGCACTTACACAAGAATTAGAAGGCAGAGGAGAAGACCATGAGGCTGCTGCGGGCATGTGCTTGAGCTTCAGTAGGCGGTGAATTTACAGATTTACCAGTAGCTTCTGGGCATTGTCCTGAAATCATCTTCTGTACTGCTACAGGCAGCAGAGTTTATTAGCTGTATTTTACTATGATTTTGTGAAACAACAGTAGCTTCCTGAAACTTTGCTCCACAAAGCAAAAGCTTCCAATTCCCTACCTACATTAATCTCTGTCTGCTCAAAATACTCACAGTAAGGTCTGTCTGCAAGAACAAAGCTTTACTAATGTGGGAAGTTCAGTGTCAGAGGTATAGAGACAGCAGGTTGAGAGTCAGTGACATGTGAAAAATAGTAAAGATGAGGAACATAGACACAACTTTTGTGAGGTGGGGGAGCCTATGAGAAGGAGAGAAGACATTAGTGGCTAAAAGTGAGAGATGGGTCAAAACAATTTGAGTGCGTGTGTATGCATGTGTGTGTGTGTGCGTGTGTGTGTGCTATGATAGAATAGACTTGTGCATGTTTGTAAACTGAGGCAAGAGCCAGTAAGAAAGGAACAAGATAAAGATATATGAAATAGTGATGAGGACTGATAAAGTCAGATACTAGACTAGATGGAAGGAGTCAGGGTTAATGATGGATAGGTTGTCCATAAACAGAGGGAGGGGTATTCTGTTTTTTTAAGATCAGAGCAAGAAAGAGAGTATCAACTGAGAATTTGAAAGGGGTTTCATTTGTCTCAGTAAACTAGGTTCTAAGCGCACAGGATATCTGAGTTTGCCATCTGAAATCCATGTCACTTTCTTTCGATAACCAAATCTAATTTCTCTTGGAGAACCATCTCTTTCCACTCTCAGCCCTATGACTCTAGAGTGGAGCATGAGACCCAGTCCTAACCCAAGCAGAACACTTCAGTCCAGTCTTTAGTGATTGGTCCAAGCATGTGTAGCCACTGAAGCTAATAGAATATGACGAGACATTGCTAAGGCTTCTGATAAAGAGGCAGGTAAGGTTTCCCATTGGGCTTCAAGAGAAGATGTGAGTTATTTTGCTTCCATTGTGGGACGAGTCATTCTGAGAATTAAGTTAAGCCAGAAGGAATGGAGCTGAGGAGAGACTGAGAAAAACCAGGTCCTGGTGATAGAGATCAAGGGCCTGCTCTGAGCTTCATTTGAAGCCAGCTATTTCCCTGGACTTTTCAGTTAGTTTAACCAATAAATTCCACTTTTCCTTAACCCTGTTTGGGCTGGGATTTCTCTCATTTGCTGAAAGAGTCCTAAACCATAAAGCAATGTTGTCTGTTAAAAGTGAAGGGGGTTGGATATATTCAAAAAAATAAAATGAAAAGCAGACTGATAGCATAAACAGCAAAGGGAAGGATTTTAAACAATAATCACCCAGTTAGGCCATAAAACACAGTTCAGTTTGGCTGAACTCAACCATGCTAATGTCAAACCCGAGTCAATAATTTGGTTTTTTAATGTCCTCTATGGCAACTAAAGGAACTGATTTTTTTCATCACTTGCAATTGCCTTTGTGAAGTATGGACCGCCTTTGGCTGTGTTCATATGACACCTAACATCTGGATAAAAATTGAAAAATGTGATGTCAACCATGTGTTTTGTCAAACACAATTACAAACCCCTGGGTAGTTAGAAAATATCTAATAATTGTTTCAGATTTCATCTGAATCATATATATACAGCATTTGTGACTCCAAACTTTCAGAGGTAAGGAACATAATCTCTACACCCACTATTCCTCTGTTTTACAAGTCAGCCCCCAGCCCAACTGTGATGTCATCTTCCCCCCTACTTAATATTTCCCCTATGTAGTGTTTCCTCGATGCAAATGCATCAAAATTTCAGCTCCATGAGCAACTGTTCATGTTGGAGTCGTATGTCTTACATTTCAATTCTGTGTCATATACATGGCAGTAGAGTGTAGGATATTCCAGTTAGAAGGTTAGTGTAGATTTGGAAGGGCAAAACCAAACTTTTTATTTCCCCAAGAATGAAACTGATGTTCAGAAAGGTTAAAGAACTTGTGCAAGGTCCCATTGCTCGTTAGTGGCTAAGCTGAGGCTTGAACCTGTGACTTTTGATGACTTTCACTACATTATGCTATATCTGTCATAATCTGAAAATTTGAATTATATTACTATTTTGCAGTAAGAAACACATTGTTGTTGTGAATATACTTAGAGTCACCCCAGATAGTATTGATCATCCCTAAAATGCTTCCTCTGAAACATCCAAAAGTGTGCAGTCTTCCAAAAAGTTTTTCACAGTATTAACTATCTAAGCACCAGAGCTATCATCTTTGTCTGTCTACCCACAATTCCTAGGATTTTCTGTCCAAACATTTAATGCCAACTCATATGGCCACTAATTTTAAAGGGATTTTTACATGAATTATCTCATACATGTCATTTTCCTTTTATGTCTCTGTAACAATTTTATATACTTGCTATTACCTAGTGGAATGGAATGGAATATAACAATCAAACACATTCACGCAACATGATCTCATTTGTAATAGGCAGGGAAGGCTTATCTTTATTTTGTATAAATATATAAATGAGAAAGCATAAAGCCCTGTCTTCTGGAGTAAGTCTCTGACTTCACAGACAGTAATCTGAGAGTGCAAGGCTATTTGCTCCAGCCTCGGGGGGACCGTGACCCCACGACTTCTTGCTCATTAATTCACTCAATTAGACTTGTGATACAACTAAATATTCTATAACAAAATTTCCATTACTTCACTATGTTTAATCATTATCATCAAATGAAATGTTATGGATTCACATAAACATGCTTCTGAGCTAAGAACTATACAAACAAGCTAAATAATTTATTCTGAATTAATTTCAATTAAAAAAAGGTTTTACCATTTTCCTCATGTTTTATAGTTAGGATCAAAATTATGAGTTAAAATAAGACTTAGAAAGAGACAAGTTTGGCTCAAAAACCTAAAGAAATGAACCAAAAATTTGATAATTTAAGCAGTCAGCATATATTGTGCCCTTTTAAAATCAGGAATGATAAAAGGTGAGGCCAAGAATTTAAAAGAACATGATCTTTTAAAAATGGTAGTGTCTATGGAACTCAATTTTTTTTAAACTGCCAGGAATAATATTCATAGTAATTATTAAGCACCAACAAATATTCACGAAGCACAGTAAATGTAGGGCACACAGAAGGATGAGACACAGCCTTGGCATCTAAGAAGCTTTTGATGAAGCAATTAGTGGAAGATATCAAATATCACCTTGTAAGTAATAAATTATCTGTTTCCCTCATCCTCTAATCTACCACTAAATAAGGTGGTTAGACCTTCCTGGAAGCTTCCTGGGGTCAGTTCCACCTTGTATAAAGGAATGTGTTATTTTTTGTGCTTGTTGTTCAAACCTAAGTCAGTAAATTGAAGTTGGAGATGATAAAATGGTCTTTTATTCTGAGGTCTTGATGTTTACAAAGCTCTTTTATATATATTACTATTTCATGGAAATAAATCAGCAATCCTATAATGTTGGTAGCAAAAAATGTTTCTTTTCATCTTATAGACAAAGAAGCTTAGGCTGAAAGACAAGACCTTTCTTAAAGTATTCAGTAGTGCCTAGATAATTATGACACCATAAAGTTTAATGTACACTTTAAATTTAATTCCAAGGATATTCAACCTAAAGGTCAGAAAAACTGGTTAAAATTTTAGCTTTGCGACTTATTATATGTGTCACAAGGAATGTGTCACTTTTGGTGTCTCTGAGCCCAATTTTTGCATCACTTTCCTTTCTTACATTTTTGTGAATTGCACACAGTATTTTTACTTTTGTTGGTCAGAAGCTAGTCACATTCACAACTACTGCAAGGCAGACTGAAAAGTCAGTTTTTATTCTGAACAGTAACGGACTTAGGTATAAGTTAGGGATTCTATTTCGAGTGAAGAAGGAGGGAATGGGACTTGGACAACAATGTCAGTCTGCTACATTGACCTACCAATACTATTGGTTACTAAAATGTTCACTTGAGATATTATATGTAAAATTGTACACATTATTCTATAATGTAAGGCAGTTTTCTAGAATTATCAGTAAATCTGACTTCAAGTATAGAGAGAAGGGATGTTTTCTTACATAGTGTTATTCCTGGATGTTTCAGATGAATCAAAGTAAGATATGAGAATACGAGGAGAAGCACTTGCAGACTTCTCATCACAGGGAGTCTCTGTAATTGACTATAAGCCATGCCTCCACCCAGCTGTTCCAAGCCAGGGATTTGCAGGTCAAGTTTGCTAAAACAGTCCCATTCCTGGAAGACTTGAGACTCTTCTGACAGATGATTTTGGCTTGAGGACTCAGGGTGGTTTTGCTGAAACTTCCTCAGACTGCTCAGCAGGCCAGCATGGTCCCCCCCTTCTCTTCCTCTCTCCTTCACTTGGGGTCTGGCTCGCATCACATCCTACCAGCCTGTTCCCACCCCTCCTTATTTTCTCGCACTCAGACACTTCCCTTAATAAAATCCTTGCATGTTTAATTCTGTCTTGATATCTGCTTCTTGGAAGACTTGATGAACAAACCATAATATTTTGTAAAGAAATATAACTCGTGGAATTTCTTGATTAAAAAAAAACTTTTTGGCAAAACTTTAACTTTTGCTAAGTAAGCACATCTTTAGGATCATGTTTTTATGTCCATATTAATCTTCAGAAGTTCAAGTTCTCCTCATGGATTACTTTTAATTATGGCAGCAACTAAATACTTTATTATATTCTTTTTAGATACAATGGCAACATTTCACTAAGTTTATCACTGTAGTTATAAATACCCAAGAACAATATATTTAAATTTAAAAATAATATACATATGCATTTAAAGACTCTATTACTAAAGACTCTTTCTATTTAAACTCTTAAGCTCTGTGTTCATTCATTCTTACAACAGATACTGTGTATCTACGAACTATATGCTGGGTACAAAGTTAAATCCTGGAAAGACAGATGAATATGCTTCAAATTTTTCCAATAATGTATTTTTCCCCCAGATTAATTCTTTTTTCAGAAATTCTATTATTTTATACAGAAACACTTATGGGAAAAGCAAGTGTCTGTGAATTCTTTACCCAAGGAGTCAGGAAAATCCAGTGAAAAGTAGGTAGACTCCTGAGGCACTCCAAAGTTTCTGGGGGAGAGATTGTGGTAGACCAGCTCTCTGGCTCCCCTGCACCTCCTAGGACGTACCTAGATGCCAAACCATTTAGAATTAGATGGAAGGAGGTTAAGAACTGGGAGAGGAACAGAGACAGCTGGGATGAGGAACGAGGCCGCCTCAGAGCACTTAGTACTGGAGAGAAATTGAGAGGAAGGGCTTTGGACCTGAGGAATCCTGTGACCTTAGAGTAGTCAAGAAAATATACAGCAGATTGCCTTTGTCTTCAAAAATCAATAGTTGGATGAGGCAAACACCTGAACTAATGAAAACTGGTTCCTCATGGCTTTCTCTTAGGAAATGAAAACAGCTGGCATACATTCATGGTACATACAGATGTCTAGAAAATTAATTAATTTCAAGTTAGCCTTGAGGGTTGCTATGACATCATTGAAGGTGGGGTGGGAGGGGGTGTGGGCACACGTACATTGGGGTATCCACTCTGACAAGTCCTTTCTCCTCTCCAAGAAGCAGCATTCTCACAGATTAGGGCTATGTGGTGCTGGCCTGTGGCTTCAGTTTGGCTTTGTTAACATCTGTCTTGGGGTTGAAAGAGAAACTATGTGAATTCTGTAGCAAGAAGATCGGCAACCACTACACAGCTGGGCTGGGAACTGAGGCGCGTTGGAGGCTGGGAGGCTGAGAGCTCTCTGGGGCTTATTACGAAGCTGGGCATGGAATGGAACTTGAATGTCACCCTCTTCAGCAGGCTAGCCAGACGGAACCTCCTCTTTCCTAAAACTTGAGCAATGTGTGCATCCCTTCTAGCATTTATCTTAATCACCTTGTGAGCTTGTCCTTTCTCTTTTAAAAGACAGCAAGTTTCTTGATGGCAAAATCCACTTGCTTACATTTTTCCCTAGCTCATAGTGGATGCTCATCAGATCTTTGCAAAAATAAAGCGAACGATGGAGAACAGACCGATGGGACAGGCCACAGCAATATCTACATCTACCACCTCTACTTCCTGACCATAAACTTTCTCTTCCTGGCCTTTCTTTCTCTCTCTCTCTCTCTCTCTCTCTCTCTCTCTCTCTCTCTCTCTCTCCCTGAAATCTCCCTTGAAGAGGTTAGAAAATACTTCCAGGCAATCAAATCAAATAGCTAACTTCTCAATCTACCTTCCTTCTGTGTCTCTATAACTCAAAAATTAAGCTTGAGTCTTTGCTGTGGACACCAAAGCAGGGTCCTTGTCCTCCCTAGCAGACCAGGAAAGCACTAGAGGATTTCTTGTGCCCTTGACTTTTGGGCCAACCTAAGCTTTACAGGTTGCAGGACATGTTAATTATGGGTGGAAAAGAGAAAGGAACAAAGAGGGATCCCAGTGACATTTTAGGGTCCATAAGGTGTCTCCAACTCTTTGTCAAATGACTTGAATTTGGCAAATTCCAAAATAGTCTTTGCCAAGAACTTCTCTGCCTTAGTTTCTTAAACCCATGTGAGTTTCATTTACACTTAACTCATCACAAAGCTGTTGTGAAATAGCCATCTGAAGTCCAAGAGGCCGTTAGAAGTATTTTCCTATGCCTTTTCTCCTTTGCCAATGCTGAGCACAATTCCAATGCAAAATCGCTTTATGTTGGATCTAAACTCAGAACTGAAAGAGAACTCTTGTCTTAAAACATTCTTGTCAGCACGTGGACGATTTAAACCTATAGGAAACAGAATTCCTTGATGCTCCTGAAACGTCCTCCAATTTAAGGCTAGTTTTCCCTTTCCGAATTCACGTCACATCAAAAGCAGAAATGTTGAGATATAAATTGAAATTGCAGCGGGCCCCACCTCAACTACCGCAGAAACCCCATGGAGGCCCGTTGCTCCGATGTTTGCTAACAGATAGTTCAGTCTCCAGTCCCGAGGTCAGTTGGAGTCACTTCCCTTCAGTATTGAACTTTTTAAGCCACAAGAGCCTTTGATGTCTCCTAATTTACCCACCAGTCTCCAACATGCAAAGTAGCCCAGCCATCTGCTATAGGAGTCCCGGACTAAAATAAGTCTCCACTTTCCTCATACATAATATAATCCAAATATAAACCAAATTCAAATTGATAGAGTTTATGAGGAAAGGATGTAACAACTGCGGTTTCCAGCTGGCCTTTTGGTGTGGGCATCGTGGTGTTGGTTTTAGTATTGAATACTAGAAAGGAGACACATGAGGGTCAGGGGGCCGAGCACACGAGTGAACCCGAAGGCTCAGGCATCCTGGGGAAAGTAGGCATTGCATGCCAGCGTGGAGAGGAAAGTGAGAAGGGTGCACCCTAGACACTTCGCAGCCAGGCATTCACTCGGGCCCAGTGCTGCCTCAGCGTCCTCGTCTTCCTTCCTGCCAGTGTGCTCCCCAGAACAAAGACTCTTCAGATCCCCGGAGATCAAGACTGGGTCACGCAGGGAGGAGAAGTCCCTCCCAAACAATCCCCTCCTTCACTGCGGTGCTTCCCGCCCCATCCTTTTTTTATTTCCTGCTTATTCTGAAATCATTTTCTTAAGCATTTTTAAACAATATTTGCATTTAATCGTCTGAAAAAATATCCTTTCTAAGCAGCTTCAGAGCTCTTTCAAATACCCCTCCATGAATCTAAACATAACTTAAACCATTTCAAACAACTCCCTCTTGGCTCAGTAAAGTTGCCATGTTTTTTCCACTTATTTTAAACTGTGCAAACAATTAGACATTTTGAAAACGGCATACATCAAGCAAAGCAAGTCAGGTTTTAATTACTTTAAAACATTTATAATCCCTGCTGTCAGAACCAGCCTTTTCCCTTTGGGCACATAACATTCTAGCAATGTCGTGATATCTTTCTGGTTTGACCTAAATATCTATTTACTTTATTGAGTCAGTGCAAGGCCTGATAGGTCAAAAATTAGGTACGGGTGGTTGAAGCGTAAATACCTGCTAGGAGATGCCAAAGTTAAGAGGAATTTTAAAATTAATTGCATCTTTAGAGGTTTGTAACTAAGTTCACATTTGTATTTAAATACCAAATAATCTTCCAATTTTTATGCATAGTTTTCAGTCCTGTAACAAAAACATGATGTCAAGTGCTCATGCTGTGAGCCCTGTGCTAGCTTTCCTTGTTTACATTCACAGCTGTAAACACAGTCCTAGCCCAGCTTGCTTGGAAGCAAATTTCTCATTGTTTTCTGCATTCGCCATGTTGATAAATTTCTAGAATTTTCCTCATAGTCTCATTCTTCCTGCATTGGCCCCTCAATGCCTGAATTTTTCAGGGTCTGACTACACTTTCATTTAGCAAAGTCTCAATGCGGTCTATGGTCTTTATTTTAACCCTTCTTGGGTTTCATAATTTACAACATTGTAAATAAAAAGTTGTGCCAAGGGTATTTATTAAAGGTTATTTATTTGAAAATACCTTATTCACCTCAGCCCTACTCTATGGTGTGTGCATCCCTCCAGCTACTTGGAGGCCATGCACCCTTCCAGACAAGCTCAGCTCTGGCCAACTTCACCAGAACCCCCTGACAACTCCAGAGAAAGGAACTTTAAAACAGAATGTTCAGTTCTCTTAATTACCAAAATGGGGTGGGGGGGATGCCACAAACAGTATTAAAATGGACTTCACTGAATTTGTCAGAAGATTGAAAGAAGGTGTTGAAGTAGAGCTACAAAGGAAAAAAGAGAGGAAGAGATGATGAGCAGAAGGAATTCAAAGAAAAGGAGAGAAAAATATTGAAAAGCAAATATCAGCAATAGACCATTGAATGTATTAAATAGAAACAGGGCAAACAATGTGAATGAAGAGAGAAAATAATTAAATTCAGTCACTTTGCCTGCGTAGAAATGTGGATTCAAGTTTCCCATAGGCACGTTTTTGTTACCAACTAAAACCTTTTTTGAATTATGGAATTAAAACGCATGTACATGAGTGTGCACACACACACACGCACACACACACACACCCCACTCAGAATATGTTGCTCTCCTAAACCAGATACAGTAGCCCCACCTCCACCCCATCCTCCAAGCTCCAGGTCAGATGTGTCACTCCCACCTTGGTACCAGCAGGGATCAGACCAAGGCATTAAGTCACCAACCGCCAAACCACTAAAACCTCTACCATCACTTCACAGACATCACTAAGAGAGTGGTCCCTGGTCTCCCAGCAGTGTCCAGCAGGTGAGAAGACACAGGCATTCTAGAATCTACAGCCCAACTCTGCATGGCTCTTCCCAGAAGTTCCCCAATAAATGTAAAAACCCCGCCGTTTTTGTTGCCTTTCCTATTCCACCCAGGTGGGGTCGTCTGTTAGGGATCCTATGTGGCCTGTGTGGCAACTACTTTGAGCCTCTCTCTCTGTCCCCTGAATTGATTATATCTTTAAAAATAAAGGAGGTAAGTCCCCTTTGCATTGTACTTCACTGACGGCTTGAAGTCCAGTCCACCTTTCAGACTTTATTAAGCCTTTGTGTTTCTAAATCTATCTTTTGATGGAGGATTATTTTTCTTAGATTAATTTTTTGCTTATATCTACTTGTTTCTAAAAAAAATACTTACATATATATATACATTACAAAATTCTACGGGCTCTGAACACAAAAAGAACTGCTTTGTGTATGAGGAGTATCTTTAGGGCTGAGGGAAATGTATGTATGTAATTACCTAATTTTTAAGACAGAATGATGCAGCCAAACAGGCAAAGGACAGACAAGACAGGTCTTTCTTCTTTGAGGCATTGGAGGCATTCCTTAATTTTTGCTGCACTTTGCAAATGCAAAGAGCCCAAACAAAACTCCAAAAAGTATAAGGACACTTCTGTTTACTGTTACACAGAATGAAAATTAATGTTTGCAACATTCATATGAACAACAGAAGATTTTGAAATAACTTTGAAACTAAAAAATCAATAAATAATGCTTACTTACTTGAATATGTTTTAGCACATTTAAAATAATTAGACATTTTGTATAACATGTTAACCACAGAATCCTGTTCCCTGATTATCCTGTATGAAGGAAAAGAGCTACACAAAGTGTTAAAATTAACAGAGAGATGAAACTCTAAGTAGGGCAGCCTAACAAAAATAACTTTCACTTTTTTTTTTTTTGGAAGGGAAATTGAGTGAAAAATAATAAAAAGAAAGCAAACTGGAAGGTTGGAAAAAGGCAGAAGGGAGCCATAGTGACAAACGAAAGTGGATGGAAACCACAGGTGGGATGGCAGCGGGCCCCTCGCTGGCCGCCTGCGGGCCACAGGCCCTCTCTCGTGAAAGTGCAGGTGCACACAACATCTTGCAAACCGTGTCAAGGAGTTCATAGACCCCCTCAGAGTCTCTTATAGCAGCATGTAGTAAATAATAACATAGACATCTTTGAAGCCTACAATGGTGTTTAATCAATATATTTGGGAAACAGGAAACTGGTGAAGAAGACAACTGTGTCATTCAAAACAAAATAACTACCAAAGATTATTTTGCTTCAATGAAGGGAGATGAGCCCATTTTATTTATTTATTTATTTATTTATTTATTTATTTATTTATTTTGGAGAGAGGAAGGAAAGGAGAAAAAGAGAGAAACATCGATTTGCTGCTCTACTTATTTCTACATTCACTGGTTGATTCTTTCTAAGCCCTGACCAGGGAGGGAACCTGCAACCTCAGCATATGGGGATTGACACGCTAACCAACTGAGGGGCCCAACCAGAGCCTAAGCTGGCTATTAAATAAGAAATTTTATTACTATTATTTTTTCTGCATCTATTATGAACTTTGGGAAAATTATTTCTTTCATTCTATGAGGTTTAGATAAGTAATTTCACATTTCATTTTAAGTCCTGAATCAGAAAATATTTCTTGTACATCCAGCACTAATAGAGGTCGTCAAATATCAATGAAATATTTAGATACAGAGATTGATTTTTTATTATTTTTAATTTATTTTTGTATATGTTTATTTTTATTGATTGATTTCAGCATGAGAGGAAGGGGGAGAGAGAGAGAGACAGGAACATCGAGCTCTTCCAGTCTGTAAACTCATCCAGGATTGAACCGCAACCTCTACGCTTTGGGACAATGCTCTAACCAACTGAACTATCCAGGAAGGGTGAGAGATTGATTTTTTTAAATGGATTTCTCTAAATAACATGAACATGAAAACATACATGACACAGTTCAGTGTGGACCTAAGAGCCTTTGTTTTAACTATTAAAAGAAATTTGCCTTCTGAAATTTTTCTCACTTAAAAACCACATTGTGAGAATAGGTTAAAGATGCAGGAATCAGTCGGTACTCAGAAATTCACAAAAGTGACGTATAAACATGAAATTTTATTTTTTAATTGAATTTACTGGGATATCAATTCGGTTGTGAAGCTCAAAGAACATTCTCTGCACACTGCATCCTGTGCTCATCACCCCAAGCAAAGTCTCTTTTGTCCCCATTCCCACCTCCTTTGCCCACCTCCACCCCCATACCCCCTTTCTCTCTGGCTATCATCACACTGTTGTCTGTGTCTATGTACATTTATGTGTACATATGTGGTTTTTGTTTTTGCTTCATCACTTCACCTTCCACTGTCCAGTTCCCTAATCTCCCTCCTTTCTGACAGCTTTCAGTCTGTTTCATGTATCCATGTTTCTGTTTCTATTTTATTGTTTAATTTGTTCATTAGATTCCACATATGAGTGAAACTATATGGTATTTGTCTTTCTCTGACTGTTTTATTTCACTTAGTATTAATAATCTCCAAGTCCATCCATGCTGTCACAAAAGGTAAGATTTCTGTTTTTTTTTCTTTTTTTATGACTGAGCAATATTCCATTGTGTAAATGTACCACTACTTTTTTTATCCACTCATCTACTGATGAGCATTTGAACTGCTTCTAGATCTTGGCTATTGTAAGTAATGGTACAATGAACATAGAAGTGCATATAGTCTTTTGAATTAGTGTTTTGGGGTTGTTAGGATATATTCCCAGAAGCGGGATGGCTGGGTCAAAAGGCAGTTCCAGTTTTAATTTTTTGAGGGGTTATACTGTTTTTCACAATGGCTGCACCCAATCTTCATTCTCACCAACAGTATATGCAGGTTCCCTTTTCTCCACATCCTCGCCAGCACTTGTTCATTAAATTACTGATGATAGCCATTCTGACAGGTGTGAGGTGATATCTCATTGTGATTTTAATTTGCATTTCTCTGATGATTGGTGATCTTGAGCATTTTTTCATACAAGTATTGGCCATCTGTATGCCCTCTTTGGAGAAGTGTTGATTCAGATCCTTTGCCCATTTTTTAGTTGGAATTTTGTCTTCCTGATGTTGAACTGTACAAATTCTTTATATATTTTCGAAATCAATCCCTTATTAGATGTATCACTGGTAAATATGTTCTTCCATTCAGTGGGTTTTCTCTTTATTTTTTAATCATTTCTTTTGCTGTACAAAAGCTTTTAGTTTGATATAGTTCCATTTGTTATTTTTTTCTGCTGTTTCCCTTGCCTGAAAAGATATATCAGCAAAAATATTGTTATGAGAGATGTCTGAGATTTTACTGCCCATTATAAACATGACATTTCAAAGATCTGAACAAAAACTCCATGTTGGCAGCCCAGGGGATGGCTTTGCTCACTTTCTCTCGTACAGAGCAGAAACATTTCATATTTCATCGTTTCTGAATTTCCTCAGGAGTTCTGAAGGAGCATCTCAGGTCAGCGGAAATGAAGGTGCCAACAGTTCACATCTGAAAATTTTAAAGAATCTGGATTCTGTGGAGAGAATGACTTCTCCAGGGACTCGATTCCTTTTGCTGTATTTTCTCTGTGGTTGAACCCAGGTCTTCTTTATTTTTTGTTGTTTGTCCATTCCTCATTGTCACCCTTGTTGGTGTGAGTCTGGCCAGTGTCTTCCAGCATCAGGTCTTTTTGACCTCTGACTGCCAGTGCATCGACTACATTAACTAAGAGCAGACATATAATCAACTGAGCTACCTAACCAGAGCCCGAGCCAGCTAGGAAATCAAAATTTGCGCTAAAACCGAACATCAATAGTCCTTTATTTCATTTAATTTTCCTGAGAGATATTCTATTGAGGATAGGGCTGTTCTTTAACGTTTTTAAATGTGGACATCATTTTACTTTTTTTTTATGTTTCTAACTCAATAATTTCATGTGGTCATAAAAAATAATTTGTGTTTAAGTGCTCTCCAAGGATTCTGTTCCAAGAGCTGCTATTCTTTTCATTTGGCCTAGAGCCTTGGTGACATTTCCCTGCTAAGGGGCTCCCAGGGTTCCATCTGGATCACTTGCGTCTCTGGCTCATTTGCGTTTACTTTACATCTTGTCAGTTCCTAGCTTCAGTGTTGCTGTGTTGGAGATGGAGCGAGATGCCAAGTTTACTGGGGAGGTTGAGACGTCAACATTTCCGACCCTTGTGCCAGAGAGGGCTACCTTTTTCAGAAATACATTCCAGTGAGAGTAAACCAAACTATGGAAAATGTTCAGCCTCACTTGTTACTAAGGAATTGTAAGTCAAACTAACAATGAGGTAGTAGTACTCTACAGCATGTTTTAAAAGTAAAACACAACGCTATTTACAAGGGCTGGTGGCATTGTTCTGTACTAAAATCCTCGTCAAATTTTAGTAATACATAGAAGAATGCTAAAGATATTTATTCCTTTTGACCCAGCAGTTCCATCTTCGGGAAAACTTAGAAAGAGTGGGAAGGTAGAAATGATATATGCCAAATTGTTTCCAGCAGCATCATTTATACTAATGAAAACAAGAAACAGCCTAAACAATCAACAATAAAAATTTGGTTATCTAATTATGGTTAGTCCATAGGGGACATTGTGGACTAGGTTGTGCATAATTCTACCCCCATTCCCACTCCATAACAGAGTGTGTATGTGTGTGTGTATGTGTGTGTGAGATTGGCTTGTGAATGATAATATGACTCAATTTTGGCTTCTAAAGATGAGAGAAAAAGTTTCTCAGGCATTTAAGGGAAAGGAATCTTACAGAAACAAGAAGAAGCAATTTTTCTCCTAACTTTGGGCACTGTGTTGGATGTGGCCCCTGGAACTGGTGCAGCCACCTTTGGACACACCTGAGGGGGCTGTCAACATTGAGAAGCACATGCAAAAAGTGGAAAATCCCCGGTCTTGATGACCACATTGAACTGCTAAATCAATCCACCCAGAACCTCAACTTCCATTATAAGTGAAATAATCCATATTTGTGAAATATTAAATTTTATTGTAACTTAAACCATTTGAGTTTTCTGTTACTCAAATCTAATAGAATCAAAATTAATTTAATTTTGTATATCCATTATTACAGTGATAACTAATGTAAACTTATGGCAAGTATAATATTAGTCAATAATCTTAAATAAGAAAGTAAAATCCCCCCCCCAGATACATCCAATATAATTATACTGATAACTACATAAAAATCAGGAATACAGCAATACAAATGCATCATGAATAATATTAATAGAAACAGTTCTAAGTTAAAGAAATGAGGAATAAATTGTAATATAGTTTAAGGTTTTTAACTAATATTTTGTGTTACCTTCTACAATTTTTCTTCACATTATTTCTAAAAATGGTTAGCAACTAAAGATTAAAGGACACATCTTACTTATCCTAATTTAAAATATAGTTGCTAGAATATTTTTAGTTTTATCTAAACCAGGATGGGTTAGATTGTGTTGCACTAATAAACAACCCAGAAGCCTCAAAGTTTTTTTGTTGTTGTTCACCATATACTTTATTCACAAAATGTAGATACATTTTTTAAAGATGCCGATTAGCATAGGGTAGGTGCTCTGTAAGTATTTGTTAAGGAATTAATGGTATGTTTTATTTTGTTATTTATTTTAAAATTTTTATTGATTTTAATTTATTGTGTATACATAGATTCAAGTGTCCCACCGAATAAATCTCTCACCCTCACCCTCACATCCCCTCAACATTTCCCATCCCCCCCTTCCCCCTTCCCTTCAGGATTTGCAGTCCTGCTCTCTATAACACTGTTATGTATATATGATTTCACTAATCTCTTTCCCTTCTCTGATCCCATCCTGTCATCTCTTTTCCCTCTGATCACTTTCCCTCTGGTCCCTTTGATCCCACCTCTGCCTCTATTCGGTTCCTCAGTTCACATTGTTCATTAGATTCCTCAAATGAGTGAGGTCATATAATATTCTTTTTTTCTCTGCCTGGCTTATTTCACTTGGCATAATAGTTTCCAGGTCCATTCATGTTGTCACAAAAGGTAAGATTTCCTTCTTTTTCACAGTTGTGTAGTATTCCATTGTGTATATGTACCACTGCTTTTTAATCCACTCATCCACTGATGAGCACTTGGGCTGCTTCCAGATCTTGGCTATTGTAAACAATGCTGCAATAAACATGGGGGTGCATTTCTTCTTTTGAATCAGTGATTTGGTATTCTTAGGATATATTCTTAAAAGTGGGATAGCTGAGACAAAAGGCAGTTCTAATTTTAATTTTTGAGGAATCTCCATACTGTTTTCCACAGTGGCTGCAAAAGTCTGCATTGCTACCAGCTGTGCAGGAGGGTTCCCTTTTCTCCACACCCTCACCAGCACTTACTATGTGTTGTTCTGTTAATGATCGCCATTCTGACAGATGTGAAGTGGTATCTCATTGTGGTTTTAATTTGTATTTCTCTAATGATTAGTGATGTTGAACATTTTTTCATCTGCCTATTGGCCATCTGTATGTCCTCTTTGGAGAAGTGTCTATTCATTTCTTCTGCCCATTTTTGATTGGATTGTTTGTCTTCCTAGTACTGGGTTCTACAAGTTCTTTATAAATTTTGTTTATTAACCCCTTATCAGATGTATTGTAGAATACGTTCTGCCATTGTGTGGTTTGTCTTTTTATTTTGTTCATATTGTGTTTAGCTGTAAAAAAGCTTTTTAGTTTGATATAGTCCCATTTGTTCATCCTGTCTTTTATTTCACTTGCCCATGGAGATAAATAAGCAAATATATTACTGTGAGAGATGTCGGGGAGCTTACTGCTTATGTTTTCTTCCAAGATGATATGGTTTCATGACTTACATTTAAGTCTTTTATTCATTTTGAGTTTATTTTTTTGAATGGTTTAAGTTGGTGGTCTAGTTTCATTTTTTTTGCAAGTACCTGTACAATTTTCCCAACATCATTTGTTAAAGAGACTGTCTTTATTCCTTTGTATGCTCTTATCTCCTTTGTCAAATATCAGTTGTCCATAAAAGTGTGGGTTTATTTCTGGGTTCTCTGTTCTGTTCCATTGATCTATATGCTTGTTCTTATGCCAGTACCAAGCTGTTTCGAGTACAATGGCCTTGTAGTATAACTTGATATCAGGAAGTGTGATACCACCCAATTTATTCTTCTGTTTCAAGATTGCTGAGGCTATTTGTGTTCTTTTTTGGTTCCATATAAATTTTTAAAATATTTGTTCTATATTTTTGAAGTATGTCATTGGTATTTTAATTGGTATTGCATTGAACTTATAGATTGTTTTGAGAAATATAGACATTTTAATGATGTTTATTCTTCCTATTCATGAACACAGTATATGTTTCCACTTGTTTTTATTTTTCTTGATTTCTTTTATCAATGTTTTATAATTTTCTGAGTACAAGTCTTTAACCTCTTTGGTTAAATTTACTCCTAGGTACTTTATTTTTTTGTTGCAATAGTGAAGGAGATTGTTTTCTTAATTTCTCTGTCAGAGAGTTTATGTTGATATATAAAAATGCCTCTGATTTCAAAATATTAATTTTATATCCTGCCACCTTGCCAAATTCATTTATCAGGTCTAGTAGTTTTTTTACTGAGACTTTAGGGTTACCTATGTACAGTATCATATCATCAGCAAATAATGATAGTTTTACTTCTTCTTTTCCAATTTGGAAGCCTTTTATTTCTTCTTCTTGTCTGATTGCTGTGGCTATGACTTTCAGAACTATGTTGAATAAGAATGGTGAAAGAGGCCACCCCTGCCTTGTTCCTGATCTTGAGGGGATTGCTTTTAATTTTTGCCCATTGATTATGATGTTGGCTGTGGGTTCATCATAGATGGCCTTTATCATGTTGAGGTATGTTCCCTGTATTCCCTCTTTGCTGAGAGTTTTGATCATAAATGGGTGCTAACAAATGCTTTTTCTGCATCTATTGACATTATCATGTGATTTTTCTCCTTCCTTTTGTTTATGTGATGAATTACATTGATTGATTTGGAAAAATTGTACTAGCCTTACCTCCCCAGAATAAATCCCACTTGATCATAATGTATTATTTTTTTCATGTATTGTTGGATCCGGTTTGCTAATATTTTGTTGAGGATTTTAGCATCTAAATCAGCAATTCTCAACCTTTGGGTAGTGACCCTGGTGGGGGTCGAACGACCAAAACACAGGGGTCGCCTAAAGCCATCAGAATTACAGGTTGAGAACTGCTGATCTAAATTCATCAGGGATATTGGCCTATAATTTTCTTTCTTTGTAATGTCTTTCCTGGTTTTGGAATGAGCATTATGCTTGCCTCATAAAAGGAACTTGGAAGTTTTTCCTTTTCTTGAATTTTTTCGAATAGCTTGAGAAGGATAGGAGTTAGTTCTTTTTTTAATATTTGGTAGAATTTGCCTGTGAAGCCATCTGGCCCAGGGCTTTTCTTTGTTGGGAGTATTTGATAACTGTTTCAATCTCATTTGTTGTAATCAATCTGTTTAGGTTTTCTGATTCTTCCAGACTGATTTTTGAAAGATTATATGTTTCAAGGCATTTGTCCATTTCACCTAGGTTGTCTAATTTTTTGGCTTACAGTTCATAGTATTTTCTTACAATCTTTTGTATTTCTGCTATGTCAGTTGTTACTTCTCCACTCTCATTTTTAATTTTATTTATTTGAGTCCTCTCTCTGTTTTTCTTGGTGAGTCTGGTTAAAGTTCCATCAATCTTGTTTACCTTTTCAAAGAACCAGCTCTTGGTTTCATTGATCCTCTGTATTGTTTTTTTAGCCTCTACGTTATTTATTTCCACTCTGATTTTTATTATTTCCTTCCTTCTACTTCCTCTGGGCTTTATTTGTTGTTCTTTTTTTAGTTCTTTTAGATGCATGGTTGTTTATTTTAGATTTTCTTGCTTCTTAAGGTATGCCTATAATGCTATGAACTTTCCTCTCAGGACTGCTTTTGCTGTGTCCTATAAATTTTGAGTTTTCTATGTTCATATTCATTTGTTTCAAGGAAATTTTTTATTTCTTCCTTGATCTTGTTGTAAATCCATTTGTTATTTAATAACATGCTATTTAGCCTCCACGTGTTTGAATGTTTTTAGTTTTTCTATTTTAATTGATTTCTAGTTCATGCCATTGTGATCAGAGAAGATGCTTGATATGATTTCAATCTTCTTAAATTTATTCAGACTCATTTTGTGTCCTAAAATGTGGTTTATTCTAGAGGATGAACCATGAGCACTTGAACAGAATGTATATTTTACTGCTGTAGGGTGAAAGATTCTGAAGATATCTATTAAATTCAGATAATCTAGTGTGTCCTTTAAGGCTGCTGTTTCTTTATTAATTTTCTTTCTTGATGATCTATCCCTTGATGTTAGTGGGGTATTGAAATCCCCTACTATAATAGTATTGCTGTTGATCTTGCCCTTTATGTCCATCAAAATCTTTTTTATATATTTAGGTGCTCTTATATTAGGTGCATAGATATTATAATGGTTATATCTTCCTATTTGATTGCTCCCTTTATCATTATGTAGTGACCTTCTTTATCCCTTACTATAGCCTTTGTTTTAAAGTCTGTTTTGTCAATATAAGTATTGCTACCCCTGCTTTTTTTTCCATTTTCATTTGCATGAAATATTTTTTTTCATTCCTTCACTTTCAGTCTATGTGTATCTTTTGTTTTGAGGTGGGTCTTTTGTAGACAGCATATGTATAGGTCCTGTTTTATTATTCATGCAGCTACCCTATGTCTTTTGATTGGATCAGTTAATCTATTTACATTTAAGGTTATTATAGATATGTAGTTGTTTATTGCCATTTTATTCTTTAAGTCTACATTCCTCTTTTTCAAGATATTTTCCCTTTGTTCTGTTTACAACAGGCCCCTTAACATTTCTTGCAGCATTGGTTTGGTTGTAATGAATTCCTTGAGTTTTTGTTTTTTGTATTTTTTTTTTTGTCTAGGAAGCTTCTTATTTTTCCTTCAGTTTTAAATGATAGCATTGCTGGATAAAGAAGTTTTGGTTGTAGGCTTTTGTTTTGCATTACTTTGAATATTTCTTGCCATTCCCTTATGGCCTCAAGTGTTTCTGTTGAAAACTTGGATGTCATCCTTATGGAGCTCTTTTGTATGTGATTGACAGCTTTTCTCTTGCAGCTTATAGTATACTTTCTTTATCTCTTAACTTTGGTAGTTTAATTATGATGTATCTTGGTGTAGGTATCTTTGGGTTCCTCTTTAATGGGATTCTTTGTGCTTCTTGAACTTGTGTCATTTTTTTCTTCATTAATTTAGGGAAGTTGTTGGCTATGATTTCTTCAATCAGGTTCTCTATCCCTTGTTCTTTCTCTCCTCCTTCAGGAACCTTTATGATGTGGATGTTGTTTCTCTTCATGTTGTCACAGAGCTCTCTTAGAGTTTACTCAGACTTTTTGATCCTCTTTTCTTCTTGCTGTTCTGCTTCTGTGCTTCCGTTTATCTTGTCCTCTAAATCTCTGATTAGATCCTCTGCTTCATCCAGCCTGCTTTTAATTTCTTCTTGTGTAGTCTAAATTTCTAATATTGTATTTGTCATTTCTGTCTGATTCTTTTTTATGATTTCAATGTCATTATTTAGGTGCACATTATGTCTATCCATTGTTGCTGCAAGATCCTTGAGCATCCTAACAATCATTATTTTAAACTATTCATTCTTCATCTTGGTTATTTCCATCTCACTCAGTTCTTTTCCTTGGGATTTCTCTTGTTGATTCATTTGAATTGCATTTCTCTGTCTTCCCATCTTGTCTGTTTATAGACTTCTTCGGGTGTGCTGTTTGTGTAGCTAGCTGAGTATAGGGTTGGTGTTGTCTGCCTCTAGCTTCCAGTTGTTTTGTTTCTAGATCTTCTTGGGTTGGCCTAAGCTATTTTTTGTAATCTGCTGTGGGCTACTTGTTGCTGCTACTGCTCTTTTTGCTCTTTGTGTTGGCGTTTTCTATGCCTTAGCTGGGTCAGGTGTGAGGAGCCCTTCATTAAGATACCACTTTAACTAGGGCTGTTAGGTCCTGAACTGATGCTCTTTGTATCTAGCCACTGGATGTGCCGGCCCTGGACCTCCCTGGCTGGAACCTAGCTCAGACTGGTGGGGGTCACTGTTTATGACTGGCCCTTAGCAACCTTCTTGGAGCTACAGGCAATGCAGAATTTGTGGCTGCCTCTCCTGGGTCCAGATGCCCTTGTAAATATCAGCTGCGCTCTTAGGCTGGCTTTTATCTACTCTTGGCCAGTGGGTGTGGCCTCTTTATTCCCAAGGTGTGGTCTGACTGCCGGTCTGCCGTCACCACCTCCTCTGGTGCTCAGGCACAGGTGCACAGGCTCCCAGGCCACAGCACGGCCTCCCCTCGGGCCCCCCCATGGGCTGCTTCACTGGGTTCTGCCCCCCACCACCATGAGCACCACAGCCAAGCCTCAAAATCTTAAAATAACAGAGATACATTTTACTTTTGGCTACAAGTCTAATATGACTGGATGGAACAGTGGGATTATTCTGCTCACCAGTGTGACTCAGGGCCTCAGACTGATGGAGCAGCCACCATTCCAACTGTTGATTGTCACAACAGTTGGAAGTTAAAAAAAAGAGAGAGCATGCAAATTGCATAGTAGATTTTAATGCTTCTGCCCCATTATTTCTACTCACAGTTCATTAGCCAAAATAGGTAACATGACCATGACTAAGTTTAAAGGAGAAGGGAAAGTGCAATTCTCCCACGTACCTGGAAGCTCGAAGTATTTGGCAAACAATCCTAATGACTACCACAGGGTTACAACAAATGGCTGTTGGATGCATAGCACTATTATATATATAAGTGAAAGACTTTTTTTTAAAGCCCTAGAGGTAAGGGAGAGCGCAGGCTAATATGTAGTAAAGCTAGTATGGTAAGACACAGAACAGCTCCTCACAAGTTCTAAATGCATGCTCAACTTCACCCAGCAATTCATTCTGCAGGGTTCATATGGTTACATAAAACATGTGTTTCAAGTCTCAGTATATTATAAATGTAGCAGAGACTTTTATGTCATCCCTAAAGTGCTACTATAAAAGACCACCAGACAAAAAAAATAGATTAATTATTATATAATATCTCCCTCACAAAATCTGCATGTGTCACCAAAAGCAACAAGTGATGAATCTGTCCAATAGGGCATACCTAACACCTCTCTCTCCTCCTTGCTATCTTTCTTCCTGGGTTTTGGAAGTTTTTAGCACTCTAACATTCTGGCCTCAGATCAAGCATAAATTCTGAATTGGGAAACTCTGAATCTACTTAGCAAAGTTCATTCCTCATCTCATTTCTCATTTCTTTCTTCCTCCTTTATGTGACTTTGTTCTCTGAAATTGCACCCTTGATTCCCCAGGTCAAAGCACAACAAGCCTTTCCATTGCCAGACTCTGACCCTTCCAGCTGCCTGTGTTCTTTGGCTGCTTGCTCCAGGAGACTATAAACACCTTTGGGTATCACAGGCTGCTATAAGTCTAAACACTTGACCTGAACACAAGTGCTCTCCTCCCAATCATGGAAAGACCAGGCGGTGTTCCTTCTCAGAACATTCTATCTCTGATGTCTATGAGCAGCATGGCCAGTCCTTGGTCTATGGTGCTGGACTAGCAGCTGAGTTAGATGGGAAGAAATTGATTTTACTGCTCCCTTTTTGGTTTATTCTTTATCGCTGTGTGTGTGTGTATTAATATATTACCCTTTCTAGAGTATATAAACAAAGAATTTTTAGATTACAAGTACCAGAAATCTTCACTTAAACTGAATTAAAAGAAAGGATTTATTTATTGGTTTATAAAACATTCTAGGGCAGGGCTGGTTTGAGGCAAAGCTTAATGCTGAATCCAGGGCTCAAATGATGTCATCAGGATGGGAGTACTTCTTCTCTGCCCACCATTCTCTGCCCACTCTGGCAGCTTTCCCCTCATGAGTATAGAATAGATGCCAACAGCTACAAAGTTCTCATCTAGCTTTCTGCAGACAAAAGACTTAAGCTCCATACTCTGTCCACATCACACACAGACCCTCCTCCCCATCCCAATCAACTCATCAATAATTAGCCTGGAGGATTGGGAGGATTGGATATGTGGGTTGAATGAGGCCAATCAGGCTTGCCTCTGGGGGTGATGGTGATCTCTTCAACCCATGGTGGTAGGCAGGACTGGTAATATCCTGACAAAGAAAATTCATGGTCCATCATTGTAAAAAGAAGATTGAAAGAATACCAATAATGCTGACCTGGGCTCTCCATTTGCCTCTCTCAGACTCTGCTAATTTTCTTTGCACCCTTCAAAATTGGCCCTGCTTTTATTTCAGACTGGAGGGTTAAGGGGAGATGGTCACAGTGTTTAGTAACTGCGATGGCTTCATATGGTGTTCCTTGTAACACCACATTTCTATTTTAATGTGGCACTACTGAAGACTCAATGGTTCAGAAGAAAAAGACGTGACCTAGTGGTCTACACACCTAGTATTGGGTCTCAGCTCAGAGACCTGAGATAACTCACTTCAAGGACTAGGTCTTCTTATTTATAAACGAGGTCTCTCAGGCCCACCATCTCTGGCTGCTGTGAGTTTGTTGTTCTAGGACCCTGGGATAGGGTTGCAAAAGTTACTTGCTCAATGTGAGCACTTAAGTTAGCTGAGAGTCCTGGAAAAAATGGCAGAGGGTGAGGTTCTAAGACTGGGAAGGGTCTACCCTTCAGAGTTAAAGGAAGGGACTACAAAGAGACTTGGAGAAGGAGAATCAAGAAGGCCCCTGAAAGAGTCACTGAAACCAGACAGGAAGAGAGTGTCTGGAGGGTAGGGGTAAAATGGTGGGACAAAGTGAGAATTGAATGTTGCTGGTGCCTTTCCTCAGAATGGACTTAAGGATCTCCTGGGGGTGACGGGGTGGGGTGGGAGCCCAGGCAATGACTGTAGGGAGCTAAAGAGAAGGTGGGTGTTGAATGGAAGCAGTGAATACACATGACACCAGGAAGCTCAGTCTGCTCAACAGCACAGGGAGGCAGGGCAAACAGGAGTGAGGACAACTTTGAGAAACGGGAAGGGAGCTTAGAAACAGCTGTGAAGATACATTAGTGAATCAACAGTATTTGATTTTTTAAAAACTTGCCCAGCAGAGCTGACCAACTGACACAAACTGCACAGACCGCCCTTCCAGAGACATGCTGGAATTGGGTGTCAAGGCAACGAGACAGAAAACTACAGCACACTTCGCAGACTATAAACCAAGTGGATTTTTGTACCCAGTTTGGTCCCTTGGAGCACTCTGAGGACACATTCAGTCCCTTGAGAGCCAGGACCTTGTCATCCATTCCCCTTTAACTCCCTCTTGCTTGGCAAATGTTGTGGGTCCCAGTGGATCTGGACTAAACCAAGAATGGGGGACAAAACTTCCAAAAGAAAGAAATTAAAGGGTGATGAGAATCTCTTCCTCAAGAGGAAACCATTCATTTCTACCCACTCCCACACAGTATAAAAGGAAATGTGGCAAGATTGCAGATGGAATTATAAATTCCTGCCTTAGCCCAAATAAAGCTGGGGCAGAAAATATTATCTCCCTTCTTATGCAAAAAAACCCGGACCATTTGGGAGGAAGCTGGACCCATTGCTGAAACAGTCTGCAAAAGCACATGCCTCTGAATCATCTTTTCTCAAAGGAAAGTGAGAGGCAGAATGGACACTTAATAAGGGGGTGGGGAGGCCACGCTGGGCTGCCACTTCATTTAACCCTCAGCCCCTTGCAGGAGAGCCTGTGGCCAGGCTCCCTGTGCTGCCACCTAGTGGAAGGAGTTGGTAATTCCAAATGCTTGAGAACATCCAGGAAAAGCCAACTTCCTGCTTCCCAAATTAAAAAAAGAAAAAGAAAACAACCAGCAGACTGTCCGGTCCAGAGTATCCGCAACGCAGCAGCAAGCAGCCTCCTGACAGCTGCAAACACATTCCTTGTTAGTCCACTCTGTGGGCCTGTGAGGCCCAGCAACACTATTCCTGCTGAGCGCTGGAGAAGCTCGGCAGGCGCCGGAGGACAGCAGGTGAATCCCCGACCCCGCAGGGACGCGTCCTTTGCTGTGGTTTCAGTCCTGGCAGCAGAACTCTTTCTTTTCCGGATCTGGGCTTTGTTATGCTGTAGCCCTTTCCAGTTCAGTACTCAGTGATGAAACAATCAGTGACCACTCAGTAGGCAAAACACATCCTTGTCCAGTTTGGGAGGAAGAGATGTGACAAGTTAATGAGACACAGCCTAAATCTCCTCCCTCTGTATCTCCTGCTTCTACACAGTCAGTCAAACGCTCACAGGAGGTCAGCCACCGCAAGCAGGGGCCGGCTGACTCTAATTAAGGTAGGCTTCAGTTTGGGTGGGAGACCTGTTTCTGGTTCCATGTCCAGGTGGAAGCTTTCTCCTGTACATCGCTTCCTTGATGAGGTATCTCAAAGGCAAACTGGCCCATTGACTTAATTAGTTATCAGCCAAATATCAGTTTAGAGGTGGCCTGAGCTCCTGGTTTCCAAGGCTACCTCACTGCTGAAGCCGGTTCCATTGCTACTTGTACAGGGCAGAGAAAAAGAATAGACCTCTGCAACTGGTCATTTGGCCTCTCGTGCAAAAGGATTAACAGATGGTTGAAGGACTGGAACCAATGGTTATTAGAATTTCAGGCAGGATCTTTAGATATGTTTTCCCTGCTGAACAGAAATGTTTTATCACTTACTTAAATAATTTCATGAAGACAGCTTTGAGATGACAAACGAAGAAAAAGGCCGTGTGAATTCCACATAATATTGCCAAAGGCAGTACACTATCTATTGTTTTTAAGAAATAACTGAGTTTTTAAAACCTCCATACGATTTATAAATCAAAATAATTTTTCCCTTGAGAACAATCCAGAAAGAGTAAAACAGTCAAAGAACCAAATTTTCAAAAGACCTGTTGGATTTAGAGATTCTATCCAAGAAAATAACTCCCTGGATTACTTAAATGGCCGCACAATTCTTCAAGGCTCAGATGAAAGACACCATCAAAGTAGAGTGTTATTAATAACCCTTGGTGTTCAGCCATCTCCTTCCCCTGCTCTTTTGGGCAAGCATCTGTGTAGTTCTATTTTGTTATTTGATTTCATTATGCAGTTTTCCGACATCTGCTCCCAGGCTCTCTGAGATGACAGTGAATTCTCCTTAGAGAAGACATCACACAAGAAAGGGAAGGCAGAGCAAAATTCCTAAAACCTGATTATCGCGTTAAAGAAGTTCGAGGAACCAAAAGCACTGCTTCTCCTCTAACTATCACTCAACCAGAGGCCAAAGGACCCATTACTGAATTACTCCTTGAACAAACACATAAACAGAATAACCACCCTATAAATAAGATCCTGTTTATTATGCTGAAGCAGACGCTGTGCTCTCTGGTTGTAGCAGACCTTGTCAGTGCATTGCCTCTCATCCCCTATGGTCTCTGCCGTGTTTGCTGGCCACACCTGGTTTGTGTTCACTCTTTGTAGCCAGCATCTGTGTCACTCATCAGAGGGCTGTTCCCAGAATCCCACTTTGCCTACAAGTCAGGGAGCCTGGGAATGATGCCTCTCCCAGGCATCATTAATCAGCGATTGGCAGGTGTGAGGGTGTAAGTATTCCAGCTCCAGTGCCACTGATGGAAGCCTCCCTGAGGGGTAAACTATGTTACCTTCAGAGCCTCTCTGAAGGACTGAGCCAAGTTACTCTAGTGATTTCAATACATGTCCACAAATCTCTTGACACGTCTCACTTCAAAAGATGGAGCCTAATCACCTCCCCTTAAACGTAGGTCAGACTGAGTGACTTTCTTCTAAAGAGTAGAAGATGGCGGCCTAGCGTGCGGAGGACCCGGGTTCGATTTCCGGCCAGGGCACACAGGAGAAGCGCCCATTTGCTTCTCCACCCCCCCTCCTTCCTTTCTGTCTCTCTCTTCCCCTCCCACAGCCAAGGCTCCATTGGAGCAAAGATGGCCCGGGCGCTGGGGATGGCTCTGTGGCCTCTGCCTCAGGCGCTAGAGTGGCTCTGGTCGCAACATGGCGACGCCCAGGATGGGCAGAGCATCGCCCCCTGGTGGGCAGAGCGTCGCCCCTGGTGGGCGTGCCGGGTGGATCCCGGTCCGGCGCATGCGGGACTGTCTGACTGTCTCTCCCTGTTTCCAGCTTCAGAAAAATGAAAAAAAAAAAAAAAAAAAAGAGTAGAAGATGGGGGAAGGGAGGCCAGGTGACATCCATGGTTGAGTCATAAAACGTATGGCTTCTGCTCAGCTCTCTCCCTTAAACTACACACTCACCGAGGCACTCACATTATGAGGACACTCAAGCAGTCCTGGGGGAGGAGGCCTCCCACCAACAGCCAGGATCACCTCAACTGCAATTTGCACGGCTCACTCTGCAAGTGATCCTCACTCCCCAACCACCGATAAGTTTTCTAAGATGCAGCCCCAGGTGATATCTGACTGCAGCCCCTGAGAAACCCTGAGCCAGCGTTGCCCAGCCAAGCCACTCCTGAAATCCTGACCCACTCCAACTCTGAGAGATGATAGATGGTTATTGTTGTTGGGGGCCCTCTGTTACACAGAGTCCCTCTCCCCCGGACTCCTCTCAGTCCTGCACCTGGCTCACCTCTCCCCTTCTTCTTCATGCTCTCCCATTCCCCCATGGATTTTCCCTGGGAAGGCTTCCTAATGAATCCCTTTAACAAAAATTCCTGTCTTGGAATTGGATTCCTCTCTGGGAACTGTTTAAACCTCTTATAAAATAATACTAATTCAAAGTCCCCAGTCCAAGTTCTCTTCCACCTGAAAATAATATTCTTTTCAAACCTGGTTTTAGTCTCTTTCCAGAATAACTATCCTCACTCCCTTTCTTTACCCCCTAGACCAGGGGTAGTCAACCTTTTTATACCTACCGCCCCCTAGTCCAGGGGTAGTCAACCTTTTTATACCTACCGCCCACTTTTGTATCTCTGTTAGTAGTAAAATTTTCTAACCGCCCACTGGTTCCACAGTAATGGTGATTTATAAAGTAGGGAAGTAACTTTACTTTATAAAATTTGTAAAGCAGAGTTACAGCAAGTTAAAGCATATAATAATTACTTACCAAGTACTTTATGTCAGATTTTCGCTAAGTTTGGCAGAATAAATTTTTATAAAACAACTTACTATAGTTAAATCTATCATTTTATTTATACTTTGGTTGCTCCACTACTGCCCACCATGAAAGCTGGAACTCCCACTAGTGGGCGGTAGGGACCAGGTTGACTACCACTGCCCTAGACCATTGCAACATTCCTTCCTCAGCTCGGGGACCACAATAAGACGGGCAGGTGATGGGATAAACCAATCAAAAAAGGAAGAAGGTCCTTTCTACCCACCAGCTGGCAGTGTGAGCCTTCTGCCACCTTGGCAGCTAATCCCCACTCCACTCCACTCCCTCATCCTCAGAGTGATCATGGCGGGTGTGGGTCTGCCCACACAATGGAGGGATGCCCTGCTGTTGGGCTATGACCCCAGTAGAGGGAGGAGTCTCATGAGCTCGGGGCAGGCAGAAGTCCGTGATCAGATGGATGCCTCCCAGGGCATTTTGCAAAGCAAACGTTTGAATCAATGTCAAGTCCTCTTTATAAGTAAACTTAAAGGGGGGACAAACGTTCTACAAAATAGAGGCTCTGTCAGTTTCCCCCAATGAAGAAGAACAACAAAAGTATGCTTGGGATGTTTCCATCGCAGAAACTGATGGACTTGGGGAGCAATCCTTCTGTGATATAGGGTGTGCTGCATGTAGGAGGCCGCAGGAGAACCACGCAGCCAGAGGCTGCCGAGAGGGAAACCCACACTGCCATCCACACAAAGATTGTTCAAGAAAGAGCCAGGTACAGGTCACGTGGGAGATTGTGTTTCAAGAAGAGACTGTTTTCAAACCCTGAAATATCTGAAAAAAAAAATTAATTTGAATTCTTCCCTTTGTAAGAGAGGGTCATTTGCCGGCACTATGTTGAAGCTTATTTTTCTAGTATTGAAGAAATAAATAATCTGCTAAGTGAATTCATAGGATAACAAGTTTGTGGGGAACATAGCTAGCCTACTTATAAGAAAAATCTTAAAGTTTTAGCACATTTATAGTTTACCTGTAAAATGTAGCTTCAGAAGGAAAAATACCATTCACAGTTGTCCAAGTCAATATACCTACTAGTTTTAAGTAAATTTGCGTGCCTTTAGAAGGTATTTTTCTTCTTCTTCTTCTCAAGGATAATGTGTGAGCTTGCTAGCACTGCCATAACAAAGTACCACATACTGGGCAGCCTAAATAGCAGAAATGTATTTCTTCACAGTTCTGGAGATTGGAAGTCCAAGATCAAGGTACTGGCAAGTTTGATTTCTTCTGAAATCTCTCTCCTGGCTCACAGATGGCTGTCTTTTCTCTGTGTCTTCGCGTGGTCTTTCCTCTGTGCGTTCCTCTGTCCTAATTTCTTCTTCTAAGGACACTATCATATTTGATTAGGGTCCACCCCAGTCAGTCACCTCACTCAACTCACCTTCATTACCCCTTTAAAGACCTATCTCCAAATATAGTCACATTTCTGAGGTACTTGGGGTTAGGACTTCAATATGTGACTTTGGAGTGACAAATTTCAAAGTGTTTTTATTTTTAGTATGTATAATTTTTTCTCTAAAATAGTTCCTTGAAAATCATTTTTTTTTTTGCTGTGTATTAACTTTTTTAAAAAAGGACAGGATAATATGAGCCAAGTGGGGAGTCAAACTTGAAATAAAGCCAAAAGAAGAAACATGGCATGTAGAAAATCGAACTTCCTTGTAACCTCTGAAAGGGGCGAGTGGTGAGGAAGGACAATCCTGATCTGAGAAGGCCTGTGGGAGTAATGCTCCCAGCTCTCCCCTCAAGTTTCTTCTGACCTCCAACCTCCAGGGAGCTCTCAGCCAGTCTCTAGCCCTCTTCCTCATCGCGCTTTCCCTCAGGATGTGCCTGAATGCGCTAGAGACAGTGTGGAGCAAGCCCGACGACCCTGGCCAGTGTGGGCATGGTGGATGTTTCCAATGCATTCCACTCTTCACGTTCATGATAAAGAGGAAAAGCCAACTATCCCATGTCAATGTCTGCACGGACAGTCATGCCAGTTTCTGGTGACAGGCTGAGTAGACCTTGTAAAGAAAGCTGGCCCCGGGTGAAACGGAGAAGGCCATTGCAACCTGTCACAACAGCCTGTTTGCCAGCTTCAAGGATGGACCCAATTATGTATATAAACCCGGAATGAAGAGAAAACACTTCTCACCCCACGAAGAGATTTTACACGGTCTCACCACTCATTCTTCACTTCTCTCACAATCAGGGGGAAGCTGGCACACCTAGACCAGCAGACGTCTTCTTTGGTGAAGACACAACAGAAATGCTGGGAGTTGTATCAGTTTTATTCATCTGAGAAATGTACTCAGATGCCTTGTTATGTTCCCAGATCCACAACTGACAGCCAGACCGGGACTGTGGAAAGTTGTGTGGTGGAAGCTGAAAATATCCAGACTTGTGAAAAACACAGAACGGAAAGACTGACCTCCCTCTGGAGATGATGAGAGAGATAGTAAAAACTTAGATTTTCACACACATGCACACACACAGAGACGCCATCGTGGACAGGGAGGAAAACCACCAATGTGAAAGGAACTGGGGTGTTAAGAGTCCCCGGGGATAGGAGGGATGTGGATACCAGCTGATACATGTTGCCAAGGAAGGAGGATAAGTAGGAGGATTTGACTGGATGGATCAACAAGAGGCCTGGCTGCAGAAGGTCCCTCGGGAGGTGTGGGACATATTACTGCTTTGAACTCAAGGGATCAGGATTCTTTTTTTAATAGGCTTTTAAAAAACAAGACGAAAGAGATCATATGGGAAGGTGCTAGGCTCCTATTGTTTCTGGGCTTGAGTCCTAAAAGTCAGGGCCGAAGGGAAGAATTAAGTGTGGCTTAACACGCACACACAAACACATATGCACTGATATATATATATATATAAAAATTGTGTTTGCAGAGGATTTTCTAACCCAGGTTGCCTATGGTGAGAAAGCAGCGACTATTTAAATAACTCTTCAGGGAAGGAACTGAAGGAGACAGATGTTTAGCAAGTCGGAAGCAGAACCCATGAGGCCAGTCCACCCCTTTTCTCAAAGGAAAGGGCCATCATCAGGGGTCACTCCTTCATTTGGATTTGAACCTCTAATCAAAAGGCGTCTTGGCTGCTTCCAGCCTTTCTTTGTTTGACCTTTATAATCTGTACTGTTGCCCTGTCTTTAAAGAGAATGTGAGGTTTCGCAATCATCTGTGTGTGCCTGCAGTAATTCACTGCTCGATTTCTTTATGTGAATTGTGATTTTAAAAAGACCAGATTCACTTAATCTCAACCTTGACATATGTTGACTTTAGAGGACATAAGTTCTTGTTCCAACAGGCTTCATCATGCTCCGGTGACAAAAAAAAAAAAAAAAAAAAATAGACTTTCTTCCTTGACCGATTGTGACTAAGTCTGACTCAAGAGTCTTGAAGAATCCCTCAACATGTGGCAAAATGTCAGCAGAAGAAAATATGATATAATCGTTACCCCTTAACAAGTATTTTCTACAGAAGAGCAAAAGAGAAAAGAAACTGATTTTCCTGCCTGTTTGCTTAAATCCTTACTGTCTTTACATGTTTTCCATTTATTATTGCATTTAATCCTCACCAGAACTGGAGAAGGAATATACTCAGGTGAGGTCTCTATGAAGCTCAGAGAGGTTAAGCAACATGTTTAGCACCACACAGCAAGCTGATCTGACTCCAAAGCTTAAGCTCTTTCCTTTTCAGTCTTTGGAGATATTAGCTATAGACAATAAACATGACATTCTGGTCACAAACAGTCATGTTACGATTTTTCTTTGTTCAGAACTGCAATGTCTCGAGAAGAGAGAGTGCAGCTAGAGTGGGGCTTGGCAGGTGGTGGCTCTTGAATAAGCAGTTGCTGACCGAATGGAAATGTATGGAATTGTGAGTATCTACTGCTCTGGATAGAAAACATGACATTCTATGACACCTTCACCTCAATGTCCTTGATTTAAAGTCCCAGCTCTTGTCTGCTTTCTATCCCACCCTCTACTGCTAAAGGAGTAGCCAACTGGCAATCACCTGTGAGGCTGCCATGGGGGAGGACTGGCTTAGCCATGAGAGCACCACCTTCTGGGCATCAGCAGAAGCAAACAGATTCCCATGGGGGCAACATACCCAAACGTCATACTTACTACCCCCTGGCAACATTGAGCTTTGCAACGGTAGCCCACACCCCGCAAGTTCAGATCGCAGCTGTGTCTGCTTCCGTTTGTATAGCTGCTGTGTCATTTTCTGAGAGGCACAGGGTATTTAGAGGGTATTCCTTTTCATATCACCATAACCTATACCTAAAAACGTCTAGCTCATTCACACACACACACACACACACACACACACACATTCTCTTTCTAAGACTGACTTCAATAACTTTAGTTCAATAACATTTTCATTACTTACAGGTTCTGGGGATCATTCATGATCAGTGACTATGTAACTGGCAGTCATGATCACTAATACAATACCCTCTGGTATCAGCTTTTATATGAGTTCAATTCAAGTGTCAGAACAACCAGTATATTTGGAGCAGATAGAATATTTTTTGCATACATTGAGAATAAGCCCCCAGTGGTTGAGGAAACTAAGTCGATGGGTAATGGTAAAACCAGTCAGATTTCCAAGTGATAACTGCTGTTTTCCAATTGTGCAAATTAGCTCTGAATCAGGCAAGATTCCCCCTGGCGCAAAGATGGAGCCCTGTCAACTCAATGGAAAACGCCACAGTACTCACAATTCTCAAGAAATTTAAGACCCAGACAAAATTCAGAGGGATACAAATTACACCCAAAAAGAACTAAAAGAGAAAGCAATCTGAGTTTCTTGTTTTGTTTTTGCAAAATAAATTTTCCATCTCAAATTGTATCTCAAGTCACAAAATGAATTTTCTGATTTTAGATATCGATGGTGGTATCGATGGAAAAGAGATATGAACTGGTTGAAGCAAGCATCCCAGACCCATCCCTAGACCTGTATTTATGCCTCCGATGAAAATAATGCTGGTCCCACCATTCATGTGTCCATGAAGGAGCAAGCCCGCAGAGCTCTGCAGTCAGGAAGGCCTCCCCAGCTCCGCATTAGCATCCCGCTGGCTGTTTATTGACAACTTGGCATGTTCTCTGGTGGTGGGGCCACTTTAACATCCTTAATTGGTATTATTTTCTACACCACTAGAACTTCAAACAGCAGCTTCTACGCCCTTTCCACATAAAACCCTAACCACTAACATGCCTCACAAAGGCCCACTAAAATATGAATCTACTTGAATACATAGTGAACTTAATTGCTAATATTCCTTGGCAAATCAGGTACACTATTAACAGCATAATAATGAGTATGCATAGAGGCTCCCCAGTGTGACCAGATGCGTGTGTAAAATAAATAAATAAATGAAAACTGCCATGCTAAATAAAGTTGTCCTGCCACCTCAGGTTACCATCTGTTTCTACTTTTCCCCAACAGTTTTGCCCGGGCCTGTTTTCTCAGCGCCTAACAACTCCAGCTGGCGGGTCGGAGGAGGCAACGTGGACAGGCCCGCGAGCCCCGAGTCCTCCCGCTTCCCCTGAGCTTGGATGTTACCTCCACCAACAGGATCCCTGCCACCCTGCGACTTTCTGGTCTCACATTCCCTCAGTTTAATAAGAAGGCGGGTAAGGCAAGAAAGTGAGGGAGCAAAAATTAAAACATTTTCCTGTTGGGGGGGGATGTTAATAATAGACAAGTGTTAGATTTGGCAATAAATTATTGTCCAGATGAAGGGAAAACAATTACAAATTAGAAACAGATTTATTCACACTCAGTGCATTAATGAAAACGTTAAAAAAAGAAAGAAAGAAAACTCAACTGTGTGTACTGTGTGGAAAAAAATAATGGCCCGGCAGGCCTACTTTTTATTAACAACTCATCAGTAAGCAGGTTGTAATTCATAACAAAGAATTCACCCCAAGGAACGCCACATGACTGTGAGCTTTTTGAGTTTCCTAAGAAAATACATATGTTGTTCCACTTGGTTTCCTTTCAATAAAACCCACCAGTTAGCACTTCATTTTCAAGCTGTTCTGACAAATCAGGTGAGTTAGCTTTGTAGAAAAAACAGAAGCCAATTTTTCAGCTGAGAATTTTAGGGAATTTTTTTAATAACTTAAATAAATTTCCCAAATGGCAAGCGAGCCATGATAACGGCTCTGAAATGAATTCATTTGGAACAGGTTGAAAGAAGGTCTGTTTTAATTCACTTCATTAATTTTTTCCTGAGGAAATATTTAAGGATACATCTCTTGCTGCTAAGGTATGTGTCTGAAGGGAGGAGAAAAAAGGAACTGTACGATTTCTGTGTTTTTATAATCCCTGGAAACATGATTAAAGATTTTTGGAATGCCCTCTCAGCAGATCCAGTGAGTAGAAGACTTTAAAATGATAGCAGCAGGGACTTCCTGCCCCCAAGTACTTACTGAACTAAACAGGAGTCCCCAGAGACTCTCTGCAATATGGCCAATGCTCATGATGCCAACCTCATTTCCCACAACTCCCCTCAAGGCACCAGGTAAATGTGACCGTCTGATGTTCCCAGGAGAGAATAAGTACCTTCTACCTTTCCCTTTGCAGGTATTGCTTGCTCTCCTTCCTACCTGACTTCCTCATCTCTTCCCAAGTTTTCATTCTTTAAAACCCACTTTCCCTCTATCTTCCAGTGAGATCTTCCCTGACCATTCTAAATAAATGAAGAGAGCAACTCTCTCTTGGAATTCTTATAACAGAATGTTTACTCCTCTGTCATTCTGTCTTCTATAAAGTCCCACGTAAAAGAGTTCTTTGAAAATTCCGCTTTAGGAAAATGTTTGCATAGTCTGTGTGTGATCACGTGACCAAATATTACATTTGGTTCTAGTTATGCATAGTCAGTCATACGACTAGTCCTGGCCAATGAGCTATAAGTAGAAGCGACACGTTTCCTACTTCCACTCCCCTCCTCCTCACAGCCATGACAAAGGCCTTGGGTGAACTGAGATGGCTGGGACTCTTGAGTCACTGGTGCATGTTCCTGGAGAGCTGCTTTACCCACAGCCTGTTTATGGGACAAGAAGTATTTGTGGTGATGTAAGTCTCTGAGATTTGGAACCAGCATGGCCTGACCTGTCCTGATCAATTCAGTGTAGAGTTAATTTTTGATATTGAGAATTATGAACTTGACCATGTTTCACTTTTTACTTTGGATACCAGCAAACTCAGAAATTGAAATTTTAATTTGACCTCTGTGGTCACTAAACATGCCTTTCCCCTTCTGATATGAACTCATGATTTTTTTAACTTAATATTTTCTAATTTCAATTTAGCATCATTTTAATATGGAGGTTCTTCTGTAAGCAGCCTCACATACATTCTCTAAGATGAGCCATATATAATCTAGGTACATAAATAGATACCTACATATCTAGATGAAAAAAGAGGGAAGGAGAGAGGGAAAGAACAAATACATGTGTTTATGTGTGTGCTTGTCTCACTCCCAGCACTAGAGAGTGAGCTTCTTAGAGCAGGGACTGAAGTCTACCTAACTATACATCCCTCAGAGTTGCTAACAAAACACCTTGTGTAATGAATATTTCTTGAGTTAAATAAACTATGAGGAACCTGAAGATAAAAACAATAAAAACATTGCAGGTCACTGTCTGGCTGTTCAGTTTTTTGTGCCACATAAAAGCATCTGCTGAGGGGACAGTTGGGACATGTAGGAGCTGAAATCTGGCCCATGTTTGGCCCTGGAGGAAAGAGTCCTTTTGTACTTTTATTACCTGGGAAGGAAATCGTGTGTTACTTTATTCACCTAGTGGGACATCCTTTTATAATTCATAGAACTAGCAGTGTTAGCTTCTACCCACTGAGAACATGAAAATAGAGAATTAGGGAATTAAAATATATTGTAGTAAGCATTGATTATGAAGTTAAAGAAAAACATAAAATAGAAAAACATACCAAGTGTAAACATCATTACCCCAAAGAATTATATATCACTGAACAGACATACCAAGTTTTATTCAAGATATTCTAAATTCATTTTGACTTGGACTCCTATAAAGCTTCTATGATGCAACAAAAAAACAGTAAAAGAAGATGAAGAAGAAATAGAAGAAGAAGAAGAAGAAGAAGAAGAAGAAGAAGAAGAAGAAGAAGAAGAAGAAGGCTAAACTTGATGTCAAAAATCTGAAAAAACAATGGTCCATTGTTCTGAAAAACGATATTATCAGAAAACCTGTATTTGTCCCCACATGGTTAGTGTATCAAGTTTTGTATTTATTGGTTTTATTAAATATTAGCATTTTTTTTTCTGAAGTTGGAAATGGGGAGGCAGGCAGACAGACTCCCGCATGCGCCCAACCAGGATCCACCTGGCATGCCCACCAGGGGGCGATGCTCTGCCCATCTGGGGTGTCACTCTGCTGCAACCAGAGCCATTCTAGTGCCTGAGGCAGAGGCCACAGAGCCATCCTCAGCGCCCAGGCCAACTTTGCTCCAATAGAGCCTTGGCTGTGGGAGGGAAAGAGAGAGACAGAGAGGAAGGAGAGGGGGAAGGGTGGAGAAGCAGATGGGCGTTTCTCCTGTGTACCCTGGCTGGTAATCGAACTGGGGACTCCCACATGCCAGGTTGACGCTCTACCACTGAGCCAACCGGCCAGGGCTTTTAGCACCTTTTGAACTCATCCTCCCATGTCCCCACATGTCCCCTTTGATGTATGAATAACACACTATACTGCTGACTACAGTATATGGCTGCTGAGGGTGGCCAATGGAAGAAAGGCTTCCAGATTTGTGGAATTGTCACAATTCAGAAACTTCCTCAAAGGCACGGGTGACATACTATATCTGTACACTCTTGCAGCAGACCTCAGTACACTTTCTCAGAACTGGGCCGCTGTGATTCTTGTCCATACTATTTGGGAAGTATGCTCCCTGCTTTATTAACATGGTCATTGACAATAAACTATGATCTGTGGTTCTTGATTAGACTTATATTAAGATACACATGAATTACTAAAATGATTCTGTTCATAACAATAACAACAACAAAAAAGATTAGAGAAGAGCTTATAACCTTTCCAGCTGAAATTCCTGCCCTCGTATCTGTGCTGATCCTGTCTGTAAGAAAGAAGGGGTTACTGCTCCTAGGACCAAGTGTGAGATGTCACACACCTGAGAGAACAAAATGCACACTTACAGCCCACATGGAGAAAGACATCAGCTCCTATTACTTCCTTTCAGACCACCAGCTGTTATGCATGACACTCTGGATAAAAATTAAACCTTTAGTACAATTTACAAGGGCTCACATGGTCCATGCCTACCTCTGCAGCCTTACCTTGGGCCCCTCTCCTCATCACTGCCTACTCCAGACATGAGAAACTGTTTCTAGTCCTTCTAATGCCCTGTCTCTTTTTCCTCCTTAAGGTCTTTGTGGACTAAAGCAACAACCCCCTTCACTGTGCCTCTTGCCTCATCTCCTCTTGCCTTGCTAGGCTATCCTTGCCTTCAAGCTTTGGTTTATAAATGCCTCCTGCAGGAAGGTATCCTGGAACCTTGGGCAATGTTAAATCCCTGCATTCCGTACATTTCTCCTTAAAGGCACTCAGCCATCACCCACCTTCTCTGCAAGTTCTTTGAGGGAAGAACTATCGCAGTCATTCTCATTACTGCAACCCTAGGCTTAAGCTCTTGCCTGGCCCTTAAACACTTACTGAGGAAATACACATATGGGTGGGTGGGACTTAGTAGTGAAGAACGGAAAGTCAATGGCTCTCCTACTCCTATCAACCAGATCATAAAATGTAAAAAAAAAAAAAAAAAGCCAAGTGAAGAAAGCCATTCTCTGCATTTGACATTGGCTTCATCATCCGGCAGCTTCCTTTCCTGCACCTCTCCATGTTCAGAAAGGAGACACAGGTTCATCTCTGGCATGAAATTGTGCAGACTTCGGTATGAATTACATAAGGGCATATTGGTAAGCAAATTTAGTTAAAAGTTAGATTTTGCAGTGAAAGAAGACATGGCTCTGCTGAAAACTACTCCGATTGTCCAGTCTACGAGGGACTCCGTAGGTCCAGCCCTCATGCCTTGAGGAGGAGCTCAGCACTGGAGTCAGTGCTGCTCGGCCCCAACCACTTTCTCATTCTGTCTTACTTCCATTTCCCATCCCTGGCTTTCATATCTGCCTCCTGCTACCAGCCCCAGAGCTGCCATCATTTGAATGATCGACTTGGGGCGACTGTTCTCATATGACCTCATTTTGATTCATGACCCTTGATTACCATGTTGTTCATCTCTGGCCTCATACTCATTTTAATGGATAAAAGACTCTCTTGCCACCAACCCTAGACCTGTTGAAGCCACAATGTCAGCCTAACCCCCTAAATAATCTGTCATGGAAGGAGAATCAAGCTCAAAATAATCACTAGTGCCCTCTGGTCCCACGTTCAGGGAGCCCAGACACGGCACGTCTGACTTATTGGCTCCCCTCCTCTTCTGAATCTGTTCATCCTCTTGGTTAAAAATATCACCATCTACCTAGCCTCTTAAATAAGAAATATAGACTCACCTTGGCCTTCCTTTTCTAATAAGCCTAAGTTAGCCTTAAGTAAGTCTGCTCAGTTCCACAAATGAACTATTTCTCATTTCCATGCCCTCCTCTACATTATAACACCTCTTCAAGGGTCTGTTTTCTCCAACTTAGACTGCTGCGATCACTACCCACCTACACTCAACACCCCTCACCCTTCAGTCCCACTTCCCTATAACCATCCTTCTGTAATAGTATCTAAATTGACTTTAAAACACTACTAGTAACATATTATTTTCCTTCTCTGAAACAGTCTCCAATCTACACATGGCCCCAGGACAAAGCTTACATCCCTAACATTGCCACTCAAGTCTCCCCCAGTCTGGACCTGAAATCTTCAGCTGCTTTCCTCCCCACTCCTCCATCATGTACTAGGTCGTGTCAAACCACTGTCCTTTCCTCAGGTCCTTCCACTCGCCTGGAATCCCGTCCTCTGCCTCACCTCCCTCCGCCCACACCAGCCCCAACTCATCAGCAAGTTTTCCATTTGAGGGGCCCTTTCTTTCTGTCTAACCCCTGCAGAGTAATTTATTCTTTCAGATACTATTCACTGGACACCTATTAGGGTCCTGTCTGTGCCCAGACCCCTGGCTCTTTATTGATGCCTCTACAATAACAGTTGGTGGGTTGTGTTGATTGTTTTCATTGTTTGCATAGTTTTCTCTAGACTGAGTTTAACTAAGCACAGAGCATATCTCAGTCATCTGAAAAACCAAAGCATCTGAAGTGATGAATAATTATGAGTCTGATGAAAGTATAAAGGAAACACTTGATCTAATCTTTTGATTCATTGACACTTCCAGCTGAGAAGCTTAATCTCCGGTATATATACACTAATGCACTGCTCATGGGAGCATCCCCATGCACCATCAGTGATGCTCACAGCATTATTCACACAGCACCCTTGGGAGAATATATTTGAACACCCTTCTCTTGCCACCTCCAATCTGCTCCTGCTGCTCCCATGTTTCCTCTCTTGATTAGAGGCCCTGGGAGTTGTGTTGGACTCTTTTCTTCTGTTCCCTCATCTGTGTATGAGCTTTAAATAATTCCAAGTTTAGTTTTGGTGTATCTTTTAAAGTCTCTACTTCTTACTATTCCATGGCCACTGCTATGCTTCAGGCTCTCTTTCTCTTATTTAAATTCAAGGTAGTGCCCTGGCCAGGTGGCTTAGTGCATAGAGTTTTGTCCTGGCACCTCAAGGTTGTGGGTTCAATCCCCGGTCAGGGCACATACAAGAAGCAACCAATAAATAAACAAATAAGTGGGACAACAAATTGATGGGTTTTTGAAAAAATAATAATAAATAAATAAATTCAAAATAGTGTCATCACCTGTTTTTCTGACCCTTGGCTTGCCCTCCCCACTTCAATCAAGAAGAACCATACAGCCTTCAGAGTGATCTACAAACATGTAAATCCCTCTTGCTCCTGCCCTGCTTAAAGCCCTCTGATGGCTTTCCAGTGTTTTCAGGACAACATCCAATCTCTTTGGTTTGGCATGTAAGATGTGTATTCATTCGTGCAATGAATACATACTGAGCGTTCACTCTCTGCAGAACACTATTGTAGAAACTGGGGTTACAGCAATGAACAAAACATTCAAAACCTCTGTTCTAATGCAGTAGTTATTTCAGTGGGAGAGGCAAATAGTAAACAAAATAAATAAGTCATTGAGTGATCCTGATAAATGCTAGGGAGATAAATAGTACCAGAGGCGCTGTGTGGGGGCTGTAAAGTTTAATGAGAGGAAATAAGAGAGGAGAGAAGAAATCAGAGAAAAATTGGGGCAGATTAGGAAGAAGTTCATAGGCCTCACAGACTTGGGCTTATACCCTAAGTAAGGGGGTTTTGGCAGAGGGATATAATCTGACTTCCACTTTACCAATTTTACCAGGACAACTCCAGCTTCCTTGTTGAAACAGAACTGTAGGACGTTGAAGGTGTCTTTGACCCACTTCCCTCCCTATCCTTCATCACCTGTGCCACCCCCCACCTGGCATTCACAGTTTATGAGTTCACAACATGCCTGATTATTCCTCAAACACGCTGTCCTGTGCCTAGTGCTCTTCCACATCTCATCCCCGGGCTGGAATAACTGTGTCCTACCTTTGGGCCTGAAATGTAAATCTCTGGTATTTGGTGAAACTTTCCACTACCAGACTGTGCTGGTCCTTCCTTTCTCTAACCTCCTGTGGTACATACAGACAAGTGATTCTGGGTCCTTGTTCAGACCTACTAAATCAGCAATTTGTTATTTAATGAGCTCCCTGGGTGAGTCGCATGCACACTGGTACAGATAATAAATAAACTATGTAACACCCAATGGTTCTCTGAATCACTTTGTGGATTTTATCTTTCTTCCCCCCATTATCTCTAAGGGAGAGTGCCTTATTCATTTGTACAGGGCCATGCACCTAGTAGGCACTCAAATGTTTATATATATATACACATACTTTACTGGATCCCTACAGCACCTGTCATGATCTGAGCATGGACTAAACCTGGCTTGTTTTGTGCCCCAAAATTAGACCCCACTGCTAAAAAGATAAATAAATAAAAATTAAAAAAAGATAAGCCCCCTAACTGCAAATTAGAATAATTGACCACCCTCTAATAGCCACCTGTGATTCACTGCCTCTCAAGCAACCCATTTCTAAGGAGGCAGGAAGGAAAGGGCAAATGACCAGATTGCCACATGGCTGAGAACAGCAGTGCCCTTGGGGAAGCCACACAGCCTGCCTCCCAGAAGAAAGAACAATGGGAAAGTCTTAGATTCTGGCTGGGCGGGATAGCGGAGGGGCTTGGTGAGGGCCAACTAGTATGTTTTTATGTTGTTGGGTAAAGAAAAGTTCATGTCATACCCCTAGAGATTGCTGTAAATAAAGATAAAAGCAGAGGCAGGACATTATCAAGTTTTAATACAGCCGCTGGAGCTTGTTACCCAGGGCTCAGTCAACAGAGCTCAGAAACAGCTGGCTTTGAAGGTGAAAGCCAGACAGGGGAACCCAAAGGTGCTGATGTTAATGTGACTAAAGCCACATGTTCCATTAAACCCCTTCCAGCCTCTCTCTCCACAAGGCCTACAGCAAGACCTTGTCGTGAAAACCCTCCCAGGTGTGAAAAACTTGAACCAAAAGAAAGTTGGCCCAGAGCTGGTAGGTTATATAAGACTTACAGGTTTGATTTAAAAGGTGGCTCAAACAGGGAAAATTTATTTTATCTTTTTTTTTTTTTAAGAAAAGTAAGACAGCACACATGTGTAAAGACAAAATCATAGCTATCCACTTTTAAGTGCACACACACACACACACTCACACACACACACACACACACACACACACACTAGAACCCCATTTTCCTCTAAAAATCCCCTGGTAATTAGAATATTATCTAGTTGTTTAATGTATTCTCTTTGCAACTCAATTTATTCCCTAGGATCAAATTTCTTTAAATTTTCTCAAACCTTTAAATTTTATGGAGTGGGACTTTCCATGAAAAAAAGAAACTAAAAATTATTATGATCAATCTCTCATTTTTCAAGAGGGGACTGTGGGATTTATGCTCATCTATCCATGTCTTACCCAGGAGTTCATATCTGCTCTGCGAAATGGCAGATGGCGTTCACGAATGGAACAAGGGTGCCCATGGGCTAGACAACACGAACAAGGGTTAAGAAGTGAAGGAGTCTGTTCTGGCCTCTAGGAGCTCCAAGTCCAGTGGGGAAGACAAGCAGGGCAGCACTGATCACAGCGTGTGCTGTGAGAGAAACACGGGGTGGCGTGTGCACAGAGGCGGCCCCTGAACGACCCTGCAAGAGGAGGTTCTGACAGGAGGACAAGGACACAGCTCATACATTTGGGAGCTAAAGTAGGCTCAGAGAACCAGACTGGAAGAGAAAGCCTGGATTGCTGAAAGTAGGACTTAAAGGTTAGTTATGTTGAGAAATAGTAAGATATTAGAAATTTTAAAAAAATTATGGAAATCTCACCAACACAGCTGACAGGCCTGTTGCATGTGAATATAAGGAAGAGAGACTTTTCCAGGACCACACAGCTTTCAGGAATGATAGCTCTCTGCCACCTTCTCATGTGGTGGGAGAAAAACTCGTGACTTCCTTCAATTCTTCTTTGCCCAAAGTCTCTATCTCTTAATGAGAATGTGGCCAGCCCCACTGACATCTAGCAGATGCCATGGCCTTCCTTTTCTTCCAGGAAAGTTCGTTCATATCATAGCCCACCATGAGGGAGCAATAAAGAACATGTGTATTAATCTGTGGCTCTTCAGATAATAAAGGTTTATAGTTTGCATTATTCCACATACTATGGTTAAATTGTGTCACAAATAAGAAGCTGTACTTTTAAATCATTTCCCCCAAGTTCTCCAAAACTTTTTTCTCAAAGTTTACCTGCTTAAGACAAGGCAATAATATTTTTGACATTTTATAGATGTGGTTACATACACAAGAAACCAGATAATTTGTCAATGCTCATTTATCAGCTTTCTCCTCCTCCTCCTCTTCCTCTTCCTCTTCCTCCTCCTCCTCCTCCTCCTCCTCCTCCTTCTCCTCCTCCTTCTCCTCCTCCTCCTCCTCCCCCTTTTCCTCCTCCTCCTCCTTCTCCTCCTCCTCCTCCTCCTTCTCTTCTTCGTCTTTCTCCTCCTCCTCCTCCTTCTCCTCTTCCTCTTCCTCCTCCTCCTCCTCCTTCTCCTCCTTCTCCTTCTCCTTCTTCATCTTCTAAAGGTTACTTTATATCACCTGACCTGTGGTGGCACAGTGGATAAAGCATCGACCTGGAAATGCTGAGGTCGCCGGTTCGAAACCCTGGACTTCCCTGGTCAAGGCACATATGGGAGTTGATGCTTCCAGCTCCGTCTCTCCTCTCTCTCTGTCTCTCCCTCTCCTCTCTAAAATGAATAAATAAATAAAAAAAAAGGTTACTTTATTGGTTTCAGAGAAACAGAAAGGGATAGAGAGACAGAGGCGGGAACATAGATCTGTCCCTATATGTATCCTGGCCTAGAATGGAACCAGCAACCTCTGTGCTTCAGGACAATGCTCTAACCAACCAAGCTGTCCACCCAGAGCTGAATCAGCTTTCAAAACTGTAGTCTGCATCACTGAACTTCATTTCTGTGTCCTCCCAGAACCATGCACTCAAGTGTAGGCTGTAGAACCTAAGAAAAAATAAGATATTTGGGGGGTGGGGGAAGACAAAGAATTATAAGGACAGTATTTATCAGTTTTATTTATTTGTACATTTTTATTTTAAACTTTTTATTTATTTATTTTAATGAGAGGAGGGGAGGCAGAGAGATGCCCACACATGCCCTGACAGGGATCTACCCGGCAAGCCCCATAGTAGGCAATGCTCTGACCATCTGGGTGGGGTCCTTGCTCTATTGCTCAGCAACCACCATTTTTTTTTTTTTTTTTTTTTGGTGCCTGAGGCAGAGGCCACGGAGTTATTCTCAGTGCCCAAGGCCAACTCACTTGAACCAAGGCTGTGGGAAAGAAGGAGGGAAAAGAGAAAGAGAGAAGGGGGAAGGGTGGAGAAGCAGATGGTTGCTTCTCCTGTGTGCCCTGACTGGGAATCAAACCCGGGACTTCCACATGCCAAGCCAATGCTCTACTGCTGAGCCAACTGGCCAGGGCCCTTATTTATACATTTTTAATAGGACACAAATCTCTTTATTATAGCTTTGGTGCACGTATTCTGTGTGTTAAACACATTGTGTGTGTTTTTATAGATAATTTTTATAGATAAATTTTTAAAATTCTGTTACTTTTTATAGATAAATTTAAGAATACAAATTAAAAAGGGAAAGAGAAAAAATATCTGTAATCCCCATTAGTAACATTTGAAATATATGTATATGTAAATGTGTTTGGACACATGCTTTTTACAGATCTGTAAAATACTATTTGTATTTTGTGTTACATTTTAGAGAAAATATTAATCATCTTTTTATAGGAATAAAAATACTTTTGCAACATTGCTAATGGTTACATAGTATTACATTTTATGGAAATAATTTATCCTATTGGACAGCTAAATTGCTTCCAGTTTTCATTATAAATAATCCTGCTCACCCTCTCACATTTGAAATTAAATATCCATTCACTTTCTTTGTTTCTCTTCATTAAAATATGTCCTTCATTGAAATGCATAAAAAGCTGGTCACATTTAATTGATTGCTTCACTTAAATAATCTCAAAAAATACTAAGTAACAAATTATAATTTGCTTTTCTTTTGAGAACTTAAAATTTTCCCCTTATTTATTTATTTTTCAATTACAGTTTATTTTCCATAAGAACTTAAAATTTTTACATATGTGTATTTTCCACATTGTAGTCTATAATTTACAATGTAAATGCATCCTATGAGTAATTTGCTCATAAAATTTAATTCAACAAATATTAGGATTGTGCAGGAGACACCTTCTGGAGATTACTCAATGGTCCAGGTCCTTGATACCTAAGAATCTGTAATGGAAATAAGACGAGAATATGAAGAGCTGTGAGGTAGACCATTTGTCCCACCAGAAAGGCACAGACGCTTATAGGAATCCCCAGGGGGAGGGCACTGCTTGTTGGGAGGAACAGAGAATGCTTCATGGAGCAGTAATCATTTGAAAGGTGTTATATATCATATGTAACATAGAAGACAGTTAGCATGTTGTAAAGATAAATTATATGGAGAATTCTTACTCATTACACATCTTCTAAAATTTTTAAATCCAAAATGATTTATTCAAGTTTTACTAAGATGATAGAAATGGACCAAATAGAATATTTATTATCAGAAGGAAACTTGCATTAAATTCTATTGAGGCCCACTTCCTCCACAAAGAACAGAAAAGAAATAGACAATCTATGAAATATTAATTGGTACTATTCTCAAATTTTTCCTTGGAGGAAACTGAGGTTTCTAGAGGATATGTACCTTATTTAACCTCTAAGTCATACATCCTGGGATGGAGGAGCTCGCACTAGAATCCAGGGATCCAGACTCCCAGCTCTGTGCTCCTTCCATCACCTGAAGTGGCTTTCCCAAGAGCTGCTAAACAAATTTATTAAGGGCACATTTCCCGGCGCAACAGGTGCAGAAATGTGAGAGGATTCTTCACCTGTCATACAGAGTTGATGAACCTTTTCCTGCAAGTCTGTGAGACTGAGGAGTTCATTCAACATTCATTCATTCACCAAGTGTGTACTGAGTAGCTATGATGTACCTGGCTTTGCACTAAACACTGGGGAGCCAGCAGGGAATAAGACAGACCTTTGGAAACGTGCCTGTCCAGACATTGGTGTCTGCTGCTTGACTTGGGGAGGCATGGTTGGGAGTGACCAGGTGTTGATCTGGCTCCAGGGAAAATGAGGGGAGTTCAAATGTTCTAGTTTAATACATCATGTTCCACACAGATCTCCACATTGTGATCAATGATCTGGAAACTACATTATACATGCAAATGATATTCCTGTACAAAGATAGAAACCATGCCCTTCTGTTACCTGCCTCTCGGCAGCCCACCAGATCATCTTTCCCACAGTTCACACTCACTCTGACTTTTTGTTTGAGATAACAGTTTTTCCAATGATAGGCTGTTTGCTTGGCTCCAGCCCTTAGACTGTCAGTTTTAGGTCAGTGATTTTTATTCTGTTTTCACAGCTCTTCAATATATCTTCAACAAGGTGAAAACTCAAAAAACTGAGGAAGCTTCATTGAATACAAATAGAACAGACTCTTTCCCTGGGCTCTCATTAAGATAAGAGCCCAATCATCTAAACCAGGGGTCCCCAAACTACGGCCCCCTGAGGCCATTTATCTGGCCCCCGCCACACTCCCGGAAGGGGCACCTCTTTCATTGGTGGTCAGTGAGAGGAACACTGTATGTGGCGGCGCTGCAAAGTGCAGCGCAGCGTCGCTCACGTACAGTACTACTTCCGGTGACGCGGGACGCATGCGTCACGGCTCCGGAAGCGCATCATATCACTTGTGACAGCTAGCAGTGACAAATATGGAACCAGACATTGACCATCTCATTAGCCAAAAGCAGGCCCATAGTTCCCATTGAAATACTGGTCAGTTTGTTGATTTAAATTTACTTGTTCTTTATTTTAAATATTGTATTTGTTCCCATTTTGTTTTTTTTACTTTAAAATAAGATATGTGCAGTGTGCATAGGGATTTGTTCATAGTTTTTTTTATAGTCCGGCCCTCCAATGGTCTGAGGGACAGTGAACTGGCCCCCTGTGTAAAAAGTTGGGGACCCCTGATCTAAACGGTAAGACCAGATCAGTATAAACAGTGATGAAAGGACACAGGGCAGCAGGAAGACTCTGTATAACATGTGCTCCTCTTATTGTGCTGGCTGCTCCCTTTTGGCCTCCTCGTCCTGTCCTCCTCGTTTCCATCACCTTCTGTGGCACACATGAGGAACAGGTGTTTCATCTTTGTCTCTGGTTTTGGGTGCACAGGTTCTGAAACACCTGAATCTCCAGAGTGATAAGAGTGTTTTTTGCATGATGATGAGATGACTGGTGTCAGGGGGCCACTGGATAGATTCAGGATGGGGCTGATCTACAGAAAGACTGAGGCATGACTAGAAGCCCGGAACTTTCAGCCCCACACCCTGAGCTCTGGGGAGGGAGGGAGGGCTGGAGACGGACTTGATCACAACGGCCATTGATTTCATCATGCATATTGATCTGAGGAAACCTCCACAATATGGAGAGCTTTTTGCGTGAACATATCTGGGAGTATGACTTACTCAGAAAGGGCATGAAGCTCTACATCCCTTCCTTAAGACCTTGCCCTATGCATCTCTTTTATTTGACTGTTCTTGACTTGTATCTTTTGTAATAAGTTCCTGAGTTCTGTGAGTCTTTCTAGCAGATTACTGAACCTGAGAGAAAATTGTGGAAACCAATGGTTTTTAGCCAAGTCAGACAGAAATGAGAGTAATCTGAGGACTCAATATTCATGACTGACCTTTAAAGTGAGGAGCAGTCTTGTGAGATTGAGCCTTTAAACCTGTGGAGTCTACTGCTAACTCTGAGTGGTTAGGGTCAGAATGGAGCTGAATTGTAAGACACCCAGCTGGTGTCCAGAGAGAGGGGGAATTGATTAGTGCTGTGCGAAAATCCTGCATATTTGGTGTCAGATGTGTTGTAAGCAAAACCAGTTTACCTCTTAATAATGGAAACCCCAGAATGTGTCCCCTCAGTCCCTTCTCTTCTCTGACCATACCCACACCCTGTCATTTTATCCTGTTTCATGGGTTCTGCATAGACATCTGCATGGACTACTCCCAGATTCATCACCACCCCCAGACTCTCCTCTGAATTCCAAACTGCCTTGTCAGCTTCTCCACAGGGACAAATAATAGCTATCTGAAATCTTTCCTGTTCCAAATTGAAATCCTGATCTTTTTTCCCAATCCTAAAATCACCCTTAACTCTATCTTCTTAAACACAACATCTAACCCATCAATAAAATCTCCTGATTCTGCTTTCCAAACATATCCAGAATTTGCCCACTGAATCTTCACCCTCTGCCTCATCTAGATTATTGCAAAAGCTCCTTTATTGGTGGTCCCACTTCACCTCTTGCTCTGTCAAGGCTATTCACAACACAGCAGTCAGTGACGTCTGATATATGTCAGATACAGTCACTTTTTGGCTCGAAACACCTGTATGCCTTCCCTCTCACCACAAGCAAAAGCCTAAATTAGCATGACAGCCTAAAAGGTCCCCCGTCTCTCTAACCTCACTTCCCACTGTTCTTTCCTCTGTTGTCTTCACTGTAAGCCACCTGGCTTCTTTTCTCTCCTATGGACATGCCAGGCCTTCTGCTGCCTCAGGGCCTTTGCTCTTCCTATTTTGGTGATTGAGACACTTGGTCCCATATTTACATGGTTCTCCCATACCTTCTTAAGAACTTTGTTCAAACATCTCTTTAACATTTTAACTTAATTTCCTTTTTAAAATTGCAACACTTCTTCTGCCCCCAACATTCCTCGTACATTTTTACTACCTTATTTTTTTTCATAGTTTTCATCACCATCTCATAGAGTATGTATTTTACTTACATATTTTGTTAATTTTATATCTCCTCCTATTAGAATGAAGGTTATGCAAGAACAGGTATTGGGGGGGTCCATATTATTCATTATGTATCCTCACAATCAGTAATAGTTGCTTTATAAATATTCTGAGTCAATTAATGGTTCTTAATTTTTATATTAGTGTCTTCTGCTAAGTAAATTCTAAAATTAAAATATTTAAATGAGCCCTGGCCAGTGGCTCAGTAAATAGAGCATCAGCCCAGTTATATGGATGTCCTGGGGTTTGATTCCTGGTCAGGGCACACAGGAAAAGCAACCATCTGCTTCTCTTCCCTTCCCTCTTCTCTTTCTCTCCCTTTCCCCCTCCCACAGCCAGTGGCTCAATTGGTTCAAGCAGGCACTAAAGATAGCTTGGTTGGTCCAAACATATCAGCCTCAGGCACTAAAAATAGCTGGTACTTAAGCATCACAGCTGGGTAGCAAGTGGGAGTCTGCCTCACTATCTCCCCTCCTGTTACCTATACTGTATATCAGATATATATATATCTCACAAAAATTAGGGGATATTTCAAAATGAATATGAAGTGATAAAATAGCCTCAGGCACTAAAAATAGCTGGTACTTAAGCATCACAGCTGGGTAGCATGTGGGAGTCTGCCTCACTATCTCCCCTCCTGTTACCTATACTGTATATCAGATATATATATATCTCACAAAAATTAGGGGATATTTCAAAATGAATATGAAGTGATAAAATAGCCCCTAATTTTTGTGAGAAGAAGGTGAAAAACAACTGAAACAATGTATTGCCTTGAGACTTCCTCATGTCTGAGACCTTCTTTGATGGTAGACATGGGTAATAGTGGACCTTGCATAATGACAAAAGAATATATTGAGCCAAAAACTACTGGTGTCAAAAACTTTTACTAAGAATTCTTGGATCCAGAAGATTACAAATTAAAGTATGTTTTTAATCTGGATTTAAAGGAAAGGAAATTGGCAAAAGAAATTTACATAGTTCCAGAAAAAGATTTCCTAAAGAAAATAATAAAAAGTGTAAGTACAATTTTTCAAGAAAAAATTTAACTCTACATGGTTAAGCCCATTATTTTGCAGTTTGTTCAGTGAATTTAGGTTACCAAATGGGAACTCTATGGACCAGAAAGCATTTCCCATCAGAACTCAGCTACTCTATCACCCAGGGCAGTTTGGCAGGGGCAGGGGAGTACACCACAACCATGCCTTGCTCCTAGCTAACCCAGCTTTCACTGGCCCAAGGTGTTTATTTATATAGGGAAAACTGAGAGAGAACAGAACTTCTGAGTACAGGGAAGTGTAGGAGAGATGTGCTGAACTGGTATCTCCACCATGTTCATTTGGGAGAACAGATATACATTTTGCATTTATTGTCCATTCTTGGTGACTCCAGCCCCAACAGAGCCACTCTAACTGATTTTGGAGCTCTTTATTGTTCAAGTGCTACTCCATAAGACAGTGGGCAGGGAGAGGAGACCCAATCATTTGGACTTTTGAACAAGAAGTAAAGTTAGAAAGTTATGCTGAAGGAAAACATAACTAGTAGGTAAAATAAAGTTTTGGCTTTGACCTCTCTGATGCAATCATGGTTTGCTTATGGAGTTTACCCCCAAACTGGTGAATTTTCAGTGGTTTATGGATTACTAAATGACACAAGAGGTTATATGGATTCATCACAGTCCCCATTGCACAAGAATATCTAAAAAAAACCTCAAACTCATATTCAAAACTGAACTCCTGATTTTTTCACCAAAACTAACTCATCTCCAATTTTTCCATCTCAGTGAGTTGCAATTTCTTTGCAGCTGCTCAAGTCAGAAGTCTTGGAGTCATGCATTTTAGTCAATTTGGGCTGCTATAACAAAACACCGGACACAGGGTATCTTATACTCAATGGGAATTTATTGTTTATGGTTCCAGAGACTGAAAGTCTGAGATCATGGTACCAGTATGGCTGGGTGAAGGTTCTCTTTCTGGCTCATAGTTGGTGTCCTCTTACTCTGTCTCCACCTGGTGAAAGAAGCTAAGGAATCTCCCTGGAGCCACTTTATAGGACACTAATATCATTCGTGAGGGCTCTACCCTCATGACCAAAGCACCTTTCAAAGGTCCTACCATCACATTGGGTGTTTGGATTTCAACATTTGAATTTTAAGGGAACATGAACATTCAGAGCAAAGTATATAACTTAACTCTTTTCCTTTCATACCCCATAGGCAGTTTTGCAAAGAATCGTTAGCCTTACCTTCAAAACACATCTGAAATTGGATTCTTTTTTACCACCCATTCTTCCCACTCTGGTCCCAGCCACCATCATCTGTGTTCTTGTCTCCATTTGGTCTCCCTGCCTCTACTTTTACCTCATTTAATGGGATGAACTGTGTCCTCCCAAAATATATGTTCATATTCTAACCCCAAACACCTGTAAATGTGACTTTATTTGAAATTAAGGTCTTCCCAGATGTAATTAAGATGTAAATTAAGATAAGATCATACTGTATTCAGGTGGGCTCTAAATCTAACTACTGGAGTCCTTATAGGGAAAGGACAAAACACACAAAAACACAGAAACTCGCAGATGGAAAGCCAGGTGACAAGAAGACAGATATTGAAGTGATGCAACTATAAGCCAAGGCACTCCCAGGATCGTAAGTGGCCAACAGAAGCTCAGGATCAGCAAGGAGAGATTCTTCCCTGGACACCTGGGAGCAAGCAGGGCCCTGCCAACAACTTGATCTTGGACTTCAAGCCTCCAGAACTGTGAGAGAATACATTTTTGTTATTTTGAGTTATCAGTTTGTGGAATTTTGTTACAGAATGCCTAAGTAACTAATACTGCTTACCACAGTCTCTTCTCAACATGCCAACCAGAAACATTCTTTTATTTATTTTATTTTATTATTTTAGTGAGAGGAGGTGATGCAGATAGACAGACTCTCACATGTGCCCAGACCAGGATCCAACTGGCAAGCCCACTAGAAGGCAATGCTCTGCCCATCTGGGGCCTTTGTTCCATTGCTCAGCAATCAAACCATGTTTTTAGCACCTGAGGTGGAGGCCATGGAGCCATCCTCAGCACCCAAGGCCAACTCGCTCAAGCCAGTTGAGCCATGGCTATGGAAGGGAAAGAGATAAAGAGAGAGAGAGAGAGAGAGAGAGAGAAAAGGGAGGGAGAGGAGTGGAGAAACAGATGGCCACTTCTGTATGGCTTGACTGGAAATCGAACCCTGGACATCCACACACCAGGTTGACAGTTTACCACTGAGCCAACCAGCCAGGGCCCAGAGGCATTCTTTTAAATTTAAGGCAAAACATACTACTCATTCTCTCAAAAATCACTAATGGTTTCCCTCTTCGCCCCAGAAAAAAAGCTAAAAGCCTAGGAGGGCTTCATAGGATTGACTCTCTGATTACTGCTGAGGCCTCATGGTCTGCTATCTCCAGCCCCACTGGCCTCCTTGCTGTTCCTCAACTCTCCAAGCACATTAGTACTTTAGGGCATTTGCACTGACTGTTTCCTGACCTAGAACAACCCCCCACCCAGATCATGCATAACTAATTAGCTAAATGCTAACTTCTCAGCAAGCCCTACCATGGCTATCTGAAATTGCACATCTCTCCCACCAGCTCCGAAGCTCCAGAACCCCCTGTATCCTGTTCTGCTTTTTCTGTCTCCCAGTAGCACTTATCACCTTCTAATGTCTCACACAATTTACTTAAATGTTACACTTATTTTATACTTCCCATCTGTCCCTACTAGAAAGCAAAGTCCAGGAGAACAGAGATTTTTATCTATTTTAACTGACACATCTCAAAAACAGTGCCTGGCACATCAGAGTGCCAACCACTGAGTTCAGAGTAAATGAACAGGAAAGGGATACATGACACAGCAGATGTGAGGGTTTGCCATCCTCTGATCTCTGCTAGTCTTGCTCCATTTTTATTTGAGTGATCAAGTTTTCAGTGGTCAGATAATGTCTTCACAGTTCCAACTAAGAGATAATAACCTCACTTTCTTATTTTTAGATAGTTATGCATATAATATTACCTTTGATGTTTTTTTTTCACCTAAAAATGTCAGCAAAAATGAACTTAGAACAAATGCCCCCAAAAAGGAAACTCCAGCCACCACTGATTTTCAAATATTTCTGTTGAGGAACAAACTTTTTAAATCAAGTACTAAGTATTTCAAAGGCTCTGGTAGTGTTCCAAAAATATAAGCAGCACACTCCCTTCCATGGTAGAAGAATGGGCTTACAATATCCTCTATAATTTCTAAAATTAGAAATTACTAAATAGGTTAAGAGGACAGATTAGAAGTTCTAGGCAATTGGCGTCCGTGAAGTCATCATAAATGAAAATACTAAATCCTTTGAAGCTAAATCTAAATCGCAAACTACCCAGGAAAAAATATGAGATCATATATATGCTGCTCAGATCATTTTTCTACCTGCCAACACTGCCTTGGAGAAGAATTATGTGTGTGTGCATGTGCACATACAACACACACACACAAGCACACATTCACCCCTGCAGAAAAGTTGTGTTGAAAACATTAATATATATTAATAAAAATGTAAAGACAACATGTGTTTGAGTTTTAGATAAACTGTGGACAATTTTTTTTACCATTTAAGTCATTGAGAGTGTTGTGCACATGATTGAACAGAAACATGGTCCAAAAAAGCAGGGAAGAGACAAAGTAGGCTAAGAAAGAAAGTTAAAGAATTTGAGTTTAAAAGACCTTATCATAAATGTATTATTTATTATGCCTGGTTGTAGGGGGAATTGCTCGGGTGAATAGAGAGTTATCAAATGTTCCATATGCAAATGAGCAATTTAGACGATAATAAAATACACCTAATACTGAGTACTCTAAAAAGAACATAACCTTTCTTTGATGAATGTGTGAAAGGTTATTTAAGATATTTCTGAGCCTTATAGTCACCATGGTTAGCAAGAAATACCTGTGCTACAACTGTATACTAGTGTCAGCCAACAGAATTTCTGACAAATACCAGAAAGTTTATTATAGACAAAATTTAGTCCTACCTAGAGAGATATCTACCTCATAATATAGCCCTCCCAAGTTGTATTAATGTCAAGATTTGGAATTCTCAAAATGCCTGTATATAGACAACCTCAAAATGCACTGATCTAGTTCACTGTGGCACTGAGCTCCTTGGCTCCTCACTACACCTGCTGACATTATCAGAAAGGGAAGCAATGGGAAACACATTCCCTCATGGCCAAAATGCCATAAGGCATTTTCCATAGTTGTTGGAGATTAATTTCAGTGGCAAAGGGCATGAGAGTTATAGATGTTAAAAACAAACCAAGTGGAATGAAAACAAATACACAATTGCAATGAGCATATCTTAAAATGTCAAAATTTAAAATAAGCACAGAAAACCAAAACTTTGGTCCTAACTATTGAGCATGACATTCGTTCTCTGGGAGGCCACCTTCCATCTCTTCTGTGCTCACTCTTTTGGAATAACTTTCTTGTTAATGACAAGTGATTGCCCAAGATAAAAATAACTGCTAAGTGCAGACAAGTCTATGGTCTGAGATGCCATAAAATGCATATGTATTTTGCTTAGGAGAAGACAATACTTAAGTCAAGGTTGTCTATTTGACTCTAAACACCTCCACAGAGGTAAGAAGTTTGAGCCTATATAAGAATAAAACTTCTCTAGTATCATTAGATCCAATAGGCTTTATCTTAATGTCAGTGCACCCAAGGCAGCCATTGTACACTGGTTTGGGTGTTTGTTGCAAAGAAATTGTTCTGGAACAATTGTGGACATTAGTGTCTGCTTTGGGGACTAAAGTCTTAATATAATGGGCTGGTTGTAATGACAGAGTACATAGAATACATGGAAGAGGATATTGGCAGGTCACTTTACCAATGGCCCTCAGATGACAACACTGGCCCTGTTTTCCTACTTTCTCTGCACAAATGGTTTGGACTTTTCTCTATATCTTGCCTCATGGAAGTTTCTCTTCAGATTTTCTGACACAAATCTTTATTAGAGCTCATCTGAGCTATCATGATATCATCACAATTGTTCACCCTACATCTAATATCTTCTCCCTTGAGTTTATCTTTTATGATTCTACTTTTTAAAAATTCTGTTTGTGTTCCCAATATAATGAGGCCCAAACATCTCAGCAGGACCCAGAAAGTCCTTCATAAACATGTCCATGTGTAGACTGATCTCCTTGCATTCCATTTACTCCAACTCCACCACGTCCCCACCCCCGAATATATATACATGGTACTGTAGCTACACTGCACCTGCCTCTAGTCTCCATGCACTTTACAGCCTCCTTGTCCTTGATCAGGCAATTTCCTTTGCTTTCAGTGCTTCCACATCTTGTCTACCTAGAATACTCAAATTTCAAATGTCACATCTTGCCTAGAAAACCCATTACCAACCACACCCCATCCTGATCCCATTCCTCCCCACAGCCTGATACAAAAACCTTCAGAGACTACTTGGCAAAACTGATCCTTCACCTAAAATTTTAGAGCACTTTTACACCTCTCAGGTAGTAAATTATCTCCAAACATGCTCACCAATAATGTCCCCCATCTCTGTATGCACATGGCACTCCTCTGGTGTATTTCCTACTTCTTGAATTTTGGCTGGCCTTGTGACTCAAACAGAATCCAGAGGAAGTAACCAGCCCTGTGTCAGTTCTAGGCATTAGAAAAAAACAGACTTCACACAAGAGACTTAGACTAGACCACTATATGACAAGAGACCGTGTGGAAGATAATCAAGGGGACCCCAACTATTCTTAGCAACTCTATCTAAGGCACCAGATGAGTGAAGCCATCTTGGGCATTCCAAGTTTCTAGTTAAACACAGTCATATAAGTGACCCCACTCAACACATGTGATGTAGAACCGCCCAATGGGTAACTGATAGTTGCTATTCCAAGGTTATCAGTTATGGGATGGAGTGTTCCTAGTGATAGATAACTGAAACACTTAATATCATGCATTATAGTTACATGTGTGCATGTATAATTCCCTGTGACAGCTTAGATTTTCCAAGTTGATTGCACTACAACTCCCATGCTTTACTTATGTGTTCTGTTACTCCACCCTCGCGTGGTGGCGTCTAATTCCTTTTCCTTTGAATTTGGAGTGGCCATAGCTGCTTACCTATAGCCACAAAATGCAAAAGAAGTAACACTTCATGACTTCAAGGTTAATTCAAAACAACTCTTTCAGTTTTTACCTTGGTCTCTTGGAATATTCCCTCTCAGGTGCTCCTTTCCAGCACAGTTGCCATGCTAGAAGAAACTGAAGCCATGTGGAAGGATCATGGATAGATGTTCCAATCAACATCCCCAGATGAACCCAGACTTTGAATTATCCCAAACCAAGCACCAGACATGGGAGAAGGAAAACCTCCAGATGATTCCAGCCCCAGCCATTCATGTCTCTCCCAGCCACTGGAGCCTTCCTAGCTCAGTTCCCAGATATTGTTGAGCAGGGATAAACCAAATCTGCTGTGTCCTGTTTGAATTTCTGAGCCGCAGAATCTGTAAGTAAAATCATCATTGTTTTATGTCACTAAGTATGAGGTAGTTTGTTATTCAATAGTAGATAACTGAAAAACTTCCTAACCAGATTGTGGGTTCCTGGAAAAGTTCAGTCATCATTGTATCCCCAGTTTATAGATTGTGACATGGGGCCATAAAGGGACACCCATCAAATCTCTGCTGAGTGCAATTGAAAGTTTGAATCAGTGGTGAGATTTAAATAATTTAACAACTGGTTTTCTGCCCCAGTGACCGTTTTAAGTATAAAAAATGATATAACGGAAGGTAGTTTATGATTTCATGCACTTAATACTTAAGAACAATAAAAGAAGTACACAAAACTACATTGTTATAAAAAAAGCTTTAAAATATTAATAGAGAAATATTAAATAATACCTGACAAAAACAATAAAACTATGATTTAAGATATTTCCAATGACAGCTTGTCACCCTCTGGTTGTTTGGCACTTTTTGTCTTTATGTTTTATGTTTGTTTACTGAGGTAACAAATGCAAGGGAATTAAAATGTAGTATTTCATCAAAGGTATAGTGAGTTTTATGAAATGAGTAAGTAAATATTGCAAGCATAGTTCTGCCCAATTTTTTTCACCTATGGATGGAATGATAGCACTGTTGTGCAGATGAACGTTAAAAAAGAGTAAGGAATGTGAATTTGTGGTTTCCATATTGGGTGGCTGCCCAGGTGTCCACCTTAGAGAGAACCCTGATTACAAGTTCCATTTTACTAACCAGTTTGCCGAACTCAACCAAAAATTAGGTATCAGTTCGGCCGAACAGGTGTGAACCAGCTAAATCCCACCACTAGGTAATGTCTGTTCAGCTTTATGAAATTTTAGAAATCTGCACATTTGAACTGAAAATATTACAGAAAAATTTATATATGGGCTGATTTTATCATACCATGTGTTTGAATTCTTACCAAAACGGCTCTCTACTTTTTCTTTCTTTGTTGTATAAAATCTTTTGGGAAAAGTTAGACTTGCTATTGCAAAGCAAACTGAAATAAAACAAAATAGAGAAAAGTATTCAGAAACAAGGAAAATCAACACAATCCAGTTAATTACAGGTCATGTGTTCCTCTTCCCAGTCAAAGAGTTCACCCTGTGTTCGTCTGTTCATTTTGCATCAGGAAAAGACTTCCAAATGGATTGTGTGCCCTTGCTTTTTTTTTCTCTCCCACTAAATAAAAATTCATTATAAAAGTGCAACACTCAAGATAGCTCTTCATGTCATTTTGGCTCAATAAGGTCTCTGACATTGAAAATTTTCTTTTTTTTTAATCTATCTTAAAAACCAAACTTGTGATGACTGGCTTTCTTAGGTAGCACACCAATCTCTCTATTATCTGGCTTTGTTAAGGAATGAGGTGCACAAAGTAAATGAATTTTCCAAATAGCTTACTTAGAAGGTAGACCTAACTGAGAAAGCCTATAAGTTCTCCCACCACAAGGAACTGACCATCCCCATAGTACCTTAGGCTGAATTACTAAGGCCTCACCAGCCCTGCAGGGGTCCCCAAACTTTTTACACAGGGGGCCAGTTCACTGTCCCTCAGACCATTGGAGGGCCGGACTATTAAAAAAACTATGAACAAATCCCTATGCACACTGCACATATCTTATTTTAAAGTAAAAAAACAAAACAGGAACAAATACAATATTTAAAATAAAGAACAAGTAAATTTAAATCAACAAACTGACCAGTATTTCAATGGGAATTATGCTCCTCTCACTGACCACCAATGAAAGAGGTGCCCCTTCCGGAAGTGCGGCGGGGCCGGATAAATGGCCTCAGGGGGCCGCATGCGGCCTGCGGGCCATAGTTTGGGGACCCCTGCCTTAGAGTGTCAGTAAATCCTAGACTATAGAAGTTTCCAATCCTAAATTGCATAAAGGCTGATGGCTGTACACCTGGACTCAAAGGACTTGCTGGAGACAGCCCCATCAGTGAGTAAGAATTCTTTCATGGAAAGTGGCAGATATGAAGCAGAATTTACATTTAATAACCCCCTTCCTGGGCTTTAATGCTCTTTATTTACAGAGCTGAATTATAAAATGCTAGTCCCACCCACCCACAGACTCAGTCTCCTTTCATTGTTGGGAGGCTGACGATGAGTGGGAGGGTCAATTCTTTCTGACCACACTGATCCAGATCACATGAGAGGTGCTATCCTAGCACCCGTGGTTCAGTGGTAGAATTCTCACCTGCCACATGGGAGGCCCGGGGAGAGGTACTGTCCTGAGTTCCCTGACATGTACAAAAAAGATATATTCTCCACTGTACAAATTTGATGTTTCTACTTCCACCATGATTCACTCAGTCTAGGTTTTTTATGTGATTAAATGCTTAGTTTGCAAGTTGATATTAATTCATGTATTCATTTACATATTCATCTGTGCAGAATTATTAAACAGCTACTATGTATCAGGACCAGATTAGCTGCTGAGAGTAGAAAGATAAACAATACCAACCCTCTCATTGAGGGAACTCACACGCCAGTGAGGAAAGGGACAAGTAAACAATTGATTTGAATACAGCAAAAGTCAGCAAAGGACAGCCCATGTGCTAAATCCCACCACTACCTATACTATATGTAACATTGTATAGGAACATAGATACACTCATTTGTTTATATGGTGTCTATGGCTGCTGTCAAATTACAACCATAGATCTGAGTTGTTGCATCAAAAACCCTGTGTTCTACAAAGCCAAACATGTTTACTCTCTGGCCCTTTACAGAAAAAGTTTGCTGATTGATACAAAGCAGTGTGATGAGTACAATAATAGAGGTATGTTCCATATTCAATAGTCCACAGAGGAAGGAATGAGTGACCAAAGAGTACCCACACGGAGCATGGAGTGTCCAAGCCACATGCTGATGAGTGATGGAGGATCAATCAGCATAACAGAAGAGGAAGAGGGTCCACAGGTAAAAATGTTTGAGGTGAGAAATCAAAATCAATGGAGTCCTTTAGAGGACGGCTACATAATGGGGGTGGAGGGCTTAAAGAACACAGATATGGTGGAGATGAAGCTGAGGAGGAAGAGGAGGTCTCAGCACATGTGAGTAAGCCATGCTTGTTTCTATTCTGTCAGCAATGTGGATTTGCTGAAGGGTTTTAAGCAGAAGAAGTGATAGATAGAAAATAGAAAAGAAATGAGCAAAAAAAACAACTAAGATTCCATTGAGATGGTCTAAGGAAGAGATAATAAGCCAGAATAGAAAGAAAAGGCAGTGACAGTAGGAATAAAGAGGAGGATTCAAAAGTCTTAAGAAAATTGAATTAATCAAGGCATAAGCTTTGTCATATATATTCAATGAATATTCTATGTGGCATAGTAACTGCGGTGGCCAGAACAGACAACTCCAACACTGAACAGCCCAGACAAAGACCATCATGGACTGGTAGGGTTCAAAAGAAGAAATCTTCCATCAGCATTTTTTAATTTTAAGAATAAAAACTAAATATTGCTCAATGAAATCTGGTGAAAAGGGTAGAACAGAGACTTTATTGTTGATCATGGGGAGTTTTACTCATTATTTGATCACTTGCCCCCACTTCCACTCAGTTAGACTAGCCACGCACGGAGCAGGCAGGGTATCAGGTGGTAAGAAGCACAGGCCTTGGATCCAGGTTGACCTCGGGGGCAAGTCCTGATGCATTCACTTAACTGGTCTGTGTCCTGAGCAAGTAAGTGGCTTAGCCTTTCTGAGTCTCAGGATCATCATCTGTAAAATGAGGATAAGAACAGAAGGCAAGAGAGAAACAAAATAGAAACAGAGGCAGGGTCACAGGGAGCAGATGGACAGCTGTCAGAGGGAGGATGGGCTGTGATCAAAGAAGGTGAAGAGATTAGCCAGATGATATATACATAGCATATATATACAGCAACAGGGTAGCAAGAGCCAGAGGAAAAGAGGCGGGTGGAGGTGGGGGTCGGGGGGTGAAGTGGGAAGAGACTTCACATGGGGCAGGGGGGCACGATACGGTGTGCAGAGGGTGTTATATTGAGTGGGACACTTGAAACTGTGTCAACACAATAAATTAAAAAGAAAAAAAAAGAAAAAAGAACAGTAGGCATCGTACGGATGAGACAGGACAGCACAGTGTGCCCAGCACAGGCCTTGACACAGAGACGTGCTCTGGGATCATTGGCTGTCATTGTGTGACGTGAGCACCAGCATCCCTCAGACTCAGCCAGCTGGGAAGCCTCATTCTCCCTCCACCAAACAGGTGCAATTTCACTTCTGTTGGCTCCTACCACATTGCAGTTGAATCACTGAGTCACTGAGTACGGTGTGTAATGTCTGTTTGCTGAGATATCAAAACCCATGCCTCTTTCAGCAACTGCTTTGTGTACAGGGCCAGCACTGAGCCAGGCACATGGTACAGCAGGCGCCCAGATGTATCCTTGAACACGTGAGGAGTGGGGGTGGGGGGGTGAAGGGACGAAGTGTCAGGGGAGATGGGGGAGGGGAAGGAGGGGGAAAGACACAGCACCTCTCTCCTGTTCTCCCTGGGCCACTCAATATTGCTGCCCCCAAACCTGACCATTTAGAAACAGAGAAGGGCAAGGGACTAAGTGGCTGAGGTGGACAACACACTGCTCTGATCCCTGAAGAAACACTTTGGGTGCACAGTGCTCAGACCCACTGCTTCACTGGAAGCGCTTCCTTGGGCTTATGTAGCAACGGACTTCCCCAGGCCTGAGAACGGGAGAGTTCTGGCTGCCATGGGCCTAGAGCCAAGGCAAAGCATGTCAGGGTAATACAGCAGCTTAAGGGGAATTCAGAGGACCTTGTCCAGAAATTCATTAAATCAAATCCCCTTATAAGCAGCTTATTATTATTTTTTTTTTCTCACAAAATTGGGGCCTCTAGAAATCTCAGTAGGAGACCTTGTATTTAGCAATTTGGGCCCATAACAAATGTAAATTCTAAAGCAAAAAACTTAAACCTAATAATGCTAAATACCAAAATGATTTTTACATTATTTTAGTGGAAATCCTCCTAAAATGTATTACATGCTCCCAGCCATGAGAAACAGAGTGAATATGTTACACCCTTTCTTGGTGACCAGGGCCACTGTCGTGAGCAGTGGTGACTGCCAAATTTTAGGCATAGTTGGTTGTTTCTCTACGGGGCCCCCAACTTCTAATGGTTGTAACCTGGGGTTGTTCTTATTCTTTTTGGCATTTCCCTCTATATGGCTACACTGAGGACGATATAGCTGTTGGCCCTACCACCAGAGAGCTCAGAAAGCGATGCTGTGCAGGCTGCTATTTCTTCTAGGACTACCACCTGCCTTACTGCTGTTTCCACTGTTGTTTCTCATGTTGCCATTGAGTTTCCACAGTTCCCCTGACTCCTTCCTGGCTATCTGATGCCCCTCCAGTCTCTAGGTTAAAACTGGGAGAAGGCTAAAACTTTTTAGAACAAACCAGACAACCCACTATCATATGTAAAAATTAGGTCTTCAGGTCTCTAGATTTAGAGACATTAGTGTGAACTCATGTTTAGCTTAAAATAGAGATAGATGGAAACCTATAGAGGTATCTATAGGAATGTCTATATACATGAGTTGGTTTATACAGACATATATATCCCTGTTTCTCCAGGTGATGAAACCGAGAAGCAACAACATGCCAGAAGCAACCAACACATCTAGCACCCAGATCCTGGTCTCAAATACCACTCTCCAATAAGAAGAGCCAGGACCCCTAGAGAAATGGCTGAGGTAGGAAATATACAGTATGAAACTAGAGCATCGTGTCATGCCAGAAAATAAGAAAAGGCTCAAAAACAAAATTAAAATCCATTAATAATGAGGGTATGTTGAAGGGATATAGAAACCAACTGAAAGAGCTCCCAATGGCCAAATCTAGAAAAATTTGCACAACAAAATAGATAAAGTAGCATTAGATTATAACTCAGAGTGAAAAGTAAACATCCATGAGTCCTTACTGATATAAATGACTGAATATATAAATAATTGGGGAAGAAAAGACAAATCAAATACCTCATGCAAAAGAATCCCAAATAATTGATATAGATCCTCTGCCCTTCAGGTGATGGACTGTAGTTCCCCACTCGAGTGTGGGCTGCACAGAGTGACTTCCTTCCAAAGAGAACAGCACAGAAAGGAGGAAAAGTAACTACAGTGGAGAAACCTGATAAAGATGACTTCAGCCAGGCAAACAAGGTTAACATCAACACTGACGTTGATAATATATGTATCCTTGACGTGATGTGATAAGGATGGCACTTGACCTCTGTGATCTTCCTCCCCCGAAACCATAACCCCAGTCTAATCACGAGAAGCCCATGCCAATTGAGGAACATTCTACAAAATACCTCACTGGTATTTCTTAAAACTGTCAAGATCATTAAAAAATAAATAAAAAAGGAAAGTCTGAGAAATTTCTATAGGCACAAGAAGCCTAAGGAGACAGATGAGTTAAATGCAATGTGGTATCTTGGGTAAGATCTTAAAACAGAAAAGAGACATTAGGGAAAAACTAAAGAAAGTTAAATAACTGTTGACTTGAGTTAGTAGTAATAATACTGAATCAATCTTGGTTCATTAATTACAACATGTACCATCCTCATGCAAAACGTGAGGAAAAGGGATAACTGGGTGTGGAATATATGAGAACTTTGCAATATCTTGGCAATTATTCTGTAAATCTAAAACTTTTCTAAAATAAATAGTTTTTTTAAGAGAAATTACATCTTGGGCCTTCAGGCCTGGGAAAGGAGGGTAAAGCACCCACTTCTGCAGACCATGCTTTCCTGGGGACAGGGGCTTTTGAACCTCTGGTATTTTCCCAGCTCCCAAGGTCCTAGACCACTGACAGTGGATCAGGGTAACCCTCATGCTCTTAGACCGTGACTCAGGGCTTGAAGACTTTAAAAGGTTTGCAAACAATTATTTCCCCTATGCTCTTTTTATCCAGTTTATTCTTCTGCAAGATAACAGGCTTGGGTTCATCAGGGGAGAAAAGTTCACCAGGAATATGACAAAAATTCATGTAACATTAGGAAGCCATTTGGTCAGAATTTGTTAAAGGAAAGACCACTCCATTCAGTTCTGATTTACAAGCTTCTCCAACTGGCTCCTAAACTAGCTTCCAGCTAAGAAAATGTGTTAAAGCATCAATAAAATTATTCTAATAAGCCTTCCATTTCCAAAACCTAATTGAAGCTTATAAAGAGAGAGAACACCAAGTACTCCTGAAAAGGCAAAAGGAAAAAGGTTGGTCTTCGACAGCTAGCAGAGCCCTGTGATACGACTGCTTTCTTGCTGGCCCGCATAGGAGGGAAGAGTACTAGAATCCCTGGGGGTCTCTGTGGTCTCCAGACATCTGTCAAATCATGGCAAGGTATCATCTAGCTGAAGCAAGAAGGTTGGGATTCAATTCTATTCTTTCCATCCTTGATTAAACCAATTAATTGCTGTAGCCCACCAATTTTCAATTGGTGTGCTGCAAGAATTTTTAAAACATGCAATACCTGACTATTAAATAACTCAGAGGCACTGACCTCTTTTCCCTGAGACTGTCAAATTTAAAAATGACAGCTGCCAACCCAACATAGCCGTCCAGTGGGAATGAATTAAAATTATACCTATTTATGTCAGATCAGCAAAAAATATATATTTTTGATGTGCCGCAGAATTTTTGTGATTAGATGTATGCCATGAGATGAAAAAGTTGAAAATCGCTATTCTAGCTAACAATTTTCTCATCCACAAATTAAGAACAATGAAACATTCATCCTTACTTACCCAACTAAGTGGCATGATAATTCATGAAAAACAATCATGTAAGCATTAGGGGGAAGCTCTTGTTTCAAAGTATTTGGTGTATATAATTTTAATAAAATTCTTACAGAAGTAAATCTGGCCTCTAGATGCAGTGAGTGGGTCTTTGTTTTAGCCGATTACTTGACAACTATTCCTTAATCCAGGCATTTGTTACATATACTTCCTGTTGTTAATTGCATGAGATCTTACTTATAGATCTAAGTTAGCCACCTTCAGACCTCTTCCACCTAGTCTGACCTCTCTCCCAGCACTCCTGGGAACATCTGAAATACTGAATTAACCTTCATACCACAAAGACCAGAGACACAAAAGTCTTCTGGACCAAAAACATCATATCATATAACATATCTTAATTGGCCATGGATGGACTGCCTGGAAACAGTGAGGTTTCTGGTGACTTCCGTTGATATTACTTATGTGCCTCAGTCACAACCAGAGATATTTCATTTGATTCCTGGGCTGGCATGCAGGGCCTTGGAGTTGTTAGCATCCATGTGTGTTCACTCTCCCCTCTTTCTAGAGCTTCATTCTGAGTCTCACTTTGAAAACACCTTCCCTAGGTCATTAACTCATTCCATCCTCAGGGCTAGTCTGCACCTTCTGAGCAAGCTCTGGTTCTTGGAAGTGGCCAGGAAATTCTTCTCACATCTACCCAACTTAGCCCTCACTTTTCTCTCTGCTGTTGCCATATTGGATGCCTAGACAGAGGTCTCACCCTTTCCCCTCTGGTAACTTCCATAATGCATGCAAATAGGGCTTCCTTGTTTATAGTTTCCATAGTTATATATAACTTCAGGAGGAGTTAAGAGTGCATTTGAGGGATAGAAATAGCCCCTAGAAAAAAAGAAGTTAAAAATAATGCAAAAGGAAAGACCTTCCAGAAAAGTCTTGGAAGAACCAGAAGAAACTTGAAGTTTGGACCACAGGTATTTGAATTCGGGAAAGTGGAAAGGAGGGAGAGAAGTGTGAAAGTTGAGTGGGGAGGATATTAAGGTGGGTCATTCCTATAGCATCATCTCATTTTTAATGCAAGAAGAAAGGATCCCACCTGAGACTGCATGTGGGCAAGAATTATGGACAATAAGAAATAAATTAAGAAACAGCTGTTGAAGAGTATAGGAGAAATAACTTCTTAGGACAACGGTTAGGATTTTTCCTATCACGCTGCAAGTCTCACCGAGACTGGTTATAACTGCCAAAAACCAATAATGGCACCATCTAGCCATTTTGGGAGGCTTCATATTATCACACAGATCTAAAGGGTTTCTACAAAATTTGTTTAAAGGAATCTGTGACCCAAAAAGTTAAGCCTCACTGCTCTACACAATCTGGTAACTTTCTCTGACAGAGAGCTCCTATCCTGGGATGCCTTTCAACCATAGAAAAGTTACAAAACCACTTCTATCTGGATTTGAAGTCAGACGTAAAGTACTGGGGAAAATGTTTACATTCTCATAAATTTCCTTCATCATAGGGATTATTTTGGTGTGTTGCCAAGCACCAATCAACTCTGGGTAGTGCCTGCATTCCAAAACAATTTTGCAAGAATATATTATTCTATGAACAATAAACTATTGTAATGTTTCTTAGTTCCAATATCAGACCTAAAAGAATACCACATCACTTGGTCTCTTGATTATTTTCTCATGAACCTGTAGTATTTGATTTATGCCCAACTATTTCCACATCTAAAAACATTTGGGTATTTTATAATCAAGTTTTAATCTTCTAAACCAGATGATTCAGGGAAAATACTTAATCCATCAAAATGACTCTAAACCACGTGCTTTTCAAATCACCCCAAAAATGGCATATAGTTTCCATCACATTTGGATTATAAAAGGCTTTGTAATTTATGACCATTGGCTTATTTCCAGTTCCTGAATTGTCAATACTATACTAAATGCCATCCTCTAAAGGACTCCTGGCAGGATTTCACAGTGATATCAGTGAGTTCAGATTAGTAGGAATAACCAATGAATTTATTAAGTAATAGCAATCAGTCTTAGACCTTGTTCCCAAATGCCTTTATAGTTCACCAGAATTCTATCTTTGAATAGGAAATAAGCTTAATGGAAAAACAGAAAACTAAAAGTATTATGTGCTCACCAAGAGCCAGGTACTCTGCATATATCACCTCATTTAAACTTAGGGAAATATTTTGTGAACAGTGAGAAAATTAAGACTCAGAATTTCATAATTTGCCTAAGGACAGAGCTGAAAATTAGATTGCAGGGAGATCTTATCTTTAGATCTTGGTCTTTCTACCATTTCTACCATTGTGTTGATTCCTACTAATAATTGTAAAACTAAAATAAACAATTCCAAAAGTCTTCTCTAAATGATTTCTGCTGGGGATGGGATCATATTTCTTTCATCAAATTCACACATATCCTGCACATAAGTGTGACTCTCATTCACCAAGATAGAAATAATCAGGAAAAAAGAATATACAGAAATAAATAAGTTCTAATAACTTTCCAGATGAGTCTAAAAATAAAAATTTGGAAAGGAGAAAAGCATATCTAAGTACTCTGAGTGACTAAAAATAAAGAAAATTATCTAAAAATAAATTTCTCAACAAAGATGGCTTTCCCACTGTGAGTAGAAATTTACTATTGATATTGTTAGGAATAACTGCCCTTGTCTTAGTTCTATCTTTAGAATGTGCATACAGACATTATTGAATATAAAACATGTATAACATGTAAGCTTTTGACATAATTTATACCTAAAGAAGCAAAACAAAACCACTCCTTCAGAAATGCCTTTCTGGCATCTTTTTTTTTAAAGAAATACATTTTTTTAAAAATAAAATACTTTACTTTTATGCAGAACAATTTCTTACTTCAATTTATTTCTAAAATTATTTTTACTCTTTTTTAAATTTTTTTATTTTTACTCTTTTAACACACAAATAAATGCATCTTTATTAATAAAAGGCTTTTAAGAGGGTTTGCTTCTTATTAAATTCTTTCAAACATTTTTTTCCAAGGATATTTCAAGTGTTTATCCTTTTCCTTATTCTTTTAATTGCATTTCTACATCTTACCTTTGCAAAAAAGCAACAATAACAAAATCTACCTGAAGGAGCAGTATTTGTGGTTGGTGAAAGGTTTTTGGCCTCTGAGTTAAGCAGGTAAAGGTTCACCACTTCTTAGTCAAGTGGTCTCCACAAATTATTTAAGCTCTCTAAAGCTCAATTTTCTCATCTCTGAGAAGGGATACCAGTACCTTCCATATAGATTCATCATGATGATTACATGAGGCATGTCAAGCATATCTGAATACTGTGTATCAGTCAATTAATGTTAGACATTGTTAGCTCTTAATTTCAGGTAGGTAAAGCCCAGTCATCTGAAGACTTGATAATCCAGGAGACATGGTCAGATAAGCATTTTCATGTCATTGTCTACTTTGAAGTTGCAGATTGATCAGACCTCTGGTGCAGAAACAGCTTTTGGGGAAGTCCTTGGGGTTCCTATGATTGTCCTCAGATTTTGCAAGCAGATCCACATCCATACAATGTGAAAACATAAGAAGACCCTGACATTTTCAAATGTTGGATGTCTTCCTAAGTTTTTTCTTTTGTCTCCTAGCTTATCTGTCAAGTCATTAGTTCCTTCTTTTTCTTCAATCAATTTACCGTATTTCCCCATGTATAAGATGATCCCATGTCTAAGACACACCTTAATTTGGGGGCCCAAATTTTCGGAAAAAAATTGTATTACATAAAGTTATTGAACTCAAGTTTTATTCATCATAAAATCCATACAACTCCCCATCACTGTCAAAACTCTCATCTATTAGCTTGTTCTCATCTGTGTCTGATGACAAATCACTGTCTTCAACAATGAGCGCAAAAACAAGCATGAAAAAGCAGAAAATACAAGTAAAAAAAAAACTACAACCACTGTATAAGATGCACCCAGTTTTTAGACCCCAAATTTTTTGAAAAAAGGTGCATTTTATATATAGGGAAATATGGTAATCATATTTATTGAGTGCTAGGTTTGATGCTTTAAAAGAAGAGAATTGTATGTCTTCATCCTGACATTGGAGTTTGGAATCTGTGGGAGAGTCGAGAGCCATGCCAGAGAAACAATGACAGTGCAGTTCAAGATGGTGGGTTATTTACTATGCAACTGCAAGATATTAAGAAGTTTGTAGGAGAGAAATAACCGTTGGTGAGAAAAATACAAATTATTGACATTGCCTGCCCTCCAGACTGGCTGTCTCTACTCTGTGTTTCTGAGAGTTAACAAACCCACTAGATGGAAGAGTGATTTGTTTCACTTGGGTCCTGGGATATTTAAATTTAGGGAGTAAGAGCAAACATGCTCTAGACAATTTTAAGACAATAGAGAGGGTAAGAGAAGTTGCTCCTTAGCTCTCAACAAAACTCATGTGTGTACCTCTCAACATTCCCACCCAGCTTCCTGTGTACAATATTCAACACTCCGTCTCACTGCCAACTTCAGACTCACCCAGACTCAAAGGAGAAGAAAGGGGATGTTTTGTCTCACAAAGCATTGAATAAATCCTGTTAGCTTAACTTGAATGTAATCCATGAGGATTTGAATGACTGAACATCATTTTCTACAATTAAAAGATATAAATCTTATGACTTTACTTTCTCTTAAGTTGTTTGCTAAGATGTCTTGGTGTGTGGCATTATGTTTACCTGAAGTCCACCTTGCTGGAACACCATTTAGATGTGGTGCTATTAACTGCTTTCTTAGCATCTCTAGGGCTTATACTTTTTACAACAAAAGGGTGCCTCAGAAGGGAGAAGTGGGAGAGAGGAAGACAAGAAGGGAGGAGGGAAGGAGGAGAGGAAGGAGGAGAGGAAGAAAGTGACATTACTCCAAACAGTCTGGCAGGAGAAAGGTCTGGGCTTGGGCTCATTAATAATGCATTGATGTGTTTCTTAGTAGAAGATTCTTGTCCTTCAGTTGTCTAATAATGCCTCTTTTGAATAGTCTGAAGTGCCATTTTCTTTATAAACTCTGAAGGTCACTAACTACCAAAGTTATTCAATGTCAGGGAAAGGAAAGGAAAGGTTGTCCTAAATAAATGGGAAAAGAGGATATCAAAATATGTAGTATTAGAAGACTTAACTTTCAATGGAGAATGTCATAACAATGACCATACCACTTTAGTTTCTATAATTTATACCCTTTTATTTCAAACTCCTTACCAGGAAATCTCCAATTTTTAACATTTCTGAACATTAACAAAGAGAAACAGTTATTATTTCTAGTGAGCAAAATATAAATAAGAGACATAGAGAGGGAAAGCATTGACCAAAGATCAGAGAAGACAGCAGAGCCAAAAAAAGGAAGGAGACTAGGGCTCAACCATTGTCCTCTACAGGAGCTTATATTTATCATTTTCCACATAGGTTTGTGATGTGCCTAGTTAAATGTGCTAGAACTCACACAGAAAATCAGGCAATCCTACTTAGAGAAGGATATGTTTTTTTAAAAAAAAATAGCCTGACCAGACGGTGGCACAGTGGAGAGAGCATCAGACTGGAATGCAGAGGACCCAGGTTCGAGACCTCGAGGTCACCAGCTTGAGTGCGGGCTCATCTGGTTTGAGCAAACCTCACCAGCTTGGACCCAGGGTCACTGGCTTGAGCAAGGGGTTACTCGGTCTGCTGAAGGCCCACGGTCAAGGCACATATGAGAAACCAATCATTGAACAACTAAGGTGTCACAACAAAAAACTGATGATTGATGCTTCTCATCTCTCTTCATTCCCATCTGTCTGTCTATCTATCCCTCACTCTGACTCTCTCTCTTTGTCTCCGTAAAAAAACAAACAAAAAACTCAAGAATAAAAAAAGAAAAAGAAAATAAATAGATACACATATACACAGGCCATCCAATAAATGCTTAAATTGCTGTATGAGACAACTAATGAAAAAGCTGTTTCATGGTGGGAGAGAGAAGGGTGGGGCACAAAGTGGTTAGTTTATGAGGGTCCTTTTCCCAGTTCAGCAGGAAGCAGAATATGTACCTTATCTTCTGAGTAGTTTCTGTGTCTGTATAGTATCAAAGCCCTGATATAAGCCAGGGGTTTCTATGAGAAATTGTCTTAGTCTCTAATTTTAGACAGATGACATAATTCACTGTTTGCTGACTGTTCTTTTACTCATTGATCCTTTTCATTCATTCATGAGTGACTACCATATTCTATGTCTGTGTCAGGTGCCAAGATCTCATCACCTGCTTCCTGAGCTCCCACTCCTACTAGAGAGGCAGACTTAAAAAAAAAAATTCTGCATCTATTACTAGGAGAGCCATGGGAGCCAGTGGTGAAAAGCAGAGTTTCTCTGTAGGAGCATCTTTACCTGCTCACTTATTAGTGGAAATATTGACTCTGTCTTCTGCTTTCCCTACAACCCCACAACTCAACTCTCTGACCCCATCAGTGTGTGTGTATTTAATGGCAAGTGAAATGTAGACAAAAGTAACCCCTTACGAAAAAAAAAGTAACCCCTTACAACATACAATTTCTTACACTTAGTTCTGAGCCTTTCTGTCTCTCTGTCTTACATCTATTTCTCTATGTATTTATCATCTCCACACATATTTAAAGAAAACATCACAATTGTAACAAGCCCTTATTTCTAATTAAAGAAAGGCTGTGAATCTTTCAAGAGGTATTTATTAAATGTCTGCAATTTGCTAAATACTTTATTTTCACACTCTTCTCTGTTAACTTTTATTAGCTTGTGTTTAACTGTTGACCAAATAGACACTAATAATTACAATGTCTGGGCTCCAATCCTGATACCAGGTATGCCAGGAATTAGCTGTGTGACCTTATACAATTTATTTTGTCTTTCTGAGTCTCAATTTTCTTTGTTCAAAATAAAGAGACCATGAAACTATTAGTGGACTGAATTATATTTTCTCCCAAAATGCATATGTTGAAATCCAAATGCCTGGTACCTCAGAATGTGACTATATTTAGAAATAGGTTCTTTGATGTAGTAATTAAGTTAAAATAAGGTTTTTTTTAGGATGAGCCCTAATCCAAGCTGACTGGTGTTCTTATAAGAGCAATATAGGACCTAGACAGGCACAGAGAAAAAACCATGTGGGTACATACAAGAAGGCAGCCATCTACAAGTCAAAGAGAAGGGGTTCATGAAAAACCAAACCTGACAGCACCTTGATCTTGAACTTCCAGCCTCCAGAGCTGTGAGAAAATAGTCTGTGGCACTTAGATATGGCAGCCCTAGCAAATAATGCAGGTCCCGAACTTAGGTCTCCTTCAGTTCTACAATTCTGAGATCATCTCTTCCCTCAAGGGGAAGTAAAAATATATATTCTAGCCTGACAAGGCCGTGGCACAGTGGATAGAACGTCAGACTGGGATGTGGAAGACACAGGTTCGAGACCCCGAGGTCTCCAGCTTGAGAATGGGTTCATCTGGTTTGAGCAAAAGCTTGGACCCAAGGTCGCTGGCTCAAGCAAGGGGTTACTCCGTCTGCTGAAGACCCACGGTCAAGGCACATATGAGAAAGCAATCAATGAACAGCTAAGGTGTTGTCAAAATGAAAAACTGATGATTGATGCTTCTCATCTCTCTCCATTCCTGTCTGTCTGTCCCTATCTATCCCTCTCTCTGACTCTTATCTCTGTCCCTGTAAAAAAAAAAAAGAAAAAAAATATATTCTATGTAACAATATAAGTGTTAAAATGTGTTGTATCATGTCACTTCTCAAACACTAGCAAACTAAGTCTTGTAAAGATTTTTTTTTTTTAATTCTTCTTCAAGGTTCCCATTGCTCAGTAGTGAGACCAACTTTTAAGGGAACAAATTTTTAAAAGTATGTTTCTCTATAAGCAACTGTATTAAATGGTTCCTGAAATTTTACTTCAATACAATTCTGGAGTGTCAGGTTCCTCTTAGATCCCGTGCAAGTGACTGAAGGAACAGAGGCACCCAGGGTGGTGAAGCCACAGCGAGTGTGGAAGAGGGTGTGGACGTGTGGCCCTACTGGACCCGCTGGAGCTCGGGTGAGGCTCAGACACCCTGAAAAAAATTATAAACCATATCTAGCTGGGTGTATTGGTTATTTGGGTTTTGTTTTTCCCAAATTTGCTTCCTTTTTCATACTTCACAGTGGTTCTACCAATAATGGCTCAGGAATCTGAATTTAAACTAATGACGCCTCAACTGTTATACTGAGTGTCAGCTTGCAGGTTTCTGAATGTTTGGGCTTGCTGGGTTTGACAAGCTGACAAACTTTAAACAAAGGTGAAATAACTAAGTGTAGGACAAAGACCTATAAATCTGAAGGAAAGGGAGGGTGGCCTGGGTGAGGGTTATGAGGGTGACATTTTTCTTTTATTAACTGTTAGACAGGAAATGAGGCTTAAAGTATTGAAGGGATGATGAAGGAGAGGGGAAAGAGGGATCAGGTAAATGGATTGCAAAAGCACCACAGCGAAGGTTAAAGGGTGTGTGCTGAGAAATCGGTTTTAACAACCTATCCTGTTACACAGAAACAGGAGCCAATAATCTGGAATCCTCTGATATTAACTTGTATCTTAATTGGTATACTATCACATGCAAAACCATCAGAAAAATATGTCTTTCTTCTCATTATTCAAACCCATATTAATATCTTTAAATGACAAATTTATTACTTGGTGATCATTCTTGGAAACCATCCCTTTATTATTCTGTTATTTTAGGCTTTCCCAAATGTCATTACTACCCATCTCAAGAGAGCAATAACCACGAGAAAACATCAGTAGCAATGCTGTAACGATTAATAGTGTTTGTACCTTTGTGATTGTATGTCACGGCAAGACTCAGCCTTTCTGAGAAAGGTGTTAGAGAAAGTTCTGTGGGTTTGGGTTAGGTCACTATGGTAATAAGACCAGCTCTATTAGCTGGTCATTTAAAAAGTTCCATGAACTTGATTGCCTTCCAGTGAAATACTTTATTTAATTTCCTCATAATCCATTCCCTCTCCTGCCCATCACACCTTTAATAACCCTACGTCATATGCCCATTAATCTTTCTACCTCTACATCATAGAGTTTTACATTTTAATATTTAGAGCTGGTCATCTTGTTAGTTTGATTTATTGTTTTCCTCTTTCAAAAAGTCTACACTCTTTTTTTTATGTACTATAAATAACAAAGCATGGCTCCAGATTGAATAACGGAGCTGTAATTCAGGCTGGGACTTAGCTGCCGTTCCTAAAGCCTCAAGCCATACCTCTGGGGATCACAATGTCAGTGGAGGCTGGTGATTGAATTACGGCCCTACAGTCAATCAGGAACCGTATACTATTCCAAGTATTTCTACAAATGACAAGTTATTAATGTTTTAAAATGAAAGTCAGAACTACAGTAGATCAGATGTTAGTTTAATGAGGATAGCTATTTTTTCTCCCAACTTAATGAGGTAGGAGCTTTTTAAAAATTTCTTAAAGAAATAAATCATAAGCAATAAATAGTCAAGCTTTATTGTTATTATTGTTGCTACTATTATTTATAACATTGCACAGAGTTCTTTGCAAAATACATTCACTTTTAGAGTACTAAAAATAGTTAAAAGAATGAAACAAAAAGAAGGCAGTAGGAAAGAAAGAAGGAAAGAAAAAAAAATAGGAGAGAGTAAGATTATTTGAACACTATTCTAAAGTTCAAAGCACCTCATAATTGAATTGCATAATTTTAGACATTGTTGAAGAGCTCTGAATGTAAACACTTGGCAAATGACAAATCAAACAACTAAATTATAAGCCCTAAGATGTCAAGTCAAATAGAGCCGTGTATCTTGGTTATAAACATCTCAGAAAAACAGACCATAGTTGAACATTGTAAAGTCTAGGGGAGCTCCCAAAGGCTATTTTAGAACATTTCTTTCCTAAACACTAACAGAGTGCTACATTTTAATTTCTCAGACAGTAAGATTTTTGCTGATAAAGGGCATTAGGAAAAACTATGTCAAAAGTATAACACAATATGATTCTAGCTGCAGAATGAGGTTCTTATAGCTTACCTGAAAAGGTATTTTTACCTTTATACAGGGGTCTTTAATCATGGACCTTTTTCAGATTCTGATGAGAGCTGTAGACCTTCACCCCAGAAAAAAATGACATCAACAAATACTACCTCACTCCTTCTTTGTGTCTCTCTCACCTTCTCTCTATATATATACCTCTCTCACACGCAGATACACACTACTTCTCACATACAAAATTTTGCACATTTCAGGGGATTTATGGCCTCAGGATAGCAACCCTTGTTTGATGGGGTAAACTACACTGCTTACCAAAAATTAGGGGATCAGGAAACATGCAGATACTCCACTACTTTCAGCTTTATATAGTGCGTTTTCACCAATGAAATAAAAGTTGGTTTTGCATCTCATTTGCATAATCAAACAACTTTCTTTGACTTGTCATTTGCTTTTTTGATGTCTGGTTTAATAAAAAAATCAAATGTTTCTTTTTTTATAGCTTCATATTCATTTTGAAATATACCCTAATTTTTGTGAGCAGTATATGTCTGAAAAGAAAACAGCTCTCTTTCTGGTTTTTACATAAATTACATCTAATTTTGATCAATTAGTAAAATATTCAATGCTTAATATGAAGATAGAATCAAATTTAACTCCATGGAGAGCTAAATTTTATTACATATTTATCATCTAGAAAAAAAAATTATCTCATTTCAGAGGACCAAAATGCTCAATACTGGACCTGCTAGGTGTTCTCGACTGGGAAGGGTAACAAGGACCCTTAATAATCTAAGAATTAGTATCTTTTTATTGCCAGTATTCTAATCAAATATATGATATCATAGGAATAACACTGGAAACAATTTTTTTTTCATCTTCTGTTGCATGAGGTTTTAGAACTGTTTCTATCTAATTCTGCATTGCTGATTCCAAATCTGAAATCCATTTTTTGGTGCATGCTCTAGTTTTTATGCAATTTTAATTTCCTTTTGTTACAGTTTATGGCATGCAATGGTTTTTAAATTAGAGTTAAAGGGAAACGACTCTTGGATTGAACATAACCACAAGGCAATTTATGTTTTACAAACATCACTTTTACATAATTGTAGTTGTTTATAAATGTAAAAAATTATTATCTGATAAAAAACACCCTTTATTTTGTTTTAAGATTAAATCATGGCTTCTTCGAGTAGCCGTAATTGTAAAAATAGTCCTGACACCTTCTGTTATATATGTGGCTGTTACACACTTCAATGTCAAAGGCGCACTATTTCACCATTTGTAATACGTGCACATATTGCCTATTTTCAAGTTCCCCTTGGTGATCAAGACAAGAATTGGGCTCCTCATATTGTGTTCAATATTGTGAGGAAATGCTTCATGCCTGGACAAAAGGAAAAACACAAAGGAATGACTTTAGGTATTCCCATGGTTTGGCATGAACCTAAGGACCACAGCAGTGACTGTTATTTCTGTCTGATCCATACAAAGGGCATCAGCAAGAAAAAACTGCATATGATCGCATATATCCTAATATTCCTTCAGCAATACGACCTATCCCACACTCTGAGACACTCCCAGTTCCAGTTTTCAATGGTCTTATTTCTTCTAAGGACAAAGAAAGTGAGCATGGTGATCAAGTGTATTTTGATAAGATGCATGAGGAAATGGTTGTAGTAGCTGAAGGGTCTTCTTCTGATGCCAAGCAGTCATTAACCCCTGAGCAGTTTAGCCAACCCAAATTAAATGACTTAGTAAGAATGACATAAAAATTGTCCTCGACTTTCTGAAGTATGAGGAGCATAACAGGATCATTTGTGTGGATCTTAAAATGGTAAATTTCCTGCTTAGGACAACAGAGAGGTTTCATGAAGTATTCTTGCTTTCTGTGTTTGTGGGACAGCTGAGCTCAGGAGAAACACTGGACACAGAAGGAGTGGCCGAAACGTGAAGCTCTGGAAGTAGGGATGCAAAATATTACGAATGAACCAGTAGTTAATTGAGACAGGATTATTTTTCCCCTACTTCACATCAAACTTGGCTTACTGAAGCAGTTTGTTCAGACTTTGAATAGAGAATGTGAATGCTTTCAACATATTATTTCTGCATTTCTTGCCTTGTCTTTTGAGAAGATAAAAGCAGGTGTATTCGATGGACCTCAAATTCGAACCCTCATATGTAACAAAGAATTTGCCAGGAAGATGAATAAGGAGAAAGCAGCATGGCAGTCTTTGTGGCAGTTACAAAGAACTTCCTTGGCAACAAAAAAGCAGAAAACTATAGACTTCTGGTTCAAAAGATGCTGTTGGCTTTCCGCAGCATTGGATGTAACATGAGCATTAAGATTCACTTCCTTAACAGTCATCTTGATAAGTTTCCCCAAAATCTTGGAGTCATTAGTGATGAGAAGACTACTGCTGGAGCATCAAATGACATTGTCCTCAACAGGTACACAAACACAAGAGCTACAAATGCAAATTTTTGCCTGAATAGAATTTAAATAAGTTTTGCGCAAATTTTATGATTAAAATAAGTGTTTTAATATGTTCTATTTTGAAATTATAGACAAATTCTGATGCAATCATATCTTTTAGTGTATTAGTGTATTTACTGCATTATATAAATTATTATATTTTCACAAAGATGATGCCCAAAAAGACATTCTACTTCATTATGTTAAACTAAATGTTGAAAATTTTACAATAAGATAAAAACCTAAAGTCTTGAATTGCAAAAAAACTGTAGCTTACAGAGGAAAACTAATGTCAGATTTGAAATCAGCACACTTGAATTAGGTAAGAACAAGTGGTTTTGTAGATGCAACAAAAATTTTGTTCCCCAGTGTTATTATTATATTTTTAATGAAACACCAGGTAAATTAAATTATTCACTGGGTCTTATTTTGCCCTCAGAAAATAAGCATATAACTCAATGTAATGTAAGCTATTGAGATGACAAGCCTCAGTAAGAGCCTAATATTGTACAGTGCACACCGTAAGTTTATTAATTTGCCCTTATGTGCCCAGAGGCAAAAAAAAAAAGAAATGCAGATGAAACCATAATATGTTCCTTTAATGAACTTTGCCTTTCCCCCAACAATTCATTTGCACTATACTATTCTTTCTTTGCTTCAAAGTTTTCTAACCATTGGTGAAAATACCTCATTTTATCTTTTTTTTTTACTTCCATTGCCCTTTTCAATATGCTTGTGTGTAGATATTAAAAAGGATGAGAGTGGTATATTCTGAAAACAGGTTTTTTTTGTAGCCTTAGTTTTAAGTAACATGAGAAGCAGTTTAAGAGCCAGACAGTAAGCCATGGCTGAGACCAGGTGACTAGTTGGAGTCCATTCTCCACATCATTCAAGGTCTTCGAGATGTGCAGTGACAGAAGCCCTTGATGTCTTTCCTTGGCTATGACTCATAGGGCAGCAGTGCCCAGGGGTTACTTTGTCAACTTTTCCTGTTTCACTGGGCTCAGAGTCATTTTAAGTTTCATTCAAGATGGGGAAGATTTTAATGGCAACTAACTATGCCAAACTAACTATCCCAGTAAATTGAGAGTTCTCTGTTTGAAATAAACTGGAAAACACTTCATTCCTGTGGCAAGAAAGTCCTTGTTTAGTAAATGTCAACAATAATTTGTACTCACCCTGAATGAGCCAAACTGAAGCCTCTACATTTCACCTGATACTAAGGTGTCCTGAGATCCCTGGTCTGTGTACCCAAATGACCCTAAATCATTTTCTGCCTTTCGTCAATTAAAACATGCTCTGTAAGAAAAATTACACATGAAAAAAATCAAGTAAGAATGCAGGCAGTAAGTTGGGACATTTTATCCTTGATTCTATGATCCAAAGAAGTGTCCCACATTTACCACAGTTACAAATGAGCAGTCCTGTTGAGAATCAAAGTAACAGGCTGATGCCTAAAATCTATCAGGCTTGAAGAGTTTCAAGTTATTGTGAGTTCATGTTCCTTGGAACTTTGTGGGAATTATTTGAGATTTCTTTTTAAAGGGCACTCATTGAAATGTTTTCTTCATAAAGATTTTTTTTTTTGCCTAGAATTGCTTTTATTCATTGTATTAGAGTTATCAACAGTAAAAGTTCTAATTTTGAGATTGTCACATGCACGGGGCATTTACTATATCTCTAGCCAAACTCTGAAAAACATCTAACAACTAAGTCCTGTTAGGAAGTTCAGAGTCAACTTTATGCCACGTTTTACTGAGTGTTTACTCTGCAAAACCCCACATAAAGTATTTGTGTATATTTCCTTAATAAAGCTTCACACTTCTGTGAAGTTGCACTAGTCATATCATTATAGTTATAGAAACTCAAAGAGAGGAAGTAGAAATTTTTGCACTGGCTTGACTGATAGCAAAGAGCTTATAATGAGAACTCTTCCATACTCAGTAGTTCTTTTTCTGTTCATCCATTCAACTGCACTATTTCCCCCTGCACTCCAGAACAGTCCAGTCGAAAAATTAAATCCAGAGCCATTTTCACCTGAAATCATAGTTTGATGTTGAATTGCTTTAACTCTTTTTGGTTTTCAAAATACATTATAAACTTATGTTTCTAGCAATCTGGAAACCGCTCCAAGTATTGCACAAATAAAAATGCCAGTGAAAACATAAAATCATGATTTTAATGCCTGGATGAGTTGGCCAGAGAGTAAGGGAATTCCTCAAATGTCAGAAACAATAAGAAAGAACAAATCCTCAAGGATAAGTAAACGCTGGAGCCAGCAATTTCCTGGGAGATAAATGCCAATTGTTAATGCTCTGAGCAGGCAAGGATTCAGGATACAGACACTTAGAAGCCAGAATCTCTGAGGAACAGTTTTCTCAGTGGATGAAGTAATATAAAACCCAACCCAAAGAGTGAGCCAATACCCACTGGCCTTTCTCTGCCTCTCCAGTGGGAATTCCTAATCTCAAGCCACACTCACTGAGGACCAGATGTAGGGGCCTGAAATTATTCTACTCATAGCCAAAAAGCAAGAAAACAGAAAAAAAAACCTCTAAATCAAAGATATAATTTAAAATACTCTCAGGTGAAAGTGCCCCTTGTGCCCAACAGAAGCAAAAGAAAGTGGGTCCAAGAGGAATGCATTTACAAACAGGCATAGCTGTTGAAAGGAGCTCACAATCTAAGGGCATTAGAAACATACTGAAAATATAATAAAACAACGCAATACATGAACCACACAAACACTATCCTTCAGCCAACAGACATATATAGAAAATGGTACACAAAACTGAAAAATACACATTCATTTAAAGCACACAGAAAGTATTTACAAAAAGTAAGCAAGTAGTAGACCAAACAATGCTCAAAAAATTTCAAAGATTTTTATAGTCTGATAGCCACATTTTATGACAACACAACTAGGTTAAAAAATTTAGAAAAAAAATGTATTTAAAAATGCACTAACAGAGGAACAAATGGTGATGAAAAGAGATTTGACTTGGGGTGGTGAACACACAATATAATGTACACATGATGTACTATAGAATTGTACGCCTGTAAACTACGTAACTTTATTAACCAATATCATGCCAATAAATTCAATAAAATTTTTAAATAAATAAAAATGTACATGCATTAAGAAATTGAAAAACATACTTCTAAGTAATATAGATTAAGTAAAGTTTAAAATACTTAAAAGTGAATGATCATGAAAAACATCTTACCAAACTCTTGAAATCATCTATAAATAACATTTGGAAAAAAGTAAGCCTTTTCTATTTGTATTTAAAAAGAAAGAAGGTGGACAATAACTGACTTATACATCCAACTTAAAAAACTAGAAAAAGAAAAAAAACATAATAAACTTAAAAAAATATAAACATAAGATCAAAAATTAATAAGATATAAAAAGACACATTAGAGAAAATAAACAGAACTGAAAGTTGGCTTTTCTTTCTTAAGTCTAGTAAAATAGATACAACCTGTGCAAGATTCATCAAGAACAAAATAAAGAAGGCACAAATAAAGTGTTAAAAAACTAAGAAGATTGCAACTTCATGTTTATAGCATATATTAAACAGATAGTAAAAAGAATATTATGGACAAGTTTTGCCAATTTATAAAATTAAACAAATGCTAGGTCATAAAGCAAAAATTAAAAGCATATTCCAAGCCCTGGCCGGTTTTCTCAGTGGTAGCGCATCAGCCTGGCTTTCAGGCGTCCCGGGTTCGATTTCTGGCCAGGGCACACAGGAGAAGCACCCATCTGCTTCTCCATCCCTCCCCCTCTCCTTCTTCTCTGTCTCTCTCTTCCCCTCCCACAGCCAAGGCTCCATTGGAGCAAAGTTGAGCAAAGTTGGCCCGGGTGCTGAGGATGGCTCCATGGCCTCTGCCTCAGGCGCTAGAATGGCTCTGGTTGCAACAGAGCAACACCCCAGATGGGCAGAGCATCTCCCCCTGGTGGGCATGCTGGGTGGATCCTGGTTGAGCGCATGCGGGAGTCTGTCTGACTGCCTCCCCGTTTCCAACTTCAGAAAAATACAAAAAAAAAAAAAAAAAAAAAAAAAAAAAGCATATTCCAAAGGATCTGTGAAAATCATTGCTTAAAAGGTAGTAAAAAGAAACATTCTTTTAGAATACAGGTATATGAATACAGGTATAGAATTAACACACTAATTCAAGACAATTTAGAAATCCTGACTTGTCTTCTATTGATTAAAAATATTGAGGCTATAGTTATAAACTTTACACAAAAAGAAAACACACCAGGACTAGATTTTAAACATGGTTTTTACCAAATGCTGAAAGAATAAGATACTTCCATTTTTATAAACTCTTTCAGGGACCAGAAAAAAAGAAATATCTTTCTATTTATTTTATGAAGCATTGATACCAAAAACAAAGACAAAACAAGAAAATCAAGAAGTCTAAGCAAAATATCTGAAAACCAAACTTAAAAATGTATAAAACACATACATTTATTTCAGTACATGTAGAATATGCATTAATTTTAAAATCAATAAAAAACTTATTAAACTAAAAATAACTTTTTTAACATACAACAAACCCAAAACAAACATACAACAAACCTATAATGAAACACTGGCCTTTTAAGTATGACTAAGTTGTTGGCTACTTCCAATTGACTTTGTATTGGAGCTCCTAGCCAGAATAGTATTGCAAGAAAAAATATATAATTTTAGAATTTACATGTATTAAAAAGAAAGAGGCAAATTGACAAAAAGTTATAGGTAATAATAGACACATAAAAAATTCAAAATGTGTACAAAAACGTTTTTTAATTAATATGAGTTTAAAATGGTTGCAGAGTACAAAATCAATTTTTTTAATTTAAAAATTATATTTAAAGGGGTAACATTGATCAGTAAGAGTACATAGGCTTCAGGTAAACATTTATATATTTGTTGATTATGTTGAGTACCCATCACCCAAAGTCAAATCATTATATCTGTCCCCCTTTACTCCCTTCCCCCAGCCCCTCTTCCCTGCTTCCCATTCCCCCAGTAACCTCTTCACTTTTATCTATGTCCATGAATCTCAGTTTATACCCTACTAATGTGTGAAATCATATAGTTCTTAGCTTTTTCTGATTTACTTATTTCACTCAAATCAAATTTTCAAAATCAACTCAATAAGCTGTTAGAAAATGAAATACAACAATGTATTTCATAATAAATATGTAAGGAATTGTTATTTACAATAACATCTAATATTATCAAATACTTAGGACTCAATCTAATAAACATTTAAAGACCTTTACTTAAAACTTATACAATTTTATTGAAATATATTGAAGAAGCATTCTATATTACTGTTTATAATTGTTATATAACAAAACTCTAAACTTAGGGGTCTAAAACAACAATCATTTTATTTTGACCCATTTTCCATGGGTCATAATTTAGAAGAGGAAAAAAGGCTTGTCTCTACTCTGTGATGTGAGAGCCTGGGCTGGGAAGACTTGAGATTGGGGGTGACCCTGCAGTTGGACCTGGAATCATCTGAGGATGTGTTCACTCACATGCCTGGTCCCTGGGCTGACTAAAAAGATTTTAGAAGATAATATATAAGAATTTAGGAGGGAATTTTAGATTAAACAAATAAAAGATTTTAAGAGGTGTTTTCAGGACTTTATGATATGACAGAGTTTTTAAGATTAAAAAATCAATCATATAGAATTAATAATTTTGATTTAATTAAAATCAAGAAAGTAGTTTATTATAAGACACTCTAAGGGAGCTTAAAAGGTAAGTAACAGAATAGAAAAAGCTATTTCCAACTTTTATGAACAACAAAGAACTTTTATCCAAATACATAAGAACTTCTATAAATCATTAATAAAAAGACAGTCCAACCAACAGAAAAATGAGCAAAGAGCTATAAATGCACTGCAAAAAGAAGACATTGAAATGCCCAACAAATATCTGAAATGATTTTACTTCACGGAGTAATCAAGAAATCCAAAATAAAATACAATAATATATTATCTCACAATCACTAGATTATCAAAATTTAAGAACTTTGGCCATACTAAGTATTGGCAGGAATATGAAGCAATGAAACCACTAATACACTGGTGGTAGAGGGTAAATTGCTACAAGCACTTTGAAAAAAAATGGGATTACGTAGGAAAGTTGAACATGCATATATACCATATGAACCAGCAATTCTCATAATTTTGCCATATGACTGGTCTAAAGATGTTCAGAGCATCTCTGTTATAAAAAAATAAGTAACCCATAAGTGTCTAACAATAGTAGAATGAGTAAATTGTAGTATAACTCCAAGATGGAATATTATACAGCAATAAAAACAAGCTTGGCCCTGGCTGGTTGGCTCAGCGTAGAGTGTTGGGCTGGCGTCTAGAAGTCCCGGGTTTGATTCCCAGTCAGAGCACACAAGAGAAGTGACCATCTGCTTCTCCACCCTTTCTCCATCCTCTTTTCACTCTCTCTCTCCTCCTCCCACAGCCATGGCTCATTCAAGCAAGTTGGCCCCAGGCACTGAGGATGGCACCATGACCTCACCTCAAGTGTTAAAATAGCTTAGTTGCCAAGCAACAGAGCAACAGTCCCAGATGGGCAGAGCACCTCCCCATAGACAGCTTGCCAGGTGTATCCTGGTCAGGGCACATGCGAGAGTCTGTCTCCCTGCCTCCCTGCCTCTCATATAATAATAATAATAATAATAATAATAATAATAAAAGAAACAAACTATAACTATCTGCATTAATATAAATGATACCAATGCAACACTGAGTGGAAAAAAGACTCAGGATAATTCATACATAATTTCGCTTACTTAAAGTTCAAAAATAAAGTAAAGGCAATATATTGTTTGAAGATATACATATGTGTTAAAGGTATAAAGAAAAACATGGGAATGATTTATTCAAATTCCAGCTAGTTTTATCTTTGTGAGAGGAAGGAAGAAGGTTTTAAAGGACTAACGATACTGTATTTCTTGAGCTAAGGGGTGGGTAAATGAGTCTTCATGTTATTAGTCTTCTTCAGATTATACATATGTTTTATGCACACTTTTTTATCTATGATATATTTCACAATAAAAATTTTAAATTATGTTATATACTATAGTATATGAATCTATTATCTGCTCCTGTGGCAACACAGAACAGACGCCAAATAGTTAAATAGCAAACTGTGAAGTTACATATTTAAAAAGATATTTGAAAGTATAGCTCAAGAGATATACATCAGTCAATGACTTCAACAAAATGGGATAGAAATTTCCAGATGGTAGAAATTTCAGCAAAATGCGTTTGTGTGTGTTTTGAAAAAGTTGTGGCTTTCTATGAAACTTCCACCATTTCTGAGCATGTGCAGAACACAGAGACAGAGCCTAGAGACAGTTAAGGATCGGATCGGAGGCGGGTTGAGAGCACTGTGGAGAAGGTATGAGGTCACCCTTTACATCCCAGCCCTGTCAGTTTGTGTGAGCAAATTAGAAACAGCAGTTGTAGTCATTATAGAAATACAGCTAGTGATAATACTTTAAAAGCATGCATTCTGAACAACTGCAGCAGTGACTGTAAGGATTGCCACAATTCAGATATTCATCTCATTACAGGGATGGGACTGTTCAAACAAGAGGCAGAGCATCTTGAGACAGTGAAGGTAAGAAATGATCAGAACAAGATGATGAAAGAAGAAGGTGGTTTGAACAAAACCCAGGCATAGGCCATTCCCCTAACCATACCTAGCTAAGGTTATGTTGATGGCTTAGGGATGATAAATTAGAAACAATATCAGATGCACCATTTCATATCAGTGTTGGGTTGTTAAGTATATTTTCTCATAAGTGAATGTTCATTTTGTGAGATGCAGAACTTGCTCAGTAGTAATAATTTTCAAAGTCCTTTTTTATATGCATAAATTTCAAAGTAAAGAAACTCCTCCAGTGATTTCTATAGAGATACTTACACAGGGTGGATCTGACTGAGGGCTATAATTAGAATTCTAGATGATGACAAAGGATGAATTGTAGCCTTCTTTATACAACAGGGCCTGATCAACACTCCTTCCTATCTGGGCAGAGTTGTACTTTTTTACCTTAACAACTTTTTTTTTAACTAAGAGCTTATTATTTTTTTTTTTTAGAAATTAAATTTAATAGGGTGACATTGGTCCATAAGACACAGATGTTTCAGGGAAACATCTCTATAGCGTGTGAACTATTGAACAACTTTTATTTTTAATGGTTTCTCTCCCTAGATAACTAATTACCTTCCCTTTGTGGCTCCCTCTGCTTCTCTACCAATGACCACTAAAATCTAAAAAATTCAAAATTTTGAAAGTCATCTAAGTGTTTAACTCAATCCTTGAATTTTTTAAAGAAACAGAAACTTCCAGATGTAGATAATTTATTTAAATTATATATATATATCATTCCTCTAAATTGACATGTAGCCAAACTAACAATTATCCTTATTAACAGAGACTAGGTATGGCAGGCATAACTTAATTCCACTGATGATTGAGAAAGTTCATTTACTTTCTGCTTTACCAAATTTTCATCAGAGTCACTAGCTAGTAACTGAGAGGGCTGGTTCAAGTTTCATCTTCTTTTACTTATCTTGCAGAGAGGATAGAGGCAATAGAAGAAGGACATCCCAGGGAGAAGAAAACCATATTAGCCCTTACCTGGATCATCACCCTTGAGTCAATACAGGTGAATGTGCTTTCTCTCAGATAGTATGGATAATTTAGAAACTGCATGTTTTTACTTCAGCTATTAAGCCTGGGTGACCAGATGCCCCACTATTGTGCCTTCTCTCAACAATATATTTATCAATATGTCTTTTATTTTATTCTTCTTCTTATCTTTTTTCTTTCTGTTTCTTTTTCCTGTTTACTACCAGCTAGTCCTCTTTTTTTTTCAGGGTCTCCTTTTCCTGAATTCTTTACTATAGAGAAAACATTAAGTTCTATAAGAGTATTGGTCCCCAAGATTAGCAGAGGGCCTTAGGAATGGGAGCAACTCCTAGCCCCATCCTGTTGCACCTCCCCTCTTCTTACCACTTTTCTCTGATGCCAAGGAAGAGAACTAATTTCTGCTGTGATAATAATAATATGTGTCAGTTATTGGTGGCTATCCTACAATCATGCCCTACTCAGTCTTGCCTTCAGCTAAATACAGTATTAGTTTATATGCCTGTTTTACAGTGGCCTTAAAAGGATTAAGTTTTATTCTGCCACTAAGTAGCAGAGGCAAGATAAAGATTCAAACCTTGACTGCTTCCACCACAAACATGCTACCGGGCACAAGATATATGGCTTCTCTTGCCCTGTTCTCACTAATATCAATTTATAATTTCATCAATGTACTGTGTTTCCCACATTAATCCCACATTTACAGAGGAAATCTACAAATTGTATAACATTAAAATTTAATTATGAATTTAAATAAAAGAAATTTATCATTTGAAAAATTCAATGGATACTAGAATTACTGGTATTACTTAAAATACTTCAAGGGAATATCAGAGTTATGAGAAGATCAAGAATTTTGTGTATTTACTTCTGGTTAAGGATGGAAGCTTGTTGTATTATCTTGTTTCCCTCCAAAAACTCTATTAGAATGATAGCAAAGAGATTTTTTTTTTTGAAGTCACAAACCCATAAGACTGGGAGAATAGAGAAGCTAAAACCACAAAAACCACAGATGCTAGAAAGAGAATGATTGAGTGCAACAGATTTAGCAAACCCAATAAAGCTAACCACTAATCAGAAGTCAGGAAAGGTAAGAAGAAACAAGATTTATGCCCCAACAGGCTCAGGAGTTGGCAGCACCCGGGACTTTTGGAAATTGAGGTGAAAGTAGGATTAATAACAGAAGTACTGATTGACAGTCCACCTGAGATTTCCAAATACCTTCAAATACCAAAAGCCAGCCAGATAATCACTAGTTTACTTCTTACCTTAGAAGAAAACAAAAGTTCATCCTCCAGAAGAAACAAAACAGAAGGTCACGAAGCTGAAGGACACCAAGCCAGTTAATATAAAGATATATTGAAATCAGCCAGTTAAGTAAAAAGTACACTGTGGGGAAAAAAGTAAGTTTACAGTTGTGATTACATGAAACAGAGTTTATTCTTGTATTATCATTTATTATTACATTAGTTTCCATAAAAACAACTTCAAACCTACTTTTGCCCCACCCTGTGTTAAGTCCTCTGCTTACCAGCTCTCTTTCCACATTGCCTTTCAGAAACCTGAGATAATTCCTCTGATAAGATATTATGTTCTTCTCTAGGGAATCTGAATATCTCAAGAATAAAGGCTCAAAGACATTGACATTAATGCTGCCTGAGTAAAGTAACCCAAATGGATCACCCTGATCTTTAGCTCGTAATTGGCCTTTGTAACATGCACAGAGTTTTGAATTAGCTCTGTTGTGCTCTACCCTTAAACATGAGCAAATGACTCCATAACTTTGAGGAATGCCTCTAATATGGAAAACAGGAAGTCCAAATAAATAAACATTGAAAAATCACAAGGAGGTAAAAACCATACAAGAAAAGAAAATTTCATGAAAGCTATTGTTAATAGTCTTATAAAAGATATCACATCCATTAAACAAGAATGGTATAATGTTTTAAAAATCAGAAAATATAAAAAAGATTAAAGAAATTAGAAAAAATTTAATATATTTAAAAAACTTCAGTGAACTGGTTGGCCTCTAGGACTTCTTTTTAAGAGGTCCTGAAGACATTCCTTGACTGCGACCAGGACATGATGGTCTTCAAGTGTCACCAAAAGTTCCAATCTACTCCCACTCAATGCCTATGGACAGGAAATCAGAGAGTAAATGGGATTCCTTGCCAACTCTGCACACATGACTAGTAAAGAGTCTATAAGGGAAGGGCAGCCAGGCTATGTAATTTGCAGGGCATAGGGAACAATAAAATGTTCAAAAAATGGGGAAAGGTGCTATTAACCGTACTAACATATAAAGCTTTTTCTTTCTTCTGTGGTCTCTCTCTTGACTTGTTATGATGATTTTGTATTTGCTAAACATGTCAGTCTAAGTAGAGAAAAAATAAAATTTTAAATTAGCATGTATTTTACTTTTAATTTTATATTGTGCAATGCCTTAAATATAAATATAAGGGCATTTATGCCTATGCTGAATTACCAAAATTACTTAAATTTGTATTTATAGCTCATGCATGCACATATATTTAATACTTCTTAGCAGACCAGTAGAAATACTACACAAAACTAACTCAACTATTTTTATTTCATTTTTTTATACATGCACATTCTATCATATTCTACCCTCATCTTACTAATGAGTATGACAGACTGAAAAGAAAGGATCTATAGGTTACCCTATCTTTCCCTTTCCTTGTATATTGTTATTTTCAGTGCAGGTGGTTGACTAATACAGAGAAGTAACAATGGTAAGAAAGAATAAAATAAGAGTTCTTAGATCATTCATGTTTCTTAAATGCTATTGCCTTTTTTTCTATGTACAAAGCAAGTTCTATTTCAAACAGAAAGCATAGTACTTAGGGCTATCAATGTCTTGGCCTACTTGTCCATAGATAAAATATACTTACCTTGTACTTTCTTTGAGTCTACTCAACTCCTATGCATTGTGGGTCCATCAGAATTCTGTGCTTATGAGGCATAGAAAATACCATATAGGAATGTGGGCAGCAAAGAATGGCATGGCAGACTTGCATAGCTTCACTGACCATCAAAGTTCACTTAAGAAAACACAAGTTCAAAAATAAGATTATTGAGAATTTCAAGACTGTGACAACAAGATATTAAACCAAGCATGGGCCCTTTTGAGCATGGAAACTTGTGCACTACAAAGATCTCACACCCAAGAAACAGCCCTAGGTAAGTGTTCTACAACTCTAGTACTGGTAGCTGGCAAGAGAACCAAGCTAGGTGTGAGAAAAAAATTCTACTGAGTGTACAGCTGTCCAGTTTAGGAAGAGGGCACCAGGGCGTGTGCATGTAAGAGATCTGAGATGTGATAGACTTTAGGTTGCTTTGATTTACTATGTAGAAAATACATTCTGTTTGTTTCTATTTTTTGCATAATTATCTTACATAGCTATATTTGTATCTACAAAAATGGGTGTCAGTACCAGCTGAATAGCTGAATGAAGAAATATTTCTGAGGTTTCACCAGAGAGCTTAACTCAATAATTTCAATAAAATATTCAGGCCCTTATGTCACGGACTTGTCTAAACTCACAAGTACTCCATTATTCTCTGAAAGCTTTGCAAATAATACACTTTGATTTGCCACTAGAATAGTTAATTAACAACTTTTTAATTCAGTTTTTGTTTTTTTTTGTTGGGTTGTTGTTTGTTTTTTATCTTATATTTAGCTTTGATGACCCATATCATTCCTTATATAATGTAAAGAATCATCTTTTCAATTGGAGGTAAATGTGGAGAATAGAAGCATTTGCTCTTAGTGATTCTTTCATAATTAGTCATTACCACAAGGTCTTGGAGTGCTAGATATCTGGAATTACTTAATTGGAAACCCAAATTTTCTCAGACCATGTTGAGGAATGGCTTTGGATACTAACATATAATAAAAGTCCATCATTTTGTAATTTTCCAAAAATAAATAAAATCACAGGCACTCAGGATCTAAGCAGGTGGCTGCACTGGATCTAATGTAGGTGCTTTTACAAATTTGTTCAGTTCTACCTGCTTTCCAAGTCCTTGACCAGTTACTCAATAGAAAATTCCAGCATTTCACCTCATCTCTGAATTCTACCAGTTATCTCAAACTCTCTTAAGATGAGGGCAAGCATGGGCCTCCGTGGTACCTGAATGGAAGGTGAAGCCTCAAGCCTGAGCCCAACCTAAACAGACCCATGAAGGCTCTGACTTCTTCCACCACATCTGGGTCCAGACCAAGTACTGTGCTATGGAGCAATGAGTTTGACTTCCCAGGAGATGGCCAGAAGGGCTGAGTCACACAATGCAGAAGGGTTGGGGACCTGAACTCTGTGGGGAAGCATTGACCAATGAGAGACAAAAGACAGGAAGAAACCAGCAGATTAATCCTTTGCCTATAGTTGAAGGACTATTCCAGGGTAGAGAGTTTCCAAGAAGTCTATTTAGAAATAAACAACATACCAAGGTGAGTTCTCTTATGGCCAGCTTTGCTAACATACCTTGTATTTGCTTTTCCTCCTTTTTCTGACTACTTTTCTTTACTCTTCAATTACAATAAAGCATTAGCTAAGCTTTGCCTTGTCTCTGTTTCTATGATACCAGGGTGAAGGCACTAATCAACCACCTGTTAACTACCAGCTGGTGCAAAAGTCCTGTAGCTAATCTAGCATAGTGATAGATGTTCAGGAATTCAAATGAAACAACTAAAATGGAATACTTTAATTTTATGGAGTACCTACTAGGAGCCAGGTATTATAGATGCAGGGAATAAGAAAATTTTAATTCATATGAAATCTCACAGTCCACTGAGAAAGATGAGAAAAATTAACAAAGTAGGTTTTTTTTTTTCTAAATGTTATGAAGAAATTGAAGTGCTTAGATGTAGATATTGGAAGGTATGGAGGTGGAATATTCATCAGTGAAATGGTCAGAGGGGGCTTCTCTGAAGAGGTGATATTTAAGATGAGATTAAGCAGGTAAGAGGAAACCCCTAACAAACATGAGAGCCCTTTGGAAGAGAAAGTGCTAACTCTCAGAGGCAGAAACAAGCTGAAAGGGTCAAGAAACTAATAGTAGAAGACATGTGTCTAAAAGCAAACAGGAGGGGCAAAGACAGTGACAGTGCTGAGGAGTTGGCTAAGAGAGACTCAGTCAGGCTGGGCCTTATCAACAGGCAGGATAAGGATTTGGAGTTTTATCTAATTTCCTTAATATTTTATTGTTCCTTGAGATCTTTTTCTTTTTTTAAATGTAATTTATTGAGGTGACATTGGTTAATAAAATTATATAGGTTTCAATTGTACTATTCTATAATACATCATTCGTATACTGTATTGTGTGTTCACCACCCCAAGTCAAGTCTCCTTCCATCACAATTTATTCACTTTACCCTCTTCTACCTCCCCCCACCCCCACCCCTTTTCCCTTTGGTAATTACCATACTATTGTTTGTATCTATGAATCTTGCTCTTTTTTGTTTGGGTTTTTTTTTGTTTATTAGATTCCACATACAAGAAAAATCATATGGTACTTGTCTTTCTCTTTCTCTGACTGGTTTATTTTCCATACCATAGTACTCTCCAGGTCATCCTTGCTGTTGCAAAAGGTAAGATTTCTTTTTTTTTATAGCTGAGTAGTATTCTATTGTGTAAATGTAGTGAGCTTTTCTATCCATTCATTCACTGATACACATTTGGGCTGCTTCTAAATCTTGGCTCTTGTAAATAACGCTACAAAGAATATAGGGATGCTTATATTTTTTTTGAATTAGTGTTTTGGATTTCTTCAGATATATTCCTAGAAGTGAGATTGCTGAGTCATAAGGCAGTTCTGTATTTAATGTTTTGAGGTAACTCCATACTACTTTCCACAGTGGCTGCACCAACATGCTTTCCCACCAGCAGTGCATCCTTACCAACACATGTTGTTTGATTTATTGATGATAGCCGTTCTGACACTTAAACGTTAGGTTCAAAACCATAAAAATCCTAGAAAGAAAACATAGACAGTAAAATCTCAAACATTTCTAATAACAATATTTTTTTCTGATATATTGCCTTGGGCAAGGGAAACAAACAAAAAATAAACAAATGGGACCACATCAAATTAAAAAGTTTTACACAGCAAAGGAAACCATCAACAAAATGACAAAACAACCCACTGAATGGGAGAACATATTTGCCAATGATACATCTGATTAAGGGTTAATAAAATTTATAAAGAACTTATAAAACTCAACGTCCCCCCAAAAATCCAGTGAAAGAATGGGCAAAGGACCTGACTAGAGAATTCCCCAAAGAGGACATACAGATGGCTAATAGACATGTGGAAAGATGCTCAATGTTATTAATCATCAGAGAAATGCAAAAACCACAACAAGATATCATTTCTTTAATATATTAAGATGCAGTCAAATGCCAGACTTTAAATTATATTTCAACCCCAAACCATCTAAATGAGATACTTAATCTTCAAAGTGTTAACTTTAAGGAGACACTGGTTAGCATAATGTGACCAGTGAGGGTGGCAGAAAACAGGCAAAATGGGAGAAAATTCTTCTTTAACAGATAGAACTTTGAATTCTGAAACAAAAGTCATGACTTTATTTTTTGTAACAATTTGAAAAATGTGAGGTATTGATTAACATTGAAAATAAAAGTTGTTCCTATTATACCCAAATATCCTGTGCCCTCAGGGCACAAACATTGTAGTATTGCAAGGGAAACCGTTCATTTCCACAATAGTGACACATCTTTATTGCCAATGGTCACTGAATGGGACTCAGCCAAAGCAGGCCTTCGCAGTGTCTTCAAACAACCACAAGGCTGGAGCCCTGAACCCTTAGATTAGAGACCCTCATCCAGCCCTTTCATTTGGACCTAGCCTCCATGCTTACTTGGGAATGGAGGATAAAAGGAAGCATTGAGAGATGTCAATCCTCTGTTGAAACAGAAAACTGACAGCCTCCTCATCTGTCGACTTCTTTGTTTCTAAGTGGAAACGCCATTTAGAAAACTCAGGGACTATCTTTTTTACAGTATAACATCCTTCTCCTTCAGTAAACCTACCCCAGATTAATTGGCACTAATACAGGCATTCACAGCTGTATACAAGATGTTGGGGAGTGCAGCAGAGAGGGGGGTGATTATGGGTGCCTGCACACTGTCATTGCCTAGTAAGAGCAGACTCCCCTCCTTCAGACATGGCATGATAATGAAATGTAATAGTAGAGCCTCTTGGCAATCAATGCCGTGGTGGAAATAAGTACACATCTCAGTGACAATAACAAAAATGGAATGTGAAACAACAAAGCCCTCTCTGTCTTGGCAAGAACTCTCGAGAGAAGCTCATTACTTTAACCTTTCCACCTTCACTGAATGCACAATTAGAAACATGCATTTCAATGGGCATTAAATCCACTTGCTTGCTCGTTCTGCCCTCATTAAAACACTCAATGGGGCCCAATTAGCTGAATGGCCATAAACAGATGTTTGTGACTTGAGGAAACAGAAAAGGAACGTTCTTGGAACCAAAAGAGAATGGAGAAAACTGAGCAAACCCCATCTTATTAATTACCTGAAATCTAGAGTTTTAGTTTTGACATGAGCTTACAGTTTTTGTTTTGATAGGAAAAACTTATGGTAAAAAACAAGTTCTCCAATAGAAGAAATCAGTATTACATGAGGGTCACAGAATATATTTTTTAATTTAGTCAATTTTCCAAAACTGAGAGATTTTTACAGATTGTCTGCATCCCTTGAAAAAAAGTCAGAGGTTTTGGCAATAGTGAGCCAAAGCCTTTCCCTGCCTGCCCATAACAGCTGGAGATGCCTGCCCCTGAATAGGGAATATGTGTTTCACATTCTCACCATCCCAGCACCCTGCTTATTGCCTAGATCTGACGGGCCCACTTCTCTCATTCATGTCCCTGCCTTATACTCATATTTCTCCACAACTTAGCAGTTTGGGAAATGTAATTACCTTCTTTGTGCCTCAGTTTCCTTTTTTTTTTTTTGTATTTTTCTGAAGCTGGAAACGGGAAGAGACAGTCAGACAGACTCCCGCATGCGCCCGACCCGACCGGGATCCACCCGGCATGCCCACCAGGGGCGAAGCTCTGCCCACCAGGGGGCGATGCTCTGCCCCTCCAGGGTATCGCTCTGCCATGACCAGAGCCACTCTAGCGCCTGGGGCAGAGGCCAAGGAGCCATCCCCAGCGCCCGGGCCATCTTTGCTCCAATGGAGCCTTGGCTGCGGGAGGGGAAGAGAGAGACAGAGAGGAAGGAGGGGGGGTGGGGGGTGGAGAAGCAAATGGGCGCTTCTCCTATGTGCCCTGGCCGGGAATCGAACCTGGGTCCCCCGCACGCCAGGCCGACACTCTACCGCTGAGCCAACCAGCCAGGGCTTTGTGCCTCAGTTTCTTTATACAAATATTGATTGACTTACGACCTATGCAACTTACGACCATTCAACTTTACAACCACAATCGCTAGCCACCACTGCTCTGTGTCTGGCAGTGCAAGCGTTGCCTAGCTGGGCCTACAACAGTGCGGACCAGCTGCCGGCAGCACTACCAACTCCGCATGCACCATTTCAACTGTTATCCCAGACTCAGTACAGCAATTTGTGTTTTGTGTCTTGGATATTTTTCATCAAACCCCTCCCAAGATGTCTACCAAGCAGAAATTGTCTTTGCAAATATTAAACTAGTTGTACTGGTAATGCAGTGTTTTACTTAAACCTGACGAATGTAAAAATAAGAAACAAAATGGTGTAGAGATGATAGAAATGGCATAAAATGAACAAAAAAAATTATGATATATCAATATAACAATAATAAAAGAAAATTATGATAAAATATGACTTAAAGATTTTTATAACATCATTTCACAGTACTGTACATATAGCCTACTCAACTTACAACCAAATCGTGTTACTACCAGTCTGTCAGAACCAATCATGGTCATAAGTCGAGCACTAGCTGTATATATATAAAATGGGGTTATAATATTCACCTACTAGGTGTCTGTGAGTTATGTGTCTCAATAAATTTAGCCATTATTTGGTCATTATCATCATTGTCTGTCCTGGGGAACATAGCCCAATACAGTTTCTTCATTTCTCCAAAGGAGAAGTCAATACAATGTAGTTATAAGCAAGAGTCCCTATAATAAAATGGTTTGGACATAATTTTTATTGACAACACCATGCTAATAATTTGTCTTATAATTCTGCTGAGAGGTGAGCACTGGACTAGATACAGGGAAGAGAAAATAAAATGCCAGAAATAGATAATAGTCATTGCCTCAGCCCTGGTACCCTCATAGTGTATCAAGGTAGGCACACTGGTAGGATTCAAATAATTTAACAATTGGTTCTCTGCTATAATGGCCATTGTGAGTATAAGAAAATGACATACTGAAAGGTAGTTTATTATCTCATGCATTTAAAACTTAAATAAGAACAATAAAAGAGGCACATAAAACTAGATTATAAGAGTTTTAAAATATTAATGAAAAAGTCTGACCAGGTAGTGGCGCAGTAGATAGAGCGTCAGACTGGGATGCAGAGGACTCAGGTTTGAGACCCCGAGGTCGCCAGCTTGAGTGCAGGCTCATCTGGCTTGAGCAAAAGCTCACCAGCTTGGACCCAAGGTTGCTGGCTTGAGCAAGGGGTTACTCTGTCTGCTGAAGGCCCACGGTCAAGACACATATGAGAAAGCAATCAATGAACAGCTAAGGTGTTGTCAAAATGAAAAACTGATGATTGATGCTTCTCATCTCTCTCCATTCCTGACTGTCTGTCCCTATCTATCCCTCTCTCTGACTCTCTCTCTCTGTCCCTATAAATATATATATATATATATTAATGAAAAATATTAAATAATACTTGACAAAAAAATAATAAAACTGTTATTTAAGGTACTTCCATATTGCTTCTTGATTTGTGTCTTTACTTGCAATTTCTTTCACCTATAGACAGAATGAACATTACTAGGGGTGCTTATGCTGTTTGCGCAGATGAATGTTAAAAAAGAGTAAGGAATGTAAATTTGTGATTTCCACATTGAACTGCTGCCCCAACCCTCACCTAAGTGAAAATCCTGATTACAAGTGCCATTTTAACAACAGTTTCACCAAACTCAACAAAAATTAGGTATTGGTTCTGCCGAACCACTGTGAACTGGCCAAATCCCACCAGTAGCTAGGCATCAGCAGTGTGTGAGCATGCACGGCATAGACACAACACTGAATGAGGAACAACATCAGAGCAATGGCCCCATCAGTGCTTCGGAGTTAAATTAAGGCCCAGACCTTAATTCATTCCTTCCTAGGACTTGGCTCCAACAAAGACCAGTTTTCCAGCTTGCCTGCCTTAACCCTATGCCTTTCTGGCGATCTTCATGGCCCTGTAGAAAGAGGGAAGGATGAAGAGTCACCCTATTAAACTGCACAGGAGGAGTGTTTTCCAGTGCCTTAATTCATTCAGATGACTGGTTAATATCAAACTAGGAATACCTTCTAATTAAGGTTTACCAGGTTTAGTACCACCACCACACCTCCCAGGAGCATTTGCAGATGTGTGAGTATTTTTTGGTTGTCACATGATATTGGCAGTTAGTGAGCAGAGGCTGAAGGGTAAAAAAAAAAAGATGGCAAAATTAAGAAGTACTAATTGGTAGTTACAAAACAGTCAGGGGGTGTAAGGTAAAGCATAGGGAATATGGTCAGCAATGTTGGAGTAACTGTCTATGGTGCCAGGTGAGCACTTGAATTATTGGAGGAAACACCTGTAGCTTCTATGAATGTCCATCCACTGGGCTGTACACCTGAAACTAATACAAAATTGTTGAATGTAAACTCTAATCAAAAAACGAAACTTAAAAATATATTTTAAAAAACTAATTTTCATAAACTATAAATTTTAAGAGAAACAAAATATATTTATCCTTGCCAAGAATTTAAATTTATGTTAAAGTACAGTTCATAGTATCAGAACAAAGGTTTATGCACATTGGTCTCCAATTGAAATAGAAAAGTTTATTTGAACAAAAAAAATGCTTTTAAATTTATGTATATATATAAATTATATATATGTATGAAAATTCACAAGAAAAATAAAGAATTTTCCTCCATGAAAATAATTTTTTAACTTATAAACCAAAGTTTTCTGTTTCTTGGTACTTAACACCAAAAATTTCTGTGATCAACTAGGGAGTTAGATACTGCATTGGTCAGGGCTGAGTCAGGATATCAGAACCCATGTTAGGTACAAGTTCCTAGGAAGGATTTACTATCAGGACATAGTAACAAAGGCATTGAGAGAACTGAGAAGCCCAGCGGTATATGTGAGAGAACCTGGTCAGTACCCAGACAAGAAGCCACAACAGCCTGAGAGCTGGAGGGACCCAGGAAAGGGAAAGAGGGCTACCCAGCAAAAATCAGCACCATCGTGGAGACTGCCCAGTGGGAGCTGACACCATGAGGGAAGGTCTGTCAAGAAGGAGCTGGAACAACAGAGAGAACAGAAACACTGCCTCAGAGGTCATCTGAAAAAGAGAGAGAGGGAATAAATGCCTTGACTTGTTGTTCCCCCTACCTCTGGGTCACCCCACAATGCCTATCATTAGCTGAGCCTCCCTGCTGTCAGTTGTCCCAAGAGCCTGAGAAGGGTAGTTTTCAGCAGCTGCCTTCACAGCACAGAGCAGAGCAGGAAAGGCAGGAAATAGATTCGAAAGCAATGACTAGCACCAACTTTTGTTGCTATTAACAATGAGGTATGTATAATAGTACCTCAATGATTTTTTTGTCCCCCCCCCTCCATGTCCAGTGAATTTACAATGAATATAAAATGCTCATTACACAGGAGGCCAGGGGTCAGTGTTTCCCTAAGAGAAAAACATGCATTTTTCTTAATGTTTTCAGGCAAAAGCACAAGGAAGTCCCACTCTAAGCAGTTACAGGATTGAATTGTGGAACAAAGACAAAGAAGAGTAAAAGACCTAGAAGCATAATTGCCATTATAATGGGCCCTTTGATTAGACTGAGATCATCAGGAAAGAATTCCCCCTCAGCCTGACTCCATGATTATGCTCTTCTCTGAACATGAGGAAGACCTGGTCCCCATGCTTCCCACCTCAGTGGGGAAGTAAAAGGGGTAAGAGGAGGGGCAGGAAACTGCAACATCATCATCCACAGAAAACTTAGCATTAAGCATTGGTAGGTTGGGAAAAAACCTACATACAGTATGATTATATTGATTAGTGTTTTGAAACCCATGAAGCATTATAGAATACCAGTAGATGATAGATGATGATAGATAGATAGATAGATAGATAGATAGATAGATAGATAGATAGATAGATAGATAGATAGATGATAGATAGATGATAGATAGATAGATAGATAGATAGATAGATAGATAGATAGATAGATAGAATGCTGGCTGATAGATATCTTCCCATTTAATTTTGTGATCTTATACATAACATGTACTTTTTTAAATGAGCATTTAACCTCAGTTTGAATCTGTCCCTCCAGAATGCTCAGTGTTTCATGTGGCGGCAGGTGCTGTGGCCACATAACTCTGTTCGTTAGAGAGCCAAGAGTCTTCCACACATTTCTTTCTCCCTATGGTGCTATCTTGCCCTTTTTCTTTCAATTTATCTCTTGTTCAAGTAGGGGAGGCCAGCTACTGAGCCACCTAGGTTCCAAGGTAAAGCAGTCCTTTTTCTTCAACCAAAGCCACTCTTCAAATAACTCTTCTTAGACTTTCTTCTTAAAGATGACCTTCTTAAAATCTGGCACCCAGAATTAGACTTGATTAGGTAATTGTTGGGTGCTCAGTGCAATGGGATTTGCTTCTTGTCTGGACACCTCTGTCTGTCGAATCTCAGATTGTATTTACTTTTTGATCAGGCATGGGTCTTTTCCACAGGTGCCAGAGGAAGACTTGCAAGCACTTCATAGGGCTTGAAAACTGACAGCATTCAGCAAACATATTATCATTATTGGCGTAATTTTTATATTACTTTGTACACTATCATGACCTATTATTAGTTTCATTATTAACTGTTCTCAAGCAAAGTGCCACCATCCAATAATTACATTATTCACTATTAAATTTTAGCACATGGTTTTGGCCCCTTTTTCTAGCCTGACACTTGAATATTTATTCCCCCTTGGCACCGGTGCAACATTCCAGGTCTGTGCTTGCCACAGGTCAGACCAGCAGACTTCAGTGGCCTCACAGACAGGGTTGGGGGAGAGCTCCTGATACTGCATGGGCCTCTTTTGGTGGCTATTGATCATTAATCAGCCTTCTTTGGAAGCAGTTCAAATAAGTACCAGTGGACCAAGATAAACAATTGTTTACCCACATTTCTCCATATTGTACTTGAGGAAATCTGCTAAATTCTTTGGTTGCTTAGGTTAGAGATCAAGCCAGTTTTTGACAGCTTTAGAAATCCTACAATGACTTCTAATAGTTAAGATCTTAACGATTTGAAAAAAAAAAATTGTTCTATTGAATGAATTTAAGAAAAATGTATTAACCACACTATACAAAAAAAAATTAATTCTGTGAAACTTTTTTTTATTAAACTCAATCTGTTGATTATTCATTGTTTCCCATTCTGTTTACAAATGAGCTGCCTAATTAGCTAATTTAGATTTTTTTTCCAGGAGTATATCATTTTGTCAACTCATTTCTCCATTTTGAAAATTAGGATATTTTATTCCTATTTCAAATATTCTGACTCCTTTTTCATGTTGCATATGCCAAAATTTTGCAAAAAGGAAACTAGAGAATTCAGTATCTCTAGAAGTTCATATATATGGATTTCTGTATATGGAACACAAAGATAGTTTAAGAGACAGTATTATTTAAAACAAGACCAATATATTTGATTTATTATCAAGATAATCCTAACAAGGTAAGGATACTTAAGTTACCATGCATTAAGAGCAATTTTTAAAATGACCATCATTGTTGATAGAAATTTCTTCTGTTTTGGTTTTTTTCCCCAGCTGCTAACAATTTTTTTTCCCCTTAAGCAAATGCTTGGTGTCTTTGCAAAGTACCAGTTTTCACTTGTTAGTTGTTTTTTGGCCACACTGATAACAAGATTTATGGGTGAAAAAATAATGGAGGTGCAAAATATGCTTTGAGTTGGTGTTGAGCATAGGGGTATCGTTTGTGGCCAAGTTCTTCCAAGCACAGATGTAGCAATTTGGCTGAGCACAAAGAATAGATATTATAATATCCCAATTCCCTGGTTAGCCTATGATTTCAAAATAAAGCACCAATTAATAAGGATCATTTTTATAATTACAGGAAATTTTATTTTATCATAACAGACTTGTTTTTCTTAGATAAAGAAAGAATTGAATTGCACTGATAGTAATCCTTACTTCCCAGTTCTCAGAGGAAATCATAGGATCATGAGGCTCTGTGGGGTTCAGTCTGAGTTGTCATTTTTCCATCTCTTAAACTTGAGGAGAGGAACTCAGCAGTATAGGACATTTCTACCTTCAGTCTCCTGGGCAGAGTTCACATTATTCTCAGACTAGTATAAAAATAAGCTATGAAATTACATTTTATGGATAATTTTATTCTTCCATGATCCTAACTTATTGGTCTTGTTTTAAATAATGAGAGGAAAATACTCACAACAGCTACCTTATACCCAGCACTTCCTATGATGTCTCACTTAATCTTTACAAAAACCCAATGAGAAAGCTACCAGTACTCTCTTTACCATGTAGGTGAAGAACTGAAGCTTGGCAAAGCGAAATGACTCAGTATGCTACAGGGTTAATAAGTGGTGCAACCCGTGCAACCTAATGCCAAACCCTAATTGCTAAACCTTTGTAACATCTTGCTTCTTAAAGACCTGATCAAGTCACCAGATCATGATCACATGATCATGAAGCTAGTTAGTAGAGAGAGGGGGAATGTGTATAAGGGGGGGATCTAGGAGAAGCCATTACACGTCTTCACTGGAGCAGATGACAGAGGTTCTCTTGATGCTTTACAAGTTCTGGTGGGAGGACTGGGGCCCACTCTCCACATGCCAGCAGGAGACATGTTATTGGAAAGTCTTGCCCTACACTGGATGCTAAGACACAGGAGGTGTCATTGACGAAACTTGCCCTAAAATTGAGTTTGATGTTGAAAGTCTGTCATTAAGGACTCGGCTAGCTGGCCATTGCCGTCATTGGGTTTAGATTTACTCCACACTCAGGAGTTACATTTTTGTTTCAAGGAAAGTCCTGTCTGCATTCTGAAAAGAATTCATTCTGAGTTCATAGACCGCACCTGCAAATACAAAATCCAGTTACAATTGGTCCTAATATATTTTTAGTCTAGTTCCTGCAAGAATTTATCAGCAACACACCTAACACGTGCCAAATGCATATGTATATTGCTCCTCCAGCTGCAGCTGATTCCCACTGTACCTCAGTTTACCTCACATTTGGCTCATGTCACCAACAGAAAAACCACTCCCAACTTTAATGTGGAACACTGTCAGACACAACCTGATTTGTAGATGAGCTCATATGTTGCTCTCCAGCCCAAATCAGCACTTTCTCCATACATCTCCTCTAAGCCAGACTTTGATTTGGCTTTGGCTGTGAAGAATAATTAAGGTTAGGGAAAGGCAAGATGGTCCTGCCAATTCAGCCACTCTTGAGAGCAAGGATTCCCCAAGCTGTTAGCACAGCCCAGAGGAACAAGAGGTGTCGATCCAGCAACACCCAGGGAGGCAGCAGTTGCCTGGCCGGTGGCCTTCACTTTATTTTGACTACAAGCTACAGTAAGAAATACCATGCAACAGCACAATTCAGTGCATACACGGCTATACACAAATGTATATGGATATGTATACACAGATACACACATGCATGCACGCGCATGCACAAATCAAAACTGCACTTGCATTTGCTATTCTATTTCCTTTGTTAAAACATGTTGGCCATTGTACTAGTTTCTTCTGGCAGCCATAACAAATGGCAAAAAGCTTCATGGCTCAAAACTACATAACTTTAGTATCTCACAGGTTTGAAGATCAGAATTCCAAATTCAAGTGTCATTGGGCTAAGGTCAAGGCATCAGCACGTTTCCCACTGGAGGCTCTGAAGGAAGAACCCATTTCCTGGCCTTTTCCAGCTTGCAGAGCTCACCTGCATTCCTTGGTACATGGCCCTTTCCTCACAACTAACAACTGCTTGCTTCTGTTGTCATGTCTCCTACTTATCCTTTGATCCTCTTGTCTCTATCTTCGAAGGACATTTGTGATAATACTGGACCCATCCAGATAATCCAGGATTATCCCTCTATCTGAAGATTTTTAATCACATCTGCAAAGTTTCTTTTGTCATGTAAAGTAACAGATTCACAAGTTCTGGGGGTTGGGATGTGGACATCTTTGTGTGTGTGTAGGGGGGGATAAAGGGGGACATTATTCAGCCTACCACAACCATGAACACTAAATTGATATTTCGACCTACTGATGAGGTACACAATACAGTGTGAAAATCACTGGTCAGGCACATGTCCTTAGAGGATGAGTGAGTATGGCACCTGCCTAGGAGAACAACAGGGAAGGGCATACAACAAGTATCCCAGGCACAGTGTCATGTATTATGTATAGTCCACCCCTTCCTTCTCCAGCCATTGCTCACTATGAGTTAAGCACTATTGTCCTTATTTTAAAGATGTGAAAATGGGCTCAAAAAGGCAAGAAAATTGCCCCAAACCACATAGCTAGTCTTCAGAGTCTGTATTCAACCCTGAGTCTCTCTGCCTATGATGCCCATGTTCTTTCCACCATGCCTTGTGATGGGATCTCTCATGTCCTCCTTACCCTGTCTCCCAATGCCAGGCCTCGAGTCTTTACTGCAGTCCACTGGGTCATCATATACGGAAGCCGCCTTCCCTACCAAAGCTGATTTCCTAGAAATTCTTTAGGTCTGAAGCTAGGAACACTGTCTTGATCCATCAACCTCTCTAGCAGAAAAATGCTAACTCTCTCTCTCCTTGTCTCCAACATGAGCACTGTACCTGCACATTTTTATGTAAGACAGAGTCGGCCAGTTTTTAATTCAGTCTGAATAACCCCAAGATACTAGGCAAAGCTGAAATTTAAGGGAGGAATAAAACTAAATTGGACAAGAATTTAATCCACTAGGCTACAGAATTTTATCTCAAGGTTTATTTCTGTTTTCCAGTGAATTTAGAGAAGAATGCTCTTGGAATTCTTTTAAAAATTTTTTAAAGAATATTAACCATGGCCCTAGCCAGTTGACTCAATGGATAGAGCATCAGCCTAGTATGGGGACATCCCAGGTTTGATCCCATGTCAGGGCATACATGAGAAGTGACCATCTACTTCTCCTCCCCTTTCTCTTCCCCTTCTCTCCCTCTTCTGCTCTCACAGCCAGTGGCTTGATTGGTTTGAGTGTCAGCCCGAGCACTGAAGATAGCTTGGTGGATTCGAGCATTGGGCCCAGATGGGGGTTGACAGGTGGATCCCAGTCAGGGCAAATGCGGGAGTCTGTCTCTCTGTCATTGCTCTTCTCAGATAAAAATAATAATAATAATAATAATAACCATTGAACAAAGTCAAGGCTAGGATATAGTGAATAATATGACAGACAGTGCTCTGGGCTACATGTCAGGTTACCTCATGTGCTGTGTGGCTTGAGTGCTAAAGCAGAACTCAGGAAGCTGTGTTCATTCTGGAAATGGAAGGGTTAAAACAGAATGCTGCTTTATGAGATTAAAACTGTTTGTTTCAAATCCACTTGGATTCAAATGGAAAAAAAATTAATATGTTAAAAAAACAAAGATGTGCTCTACAAGAGTACTAAAAAACCTGAGAAGCCAGCAACATAGCACACATATTTTATGTGAATAAGGTCTGACACATAGTAGATGCTCAACAAATTTTTATTAAATGAATGAGCTCGCAATATGACAAACCAGTCAAAAGATCAGTGGTTTATCGCTGAAAATGAGTCACTGGACATCACAGAGGAGGAGAATGGTGAAGGGTCTCTGATGTGATTTTACTAGATACATGCACAGTCTTTTGGTCAGCTTTTCAAAGTAAGTTAAAAATAATAAAGAAACTAGAAACAGTTCCGCCAGCTTCCACACACCCTCACTGTTTTCCCTTGACAGGCAGGAAAAAGAGTGGGAAAGAGAGAAAGATTGACTATACCAACAAAAAAAAAAACCACCCTAGAGTGCATAGCTGTCCTACAACATGGTGAGGTTTTCGGTTCTTAAAATAAATGGAGTGGGAAAACACTCGCCTGCTCTCCTGATCGCTTCCCAGACTCTCTCGACTGCCCCCCTCCAGTACAGTGTGTAAAGAAGCTGTAGTGAAAAAGAAAAAGAGGAACTAAATTATTCTCATGAAGAACCGGGAAGGATTAGCCAATAAGGAAAGGGGATCTTGCTTAACTCTTGTTTAAGAATCAAAGAAAGTTGAGAGCTGAAAGGAGGGGAAGTAAAAGAAAGACAGAAGAGAGATATTATTTCATCTCAGAAACAAAACTCATAGAAATGGGATAAAGAGAGTGATAGCTTGGAAATTTGCTAGTAATGAGAAGCCTATTTCCCTGGAGGAAACCCAACGTTTCAGAGCAGATTGGACCACGCTCGAGATGCTATTTCTTAAAAAACTGGTTCTTCCCTCAGCTTGTTTCAATGACAATGAGTATTTCTAGTTGAGTGCGAGAAGACATGAAGGGCATCTTTTATTTTCCTAAGAGGAAATTGAACCTATGCATTGTAAGACTTCAGCATGTGCCTGTGTATGAAAAATATGAGCCAAATGCTTTTGAAAAGAAACAGAAGTATGCTGCCCTTGTGACAGAGAAGTGTCCAAGAACAAAGACAGAGGTATTTCGGCATGCCATTCCTACGCTACGGATTTTTTGTTGTGATACATTTTATGACCAACTTTAAAGACATTGACCTGTTGATCTCGTTCTGGTTTTCATTCGCTGCATCCTTCTTAACATAAGAAAAAGTCCCTTAGGATAAGTAAAATTTTCTTTTTTTTTATTAAAATAAGAAGAAAACTACACAGAACCCCAGTATCCTAACAGTCTTTCTACTACTATATAGAGCTTTAAATGTATAAAGAAGGAAAAATGTCATCATGCTATGAAGTTGAGAGTATGGCAACAGTCCCACTGCATGTTGTCCCATGGGTGGAATTAGAGACCTAATCCACAGACACCTCAAGTCGCCTTACCAGATGCCCTTAGGCTGAGGGATGAATTACGCTAAGAAGTCACTCTTCCAGCGAACAAAATTTCTAATTAACACTGAAAATGCGTGGTAGCTAAGTTTGTGGTGAAGACAGGCCATCTCCTCATTCTTCTTAACTGCAGCTAGATTAAACTATAAGAGGGGGACAGGATAATTGCTCACGGTGGGGCATGGTGTTTTCTCCTGCACAAACATATAATTAGGCTGTCTTAACCTCCCGGTACAGCAATAAACACCACTTCACAGACTAATTTACAGGCAAGAGTCACATAAGGCTGTGGAATAAACTCTCAGTGCCACAGGCCCTGCCGTTCAGTTAAAAGAGAGCAGCTTCGCTATTTCAAGTCAGCAAAAATCCTTTTGCACTTACCACAAACGAAAATGAGATTGAAATAAGGGCTATGCATTCAAAACATTGAACACACCAGCTAATAAAAAATACATTTGTGACTGGTCGTAAAAATAGAGAATGTAATTGACTATACCCTAGAAATATCTTTTACTTACAATATTAGGGAAAGACAGAGGTCTCCATAATATTGACTTTGCTAACACGTCTACATTTTTCTGTCCGCCATAATTATGCGTCAGTCAGCGACACCTCACTTCTGTAGCTGCCAACAGTCCTTGACTCAGGCAGTGGGAGGTGTGTTGGCTGCAGCCAGCACCAGATGATATTTGCCTGGCAAATTCTGTTGGCATTGGGCAGTGAGGGGAGGTACTTTTATAAAAGACAACTTCTTCATGGTTGCATTATTCTTCTCCATCAACTCCATCTGGGACTGGGGGGATCTTCTGAGGGAAGTGGGAGTTGTTCTTCAGTTGCCTACTTTGCTTAAAAGCCCTGTTTAAGCATGGAACACAGCACAGATCTAGTGGGAAGGTCACAGAAATACACACACTCCTCGGTGAGAGCTGTGTTGTCTTCTGCCCAAAGGAAACCATCTAGAGACAGTAAGGCTGTGATATAACACTGGTTGGACATCAGAAACAATCAGAGAAGGTTTGTGGGCTGTGGATATATTGGACATGATGCTTTTGGTGTGAGAGTTAGATAAAAAGACAGTAGACAAAGACAGAAAACAGAAGCCAATAGACTCATCAATGGGATGAAAGAGAAGACAACTGAATGGTTTTATCTGATGGTTTATCCACAGTCAAATCTAAATTACTTTTAGATAATTTTTATCTGATTTCCCACTCAAATTATGAAGAATTAAAATGGGTAGTTGGGGGTGATCACTTCATAAGGTATATAAATGTCTAATCACCTGAAATGTTTACACCTGAAAATAATATACTACTGTATGTCAACTGTAATTGAAAAGTGAACTTAAAATAATAAAAGACAATAAAAGGGGCAGTTGGATCACGTTTTTTTTCCTGTCCTCTTTTTTTCATCAAGTCCTCAATTTAGCTGAGATTTTCAAGGACAAGTACTATGTTTTTACTACTATTCATTCTTAGCATCTAAAAGTATCTATTATAGGCACTCAATCCTTGTCAAATGAGTGCTTGAATGAATGAATGAATGAATAAAATACCCTAATGCAAGACTTTGAAATAAACAGGTTACTCTTATATTTTCAAGATGTATGGTAACTATAAAATATCATTTTTTTGTCTTTAGTAATGAAGAGAAAATGACTAGTAAATTAATGCCAATGAGAATAATTCATATATAAGAATTCTAATTTTTCCTAAACACGTATTTCATAAAGAATGCCATTTAAAATATAATTATGAGAAACTAATAACACAAACTGTACTACAAAAATAGTAATTTGTGCCTGGTCTGTAGTGTGCAGTGGATAAAGCATTGACCTGGAATGCTGAGGTTGCCAGTTTGAAACCTTGGGCTTGCCAGTCAAGGCACATACAGCAACCAACAATCAATCAATGAACAACTATGAAGCAACTATGAGTTGATTCTCACTTCCTCTTCTCCTCTCCTTGTAAAATCAATAAATAAAACCTTTCCAAAAAAATAGTGATTTGTCTCTAAAATAACGTATTTATGAAATAAACAAAACAACTTTAATTGATAAACAACAACACTTATTTTAAGACTACTGAGACTACTATGCAGGGTAATAACATTATTTTCGGTGAAAATTCATTTTTTTATTTTAAATTTAAAATAAATGCTCACTGAAATAATTCAACATTTTTAAAAAAGCAAACAACACCAAGTTTATATTTTTTCAAATTGACCCCTACTTATATTATTTTTTATAAAGAGTGAGATCTTTTTCAAAATTTTAATACTAATTCTATAAATTCCTGATGATACACATGAGTACAAAAAGTATAGTTGACCCTTGAAAGAAGCATAGCTGTACTTGATATTTTATAATTTTTAAATCATAATCATTATGCAGGCAATTCTCCTTACATGTGTTAAATTTCCTTAATATGCTTCAGGGGACTCTTTAAGAATTAGGCTTCCTCATCTTTTAAACAAATTTTAAATGACTGAAGTCATTTAAATGAGTAGCAGGGGATGTGGTACTGAAATCAAAGATTTTAATAAATATATGATTTAACAATAACTAGATATTTTGTGTTTTCAAAGTTATTACAATTCCCTGCTTTGATTACTAGTCGTACTGCAGCCAATGAGGTTTATCCAAGGATTAGTTATTGCTACTGAAAAACTTTTTAAAACAGTTTAAATAGGAAAGTTTCATTATCACAAAAATATTTTTATATAGTATTTATAAATTATAAATTTATATTTTATATGGCCAAAAGACCAAAATTTATGGTCAGAATTTTTCAACAATTTTCCATGAAATTTTTCTTTGACCTTCAGAAGAAAATATTCTATATGTGTTTTCAAATTTTCTAGTGAAAGAAACTGGTCAACAAAATGCATCAAAATACCTGAAAACTTTCAGAAACAAGAAAAAATCACTTCAGTAGAATGATCATGTTAACACATATATACAAAATCAAAACACAAGAGATCCATGTGTTCCCTGGTGGTACATCACACACTCTGTTCCCTTTTGCCTGTGCACATTCACACGTGTGCACATTAACATATTAGCAACAGCCTCCTCTCAAGTAAAAAGTCAGTAAGGTACTTTAGGAACTTGTCAGGAGTCATTCACACACACACCCCCTCCGGTGAAACATGGCGATCATTTTAAAGTGCAAATAAGCACTGCACACAACTGACCCTATGAGGAAATGCTTGTAACTATAACCCGCAGATACCTTTCATTTAAGGCTCTGGCTGGAGCAGAGGTGAGAGCTGAAAGGAACAATGCTCAGGTAGTGAACCCTCGTGTCAAAATCCAAGGACATTTTCTATTGTCTGAGAAAAGAAGGGAATTAATATAGGTAAGGAGCAACCTAGTAGCTTAATTATGAGTCCTTTAATGTCTTTTCATAATCAGTTAATAAATACCTTAACAATAAAATTGAATTTAAGCTTTTAATAGACCATGTTGGCTTGAATCTAAACAAAGGAATTAGCAGCTCCAGGCATTGTGCAATAACTGTTCCCTGTTTGGTGCCAGGAGAAACAAAGCATTTCAAGTGCTTTTTTTTTTTTTTTTTTTTTTTTTGTGCCTCACCATAATAAACGCTTGTAATATTCCCCAATTTCTGGAGTGTAAGACGCAGATCTTATTTATCACAGTATGAGACACACCTGGCACGCGGATCAGGAAACAACTGTTTTACTTCATTTCTGTCATCACCTTCCAACAGATTTCTTTCACATTCCAATTTGGATGGGAGGACTTGGCTTTCTCTCCATAAGTTCTCCATTAACAGTTTCACAGCAGAAGGCGCCATTGGTCCGTTTCCTCTTGCAGCAATTAATTACCCAGAGTGGCGTGTTTTGACTCCAACGGCGGCGAACGCCCAGAGTCACGGGCATTTACTTCTATCGGAAAGCAATGTCTTTATCGTCTGCACTGCGTCCTCCGCTGCGTCCTGCGGCTGAGCAGTGAATTGTGTCAGAATTCCTCAGACAGGGAATGACGAACACAGTGTCAAGTCAGCAGCACAAATTACCAACTTCAACTCCCTTCAGTCACTTTTATTAATATGTGTTTTATTGAGGGAGGCCTTTTTTGAAGGTTATGTCACTCTGCGTCGGGCAGATGAAAGGCACTTTTGCTTTCTCTTGGAGCAGCGGCCGGCCCAGCAAATAGGACTGGGAGGCTAGCGCTCTGTGGGCCCGGCCAACAACTATGCACTAATAAACCTTGAAAAGCTTGAATTACACTATAACCCACAAAAATTTTCAAATTAAAAAGGCATATTTAGAGGCCCCCGTGGATAGTGATTTTATTTAGTTTAATTCCCTCTTGTGGCCAATTAGATAGACACCCCTGTACACAGGCACACACTCTGGGGGAAAAAGTTTAACTTTGGTTTTGAAAAAGGAGGCAGTATATCATCCCTCCGTAGACAGAAATTATTTTCCCGGCTGTTGTTCTGTAAAGAACAGGACTGTTAGAAATCAATGGAAGTGTATGCAAGATGGATTTTTATTTGGATTAGTTTTTTTAAGACTGTGCAGTCCTTTAACTTCTTCCTAATTTAGCCGAAGTGAATTGCCAAGGTGAAGAGTAAAGCGAAAGCTCCACAACCCCACAACCCGGAGGGAGCACATTCCTTTAGTTCTCTTCAATTATCTTCCAGTCAAAAATGACTTCTTCTAAGAAGAGTTTGAAAAGATGGCTAATGGTAGGTTTATTTGTATTTGTTTTTCAATTAAGTGCGTTGCACAACTTGAATTCATTTCCATCACCTAGGCACAAAGCCCATTTACCCAAATGGAACTAGGATCCACGCAAGAGATATATAATCGCTACAAAAAGTGCTCAGCGTGTCTCTCATTGCTCACTGCTGCTCTTTCCATCAGAATTGCAAAATGTGCCTCCTTCTCATCTGGTGGCAGTCTCCATATGTACCACATGAAAAAGGAGTTAATAAAATGCACGTTGGAAATATAAAACAAGGTCGGGGCGACAGTTTGGCTGAAGGCCTTTCTTTAAGTGTGGAAAACAAAAGAACAAGATTGTTTTAGCAGTTGCAGGAGAGGTAGCATTGGGTAGGGAGTGGCAGCTGTAGTCCTTGCTACCTGTTTCATTTGACCCATAAGAAGCACTGTTCTCTCCATAACACAAATACTCTGGACAGTAGGTGCCCCAAGTTTTGGAAAGTCTCCATAAGGAAAAAAGGAAAGAAAAATCCCATCTTGCTCCCAAAGGGAAACTCTGAGGACGGGAGGGATAAAGCAGGGGAAGCGTAGGTCAGGCTGAGGGGGCGGGGCCTACAGAGGACTGCAGGCTCTAGAACCCCTACAGCTCTGTGTCGTTCTTTGAGCCAGCGGTGATGAATGGTGTTACTGTGTGCCCCGCAAAAGCCACCCGTATTGGACACAAGTCAGCGGTAGGTTTTTAAAAATAAGTACTTAAGATTCTGTGGTGGGGTCCATCTGATGCCAACCAAACCAGAGGAAAGAAAACAACATTGTCAGTCAAGCAGTTCCTTGTTCCACAAGACCTCAAGCACACCACTTGCCAGATTTGTTTTCTTAATGAATGAACTGGTTACTTTGGCATCGCTTAAGAGCCATGAGGAAAAGAGGGAAACTCAATCAGAAGAACTTTATCATTTTAAAATGAAGATAAAAGAGAAAACACTTAATAATTATGTCACGGGACAATAAGAGTAGCCAACAAAACCCATTAATATGTGAACATAACTTTGTTTATCAGAGTAGCTGTGACCCCAGCAAAAGAGAAGACTTTATAGTCTTGATAAAGAATGAGAAGACTAGGTCAACCAAACAAGACAAGCTGGGCTCCCAAAGAGGGGTGGGTATGCTGGTGGAGGGCAGGGGTGTCGTTGGGACTCTGCAAACATGGGTGGGTCGCAGCACAGAGACATCATTCTCCCCCAGATGTAATTCTATGCCTGGTCAAGTAACTTCCCCGCTTTAGCCTTGCTTTCTGCATTTGTGAAAACAGAACAATAATCTTACCTCCTCAGATTTTTAAAAAATGTTAGTTAAAAACTACATTTAAAGGGGTAACAGTGATCAGTGAGAGTGCATAGGTTTCAGGTGAACATCTCTATGGCACTGGAACTGTTGCTTATGTTGTATACCCATCACCCAAAGTCAAATTATTTTCTGTGACCATATACTTGCTTTCTTTACTCCTTTCTCCTCCCCCCTCCCCCACACCCTCCTCCCCCTGGTAACCACTTCACTTTTATCTATGACCATATCCCCTTCCCAGATTTAATAACATAGCGTGTGCAAAGCCCTTGGCATAGCGCCTGGCACACAGTCAGTGCTCAGCCAAGGCTAGAATATGTGCTGTCTCTTCCCTCGCCTGCTCCAGGCCATCCTTCGAAACACCTTAGCCTAAGTAAACCATCACTTAGCATGGTACATGTGAGATTAGTTTGTTGTCGTCTTTGGAAAATCATACTTTTTAATAAGATTTACCTACACTAGAAATCATGAAAAGATCTAGGCCAATGGACCCAGAAATTCCCCAGGTATAAGGCTTATGAGAATGGTGGAAAGAACCTTGCACTCTATCTTCTATCTCCCTTCCGTGTCAGCCCTCATAATTCAAAGATTAGTTGTTTCAGCAAAAAAAATTAATACCGAAAACATTTCTTCTAGCCACTCATTACTCTGTGTGTACCCAGACAGCAGCAGCAGCGTCACCCAGGAGTTGGTTAAAAGTGCAGACACCCACCCCATCTGTACCCACCTACTGAGTCAGATCTTACCAGGCATAGTCCTGGGTTGTCACTATGCACATTAAAGCTGGGGGACTTATTAAAAATACTAATAACTGGGACCAAATCCTAGGCCGATTATATAAAAATCTCTAGGGCTGAAACCCAGGCATCAGTCCTTTTTAAACTTCTCCAGATGATTCTAATGTGCAGCCAAGTTTCAGAAGCACTACTCAAGTCCCATTAACAAAAATAAACCTTAAAAAATAGGAAAATATTTAAACAAGAAATATAGAGTAGAAAGAACAACCTTTGAAGTAGGTACATAGAGAAAAAGAAGTTTTCAAATTTATGGAGACAGACATCTGCATTTCTAAAATCCTAGGGGTAGAAGAAGAAGAACTGCTAAACATCTTCCTACATTAACCTTGGCCCTCACGCGCCTCTGCGTAACAAGGTGCCCGGGTGGGCAGAACATTTATTGACATAAGTCACCGTGTTTATTGATGCTGCCCATTTTCCACTGATTTTAGAACTCTGTAGGGGAGGTGCTGTGACTTTGAAAGGCTATTTTTTTTTAATAATCAAATTGTTTTACTTAAAGGTTTATGTAACATGCTGTACTATTAAACAGTAAATAAAAACCACTGATAAATCCGGGTCCCCCACAGGTAGTTTGGCACATCCTTAATTATCTGGTTTATGAGCGAATTGCCACCTCCGCTTTGGTTTCCAGCTTGTTAGATGCATGTGTGCACACACGCTTCTCGGCAGCCTCTCAGATTTGGTCTTTCAATGATGCTGCCAAAGTATGTTGTGGGGGGGGGGGGCAAGGGAAGGGGGAGTTGTAAGTAAAAGGGCTGAACTTTGATGTTAAACTTTTGCTTTTTTGCTTTTCTTGCAGAGAAGACTTAGTTTGATTGTTTTTAAAAAATTAGTGCACACTTGGACACACTTATATATTCAGGGGCCTGAAAAAGATGACAGCTGACTGCAGCAAAATAAATCCACTAATTATACAGAACTTTTAAATGACAGCTGAAATACTTCTCACAGCACATCCTGTCTGAGCTTCATTCTACTTTCCCTGTTAGCAAGAATAATAGCTGGGAGGCTCACCACTGCCTTCCAGCAATAAACCCTCCAAAGAGGAAACACATTCTCTTTGCCCATGCCATTCGAACTTAAGCTAATTAACATTCATCAATGGCATTAGATGCCTTTTGTTCATACTTTTATTGTTTTTACAAATGTCTGCACTCAGTCAGTCTCCCAAATATTTATAATTATCTTAACTCCAGAACTGGATGAAATCAGTTTTTCTCCTGGGCCTGGGAGGCTCACAGCATCCTGTGGACAATGCCCTGGGGGCTCCCCCTGGTGGCTGCACCAGGACTCTCCACCGGTCTCCTGGGAGAATCCCCCTTAGATTCACTCACTGAAGATCTTAGCAAGGAGTATGGAACAGACAAGAGGAGGAAGAACAGTGGCTGTCCAGCCTCTGTGGGAATTGGTCCTTGTTAGGAAACATCAAGAATTAGCTTGCTGAGTGTGAGAGATATAATTTTTTGGTGTTTTTTTTTTTTTTTTAATCAAGTTCCGGGTCCTAGAACCCTTTACTGCCTAGACACCAGAGAACATAGTATGAACTTTTATGGACATCCCCTCCCCCAGGCCATGGGTTCAGGCTGTTTCGATTAAGCATACCAAGTGTGTATTACAAACCATTGCAAAGCTCTGCATCCGGTATTGATTAGGCAATGTCTGGAGCTGGCAAACATTATTAATATATAGAATGCTATCGAGATTGATTGCTATACTTTCATTTTTCTTCTTCCTGCCAGCCCCCTACAGGAGAAAGCCCTGCAGCTGTTCTGAATCCTGTTGCCAGAGGCAGATTATAACTTGTTTTGATGTTTCACCAGCAAATTCTGTGCCTCATTCAGGCACAAGCCAATCAGAACATCCCAAGTCTCAACTAGAGGCCGAGACACAATCACCCTGTCAGTATTGTTAGTAAGTCAGGGTCGTAAAAGATAATAAACTCTCTCCCATCTTTTATGAAGGCACACCAAGATCAAACACTTTCCATACCAGAGCACAAAGCCCCCAGGTCCAGTTCGCCCTGACAGATGTTCATCTGCTATCTTGGTATTGACGTGTTACTTAATTTATTGATCCACAGAGGAAAGAAAATACAAAGAATTTAGAAATCTGGTATTGTACAAGCTGCTTTCCAAGGCCGTGAGCCCCAGAAATAAAGTGGAGATTTGATGTCATGTTTTAGGAGCTGTTTGAATGTTGCCCTTTTATTGTGTGTTTTTTTTTCTCTCAAAGTTTAAACAAAAAAATAATAGTCAAAGATAAAAGAGTTACACACACACACACACACACAAACCACCTTTTATTTTTTTTTATTCAAGGGACAATACACTCAGCAGTAACTGACATGGTTTGTTATTTCTTATTAACTTGCTATCATTTACCTGGTACCCTCAGTCCCTTGTACACAAAAGTCCGGCTCACCTTAGGCTCCATAAGATGATGAGGAATAGGAGGAATGAGGTACAATAAAAGTTCATAGTGCAATGCTATGTAAGCCAGTCTTTCTCGAGCTAATCTATCCTGCACATGACCTCCGGACTGCTCACATTAAAGAGGAGCTCTGATTGCATGTCTCCAGGTTGACTCTTGGCAGGTGGCCCTGCCTGCCAAAGGGAAGACATATGCCAAATGGTATTCAAGGCCCTTGTCCTTGGGGTCCCATCAGCTTCGCCTATCCTCAGTCTATCTTCAACTATTCTTTCACATGTACATACCCCAGCCCATCTCAATTAATTACTAATTCCTCTTTCCTACCTCTGACTGCTCATGAAGTTCTTGCCCATCACTACAATTAATTATTGAAAACTCAGGCAAAATCAATCTCCTTTCTGTTAATTACTTGTAGCCCCTTTATCTGTATTGTCCCCAGAGGCACTTGTGTATATGGTTTTCTCTCTAAACCTCAAGAAATTTGAGTAAAGGATGACATATTATACATCTTTTTGCCTCACTCATCCCTTCTCTTTATAGAACAAGTGACTGATAACTACTGTTCAGCGAATAAAAAAATTAAATACCCTGCTTATTTTGGAATCCCCTGCTCCAAAATCTTCCATGATTTTGCATGAACTAAGAATGAAATTCAAATCCCTTAAAATTTCCTTCAGATTGGGCCTCAACACATCTTTAGATTTTATCCTAAACTGCCTAGACAAAAATCCCATGGCAAACTAGCCCACTTACTATTTCCCACTACATTTTACCACCAGCCTGGATTGCCCTGCCTGCTCCCCTTCCCACACAAACCCACATAACTCCCTTAGGTTGTGGGCTCAGGCACAGCCTTGCCCTTTCTTCCCCACACAGCTTTCACCAGCGATCCCAGCCTTCAGAGATCTCTGAAGTTATACAACAGTCCACATATATTCCACACATTTGTCAACTAATTCTTGCAAAGCTTCATCACCATCATAAGCCAATATGTGAAATTTGCACTTATTAAATTTTGAGGGCATGAATTATAGTCTCTTCTTTAAACTTCCTACAACCACTGCCATCATACTATGCCTTGTTCATAATCATCACATATTTTATCACTTCACTTTGAAATACACTAAAGCAAAGTGGTTGAATTATAGATTAAATTAAGCCAAAGGTTATTCCACCCAATGAGTCCAAACCAAATGATTTGCCAGTAATGAAACTTTAGTACTTCTCTTTCATCATCCATATAGAAGAAAGACTTGCAAAATTTCATCATGACTCATAAAAATTTATAGCCTTTTAATTCAGTATTTATCTATACTCTGTGTAATAATACCTACTATTTTCAAATTTTGTTTATTTATTTTTTAAATGCTAGTCATAGCTCACTAATGATTTTATGATCTACAAATGAGACACAATTAACTAGTGAGCCAGTGTTGACAAACATTAATGTACAGGTTCCTATACATTTCTAGCTACTGGAGAGTCTTCACAATTGTATAAGACTAGATAAGTCTGAATTCATTTCCCCTGTCCTAAATGAATAGTCACATTCCAAGACCACACGATAAAACAACAGTAATTCAGTAGCCACCATGGTGATGTAAATAAGAATTCTCAAACTGAAGTAAAGTAGCCATAGAAGGTCAGTTGATCTGTTGGGCAAATAAGTTTGTAAAATGTGATTTTTACATTTGCTCATTTTTATTGTTAAAAATGGCTGCTGCTCAGGTCTGTGATCTGTGAAACTGCTGATTACCTTCCTGCTTGGGAAGGGCCATTGTTATGCTAATGTGTGCTGGAGGAGGGATTTTGAACCATAAAGTTTTAAGAAGAAGAAAGAAGGAGAAGAAAAGGAAGCAGCCAAGATGTCAGGGTGCTGAAGGAGAAGAGAATTTGTGCAGAGATGAGGAAGGAGAAGATGTGCAGATAGGGAACCAGAGGTGACTGAGACTGGTGGGGGCCTTTGATTCTAGGAAAACCCGGATGTATCAGTAGCTTTGTGAGCACTGAATGAATGGGTTTTGGAGCCCTATGTGTTTGTTTTTACTCACTTGCCAAGTGCAAGGCTAGAATAAAGGAATGAGCCACCAGTTTTTGGCTCCACTGTTTCTCTACCATCTGTCCTAATCTAATAGGAATATTGCACGTGCATGGACACAACAGCAGTGGCCCCTGGCCTTACACGATCATCAACTCAAAAGCCATACCACATAGCTAGAAAACATATTGCTTGCCTTGGTCTTTAGCCAATTGATTAGGCAGAGAATTGTGGTGGAATGGCTGAGATCAGTCAATTTTTTTCTATTTTATTTGCATCACACCAAAATTTTTACCTCTATCAGTTGTTTGTGAATGCACATCACTCACTGGTCAATTGCAAAGGAGTTGTTTTAACTTATCAAAGAGAGTAATTTTATTATTGTTTTTTTTTTTTTAGCAGTGGTTCTCAACAAGGTATAATCTTGCTCCCAGAGGAATATTCGGCAGTGTCTGGAGTTGTTTTTAGTTGTCACAACTGGAAGGGAGGGATAAAAAACTACTAGCATCTAATAGTGTAAAGCCAGTAGCCGCGGCCATCATCACAGCCGCCTGGCCCATGCAGGTTTGCATTTCATTCGAACAGTTGGTAATGAAACAACGGAGCCAAGAACTGGTGGGCGATTACCTTTAATCCTAGCTTGCACCCAGTGGGCAAGTAAAAACACACACTGGGCTTCAAAGCCACTCATTCAGTGCTCAGTAAGCTATTGACCTATCTGAGTTTCCTAGAATCAAAGGTTTCTAGCTCACCTGACTTATTCACCTCTGTTCCCCATCTCCTTTCTTCTCCCTGCACAAACTGCACAAACGGGCTTCTCACTCAACACTCCACCATCTTGGCTGCTTCTCCTGGCCTCCTCCATGTGATGTGGCCTTACTTGGCTCTCCTCCCTGCTCTCTGCCCTCGTCCTAGAACGAAATCACCCTTCTTCTGGAACAATGTGATCTGTCTTCCTTTTAAAACTTTTTGGTGCGAAAGCCCTCCTCTAACATATATTAACATAATCACACCTATCCCAAGCAATCACCTGGGCAACAGGCTTCCACATGGGCAGCGCCATCTTTAACAAAGTGAGCATAATATATTTTATCTGCCCAACTATCCACCCCTATGCTCACTTTACTACCCACAATCTATACCACTGCCATCCCTGTGCAAGGAAATTAGGCACATTACACAAATTACAACATAACAAATTATACAATTTCAACAATTATAAAGGTACATTTTACCAGTCTCTGAGCACTTTGCCAAAAGCACAAAATGTCCTCGGCCTTCATTCTAGCCATGAGAAAAGCTTCCCAGGGCAGGGCGAGGCCCTCCAGCAAAGCTGTCCCCCACCCTCATCAGGATATTTCACATTGTCCAAAATCCTTAAGTCCATTCAACAAAGGAGCCAGTGCCCACTTCGGTCATAGTCCAGGAATCAGTCCAAGCACATGGGGCCTCAGCCACCTCCCTCATCCCTGGCATCCTGGCAGGTCTTACACTGTCCCAAAGAGGAGCATATGGCAATGGCAGTCAGCATTTCCATCTCTGCTCCAGAGAGCATGATGGTATTCACCCCTATATCCCAAAATTGCAGACCTACCAGGGGCGTAGTAGGAACTCCTTGCCGCTGGGCTCTCACCTTCTGGAGACTGCAGATTGCAACTCCAGCCCAATTCTCCTCATCCTCCAAAGAGGAAGTGAAAACACCAGCTCCTGCTGACAGGCTTGAGACCCAGGTTGCCACTGCCTTCTGCTCCACGGGCCTTGCAGCTCCAGCCCCAGCCTCAGCCCCGGCCTCCCACCACTGCTGGCTCTCCACAACATCCAGGGCAATCTGCAACTCATGAACCTGTTATTCCTTCTCCAGCAGCTGCTCCATTTCCAGGCAAATCTCATGAACCTGGTCAACCTCCTTCTCCGGTGCTTGCTCCAGCTTCAGGGTCGGCATCTCTTTCTCCCACATTTGCTCCAGCTCCTTCCACTGCTCAGTTTGCAGGTCCCGGGCAGCCTCTTCCACAGAGCTCTTGGTTTCCTCACACATGGCTGTAAAAGTCAGCCAGCCTACAGCCCCCAAAAGGAAAGCCATGGGGAACCCTAACACTAGCCAGTCCTCTACTCCACCACTCAAAGGTGGTGGTGGCTCCATACTGAACTGTATCGAATCCTGCCACAGACTACGCCAAATGTAAAGCCAGTAGCTGCGGCCACCATTACAGCCGCCTGGCCCATGCAGGTTCTCATTTGATTTGGACAGTCGGTAATGAAACAATGGAGCCAAGAACAGGTGGGCCATTACCTTTAATCCTAGCTTCCACCCAGCAGGCAAGTAAAAACACACACTGGGCTCCAAAACCCACTCATTCAGCGCTCACAAAGCTACTGACTTATCCGAGTTTTTGGAATCAAAGGTTTATAGCTCACCAGCTTTATTCACTTCTGTTCCCCATCTCCTTCTCTCTGCACAAACTCTGCACAAACTGGCTTCTCCTTCAGCACTCCACCATCTTGGCTACTTCTCCTCTCCTCTACGTGGCCTTTCTCTGCTCTCCTCCCTGCTCTCTGCCCTCCTCCTAGAACGAAATCACTCTTCCCCTGGAACAATGTGATCTGTCTTCCTGTTAAAACCTTTTTGGTGTGAAAGCACTCCCCCAACACATATTAACATAATCATGCCCATCCCAAGCAATCACCTGGGCGACAGGCTTCCACGTGGGCAGCACTATCTTTAACAAAGTGAGCATAATATATTTTATCTGCCCAACAAGTAGGTAGAGTCCAAGGATGCTGCTATACTTCTACAGTCACCGGACACCCCCTCCACCACCACTGCAAAGAATTTTCCAGCCCAAAATGTCAACATTGTCACTATCAAGGAGTCCTCTGCTCTTAGCATCTTTATGCATCTTGTTTTTTTTAATATTGTCTATACAATATTAAAGTCCAACTATGCACACAAAAATGAAAGAAGGGCCAGAACTATTACTTGGATATCTTGTTCTGTATCATCTCTGCCTTTGGGACTTCAAATTAGACTATCAGGAAAGTCGAGACTTGCCTCTGAAAGGTTCTGCCAACAATCTCCAGCCAACTATGCTTACAGAGGGCCAACAACCTCAGAGCATCACCACTTGCATCATCCAAATTTTGGGACTCCCTGATATCAACTTAACAGTGGGGCACAGCTGCAACCACCAGAAACCAATCAAAGAAATGCAGATGTTCTTCCAACATCTGTAAGAAATGTAATATATGGACCCCTAATTCAAAACATACTGCTAAGCTGAAAACATGTCCCCTTTAAAATAGTCCTTGCTGCAAAGTCCTTGGGTCATTTTTCAGTCATTTACACTGTGCAAAGGTGCATTACCAGCTGCTAAGGTGTTCTCTAACTCCCACAGTCACCCAGAAAAGCCAATAATTATTTTCTATGTGTATGTATTGGGAGTCTCAGCTGGCACCTGAGCTGTGACCGTTTCGGACTCTGGAGTATCTGTAGGGTCAAAACCTCAAGTCTCAAGGCTGCTTTCTACGTGACAGACCAAGACACTTCAACAAAAATTCCAGGATTTCTGGCATAGCTTCCCAAATGGTTCTCTTAACACCAGTCTCCCCTCTCTCTATTTTAATCCATATCCAACCACCAGATTTTTTTCTGCACTATTTTATCATATCACTTCTTTACCCCAACAGCCTCCTGTGACTTCTTTTCAGAGAAGGATTTCAAACATCTCAGTATTTGATGTCTTTTCCTACCCAGCCTCTACCATCTCCTTCAAACTTGGCCTGTGTGATACCTTTTCTCACTTAGCTCTGCCCTCTGGTCTGACTGAATTTGCCCAAGCTTATTCCTGCTTTCACTTGCATGCATACTGCTTTTATTGTTGTTATTTTGTACCTAGAAAGCCTCCAGCGTCAGAGTCCCAGCAGGAGGCAGGATGATGGCACTCAAAAGCCTTAGCAAATAAAGGGACTCATTACAAAGGTGTGATTAGTGTTTAGGAAATCACAGCCATAAAGATCTGTCAGCACCTGATTGCACCGCAAAAGGAGAGAACAATGTTACCTGGAAAAGGGACTGCCAGACTAGAGTAGAGAGTTACAGCCAAAGGTGGAGAGGACTATGCAGCTGTGGCTAGTCATAGCCAAGCAGGGCGAGATCAGAGCAAGAACTGCCCAGCCTCTCTGCTCGCCTGCTACTGTTTAGTCCAACAGAATGTCAGTGCAAGGGAGCCAGTGACACAGTCTATGGAAGTCAGCCTTCTAAGGCTCAGAGCAGGGCAGAAAGTGTGTGTGTGTGTGTGTGTGTGTGTGTGTGTGTGTGTGTGTGTGAATAACAACGCATGACACTTTGTTTTCTTGACCAAATTGCCCCCTCCCGTTTGTCTTCTCTCATCCCTCTGAGCTCTGTGAAAATGCACTGATGTGGGTCTTACTGTATTTAATATTTTAATTTGTTTTTTTATTGTTTCATTGTTACTTAATATATTCTGTTCTATATCTTTTCTCCCTAATTGCAATGGTGAACAAATTGGGGGGGGGGGGGAATTATGTTCTATGGCTTTGCTTCTGCTTGTGGCTAAACCAGTGCTTTGAGCATTAAGAAGCTCAACAAGCGTGTATTGAATGAATAGGGAAAATAAGTAAAAGTCAGGAGAAACTTTATTTGATGGATGATGGGGATATGGAAGACAAAATATAGTTGAATTAAAATAATTCCAGCTTAAGTTCTGTCAGAAAAAGTGCCAACCACTCTGAGAAGCACACCACCCCCATCTCCCTTTTGCCTTTACTGCTGACTCACAAAAAACAAGGCTAATAATTCTCTAAAACAGAAACGGGATGTGGTCAGAGCTGATGAAGTCCGGTTCATCTTGTCCATTTCAAGTCCTGCCCAATGGAATGTGCAATGTCTTCTAGTACAAGTACAGGAAAGGAAGTCAAATAGTATTGAGTTATAATGATATGAAAGATTTATAAAGTGTAAAAGTAATATATTTGGATTCCAAGGAGTCAAGGAATAGAAATTCTATGGCTATAAGAACAAGCAGTGAATTATTAAAAGACTCCAGGTCATTTTGATGGCTATAGGGTCTTCCCATTATCTTCAAGCCTGCCTAATTTTCTTTCTCATTTTGAAAGGGATTCTTTATATTTTAGCAACAATTCACTCTCTGCAATACTTTAAAAATCATTAATGGCTGTGCTAATAATAGTCCCATTTGGGCAAATTCCAGTAGAAATATATGTGGTATTCTATAATAAAGAACTTCCAGGAAGATTTAACAAATTCCATGTCATTCTATAAAGCAAAATATCTCATACTCCAGAGACTTTAAATGAATAAGTTCCTTTAATGAAGTTTGCATTTTGGCAGGTCAAAGGGAGGAGAAAATAACCCCGTGAAAATTTTCTGCAGGAAAAGTGAATTTTGCATACCCAGGGGACTCAGAAGATAGAGCTTAGAGAAGCAGATAGCAACACTACTGTTAGCTTATTTTCAGTAATAACATATCTTAGGAAGATTGAGTGATCCATGGAGAAAGAATATGCTCGGGAGGATAACATGAAGAAACAGAGTATTGATACCGGGTTAGAAAGAGTAAAGAATTGAGTGTTGGGGAACAGCTGGGAAGGCTAGAGTGAGGACCAGGGATGTAAGCAGAAAGGAGGTTTCTCCAGTAGGATAAAGTCATGAGGTCATGAACAAGTCCTCCCAGCTCAATCCTTTGATTGCCAAAGGATTATAATTTCTTTTAATCTAACAACTTTTTAAAAACTTGTTTAAGCTTTTTATCCACAAGGTTATAAGGGGCAGAAATGTTAAGAATTTGTTTTAACCTAAGTTGATGTTTAGGTGCCACCCAGAAATCAGAGAGCTTACCCTTTGCAACACAACACAGAGATCAGTGAGGAAAGTCAATTTGTTTTTATTTGGATAACAGTGATTCTCACCAGAGTCCACAAGTTTTCAACAAATCATGTAATAGTAGAGGAAAAAGTCCAAGCTTTCTTCCCATCATTCTGATGCAGCTCCTTCAACTCAACTCAATCCCACCTGGGTACAAATGCAAATTAATATTACAATGAGAAACATGTTTTCACCACTCTGGTCAGCTAAGATTTTCCAATAGTGTAGGACCAGTAGTCACGACTGCCCTCACTACCAGGCTGGTGCAGATTCCCATTAGATTCAGGCAGATGGTAAAGAAACTGCGGAGCCAAAAACTGGTGGGCCATTGCTATATTCTAGCCTCACACCTGGCAGGTGAGTAAAAACACACAGGGCTCCAAAACCCACTCATTTAGAGCTCACAAGGCTACTGACACATCCGGGTTTTCCTAGAATCAAAGGCCCCCACCAGTCTCAGTCACCTCTGATTTCCCATCTGCCAACATAGTTTCTTACCCTACAAAACTGGTTTCTCTCTCCTTCCCTTCCATCTTGGCTTCTTCTTCTTCTCCTTCTTCCTCCTTCTTAGAAACTACCTAGGCCCACAAAGACTCCTCCTCCAGCACACATTATCATAACAATGGCCCTTCCCAAGCAGGAAGGTATTTATCAGTTTCACCTGGGCAGCACCATTCATGTGGGCAGCAGCCATTTTTAACAATAAAGGTGAGCAAACTCAGAAAATACAGATTTTACGAACTCATTTGCCCAACAAATAGTATAATATTTAAAGCAAATTTTTACAAAGTACATATTTCAGAATTCTCTTACCTTAGGGGAAGGGATGTTTTATTCATATAGAAATTTTTCTGATGCTTTTGAAATCTCAATGAGCTTTTTTAAAAAACTTTATTTATTAAGTTTCAAACCTGGAATTATTTGCACAATGATTCTGAATAAGAAATACAATTTTAAGCTTATTTAAATAATTTGTTTTGGAAATAAATGAAGGACAGATTTATAAATAGGGTGTCTTCCAAATATGATTCCTAGTTTCTCTACAAAATGCTTCTTATATTTGTAGGCTTTTCTATAAAAAGCCATACTGTTGGGTCTGACTGCTCAGACCTATCCTTCTAAAAAAAAGTCACAGAAGACAAATGGATCTGTTCCCTGACAACAGCTTGAATCTGCCCTCAGAACTGTGCTGAAAGTAAAAATTAAATGTTTGTTGAGTGCTCCAGATGTCATAGTAGGACTCACCAACATTTTCTTACCTAACCTCAGGATAGTCCTGTGAAGTGGATTTTATTTTCATTTTTACAGATTAACAAAGTGAGTCCACCAGAGATTAGAAACTGGGTTGAGTCAGGATTTGAATGATTTTCAACTTGAGTCCTCTCTGCACTCTCTCATGACATGGTTTATGTACTAGTCCCCTGCCTCTAAAGTCCAAATGATTTCATCCACCATTTAATTAAGAAAAACATAAGGTTTAACTTTATTTTCTTATCTATATGGTTCCATGTTCATCTTCCTGGAAAATTAATCACACATTATCTAATGGTAATCCCCACCTCTAATATCCTCCTTCAGAGCCCAGCAGCTTCATAACAACAACAACAAAAAAGACCTCCAGCTTCTAAGGGCCAATTTCTTGGTATTATAAGTCCTCAGTGTTTCCTTCTGTGACAGAGAAGTATATACTGGAGAATAAGGAATTCTGTTTCCTTTCATGATTAACTTGAGTCCCCAAATTTCTTCCTGGACAGCCATAGTTGCTTTGAATGCCCACACAGGTGAATTTTAGAAAGCCAGCCCCAAGTTTTGAAAGCATAAACACAGAAAGAAAACTGAGTTGGGGAAGAAAATGGAAAAGAAAAGCCAGGAGCTATGTCAGTATCTACTCTACAATCCATTCACTGCAGAAAATTACAATTCCCTCTCCCTTCCTTCTTTCCAGCCCCCCACTCCTGTTCTACTACCCCCATTACAAGATCCATGCCATCGAGTTCTCCCAGCCCAGAGCAAAGCAAATCAGGCAGAACTATATAATTTATTGCACCTAACTAAAATTACCCCCACCCACTTAAAAAATCTGGCTTCATTTCAGGGTAACAGCAGCCTAACTCTGGCAGGGCTCAGTCAACGTGGGTGATCTGTGACATGTGGCAGAAATATAGAACTCATCAGATTTAATAAACCGGAGATCCACACATGACTGGAAGGCCTCTCTCAACAAATGCCTGGAGAAGTTACTGCAAGCTGTCCCCAGGCTTTCTGGGCGAACCACCCCCTCTAAGTCCAAAGTTCCCTCTTCACTCAGAAGTTGTCAAAGACCAATGGGCTGTCGCCAGTAGACACCGAAGGTAGTAGAGTCAGGAACAAATGCTGATGAAACAAATGCAGTGTTTTAAAATTAGATGAGAAGTAGAGGGAGCAACAGTCAGTGTGGCCACCACGGGGGATGGGTTATTTCACATCTCCGAGCTCTTGGGATCTGTTTGCGTTCCTAGCCCATGCAAGAGGTGCCCTCTGCTGTCTGCCAGCCACAGTACACCAAGACAATGTCGATGCTGGTTCCCCAGGGTGAGTCACAAAAGCTGGTGAGGTGACTAGAAGTCCTGTTTCTAGTGCAGTGACACTGGTCTGTGGTGTCTATAACTACTGTCCAAATCCTCCCAGGACAGCCATAGGTGCTTTGAATGCCCACACAGGTGACTTGCGTAACTTACACAACACAGTTTTATAGCCCTGCAGCAGCAGAGGAACTCTGGGGGCTCTGGGAAATCTCTTCAGGGCTTGACAGCTATTTCTACTCCCTGATAACCTGATTAGCGAAATGGCAAGGTGGGCAGAGAGAGCCAGAGGCTGCACAGGTGGGGAGGGACAGAGGAAACACTCAGATCCTCAACATTCTGGATCCCCCCAAATTGGTCACTGAGACCCTTAAGCAATGGCTCTGCAAGACCTCACCCTCCACTTCTTGGATCACTTGTGCCTTTTGTAACAATAATAGCACCAATTAGTCAACTGCCACCATACCAAGCAAGCATCTTACTATGTTCTGAAAGGTATTGTCATCTTCACATCATAGATAAGAAATCAAGTGTCGCCCTGGCTGGTTGGCTCAGCGGTAGAGCGTCGGCCTGGAGTGCGGGGGGCCCGGGTTCGATTCCCGGCCAGGGCACATAGGAGAAGCGCCCATTTGCTTCTCCACCCCCCCTCCTTCCTCTCTGTCTCTCTCTTCCCCTCCCGCAGCCAAGGCTCCATTGGAGCAAAGATGGCCCGGGCACTGGGGATGGCTCCCTGGCCTCTGCCCCAGGCGCTAGAGTGGCTCTGGTCGTGGCAGAGCGACACCCCGGAGGGGCAGAGCATCACCCCCTGGTGGGCAGAGCGTCGCCCCTGGTGGGCATGCTGGGTGGATCCCGGTCGGGCGCATGCGGGAGTCTGTCTGACTATGACTGTCTCTCCCCATTTCCAGCTTCAGAAAAATACAAAAAAAAAAAAAAAAAAAAAAAGAAAAAAAGAAAAGAAATCAAGTGTCACATTATTGCTAAAGCCAGGACTTAAAGCAGGTCATTTTAGCTGCAAACTCCCCACTCTTTCCACCACAGCACACTGTCCCCTATGTTGTTGAATAGTTGACTAAACTCCCGTACTGTGGAAGGTAAACCAATAAAAGCCTAACCCAAGTCCTATACAGATGAAGTCAAGCACAGTGAAATCAGACACCATGGTGTCAAGCACTCTACCTTTCTTAGTTTGGATGACTGGGACCAGAAGGCTAAATATGCCAGGGAAATCTCAAGCTTTCCTGGGGCCGTTGGTGGGCTTCACATTGAGTCAAAACTGAGGGAGAGTCAAAAGGACCGTGGACTCAGTCAAAAGCCCCATGTTCTTGCCCAGACTGCATCTCATTAGCTCTAGCATCTCAGGCTTGCCAGTCAACTTCTCTGAGTTCCTGTTTCCTCTTTAATAAAATAGATATGCTATTTTATAAAGTTATTGTCTGTGTAAATATGTATTATATGTGTGTTTTGTTATTTTATAAAGTTATGGGGATCAAATAAGATCATATGTTTATATTCCTGTATACATACATATACACACAGGTCAACCATGTGATATGTATGACTTAGGTATTTCTATATAAGCAGAGCAAACAATGAAAAGAGTTGCTTTAAGATATTTTTACATCTACAATAAACTGATGACATGTTCTATGAATTACCATAAAGGAGGGGCAAAGGACACATAAGGTTCTTAAAGAATCCATATTTGTGGCTTGCATCTCACTAGGGGGTTTAGTTTGGGGAGAAGATATGGTGGAAAGGCAGCTTCTATAAGAGCATATGCAGTTGTTTCTCCAGAGTCCGTGTCTGCAGACCCCCCAGCTGTCTGCCAGAATTCCCTGAAGACACAAGGGTGGTCCTTCCTATAGAGTGTTTCATCTCTTCAGCCTTGGGCTCAAATCTAAGTCTGAGAACATGTCCTTTGCTGCCATTGTCCATGGTTCTGGCCCAACCGGTTACAAAAGCCAGTTGTGTCCAGGGGCAAAGAGAGCAACAGCCGCTGTGAGGTTGGTTGGTTGGCAATGGGGGAAGGTCACATGAAGAACCAGACCGGGAACTTTGGCTGGAACCTCCCACACTCATGCACACCAAAAGAAACTTCCCAGGAGCCCTTTGAAAAAAGCCACCATCTGTCAGCCAATGAAATTTCCCATGTCATATCAACTCGACCACCCCTAATGACCCTATAAATTACCCCCACACGGGAGAATCCATGCGACTTCTCTGGCCCCTGTCCCCCGGACCAGAGAACATCATCTGGGAAGAACTCTGAATAAAGCTTTTATTATTTCACACTTCATGGCTATGCCCTTTCGTCTTCCTTGGTGGGAAAAAATACCTTACAGCCACCCTTCACTCCGGCCTCCATCCCCTGCTCAGCTCCTGACTCCTGTCTGTGGCCCATGACTTCTGTGACTGTCAGAGCCCAGAATTGTTCTTGCTATCAACTGCCTACCATTCCTCAAAGCTGAATGCCCTGCCCAATGATTCAGAGACTTACCGAAGTGGGATTTTGCACTTTCAGTATATTTAAGAAGTACCTGGGGGTATACAGCTGCTCCTATCCTCCAGTTTTCTGATTTCTTTTTGTGACAGAGACAGAGAGAGAGACAGAGAGAAAGACAGATAGGGACAGAAAACAGGAAGGGAGAGAGATGAGAAGCATCAATTCTTTGTTGCAGTACCTTTGTTGTTCATTGATTGCTTTCTCATACGTGCCTTGACCGGGGGGCTACACCAGAGTGAGCAACTCCTTGCTCAAGCCAATGACCTTGAGCTTTAAGACAGTGACCTTTGGGCTTAAGCTAGTGACCATGGAGTCATGTATTTATATGTGATTCCACACTCAAGCCAGAGAACCTGCACTCAAGCTGGTGAGCCCACGTTCAAGCTGGATGAGCCTATGCTTAAGCCAGAGACCTCGCGGTTTTGAACCTGGGTCCTCTGTGTCCAGTCCAATGCTCTATACACTGCACCACCACCTGGTCAGGCCAGTTTTCTGATTTTTTTAAAGGAAAACTTTGCTCTATTAAGACAGACTTTTAAAAGAGATTATTATTAGATGATACAAAACTCCCCCTTTAAAATTCTTCTTGCTCTCCTCTAATAGGCACTGTTTCTAAAACTTTGTACAATGGCAAACTGTCCAATGGTTTCCATAATCTCCCTTCTCAGAAACAAACTACTCTTCATTTTGCAAATATATATGCTCCCAGAATATCTAACCTTACATCTGTTGAGTATGCCTGAGAACAACATTCCCATCAGGGAAGTCATCCAGAAGAAAGTTTTAGCTTAATTCCTGCCACCTAGACTCACTATGACCTGAGTTGCTCAGATGAATTTTAGCAACAGAGAAACTCATTTGGAGAGTTAATGTTGTTCCACCAACAAGACTGTATGAAAGAGTAGTTAAAATTAGCCCTTTAGCCATATGTCCCAATGAAAAAGTACACATTAGAAAGTGTAGCATTTATTCTACACAATATATATGATCTTTAAAAGATATTTTTAAATCTTATTTTTGTTTGTGTGAGTGTTTGTTTAACAATTACTATGGTGAATCATCATATAAGGTGGCATAGCTCTATGTTTTAGAGCAGGGTCCCCAAACTACAGCCTGCGGGCCGCATGCGGCCCCCTGAGGCCATTTATCTGGCCCTTGCCACACTTCTAGAAGGGGCACCTCTTTCATTGGTGGTCAGTGAGAAGAGCACATTGACCATCTCATTAGCCAAAAGCAGGCCCATAGTTCCCATTGAAATACTGGTCAGTTTGTTGATTTAAACTTACTTGTTCTTTATTTTAAATGTTGTATTTGTTCTTGTTTTGTTTTTTTACTTTAAAATAAGATATATGCAGTGTGCATAGGGATTTGTTCATAGTTGTGTTTTTTTTTATAGTCTGGCCCTCCAACGGTCTGAGGGACAGTGAACTGGCCCCCTGTGTAAAAAGTTTGGGGACCCCTCTTTAGAGTTTCTTCTCTGGTATGGATCAAACCCAGGTCTAGTCCAACCCTGGTCACTGACCAGATGGTGACTTTAGGCAAGCTACTCAAAATATCTGAGTTTATAAAATGTAGATGATAATACCAAAATCAAACACTTATTTGGTGAAACAGATGATAAAATGTTAACAAATATTTTTATATTATCACGTAATGTACTTGTTTAGTAAATTGGTATTTTTAGAGCTTCAGTTGGTTGAAATGAAAATATCCTACTTGATGCTTTTTACTTATTTAAAATTTTTGAGGTTCTAGATGGCATTTTCCATTGTTATTTGTTAGATTCTTTTACCTACCCCTAAATTGATGTCACCAGGAGGGAGATGGTGCCAAATTCTGAGAACATTGGCTGCCTTATAGCAACCTCTGCCATACTTGCTCTCCCCATCAACCAAGTTTGTCTACTGTTTGTTCATAAAACAAATATAAAACTATTGTGGTTATCTGCTCCCTGCTGCATCATTTCTTCTGTCCTGTCTTATTCCCTAATTCAAAATACAATAACTTCATGCAGCCAAAAAAAAAAAAAAACAACCCAAACATCACACACACACACACACACACACAGGGTTTGGTTATGCAAAAAGTAATTAAACTGAAACTAAAATATTAGGCAAGAACTCATTTTCTACACACTTGGGATTTTCAAAAGGAAATGCCACTCTAACCTTTGCTGTCAACACATCAACAAAACTGTTCCAAACTCTAAGATGATTTTTTCTCTGGTCCTCTGGAGAATACTTAAGAGCCATACTTTTCTCAATGTCAATTTCTTTCACCCCCACAGGGAAGCCTGGAGTGATTGGGTCTTCTTCTGCTGAGAGGAGTGGTGAGATAGAAGGGCAGAGGAGGAGATAAACCAAAGTGGCCCGATTGTGGGGTCACATCCAGTGTTCCCATGCTCTGCCTGCAGCTTGCACTCGAAGAGCAGAGTAAGCTAAAGTGTGGCCCTCAGGCTCCCAGATCACACATCTTTCACCTCACAGTATGGAAGGTGGCAGAGAAAAACCCCACAGATGGCTCTTCAGAGCTGCTCTCTTCCCTAAAGAATGGAGGTGATCCACGTCCCATCTGCAGGTCCCTTGAAACATGGGAAGGAGCACCCAAAAGCCTGAGATAGCCATTGCTTTAGTTGTAAAGCAGGAAAGCTGAAGCGATAAGGCCAAAACCATAAAGCCCTCAGGTCATGCCCCACCCACCAACAGGACTGTGGCCCTGCCTACATCATTGCCCACATCAACATCTCAGCAGAGGACATCTCAGGAACGTCACAGAGCTAAAACTTTTAATACAGCAACACCTACTGAAAGAAACATCTTAAAACTGAAATATATTCTTCCTTTTTATTTCTTCATATTTTCTTCTTATTATTTTTTCTCTCTCTTTTAAATTTTATTTTCTTTAATTTTTATACATTTTAATCTTATTTTCTTCTGTTTTATTGTTCTTTGTTTTCTTGGTTGGTTAGTTTTCAATCATTTTATGTGTTTTCTTTTCTTTACTTGGCATATTTTTTTTAATTTTTATATTTTTATACTATTTTTTTTAATTTACCATTTATTTAGTTGGTTTTTTTGTTAGGGTTACCATTCTCAAATGCCATTAGGTAAGAAGAAATCAAATACTGTGGCTACACAGAACAGAGATGTAGTTGAGAAAGAAAATATAAAATCTCCAGAAAACAATCTCAAACACATGGGAACTTAAGGTCAAATGGTGGAGAATTCAAACTTTAGGTTCTGGAAATACTCAATGAGATATAAAAAAACACCAATAGGCAAATAAATGAGCTCAGAAAATAAAACAAACACCTCATCAAGGAGATTGAAACTATAAAAACATAGATGAACTGAAAACTGAGGTAGCGTTTAGCTACTAGAATAAGCCTGATAGAGGAATGAATCAATAGTAGTGAAGACAAGCAACTAGAGATGCCACAGAGAAAAGAGAAAAGAGACACACAAATTAAAAAAAAAAACCTGAGAGAGCTCTTTAAAAATTATCTGACACCATCAGAAAAAGCAATATAAGAATAATGAGTATATCAGAAGAAAAAGAGGGGGGAAAAGAAATGGAGATTCTATTCAAACAAATAATGAATGAGAACTTTCTAAGCCTATGAAAATAGTAAGAGCCTAGAATACAAGAAGCAAACAGAAAGCCAAGTTACTGAAACCCAAACGGACTTACTCCAAGGCACATCATGATAAAATTCTCAAAAATCAATAACAGCCCTGACTGGTTGGCTCAGCAGTAGAGTGTCAGCCCAGTGTGTGGAAGTCCCGGGTTTGATTCCTGCTCAGGGCACACAGAAGAAGCACCTATCTGCTTCTCCACCCTTCCTCCTATCCTTTCTCTCTATCTCTCTCTTCCCCTCCCACAGCCAAGGCTCCACTAGAGCAAAGTTGGCCCAGGAACTGAGGATGACTCTATGGCCTCTACTTCAGGCACTAGAATGGCTCCAGCTGCAAGAGAACAACACCCCAGATGGGCCAAGCATTGCCCCTGGAGGGCATGCCAGGTGGATCGCAGTCAGGAGCATGCAAGAGTATTATGACTGCCTCCCTGCTTTTTTTTTTTTTTTTAATTTTATTTTTTTAATGGGGTGACATGAATAAATCAGGATACATATATTCAAAGATAACAAGTCCATGTTATCTTGTCATTCAATTATGTTGCATACCCATCACCCAAAGTCAGATTATCCTCTGTCACCTTCTATCTAGCTTTCTTTGTGCCCCTCCCCCTCCCCCTTTCCCTCTCCCTTTCCCCTCTCCCCCCGTAACCACCACACTCTTACCAATGTTTCTTAGTTTCACTTTTATGTCCCACCTACATATGGAATAATGCAGTTCCTGGTTTTTTCTGATTTACTTATTTCACTTCGTATTATGTTATCAAGATCCCACCATTTTGCTGTAAATGATCCGATGTCATCATTTCTTATGGCTGAGTAGTATTCCATAGTGTATATGTGCTACATCTTCTTTATCCAGTCATCTATTGATGGGCTTTTTGGTTGTTTCCATGTCTTGGCCACTGTGAACAATGCTGCAATGAACATGGGGCTGCATGTGTCTTTACGTATCAATGTTTCTGAGTTTTTCGGGTATATACCCAGTAGAGGGATTGCTAGGTCATAAGGTAGTTCTATTTTCAGTTTTTTGAGGAATCACCATACTTTCTTCCATAATGGTTGTACTACTTTACATTCCCACCAACAGTGAATGAGGGTTCCTTTTTCTCCACAGCCTCTCCAACATTTGCTATTACCTGTCTTGTTAATAATAGCTAATCTAACAGGTGAGAGGTGGTATCTCATTGCAGTTTTGATTTGCATTTCTCTAATAGCTAAAGAAGATGAGCATCTTTTCATATATCTGTTGGCCATTTGTATTTCTTCCTGGGAGAAGTGTCTGTTCATGTCCTCTTCCCATTTTTTTATTGGATTGTTTGTTTGTTTGTTGTTGAGTTTTATGAGTTCTTTGTAAATTTTGGATATTAGGCCCTTATCTGAGCTGTTGTTTGAAAAGATAATTTCCCATTTAGTTGGCTTTCTGTTTATTTTGTTATCAGTTTCTCTTGCTGAGCAAAAACTTCTTAGTCTGATGTAGTCCCATTCATTAATTTTTGCCTTCACTTCTCTTGCCTGTGGAGTCAAATTCATAAAATGCTCTTTAAAACCCAGGTCCATGAGTTGAGTACCTATGTCTTCTTCTAGGTACTTTATTGTTTCAGGTCTTATGTTTAGATCTTTGATCCATTTTGAGTTAATTTTAGTACAGGGGGACAGACTGTAGTCCAGTTTCATTCTTTTGCATGTGGCTTTCCAGTTTTCCCAGCACCATTTGTTGAAGAGGCTTTCTTTTCTCCATTGTGTGTTGTTGGCCCCTTTATCAAAAATTATTTGACTATATATATGTGGTTTTATTTCTGGACTTTCTATTCTGTTCCATTGGTTTGAGTGTCTATTTTTTTGCCAATACCATGCTGTTTTGATTGTCATGGCCCTATAATATAGTTTGAAGTCAGGTATTGTAATGCCCCCAGCTTCATTCTTTTTCTTTAGGATTGCTTTGGCTATTCAGGGTTTTTTATAGTTCCATATAAATCTGATGATTTTTTGCTTTATTTTTTTAAAAAATATCATTGGAATTTTGATGGGAATTATATTAAATTTGTATATTGCTTTGGGTAATATGGCCATCTTGATTATATTTATTCTTCCTAACCAAGAACAAGGTATATTCTTCCATGTCATTATATCTTTTTCGATTTCCCTTAACAATGGTTTATAGTTTTCATTATATAAGTCCTTTACAATCTTTGTTATATTTATTCCTAAGTATTTTATTTCTTTTGTTGCAATCATGAAGGGGATTATTCTTTTGAGTTCGTTCTCAATTGTTTCATTGTTGGCATATAGAAAGGCTATTGAGATGACGTCAGTGTAATGGCGTGGTAGGAAGCGATACCGATAAATCTCCCCCAAAACTCAACAAGATCTTCAACCAGAAACAGAAAAACATATCCTTGGAGCCTCCAGATGTTTCGCAATACACCCGAAGGTATGGTTGAGCGAAAAATTGGCTAAATATATAATCAAACCCCGAAGGAAATAGGGAGTAAGAAATGCTCTGCTTTCCTCACTAACCTTAACTGGGCGGCTTTCACTGGGAACTGAGAATATAGAAACTGAGGCAGGTAAAGAGGGTGAATAGATCCAGGCCGCGGCACAAACGGCCGAACCAGGCTGTAGCACAGAGATCCAAGCCGAGGAAAAACTGTGCCTGTGGCAACCCACTCAATACAAGCTAAGACTCGCGCCAAACCCAGACAAAGAAAGACAAGTGGGGCAGCCATTTTCCCTGATCTCCTGGTCAGCACGCGCAGATAGTGGGCGAGAGATTCCTTCCAAAGCCTCGGGAGTGAGCGCTCCTGTTATCCCACCGAGAGGTAGAGTCAGAGGCCTTTGTGTGGGCCGAAACCGGAATCTCTGGGCCGCCCCAGCACCCTGGGAAGCCGCTCACGGGGAGGGAGCAAGAACTAATTCCAATGCTGGAACTTTTCCATGCGGGTGGGGCTTTCACGTAGAGGGAGAGGCGGCTGGCCTTATATCCTGGTCTGCACACAGATAGTGAGCGAGAGATTCCTCCGAGTGCCTTGGCAGTGTGCACCTGTGTTATCCCACAGAGGGGCAGAGCCAGGGGCCTTTGTGTGGGCCAAAAGCAGAATCTCGAGCCACCCCAGTGCCCTGAGGGAGCCGCGCACGGGGACGGAGCAAGAGCCAATTCCGACGCTGAAACTTTTCTGTGCGGGAGAGGGTTTCACTCAGAAGGTGAGGCGGTCGGCCTGATATCCTGGTCTGCGCATGCAGATAGTGAGCGAGAGTTTCCTCCAAGCACGCCAGGAGTGGGCGCCCAGCCGTGTTACCGGACAGAGTTGCAGAGCCAGAGGTCTTTGAGTGGGCGGAAGCCCCGTCTGATTATGCTAGCAGCTCTGACTGACTGAGCCTTACCCAGAGCCCTGTGCTGAGTGGGAATAGAGTGGGGAGTGGCCAGCTCTTTGAGCCTCTAACTATCCAGGCAGAGGCAGCAGCAACCCCATAGCTGGATTATCAGGCTACTAATTGAGGAAGGAAAGACTAGGAGAGAGGCTCCGGGAACATGGACTCTCTCACTGGTGGAGCCTATAAATGCTAATGAGCCTCGACTGCCAAGGAGACTTAAGCACAATACATGATGTCACCATAGAGACTTATCAACTGCAAACCTCTACCTGAGCGTGCCAAAGGGGCAGAACCCGGGGTACAGAGTCACCGACCAGGAAAAGGAGAGAAAAGAAAAGCAAGAAGATAACCTCTCAAAATCAAGAATAATCTGCAGAGTTTATAACCTGTCCCATTTTATTATATTTGTTCGTTTCTTTCTCTTATCTTCATTCTTGATTTTTTTTTCTTTTTTTCCTCCTCCAATTTGGTTGTTTAACTCTCTGCTGGTCTTACTCTCTCCTCTCCTTGAACTACACTACCCATAAGTGTTACATCTCCCATTATCTTTTCTTTCCTCTTCCTTTCTCTCTATGAGGGTTGCACTCCAAAACCCTTAACTCTCTCTCTCTCTCTCTCTTTTTTCTTTTTTCTTCTTTTAGTGGTACCCTCTTTTCTCTCTCTCTCTCTCTCTCTCTCTCTCTTTCTTTTCTCCCTCTATATTAGTTTCTTCCTTTCTCCTTTATGTCTCCTCTCATTCAAACCTCAATAACAAACAAATTATCTTATCTGGGACTCAAACTTATGTTTGTGGATTTGGGGGGGGGGGGTTACTTCACCTTTTTAACTCACTAGCAGTGCTCCCATCCCTGGCTCTCCATTTTATCTAGTTCTTGTTCCACTAAATACAATAGTAATTTTTTAATTAGTCCCACCCATTTTCCTGTTTCCCTCTTATTTCTCTCATCATAACTCTTAGTCAACCAACACCTTAAAGCAAATCATTTTATTCTTGACCCAAATTTTTTCCTTATTTGTTTTTTGTGGGTCCATACCCCCTTTTTTTCTGTATTTTGTTTTTGTTTTTGTTTTTTTTGTGGGGTTTTTTTGCCCCTTTATTACTTCTCCCCAATTCAGGCCCTTCAGTACAGGCATTGTTTGTTCTATTTAATACAATATAACTCACAGTTCACCACAAGATTTTCTCAAGAAAGAGGGGAGAGGAGAGGAGAGGAAAAAAGGAGGGGGGAAATAATTTTCTTTTTTAAAAATTTTTTATTTTATTTTATTTTTCATTATTTAATTATTTTTCTTAAAAAAACTTCGATTTTTTATTTTTTTAACTTTTTATTCTTTATTAAATCTCATTAATACTATAAGCAAAACCACCCTCAGATGCCATTAAGGAAGAGAAAATCGAATATCATGAATACAAAAGAAAGAGAGGTAACACAGCTAGATGAGGAAAAATCTATGGAGAAAAAATTTAATATATTGGAAACCTTGGAGCTAAATGACAGAGAATTCAAGATAGAAATCCTAAAAATCCTCTGAGATATACAAGAAAACACAGAAAGGCAATTTAGGGAGCTCAGAAAACAACTCAGTGAACACAGAGAATATATTTCCAAGGAAATTGAAACTATAAAAACAAATCAAACAGAAATGAATAACTCAATTTAGGAGCTGAAAAATGAGGTAACAAGCTTAGCTAATAGAACAGGCCAGATAAAAGAGAGGATTAGTGAAATAGAAGACAAGCACCTTGAGGCACAACAGAGAGAAGAAAGAAACTCAAAAATAAAAAAAAAATGAGATAGCCCTACAAGAATTATCTGACTCCATCAAAAAGAATAACATAAGAATAATAGGTATATCAGAGGGAGAAGAGAGAGAAAATGAAATGGAGAACATACTCAAACAAATAGTAGAAGAGAAATTCCCAAGCCTGTGGAAAGAACTAAAGCCTCAAATTCAAGAAGCAAACAGAACTCCGAGTTTTCTTAACCCCAACAAACCTACTCCAAGGCACATCGTAATGAAATTGGCACAAACCAACAGCAAAGAAAAAATTCTCAAGGCAGCCAGGGAAAAGAAGAATACAACATATAAAGGAAGGCCCATTAGATTATCATCAGATTTCTCAGCAGAAACTCTACAAGCTAGAAGAGAGTGGACCCCAATATTTAAAGTCCTAAAAGAGTGGAACTTTAAGCCACGAATACTATACCCATCAAAGCTATCCTTCAAATATGAAGGAGAAATAAAAACATTCACAGATACAGAAAAGATGAGGGAATTTATCATCAGAAAACCCCCACTCCAGGAATTACTAAAGGGGGTTCTCCAATCAGATACAAAGACAAAAAAAAAAACAAAGCCACAAGTAAAAGCTCCAAGAAGAACACAATAAAACCAAATTTAAACTGTGACAACAACAAAAAGAAAGGGGGGGAGAGGATGGAGATTAACAGTAGCAAAGGACGATGGAGTGCAAAAGTACTCACAAAATAGTGCACTACAATGAACAGGGTAGGAACCCTTTTCATTACTTAAAGGTAACCACCATTGAAAAAACCATCACAGAAGCACATGAGATAAAAAAGATAGCAACAGAGGAAAGATGTATGGAATACAACCAAATAAAAACAAAAGATAGAAAAACGAAAGAGAAGGATCAAACAAGACACAAAACCACCAGAAAGGAATCTATAAAATGGCAATAGGGAACTCACAAGTGTCAATAATTACACTAAATGTAAACGAATTAAACTCACCAATAAAAAGGCACAGGCTAGCAGAATGGATTAAAAAAGAAAATCCAACTGTATGCTGCCTACAAGAAACTCATCTAAGTAACAAGGATAAAAACAAATTCAAAGTGAAAGGCTGGAAAACAATACTCCAAGCAAATAACATCCAAAAAAAAGCAGGCATAGCAATACTCATATCTGATAATGCTGACTACAAGACAGCAAAATTACTCAGAGACAAAAATGGCCATTTCATAATGGCTAAGGGGACACTGAATCAAGAAGACATAACAATTCTTAATATATATGCACCAAACCAAGGAGCACCAAAATATATAAGACAGCAACTTGTTGACCTTAAAACAAAAACTGACAAAAATACAATCATACTTGGAGACCTCAATACACCGCTGACGGCTCTAGATCGGTCATCCAAACAGAGAATCAACAAAGACATAGTGGCCTTAAACAAAACACTAGAGCACCTGGATATGATAGACATCTACAGGACATTTCATCCCAAAGTGACTGAGTATACATTTTTCTCCAGTGTACATGGATCATTCTCAAGAATTGATCATATATTGGGCCACAAAAACAACATCAGCAAATTCAGAAAAATCGAAGTGGTACCAAGCATATTTTCTGACCATAAAACCTTGAAACTAGCATTCAACTGCAAAAAAGAGGAAAAAAATCCCACAAAAATGTGGAAACTAAACAACATTCTTTTAAAAAATGAATGAGTCAAAGAAGAAATAAGTGCAGAGATCAAAAGATATATACAGACTAATGAAAATGACAATACGACATATCAGAATCTATGGGATGCAGCAAAAGCAGTGATAAGAGGGAAGTTCATATCACTTCAGGCATATATGACCAAACAAGAGAGAGCCCAAGTGAACCAATTAACTTCACACCTTAAGGAATTAGAAAAAGAAGAACAAATACAACCCAAAACCAGCTGAAGAAAGGAGATAATAAAAATTAGAGCAGAAATAAATGAAATAGAGAACAGAAAAACTATAGAAAAAATTAATAGAACAAGGAGCAGGTTCTTTGAAAAGATCAACAAAATTGACAAACCCTTAGCAAGACTTACCAAGGAATAAAGAGAAAGAACTCATATAAACAAAATCCAAAATGAAAGAGGAGAAATCACCATGGACACCGTAGATATACAAAGAATTATTGTAGAATACTATGAAAAACTTTATGCCACTAAATTCAACAACCTAGAAGAAATGGATAAATTCCTAGAACAATACAACCTTCCTAGACTGAGTCAAGAAGAAGCAGAAAGCCTAAACAGACCTATTAGTAGAGAAGAAATAGAAAAACCCTTAAAAACCTCCCCAAAAATAAAAGTCCAGGCCCTGACGGCTATACCAGGGAATTTTATCAAACATTCAAAGACTTGGTTCCTATTCTACTGAAAGTCTTCCAAAAAATTGAAGAAGAAGCAATACTTCCAAACACATTTTATGAGGCCAACATAACCCTCATACCAAAACCAGGCAAGGATGGCACAAAAAAAGAAAACTACAGACCAATATCTCTAATGAGTACAGATGCTAAAATACTAAACAAAATACTAGCAAATCGAATACAACAACATATTAAAAAAATAATACATCATGATCAAGTGGGATTCATCCCAGAATCTCAAGGATGGTTCAACATACGTAAAATGGTTAACATAATACACCATATCAACAAAACAAAGAACAAAAACCACATGATCTTATCAATAGACGCAGAAAAGGCTTTTGATAAAATACAACACAATTTTATGTTTAAGACTCTCAACAAAATGGGTATAGAAGGAAAATATCTCAACATGATAAAGGCCATATATGATAAACCATCAGCTAACATCATATTAAATGGCATTAAACTGAAGTAGCAAAAAAGAATGGAGTGCAGGAGCACTCATAAGACAAAGGACTCTTATACATATAAACATTTTTCTCCTAATAACTTAAGGGTAAGCATCCACAAAAAAGCCACCACTGAAATACATAGTTTAAAAAAGAGGAAAGAGGAGAAAGAAGTATGGAATACCACCAAACAAAAAGAACAGATAGAAACAAAATAAAGAAGGACTAAATAAGATATAGAGCTACCAGAAAACAAAACATAAAATAGGTATAGGAAATCCTCAAATGTCAATAAGTACCCTAAATGTAAATGGACTAAACTCACCAATAAAGAGGCACAGAGTAGCAGACTGGATCAAAAAGCAAAACCCAACCATATGCTGCCCTCAAGAGACATCTAAGCAGCAAGGACAAAAGTAGATTCAAAGTGAAAGATTGGAAAATGATTCTCCAAGCAAAAAATATCCAAAGTAAAGCTTGTGTAACCATATATTCATATCTGACAATGCTGATTTCAAGACAACAAAGGTAAACAGAGACAAAGATGGACATTTCATAACGATAAAGGGGATATAATATCAAAAAGACATAACACTTCTTAATATATATGCACCAAACCACGGATCACCAAAATATGTAAGACATCTACTAACTGATCTAAAAATAGAAGCAGAAAAAAACACAACCATACCTGGAGAGTTCAATACTTCATTGACAGCTTTAGATAGATCATCCAAACAGAAAATTAATAGAGAAATATCAGCTTTAAATGATATACTGGACCAAATGGACATAATAGACATTGATAGGACATTTTATGCCAAAATGTCAGATTAGACATTCTTCTCCAATGTACATTGGACATTCTCAAGGATAGATCATATGTTGGGCTAAAAAATAACATGCATAGATTCAGAAAGATTGAAATTATAACAAGCATATTTCCTGACCATTAGAATTCAACTATAAAAAGAAAGGAAAGAAACCCACATAAATGTGGAAATTAAACAACATACTTCTAAAAAAATGACTGGGTCAAAGAAGAAATAAAAGTGGAGATCTAATGATATATACAGGTAAATGAAAATGACAACACGGCATATCAAAATTTCTGCAATGTTGCAAAAGCAGTAATAAGAGAAACATTTATATCACTACAACCTTATTTCGAGAAACAAGAGAGATCTTAAGTAAACAACTTAACATCACATCTCAGGGAACTAGAAAAAAAGAACAAAGTCAGCAGAAGAAAGAAAATAGTAAAAATTAGAGCAGAACTAACTGAAGTAAAAAACAAAAATGCTATAGAAAAAATTAATACAACAAAGATCTTGTTCTTTAAAAAAATCAATAAAACTGGCAAACCACTGGCTAGACTCACTAAGGAAACATATAACATATAACATATGTTTATGTTTTAACATATAAACAAAAGCCGAAATGAAAGAGGAGAAATTACCACAGACATCATAGATATACAAAGAATTGTAATAGAATACTATGAAAGATTATATGCCACCAAATTCAACAACCTAGAAGTAATGGATAAATTCCCAGAACTATACAGTCTTCCTAGACTGAGTGACAACAAAATGAAAAACCTAAATAGACCCATAAGCAAGGAGGAAATAGAAACATCAAAAACCTTCTCAGAAACAAAAGTCCAAGACAAGATGGCTACACTAGCGAATTCTACCAAACACTCCAAGATTTGGTACCTAACTTTCTCAAAGTCTTCCAGAAAACAGTAGAAGAAGCAATACTTTCTGATACATTTTATGAAGCCAACATAAATCTCATACCAAAACCTGGCAAGATAAACACACAAACAAACAAAAAAAAACTACTGACCAATATCTCTAGTTAATACAGATGTAAAAATTCTAAACAAAATACTAGCAAATTGAATACAACAACACATTTGAAAAATAATACTTCAAGATCAAGTGAGATTCATTCCAGGAGCACAAGGATGGTTCAACATATGGAAATCAATCAACAATACACCACATCATCAAAGCAAAGATCAAACATGTGATCTGATCAATAGGTGCAGAAAAGGCATTCAATAAGATACAGCATCTCTTTATGTTTTAAACACTCCAAAAACTTGGAATAGAAGGAAACAACCTCAACATAATAAAGGCTATATAAGACAAATCATCAGCTAATATCATACTAAATGGTGAATAAATGAATGCTTTTCCTCTAAAATCAGGAACAAGACAAGGTTGCCCACTCTCTTCGCTGTTACTCAACATATTCTGGAAGTTTTAGGCAGAGTGATCAGGCAAAAGAAAGAAATAAAAGGCATTCATATTGGGAAAGAAGTAAAGGTGTTACTTTTTGCAGATGAGATGATCCTGTATACCAGCAGTTCTCAACCTGTGGGTCGCGACCCCGGCGGGGGTCGAATGACCAAAACACAGGGGCTGCCTAAAGCCATCGGAAAATACATATTTCCGATGGCTTTAGCTGCTGAAAAGCCGCGCTACCATCTGCAGCAGCGCTATTCAGCTTGAACGCACGTCCTGTGCATTCCAAACTGAATGCCTGCGGTCATGCACAGACGTGATTGCATCATCCCTCTGGGGCCTAAGGGGAAGGGGAAGCGGGGGAATGCTCCACAGTCCATAGCAGCGCATTACGTGTGTCCGGCGCTTGCTGATGTCACCAGTGGGTGGGTGCAGCAAGCGCTGGAAGACAGAAGCCTAGGAGGTGGAGAGGCAGGAGGCGGAGAGCCAAGAGAGCCTGCGAGACAGCCTGCTGGTGTAAAAAAGGTTAATAATGTAAAAACAGTACACACATCATACACACAATGCTGTGTAAGTGTAAGATGCTTTGTGTGTAATCATTACACAGTACACAAAGCAGCTTACACTTACACAAAGCACCATACATTTACACAGTGTGAACTACATCAGTCTTATACTATAAGAGACCACTATAAGATGTAGTTCACACTGTTCCCCAATGTATAATTATCTCCCATATCTCCCACTATTTTCCCATATTCTGAATGAGGAAACTGCTGAAATCAGCGGTTTCCGGCATTGAATCCGCCTCCTATTGATTTCATTGGGAGTGCTGCGGATTTTGTGGAAGAGAGCTCCCGAGAATCTTGGGTTACCACACAATCCGCCGCAGCCTCCTTTTGATTTCAATAAGAGGCAGAGAAATGACAGTTTCCAACACATTTCTTCCTCTCCTATTCAAGTCAATGGAAGGCCGCAGCAGATTCCGCTCAAATATAGAGCATGTTGCTTCATTTTTTCCATGCTAGAACTTTTCCTAGAGCAGAAAAATTCCAAAGGTGGAATCCGCCACCCCCAATAGACTTCTATAGGAGGCAGATCTTTTACATTGCAGAATCTGCACAGCAGATTCCTCAGTGTGAGGCCTCTTTCAGTCTATTGGGGGAACCTATTTGGCTGAGAGGGTCATGAACGCCACATATTTTAAACTGTAATTCCGTGAGAGCCACACAATATGTTTAACACTAAATACAAGTAAATGTGTGCATTTTATGTAAGACCAACACTTTTAAAGTACAATAAGTCTCTGAATTCTTTTTAATAATGTTGTTATGCTGTTGCTAACCAATAATGAATAAAGTACATCTTACCATTAATGCAACCTTTGGTGCTTCATGATTTTGCTGATGGCTTTGTAGTCTGGTTGATACATGGTGAGGTTAACCTTCATGAAGGCATTGAGACTTCCATCCATTAAACGTGGTCATAGCTTGGTCTTAACGTTCATTAGATGTGAGAAAGACTGCTCACATGCATACGTAGAGCCAAACATTGTCAGTAGAGCAATATTCACACACTGCAGTGTGTGGTATGTGACGGGAAGCACATTCCAAGTTTTGACAATCAGCTGGTCTGTGGGTTGAAGTTTTTTTATTTCTCCCCACTTGTGTTTGCTCATCACCTCTTCTTGCTGTCGTGCAAGTATTTCCAGATCTTAATTCAGTGACTTGAACTTATTCACCCACATGTCTGAGGTCTTCAGGTCAGCAGCTTGTAGCTCAAAATCTCTGTTGGAGACACTGGGGATGTAATTCAGGTTGGCACTGTCCTCTGCACACTCGTGTGGATGGGTGATGAACTTAAAAGGACAAGTGTGCTCACGAAATTCTCCAAAGTGCACTTTGAATGACTGCAGGAGATTAGATGTGAAGCCCGCTAGCTGCTGGAGATCAAAATGTTGAGCAGGGTCACTTGCTGTGCATGCATCTTTAAACTCTTCTAGTTTTTCAAAGTGTAGTAAATGACCTGTTTAAATGTCAGCAATGAAGAGTTCCAGCTTGTTTTCAAATGCAAACACTGTTTGTTGAAGGGATAAGACTGTATTTCCAATGCCTTGCATTTTCACATTGAGCTGGTTCAGATGTTCAGTCATGTCCACGAGATAGTAGAACTTCAGGAGCCACTCAGTGTTAGATAACTCAGGATGCACGACGTTTTTCATTTCAAGAAAAGTTTGGATTTTGCTCAGACAAGCCATGAAATGGCTGAGCATCTTCCATTTTGACAACCAATGCACATCGCTGTGCAGAAGCAGACCAGGCTAATTATTCCCAACTTCATCCAGCAGTGTTTTAAACTGGCGATCATTTAAAGCTCGGGCAACAATAAAGTTGACCACCCAAATGACCAGCCACATCACCTCACCCAGCTGCTCGCCACATATCTGAGCACAAAGAATCTCCTGATGTAGGATGCAGTAAAAACTTAGGATGGGTCTCTTTTCATGTTCATGAAGAAGTGCTACAAATCTTCTGTTTTTCCCCACCATGCACAGAGAGCACCATCAGTACACACCGAAATAAGTTTATCCATCAGTAGATTTTTTTCTTTAGCGAACTCAATGAGAGACTTGAATAAATCCTCCCCTCTTGTTGTCTCTTTCATAGGCAAAAGAGCAAGACTTTCCTCACAGTGTGTCACTGACAGCATACCTTGCAATCATGCTGAACTGGGATAAATGGTTTACGTCTGTTGATTCATCCAAAGTGAGAGAAAAGAATGGTGCTGCATTTATGTTCTTCACTTGTGTTGCCTCAATTTGATTTGCCATCATGATCAGTTCTTGCCGAGAGAGGCATGTCTTTTATTCGTTTATCTTGTCTTTATCCGAAAAGTTGTCAAAAAGTTTATTGGCAACATCAAGCATGAATGATTTTGCATACTCACCATTTGTGAATGGCTTTCCATTTCTCACAATTGCTAAAGCACCAGTAAAGCTAGCTGAATTCCAGTTACCTTGTTGGGTCCAAACATGGAGTTACTGCTGACTAGCTTTCACTCTGCATAGTAGCTCTTGACATGCTTTCTTCCTGCTGTCCCCTGCTGGATATTTCGATGCAAATGTAGTATGATGTGTGTTGAAGTGCCACTTTATATTTGACCATTTCATCGATGCAATTTTATCATTGCATATTAAACACGCTGCAGAGCCTGCTCTCTTCACAAAGGTGAATTCCTCTTTCCATTCCTGCTGAAAAGTATGATACTCCTCATCTTTTTTTCTTTTAGCCACCTTTTCTGTCAAAAGGGTTTCTGCAATTAACTAGCTGACTACTTGACTAAAAGGAGGGAAGTTTACTTCCTGACCTTACAATGACCCGTGTACATTATGCATTATCCAATAAAAATTTGGTGTTGTCCTAGAGGACAGCTGTGATTGGCTTCAGCCACTTGCACCCATGAACATGAGCGGTAGGAAATAAATGGATTGTAACACATGAGAATGTTTTATATTTTTAACATTATTTTTTTTATTAAAGATTTGTCTGCAAGCCAGATGCAGCCATCAGAAGAGCCACATCTGGCTCGTGAGCCATAGGTTCCCGACCCTTGCCCTACACACTACATCCTTTGCCACAGTGCCTGGTAATTGTGATCTTGGTTCTGTCTTCCCAACCAGACTGTGATCTCCTCAAAGACAAGAACTATTCTTATTCATGTATCCCAGTGCTTCACCTAGCAGGTATCCCAATACATGTTTATTGATAAATCCAAACTGAGTCTACGATTTTGGGTGATGACATCTCTTCCCTGAGACAAGACTGTCTCATCTTCTTACTGCCCCTATTATTTCTATATGCTCATATTTTTTTGTTTTTTACCTATTTTATATGATTTGTTTGTTTCTGTTGATCTCATCTGTTAGCCTAAGATGAAATGCATCCCCAAAAGATGATTTCTTCTTACAAAGAGATGAATTGAATCCTGGGACTCACATACTTACAGTTTCATGGCTGTACAAATAATTTCTCCTGTTAAAATTCAAAGTATGGGAGAATTATAAGAAAAAATTTTAACACTTCAAAATATATAATCAACTTCAATAATAAAATTTCAAAATGCAGAAACCTGGACATAGAGGGTGGGGGGAGGTTGTCAGCTCAGACACTAACATCCATTAATGGTGCCTGCTGGGTGCTTTTGCTTGGGAACGATGCTGAGGCTGAGCTCAGGCTCAGGTGAAATAAGACTACTATTGACTATTGAGGTTGGGAGATGGCTCACCATTGTAATTGCTATCTTTGGAGTAACTTATAATAAAATAATATTACTAAACCATTACATAATTTCAGATTTGTTAGTATTGCCTAGAAAAATAAAACTTGAGGATTATGGACATACTCATTTGCCCAGAGCAGTGTTACAATCCATTCTTTTCTGTCTATTCATCACTGAGTTCTGCCTTAAGTAGCTATATTTTATGATCTTCTGTGTTTATAATAAAAAATCAGAAGGTTAGAGATAATTGGTGACAGGAAATACAGAATTTCCTGGAATGGCTACTTTGTGGGTAGTTATAATCAATCTAAAGCAGTGGTAGTCAACCTGGTCCCTACTGCCCACTAGTGGGCATTCCAGCTTTCATGGTAGGTGGTAGTGGAGCAACCAAAGTATAAATAAAATGATAGATTTAACTATAGTAAGTTGTTTTATAAAGATTTATTCTGCCTGACCTGTGGTGGCGCAGTGGATAAAGCGTCAACCTGGAAATGCTGAGGTCGCCGGTTTGAAACCCTGGGCTTGCCTGGTCAAGGCACATATGGGAGTTGATGCTTCCAGCTCCTTCTCTCTGTCTCTCTCTCCTCTCTCTCCCTCTCTGTCTCTCTCTCTCTCCCTTTCTCTCTCCTCTCTAAAAATGAATAAATAAAATTAAAAAAAAAAAAGATTTATTCTGCCAAACTTAGCAAAAATCTGACATAAAGTACTTGTTAAGTAATTTTAATTATATGCTTTAATTTGCTGTAACTCTGCTTTATAAATTTTATAAAGTAAAGTTACTTTCTTACTTCCTTATAAATCACCATTACTGTGGAACTGGTGGGTGGTTAGAAAATTTTACTACTAACAAAGATACAAAAGTGGGCGGTAGGTATAAAAAGGTTGACTACCCCTGATCTAAAGGCAACTAAAACTCCACACAATCAGGGGAGACCAAGGACAGAGAAAGGAGGTGAGGCCAGAGGTGGCTACCTGAGTCGGACGAGTGAAAACAGGAATGCGTGCAAGGTTATCAGGTTTCTAGCAAGTGAGCAGAGGCAGAGTAGTGATCATAAGTAGCAGCTACTCTTCTTTTTGATGCATCTGTATTCCAGGTCTCGATCTAGGCCAAGGATCCCCAAACTACGGCCTACGGGCCGCATGCAGCCCCCGGAGGCCATTTATCTGGCCCCGCCACACTTCCAGAAGGGGCACCTCTTTCATTGGTGGTCAGAGAGAAGAAAATAGTTCTCATTGAAATACTAGTCATTTTGTTGATTTAAATTTACTTGTTATTTATTTTAAATATTGTATTTCTTCCCGTTTTGTTTTTTTACTTTAAAATAAGATATGTGCAGTGTGCATAGGGATTTGTTCATAGTTTTGTTTTTTTTATAGTCGGCCTTCCAGCGGTCCGAGGGACAGTGAACTGGCCCCCTGTGTAAAAAGTTTGGGGACCTCCACATACACTGTTTCCTAACTGTATCCCTAAAAGTGTGAGGTGAAGAAACTCGCCAAAGGTAAAAAAACTAACCACATTTTAAAACAAAGTCCATTTAATACACCAAACTTCATTTTGTACCAAATTATTTAATAGTTGACATAGGGTCAAACCAAGGAAATGACCAGAAACAGCCTGTGGATGGGGTTAATAAAATGACACAAATAAATGAAAGCTGACCTTATGCTGTGATCTTAAGTGATCTTTGTACCTGGAAGTCTTTGTTTTTTTCTATTTATTTTTATTTTTATTTTCTATTCTGTCACAGAGATTTTTTTTTAATTTACTAATTTTATTTTGTACTTCTAAATAAAATTATAATTTACTCATGACTATTTCTGGAATAGTCATGAGTAAAGGTGACTCTCTCACCTTTTTTTCTATTCCCAAAAAATAGAAAGAAACACATACTATTTCTTGATCACTATACTGTCAATCAGACAGGGCTCTGGCTGCAAGTGACCAAACATCACATTTAAACCACTTTAAGAAGAGATTGTTTATTGGCTGATACAACAAAAAAGACCATCTTCACCTAGCTCGTTAAGGCTCAGTATCATCAGGGGCCAATTTCTCATCCCCTCAGTGCTTTCTTGGCACTGCTCCAAATTCAGCCTCCAGATGGATGTGAGTCCTGCCTCCTCTCCTCACAACTCCAAGAGGGAAGTACCTATGTGTCTCCCAAAGGCCCCAGGAAAGGTCCCATCACATCTCGTTGCCTGTCTTTGCATTACAGCTCTTCCCTGAAGCAGTCCTTGTGGTTGAGGGGCTGTGAAGCTCTCAGAGGCAAAGTGACAGTGGGTACCTGGGAAGATTTTCACACCTCTCCAGGACACCCACAGAAAGCTCAGGGCAGGAAGGGGGGCATTGTGATTGAAATCAGCAAGTGTTGTCTAACAGAGACACAGTCTAGAGCCTCCCATCAAGGGAGAAGAATTTCTCTTTTAGTAAACATGAATTACATGGCTCAGAAATGTGTCACAATCCCAGAGAGTAGTTCTAACCCCAAAATGAAGATCTATGTTGTTTTAGGCCAGTGGTAAGAAGCTGAGCCCTGGGAATTGTCACTGAAACATGCAATGTGGCCTGAGCAGGCCTGTCACATGAACACTTAGGCTGTCCTTTCACAAAACAAGAACAACAACAACAAAACCCAGAACACAGTTGAAATATTCTCCAGGAGTAAAAATAAATTGCATCAGGAAACTCAAAAAAAAAAAAAAGTTCAGGAGGCTAAGTTTAAGGAAGGGCTCATTAGTCCTAAGCCCAAAAGCAGTAAGTCACAGAAGTGAGTGTAATATTTTTCTTATCAATGGAGAAACAGTTCAAGGTGGCAATGAATAGAGTTGGTGATCTCACTGATCTCTGGTGTAACCAAATTTGAAGGATTTTATAAAATGCCTTTGAGGTCTCTTGATATAAAAGGGAAGTTAAAATTTTGAACAACAGACATCCCTTGTGACAGCCACATGGACTGTTTGTCACTAACTAAAGAAAACAACAGGCCCTGGCCAGCTGGCTCAGTGGTAGAGCATTGGCCCAGTGTGTGGAAGTCCTGGATTCAATTCCCGACCAGGGCACACAGGAGAAGTGTCCATCTGCTTCTCCACCCTTCCACCTCTACTTTCTATCTATCTCTCTCTTCCCTTCCCACAGCCAAGGCTTCATTGGAGCAAAGTTGGCCCAAATGCTGAGGACGGCTCCATGGCCTTCACCTCAGGCACTAGAAAGGCTCTGGCTGCAATGGAGCAACGGCCCAGAGGGGCCAAGCATCGCCCCCTGGTGGGCATGCCAAGTGGATACCAGTCGGTTCCATGCGGGAGTTTGTCTCTCTGCCTCCCCGCTTCTCACTTCAGAAAAATATAAAAAAAAAAAAAAAAAAAAAAAAGGAAAAAAATGGAAGAAAGCAACAGAACAGCATATTTAGATGTAATGCCCTCTAAATGGCATAAGATGAGTTCCTAAGGGCTCAGATTTAAAGTTAAGGACAGGAAAATCCCTCTGGGCATGTGATAGGAAGGAAGGGATCCAGAAATAATTCTGAATCATAAGAGAAGAGAATATTCATAAGTGAAAAATGAGAAGAAAAAAAATCACAAAAAGAAATTCAATAGCTATATCTCTTGTCACCTTAGGCAAACCAGTTCATCTTTCCAGATCTCAGTTGCTTCATCCATATAAAATTAGATTTTAAACCTTTCTCCTGACAATGATGTACTGCATCCTTTCCAGTTAAGAAACCTGAGTTAAGAGTCCATTTGTCATCCACATCACCTAATTGATTATGGTTAGATTTGGGAGACATTTTCAAGATGTGTGTTTTTCTGGCAATCCTTTTATATACATATTTAATAATAAATACCTGATCATGAGATTCTGAGTTCTATTTCTGAATTTAGGGGAGAGTGGGGATAGGAAAGAGAATAGAAATAACACCAAGAAAATAAACCAATAAACATTTCTGATGCTTGTTTTATAACCACAGAAATGTTGGTTACTTTTTAAAGTATCAGATAGCTCTCAGGAGAATCCAATAAAAACATTTGCAAATAAATCTGTATCTTAGAATAGCATTAACAGATACACAAGATATGAAAAGTGCCTTGTGCCACAAAGCAAATCATATCAGCAGATCCTCACCAACCTCATCCTGGAGACACGAGATTCCAGTCCTTCACATGGCTCCTCCTGAGATATGGGGCCTCCCTCTCCTTAGGTGGGTTCCCTGTTCTGATTTTGGAAAGAAAAGTTTAAAGATCTTTGCAGACAATAACAAAAGAACAGAAAAGGAATTCAGCTACAGTATTGAGTACATCTTTTCTTCAATGAAAGGAATAAATAATTCATCTGAGCCCGACCTGTGGTGGTGCAGTAGAATGCTGCCCGACCTGGAATGCTGAGGTCACCAGTTCAAAACCCCGGGCTTGCCCTGAGCTGATGCTTTCCACTTTTTGCCACCTGCCTTCTTTCTTCTCTCTCTAAAATCAATAAGTAAAATCTTTTTAAAAAATTCATCTGATTTATTAAATTTATTATTTGTGACAGTTGGGAAGGTCAACTCTAAAATCATAATAAGCTTTCAAAGAAATAAAATCTTATTCTATACAATAGGAATAAAAGAAAAGCAAGATCTGTATCAGAGTAGGAACGAACAATCTTGCTCAAGTTGGGGTCAAATGTTACTCGCCAGCTCCTTTCCGGTGGCAGGGTGGCAGTGAGAGAGAGGAGACAGATCTCAGCCCCTTTCATAGCCATGGAGATCCTTCTGTTTGTGTCACATGTGACTGCTGTGCTACCTTGAGAGAATGTCCCCAAGCTTCCAGCTCCAGCCTGTGTCATCCCTCAAGGGGTCTGGCCTGGAAGTCCTGGGGAGGCCAAGGCTGAGGACCATGAAGCAGGCCTTCCCAGCTCCTATCCCCACTATCCTCACAGCCACAGGACACACTGTTCCCAGTGTGAAAATCCCCTTACTAAAAGGGCCTAGAGTTGCTCTAGCAAAAGAAAGAACTCATTTGTTACTTCCTTTAGTGTCAGTATTCAAAGTGCCAAAGCGCCCCAAAATTTGTCATCCTATGTAAACAGAAAACACCTGGCTGTATTTAGCATAGCAATATGCTTAGCATAAATATTTTAATCACTCATATTTTATACCTTCTAGCTTACAATGAGTAGAATCTGGGTGAATGAGGTTTAATATAATTAATAAAAGTGGTCATTTTCTACCTAAGTGTCTGAGTTTCAAAAAGTTTAAAGTAATTAAGGTACTAAGAATCATACTTGATAATATATAAGAGAAGTTATTCACAACAAAACATTGAAAATTTTTAAAGTCCTCATGTTTACTAATAGAAAATTTAGTTATTTTAAGGGTAAAGTTGGCTTCGAAACTGTTGAGCAAATTATAACAATTTTTGAAAATGTAATTAAAGCTCTTAGGTGCACTGTGGTAAATTCATTACTCCCTAATATGACAACTAAAAAGAACACTAAACCCAGAATACTGCCTGGCTCATACCCACAGACCCACACCTGCTAGTGTTTTATGCCACACAAGCATCACAGGGCACTCTGGCCAAATGTTTCAGCGTTTTTACTTCACAGAAACGAATCCTGTATCTGTTTAACAGAAGACCCCTTTAACCTTACTACATTATAAGGGGACATCAAAGATAAAACATAAAAATCTATTGCACTTTACTGACATACATTCACTCAATAAATATGTATTGGAGCCCTTTTATATGTTAGACTCTGTGGGCAGACGCAAAGCTAAATGAGACAAGTACAATATTAAAGGGCAGTGATATACACCTGTTAGCCTACAGCCTTCACCCTTCCATCCTCCCTCCTCACCTAGACGGATGCCCCACTCAGTTATCCTCAGGGCTTCATGGGACAGGCAGGGGAGCAGGAAAGGGTACGTTGGGGGGAAGGTTAAAGGGATTACTATGCAAGTGCCTTGTTTTCTTCTTTGCCAAATTTGGGCTTGGAGGACTCATCTCTATGGGACATGCCTTTACCTGTGTAGGACAAAGAGGAGCTCAAGGCTGCTGCCTTCTCAAGCTATGGAAGAACGTGTGTTCAGGGAAAGCAGGTAATCTTCCACCTCTGACCCCTAATCTGACTCTCCATCCTGAAGTCCCATGAAGCTTTTCATCTCTCTCCTCTTCTCTGAATATACTGCAGTTTGCCTTCATTTAACATATTTCCTCCCAATGTATTTCAACTTGTCTAAGTCTAATTCATCTTTAAGGACCACATAAAGGCTTTCTCTTCCATCATGTACTTATTGATTTTTCCCTAAGCCCACCACACAAATATACATTTTTGTCATTCTCTGCATTCCCCTAAGTGAGTTTGTAGTAACCCCAAGGATTTCATTATGCTCCAGTTTGTGTTATAACAATCTGGAGACTTTTTATTTCCTCATCCTCACTAAACTGTAAAATGCTTAAGACTAAGTTCTGTATTCAATTTGACTTTCCTCTCTCTGTTTTAAAGTAGAGATCAGGCCGGCTTGTATTTTGTGTGTGTGTGTGTTCATTTATATAAATAACATTTATTGAGCATAAACTATATGCCAAACATTGGACTAGGGATTCAATAAAGGAGTATTAATTGCTTCCCTGCCACCAAGGAATGTATACTCTAGTCAGTGTTTAATAAATATCTGTTAAATTAATCAAAAGAGCACCTCCTATACTTAAAAATATTTATCTCTGTCTTAACTCCATTCTTTCTCTTCCTCCATTTTCTCCTTCAAATTTATATTTGTAAACAGTAACTAAAGACACACTACCTATGGAAAGAAAGACTAAAAACAAAAGAAAAAGATTTAAGAAAAGGGATACTTTATATTTAAACGGTTTCTACTTCCTCAATTGGTGGTTAAGGAACATATTTATATCTTATGGCTTGACATTTATGAGCCCCTAAAGGCAAGAAAGGTATACAACTCCTGTGTCTTGTAAAATGGTAAAACTTTGAACAAATGGTGTTCATTTCATAATGGAAATGATAGTAATAATAAGTGAGTGGTTTTTGCTGGTGATTTCCTTAATGACAAGGATACTGAGAACTTGACAATTACGTAACTGCTAATATCTGACAATGACCAGATCAGCCTCACTCCCAGGAACAAGGCTGTAGAAGGGAAGCCATCTTCTAAGACAAAGGCACTTACTTCCTGCTCCTTCTCCCTGGAACAGCTCTTCTTCTGAGGCTGGCCCCTGAGTCAGTATCCATGGACTCATATTCCTCTAAAACTGGAATGAATCGCTTCCCTTCTGCTCCCACACCCTGCTTCTCCTCCTCCACTTGTCTCTATACTAGCACACTCCTCTGCAGGAACTGCGCCAGGGAATTAATGCACACCTCAGCGTCACACCTGGAAACATCTCCCCAGCCCCCCAGCCTCAGCTAAAGCAGCGCTTTCTCTAGGACAGCCACTCTAAGCTGGATAGCGGAACTAAATGGCCCTTCTCTCTACTGCCAGGGACTATGTCCCAGATTCTGTTAGAGCTCTTGTCACAGTGTTTTTGCAACATTATGTTGAGTAACCAGCTTGTGATTTCTTGGAGTCCTGGCTATACTTTGGAATCATTTGGGGAACTTTTAAAACTATGAATGCTGGCTCCATTCTCCCCCTTACACACACACACACACACACACACACACACACACACACACACACACACACACTTCCCCTGAGAATCTAACTTAATTGATCTGAGGTACAGCCGGACATTGGGATTTTTTAAATCTCCCAGATGACTCTTATGCCCAGCTAAAATTAAGAACTTCTCATTTTAAGGAAGTAATTTCATCCGGATTATCTTTATGTGTTCTACATATCAGGTGATTAATAAGTATTTTCTGAACGGAAGAGCAGGTACTTCTTTTACCCAGATATATGAATTAAAAGCCATAATGTCCCAATCTTATTTATAACCCATACCTGTCCATTTCACCTCTGAGAAATCTTTTATTCACCTACTGATACACACAGACAACTCCTACCCTATTCCAGGTTCTCACTCTTACCTGTCAGACTAGTGCATCTTCCTCCTTGTTGTCTCTTTGCTTTAGAGTCCCACAAGATGCTCTCTACTACTAGAGTTATCTAGAGCTTTCATACATAGATTTTGGGTAAACATCTCCACATCATTTAAATAGTCAATATATTGTATATCCATCATCCAAAGTCATATCATATTCCATCACCTTATGTTTGTATACCTCTTTATATCCTTTTCCCTACCCCTCCCCCAACCCCCCCCCTGTATTCCCCCCTGGTAATCACTGCACTGTTAGCTATGTCCATGAGTCTCAGTTATGTATCCCACCTATGTGTGGAATAATACAGATTTTAGCTTCTTCTGATTTACTTATTTTACTCAGTATAATGTTATCAAGGTCCATTCATGTTGTTGTAAATGATATTATGTCATTGTTTCTTATGGCTGAGTAATATTCCATTGTATATATGTACCGCTTCTTCTTTATCCAGTCTTCTATCCAAGGGCACTTTGGTTGTTTTCATCTCTTGGCCACTGTGAATAATGCTGCGATGAACATGGGGGTGTATAGGTCTTTACATACCAATGTTTTCGAGTTTATGGGGTGGATACCCTGTAGAAAAATTGCTGGGTCATATGGTAGTTCTATTCTTAGTTTTGAGGAACTACCATACTTCCTTCATAATGGTTTGCATTCCCACCAGCAGTGAATGAGGGTTTCTTTTTTTCCACAGCCTCTTCAACATTTGTTATTACCTGTCTTGTTCATTATAGCCAATCTAACACGTGTGAGGTAGTATCTCATTATAGTTTTGATTTGCATTTCTTGAATAGCTGATGAAGATGAGTATTTTTTCATATATCAGTAGGCCATTTGTATTTCTTCTTGGGAGAAGTGTCTATTCAGGTCCTCTCCCCATTTTTTAATTCTATTGTTTTCTTGTTTGTTGCTGAGCTTTGTGAGTTCTTTATATATTTTAGATATTAACCCCTTATCAGAGTTTTTGTTTGCAAATATGATCTCCCGTTTAGTTGGCTTCCTATTTGTTTTGTTGTCAGTTTCTTTTGCTGTGCAGAAGCATTTTAGTTTGATATAGTCCCATTCATTTATTTTTGCCTTTGCTTCCCTTGCCTTTGGGGTCAAATTCATAAAATGTTCTCTACAGCCAAGGTCCATAAGATTAGTAACTATGGTTTCTTCTATGTAATGTACTATTTCAGATCTTATATTTAGGTCTTTGATCCCTTTGAATTAATTTTTGTGCATGGGGACAAATTGTTGTCAAACTTTATTCTTTTGCATGTGGCTTTCCTATTTTTCCAGCACCATTTATTAAAGAGGCTTTCTTTCTTCATTGTATATTTTTGACTCCTTCGTCAAAGATGATTTGCCCACATATATATAGATTTATTTTTAGGCTCTTGATTCTGTTCCATTGGTCTGTATGTCTGTTTTTCTGCCAATACCATGCTGTTTTGATTACTGTGCTCTATTGTATAATTTGAAGTCAGGTAGTGTAATACCTTTGGCTTCATTCTTTTTCCTCGGGATTACATTGGCTATTAGGGATTTTTTTTTTTTGGTTTCATACAAACCTGGTAATTTTTTGTCCTATTTCTCTAAAGAACAATATTAGAATATTGATGGGAATTGCATTAAACTTGTATATTGCTTTGGGTAATATGGCCATCTTAACTATATTTATTCTTCCTATCCAAGAACATGGAATATTTTTTTATCCCACTGTGTCTTTTTCGATTTCCTTTAATAATGCTTTGTAGTTTTCAGTACATAGATCTTTTACATTCTTTGTTCTGTTTATTGCTAGGTATTTTTGTTGTTGTTGCAACTATAAAAAGGATTATTTTTTTGAGTTCATTATCCAAAGTTTCATTGTTGGCATATATGAAAGCAATAGACTTCTGTATACTAATTTTGTATCCTGTGACCTTACTGTATTGTTTCATTGTTTCTAATAGTCTTTCTGTGGAGTCATTGAGGTTTTCTATATACAGGATCATATCATCTGCAAAAAAGTAAAACCTTTACTTCTTTTCCAATTTGAAAATCTTTTATTTTTTTCCCTTGTATGATTGCTTTGGCTAAAACTTCCAGCACTATGTTGAATAGAAATGGAGAGAGTGGGTAACCTTCTCTTGTTCCTGATTTTAGAGAAAAAACTCAGTTTTTCATAATTTAGAATGATATTAGCTGATGGTTTGTCATATATGGTCTTTATTATGTTGAGGTATTTTCCTTCTATACATATTTTACTGAGTGTTTTAAACATAAAGGGATGTTGTATCTTAGAGAATGTTTTTTTCTGCATCTATTGATAGGATCATAAGATTTTTTCCTTTGTTTTGTTGATATGGTATAATACATTAATCGAGTTACTTATGTTGAACCATCCTTGTGCTCCTGGGATGAATCCCACTTGATCATGATATATTATCTTTCTAATGTGGTGTTGTATTCAATTTGTTAGTATTTTATTTGGGATTTTTGCATTTGTATTCATTAGAGATATTGGTCAGTAGTTTTTTGTTTGTGTGTTGTCCTTACCAGGTTTTGGTGTGAGGGTAATGTAGGCCTCATAAAATATGTTTGGAAACATTGCTTTGTCAATTTTTTGGAAGACTTTGAGAAGGATAGGAACCAAATCTTGAATGAATGTTTGGTAGAATTCACTAGTGTAGCTATCTGGTCCTGCACTTTTGTTTTGGGGGATATTTTTGATAGTTGTTTCTCTTTTCTCCCTGCTTATGGGTCTATTTAGGCCAGGGGTCCCCAAACTTTTTACACAAAGGGCCAGTTCACTGTTCCTCAGACCATTGGAGGGCCGGACTATAAAAAAAAACTATGAACAAATCCCTATGCACACTGCACATATCTTATTTTAAAGTAAAAAAACAAAATGGGAACAAATACAATATTTATGCAATAAAATAAAGAACAAGTAAATTTAAATCAACAAACTGACCAGTATTTCAATGGGAACTATGGGCCTGCTTTTGGCTAATGAGATAGTGGTGCCCCTTCCGGAAGTGCGGCGGGGGCCGGATAAATGGTCTCAGGGGGCTGGCTGCATGTGGCCCACGGGCCGTAGTTTGGGGACCCCTGATCTAGGCTTTCCACTTCTTTGTGACTCAGTCTAGGAAGACTGTATGTTTCTAGGAATTTATACATTCCTTCCACATTGTTGAATTTGGTAGCATAGTTTTTCATAGTATTCTACAATGATGCTTTGTATATCTATAATATCTTTTGTAATTTCTCCTCTTTCATTTCGGATTTTGCTTATATGAGTTCTTTCTTCTCAGAGGTTTGTTGATTTTATTGATATTTTCAAAGAAACAGCCCTTTCTTGTATTAATTTTTTCTACAGCTTTTTTGCCCTCTATTTCATTTAGTTCTGTTCTAATTTTTACTATTTCCTTTTTTCTGCTGGTTTGGGCTTGCATTTGGTCTTCTTTTTCTAGTTCCTTAAGTTGTGATGTTAAGTTGTATACTTGGGCTTAATGCTCTACCACTGAGCAAACTGGCCAGGGCCATTAATTTGGTTTTTGAGCTCATTAAATTGCCTGTCATTGTTTTCTTGTATATCATTGACTATTTTTAGAACTTCCATCTGGAATTCTGTTATTTAACATTATAGTGTTTGTGTAATTGAAATTTTTATTAGGAAATTTTTCATCATCTATCTGAGCTACATCTCTGTCTTGTGTATAAATGCTATTTGATTTCTTCTTTCTTGATGGCATTTGAAAGTGGTATTATTAATAACTTTAATGAGACAACTAAAAAATGAAAAATAAAAATTGAGAAATACAGTGAAAATGAAAATTTTAAAAATAATAAGTAGAAAAAAACTACAGAGAACAATGAGCAAGAACTGAGAAAGAAATGAAAAAGAAGAAAAAAATGAAATAAAAAACAAACAAATAAGAGTAAAAATACAATAATTTGAAGAAAAATGAAGTTCATATGAAAAGGAAAAAAAGGAAGAAAGAAAAAAGAGTAAAAGAAAACATATCAAAAATAAAACCCTCACACAAAAAATAAGAATAAAAAATGGAAAAAATAAGGATAATTAAATTCAAATGGGAAAAAGAGAGAGAGAGATAAAGGGAAAGAAGAAAAAAATAAAAAAATTGTTTTCAGTTTTGTGAGGTTATTTTTTCTTTTTCCAGTGGGTGTCACTGTACTATAAGTTTGGACTATGTAAGATTTTTGGGCGGAGCTCTGCTGAGGTGTTGCTGCCATAATGATGCAGTCAGAGCTGCAGTTACATTGGTGGTTGGAGCTTGTTAATAGGACTTTACAATTTCAGCTTTTTGACTTTGCAATTTTATGGCTCTAGTGATGGCAGTCTCAGGTCTCTGTGCACTCATCCCCACATCCCAACAGACCAGGGGATCAAATGTGGGGCACTTCTGCCTCTCAGGGGAGAGAATGGCTCCATTTAGTCACCTGTGGGGGATCCACCACAGCCACTCTTCATAGGTGAAGAGAGGCAGATCCCGAGAGGCTGGGGTGCCACACCTTGGTCTTCTCTTCAATACTTTCTAAAGTGAAGACCACAGGTAGACCAGGGGCTGTACACTGCAAACCTATTGTGCCTGAGCAACATACACGCTACACTCTGCATGCTAAGCATGTGCAGCTTGAGCATGCCTCAGTGCCATGCAGGCTGAACTCTGTGGGCTGAGCCCGCACAGATCGAGTGCTGCCTGGGCTGTTCTCCATGGCTTAGCACACTCAGATTGAGCATACCCCATTGCTGCATGGGCTGAATTCCACAGGCTAAGTGTGAGCAGATCAAGGGAGTGCTGCAGGCTGTGTGTGTGCCCAGCTCTGGAAATCACAAGTTGGGCCCAGCAATGTGGACAGACCATGAGATCCTGGATCCTGTTCCTGCTCTTGGTTGTGCCTGCCTTAATTCAGCTCCTTCCCCTCTGCCCATTCATCTCTTCACTTCTCTTGGCTCCAAAACAAAATCCTTGCTAAATATGTCTTTTTCCTTCACCTCAGACCAGCAAGAAAAGAGAAAATTTCAGTTCTCCAGCCTCTCTCTTTTCCACAGTCCATAGTGAAAGCATTTTATTTTCTGCCCAAATTTTCAACCTGTCTCACCTTCAGTCTCTTTCTTACACAAATTTTTCAGGCCTGGTTGCGAGCCCACCTGGGATTACTTCTCTGCATTATAGTTGTTCAATTTGTTGAAATTTCAAGGGCAGAGACCAGGAGTATCTTTCATGCCACGATTTCTTTGACATCTCTATTATAGTTTTTTTTTATCAAGTGTTGACATTATTGGGTTATATATCCTGTCCCCCACATGAACTTCTTGAGGGCAGAGGCTATGCTCTGTCTTCTTTGTGTCTCCACTGCCTAGCACAGGTCTAGTTGGCAGCTAAGCAAATATACATGGAATGGGGGTTAGATTAATAAGAGAGATGGTGAAGAATTCAGTTATATTTTTTTAATTTATTTATTAAATTTAATGCAGTGACATTAATAAATCAGGGTACATATGTTGAGAGAAAATATCTCCACATTATTTTGACATTTGATTGTGCTGTATACCCCTCCCCCAAAGTCAAATTGTCTTCTGTCACCTTCTATCTGGTTTTCTTTGTGCCCCTCCCCTCCCCAACCCCTCTCTCCTTCCTTGCCCCATCCCCCCTCCCCCCACCCTGTTGCCATCACATTCTTGTTCATGTCTCTGAGTCTCACTTTTATGTTCAATCTATGTGTGAATTCATATAGTTTTTCATTTTTTATGATTTACTTATTTCATTCCGTATAATGTTATCAAGGTCCATCCATGTTATTGTAAATGATCCGATGTCATCATTTCTAATGGCTGAGTAGTATTCCATAGTATATATGTACCAAAGCTTTTTTATCCACTCATCCTCTGATGGACACTTGGGCTGTTTCCAGATCTTCACTATTGTGAACAATCCTGCCATAAACATGGGGGTGCATTTCTTCTTTTCATACAGTGCTATGGTGTTCTTGGGGTATATTCCTAACAGTGGGATAGCTGGGTCAAAAGGCAGTTCGATTTTTAATTTTTTGAGGAATCTCCATACTGTTTTTCACAGTGGCTGCACCAGTCTGCATTCCCACCAGCAGTGCAGGAGGGTTCCCTTTTCTCCACATCCTCACCAGCACTTATTCTGTGTTGTTTGGTTGAAGAGCGTCATTCTGACTGGTGTGAGGTGATATCTCATTGTGGTTTTAATTTGCATTTCTCTAATCATTAGTGATGTTGAGCATTTTTTCATATGCCTATTGGCCATCTGTATGTCCTCTTTGGAGAAGTGTCTATTCATTTCTTTTGCCCATTTTTGGATTGGATTGTTTGTCTTCCTGGTATTAAATTTTACAAGTTCTTTATAAATTTTGGTTATTAACCCCTTATCAGACGTATTGTCAAATATGTTCTCCCATTGTGTAGTTTGTCCTTTTATTCTGTTCTTGTTGTCTTTAGCTGTGCAAAAGCTTTTTAGTTTGATACAGTCCCATTTGTTTATCCTGTCTTTTATTTCACTTCCCCGTGGAGATAAATCAGCAAATATATTGCTCTGAGAGATGTCCGAGAGCTTACTGTCTATGTTTTCTTCTAATATGCCTATAGTTTTAAGGCTTACATTTAAGACTTTTATACATTTTGACTTTATTTTTGTGACTGGTGTAAACTGGTGATCTAGTTTCATTTTTTTGCAGGTAGCTGTCCAATTTTCCCAACACCATTTATTGAAGAGGCTGTCTTTACTCCATTGTATTTCCTTGCCTCCTTTGTCAAATATCAGTTGTCCATAGAACTGTGGGTTTATTTCTGGGTTCTCTGTTCTGTTCTATTGATCTATATGCCTGTTCTTATGCCAGTACCAGGCTGTTTTGAGTACAGTGGCCTTGTAGTATAACTTGATATCAGGAAGTGTGATACCTCCCACTTTATTCTTCTTTTTTAAGATTGCTGAGGCTATTCGTGTTCTTTTTTGGTTCCATATAAATTTTTGAAATATGTGATCTATATCTTTGAAGTATGTCATTGGTATTTTAATTGGTATTGCATTGAATTTATAGATTTCTTTGGGTAATATAGACATTTTAATGATGTTTATTCTTCCTAATCATGAGCACGGTATATGCTTCCACTTGTTTGTATCTTCCTTAATTTCTTTTATTAATGCTTTGTAATTTTCTGAGTACAAGTCTTTAGTCTCCTTGGTTAAGTTTACTCCTAGGTACTTTATTTTTTTGTTTGTAATTGTTTCCTTAATTTCTCTTTCTGACTGTTCATTGTTGGCATATAAAAATGCCTCTGATTTCTGAGTATTAATTTTTATCCTGCCACTTTGCTGATATTATTTATCAGGTCCAGTAGTTTTTTGACTGAGACTTTAGGGTTTTCTATATTCAATATCATATCATCTGCAAATAATGATAGCTTTACTTCTTCTTTTCCAACTTGAATGCCTTTTATTTCTTCTTCTTGTCTGATTGCTGTGGCTAGGACTTCCAGGACTGTGTTAAATAAGAGTGGTGAAAGGAGGCACCCCTGCCTTGTTCCCGATCGTAAGGGGATTGCTTTTAATTTTTGCCCATTGAGTATGATGTTGGCTGTGGGTTTCTCATAGATGGTCTTTATCATGTTGAGGTATGTTCCCTGTATTCCCACTTTGCTGAGAGTTTTGATCATGAATGCGTGCTGGATTTTATCAAATGCTTTATCTGCATCTATTGAAATTATCATGTGGTTTTTCTCCTTCTTTTTGTTTATGTGATGAATCACATTGATTGATTTATGAATATTGTACCAGCCTTGCCTCCCAAGAATAAATCCCACTTGATCATGGTGTATGATTTTTTCCATATATTGCTGGATCCGGTTTGCTAATATTTTGTTGAGGATTTTAGCATCTATATTCATCAGAGATATTGGCCTATAATTTTCTTTCTTTGTGTTGTCTTTGCCTGGTTTTGGAATCAGAATTATGCTTGCCTCATAAAAGGAGCTTGGAAGTCTTCCTTCCTCTTGAATTTTTTGAAATAGTTTGAGAAGGATAAGGTTAGTTCTTCTTTGAATAGTTGGTAGAATTCAGTTGTGAAGCCATCAGGCCCCGGACTTTTATTTGTTGGGAGTTTTTTGATAACTGTTTTGATCTCATTTGTTGTAATCGGTCTGTTTAGGTTTTCTGATTCTTCCAGATTGATTTTTGGAAGATTGTATGTTTCAAGGAATTTGTCCATTTCATCTAGGTTGTCTAGTTTTTTGGCATACAGTTCTTCATAGTATTTTCTTACAATATTTTGTATTTCTGTTGTGTCAGTTATTTCTCCACTCTCATTTCTAATTTTAGTTATTTGAGTCCTCTCTCTCTCTTTTTTCTTGGTGAGTCTCGTTAAAGGTTCCTCAATCTTGATTACCTTTTCAAAGAACCAGCTCCTAGTTTCATTGATCCTCTGTATTGTTTCTTTAGCCTCTATGTCATTTATTTCTGCTCTGATCTTTATTATTTCCTTCCTTCTACTACATTTAGGCTTTACTTGCTGTTCTTTTTCTAGTTCTTTTAGATGTAGGGTTAAGTTGTTTATTTGAGCTTTTTCTAGATTCTTAAAGTGTGCCTGTAGTGCTATAAACTTCCCTCTCAGTACTGCTTTTGCTGTGTCCCATAAATTTTGAGTTGTTGTATGCTCATTGTCATTCGTTTCTAGGAATTTTTTTATTTCTTCTTTGATCTCATTTTTAATCCATTCGTTATTTAACAACCTGCTATTTAGTTTCCATGTCTTTGAGAATTTTTGAGCTTTTCTGTTGTGGTTCATTTCTAGTTTCATGCCGTTTTGATTAGAGAAAGTGCTTGATGTGATTTCAATCTTCTTAAATTTGTGGAGAGCACTTTTGTGCCCTAACATGTGGTCTATCCTAGAGAATGTACCATGAGCTCTTGAAAAGAATGTATATTCTGCTGCTTTCGGGTGAAAGGTTCTGAAGATATCTATTCAATCGAATTGATCTAGCGTGTCCAATAAGTCTGTTGTTTCTTTTTTTATATAAATAAATTTTTATTTTAATGGGGTGACATCAACAAATCAGGGTACACATATTCAAAGAAAACATCTCCAGGTTATCTTCTCATTTAGTTCTGTTGCATACCCATCCCCCAAAGAGAGATCGCCCTCCATCACCCTCTATCCAGTTTTCTCTGTACCCCTCCCCCTCCCCTTCCTCCTCTCCCTCTTTTCCTCCCCCCACCCCCCGTAACCACCACACTCCTGCCCATGTCCCTTAGTCTCACTTCCATGTCCCACCAATGTATGGAACCTGCAGTTCTTGTCTTTTTCTGATTTGCCCATTTCACTCCGCACAATGTTATCAAGATTCCACCATTCTGCTGTAAGTGATCCGTTGTCATAATTTCTTCTAGCTGAATAGTATACCATGGTGTATATGTGCCCCATCTTCTTTATCCAGTCCCTTATTTTTTTTTACAGTGATTCAAAGCCTTTAAGCAAACTTTTGGCCAATACAGCAAGAATCCATAAAAGAGTGGTGTCCTTAACATGTTCACCAAGTCCAAATTGGCTCCAGCACCATGCCAAATCCCTGAAAAAACGCAACCCAACCACAGTTCAGTCTGTTAGGAGCTGTCACAGGGAGCAGGAGTCCAGGAGAAGTCCACACAGGAAAAGTCCGCATGGCACTGGAATTGTTGTCACCATTCTATACTTTGCAGCTCATGTCCAAGTCCCAGTGACTGCTGCTTTTAGCTGGTAATGATTCAGGTAGACTGGAAAAGCCATTTTCAGCATGCGTGGATATGAAGCTTCTGTTCTCCTCTGCCTGGATACTTGAGACCAGGTTGCTTTTCCCTGGAGCTCTGCGACTGTGGCATGGTAAAGAGAACCTTGGGATACACTAAGCTGGGTGGCAAAGGTAAATTCATAATACAAGCTGGCAAAAGGGGGAAAAAGAGCTCTAAATTAGGAGTAGGTCCCAGCCTGAAATATGAGTGGGACGTTGAGGTAGGAGAAATAAAGGAAACACTATATGTTAAGCAAAGCAGCAGAAAATAGGACTATCAACACCCACAACAGAGATCTTTGAGGGAAGAATAAAAAACCTGACTATTCAGGCAAAACATAGTTAAGTGGCCCTTGTGCAAATGAAATCAGTTTACCTGCTTCTTGGAAGAAATACCCTAGGCTCGTCCACAGTGTCATAGATGGGGCCGATGGCCCTGAGCACCTTCAGCCTTCAGTGGCAAACCCCAGCTTTCTGGGCAAGGTTAGGTCATAGGTGGCTGTAACATGGCTGGAAGAGACTGAACCCTCCCTTAGAGGAGCGAGGGGGAAGCCTACCTTCCAGTGTCCCTGTTTTCTCACAGCAGAGGCATGTAAGCCTGGCAGGTTTTATTTAGCTCAATGATCTTCCTTTCCGCTATTGAAGTAGGACCCAGATGGCATCCTATGAGACCCCTTTGGGGCATTGGAGCCTTTAAGGGTGTATCCTAAAAGCTGGTAGGTCCCCTGATCTCTATTGGGCTCTAGGTATCTTAAAAGCCATGCTCAGAAGATCTCGCTGAGGGGTTTGAGGATCCCCATCCGCCTATATAAATCTTTTCCATATATCTGGAGCTATTTGGAAAAAGACAAAACAGTGTTATTACCTGGATCTAATAAAGAAGGTAGTAGTTTGCAGGCGAAAAAGATTTGGTGTCTCCTGTTCATCAGCCTTCAAAAGAAATGTAATTTTTTTTTTTTTAAGTAAAAAGCATGATATGGTAGACCCGTAGGAGTCATTGGCCTGGTGTGCAGGATTCCGGGTTCGATTCCTGGCCAGAGCACACAGGAGAAGCACCCATCTACCTCTCCACCCCTCCCCCTCTCCCTCCTCTCCGCCTCTCACCTCCCCTCCTGCAGCCAAGGCTCCACCGGAGCAAAGCCACCCCGGGCACTAAGGATGGCCCCATGGCCTCCGCCCCAGTCACCAGAATGGCTCTGGTTGTAACAGAGCAACACCCCAGATGGGCAGAACATTCCCCCCTGGTAGGCATGCCAGGTGGATCCCGGTCAGGCGCATGCAGGAGTCTGTCTGACTGCCTCCCCATTTCTATCCTCAGAAAAATACAAAAAATAAATAAATAAAATAAAAAATACAACAACAAAAAAAAAAACCAAAAAAAAAAAAAAAAGAAAGAAAAGAAAAAAAAGGGCATTCCCTTGTGCTAAAGCTCCAGGGAGCATGGAGTGAGCTTGAGTATGTCCTATGAAACATGGAGCTCTATGTTGACATATAAGTCTTTGAAGAAGGAGGAACTGCTGAAATAGTTTATCAGCTTTTGTCCCTAAGACAGCAGTCTTTATAGTGGGAACACCATATGTAAATATTTGCTGTCTGTCTATAGATTAAGGGGGAATATGGCAAATGCTGAAAAGCCATGATCTTTGTGCCTCTCCCCTTCCTCAATTCCCTCCCTCACCTCCCCCCACCCTGTAACCCAACACTGTTGTTCATGTCTCTAAGTCTCATCTTTATGTCCCACCTATGTATGGAATTATATAGTTCTTAGTTTTTTCTGATTTACTTCTTTCACTCAGTATAATGTTATCAAGGTCCATCCATGTTGTTGTAAAAGATCCCATGTCATCATTTCTTATGGCTGAGTAGTATTCCATAGTATATATATATACCAAAGCTTTTTAATCCACTTGTCCTCTGATGGACACTTGGGCTGTTTCCAAATCTTTGCTATTGTGAACAATGCTGCCATAAACATGGGGGTGCATTTCTTCTTTTCAAACAGTGTTATGATGTTCTTGGGGTATATTCCTAACAGTGGGATAGCTGGGTCAAAAGGCAGTTTGATTTTTAATTTCTTGAGGAATCTCCATACTGTTTTCCACAGTGGCTGCACCAGTCTGCATTCCCACCAGCAGTGCAGGAGGGTTCCTTTTCTCCACATCCTCGCCAGCACTTATTGTGTTGTTTTATTGATGAGCGCCATTCTGACTGGTGTGAGGTGATATCTCATTGTGGTTTTAATTTGCATTTATCTAATCATTAGTGATGTTGAACATTTTTTCATATGCCTGTTGGCCATCTGTGTGTCCTCTTTGGAGAAGTGTCTATTCATTTCTTTTGCCCATTTTTGGATTGGATTGTTTGTCTTCCTGGTATTAAGTTTTACAAGTTCTTTATAAATTTTGGTTATTAACCCCTTATCAGACGCTATGTCAAATATCTTCTCCCATTGTGTAGTTTGTCTTTTTATTCTGTTCTTATTGTCTTTAGCTGTGCAGAAGCTTTTTAGTTTGATAAAGTCCCATTTGTTTATCCTGTCTTTTATTTCACTTGCCTGTGGAGACAAATCAGCAAATATATTGCTGCAAGAGATGTCAGAGAGCTTACTGTCTATGTTTTCTTCTAAGATGCTTATGGTTTCACAGCTTACATTCAAGTCTTTTATCCATTTTGAGTTTATTTTTGTGAGTGGTGTAAGTTGGTGGTCTAGTTTCATTTTTTTGCAGGTAGCTGTCCAGTTTTCCCAACACCATTTGTTGAAGAGGCTGTCTTTACTCCATTGTATTGTCTTACCTCCTTTGTCAAATATCAGTTGTCCATAGAGCTGTGGGTTTATTTCTGGGTCCTCTGTTCTGTTCCATTGATCTATGTGCCTGTTCTTATGCCAGTACCATGCTGTTTTGAGTACAATGGCCTTATAATATAACTTGATATCTGGAAGTGTGATACCTCCCGCTTTTTTCTTCCTTTTCAAGATTGCTGAGGCTATTTGTGTTCTTTTTTGGTTCCATATAAATTTTTGGAATATGTGTTCTATGTCTTTGAAGTAAGTCATTGGTATTTTAATTGGTATTGCATTGAATTTATAAATTGCTTTGGGTACTATAGACATTTTAATGATGTTTATTCTTCCTAACCATGAGCACGGTATATGCCTCCACTTATTCGTATCTTCCCTGATTTCTTTTATCAATGTTTTATAATTTTCCGAGTACAAGTCTTTAATCTCCTTGGTTAGATATATTCCTAGGTACTTTATTTTTTGGTTGCAATGGTAAAGGGGATCGATTCCTTGATTTCACTTTCTGACAGTTTATTATTAATGTATAAAAATGCCTCTGATTTCTAAGTATTGATTTTATATCCTGCCACCTTGCCAAATTCATTTATCAGGTCTAGTAGTTTTTTGACTGAGACTTTAGGGTTTTCTATATACAATATCATGCCATCTGCAAATAATGATAGTTTTACTTCTTCTTTTTCAATTTGGATGCCTTTTATTTCTTTTTCTTGTCTGATTGCTGTGGCTAGGACTTCCAGAACTATGTTGAATAAGAGTGGTGAAAGGGGGCACCCCTGCCTTGTTCCTGATCTTAAGGGTATTGCTTTTAATTTTTGCCCATTGAGTATGATGTTGGCTGTGGGTTTGTCATAGATGGCCTTTATCATATTGAGGTATGTTCCCTGTATTCCCACTTTGCTGAGAGTTTTGATCATGAATGGGTGCTGGACTTTATCAAATGCTTTTTCTGCATCTATTGAAATTATCATGTGGTTTTTCTCCTTTCTTTTTGTTTATGTGATGAATCACATTGATTGATTTGCGAATATTGTACCAGCCTTGCCTCCCAAGAATAAATCCTAGTTGATCATGGTGTATGATTTTTTCCATATATTGCTGGATCCGGTTTGCTAATATTTTGTTGAGGATTTTTGCATCTAAGTTCATCAGGGATATTGGCCTATAATTTTCTTTCTTTGTGTTGTCTTTGCCTGGTTTTGGAATCAGAATTATGCTCGCCTCATAAAAGGAGTTTGGAAGTCTTTCTTCCTCTTGAATTTTTTGAAATAGCTTGAGAAGGATAGGAGTTAGTTCTTCTTTGAATATTTGGTAGAATTCACTTGTGAAGCCATCAGGCCCAGGACTTTTCTTTTTTGGGAGTTTTTTGATAGCTGTTTCAATCTCATTTGTTGTAATTGGTCTGTTTAGGTTTTCTGATTCTTCCAGATTGATTTTTGGAAGATTATATGATTCAAGAAATTTGTCCATTTCATCTAGGTTGTCTAGTTTTTTGGCGTACAGTTCTTCATAGTATTTTCTTACAATATTTTGTATTTCTGTTGTGTCAGTTGTTATTTCTCCATTCTCATTTCTAATTTTATTTATTTGAGTCCTTTCTCGTTTTTTCTTGGTGAGTCTCGTTAAAGGTTCATCGATCTTGTTTACCTTTTCAAAGAACCAACTCCTAGTTTCATTGATCCTCTGTATTGTTTCTTTAGCCTCTATGTCATTTATTTCTGCTCTGATCTTTATTATTTCCTTCCTTCTACTACATTTAGGCTTTACTTGCTGTTCTTTTTCTAGTTCTTTTAGATGCAGGGTTAAGTTGTTTATTTGAGCTTTTTCTAGCTTCTTGAGGTATGCCTGTAATGCTATAAACTTCCCTCTCAGGACTGGTTTTGCTGTGTCCCATAAATTTTGAGTTGATGTATGTTCATTATCATTTGTTTCTAGGAATTTTTTTATTTCTTCTTTGATCTCAATGTTAACCCATTCATTTTTTAATAACGTGCTATTTAGTTTCCAAGTGTTTGAATGTTTTTCAATTTTTCTATTGTGGTTGATTTCTATTTTAATGCCATTGTGATCAGAGAAAGTGCTTGATATTATTTCAATCTTCTTAAATTTGTTGAGCCCGCTTTTGTGCCCTAACATGTGGTCTATTCTAGAGAATGTACCATGAGCACTTGAAAAGAATGTATATTCTGCTGTTTTAGGGTGAAAGGTTCTGAAGATATCTATTAAATCGAGTTGATCTAATATGTCCTTTAAGTCTGCTGTTTCTTTGTTAATTTTCTTTCTTGAGGATCTATCTAGTGATGTTAGTGGGGTATTGAAATCCCGTACTATTATAGTATTGCTGTTGATCTCGCCCTTTAAGTCCATCAAAGTCTGCTTTATATATGTAGGTGCTCCTATATTAGGTGCGTAGATATTTATAATGGTTATATCTTCCTTTTGGATTACTCCCTTTATCATTATGTAGTGACCTTCTTTATCTCTAACTATGGTCTTTGTTTTAAAGTCCATTTTGTCTGATATAAGTATTGCTACCCTAGCTTTTTTTTTCATTTCCATTTGCATGAAATATTTTTTTCCATCCTTTTATCTTCAGTCTGTGTACATCTTTTGATCTAAGGTGTGTCTCTTGTAGACAGCATATGTATGGGTCCTGTTTTCTTATCCACACAGCTACCCTATGTCTCTTGATCGGATCATTTAATCCATTAACATTTAAGGTTATTACTGATATGTAATTGTTTATTGCCATTTTTTTCCTTTAAAACTGTTTTTCTCTTTTGCTATATTCTTTTTTTCCTTTGATCTGTTTACAACAGGTCCCTTAGCATTTCTTGCAGCCTTGGTTTGGTTGCAGTGAAATCCTTGAGTTTTTTTTGTCTGTAAAGCTTTTTATTTCTCCTTCAATTTTAAATGATAGCCTTGCTGGATAAAGTAGTCTTGGTTGTAGGTTCTTGTTCTGCATTACTTTGAATATTTCTTGCCATTCCCTTCTGGCCTCAAGTGTTTCTGTTGAGAAGTCAGAAGTCATCCTTATGGGGGCTCCTTTGTAGGTGATAGTCTTTTTTTCTCTAGCAGTTTTTAATATTTTCTCTTTATCATTTAGCTTTGGTAATTTAATTATGATGTGTCTTGGTGTTGGTTTCTTTGGGTTTCTCCTTAATGGAGTTCTCTGTGCTTCCTGAACATGTGAAATGTTTTCCTGCCTTAATTGGGGGAAGTTTTCCACTATAATATGTTTGAACAAAGTCTCTATCCCTTGTTCTTTCTCTTCTTCTTCAGGAACCCCTATGATGCGGATGTTATTTCTCTTCATGTTGTCACAGAGCTCTCTTAGAGTTTCCTCAGACTTTTTGAGTCTCTTTTCTTTTTTCTGCTCTGCTTCCGTGCCTTTATTTATTGTGTCCTCTAACTCACTGATTCGATTCTCTGCTTCATCCATCCTGCTTTTAATTCCTTCCATTGTATTCTTTATTTCAGATATTGTATTTGTCATTTCTGACTGATTCTTTTTTATTATTTCAATGTCCTTTTTTATATTTGTTATCTCTTTATTTAGGTTTTCGTAATGGCCATCTATGGTTGTTCTAATATCTTTGAGCATCCTAACAATCGTTATTTTAAACTCTGCATCTGGTAATTTGGTTATATCTGATTCACTTAGGTCCTTTTCTGGGGATTTCTCTTGGTTTATTTGTGTTGTATTTCTCTGCCTCCGCATTTTCTCTTCACGGGAGTGGCTGTGATCACGTGCTCAGGTGCACAAGGGTTGGTGGCCTTGGCCTTTGCCCCCCCCCCCGTGTGTGACGTTATGATCGGTCCTGAGGGCACTGGCGAGCACCTTTGCTCAGCTGCGGGTCTCCGCCTGTTTCCGAGCTTTCTCCCTGCCCTTGCAGGAGGATCCCACTCAAGGAACAGCTGCTAGCCTTGGCTCTACCGCCGGGCAGGGCTGTGTGCCCAAGCTCAGCTCCGTAGCGGTACTCCGCCTCTTCTGGGCTTTTGGCTCCACCCCCGCGGGAGGAGCCGGCTACCAAGTCAGACCGCAAGCTTGGGTTGCATGGGCGGGGCAGGGCTGTGCTCCTCTGCCCTTGCTCCGGGGCTGGTCTCCACCCTTTCCGGGGTTCCCGCCCTTCTCCCGCAGGCTGGATTACAGGCTGCCGGCAGCTAAGCTTGACCGCTTTTGCATGCCCCCTTCTCCCCAGCCGGGCAAGATTGAGCTCACACCTGAGCCCAGTGGTGGCCAGCCGGCTTCCGCCCCTGCCAGCAGAACTGCGCTTTTGTCTCCCGCTGCCACCCGCTCTCCGGTGCGCCCTCAGCTGCGTGGGTGGGGGTGTTGCAGCTCGGACCCTAAGACTCACTACTGGAGACCCGAAAGCTCCTTCCTTCTATGCCACTCTGCTCTGAATGCCACGGGGGAGCTTGTTTGGCTGCTCTCCTGCTTCTCTTTGCTGGTATTGCTGTTTCCAGGGGAAATATTCACTTCAGCTTTGGGGAGTGACTCGTCCCAGGGGTTAGGGTGGCTATCTCCCAAAATGTTTCTCCCTATGCCTCCTAGATTACACTCTCTTCCTGTTACTGTGGTCCTCTCCTCTCTCCCCCCATCCCCAGGAGCCCCAGGTGATTGTTTTTGAGAGAGATGTTCTGCACGGTCCGTTTAAGAAGGATCCTGGGTCTGAGAAATCAGACTCTCTCACAAACAGTATCCTGACTTGTTTCCAGCTAAATACTGTCCTTATGCCTCTTCTGGGCTCTGGGGCTGCAGGCTGGGGCTTTGTTCCTGGGGTTCAGGACCCTTTCCCCTCTGCTAAACTCACTTGCTGCCACACGAGTCTCTCCCTGCTGCCGTTAGCTCCGAGGAGCCGGGAGCCCTCTCTGCATTTCCACTTTTCCTACCAGTCTCGGTGTGGCTTCTGCAGTGTTCCTTGGTTGAAGAGTCCTCTTAGTTTAGTCCAAAGTTGGTTTTTCCAGATGATAGTTCATAAAATTAGTTTGTAATCCACTTTGGTTCTGGGAGGTAGATGCTGGTACGTCTGTCTACTCCAGCGCCATCTTGTCTCCTCCAGTCTGTTGTTTCTTTGTTAATTTTCTTTCTTGAGGATCTATCTAGTGATGTTAGTGGATTATTGAAATCCCCTACTATTATAGTATTGCTGTTGATCTCACCCTTTAAATCCACCAAAGTCTGCTTTATATATTTTGGTGCTCCTATATTGGGTGCATAGATATTTATAATAGTTATATCTTCCTGTTGGATTACTCCCTTTATCATTATGTAGTGGTCTTCTTTATCTCTTGCTATATCATTTGTTTTAAAGTTCAATTTGTCTGATATAAGTATTGCTAAACCCACCTTTTTTTTTTCATTTCCATTTGCATGAAATGTTTTTTTTCCATCCTTTTACCTTCAATCTATGTGTATCTTTTGTTCTAAGGTGTGTCTCTTGTAGACAGCATATGTACGGGTCCTATTTTCTTATCCATGCAGCTACCCTATGTCTTTTGATTGGATCATTTAATCCATTTACATTTATGGTTATTATTGATATGTAGTTGTTTATTGCCATTTTATTCTTTAAAGCTGTATTCCTTTTTTGCTATATTCTTTTCCCACTTTGATCTGTTTACAACAGGCCCCTTAACATTTCCTGCAGCATTGGTTTGGTTGTAATAAATTCCTTGAGTTGTTTTTTGTTGGGGAAGCTTTTTATTTCTCCTTCAATTTTAAATGATAGCCTTGCTGGATAAAGTAGTCTTGGTTGTAGGTTCTTGTCCTGCATTACTTTGAATATTTCTTGCCATTCCCTTCTGGCCTTAAGTGTTTCTTTTGAGAAGTCGAATGTCATCCTTATGGGGGCTCCTTTGTAGGTAATAGCTTTTTTTTCTCTAGCAGCTTTTAATATTTTCTCTTTATCACTTAGCTTTGGTATTTTAATTATGATGTGTCTTGGTGTAGGTTTCTTTGGGTTTCTCTTTAATGGAGTCCTCTGTGCTTCTTGAACTTGTGAGAGTTTCTCCTGCATTAATTTAGGGAAGTTTTCAGCTATAATATGATTGAACAGTCTCTATCCCTTGTTCTTTTTCTTCTTCTTCAGGAACCCCTATGATGTGGATGGTATTTCTCTTCATGTTGTCACAGAGCTCTCTAAGAGTTTCCTCAGACTTTTTGAGTCTCTTTTCTTTTTTCTTCTCTGCTTTCATGTCTTCATTCCAGCTGTCCTTCAACACACTGATTTGATCCTCAGCTCTATGTATTCTGTTTTTAATTCCTTCCATTGTGGTCTTTATTTTTGATATTGTATTTGTCATCTCCATCTGATTCTTTTTTATACTTGCTATTTCTTTATTTAGGTGTTCATAATGACCATCCATTTTTTTTTTTTTTTTTTTTTTTTTTTTTTTTTTTTTTTTTTTTTTTTCATTTTTCTGAAGCTGGAAACAGGGAGAGACAGTCAGACAGACTCCCGCATGCGCCCGACCGGGATCCACCCGGCACGCCCACCATGGGGCGGCGCTCTGCCCACCAGGGGGCGATGCTCTGCCCATCCTGGGCGTCGCCATATTGCGACCAGAGCCACTCTAGCGCCTGGGGCAGAGGCCGAGGAGCCATCCCCAGCGCCCGGGCCATCTTTGCTCCAATGGAGCCTTGGCTGCGGGAGGGGAAGAGAGAGACAGAGAGGAAAGCGCGGCGGAGGGGTGGAGAAGCAAATGGGCACTTCTCCTGTGTGCCCTGGCCGGGAATCGAACCCGGGTCCTCCGCACGCTAGGCCGACGCTCTACCGCTGAGCCAACCGGCCAGGGCCGACCATCCATTTTTGTTCTAAGATCCCTAAGCATCCTTACAATCATTATTTTGAACTTTGCATCTGGAAGTTTGATTATTTCCATATCACTCAGTTCATCTCCTGAAGGTATCTCTTGTGGTTTCATTTGGATTGCACTTTTTTGTCTTCTCATTATGTTTGGGTGTTTTATTTGTAGAGTTGGTTGAGTCTAGGCTTGGTGTTGTCTGCCTCCAGTTTTCAGTTGTGTTATTTCTAGGTCTTCTTGGGTTGGTATCAGCTATTATTTGTAATCCACTTTCGGATTTGGGCAGCTTTGAAGTTTTGATTTGTTTTTTTTCTTAACAGGTGATAGTCTTGTTTATTGATATCAGCAGGGGGCTTCCTTGAAAGTGTATCCAGGAATGCGATGGGAGTAACCTAAGACTCTGAAGGCCTCTTCAGCCAACTAATCTCTCTGGGGGCAGGGTGTTTTCTCAGCTTCAGTAGGGGGAGGTGTATCTCAGATCTCCATGGAGACCTGAGTTACTGCCCCTCCTCCCCACTTCTTATTTTCAGCTGTGTCTTGTTGCGCTGATTGGAGCTGGAGAGATGTCCAGAGATCTCTGATCTGGAAGCAATTCAGTACTGTTTTGTGGAAGGTTCAGTCCCTCCCCCAGCTATGGCTGCCTCCAGCATGGATGAGTCAGCTTTTTTAGTTCGTTTCCTGCATTTCTTAGCCCCTCACAGTCTGTCCCTCTCCCTGTCTTTTCCACTTGGGAGATAAACTGGTCTTTTCAACACACCTCGCTCCCTGGTCGCCAGGCAAGTGGCTGTGAGCAGTATTTTCTGCTCTTTTCCCTTGGGTGAGATCCCCTCTGGGCTCTCAGCCTTCCCCTCCCCTCTGTTCCTGTAAGCAGAGGAGATTCAGGTGCTCACTATCAGGTTTGTTGTGGCTTCTTCTTTGCTTCTTGGTTTTTGAGAGCTGTTCTTGTAGTCCAGAGTTGGTTTTTCATGCTGATTTTTCCTAAATTGATTTGTATTCCAGTTTGGTGGTGAGAGCTGGGCATCTGTGCATCCACCTACTCCACTTCCATCTTCCCATTCATCTAAGAATTCAGTTATATTTAAAGGACAGACCAGCCTAGAAGGTTAAGGATGGAAATGTGAGGCCCCTGTGAAACCTAGGCCCATGTTCTGCAGGAATGTGTTACCAGTCACAAGAAGCCCTGAGAAATTATGTCAGAGATTCAAATGCTTGGGCTGCATCAGGCAGAACTGGCCACTCACCTCCACAGCCTTTGTCACAGCCTCCTTGTTAGCCTACTGCTCCTTAGGCTGATGGTCACCAAGACAGTGACTCCATCCTGAGTATATCTACCATTAGAAGTGACTCTGAACCATAGGAGGTTCTGGGGAAAGCTTTTGGTCTCCCTTATCCAAGATGATGTCTACATATTTGGAATTAACTTGTCAGGCTAAAGGTACCAAGAGTTTATAACACTGATGCTATCATTCACACTTCCGAAGTGGCGATACAGTATGTGACTTGCAGCAGTAACTTTATACTGTGAGAATGTTCTCTCCCCAAAGAACACTCAGAGATGGCTATGCTTTAAATGTGGAAATAGTCAGAATCTATCTGAACACTTGCAGATACATGTTTTATTAGTGGAGAATGCAGGGAGTGAAAATCTTCCTGCTTGGACCAAGGAAGGGTGGATCAACTTGCCTGTAGCATTGGCCACTGGTCTACATGTCACACCCTCTCCATTGTTAGACTTCCCACCCAGGTTAGTCAGCAGGTTAATTATGAAGCCAGTGTCTGTGATGATTACACGTTAGGTGTGAACTATACTGTCAGTGATAATTACGGCTTATTGAGGTGGTTATTTAAGTTTGATTGACAGAATGCATGCACTATGGAAAACACAGTACTTTTTTTTTTCCTTTCTGGTAACACACAGGCTGACTGAGATAGAACTGCATCTCTGAGAAAACATAAGAAAATGTGCACAAAGTTCTGTATTTCTGGAGTAGGAGGGAATCCTTTCATAAGAATCTACCTGAGGCCAGTGATCTAGAGATGGGGCTGGTAGAGAAGAGGGCAGTTTGAAGAATCAAGAGTGGCCAAGGATTTAAGGCAAAACAGTCTCCAAAATCAGTCATGCCAGCCCTGACTCTGGTCCAGCCTTAGGAGAGGCAAACATGTGTTTTACCTTTAAGGCCTCTAAGTGCTGTGAAAAAAACAATTTTTATCTTCTGAACATGAGTAACAAGTTCTAGAGTCTATTTCTTTAGCATCATCACATATTAATTGTAAAATACAATAGGACTGCTTTCATTACATCAAATATCTATTGGATACTGTTGAAACCTATAGCTACACACATACACATATTCACACACAAACTGTTTTGTTTTCTATAACCTTCATAGTCATAAGAAAACTGAGCTTTGTCAGTGACAAGCAAAGTCACTGTCTTATGGGGCTGGCTCCAAAATGAATGCTAACAGGTAAAGAGAAAACATCTCACCGGAATGTGAAATCTCCATGCAGGTGTATTCTGGGGGCACAATTGGAGCATCCCGGGTAGAAATTGTCAACTATTGGACAATTTTCCATTTCAACCTCTTCCATCAACTTTGAAGAACAACCTTGAATATTATTACACGGTTATAACATGACTTTTTGGTTTTCTAATTTTAAAACTAAAAAGTGAGCATTAGCACAAGCCTCACATAGGTGATGATTCTGAAGTAGTTCTACATAAGCCAGAATCACCCTCAAACTGCCTAGAAGTTAGCACATGGCTCTGCACTGCAAGTCAGCCTCACTTGACTAACCTTTGTGACATTCAGATGGCCGAAAAAATTCTTTTTTTATTTGTGACTTGTGTTCTCATTATTGTTTGCCCTTGGTTAATAGAGAAGGGGCTTAGTAGATCAAAAATACAAATACTTCTTCTTTATTCAAGAATTATACCCCCCCTTCCAAAAAAGAAAGTCTATAAAACTACTAAGCTTTGCACCTACAAACCAGAAACTCTTAAAACAAACTGTGTTCTTGCCAAGACCTGGTGTGTAAAAAGTAAGAAATTATACATGATAGGACATGATTTAAACCATCATTTAAACCAATTGAACACCTTGGCACAATTAAGAGAGAAGCCCAAGACCAGAGTCCAAGCCTTGCCACATCCGTGCGAGGACCCCAATCACCATAAGTAGCGTTATTAACTTTACATGTTTTTCATGAGTTTTCAACAGTTCTCCCCCACATAAAAGCCCCTTCCTCATGTTTTGCTTGTGGTCCACACTGGGAATAATGAAACAAGGAATGACAGCCTCACACTCAGACACACATTCATTTATAGACACTATCCTCCAGATTCGTAGTTAAGAATTCCAAGTTCTAGAAATTTTCATGATCTTTGAGACCTATCTGAAGGTATCCCATATATTCTTGAGATTTGCCAGAACTTGATGCTTTCAAGGGATAACCTGAGAATACAGTAGAAGTCTGCCCCCTAAAGTACAGGATTCTATTTGCTGAAGACACAAATCCATTTGACACCAAAACTGGGAGGCGGTGGGGATAGTAATAAGTGATTAATGAGGCATTCTCAATTACAAAAAAAAAAAAAGCTTCACAATTCAGTTAATTCTACTTCACATTAAACATAAATATGATTTTTAAAACCAAATTCAAATTCTCAATTCCTTAGTATTCTAAATATATCAGTTAGAAAATATCTCCATTTATCTTTAAGATGATTTCTGAACATTACAAATAGATGCAAATTTGAAATGCTGGCAGCTTTAATAAGTAAATTGTTACATTTTCTAAAAGCAGAAAGTTAACTTCTTTTTTTTTCCATTTTGTAAATTTCAGGGACTAATAGTTATTAGCAACTATTCCAGTTGTGTTGATCTGGTCAATTACTTTTCAGGCTAGCGTTTTCTAAGTGGACTGAAAAAGGGAAGGGGACTTTTTATGAAGCATCAGTCCTCCCTCATTCCTTTTACATCTATATCCACACCTGGTTTTATTTCTGGAATGGCACACACATTCTCAGTTCATTTCATTCTTTAAAGAAATACCCACCTAAGACAAGGAAAATTAAATTAAGAGGGCAGCAGAATTATGAAAGGATGACTTGGGCATGGTGGTTTTCTGAGATGTTCTCAATACTTCCAACTCTCCTAATGTCTATTTATTCTCTACTGGCTGGAAATCATTCATGAGTGTTGCATCTGTGACTTTCCCTTATGCCTTTTCAATGTAGCAGGACATTAAAACGCAAGCTGCAAATCCAGCCAGAAGAAAAACTGCCTCCCAGGGGCTGCAGCTGCTTTCATATTCAAGAATTGACTTCACAATAAAAAAAGCCGCTCTGAGCAAATTTTTTCTTTTCTGAAAAGAGTCTATGAGGTGCCAAGAGAATGACTCTAAGAAATGTTTTTGGAAGTTTCTTGACCCCTGAATGTTTTCAAGGTGTCAATTTGGGCTGATCCCCAATAATAGCAAACCATAGGTTAGTCAGATGTCAGGTTTTAAAGTGTGTGGCATTTTTAAAGAGTGTTTTTGTTCCTCCTCTTCCTTCAAACATATGCCAAAAGTAAACACTGGTTCAAGTTCATTGTTACACTTTTCAATTACAAATCTTGTATCTCTGTCTCTCTCATTTCTCAACTACTACCTCAAAATCCAATCAGCAAAAGGTAGGAAAATGGAACCTCCCAGCATCATGGGTCACCATTCCAGGGACATCTTGCTTCAACTTTCCAAATCTTTCAGTTCCTTTCGATTGTTCTTAAAGCTGACAATATGACCTGGATAGATACAATACTTTCATTATCTTCTAAAATAATAATTTTTAAAAATCCCTCAAAACACAAGAAGTCCTAGTCTTAGAAATCCACAGAAAGTTCTATTTGCCTTTTCGGATGAAAATCCCTTGGTTGGCTAAATAGAGGCAGAACTGAAAATCATGAGAATTGGAGGTTCTAATGTGTGGAGAGAGTTCATTCTCACACAAGATGAATTTCCTGATAAAATGCAAGAGCAAGTTACACTTTGTTAGAAATTGAGGTTAGGCTTACAGAGTGGGAAAAGAGGTGTAGATAACAAAAACGCAACACCCTCATCTCTACCTGTAACATTCAGAGCCATCTTTAATTAGCTAATTTTTCCTACCCCTGGTCAATAAATTCTATCTAAGATATTCTTGGATATTCACAGTGAAATAAGGAATATATGATTCCTAAACTCCATTACATTCTTATTTTATTTGTTAAATCAACAGTAAAGAGAATCTATTACATGCAAAACATTAACTAAGTTTCATAAAGAATACAAAAATAAATAAGAACTGGTATATTTTAAACACTAGCAGCATGACAACACAGCACTAAGCACTTTATGAGCATTTCATTTGATTCTCAGAATAACCCGCTGAGGTTGCCAACTATGGTTCCAGCTTCACTCTGACTTGACTGCAACTGCAGGAGATTCTGATCCAAGACTGGGCGTTTGAGACCTTCCCAAATTCCTGCTCTACAGAAACTGAGAGAGCTAATAGAATTGTTCTTTTAAGCCAATAACTTTTGTGGTAACTCATTATGCAGAAATATATAAATAAAACAGGTTTAAGGCCTGGAATAAGGTGCTGCTATTACACAAAGTTAGACCATGTGGCATTGGTTTTGGGTCTGGGAGGTGGGTGGAAGGTGGAAGAGCCGGAAGGGGGTTGTGAGTGAAAGCTCAAAGGGCCTTAAGGGAGCACTGGCAGAAGCCTAACGGTTCTTGAAGAGAGTGTCAGTGAGAGCTTAAAGGAAAGTAAGAAAAATCGTACTGGAAGCAGGAGAGAAGGGGAACTTTTTTACACAGGGGTGCAAAGTTTGGTAACCTTGTCACTGGAAGCAACACAGAAAATAAGAAAAATATGTATCTAATCAACCTAATAATTTACCTAAGGAGACTTCAAGACAGAGAAATATCTCTTGAACACTTTTGAAGCTAAGTAAGCAAGCAGCATAACTGTCATAAGACCACCATTTGACAGGAAGTCCAAACTATCCCATGCAAAGACACCATGTGCAGAGTTGCTAAGCTGGTGTGAATAGCATCTCTCCATATGGTCTTTCTCTCCCAGCTGCTTCAGCATCCTGATATTACAAATTCAGTCACCCTCTGATTGCTATCACATGAAAGACTATCCAGAACCAGGACCACCAGCTAAGCCACTACCAAATTCCTGAATTGTGAGAGAATAATAATATGACTGTCATTCTTTAAAGCCACTAAGTTTGAGAGAAACTTTTTGCAAAGCAATACAAAGTTGAAATGATGCTGACATAAATCAAGTAATAAAACATTGGTCTATAACTTTATTCACTGAGGATGAAATAAATTTCTCTCGCTATCCAAAAGCACTGTCAATGGAAACAATGCCATTCTTCCTCTTCATTCATTCATTCATTCAGGTATGACCATTTATTCAAGAGAAATGTTTAGGTTTGGGCTTCATTTCCAGAAACACAAGAATAGGTCCATTAAGTCAGTTCTTCCTACAAGTATAGAAAGAGGCTAAATAATCCATGTAATTATAAATTTCATTCTATTTTGAAGGCTCTCATAGAATTTCATATTTTTCTTCACACAGTTTTTTTGTTGTGTGATATAGTCATGAGTGGCAGAGGCTACTCTGAATCATCAGATCCTGTTTTATTTTCCTCCTGGGTATATGGCAAGACTACTTTTCCCAGCCTCTCTCAGAGAATAGGTGAGGCTTATTACTGGCCAACAGAGCATGGGCCAGAAAAGATGTTTACCAGATCCAAGCCTGACCCATTAAAAAAACTCTCACCTTTTCATTTCTCACTGAAAGCTAGATGCAGAGTTTCCAGAAGAGGATTTTAAAGGCCTGGGGATGGGGGACCCTTTAAATGAATGAGTCATGGCCTTAATGACTATAGGAAGTGGATCCCACCACACCTTCCCCCCAGCCCACAGTATACCGTGACATAAGCAAAAAGTAAAATTTTACTATGTTAAGCCGTTAAGACTAGAATTATTTATTATAGCATCTAGCTTGTCCTTACTAATATTTCATGGTTGGGAAATTACTGAATTATAATTCTTCCTATAATAAAATGCAGTAACATGTAATAGAACAGACTGCTTAAACTTCAACAGAGTATAACTCTGAATTCTATGATTTAAAAAATGTTATAAACATTGAGCTGTGGTCATTAAAATTGATTTTTTTCATTTCATAAGGTCCCAGATTTCAAGTACCTATTCTTGCCCTTCCAGGAAAATACTTTCTCACCTTTATGAGATTCTTTCCTCAAATTTATTTCCTTGTGACTCACTTTTTGAAGATGTCATGTTTTTCCACCACCCTACAAAGCAAACATCAAATTTTATTTAGGCAACTATTAGTCAAATTTTATCAAAATTTATTATCTACTGAGCAGATGTGTCAAATGCTAACTGTTCTTACAGAATAAAATAAAAAAATTAAAAAAATACAAACTTCTCTAACTAAAAGGAAAAAAAAATCAAGCATCTTTCATTATTTTTCAGCAAGAGCATTCCACACACATAAAGTTTTCCCTGAGTAAGAGAAGCCAGACTCCTTACCAAACCTGCTGAGGGAGTAGATGCGAGCACAAGTATTGGAAGCTCTCACACCTGGGTTCTGTAGTGTATGATCCAACCTGTGATCTGAGCCCCCATGGTACCCCCATTTTCCTAAACCAGGTAACAAGTCATTTCAAGCATGACATGCCACTGGCTGTGAGGCAGGCAGTACTTTCAAGTGGTAATGAGGCTTTGCACCATACAATTCTTTATTTAAAATATCATTAGGAGCAATAGTTTTTGGCCTTTAAACTGAATATCAAGTTTCTCTTTGGAATTTAAATGTATAGTCAGCTTTATCCTTTTAACATGAAGGATTTTAAAGCTGTAAAATCTAACCAACTCTTAGTTGGAGTTCAAGTCAGCTTAACCATAAAATGAATATTTCCAGAAAAGACTCTAAAAAATAATTGCTTTACTATAATAAAAAGCAGTAAGGTAGGTTATGTGTTTTCAGGCATTGATGTATCCTCAGCACTTTTAAAACTCTTGCTACAAGTTGGTAGCTAGGTAGCTAACTGCATTTCATTGACCTATGTATGTAGCATAATATCCTTTTGGAAGAAAGCACTTTTTCTAGCTCTACAGAGGCAGTTCTGGGAGAAAATATTTGCAAAATATATATCTGATAAAGAACTTGTATTCAAAATAAGCAAAGTATTTATTATTCAACAATAAGGTAACAAACAACCTGATTAACAATGGACAAAGGCCTAGAAACTTCCCCAGAAATGATATACACCTGGCACACATAAACATGGAAAGATGCTCAACACCATATGTCATTAAAGAACTGCAAGTCAAAGTAACTATAGGACACCATGACATGCTTATTAAAAATGGTTAAAATCCAAAAAACTAACAATATCAAGTATTGGTGAGGATGTAAAGCAACAGGAATTGTTATCCATTGCTGGTGGGAATGCAAAATGGTATAACTACTTTGAAAGACACTTTGATGGTTTCTTAAAAAGGTAATAAGCATAGTCTTACCGTAAAATGTAACATTCATGTTCCTAGGTCTTTACCCAGTTGAGCTGAAAACATGATCACACAAAAACCTGCACATGACTGTTTATAGCAGCTTAATTCAGAATTGCCAAAACTTGGAAGCTACCAAGATGTCTTTCAGTAGGTAAATGCCTAAATAAACTATGGTACATTCAGAGAATAGAATATTATTCAGCACTAAAAAGAAATTAACTATCAAGCCACAAAAAGACATGGAGGAGCCTTAAATGCTTATCATTAAGTAAAAAACTTAGTCTGATAAAACTACATATTATATGTTTCTTACTATATAACATTAGAGGAAAGGCATCACTCTATAGAGACAATAAAAAGGTCAGTAGTTGCCAAAAGTGTGCAGAGAGTAGACATGAACAGGTGACGCCCAGATTCTTAGAGCAGTAAAACTATTCCATATGGTGTTGTAATAGTGTATGCATAACATTATGCATTTGTGAAAATCCATAAAACTGTACCATATAAAGAATGAAACTTAATGAAAACTGTGGACTTTAATAATAATGCATTAATAGTCATTTTTCATTAATTGTAACAAATGTAGCACATTAATGTTAGATGTAATGGGAGAAACTGTGTATAGGAGAGATGGACATATGGAAACTCAGTACTGTCTGTTCAATTTTGCAGTTCTAAACTATAAAGACTATAAACTTAAAAAAAAAACAGATGCCTTGAATTTTAATTTAGCTGGTTTTCTTCCTAATAAGGTGTTTAACATTTGGTGTGATCTCTGCACTATGGAGAAAAATGTATAGCCTGTACGAGGTCTGGGGTTGCATGTCAAAGGAACGTTCAGCCTTTCATAGCCATATCGGGTGAGGTTAATAATCAGGTTAATGCCTGAGCACACAGATCAGGAACAGAAGGTAGGGGAAGAGAGAGCAAAAGTTGGTGCTTGCATTTTCCAGGAACTTCAAAAACATCTGCACAGAATAATATCAGCAACTCTTAGTGGTCCTAAGTCACCTCTGCAGGACCACAGGACAGATCTGCTTTGCAGAGTAGGGTGTCACGAGGATGCCTGCAACAGTGAACACAACACTTTGGTCACCAGCACCAGTCACCTGGGCAGGACACTACCAGACCTGGAAAAGAAGTAAAAGAATTTCCATGCATCTGCATGTTTTGGAAGATTTCCTGTGATCTGAAGAAAGCCCTCCCTCACACCAACCAAACTGGAATATATTTATTATAGTAAACAAAATGATCAACAGGAGCTCTTTTCCCAAAGTGATGGAAGAACTGCATCTCCCGAGGGGCAAAAAGCCTGTGCATTTGACATGTTTGTTTAATAGTGATGCCTCTCCATCATGTACCATGGAACACGAAAAGACAAGTTTCTTTTCACACAGCTTATTTATTCTATAATTTAGATTCCCTGAGAAAGGCCAAATTGTTTGAATTCAATAAGTTTGAGTCTTCGGTAATGTTAGTCCAGAAATGTGTGTGGTCCAATTAAGCATATTAATTTATCTTAAAATTTGTTTTTCACAACAGACAAAAATTCAAAGAAACAAGATTAAAAAAAATCATGTTGAAACTTTTATTTGGTTTTCTTATTCAAATAAAATGCCACTTTATCTTCTCCTACTAAAAACAAACAGAATTTTTTGCTGTCAAACTAACAACTATGAAAAGAAGAATAAAGGAATAATTTTAGTAGCTAATTTTATTGGCATAAATTATTTCTTTCTATATTTAATTATTTTTATTTCTGAACCAACTACTTACATCTTTTGGGTTTGGCAGTGGTACAGTGGATAGAGTGTCAGACTGGGATGCAGAGGACCCAATGTCAAGACCCCGAGGTCTCTGGCTTGAATGTGGGCTCAACAACTTGAGCACAAGGTTGCTGGCTTGAGCGCTAGATCATACATATGACCCCATGGTTGCTGGCATGAACTCCAAGTTTGCTGGCTTGACACCCAAGGTTGTTGGCTTGAGCAAGGGGTCACTCACTCTGCTGTAGCCCCCAAGTCAAGGCACATATGAGAAAGCAATCACTGAACAACTAAGGAGCTGCAACAAAAAATTAATGCTTCTCATCTCTCTTCCTTCTTGTCTGTCTGTCCCAATCTGTCCCTCTCTCTGTTTCTCTTTCTGTCTCATCACAAAAAAAAGAAAGAATATGTTGTTTTATTTATGGCCTAATTTAACAAGATTACATTATAAAATTTTTGTTCTCTTTGTGTATTTTTTCTTTAACCAACCCTGCTTTGGCTATTTTTATTATTCAACTTTTACTGAGCATCACTCGTATGCCCAATGATTTAAGTAACCATCAAAGTCATGAACAAGAAGAAAGTTAAGTTAGACTCCTATATTCTAAAGAATAAAAAGCACAGATGCCAGAGTAATGGCAGCATGAGAGATACTCCTGATTGCTCCCCTTGAAATTTCAACAAATTAAATAACTATAATGCAGAAGGAACCCCAGCTGGGCTTCTAAATATGCCTGAAAGATTTGCACACCCAATCAACTAAAGGGAAGGGTTGAAAAGGGGAAGAAAAAATGCACTCACGGTCAGCTCCTGAAGTGACTGGGTGTTTTTTTCTCTCTCTCACTCTCTCTGCTGGGACAATGGGAAGGAAAGAAGCTTTAGCTGTCTGGATTTTGACTACCAAGATACAGAGAGGGAAGCCTGGAGTGACTAGGTTTCCTTTTCCCAGAAGAACAGGAGAGATTGAGGGGCAAAGGGGGAGATACTAACTAAAGTGGCCAGAGTGTGGGTCACAGCCAGTGTTCCCATGCTCTGCAAGCAGCCCACACATGGCAGAGACAGAGAAAACTAAAGTGCAGCCCCCAAGCCTCCCAGATCCCACCTCTCTCACCTCCTGGGTATGGATAGTTGTGGACACAGACCCCACAGCTAGCTCTCCAGAGCCACTATCTCCCCTGAAGAACAGAAGTGCTCACCATCTGGTTCCCTGGTCTGTTGAGATGTGGGGAGGGGTGTCCAGAGGACTGAGAACACCATTGCTAAAGCCATAAAACTGTAAAGCCCTCACAACGTGCCCCACCCACCAACACAATAGCAGCCCCACCCACCAACACAATAGCAGCCCCACCCACATCATTGCTACAGCAACATGTCAGCTGAGAACAGCTCAAGAATTTCACAGAGCTAAAACTTGTAATATAGCAACACCTATTGAAAGAAAAAAGTAACCTCTCAAAACTTAAAATTTTTTTCTTTTCTTTTTTTGCCTTTTTTCTTTTTCTCTTTTGTATTTTATTTTATTTAATTTTGATATTTTCATTCTTATTTTTTGTGGACGTTATGTTTGTTTTCATTTTTTTTGTTGTTTCTGTTCATTGCCATTTGTACATTTTATTATTTACATTTTTTAATTTTTATATTTTATTGTATTGTTTCAATTTTTAATTATCATTTTTAGTTTTTTTTGTTGTTGTTAAAGTTCTTAACAATACCACTCTTAAAAGCCATCAAGAAAGAAGAAATTGAATACATGGCTACACAAGACAGACTAGTTCAGAAAGAAAATGTAAAATCTTCAGCAAGAAATCTCCATCCCATGGAAACCATGAAGTTAAATGATAATGAAGTTCTGAAAATACTCAGTGATATGTAAAAAAAAAAAAACTGATAAGCAATTTAATGTGCTCAAAAACAAATTAATGTAAAATGAGTACTTCACCAAAGAGATTGAAATTCTAAAAAGAGCCTGACCAGGAGGTGGCACAATGGATAGAGCATCAGACTTGGATGCGGAGGACCCAAGTTCGAGACCCTGAGGTCACTAGCTTGAGCAGGGGCTCATCTGGTTTGAGCAAAAGCTCACCAGCTTGGACCCAAGGTCGCTGGCTTGAGCAAGGAGTTATTTGGTCTGCTGAAGGCCCACAGTCAAGGCACATATGAGAAAGCAATCAATGAACAACTAAGGTGTCACAACGAAAAACTGATGATTGATGCTTCTCATCTCTCTCCATTCCTGTCTGTCTGTCCCTATCTATCCTCTCTCTGACTCTCTCTCTGTCTCTGAAAAAAAAAGAACTTGGAAATTCTAAAAAGAAACAGAGATGAAGACCTTAATACATGAATTAAAAGTTGAGGTAGCAAGTATAGCTAATAGAATAGGCCAGATAGAGGAGAGAATTAGTGACATCATAGACAAGTAACTAGAGATGCTATAGAGAAAAGAGAGAGACTGAAAGAGAGGAATTGCCAGCCAAAAATACTACCTCCATCAAAACAATCCTTCAAATATGAAGGAGAAATAAAAACTTTTGCAGACATAGAGAAGCTGAGGAAATTTATCACCAGAAAACCACCATTGCAGAAAATATTCAAGGGGGTTATTCCACGAGATGCAAAAAACAAAACAAGTAAAAAATATAACCAAAACCTCCAACAAAGTTACAATAAAAACAAGGATAATCTGTGACAATAATACAAAAGGAGAGAGGATAAAGATCTGCAGTGGCAAAGGAGGATGGAATCATAAGACAAAGCACTATAGTACACATGACAGTTTTTCTCTTCATAACCTAATGGTAACCACCCATGAAAAATCCACTACAGAAACACATAACTTAAAAAAAGAAGAAACAGGGGAAAGAAGTATAGAATACCACCAAAAAAAAAATGTGTTTCTGTCATTTTGTGTGACAGAAACACAAAATAAAAGAAACAAACAAACACGGAACTACCAGAAAACAAAACATAAAATATCTATAGTAAATCCTCAACTGTCAGTAATTACCCTAAATGTAAATGTACTGAATTCACCAACAAAGAGGCACAGAATATCAGATTGTATCAAAAAAGCAAAACCCAACCATATGCTGCCTTCAAGAAACATATCTAACCTACAAGGACAAAAGTAGACTCAGAGTGAAAGGTTGGAAAGCAATTCTCCAAGCAAATAATACCCAAAGAGAAGCAGATGTAGACACACTCATATCTAAAAACACTGACTTCAAAACAACAAAGGTAACCAGAGACAAAGATGAACATTTTATAATGATAAAGGGGACACTGTATCAAGAAGAAATAACATTTCATAATATGTATGCACTGACCAGGAAGTGCCAAAATATATGATATCTACTGACTGATCTAAATATAGAAACAGACAAAAACAATCATACTTGGGGATTTCAACACACCATTGATGGCTTTAAATAGATCATCCAGCTTGACCAGGTGGTGGCACAGTGGATAGAGCATCGAACTGGGACTCAGAGGATTGAGGTTCAAAACCCTGAGGCCACCTGTTCATCTGGTTTGAGCAAAGCTCACCAAATTGAGTCCAAGGTCACTGGCTTGAGCAAGGGGTCACTCACTCTGCTGTAGCTCCCCCCCCCCATCAAAGCACATATGAGAAAGCAATCAGTGAGCAACTAAGTTGTTGCAACAAAGAATTGATGCTTCTCATCTTTCTCCCTTCCTGTCTGTCTGTCCTTATCTGTTTCTGTCTCTTTTTGTATCTGTCACACACAAAAATAGATCATTCAGGCCCTGGCCAGTTGGCTCAGCAGTAGAGCATCAGCCTGGCGTGCAGGAGTCCCGGGTTCAATTCACGGCCAGGGCACACAGGAGAAGCACCCATCTGCTTCTCCACCCCTCCCCCTCTCCTTCCTCTCTGTCTCTCTCTTCCCCTCCCACAGCGAGGCTCCATTGGAGCAAAGATGGCCCGGGCACTGAGGATGGCTCTGTGGCCTCTGCCTCAGGTGCTAGAATGGCTCTGGATGCAACAGAGCAATGCCCCAGAGGGGCAGAGCATCGCCCCCTGGTGTGCATGCCGGGTGGATCCCAGTCAGGCGCATGTGGGAGTCTGTCTGACTGCCTCCCCATTTCCAGCTTTGGAAAAATGGAAAAAAAAAAATAGATCATTCAAACAAAAAATCAATAAACAAATATCAGCCTTAAATGACACACTAGACCAAAGTGACATAATAGACATTTACAGGACATTTCATCCAAGAACATCAGATTATACATTCTTTTTCAGTGTGCATGGAGCATTCTCCAGATAGACCATATGTTGGGCCACAAAACTAATATCAACAAATTCAGGAAGATTAAAATTATACCAAGCATATTTTCTGACCATAAAGCTTTAAAATTAGAATTCAATTGTAAAATGGAAGTAAAGAAACTCACAAAAATGTGGAAATTAAACAAAATCCTTCTAAAAAAATGACTGAGTCAAAGAAGAAATAAAAGCAGAGATCTAAAGATATATACAGACAAATGAAAATGACGATATATCAAAATTTCTGGGATGCAGCAAAAGCAGTAATAAGAGGAAAGTTGATATCATTATGGGCTAATTTTAAGAAACAAGAGAGATCGCAAGTAAACAACCTAACATCACATCTTAAGGAACTAGAAAAATAACACTGCAAAGTCATAAAAAGAAAGAAAATAGTAAAGATTAGAGCAGAACTAAATGAAATAGAAAACAAAAGAACTATCAAAAAAATTAATACAATGAAGAGTTGGTTCTTTAAAAAGATCAATAAAGTTGGCAAACCCCTGGGAACACTCACTAACAAAGAAAATGAAAAAACTCTTATATACTAAATGCAAAAGGAAAGAAGAGAAATTACCACAGACATAATACATATACAAAAGATCATAGTAGAATGCTATGAAAGATTATATACTACTAAATTCAACAACCTAGAGGAAATTGATAAATTCCTAGAAATATACAATCTTTCTAGACCGAGTCACAAAGAAGTGGAAAATCTAAATAGACCCTTAAGCAAAGAAGAAATAGAAACATCAACAACCTTCCCAAAAATAAAAGTCCAAGACCAGATGGCTACACTAGTAAATCTGACCAAACATTCAAAGAATATTTGGTACCTATACTTCTCAAAGTCTTCCAAAAAATAGAAGAAGCAATACTTTCTAACACATTTTATGAGGCCAACATAACCCTCATACCAAAACCTGGCAAGGACAACACAAAAAAAGAAAACTACAGACCAATATCTCTAATGAATACAGATGCAAAAATGCTAGACAAAATACTAGCAAATAGAATACAATACATTAAAAAAATAATACATCACAATCAAGTGGGATTCATTCCAGGAACACAAGGATGGTTCAACATGGAAATCGATCAAAGAATACACCACATCAACAAAACAAAGAACAAAAAACATGTGATCTTATCAATAGATGCACAAAAGGCATTTGATAAGATACAACATCCCTTTATGTTTAAAGCACTCAAAATGGAATTGAAAAAAAGTACCTCAACATAATAAAGACCATATATGACAAAGCATCAGCTAATATCATTCTAAATGGTAAAAAACTGACAGTGTTTCTTCTAAAATCAGAGACAAGACAAGGCTGTCCACTCTCTCCACTCTTATTCAACATGGTTCTGAAAGTTTTAGCCAGAGAAATCAGGCAAGAGAAAGAAATAAAAGGCATCCATATCAGGAAAGAAGTAAAGCTATCACTTTTTGCAGATGACATGATCCTGCATATAGAAAAATCCAAAGCTCCACCAAAAAACTATTAGAAACCATAATATACAGAACTTTAGCTGCTTTCTTATATGCCAATAATAAATCTTTGGAAAATAAACTAAAAAAAAACAATTCTTTTTACAACAAAAAATAAATAAAATACTTAGGAATAAACTTAACAAAAGATGTGAAGGACCTATATACTGCAAACTACAAAGCATTATTGAAAGATATTGAAAAAGACACAATTAAATGGAAAAATATTCCATTTTCATGGACTGGAAAAAGTGACAAAGTTAAAATGACCATATTACTCAAAGCAATATATATAATTAATGTAATTTCCATCAAAATCCCAATGTCATTTTTTAAAGATATAGAACAAAAAATCACCAGGTTTGTATAGAACCATAAAAAACCTCGAATAGCCAAAGCAATCCTCAAAAAAAGAATGAAGCTGTAGGTATCATACTACCTGACTTCAAATTATACAATAGAGCCACAATAATGAAAACAGCATGGTATTGGCAGAAAAATAGACACACAGACCCATGGAACAGAATTGAGAGCCCAGAAATAAATCCATATATATATGGACACATCGTCTTTGACAAAAGAGCCAAAAACACACAATGGAGAAAAGAAAGTCTCTTCAATAAATGGCCCTGGGAAAATTGGAAAGCCATTTGCAAAAGAATGAAACTTGACTACAGTTTGTCTGCCTGCACAAAAATTAATTCAAAATGGATCAAAGACCTAAATATAAGGTCTCAAACAATAAATTACATAGAAGAAAACATAGGTACTAAAATAATAGACCTCAGCCATAGAGAACAATTTATAATTTGACCACAATAGCAAGGAAAGTAAAGGCAAAAATAAATGAATGGGACTGTATCAAACTAAAATGCTTCTGCACAGCAAAAGAAACTGACAACTAAACAAACAGGCATCCAACTAAATGGGAGATGATATTTCAAACAACAGCTCTGATAAGGGGTTAATATCCAAAGTATATAAAGAGCTCACAAAGCTCAACAACAAACAAGCAAACAATCAAATTAAAAAATGGGGAGAGGACCTGAACAGACACTTCTCCCAAGAGGACATACAAATGGCTGACAGATATATGAAAAAATACTCATCTTGACTAGCTATTCAAGAAATGCAAATCAAAACTACAATGAGATGCCATTTTACATCTGTTAGATTGGCTATTATCAACAAGACAGGTAATAACAAGTGTTGTAGAGGCTGTGGAGAAAAAGGAGCCCTCATTCACTGTTGGTGGGAATGCAAACTAGTATAACCATTATGGAATAAAGTGTGCTAGTTCCTCAAAAAATTAGGAATAGAACTACCATATGACCCAGTAATTTCTCTACTGGGTATCTACCCTCAAAACTCAAAAACATTGGTTCATAAAGAAACATGACCCCCATGTTCATCACAGCATTAATCATAGTGGCCAAGTAATGAAAACAATAAAAGTGTCCTTTGACAGAGGATTTGATAAAGAAGAAGTGGTATATACAGTGTGTTCGTAAAATCATGGTGCACTTTTGACCGGTCACAGGAAAGCAACAAAAGACAATAGAAATGTGAAATCTGCATCAAATAAAAGCAAAACTCTCCCAGTTTCATACCTATTCAGTGCAGTTCAATGTGGGCTCACGCACAGATTTCTTAGGGCTCCTTAGGTAGCCATCCCGTATAGCCTCTGCAGACTCGTCACTGACTGATGGCCTACCAGAACGGGGTTTCTCCACCAAACTGCCAGTTTCCTTCAACTGCTTATCCCACCGAGTAATGTTATTCCTATCTGGTGGCGCTTCATTATAAATGCACCAATGTGAATTGTACTTTGGTCACAGATTCGAATTTAGTGAGCCACAGAACACACTGAACTTTCCTCTGTACCGTCCACTTCTCGACTGGCATGGCTGTGGGCTGCTCCGCTGTATACATGATGTTATGTCATCATCTGCGCATGTGCACATGCTGCCACATCATCCTACAGAAACTGGGAGGGTTTTCCTTTTATTTGATGCAGATTTCATATTTGTATCGTCTTTTGTTGCTTTCCTGTGACCAGTCTAAAGTGCACCATGACTTTACAGACACACTGTATATACAATGGAATACTACTCAGCCATAAGAAATGACATATTGCCAGTTATGACAACATGAATGGACCTTGAAAACATTATACTGAGTGAAATAAGTAAATCAGAAAAAGCTAAGAACTATATGACTTTATATATAGGTGGGATATAAAACTGAGACTCATGGATATAGATATAAAAGTGAAGTCGTTACAAGAGGGAGGGGATTGTGGGGAAGAGGGTGAGGGGAAGAGAGTAAAGAGGGACAAATATACAGTGACAGGAATGATCTGACTTTGGGCGATGGGTATACAACATAAGCAACAGTTCAAATGTTGTAGAAACGTTTACCTGAAACCTATGTACTCTTACCGCTCAATGTCACCCTGTTAAATTTAATTTTCTAAATAAAGTTTAAAAAATAAAAAGAAAGAAAAAAAGGATATAGAGCACAAATCTTGAATCCAGCAAATGGTTAAACACCCTAACATTTCCTGGCTGCATGAAACCCTGGAGACAGGCAAATCTTCTTACATGGTGATGGAGCTATGCCTTGGTTGCGACCTTCTTGACAGGAATGGGGTCAAAAGAAACTAACTAAAGGGGAAGTGAAGACATTCTCCAAGCAGATCCTGTCCATTATGGGACATCTGTACTGGTCAAAAATCATACACAGCTAAGATACCATTTCTTCCTCCAAAGGTGAAAAACCCACCCCAAATCTCCATGGTCACAAAACCCTTGATTTATCAATCACTGATTGGAAACCCAGCTCAGGATCCATAGCTAAGTGCAGCTAAAGAAAAGATCAGTATTGTTGAGGAGCTTGCCTTTGGGTGTGCCACTGTGAGAGAATGAGCACCAGCTCATATACCTATGTATGAACAGAGTTGATTCAACATTTAACCATCTCTTCTTCTCCTTCCCTGTGTCTAGTCTGAGCTCATAAATAACTATATTTATGTGAAAATGGTGACTATAGTTTGGAGGGAGACTTTTGTGTCTAATGAACAAAATATATCAAAGTAACAGAAGGTGGCACTGATGAGTGTGGGACAGATGGCTGAAAATGTCTGTGGATTTGGGGGAAGCTCTTCTTGAGGCCAGTCTCTGGTGTTAGCTGGTTTACAATGTGCCTATTCTCCCATTCACTCAGATTTTTTAAATGCTTTATAAAATGTCTTATGATTTGGGAAAAATCATAGTTACTGATTCCCAAGGTCCCTAATACTCTAAACTATACATAGCTCACTTCACATCAGCATTCTACTATTCTCAAACTCCCTTTTTCAGGGGAATTCCTGAGGTTAGAAAGGGATTTCAGTCACCCTATTACTTAGTGCTATAGTTTTTCATTCCTGGTCATCCTGGTATTCCTAGAAACACGATCCCTTTCCATAGTACACAAAGTGCACTAATATACCGGTTCTTTAAATGGGAGAAACTCTAAAAATGAGAATATGAGAATAATGGAACTTAAAATAGGAGAGATACTGAGGATACACACTCAAACAAGTCTTACAGGAAGAATGTTTCTCACAAGCTCCTGCCTAGCTGGTTATTTTTTCAGCATTTTGTTGACTTGTTTAATTGCTTAATCACTGTCAAACTTGTCATCACTCAAAAGCATTTGGCTATGTAAACACAGCTTGACTAGAAGAAGCAGGAGTCTCTGCTGCACTTCACAGCAAGGTCACAGTGCAAAAAGGCAGCAGATTCCCCTGGGTGTGAGTCCCAAGCATTGCTCTGCTGGCTAAGTGGCCATCCCCACCCCAACATCACCTCTCCCTTGGAAAAAGCTTGTACACCAAAAGAGAGGAGAGACAACAGAGAGCACATAATCCTGAGAAAATGTTTAGTGGAGGATAGGAAACAAACTACAGTGGTTCCTTGAGATATGAATTTAATTCATTCTGTAACCGAGCTCGTAAGTCAGTCAACTCTTACATCAAACTGCTGATACTGGACCCGTGCACCAATGCGCCAACTAGCGGCAGCTTCCCGAATCATGACTTGTATCTAGGAATTTCGCTTGGATCTGGAACAAAAATATGGACTGAGTCGCAGCTCGTATCTTAAAAAAAAAAGATTGTATGTTGGTCTGTTTGTATCTCAAGGTACCACTGTATATCTGAAAATGTGATCTTATTCCTAATTATCACATTTTAATTATTTGTTTTAAGCTCAGCTCTGATCTCCTGTTTTGGGATGTTTCCAGTTGAAATACTACATACAGTGTCTTTGTACAGAGTGGTGAATATACAGATCTACTTTATGTTGTTTAACTCCCTTGACATGTCTGAAACATTACCGAGGATATCTAGAGTTGGTCATACCCTCATTGGTGTCTCCCAAGGGCACTGCAAATTCAGGGTCTTTCTTTGGGACTATGCATTGGGGACTCTACCCTGCTATAAGAATTGAACAGTTGGGTGATTGACAAAAAAATTTTGTAAGAGTTTTGGTGTTTTTTATTAATTAGTTTATTCTTTAAAAGGCAAAAAAAAAAGGTGTGGCTTCTACAATATTTGATAACAGTTCTCCTAACTCCTTCCACATAGGCTGCTGAGGAGAACCTTCTCAGATACTGAGGGTTTGTCCATTTTAGCCAAATCTCACCTGCCTAAAACATGGGGCAGGAGGAAAGTATCAATATACTGCTTGATTTCCCCTGAGTTCCTTACCGCTAAGAGATAACCCAGAAAATAATGCTACCTTTATAAAGATTTTTGTCTGGTCACCTTGCAGGCATTTAAGTGCATTTTTTTCCTACTATAGCTTGGTTAGAAAAAGGAGAAACTCCACTTGTCTGGTCAATTTCTTAATGATTCACGTAAAGATGATTATCATTCATTTCTCAACAAGTTTCCCATGTTAAAATAAGATGATTCCCAAGTTAGCAGCCTATCAATGTCAGGTCAAAGCTAGGTACAATAAGCTAAAAGAATTTTGCCCTGATTGCTAGGGGGGTTTTTCTGGGAATTCAAAAAATTCAATCCATTATCACTTTTAAGGCTTAAGTCAATAAAAAAAAATCTTCATATAGAGCGACAATATTCTAAAACATAAAACACTAGTATTAGTACATAACACACATTTTTCTTAGTTTATTTAAGGACTTGAAGATTGAAGATTTTCTTCTGGATGAATACAACAACATCAAAACTGTTGGTAAGTATAAATGTCTAGTTTGTTAATCCAGCTGATGATGACTTTTAATTCTTTGAAACACAGGCTAAAAGGATCTCAGGAGGCGGCACCAAGAGTTGCGGCATATTCTTCAGATAGAGAGATAACTATTTCAAAATGTAGTGGAAAATTAATAGTTGATGCATAGATAAAAATGTATGATATACACACAGAATTCCTACCATATTAAGCTATTTTGTGGTATATTAATTTAAATGAAGTATCTCATTTAACATGCTGTATAAGAACAAGTAAAAATCTAAGTTCAGTATTTTATAAGTGTACTTACATGTGACATAAGTAAACAGTCTGCTGTTGGTGAAACTATTTTGTTATTTCTCTCGAACTGTTACTTTATTCCAAATAAGCCTAACAAAATAATCAGGAGAGGAAGAATTCCTTATGCTTAAAATATTTTGTTGCTGTTCAAGAATTGCTAACTAAATTCAGAGCGGTTCTCACTGAAGTAATAAAATCCTGAAAATAACCTGCATTGTTACAGCCTAATGGTCTCCAATATTGTCCCTCAGAGGAGCTGGGAGACTGGCCGTCGATCTTGCTGTGTGATGCACTGGAGTTTGGTAGCTTTAAAGACAGAGACCCCAGTCCTGAGAATTTATAAGCTGGTCATGCTCACTGGGGGTGGTTTCTACAGAGACCAACATCCCGGATAGCAAAGCTCTGTTTCTTCCTAATTTCCCTTGTCTCTAGAGCAAACTCTGTGGGCCTTTCTTTCCTTGCCTGTAGCCTTATGCCCTCCCTGGAGCCTTGATTTTCCAGGTGAAGCCCATAGACATCTCTTCCCTGCTGATCCACAATTCCCCCAAAGTAAGCACTATCCTCTCCCCTTATGTGTCACAATCTGCAGAAGCTGTTCTATTTCTGTGCTTTGTAGAAGCAGATAATTTGTGGGGTGGGGGGATTAAAAACCCATAAATGATAGTAATATCCATAGCTGATAGCAATTGAGCAATATTACAGTACGTTCTAAGCCCTTAACCCATATTAATGTTTAATTCATATAAAACCTCATGAGGTAAACACTAATATTTTCCTATTTTACAGATGAGGAAATTGAGGCACAGAGAGGTAGAACTGGGATTGCAATCCTAGAAGAGTTAGGCAGAACACAAAAATGAGTAAAGGGGGTCAGGTTCCCAAGACAATAGGGAATGGTGGGTAGTTGACTAAAGAGTCATGTTTGGATTAAAAGGTCAAATACTATTTGGCCTCCTCATGGTCTGCTATCAAAAAAGAAACTTTACAATACTATAGTGGAATGCAAATAACAAGTTAAGAAATGCCAGGAACCAACTAAAGAAAACATTCCTAGAGAGCTGGCTAAAAGAAAAGCCCAAGAATTTAAAGCAAAAAAAGTGAGTGATTTTACATAATGGCAATGCCTCACCCTGTTTTTTCTAAAGCATCCTTATCCCCATGAGAATTGCTACTATGAAATGTTTTTACTGCATATTTTATCAAGTTATTCATAGACCCTCTTTATCCAACTACTGCTAAGAAGAATTAAAGTGTTCCCAGCTAGAGGTGACTTTTTGGTCTGTCTGTTTGTAAATCTCTCAAATTTGGGATTTAGTAATACCACGAAGTTGGAGGGTCTTCCTCAGGAGCAGTTAAGCACTCAGTGTAGAGGCCCTGCCTACGCGACCCTGAACTGCTTGCTCATGGATGTCTGGTCCATGTCAGTAAATCACCAAATTCTCATGTCAGGTTAGGAACCCTGAATGATAATCCCTCAGACTTAGAGCTACATGAAAGCGGGCCAGTCAGAAGGACAGGGTGTTACAGAAAGCATTCTTTTTCCCACTTTAAGTTTAAGAAATCACATGTCTCAAGCGTATACCTCACCTACCTCTTAGCAAAGCTGCTGCAGAGTTGCAATGCTGAATATGTGGGGAACCTGTGAAGATATAAGGCCGCTGTAATCTTGTGTGACCAATTTACTCCACTCTCAAATCCAAAGCATCATAGTCATTTGAAAGGAATGCAGTGATCAATTCTTGAAGACCAGTTCAAGATTACATCCTCCATGAAACCATCTCTGACCTTCTTGGTCCTCACAGCAGGCGGGTGGAGAGTCCTGATCATGAACTCAGATATATTTCATTTTCCCCTGAGTGGGAGCACTTACCACCTGTGGAATTATTATGCATTGGCTGTGGGATCCCCCCATTGGACATTGTTCTGTCACCATCACCGCAGAGCCAGCCCATACACACTGTGGGGAGTTTGACAGGATCTTCAAATTTGTTGTTTTGTTTTATTTTTTGGATGAACATTTGAGTTAAGTTATCTAGGAATGTTAATGAGTCATTAAAAGTTTAAGCAGGCCCTGGCCAGTTGGCTCAGAGGTAAAGTGTCGGCCTGGCGTGTGGAAGTCCTGGGTTCAATTCCGAGCCAGGGCACACAGAAGAAGCGCCCATCTGCTTCTCCACCCTTCTCCCTCTCCTTTCTCTTTGTCTTTCTCTTCCCCTCCCGCAGTCAAGGCTCCATTGGAGCAAAGTTGGCCAGAGCACTGAGGATGGCTGCATGGCCTCCACCTCAGGCACTAAAATGGCTCTGATTGCAGCAGAACAACGCCTAGAGGGTCAAGCATCCCTACTCGTGGGCAGGCTGGTGGATCCTGGTTGGGCGCATGTGGGAGTCTGTCTGTCTGCCTACCCCTGCTTCTCACTTCGGAAAAATAAAAAAAAAATAGTTTAAGCAGAACATTGTAATCATGAAGCTCAACTTTAAATTGTGTGCAACTTCTACTAAAATACTATACTGGTAGCCTGACCTGTGATGGTACAGTGGATAAAGCATCAACCCAGAATGTTGAGGTTGCAAGTTTGAAACCCTGGGCTTGCCTAATCAAGGCACATACGGGAAGCAACTACTACAAGTTGATTCTTCCTGCTTTTCCCTCCCCCCTATCTAAAAATCAATGAAAACTTAAAAAATAATTTTAAATACTATACTGATGATAATGAATGTTGCCCAGGAACTCAAATAAGATTGCTTTAAAGAAGAAAGTATGATTAATTAATGTACCAAAATTCTGCAAGCAAGTCATGATTTCATTGTCTGGAGCAACCTAAGATTTTGTTGTCCATAGCAGCATCCAGTTAATGCAGAAAGTCTTCAAAAGATTTAAAGTTAATTAATTTTAAAACTCCCCTTGGAAATTGTATTTGGACTCTTTATTCTTCTTACAAGTTTTTTTTCTTTATAAATACTACAAAGAAGTTTTCAGAACCACTGTATCCATAATGCCACATGGTCTAATCTAGAAAAGTCTGAATTTATAACATTTTACTATATGAAGGAAGACAGGAGACTAAAATATAGTTTTGGCCCTGGCTGGTTGGCTCAGCAGTAGAGCGTCGGCTGGCGTGCAGAAGTCCCAAGTCTGATTCCCAGCCAGGGACACAGGAAAAGCGCCCATCTGCTTCTCCCCTTCCCCCCTCTCATTTCTCTCTATCTCTCTTCCGCTCCCACAGCCAAGACTCTGCACTAGAATGGCTCTGGTTGCAGCAGAGCAATGCCCCAGATGCGCCAAGCATCGCCCCCTGGTGGGCATGCCGGGGTGGATCCCAGCCGGGCGTGTGCGGAAATCCGTTTGCCTCCCCCCCCACCCCCGCTTCTCACTTCGAAAAAATACAAAAACAAACAAACAATATATATAGTTTTAATGGTTAAAAATAATAAGAAAAGGAAAAAAAAAAGATAACAGATGTGGCCCAAAAACTTTTCCTCTCACATCTTCTTTAGCCACCTTTAAATTTTACTCATTTCAATCTAGACTTGGAGAGTTTGTTAAAAGATAAATTTTGTACCTTTAAATTCACAAATTATAAAGAAACGCACTAAATTAACAGGTCTCCTTCTTTTGTTGATCTTTAAGTACCCTTTATCCCTTACTTCTGTGAGGGAACATAATCAGCATAGAGTGAGGATTTGGTTTCTGTTTCTTTGTTTTGTTTTTCTGGAAACCAAAGTGTGCATTAGTTCTAACATTGGACACAAAAATCCACTAAGGATACACCAGCAGTACTGTACTTGTTCATTATTTTTGTGCACTTAGTTTTAAGGTCCTTTGGAGGGCTGGCATGATTAAACTTCACATGAGTTGACTAAATTAATAAACCAGCTGTTGTCTTTAAAGCATGTCAGAGATTTCAGTGGAAGACTTGCTTTCTGTTACAGCTAATAAATTTTCAAGTTAACGTTTCATCAGGTTTCAGTTAAAATTAAATCTCAAATTCACAATTGTGGACCTAAATGCACTGTGTGTATCAATGTTTCAACCATCACCTGTGTGATTCTAACCCAGTGGCTTCTTCATTTCTGGTTCTTCTTCTTCTCAGAGTTGGTAGTCTGGTATGTATGTGAGAAGCAGGAGAGACCTGTGCTCCACTCATCTCAGCAAGATTTGTGCACTCAGCAGATAATGCCAGTGGCCACCTGGACATCAAAATGAGCACTTTGTTTGTAGAACAGAGACTTCCCTGACATCCCCTAGTGTGAATGATCTGCCTGCCTGGTTGCTTAAATCCAAGCCCCAACTTAAAAACGTGACCTCAGGTTTATGCAGGCAATCTGCTCCGAAGGGCTGCTCACTCGAATAGTAACGCCCATTACCTCCACCTCAAAACCACTTTTGGCACAACCTGGCTGGAAAACAGCTGAACAATATTTAAATCCAGTGTTTAAGTGGCTTAGAGGATTACTAGCAGGATAAAGAGTTTTTTGGCTCTAGGTGTCTGATTCAGTGACAAACTTGGTTGATAGTGAGTGAAAATCCTGGTTGATGGTGAGTGTGAAAGTCATTATTACTTTCTCACACGCCTTCTCTGGCCTGACCACTCCCTGTGGTTTCTGGCTCCCTCCCTAGGTCCCTTTACAAGAAGTCTCACAACTATAAGATGATAAAAATGTCTCTGAGGAACATTTGAACATTGATCACAAATTCCAAATGGATTTTGTTCTGCTTTCTTCTTAAGTCTCTGTAGTTTTCATACATTTCTAAACTCTCCGGTCTAGCCAGATTGAAATGCTTGAAACCCCAAGATTCCTGCCAAAGGAGTGGTTTCTCCATTTATTTTGTGGCCTGGACACACAAGGCCACAAAAGGCCACTCACTGTTAAAGACTTATATTTAGTGGTTAAGAGGCTCTGAAGTCAAACTCTTTGGGTTGAAACCCCAACTTTGCTAGTTCCTACCTGTGTGTACTTGGACAAGTTCCTTCATCTGCTTGCTGAAGGGGCATGGCTCCCACACTTCTGACCGGATATGTCTAGGGGACAGCCATGTTTATCAAGAAAAGCTTTTATGTAGAGAAACAATAGCCAGTTTCTATCCCCTTTCATTAACTCGCTGATGATGGTCAGGGCTGAGCAGGATAACACTAGAGATCCCCCATGCTTCAACTCTCCTCCCTTCCTTTTTCTTTCTTCAAATCTCCAAGTTAAAAGTCCCAAATTTTTTAAAACTTGATTTTCTATTCATAAACTAGTACAAATACAGGCTTCATCAGTATATACTGTATTTGCTTGTAAATGAAAATCTTATTAACCAAATAAGTCATTTAACTGGCAAGTTTAAAAAGGGGTTATATTAAGGAAAGTCCTAAGAGACCTGATAATGTGTCCAAATTAAGATAATTTTAAAAAATTGTTTACAAAGAGATTGATCACAGTCATAAGTGCATGATGCAAATTAGTACAACCATTATGGAAGAAAGTATGGTGGTTCCTCAAAAAAATTAAGAATAGAATTACCCTATGACCCAGCAATCCATCTACTGGGTATATATCCCAAAAACTCAAAAACATTGGTACATAAAGACACATGCACCCCCATATTCATCACATCATTATTACAGTGACCAAGATATTGAAACAACCACAGTGTCCCTTGATAAAGAATTGGATTAAGAAGAAGTGGTACATATATACAATGGAATACTATTCAGCCATAGGAAATGAAGACATAGTGTCATTTACGACAACATGGATGGACATTGAGAACATTATACTGAGTGAAATAAGTAAATCAGTAAAAGCTAAGAACTGTATGATTTCACACATAGGTGAGATATAAAACAGACTCATGGACATAGATAGAGGTGAAGTGATGGGGGTGGGGAAAGGATATAAAGAGAGACAAATATAAGGTGATGGAAAGTGATTTGACTTTGGGTGATGGGCATACAACATAATCAACAGTTCAAATGCTATAAAAATGTTTACCTGAAACTTATGTACTCTTATTGATCAATGGCCCCCTGTTAAAGTTAATTTTCTAAATAAAATTTGAAAACTTGAAAAAATAAATAAATAAGTGGATGAATGGAAACCACAAAGGATAATGCATAAACCTGGAGCTAACAGCAGAAGACTGCTACCACCTACATCTAGGACCAGAAGGACGAAGGGAAGAAGAGGATACCCAGAAGTAGAGTAAAAGAGCATCAGCTTTCTTGAGAAGAGAAGTTTCTTTATGTCAAGGGAAAAGCCAGTCTAAGACATCCTAACTGCGGCAGGGCCAGGGACTAACCACCATAACCTCAGTTTCCCCCTTCCCTTCTAACTCCTGCTGGGGCTCCCCATTGGCTGAGCCCAAAAGAAGCCAGAAGTCTCTGGAGTCAGTCAGTGCAGTCTGTGCAGGTGCAGGTGGGTCTTGGAGCAGAAAGCCCACTGGACAAGTGTGAAGAAGAGAAGCAGAGCAAATGGACTATATCCAGCAGAGGGGCCGGGAGACATTTGAGGACAAGACCTCTCCTCTGTTCTTCTCATCTCCTCCAACAGATTCGAGACTCAGCAACTTAGTACAGAGTTTCTGAGGATTTTGTGTTCACAAAAGAGTAAAAATCTATATATCCTCTTCCCATTACTATCCACTTTTCTCAGTGTTTAAGAAAGAATGTGGTTTTGACTATCAGGCAGGCAAGTAACTGGGGAAAGCAATATCCCTCAGGCACATGCATATAACTGAAAGCCGACATTGCTCCTGGAAAGGCATTTCTGGAACAGTCATATATCTACAGGCTTTGGATAGAAGCAAGAAAACAAGCAGAACATAAATTTAATAGAGAAAATAAACCCGAGAGTCCAATTTAAATCTCAGGGAAAGGGTGCTTTGTATGGAATTGGAGACCATGACTCACACTTAAGACAGGATATGGAAGTGGAGAAAGAGACCCAACTTGAACACACACACCATGTAAATCCTCCTTCACTGTCAGCTCACATAGGAAGGTCAATTCTAAATGCATTCTGCAAACAGCACCAAGCATAGGAACTGCATTAACAGTGAGAAAAAGATTGGCACCTTGTTTCTGGCACTGGTCAATGCTATCCACATGGAGATGGATAAGCAGGACCACAAGTGCACAAAGGCAAATGGAAGCAGCCTACCCTCTCACTGAGTGAGGGAAACCTTCTGAGATATAGTTAATATGCATGGCCTTTAGCTGAACATCGAGAGAAGTGAGTCTGGGACCGAGGGAAGTGTTCTAAATTTGTTCTTCCAGGGCTTCAAGACTCGCTGTCTATAAGACACAATGAAAACTCATTTGCAACCCTGGAGAAATGTTATTTTAGGATGCAGTTTTGGATTTCAGCTTGTCTAGCCCGGGGTGGAAAATACAAAATTATGTTAATGTGACATAAATTTACAAATCATAGAACCAGACCCATTAGAAATATGTGACCAATGTTCAGTTTCTCCTCTGAGACATTTTCAACATCTTTTTTGTTGCAGACATAAAGCTTCCCAGGACACGCTTAAAGAGCCCCATAGAATCTTTTACAGGGCTGGAGAGATTCAAACTCCATGGCTCTTTTCAAGAACTATGATTTTGGTTTAACTATTCTTTTTTTATCTATGAGACGGAGTGGGACACTAACAGGAAATCATGTAACTTACGCTATTGTTGAGAGATTTAGCATCCTCCAGGTGCTAAAGCAGTATTTTTTTCAGTTGGTTCCTCTCCTTTATACATACATATATATATATATATGTATATATATATATATATTCACACACACAGTGTGTCCGTAAAGTCATGGTGCACTTTTGACCGGTCACAGGAAAGCAACAAAAGACAATAGAGCCTGACCTGTGGTGGCGCAGTGGATAAACCGTCGACCTGGAAATGCTGAGGTCGCCGGTTCGAAACCCTGGGCTTGCCTGGTCAAGGCACATATGGGAGTTGATGCTTCCAGCTCCTCTCCCCCTTCTCTCTCTCTGTCTCTCCTCTCTAAAATGAATAAATAAAATTTAAAAAAATTAAAAAAAAAAAAAAGACAATAGAAATGTGAAATCTGCACCAAATAAAAGAAAAACCCTCCTAGGTTCTGCAGGATGATGTGACAGCATGTGCGCATGCACAGATGATGACATAACACCATGTTACAGCGGAGTAGCCCACGGCCATGCCAGTCGAGATGTGCAGGGTACAGAGGAAAGTTCAGTGTGTTCTGTGGCTCGCTCAATTCGAATCCGTGACCAAAGTGCAATGTGAATGTCGGCGCATTTATAATGAAGCACCACCAGGTAGGAATAACATTACTTAGTGGGATAAGAAATTGAAGGAAACTGGCAGTTTGGTGGAGAAACCCCATTCTGGTAGGCCATCAGTCAGTGACGAGTCTGTAGATGCTATACAGGATAGCTACCTAAGGAGCCCTAAAAAATCTGTGTGTGAGCCCACATCGAACTTCACTGAATAGGTATGAAACTGGGAGAGTTTTGCTTTTATTTAGTGCAGATTTCACATTTCTATCGTCTTTTGTTGCTTTCCTGTAACCAGTGAAAAGTGCATCATGACTTTACAGACACACTGTATATATATATATAGTGTGTATATATATCTATATATATAGATATACTGTATATATATTGTGTGTATCTATATCTATATATAGATATAGGTATATAGATATATATAGATATAATTTTATTTAGAAAATTAAATGTAATAGGGGACATTGATCAATAAGAATACATAGGTTCTAGGTAAACATTTCTATAGCATTTGAACTGTTGATTATGTTGTATATCCATCACCCAAAGTCAAATCATTTCCCACCACCTTATATTTGTCCTTCTTTACTCCCTTTCTCCCACCCCTTTTCCCTAATCCCGTCCCCTGGTAGCCACTTTCTTTTTATCTATGTCCATGAGTCTCAGTTTTATATCCCACCTATGTGTAAAATTATATAGTTCTTAGCTTTTTCTGATTTACTTATTTCACTTAGGCTAAGGTTCTCAAGGTCCATCCATGTTGTTGTAAATGGCAACATGTCATCATTTCTTATGGCTGAGTAGTATTCCGTTGTATATATGTACCACATCTTCTTTATCCAATCCTCTATTGAGGTACACTTTGATTCCTCGCTTTTTTCTTAACAGAGGGGTGAGCATGTATGTGATGCTGACCATTCACAGTGAAGCCCTTCACAGTATCAAGCAACACCATCAGAAGACAGTGAATGGTAAAATCTGCAGTGTCCCACCTGGAATTGTCTCTGGTGACTTGCTTTGGTCTCTAATTTTGATGGCAATCTTTAGCAAAGAAAAATGGCCAGATTCAAAGGGCACTGAGTATCTTAAGTTACTTTTGGGAATTCTTCATTTCATTTTTTAAGGCTGAAATATGAACCTTTTCTAGGAATATCTCTATCCTAATATGCTAACAATAACGACCAACATAATCTTTTGAGATAATAGCACTATAGTTTTATAAGAACACCACAGTTTTAAGTTAGCCAGTAGCTTCTACCACCACTCTTCTTGGTACACAAGCTGAAGGAAATTAAGTTATAGTCATAAAGCTGTGTTGATGCTGATGTTGTTGTTTGTTAGGACTTAGATTGTGCAAACTGAGAATGAGCCAATTGCGATTACAAGTATACCTCACTTTATTGTACTTTGCCTTATTATACTTCACAAATGTTGCATTTTTTATAAACTGAAAACAAGATTCTGCACCAGAAGAAATATTACAACTCATTTTATTGCAGTGGTCTGGAACTGAACATGCAATATTTCCAAGGGGCTTGTACTACCATCTGTACTATCTCTTAAAGGCTGCCATCCTTATTTAAAGGCCTACATGTTCATTTTTCTGGCCAAACAAGGAGCTGCAAGACAAGATGGCAAAAATCACCTCTCAAAGAGCACAATGAGAAAATAAAACTTGGAAAATTGAGAGACATTTTCAACAGTGGAAGAAATAGTAATCTTTGGAGCTCTTTATGATTGTTCTTGTATAAGAGTATTATAGTATATCAATGAAAACTATTTCTTTTATTTTTCTTTTTTTTAAGTGAAAGGAAGGAAACTTGTGAGACAGACTCCCATATACGCCCCCACTGGGATCCAGCCAGCAACCCCTGTCTGGGGTCTATACTCAAATCAACTGAGCTATTTTTAGCACCTGAGGGTGATGCTTGGACCAATCAAGTCACTGGCTATGGAAAAGGAAGAGAGAGAAAAGGGGGAGAGGAAGGGGGAAGAGAAGCAGATGATCACTTCTCATATGTGCTCTGATCAGGAATCAAATCTGAGGCATCCACATGCTAGGTTGATGCTCTATTCACTGAGCCAACCAACCAGGGCCTATTTTCTTTCTCCCTCTTTCCTTCCTTTCCTCTTCTCACTTATTTTTATATTGCCTTTTCAGGAGAAAGGGAAATACTTTTAATTTTGAAGTGTCTAAAATAGGCACTCAAGTCTTCACGAAACATGCTCAGGTTTTAATTTCTTAGTTTGAGCATAAATGATCAACTAAGCGCTATAATTAGAATTGGATAATATGAAAAGTTTTGTTTCTAGAGAAAAGAATCAGCCCCTTGAAGACTAAAATCAATGGATTAATTAACAAAACCTTAGAATTTTCCCCCTCAATTTCTAAATCTGAATTTCCTTATGGGAGCTGTGAATTTCATGTATTCCTTACTTGAGCCTGGTCCCAGCAAACCCTGATAGAGAGGAGGCACTGAGAGACCAATGGCCGAATAAAGGAAGTAATGGGAAATGACTGAGCTCACTTATGTACAAAACAGATAACACTGGAGAACAAATCTTTTTTCCTTTTCTGTTGCTTGAGGTTTTAGAGCTCTTTCTATATATTTCTGCGTCACTGATTCCAAATCTGAAATCTTTTTTTTGGTGCATGCTCTAGTTTTTATGCAATTTTAATTTCTTTTTGTTACAGTTTATGGCATGCATTGGTTTTTAAATAGGAGTTAAAAGGCAAGGACTCTTCGATTGAACATAACCACAAGGCTATTAATGTTTTACAAACATCACTTTTACATAATTGTAGTTGTTTTTAAATGTAAAAAATTATTATCTGATAAAAAACACCCTCTTATTTTGTTTTAAGATTGAATCATGGCTTCTTCAAGTAGGCGTAAATGTAAGAATAGTCCTGACACCTTCTGTTATATATGTGGCTGTTACACACTTCAATGTCAAAGGTGCAATATTTCATCATTTGTGACACATGTATATATTGAGTATTTTCAAGTTCCCCTTGGCGATCAAGAGAAGAATTGGGCTTCTCTTGGTCCTGGCCGGTTGGCTCAGTGGTAGAGCGTCGGCCTGGCGTGCAGAAGTCCCAGGTTCGATTCCCGGCCAGAGCACACAGAAGAAGTGCCCATCTGCTTGCTTCTCTACCCCTCCCCCTCTCCTTCCTCTCTGTCTCTCTCTTCCCCTCCCGCAGCCGAGGCTCCATTGAAGCAAAGATGGCCCGGGCGCTGGGGATGGCTCCTTGGCCTCTGCCCCAGGTGCTAGAATGGCTCTGGTTGCAACAGAGGGACACTCCAGAGGGGCAGAGCATCGCCCCCTGGTGGGCAGAGCGTCACCCCCTGGTGGGCGTGCTGGGTGGATCCCAGTCGGGTGCATGCGGGAGTCTGTCTGACTGTCTCGCCCCATTTCCAGCTTCAGAAAAATACAAAAAAAAAAAAAAAAGAATTGGGCTTCTCATATTGTGTGTCATAATGGTGAGGAAATGCTTCATGACTGGACAAAAGCAAAATGCAAATGAATGCCTTTTGGTATTCCCATGGTTTGGTGTGAACCTAAGGACCACAGCAGTGACTATTATTTCTGTCTGATCCATACAAAGGGCATCGGCAAGAAAAAACGGCATATGATCACATATCCTAATATTCCTTCAGCAATACGACCTATCCCACACTCTGAGACACTCCCAGTTCCAGTTTTCAATGGTTTTATTTCTTCTAAGGACGAAGAAAGTGAACGTGGTTATCAAGTGTATTTTGATAAGATGCATGAGGAAATGGTTGTAGAATCTGAAGGGTCTTCTTCTGATGCCAAGCAGTCATTAACTCCTCAGCAGTTTAGCCAACCCGAATTGAATGACTTAGTAAAAGATTTGGGCCTATCAAAGAAAGCAGCTGAGTTATTAGCCTTCAGGCTTCAAGAAAAAAATGTACTTCACTGGTCAGCTAAAGTATCTCATTTCAGGAAGTGTGAACAAATTTTTGTGGACTTTTTTTCCAAAAACACTTTGTTTACTGTCATGGTATCAGTTGTCTTCTCAGCCAGCTAGGTATTACCACTTACAGTCCAATAGAGTGGCGGCTATTTCTTGACAGCTCTAAAAAGAGTCTGAAATGTGTTCTCCTACACAACGGTAATGTTTATGCAGCGGTTCCAAATGGTTATTCAACTCGTCTGCAAGAAGATTATAATGACATAAAAATTGTCCTAAACTTTCTGAAGTATGAGGAGCATAACTGTATCATTTGTGTGGATCTTAAAATGGTAAATTTCCTGCTAGGACAACAGAAAGGTTTCATGAAGTATTCTTACTTTCTGTGTTTGTGGGACAGCCAAGCTCGGGAGAAACACTGGACTCAGAAGGAGTGGCCTAAACGTGAAGCTCTGGAAATAGGGATGCAAAATATTATGAATGAACGTGTAGTTAATCAACACAGGATCATTTTCCCCCCACTTTACATCAGACTTGGCTTAATGAAGCAGTTTGTTCAGGCTTTGAATAGAGAAAGTGAATGCTTTCAACATATTATTTCTGCTTTTCCTGCCTTGCCTTTCTAGAAGATAAAAGCAGGTGTATTCAATGGACTTCAAATTCAAACCCTCATACGTGATGAAGAATTTGCCAGGAAGATAAATAAGGAGGAGAAAGCAGCATGGCAGTCTTTTGTGGCATTTACAAAGAACTTTCTTGGCAACAAAAAAGCAGAAAACAATGAACTTTGGTTCAAAGGATGCTGTTGGCTTTTCACGACATTGGATGTAACATGAGCATTAAGATTTACTTCCTGAACAGTCACCTTGATAAGTTTTCCCAAAATCTTGCAGTCATTAGTGATGAGAAGACTATTGCTGGAGCATCAAACGAGATTGTCCTCAACAAGTACACAAACGCAAGGGCTACAAACGCAAATTTTTGCCTGAATAGAATTTAAATAAGTTTTGCGCAAATTTTATGATTAAATAAATATTTTAATATGTTGTATTTCGAAATTGCAGACAAATTCTGATGCAATCATATCTTTTAGTGTATTAGTGTATTTACTGCATTATATAAATTATTATATTTTCACAAAGATGATGCCCAAGAAGACATTCTACTTCATTATGTTAAACTAAATGTTGAAAATTTTACAATAAGATAAAAACCTAAAATCTTGAATTGCAAAAGAACTGTAGCTTACCGAGATAAACTAATGTCATATTTGAAATCAGCACACTTGAATTAGGTAAGAACAAGTGTTTTTGTGGACACAACAAAAATTTTGTTCCCCAGTATTAACTCTCACTTTTTCTATTCCTTATTATCCATGACCTGTGCACTTACTTCTTTGAGTTCCTCAGTACCACAGGAATAAGTTTTAGCCAAACTGCAAATACCTACCCTAATAAAGCTTCACTATAGCTCATTGAGAGGAGATCTGTTTTTAATATTGAAAATAAAAAACTCATAGAGGTGTGCACATGAACAAGTTTCCTGCTCTTGATTACACTGTGTGGTTTGGATCCTACACTAACCCTAGATTAAGGGATATAATCATTTTTGGTTTTTGAAGAAGGGAAGAACGAAATCCCTCTTCTCTTCCAAACTAGATTTAAGATCATAGTATATTTAAGGCATTTACAAACCTGCCTTGTATTCCGTAGGTCAGATCACTTAATCTAACAATGCACTGTAATGTCCAGATAAACTTTGTCCTTGAAATTTTCTTACATTATGAAAATTTGTTATGTTTTCTAATGATTTGAAGTAAAAAAATAAGCAAAAATAATATAAAGACAAAAATCTCACTCTTGCATTTTTAATGCATTAAAAACCTTCCAATGTATTATCAACAATAACATGATATGCCCCCCACACACCTTATTTTAATGACATTCCCTTCAAGAAAAGCCCTGAGATGACTTATTTGAAATGGGGAAAATGCTGGAGAGTCAAAAAGACCTTGTTACTTTTGTTTCAGAGATTTTCAACCATAATAGGCTTATACTTTGACAATTTTGAAGTACAGTTAGTTGTCAACTTGCAAGCACAAGGGGAAAAGTTATCTACCCCATGTCCTCTCCTCCCTTTCCTTGCTTTTGGGAAAACTTGGAACCTTTAGAGAAACTGTGGGATCCTACAACAAAGAAACTATGAAACACAGAAGAATTCTGCATAGTGTTTCTCCTATGTTCCCTGTGAGGGTCCAGGAGAGTAGAGACTGGAAATCGGTCCCCTGAGGAGGTTCTGCTAGTACAGCCTGAGGTAGCCCACCATAACTAGAATAGTGCTTTATCCAAATGATCTGCATTCTATAACTAATACTAGTGCATTTATCTTAACATTTATATATTTTTAATTAATCAGCATGAAGTAAATTGACACTTCAAAAAGATATATCACATCCCCTACCCAGGCTGATGTATGAGTGTCTGGTTTTAGAAGCAAGACTTCAATATCTGTTTTGAAGGACAGACTGGCTTTTTTACAAAGTGTTTCTCCTATCCAAAATATTCTTATTCCCTCCCCAATTCTGCTTAAAAGTATCATTTAACTTTCTTATTAAACTCTTTGGAATTCTTCTAGATAAATATTTGCTTGACCCTCCTTTAAAAACATTATACAACTAGAAGAGTTAAGTAACTACCAATAATTAATATGTTAATACAAAGAAATTCAATCAGATTGTTTTTCTGTTTGTATCTAGTTGGCATCAGCAATCCTTAGGATATTCAAGCGTAGACTTTTGATTTCAGGAAAAGGAAAATAATATGTTTTTTGTGGTTCAAGATAAGACACCTAGTGGAATAGCCAGGATGCAAAAAGGTTGATAAGGAAGTGATGCCTTTTCCCCCAGAATTCGTATTTGTTTGGAAATCTCACTGGACTCAATCCTGCATCCTGTAAAGGATAAAGAAACTTTTTCTCTCCTTGTGCTCGATTTCCATAATCTAATATATAGTAGTATAATGATGTGACCAATTGTCCTCCTTTAGGGAGGACAATTCTTCTTTTGTAAGTTCTATCCTGCCTCGAAAAGGGTCCTCCTACGTATCTTCTTTTTTGATACCGGAAGACTAATCTGTAAATGTCTGTATTCGATCAATGCAGAGTCAATCCATTGCATGTGATGTGACATATTTGTATCTAAATGAGTACTTTTTTCTTATAATTATTAAAAATTAATAGGCATGTAAGCATAATTACAATATAAAATATTGCAAATGTTTTTATTATGCATTTATATTATAGTGTATTATTGTTGCAATGAATAAAATGTTTCTTTTATTTACAATATTGTTTTCTTCAATTTATTTTTGTCCTCCTTTTTATTATAAAAATGTTGGTCACCTTAATAATAAGCATTTTGAGTTTATTAATGAATAGCATTAAATATATTTGATTGAGCTTGTCTAAAAATTGAAATGCCATTTATATATGCAGTACCATATGAAGAAATTAGTAAACATTCTAGACAATTAATTTATACATAAACTTTTGTAATATAATTTATTAATAAGATAGATTCTGTTGCCTGACCAGGTGGTAGTGCAGTGGATAGAGCATCGAACTGGGACGCAGAGGACCCAGGTTCAAAACCCCGAGGTCACCAGCTTTAGCACAGGTTCATCTGGTTTGAGCAAGGCTCACCAGCTTGAGCCCAAGGTTACTGGTTTGAGTAAGGGGTCACTCAGTCTACTCTAGCCCCCTCCCATCAAGGCACATACAGGAAAGCAATCGATTAACAACTAAGGTGCCACATTGAAGAATTGATGCTTCTCATCTCTCTCCCTTTGTGTCTATCCCTTTCTGTCTTTCTCTCTGATTCTCTCTGTCTCTGTCTCTGTCTCTGTCTCTCTCTCTCTCTCTCTCTCTCTCTCTCTCTCTCACACACACACACACACACACACACACACACACACAAAGATAGATTCTGTTATGAGACCTATAAACAGCTAACAAATGTCTGGACTGGCTGGATTCTTAAGGGGAGGAGAGAGTTAAATTGAGGAGCTATCTATGTCCTTCAAATTCCAACACTTTTTCTACATGAGAAGTAACCAGGGAATGAAGAGGTTCTATGAAAGAGAGACAGGTGTATCAAGACAGAAGTAGAAGTCATCAACTTAGTGAACTGCAAAGAATCACAATGCATCCCCTCCCTGGCCAATATTAGGTCCAAGAGCACCTTAAACCATCTTTGAATGAGAAAGGCTATCTCATTTCTAAAGCTCATCACTAAAAGTTTTACTATTTTCAACAACTATTGCAACTATCAAGCTTTTAAAGCCCATCAATTTTAGCTGGAAAAAATAATCACTAACATTTATTGAGTGCTTACCATGCTCCAGGCACTGTACTAAAGTGTTATCCATATACATAAAGCGCAATACACACACACACACACACACACACACACATCCACTTAGATTATCCCATAAACCTCTGAAATTCTAAAAGAGCAAGCAATTAAGAAGAGATTAGGTTAAATAGCCATGCAATAGTAAACTGAGAATATCATTCTCAGACATTTTTATTCCAGAATTTGTGTTCTTAGCCATTAGTCTATGCTGCCCCAAATCAGAGGGAGAGATCTGATTCAGCTTGCCGGCTCCCTGGGTGTCCCTGCCCCTCTACATGCTCACATCACATCATCTGCTTAAAGTCCACTGCCAATCTTTAGTCTCTTGACTCTCTGAGTCATGGCTATACCTGCTGCCTCGTGCTGCTAGTACAGAGTAGCTGGGTACAGGGGATTCCTATGCACCTATGCATATCCTGGGTGGGGAGCTGACTAGATTCTGCACAGGTCAATATGCCAAGAGGACATAGCCAAAGAGGACAAGTAGCTACATCGCTCCCTCTTACTTCTCCATACAAACACACACATCTCCAAAAATAAAACTTTTGCAAATACACTTCCCTGTGAACTAACCAAAGTCAAAAGGTAGTACTTGCCATAGGGACAGGATACAAATGATTTAAAGTATGTTATTTTTAACTTTTTCCCTATTTCTTCACTACGGATCCTGACTAAAGACCTCTCTACTTGGCGAAGATGAAGCAGTGATGTGTCCTTTTTCATTACTTCTCAATACAGATCTTTTACATTCAAGGATATTTTTTAAAGACATAAAAATTGCAACATATGTAGAAAAAATCTTTAAAAAGAAGACCCACAGAAGGTGCCTTCAGTACACAAGAGATCACAGTAGAGACTGTTGTTTATAAATGGACCCCTCCATGCAAGCACAGTAACCCACTAATCCAGATGCCTCAGTGAGCACCGCACCTCTGGCAGAAACACATCTTAGAAGAGCCTGGTTGTCATTTCATGTCAACCTCAATAATAACATTTCTAAAGGGAAAGTCTCTTATTCTAGGAATACCCTTGTATTATTCTCAGTATATAAAGAAAGCCAGGCAAAACTTTCTTTTAGGACTATTTTACCTCATACCAACCAACTTTGGCGCATGGTCACATAGAAGGGAGCATTATGGGAACAATTCATCCAAGTTCATGAACCTCCTTTGGTATGCCCAGATAAACTGACTTTCTTTAGCATGTCAGATACCAGACTGAGGATCTCAGTACTGCTGTTTGAAGTGCATGGCAAACAGCATAGCATCTGACCTTGCAGGAATCATTAATGCCCTGGTGAACAACAGGCCTTATTCTACCATGGCTTCGTACAGCTTGTTATTGAAGAAATTAGTCAAGTGTCAAAAGGAATACAAAAGCTTCAAGGTAAAATATCATATTATAATTACCTATGACCTTCAGAAGCAGAGCTACCTGTCTCATCAAAAGCAATATTCACAGTTTATTTCTTTTCTTTTTTGTTTTTCATTGACTCAATTAAAAACTTAGTTACATATAGATATAGATTTATAGATATATAATATACAAACTTAGTTATATTCATAATATATAATATTTAAACATATATAGAGAGCTAAGTTTAAGTGTTATTTAATAATATTGAAACTGGGTCTAGTTTTAATTAGTTTATATTCACATTCAGCCTAATAAATGTGAAATTGAGGTCAAGTCTTTCCCTGCTCAAGAGGTTAGCACATGGCTTATTTCACCAGTATTGGAAGGTTTGCTACAGGCAATGTATTTGATGAATATAAAGATATTTAGCAACATGCTTTGGTGGAAATTCTGATATTTAAAATCAGATAAAATTGCTAAAGTCTCAGTGCCACTATGAAAGTGACACGTTTTAAAAAAAGCTATTTCTGAACAGACACTTCTCCCAGGAAGAAATACAAATCGCCAACAGATATATGAAAAGATGCTCATTTTCATTGGCTATTAGAGAAATGCAAGTCAAAACTACAATGAGATACCACCTCACACCTGTTAGATTAGCTATTATCAGTAAGACAGGTAATAACAAGTGTTGGAGAGGCTGTGGAGAAAAAGGAACCCTCATCCACTGTTGGTGAGAAAGTAAAGTAGTACAACCATTATGAAAGAAAATATGGTGGTTCTTCCAAAAATTAAAAATAGAGCTACCATATGACCCAGCAATCCCTCTACTGAGTATATACCACCAAAACTCAAAAACATTGGTACGTAAAGATACATGCAGCCCCATTTTCATTGAAGCATTGTTCACAGTGGTAAGACATGGAAACAATCATAAAGCCCTTCAATAGATGTCTAGATAAAGAAGATGTGGTACATATATACTATGGAATACTACTCAGCCATAAGAAATGATGACATCGGATTATTTACAACATGGATGGACCTTGATAACATTATACTGAGTGAAATAAGTAAATCAGAAAAAACTAAGAACTATATGATTCCATGCATAGGTGGGAAATAAAAATGAGACTCAGAGGCACGGACAAGAGTGTGGTGGTTACTAAGGGGGTGGAGGGAGGAGAAGGAGGGGCTCGGGGGAGGGGAAGGGGAAGGGCACAAAGAAAACCAGAGAGAAGGTGACGGAAGACAATTTGACTTTGGGTGATGGGTATGCAACATAATCAAATGTCAAAATTACCTGGAGATATTTTCTCTGAACATATGTACCCTGATTTATCAATGTCACCCCATTTAAATTAATAAAAGAAATTATTTTCAGTATAAAAAAATGTTTAACTATTTACATGCACAGAGTGTAAAAATAAATGGTATGTTAAGACAAAAAAAAAAAAGCTATTCTTCTTTTGAGCCTCAATGGCCCCATCTATAAAATGAGAATAAGGGTAACATGTTAGTCAATTCTTTTTATTTATGGTAATTATTTTCCATAAAATCACATGGACACCAAATTAGAAAATGTTAAATTATTGTTTCTACGGGAAACACAGAGTAAGATTCCAACAAATCTCTGTTAACAATGTTTTCATCAACCCATCAGTATATACTTTGGTTTATGTGTGTTTCTTCTTAATAATTCCTTATTTAATATATATTGTTGACTCATGAACATTGAACTCATAGTTAACTGTGCTATAATTCATGCCTAAATAAATCTTATCTAACATATGTATTTTCTTCATAAGGTACATCACAGTCTTCTTTTTAAAAAAAATTTTAATTGACTTTATTGGGTGATATTGGTTAACATAATTATACAAGTTTCAGATGCCTGTTTGTATAACACATGTCTGAATTCTGTATTGTATGTTCACTGCCCACCATGTCAAGTCTTTGTTTATTACAATTTATCACCCTAAACCTTCGTCTACCTCCCCTCACTCCGGCAATCACCATACTATTGTCTGTGTCCATGAGTCTTTTTCTCTCTCTTTTTTAAGGCACATCCTAGTCTTCTTGCTTTTAAAACATTGGACAGCACTTCAGCACTATATTTGGGAGCCAATTAAAGAAGCAAAATACCAACAAAAAGCACAAAAAAAAAAATGGCACTAACTAGACCTCAAAACAAAGATTCACTGACAGCATGAGGACTAACTAAGAAGGCAGGCAGAGTCGCCTTTTTTGACCTAAGCTTGAAACAAGCATCAGGGGCATTTGCAATTTTTACTGCTCTGAGCTTGCACATGTCTATGAAAGCACCAAAATAGTTGATTTGGGGGCAAGGGGAAGGAGGTTCCAAAAATAACTTAGTAAGTAGGCAAATTAGCTAATATGGAATCCATCAGTAATGAGGATCAACAGTATATCATAATTGTTATTAAAATTAAGTTAATAGTTAATGTGTAACAAAATTTATTTATAAATGATAAAACACTAAAATTTACAGTCCAAGCTCCTTGAGTATACTACTCATTTTCATATTCTCCCATACTAAATATGACTGCAGAATCACAGACTCTCAATAAACAATAATTGCATGAATAAAAAATGACTTGTGCTTCAAGCTTCTGGTAATCTCGTAAGGAAGCATGGCTAACACACAGAACATTTAGAGTTAGGTGACAGTACAAGGCTCTAATTCAAGGTATATTAAACCTCCTTTCCTACTCAAGGTACTAAATTCTGAATTGCTGGGATCTTTCCATTCTTGCATAATGTTTGGACATCCCAGGGTACCTAAGAAGCAGTATGGTCACCTAATTTGCTAAGATAGCACAGACCCCTGAGTGACCTAGAAGTAAAGGCCATATCTCCACACCTGGCAGGAACCAGAGAAAAGCATATTCATGAGAAAGACTCCAAGTTCCTTGAAACCTCACTCACTTCATAGGCTTCCCAACATTGGCACTAACTAGACTTCAAAACAGATATTCACTGACAGCATGACCCTCTCCCCAGCTGTAAACAAGACAAAACCAGGGTGCACAGTTTATTTTCTATTACTTGTTAGATTAAAATAACTTTCCCTTCCTGATTCCTTCATTGCTTAACAAATCTCCATATTGGTTTTCCATCTTTTCTTTTAAAACCATCATAACTGAAGCTTCTCTATAGGTTGATCATTAAAATCAGGCAGGCAGCAATTTGTCAGGAAAAGAAAGGGTTTTGACTCTAACAGCTAAGGCACATGTACAGTAGGGAACCTCTAAACTTGGAAAAAAAGACAGATTAAAATTTGGCCCAGGGTAATTCGACCCCTGGAGAATTTTCTTATTCTTTTATCCAGAACTGCTTTGGTATTACACAGTTTGCTCTCCTTCCTCCCTACTTCACTCCTCAATTGAAATTCTACAGGTTTTGTTCCTTTGATTCTAGGAACATGCTCCTCCTTTAGAATTCCTTCTTTAAAATTTAAAAACAAAAAATTAGATACCATTATTTATGCTTAATGTCTAAGATAGAGTCTTTTTTATTTTATTTTATGTTCATGTTAAATTTTGGGTTTTGCTTATTTATAAGATTTAAGTTAACTATAAGTTTATTTATTCCTTTTTTGGTCTTTTTCTAATAAGTATCATCACAAGTAAAAGAAACAAAATCACCTATATTGACTATCATCATTTTACCCTCTAAATCCAGAACTCCAAAGCAATATGCGATGATAGATATTTTTTTTATTATTATTCACTGAGAGGAGGGGAGGCAGCACCCAACTGGGATCCACCCAGTAAGCCCACCAGGGGGCAATGTTCTGCCCATCTGGGGCATTGCTCCATTGCTCAGCAACTGAGTTCTTCTTAGAGCCTGAGGGAGGCCATGGAGCCATCCTCAGCACCCAGGGCCAACTCGTTCCAATCAAGCCTTGGCTGCCAGAGGGGAAGAGAGAGAGAGAGAGAAAAGCAAGAGGGGTAAGAGTAGAGAAGCAGATGGTCACTACTCCTGTGTGCCCTGACTGGGGATTGAACCCAGGACATCCATACTCCAGGCCAATGCTTTACCACTGAGCCAACCAGCCAGGGCTAAGATGATAGATTCTTAAGTCTATTGTAAACAACTGCCCATCTCCCTCTATGAAACCTTCTTTTGAATAATTCTTTTGTCATTAAATCCAAAAGGAGGAGGAGGAGGAAGAGGAGGAGGAGGAGGAAGAGAAAAGGAGAAGGAGGAGGAGAGGTGAAGGAGGAAGAGGAGAAAAGATAAAGGAGGACAGAGAGGAGGAGGAAAAGGTAGAAGAAAAAGAGGGGTGCCGCAGACCTGCTCAGCTCCTAATAATGGTGCAGAATTAAGGAAACATACTCATCAAGAAAAAATGGGACCAGGAGGACTCTTCAAATGCTGACAGCAATATCCGAGTGCCCCATAGCCCCAGTTTGCTTTATTATATAGCCATATGCAAATCAAAGAAGTCCTTGATACAAAGTTACACATCCAAGGCTAAGACAGGAACTCTCCCAAGGCAAAAACAGGATGCATTAGTGAAATCTACCAACATCTGAAAAACAAACAAAGAGTCAGAGGAAGGGCATGTAAATTGCTTCCAGCAACCCAAGGAAGCAAGTGAAGTGGGTGCAAATACTCAGCATAATAGCCAATATGGAGATGGAGTGGGGAGAACTTAGCCTTTTGCTAAGCCTAGAATCTACAGTGGCTTTCTGCCATTTACGGTCCACAACAGAGGGGCTTTGGCAAGGTGACAGATAAGACCAACAAAAATCTGTAAGTTAGAAAACAGAGATGATTGCCTTGGGAAAACTCTAAATCACATAAGAAATCCATAACTCAATCTAATTTTCACTGGAACACCTAAAAGACTCAAGAATTACAGATACCAGGTTCTTTTGAAAAGTGTGATGGAAGTTAAGGGACAAAAACTGAAAGATTGGCTGAATGTCCATTTAAAAAGTGCTTTGTTCCCATCTCCTCCCTCATGTCAGCAGTTGACTAGAAATTTATTATGTGGAGAAAGTAAAAAAAAAAAATTCTGTACTGAGAGACACTAAGCACAATTAAGAGCAGATATACTAAATAAAAATAGGGAGATTAAACAAACTCTTACGCACTGACTACTGAAACTTTCTACTCTTTTTCTTCACTTGCTTCCTAGGATGCTGGCAACCAGGTATACAAGCTCTAGATTGATGACTAGAATAATCATCCCTGGGGAATCTAAATACCTCAAGAGAAAAGACCTAAAGATATAAATATCAGGCTCCCCAAGGAAATAGCACAAATAGTCATCCTGCATTGAAGTCTGTTAATGGAATTCACTCGTGAGCACAATGTTTCCAGTTGGCCTTTCAGGACCCAACTCCTGATGAGGCAGACACAGATCAACCAACATATGGGGAAGCCCACTTGCTTTAAAGAGCCCAAAACTAACAGGACAAAAGCAACTAGGAAGAAATAAAGACAATGCAGCCAAAAAGGAAAGATACTATTATAATTGTCATTAGAAAGATAAGAAAAGGTATACTACTATGAGACAATGCAGCCAAAAAGGAAAGATACTATTATAATTGTCATTAGAAAGATAAGAAAAGGTATACTACTATGAAACAATAACAGAACATTACATTTAAAAAGAAATGCTCAGAGAATGAGAAAAGAACTCTTGGAAATTAACATCATAGTATAAATGACAAAGCTCAATAAAAGACTTGTAGGAAAAATTGAGAAAAATTCTCACAGAAAGCATATAAAAATATTAAAAGATGAAATGTAGAAAAAAAAGAGCAAAAACAATTTATAGGCTATTTTAGAAAATCTTACATCCAAATAATTGGATTTTCAGAAGGTGAAAACAGAAGGAATCAGCAAACAAACTATTCAAAGTTTCCCAGAACTAAAAGATGTGTTTCTCAGTACCAAGAGCCCTCCAAGTGCCTATAACAATGGATGAAAATAAACCCACCAAAGCATATCATCATAAACCCCGTGATCAAAGGGAGTCCTAATGCTTTCCAGAAGTTTCTATAAAAGACAAAGAATTTGAATAGTATCAGAGTTCTGTGTAGCATCATTAGAAATTGAGGGTAGTATGACAATACCATCAAAATTCTGAGAAAAAAATTTCTAACCTAAAATTCTATACCCAGTCAAGTATCAATCAGGCATAATAGTAAATACATTTTCAGTCATACAAAATGTCATAATATTTACCTCTCATGTGCCCTTTCTCAATAAAATTCATAAACAATAAAATGATAATAAATAAATTATGTTATATTCATATAGATGAATGGAATACACTAGTGAATGAATTTTAGCTACAAGCAATAGTATACATATCACATAAAAAATAGTGTTGAGAAGAAAAAACACATCACAGAAGGACATATCCAGCATGATTTATTTATACAATGTTCTAAAATATGCAAAATTAAGTATATTTGTTGAGGAACACAAAAATATGATAAAACTATAAAAAAATCAAAGACTAAAAAACACAACTTACAGTCTCACTCACCCATGAAAGAGAAGGGAAAGCAATGAGATTAGAAAGCCGCATGCGGGGACTTCAAAGGTAAAAGAAATACTCTTTTATTTAAACTGAAAAAACAATTGCTCCTGTTGGAGCTAAGATAAACACATAGAGCTCCGCAGAAATCCTATAGTGCAGCCTGCCACTGCTCTGTTCTTCCTATAGAATAAGACTAGGAGGGCTTGAGTGGACAAAGAATTACAGAAAGCTAAGTACATGTAGGAAGTTGTCTTTTGTTAAAACAAACATGTAACTCTAATGAAACCTGGCCCCACATGGTTCAGCCTTGGAGCTGTAACACATTCAAGAAATACAGTTCAATAGCCAAAAGTAATTTAAAAGGAATTCCAGGGTTTTTTTCTGTATTTCTAGAAAACCATAATGAGGATCCCAATTCATAGTCCTCAATAACACTTACTAAATTTCCATGCCACTCCTGTTCCCTTCCTGAACCCCTGCAGCTCCTCCCACACCAATTACTGGGCTTCTCTTTGTCAGACTAGGAGCAGGAAGAAGTGTGCTGTGATCACTATCATCTTATTACAAGTTTTTTTGCTATCATAAATTAACACAATGATTATACAAAAGAGATGACAACAAGACTTAAGGTGCTCAGAACATTGGTATGAAACCTCTCAGGGGTGGCTTTATTTAACATGCACTAGTCAATTTTCTCACCCTCCTATCTGCAATTTAACAACTGTAGGAAAATTAGAGAGAGAAATTTAAAGCGTCAAGCTGCTCTCATACCTAAAGGTATGAAATAATATATTCAGGGAAAACGTGTGTGGGGGGTGGGGGGGGGAGAAAGTATAGATACATTTAACTGATATGTTTTAAATAAGTATAAAAAAATTAGATCCAAGACCCAGAAAGAAATGTGCTCCTTTAATGCCAAGTTATAACCAAGAAACTATTTCCATATTCCACATGAGTGCTCTACAGTTCCTTCAGCTAACACATTAGTATTCTGTGTGCTGTGTAGTGAAAAAAGAGTGCCTGATTACAATTCACTATCCAGAATTTTATGGCTAGAACTTGGAAGAAAACAGAGTTTCTGCCAAAATAACTTCCTGCCCAGGTGCTGAACCAATTAACTCTTAAGCAATCAGGCAGTAAAACCAGTAATGGTGAGTTTTCTGAAGTGCTATATGTAAGGAGACAGTGTGGAAAAATAAAGATGAAAATTTGTTTTCATAACCAGGAGTGTTTAAAATCCTGAGAGATTGTTTGCACGCCTTGCTGAAATGAATGTGACAGTGCAAATTCCCCAACGATCTTATGGCTAAAGACCTGTGTGGTCAGCACTGACACTTTTTTCCCTACATATAAAGAAACTATTTCATTATAATGTGCAATTTGACTATCTATTGAAAGCCCAGTGAGTAAATTTGCTTTTGAAAAATAAAATCTATTTAAACATGAAGTTGGCTATTAAACTATTTCATCCAGCTAGTGCATCAAAACAAGAATTATAGTGAACACCTGTATAAATTTGTTAACCACTGTCAACTCAATAAATTCAATTAAGAAAATAAAATAGGCCTGTGGTGACGCAGTGGATAAAGTGTCGACCTGGAATGCTGAGGTCGCTGGTTTGAAACCTCGGGTTTGCATGGTCAAGACACATATGGGAGTTGATGCTTCCTGCTCCCCCCCACACACACACACACCCCTCTCTCTCTCTCTCTCTTTCTCTCTCTCTTCCCCTCTCTAAAATAAATAAATAAAATCTTTTTTAAAAAAGAAAATAAATTAAAAGTTTTCAAAATAAAAAAAATTAATAAATGGAAACTGATGTCAATTAGTAACAGTTTTTCTAAGTCATCTAAAAATATAAAAATATATCATTCTGCTATTTCAATAATTTCACAAATAATGACTTATTGTTTAAAGAAAAAGCATATGATAGTAAAATATGATGGTATGAAGCATGTGATTCCAGAAGCAAAAGTTTCAGTTCTCTCCAAAAATGAAACATCCAGATTTGTCTGTCTCAAGAAGTAGGGAAACAAGATCTTTCTCTGTTCACAAATCTCAAGTTTGGAAGACAGTTTACAAGAGGGTAAAACTGATATTACTTTGAAAACCAAGATGCTGAATATAGATCTAGCTTTATTTCTTATTTTTTCTTCTTTGTCTCTCTCCCTCCCTTCCTTCCTTCCTTGTAGCTAAAGATAATTAAAGGGTCATTTAGGGTCCCAGACACTAACCGGGGCATTGGAAAGGCTACTGGCTTTAAGGGCTTTGCTCTGAATTGACTTTATAGATTAGAGTAGCTATTTACTATCTATGCACTGTGGTATCTATAATAAGGCATTAAAATCTTCCACATATACTTCATCCCAGGGAATTCTGAAGATAGGGTGTTGTCATATGCTATTCTTGGTATTGACTGGACAGAAAGAACAAGGCGATTATGGTTTGAATAAACATTAAAGTCCAAAGGAGAAGATTCTAATCAGTGACCAAGTGAAAGGAGAAATATCTGGACACCTGTAAGTCTTCTCTAGCTATAACTTTGACATTTCGATGGGAATGAAAACAATAAGCAAAGAGCAGCAAGGGAAGTGATGATTGCAAACAGTTATTCAGACAGAAAAATTAAAACAACAGGCATTGGAAGGCAGGCAGACAGAAGGGCTGAAGAATAGAAAATGAAAATAGAGAGAAGGGAAGAGGATTTATTTATGTGTGGGCAGCCACCACTCAACTTCACTCACTAAACATTTATTGCGCACTTCCTGAAGCCTGGTTCTGTGTTACAGGCTGGCTAAGACCCAGGCCCTGCTTTGGAGAGGTTAAAAAGGCAGTAGGGAGAACAGCATGCAGGTGGATAAGTTGTCCTAAAGTGTGGTAAGTGATATTACAGAGATAGCAAAAAATGCTTGGGGAGCAAAGAGAAAAGTTTAATCCATTGACAGGGGTTAGCCAAGGTCATGGGACTAAATTACAAATGGTCAAACCTACAATTCTGTCAGGACAGGAGATTAACATTGTTTTCAGCTTATTTGCATGTTCATATTTCTCAGAACACAGAAAACTGCTTTAGACCTTGAGTATAAATTTCAACTTCCATGGGCTTCAAGTGATACAAACAAAATCTTCCATTCTACCTGAGGGCTCTCAAGTTGTCTATAAAATAAAGCTTTACCCTTTTTTTAGTGTATACCCCCCCCCCACAGTTTACATTCATTAAATTCAAAAGATGTTGAATTGGAAGATACTGAAAAAAATAAAGAAAATTTTAATATTTATACTAGCCTATTTGATGTCTCAATCCATTAGATTTATAAGCTTTATTCCACAAAATGCCAAATCTCATGTTAAAGTTTCCTTCACCTAGTACAAACACAAAGCTGAGTAAATAAGAAATAACAATAAAGGATGTATAGTTGTTGCTATGCTTAGCAAGACAATCTGGAAAATATAATGGGAAACATCAGGCAATTAGTGAAAAATACAGGGTCTAATTTTTGACTCAGTTTTTTTTACTATGTGAAGTCAGACCAACCCAATTGTGTATTTCTTCTGCTAAAGTAAGTCATCTTTGTTTATATGTTTTATGTGAGCAGACACTACCTTATCTTGTTTGTTAAGATGGAGAACAAGTTTTCTGTGACCACTCTCAAGCTGCAATTGGAAAGAGTTCAGGGTGGCTGATGACTTGGCCTCTTCCTCTAGATCTGCAAAGATACTGCACAGATCCACCAAGGCCAGCACACCATATCTCCCTGAAGTGCCCCCCCCCCGGGATGAATAATTATCTAAAAAAGGAACCAAAAAGCTCTGCAAGAGATGATAGAGGCAGCAGAGGATTCTTGTGCATCCCCCCCCACTCTGGACTAAACAGCCACGGATGACAGGCTCCCAATGCCACCACAGCAAAACCAGAAGAGGAGAGGGCTAGTGCAGCAACAAATGAGTCTCCACCACTTTCCCCAGTGCCCAGATTTAGACACCTACCCCGAGGAAAAGTACATCAAAAAAAATTCTAGAGTAGAACCTCACAGAAGGTGCCCATCAGCAAAGCTCTGCTGTGTTCCTATCTCACAAGAGCACATCTTTGTAGAGAGATGTCTAAGCCAGAATAAAGAGAAACAGAGTTAAGGTTAAGTACAAGAAGGCAAGAATAAACTGAGAGCAAAATCATGCTTATGAAGCAACTTCTCTTAGCTTCCCATGTTACCTCTTTCATTCCACACTTGGTCACACAAGAACCCATAATACCAAGGTTTGATTTAGTATAAAAACATGGTGTGTGCAGAAATCAAAAGGGCTGGGCTGTGGCAATGTGCAGGAACTAAGAATGTCAGAACCTATATTATAAAGTGAAAGCTAGGATATTAGTCTATTCTTAAGATTTTGGTGCCCTGGCCAGTTCGCTCAGTGGGCATCAGCCCCAGACAGGGTTGCCAGGTGGATCCCAATTGAAGTGTGTGTGGTAGTCTGTCTATCTCCCCTCCTCTCACTTGGAAACGAAGAAAAAAAAAACAGATTTTGGTTTATCCTTAAAGTCTTAGTTTACACCAAATATATCACTCATTTCTCACATTTTCTTTCTGCAGCAAGGAGAGGTGAAGTGCTACAAATATAAATTTCAAAGCAACCTGGATTTATTACTTTTATTAACAGGTTTGAAATATCTAACACAGTTCTGTGCTTAACCTAATATTTATCTCTATATAAATAAGAGACAAACTCTCACCAAAAGATTCTTGAGGGGAAAACGGCTGTGTTAGGCTCGCTTGCTGGTTTCCCAGTGGCAAGCATTTTGCTCAGTGTGTGAGCACATGGCAGAAAGCCACCTGTGTCTCTATGAAAAGCTATGGGTGCTTCCAAGCAGGGGCAATTATCCCAGATTACTCCCCCACCAATGCAAGGTGCTGGTTTCCTAATTCCTTGCCCTCCAGTGCAAAAAGGTTTTCATTTGTTTATTCGCTCGCCTATCTTTGTGAGTCTCCAACAAACAGGTAATGGCCCGATGCTTCCTGGCTCCACAGTTCTACTGTCTTTTCGAATACAATGCAAACCTGCCTGGACTCAACCATTAACATTATTTAGAAATTTATTTAGAAAATTAAATTTAAAAATGTGACATTGATCAATAAGAGTGCAGAGGTTTCAGGTAAACATTTCTATAGCATTTGAGCTGTTGATTACGTTGTATACTCATCACTCAAAGTCAAATCATTTTCTGTTATTTTATATTTGTCCCTCTTAACACACTTCCCCCCACTTTCTATGCCCGTCCTTCTCCCCTATGTTCTCCTCCCCCGGTAACCACTACACTTTTATCTATGTCCATGAGTCTCAGTTTTATATCCACCTACATGTGAAATCATAAAGTTCTTAGCTTTTTCTGATTTACTTATTTCATTTAGTATAATGTTCTAAAGGTGCATCCATGTTATTGTAAATGGCAATATGTCATCATTTCTCATGGCTGAGTAGTATTCCATTGAATATACGTACCACATCTTCTTTATCCAATCTTCTATTGAGAAAAACATTGGTTGTTTCCATGTCTTGTCTACTGGGAATAATGCTGCGATGAACATGAGGGTGCAAGTCTCTTTACATACCGATGTTTTTGAGTTTTGGGGACAGATACCAAGTAGAGAGATTACTGGGTCATATGGTAGTTCTAGTCTTAATTTTTTGAGGCACTAAAATACTTTATTCCATAATGATTGTACTAGCTTGATTCCCACCAGCAGTGAATGAGGGTCCCTTTTTCTCCACAGCCTCTCCAACACTTGTTATTACCTGTCTTGTTGATAATAGCCAACCTAACAGGTGTAAGGTGGTGTCTCAGTGCAGTTTTGACTTGCATTTCTCATACAGCTAGCAAAGATGAGCATTTTTTCATATATCTGTCAGTCATTTGTATGTCCTCTTGGGAGAAGTGTCTGTTCAGGTCCTCTCCCCATTTTAATTCAATTATTTGCTTATTTGGTGGGGAGCTTTGTGACTTCTTCATATATTTTAGTTATTAACCCCTTATCAGAGCTGTTGTTTGCAAATATCATCTCCCATTTAGTTGGCTGCCTATTTGTTTTGTTGTCAGTTTCTTTGCTATGCAGAAGCATTTTAGTTTGATATAATCTTATTCATTTATTTTTGCTTTTACTTCCCTTGCCTTTGGGGTAAAATTCATATATTGATCTCTACAGCCAAGGTTCATGAGCTGAGTATATATGTTTTATTCTATGTAATTTATTGTTTCAGATCTTATATTTAAATCTTTGATCCATTTTGAATTAATTTTTGTTCAGGGGGACAAACTGTGGTCAAGTTTCATTCTTTTGCATGTGGCTTTCCAATTTTCCCAGCACCATTTATTGAAGAGGTTTTCTTTTCTCCATTGTGTGTTTTTGGCTCTTTTGTCAAACATGATGTGTTCATGTATATGTGGATTTATGTCTGGACTCTCGATTCTATTCCATGTTTGTTTTTCTGCCAATGCCATGCTGTTTTGATTATCATGGCTCTCTAGTATAATTTGTAGTCAGGTTGTGTGTAGTCAGGTTTTATTCTTTTTCCTCAGGATTGCTTTAGCTTTTCAAGGTCTTTTTATGGTTCCATACAAACTTGGTGATTTTTTGTTCTATTTCTTTAAAAAATGACATTGGGATTTTGATTGGGATTGCATTAAATTTATATGTTGCTTTGGGCAATATGGCCATTTTAACTATGTTGATTCTTCCAATCCATGAACATGGAAATTTTTCCATTTCATAGTGTCTTTTTCAATTTTATTTAATAATGTTTTGTAGTTTTCAGTATATAGGTCCTTCACATCCTTTGGTAATACTTAGGTGTTTTATTTTGATGTTGTTGTTGCAATTTTAGAAGGAATTGTTTCTTTGAGATCATTTTCTGAAGTTTCATCATTGCTGAGTAGAAAAACAATAGACTTTCGTATATTGATTTTGTACCCTGTAGCTTTATTCTATTGGTTTTTTGTTTCTAATAGTATTTTTGGTGGGGTCTTTGCGGTTTTTTATATACAGGATCATGTCATTCACAAAAAAGTGATACCAGTACTTCTTCTTTTCTAATATGGATGCCTTTCATTTCTTTCTCTTGCTTGATTTATCTGGCTAAAACTTTCAGAATTATGTTAAATAAGAGTGCAGAGTTGACAGCCTTATCTTGTTTCTGATTTTAAAAGAAAACCTGTCAGATTTTCACCATTTAGAATGATATTAGCTGATGCTTTGTCATATATGGCATTATGTTGAGGTACCTTTTTTCTATTCCGGTTTTATGAGTGCTTTAAACGTAAAGGGATATTGTATCTTATTGAATGTCTTTTCTGCATCTACTGATTAAATCATATGTTTGTTCTTTATTTTGTTGATGTGGTGTATTACATTGATCAATTTCCAAATGTTGAACCATCCTTGTGCTCCTGGAATGAATCCCACTTGGTCGTAATGTATTATTTCCTAATGTGTTGTTGTATTTGATTTGCTAGTATTTTGTTTAGGATTTTTGCATTTGTATTCATTAAAGATATTGCTCTGTAGCTTTCTTTCTTTGTATTATTCTAGCCAAGCTTTGGTATGAGGATTATGTTGGACTAATAAAATGTGTTAGGGAGTATTGCTTCTTCTTCTATTTTTGTGAAAGACTTTGAAAAGTATAGGTACCAAATCTTCTTGGAACCTTTGGTAGAATTCACTAGTTTAGCCATCAGGTCCTGGACTTTTGCTCCTGAGAAGTTTTTTAATAGTTCTATTTCTTCCTCACTTATAGGTCTATTTAGGTTTTTCACTTCTTTGTGACTCAGTCTAGGAAGATTGTATAGTTCTAGAAATTTATCCATTTTAACTAGATTGTTGAATTTGGTGGCATATAGTCTTTCATAATATTCTACTATGATCCTTTGTATATCTATGATATCTATGATATTTTATTTTGAATTTTGTTTATATGAGTCCTTTCTCTTTTTTTCTTAGTGAGTCTATCCAGGGGTTTGTCAGTTTTATTGATATTTTCAAACAACCAGCTCTTTGTTGTATTAATGTTTTCTATAGGTTTTTTTGTTTTCTATTTTATTTAGTCCTGCTTTAATTTTTATATACTATTCTTTTTCTGCTGACTTTGGGTTGCCTTTATTCTTCTTATTCTAGTTTCTTAAGATGTGATGTTAAGTTGTTTACTTGGGATCTCTCTTGTTTCTTTATATAAGCCTGTAATGATACAAACTTCCCTCTTATTACTGCTTTTGCATTCCAGAAATTTTGATACATCATGTTGTCATTTTTGTCTGTATATATCTTTTAATTTTGGCTTTTATTTCTTTTCTGACCCAGTTACTTTTTAGAAGTATGTTGTTTAATTTCCATATTTATGTGGGTTTCTTTACTTCCTTTTTATTGTTGAATTCTAATTTTAAAGCTTTATGGTCAGAAAATATGTTTAGTATAATTTAAAGCTTCCTGAAATTGTGTGTGTTAGTTTTGTGTGTGTGTTAGTTTTGTGGCCCAACATATGGTCTATTTTTTAGAGTGTTCCACGCACACTGGAGAAGAATGTATAATCTGACATTTTGAGATGAAATGTCCCATAAATATTTATTATGTTCATTTGGCCCACTGTGTCATTCACAGTCGATATTTCTTCATTAATTTCCTGTTTGGGTAATGTATCTAAAGCTGTCAATGGTGTGTTGAAATTTCCAAATATAATTGTGTTTTTGTCTGCTTCTATTTTTAGATCAGTTTGTAGATGTCTTATATATTTTAATGCTCAATGGTTCAGTGCATATATATTAAGAAGTGTTATGTCTTCTTGATATAATGTCCCCTTTATCATTATGAAACATCCATCTTTATCTCTGGTTACCTTTGTTGTACTGTATTCAGCATTGTCAGATATGAATATAGCTACATCTCTTTTTCTTTGCATATTATTTGCTTGGAGAATCATTTTCCAACATTTCCCTCTAAGTCTACTTTTGTTCTTGCAGTTTACATGTGTATCTTGAAGACAGTATACATTTGGGTTTGCTTTTCAATGCAATCTTCTACTCTCTGCCTCCTTATTGATGAGTTCAGTCTGTTTACATTTAGGGTAATTATTGACATTTGAGGATTTTCTGTACCAGTTTATGTTTTGTTTTCTGGTAGCCTTGTGTCTTGTTTGGGTCTTCTCCTTTTTGTTTCTGTCAGTTATTTTTGTCTGGTGGTTTTCCATACTTCTTTCTCCTATTTTTTCTTTAAGCTGTGTATTTCAGTAATGGCTTTTTTGTAGGTGGTTACCATTAGTTTATTAAGAGAAAAATGTTTATATATGTAAGAGTCCTTTGTCATATGAGTGCTTCTGTACTCCATCCTCTTTTGCTACTGCAAATCTTTATCCTTTTCCCTTTTATGTTATTGTTGTCATAGATTATCCTTGTTTTAATTGTGACCTTGTTGGAGTTTTTACTTGTAGTTTTGATTTGTTTTGTTTTTTGTGTCTGGGCTATTAACTTCTTGAGTATTTCCTATAGTGGGGGTTTTCTGGTGGTAAATTCCCTCAGCTTTTATATGTCGGCAAATTTCTTTTTTCTCCTTCATATTTGAAGGATACCTTTGATAAATATAGTATTCTTGGCTAGTAATTCCTCTCTTTCAGTATTTTGAATGTTTGGGTCCTCCTTTATGGCTTGTAGATTTTCTGCTGAAAAGTCTGATGATAATCTAATGGGCTTTCCTTTACAGCTATATTCTTTCCCTAGCTGCCTTGAGGATTCTTTCTTTGTCATTAATTTTTGAAATCTTTATTACAATGTCCCTTGGAATAGGTCTGTTTGGGTTGAGGTAACTAGGTGTTCTGTTTGCATCTTGGATTCAAGGTTCTAACTCTTTCCATAGGCTTGGGAAACTCTCATCAATTATTTGTTTGAATAGGCAGTCCATTCCCTTCTTCTCCTCTTCTTCTCTTGATATTCCTATTGTTTCTATATTGTTGTTTCTGATGGAGTCAGACAATTGTATAGCTTCTCAGTTTTTTAATCTGTGTGTCTCTCTTCTCTTCTCTCTGTAACATCTCTAGTTGTCTGTCTTTGATGTCACTGATTCTTTCCTCTATCTAGCTTGTTCTATTAGCTAAAGTTGCTAGCTCAATTTTCAATTTATGTACTGAATTCTTTATCTCTGTTTTTAAAATTTCAAACTCCTTGGTGAGTTGTTTCATTTTCTGAGCTCATTAAGTTGACTATTAGTGTCTTCTCACATCTCATTGAGTATTTTCAGAACTCCAATTTTGAATTCTCTATTATTTATCTCCAAAGTTTCTATATGGTTGAGATTTTTTTTCCTGAAGATTTCTTATTTTCTTTCTGAACTATATCTCTGCCTTGTGTAGCCATGGAATTTGATTTCTTCTTCCTTGATGGAATTTGAGAATGGTGTTGTTAACAACCCTAACAGAGAATTTTTAAAACTACTTATAAAATGAAAAATTACAATAAAAGGCCCTGGCCAGTTGGCTCAGTGGTAGGATGTTGGCCCGGCAAGTGGAAGTCCCCAGTTCAATTCCTGGCCAGGGAACACAGGAAAGGCACCCATCTGCTTCTCTACTCTGCCTCTTCTTTTTCCCTGTCTCTCTCTTTTCCTCCTGCAGCCAAGGCTCCATTGGAGCAAAGTTGTCCTGGGCACTGAGGATGGCTTCATGGCCTCCACCTCAGGTACTAGAATGGCTCCAGTTGCAATGGAGCAACAGCTCAGATGGGCAGAGCATCACCTCCTAGTGGCATGCCAGGTGAATCCTGGTCAGGTGCATGTAGGAGTCTGTCTCTCTGTCTCCCCACTTCTCCAGAAAAATATACAGTCTACCAGAAAGTTCTGTCCATTTTTGGAATAAAACAAAATACAAATTTTTCTTACCGTCAATAAACTTTATTAAATAATATAATTGCCATTATTATTAATTATTTCTTGCCAGCGTGAGGGCAATTTGTATATCCCATTTTTGAAAAATGTTTTATCTTTTGATGCAAAAAATTGAACCAGTGTTTGTTTGATATCTTCTTCATTTTTGAATTTTTTTTCCCTTCAAAAAATTTTGTAAGGACAAAAACAAGTAATAGTCAGAGAGTGCTAAGTCCAGGAAATATGGTGGATGTGACAGAATTTCCCAGCCTAGTTCTGCAATTTTTTGACGAATCCCCAAAGCAGCATATGGCCTGGCATTATCAAGATGCAATATGATGTTCTTCCTATTGAACATCGCCGGCCTCTTTTCTTGGACTGCTGTCTTTAAATTATCCAGTTGCTGACAATAATTCTCTGAATTGAGCTTTTCGTTCAGTTTTAAAAGCTCATAATGTATTAGTCCTCGAATGTCCCACAATATACACAACATTCTCTTATTCAGAGTCAAATTTGGTTTAGAGGTGGAAGGGCTAGGTTTTCCAGGTTCACAATATGCCTTTTTCCTTATGCTGTTTTCATAAGTAATCCACTTTTTATTCCCAGTTATTATCCCTTTCAAGAAGGGCTCGATTTTATTGTGAGCAAGCAGAGATGTGCGTATGACAACTCGATCATCCAAATTCTTCTGACTTAATTCATGTGGCACCCATCTTGAATATTTCCACACCAATCCTATCTTCCAAATATGGTCTGAAATGTTTTGCTGAGCTGAATTAAGCCTTTCTGCAATCTCTAATGTTGTCAGAAAAGGATCTTGCTCCAACATGGTCTTAACAACATTGTCATCGATCAAAGATGGTCGCCCAGAACATGGCTTATCAGAAAGGTCAAAATCACCTGTTTCAAATGTTTCAAACCATCTTCTGCATGTCCTATCAGAAACTGTATCTTCACCAAACACTTTCAATAAATTTCTACATGCTTCTGTAGCATTTCTTCCTTGTTGAAATTCACAAAAATTACAGTGGTGTAAATGAACTTTATCAGTAGCCATGGGTACACTATCACTTCACACATAAGACTAAGGTGAATCAACTTTGTTTTAGTTAATTTGCTACGTCAGTATGTATACATTAAGTGATAAAAATAGAGAGGCATACATGCACCAAAAAACATGTGCTTAACATGTTGAAACTTGTGATAGATGGACAGAATTTTCCGGTATACCTGATACAAAAAAATACAATAAAAATATAAAAAATTATAAAATTATGACAAGTATTGAAGAAAACCCACAGAAAAATAATTGAAAACTAAAAAAAAAATTTTTAATCAAAAACACCCAGAAAAAAGTAACACAATATTTAAATATTAAAGAAAATAAAATTCAAAAGAGAAAAGAAAAAATAACAAATAAGAGGAAAAAATAAAAAATAAATTTTAGTTTTGAGAAGTTTCTTCTACTAGGTGTTGCTGTATAACAAGTTTTAGGTCTGTGAAAGTCTTAGGCTACTCTCCACTGAGATGTTGCTGTCACAATAATGTAGGCTGGGCCACAGCCTTGTTGTTGACTAGGGTATGTTGTGAGGTCTTTATGACTTTACAACTCTAGCAATGGCAATATCAGGCTTTTGGGTGCTTCTTCCCATGACTCAACAGATCCAGGGTCCAGACTCAAAGGACCTCTGTTCTTCAGGGGGAGGATGGCTCTAGAAAGCTAGCTGTGGGGTTTGTCTCTGCCACTCTTTGTACCCAGGAGATGAGGGAAGCATGATCTGGAAGGCTGGGGAGCCACAGTTTAGCTTTCTCTGTCTCTACTGAATGTGGGCTGCATGCAGACCATGGGAACTCTGGCCATGACCCCATGCTCTGGCTGCTTTGGTTTACCTGCCCCTCTTCTCAGTCACTCCAGGATCCCTCTCCATACCCATCAAACAAAATCCAGACAGCCAGAGCTTCTCTTCTCCCCATAGTCCAGCAAAGAAAAAAAACCCACATTTATACTGGGTTTGTCTTACTCTCAGAACCTACCACAAATACGTTTTATCTTCTGCCCCCTTTTCACCCTGTTCTATTTTTTGTCCATTTGGTGCATAGATCTTTCAGACATGCCTGTAAGCTCAGCTGTGGTTGCTTTACTGCATTATAGTTCTTCAAATTGTTGAAATTTCAGGGGGAGAGATCAGGAGTATCTCTCACACCATCATTACTCTCATTTACCTGAAATCTATGTTTAGAATTATAATTCTGAATGGACATTTTAATTCTTTGTTCCCAATTTTACTAGTTAAAATTTAAATGCAAATGTTCACATGGGATTTCAATTTGACTTAATAAATTATAAACTTCCAATCACCTGAGATGACAATCCCTAAGGACTATGAGAACTAAGGCAGATTATGCAGCAGGTCCCAGCAAAGATCCAGAGCAGATCTGCCTAAGTTCCAGAGAAGAGTCAGGCCTTCCGCCTGCAGCCCAGAGAAGGTTAATATGAACAGGGTCATCCAAAGCAGCTCCCAAACCTTCTAGAACAGAAGGTTTTTAAACATGGACATAGCTCCCAGGACTTTCATTTTGATTCTCAACTTAATCAAACTAAGCAGTAATCTACCAGCCAAATATTCATGTTCAGAGTGGTAAACCTCATTGCCATCCTTAAAGTCACTCTGAGATATGACAGTAAAGACTGAAAGAGCATGCTCAGGAACTTGATCTAGAAGTTAGCTCTTTTTTCACTTTCCTTAAAGTTTCCTTGCTGTGCTAAGATAACACTGGGGAACAATTTTGTTTTGTTTTGTTTTCTGTTGCATAAGGTTTTGGAACTTTTTCAATATATTTCTACATTGCTGATTCCAAATCTGAAGTTTGTTTTTTGGTGTATGCTCTAGTTTTTATGAAATTTTAATTTTTTCCATTACAGTTTATGGCATGCATTGGTTTTTAAATTGGTGTTAAGGGGCAATGACTCTTGGATTGAACATAACCACAAGGCAATCAATGTTTTACAAACATCACTTTTACATAATTGTAGTTGTTTTTAGATGTAAAAATTTTTACCTGATAAAAACACCCACTTACTTTGTTTTAAGATTGAATCATGGCTTCTTCGAGTAGATATAAGAATAGTCCTGACACCTTCTGTTATATATGTGGCTGTTACAAACTTCAACGTCAAAGGCACAATATTTCATCATTTGTGACACGTGCATATATTGCCTATTTTCAAGTTTTCCTTGGTGATCAAGACAAGAATTGGGTTCCTGATATTGTGTGTCATAGTTGTGAGGGAATGCTTCGTGACTGGACAAAAGGAAAATGCAAAGGAATGCCTTTTAGTATTCCCATGGTTTGGCGTGAACCTAAGGACCACAGCAGTGACTGTTATTTCTGTCTGATCCATACAAAGGGCATCGGCAAGAAAAAACGGCATATAATCGCATATCCTAATATTCCTTCAGCAATATGACCTGTCCCACACTCTGAGACACTCCCAGTTCCAGTTTTCAATGGTTTTATTTCTTCTAAGGATGAAGAAAGTGAACATGGTGATCAAGTGTATTTTGATAAGATGCATGAGGAAATGGTTGTAAAATCTGAAGGATCTTCTTCTGATGCCAAGCAGTCATTAACCCCTCAGCAGTTTAGCCAACCCGAATAGAATGACTTAGTAAGAGATTTGGGCCTATCAAAGAAAGCAGCTGAGTTATTAGCCTCCAGGCTTCAAAAAGAGGATGTACTTCACCAGTCAGCTAAAGTATCCCATTTCAGGAAGCATGAACAAATTTTTGTGGACTTTTTTTCCAAAGACAAACACTTTGTTTACTGTCATGATATCAGGAGTCTTCTCAGCCAGCTAGGTGTTACCACTTACAGTCCAATAGAGTGGCGGCTATTTCTTGACAGCTCTAAATGGAGTCTGAAATGTGTTCTTTTACACAACGGTAATGTTTATGCAGCAGTTTCAATTGGTTATTCAACTCATCTGCGAGAAAATTATAATGACATAAAAATTGTCCTCGACTTTCTGAAGTATGAGGACCATAATTGGATCATTTGTGTGGATCTTAAAATGGTAAATTTCCTGCTAGGACAACAGAGAGGTTTCACAAAGTATCCTTGCTTTCTGTGTTTGTGGGACAGCCAAGCTCGGGAGAAACACTGGACACAGAAGGAGTGGCCGAAACATGAACCTCTGGAAGTAGGGATGCAAAATATTGTGAATGAACGTGTAGTTAATCAACACAGGATCATTTTTCCCCCACTCACATCAAACTTGGCTTAATGAAGCAGTTTGTTCAGGCTTTGAATAGAGAAAGTGAATGCTTTCAACATATTATTTCTGCTTTTCCTGCCTTGTCTTTCGAGAAGATAAAAGCAGGTGTATTCAATGGACCTCAAATTCAAACCCTCATACGTGATGAAGAATTTGCCAGGAAAATAAATAAGGAGGAGAAAGCAGCATGGCCATCTTTTGTGGCAGTTACAAAGAACTTCCTTGGCAACAAAAGAGCAAAAAACTATGAACTTCTGGTTCAAAGGATGCTGTTGGCTTTTCACGACATTGGATGTAACATGAGCATTAAGATTCACTTCCTAAACAGTCAGTCACCTTGATAAGTTTCCCGAAAATCTTGGAGCTGTTAGTGATGCCAGACTACTGCTGGAGGTTCAAACAAGATTTTCTTCAACAAGTACACAAATGCAAGAGTTACAGATGCAAATTTTTGCCTGAACAGAATTTAAATAAGTTTTGTACAAATTTTATGATTAAAATAAGTGTTTTAATATGTTCTATTTCAAAATTGTAGACAAATTCTGATGCAATCATATCTTTAGTATATTAGTGTATTTACTGTATTACATAAATTATTATATTTTCACAAAGATGATGCCCAAGAAGACATTCTACTTATTATATTAAACTAAATGTTGAAAATTTTACAATAAGATGAAAACCTACAAATCTTGATTTGCAAAAAAACTGTAGCTTACAGAGAAAAACGAATGTCATATTTGAGATCAGCATACTTGAATTAGGTAAGAACAAGTGTTTTTGTGGATGCAACAAAAATTTTGTTCCCCAGTGTAATAGTACATACAGCCTGGCATGTACTTTGGCAATATTTGAGAGTAACTTGGGAATTCTCTGCTCTCTCTCTGCCTCATTCAGGCACCAGTATGCCTCAATATTCTATGACTCGAACCTTCTGTATTGTCCCACCCACCTTCTTGCCTGTATTGTACAGTGCCAGTTTAATGTATAACTTCTCTAGTAAACAGTGAAGTGGAATGGAAACAAAATCAAAGGGATGAGAAAGAGAGAGGGAGAGTGATGTTTGATTTACACTGTTAAGTTTTCCTCCCTCTGGGTAATCACATATCCAAAAACTTTTATATACAATGTTTGCTACTATGAGTAGCAAAACACAAAAATCTTTCCTTCATCTTTGCTTCATTTTTGACATATTTTAGGCACTGATGCTTCAGCTTATACTGTAAAGCCAATTTTGTAGACAAGAACTATAGAAAGTTCACTTTTTGTGTGAACTAGAATAGATTTTTTTTAAAAGGAATAACAATGCATGCCCCAGTTCAGACTGGGTTTCAAAAAAGACAGTCTGTAAATCAGCATATTTCTGAACATGTGTTATACACAGATATGTACCTGTACCAGCAGTATTTATGAAATAAGAAGTATTAGGCAAACAACTTAGATTCTAATAGAGAAAGGGGATCAAAAGCAAATTTACCAGTATCTCTAATAGTGAAAATAAACTAAACTTAAATGTATATATATTTTAGTGTATTTTTGCAATAGTTATTACTTGCCCTGCATATACACATAACATTCTCAGCTACGCATAGAAATAAACAAGAATTGTACTGAGAAGGAGCTAATCTCTTAAAGTGTCCTTGAAGCAGTTTCATGCTTAAATACTATGCACTGGACACCTAAGATAATATTTTTCTAATAAAATGGCATGTACTAAATGCTCAATAAATGTTAGATTCCCTCCTACTGATATTTGTTTTAAATTCTTTCTCTTTAACTTGATATTGCTGAGTAGTGTCCAGAATGTTTGGAATGTTTACCACTCCTACATTTTTAGACACAGAAAACAAAAGAGCCCTGAACCCAAGAATATATACTACAAATATATTTTTTCTTTCATGGAATTATAATGATTTTCATGCAAACAAGCAGAGTATTTGGCTAGAGTTACATAAGAATTCTTATCTGAATTTATTTGATTGAGAAACGATGTTTTCTCATTATTTTTCCATGAAGAGTGAACAAAACATCAAATAAAATGAAAGTACTTGGGGGAGGCAGGACTTCTAGTATAGCAGAGAGAGGACAGCCACATACCCAGTCCATAAAAGCCATGAAAATACTGGCAAAATTATCTAAATCAACTTTTTTAGAACACTAGAAATTAACCAGTGGCTTGTAACAATCTGAAGAGAATTTATTCAAGAGAAACTACTAACCCTCCATAAGAAACAAGGACTGTGATGTTTTGACTTGGGTTATTTCTGTTTAATTCCCTCCCCAACTCCATAGCAGTAGCCATAAAAGTCACCAGCCCTAAAACCACCAGAGCAGCAGACAGGCTTTAGAGATTCTCAGAAAGCCACAGACTATGGTCACTGTTTGATCGGTCTCACAGCTCCCAGGAAGAGCTGCATTCACAGGGTTCTGTGTACCTGACTCAGAGCTCAGCTCCACTGAAAAAGCCTGGTGCCCTGGGCATTGATGGAAACCATCTGATTCCATCTGACTAAGACTTCACTACCAATTGAGGTAAATAAAATCCTTGCCCAAAATATAAGAGAGACTTCTGCAGGGTCTTTGAAAAGCTTGTGTAAATTTCCCTGACCCTCGTAAAGACACCCTGGGAACTAAGCTCTTCCCATTCCTCTGGCGCAGCAAGCATAGTGCCCCTGGAATGGTACAACCAAAATGGAATCTCTGTTGTCAATGTCATATTTGGAACCTGATAGCTTTCAGGAAGCTGGCCTGCCTGGTGCCGAGAGGAAGAAGAGAGACAAAATGTTTCTTGATTCCCCTGGTATAAGAAAGGCTTCTTCTAGACCCTTGAGAAACAGATATAGTGTGTCTTTGGTTCTCCTTATGCTCTTTCCTGAGACTCTTTCTCAGCACCATCCCTCCCAGACTCAATTCCCCAGCTTTTAACATGTGATTGAACACAAATAGCTAACAGTCCCTTTCCCAGCCCCCAATTTGTCAAGAGAACCTTCATTTCCTCAACTCTGGCATCAAAAGTGATTACTTGCTATCTAAATCAGCCCAGCCAATATCAAGTTCATTAGGAGAAGGTTGCTCCCTCCAAAGTCAAGGTCTTCTGCCCTGAAAAACACTTGTACATTTTCCTGTGGCCCTTGTATTGTCTCAACAAAGGGAGCGCTGTTCTGAAGGAACCCTCAGTCCAAAGGCAAAAGTCTACATTATTTCACCTGACTGATGGTGGTGCTGTAGATAACGTGTCAACCTGAGACACTGAAGTTCCAGGTTCAACACTCCAAGGTCACCGGTTTGAGTGCAGGCTCACCAGCTTGAGCGGGGTCACTGGCTTGAACATGGGATCATCAACCTGATATGGTCTCTGTCTGGGGCCCATGGTTATTGGTTTGAGCAAAGGGCCACTGGCTCAGCTGAAGCCCCCCAGTCAAAGAACATATGAGAAAGCAATCAATGAACAACTTAAGTGATACAACTATGAGTTGAAGCTTCTCATCTCTCTATCTTACTCACTAAAAAAAAAGTCTAGATGGGCCTTTGCTGGTTGGCTCAGTGGTAGAGCATTGGCCCAGTGTATGGAAGTCCCGGGTTCAATTCCCGGCCAGGGCACACAGGAGAAGCACCCCTCTGCTTCTCCACCCTTCCTCCTCTCCTTTTTCTCTATCCCTCTCTTCCCCTCCCGCAGCCAAGGCTCCACTAGAGCAAAGTTGGCCTTGGTGCTGAGGATGGCTCCATGGCCTCCACTCCAGGCACTAGAATGCCTCTGGTGCAACAGAGCAATGCCTCAGATGGGCAAAAGCATCGCCCTCTAGTGAGCATGCCAGGTGGATCCTGGTCAGGCACAAACGAGAGTCTGTGTCTCTGCCTCCCTGCTTTTCACTTCAGAAAAATACAAAAAAAAAAAAGTCTAGATCATTTCAATGAGTCTATAATGGGCATTTTTTTAAAGGTTAAGTCTGAAATATCATATATGCAATAAATGTAACTGTCTCCTGTGACCTACCTCTTAACCGACTCAATAAAAGATGATTGCCCTATAGAATCACAGTGCCTGTGATTAAGGTCAGCACTGAAAGGGGTTGTCCTATCATATGACTCAGATCGCTAAGGAGTAAAGTGGCTGTAAGTCTGTCCAGGGGGAAGTATTGATAGCACTCTCTTCTGCTCTCACACTCCCAGTTTACACAATTGTCTATATGGTGATGCAGCTAAGGAGCCAGTAGTTCTGGGGTCCTCGAGGCTTGCTTCTGTCCCTTGTCTTTCACTCTTATCCCAAACCATCTTGAAAGGGCCTCACCTTGCCACTGCCATGTGTCCCCACTAATATCTCTACTGTGTTATAGTATTCTTAAGACTGCCAGCCCTCAAGATGCAAAGCAGTGTTGTGTCCTTACAGCCCTCAGCATGCCAAAGCCACACTGTATTCCTTGAAAAAGTGAAGAAAATCTCTCTCCCTCTGTCTCTCCTTCTTCATGCACTGTGTCACTCGGGCCCCAGAATGGCCCATATGTAGCCTGAGCCTCCCATAGTTCCCTAACAACACAGCCCACAGCCCTTCTGTGTGGACCTCAAATTTGTTCCCTTGGGGTAAACCAAGAATACAACAGATCTCAACCAACTCTGCATTTCCTTCCTATCTAGGATTCTGTCACCCACCCCTATGACAATCAGCTAGGATAACTGGGTTCTATTGTAGCACCTGCCCCACCAGCATGTCAGGCCTGAATACCTGCTTTTCTAGGTTGAATCACTTAAAAATATATCCTGAAGTCTTAACCTGTGGTACCTATGAATGTGACCTTATTTGGAAATTGAATTTTTCAGATGAATTAAAAATGAGCTTATCACATGGTCTCTAGTCCAATACAAGTCATGCCCTTACAAGAAGTGTCCCCAAGTGAAGACACAGAGAGAGAATACCATGTGATGACAGAGGCAGAGAATGGATGAATAACTGTTATAAGCCAAGAAATACCAAGGATTGATGATCACCACCAGGAACTAGGAAGGATTCTACCCAGAGTCTCAGAGGGAGTGTGCCTACTAACACTTCGATTTCGAACATCTTGTTTCCAGAACTGTAAGAGAATAAATTTTTGTTGTTTTAAGCCACCTAATTTATGGTAATTTTTACAGCAGCCCTAGGAATCTAGGCTGACACTGGGTCCCTCCACCTGAAATGTTCTGAGATGGAATATATGTCATCCATGTCATTACATTTCATTTTTCTGACTTCGTATTTGCTAACCATAGAAAGTTAAGAGGCAAGGCAGAAAGTTGTGCTCATTCTAAAGATAGTGGTGTGGGCCAGGAGCCAGATTCATTTTCTGTTATTTTTTCAAAATTCACCAACATTGATGCTCAGCAGCCTCGGTATTCTAGGCTATAAAAAAATCTTCCATCATTTGTTGCTGGATAAACTACAATCAGGACATTAGAGTGAGTTTGGGGGGAAGTGTGGAGCAGGACGAGATGTGAAGAGGGAATTGCCCATTCTGACACCTTTGGAGTGATGTGCTCAAATATCATCTTGATATCAAATCCAGATCAGCTGGGAGGTCTCATCCTCCTCCGACGTGTGCACAGAGAAACACACAGTTTCCATTAAGTGCTGAGGTCACCCACGGGGTGCTTTGGCAGAGCTGTGTGGAGAAGTTGTACAGCACCTGCCTACATATGTTTGGCCCTGTGCCCTCTCCTTGCTTCTTCTCTGATCAGAAGCACATTTATCTGCAACTTTTTTTAAATCAAAAAAATAAAAAATAAAAATCTCTGAAGACTGTTTTGACTTTTTCAAACTAATTCCAGACCATGCACAATATTTTGATTGAATTTCAATTATGTCATCTTATTGAGCTGATGATTTTCAGATAGAACACAAAGAAAACTTCACCGTAGACAGATGTGACTATCTGCTGCTGCAAAGCAGAGCTTCTCTATCGCTTTTCTCTCACTTCTGTCTCGCTTCTCCTCGTTTCCCTGTCTTTGCTCCTTTTTTCTCTCTCTTCTCTCAGGTATAGCTTTTCCTTTGATCTGGTCATCTCCCTTCCTAATTCACTTAATCCTTTCCTTCTCCTCTCCCTGCCCCAACAACCACCACAACCAGCCCAAGGCAGGTCATCAAATTGGAAAACTTGTTCTTCATCACATGTGATCTCTTTATGTACCTTCTTTCTCCCCAGCTCAGCTTCCCTCACTGGGTATCCAACAAGGTATGCTGAGCCTCATAAATATCTGAATCCTAGTTTGCCACTAGCTGTATAATCTCTCTCTACCTTGGTTTTCCTATTGGTTCAAAAAAAAGACTTGTTCTTTCAATTTGTTAATTAAAGGAAATAATGCCATCTTCAAGGAAGTTGTTGCAAGGATTAAAACGTACAAGTGTCTAAAACTGTGGGCACTTCATAACTGGTACCTTCTTCCCACATTCCAACCCTTCTTATCCCATACTTCTTACCTGCTTCCTATCCTGGGTCCTGACACTGGCCTTTATCCACAGTGTTAGTTCAAATCAAGATGAACCTCCTTCAATAGTGCTTGTTTTAGACCTTATTTCTAAATGATAAATGGAAGTCTTTCATACTCGATCAAGGCATTTTAGCCTTAGTGGAGAATGAGAGCAGATAAGAAAAAGCACCTCCTCTGCCCAGGGAAAATGCCAGCCCAAGTGACATCATGACTTCACAACCTACATTCCTTCCTCCATCTTGATTCACTTTCTTGTTTGAAACAGCAACACGGAGAGAAATAAGAACAAGCACACAGAGGATTATAGTCCAGTTAACTAGTGTCCACTTAGCTACTCTGACTTTGTCCCCTGCACCCCATTTGTAGGACACAATAGTCAGAGATGTCTTTCTCTGTTGATTTCACTCAAGCATGTCATAACTTAAGCTCCAAGAAAGAAATAGAAAATATCTAGTCCCACTTCTCAAGTTTAAGCCTCCATATTGGAGAAATAAAGGGTTCTATACATGTACTGGTTCAATAGTTACCAAAATCCTTGCTTTGAATAGATTGATCTGTGTGCCCTAGATATTATCTGAGGCTTTTCCAACCCTCCAAAACCTATAAACACTTGATCTGAGCCCTCAGTTTCATGGCCAGTGACAGTCCATGTGGTTTCTGACAGTTTCTTAGGGCATGTTTCCATGAGGTCTCTTCTAGTTCTGCCTCCAGTAGTGAGCACATTATCTCTGTTTCACTCTATACTAATCCAGTCATGAATCTAGCCTCTTCTTCCTTATACAAAGAAATCCATTCTTTCAAAAGAATGTGTGAGTTTATTAATGTCACTGGTATAGGGGAGTGCTTTGTCATGTACTGTATCCCACAATCCCATGGCCCTTTGCCCTCTTTTCTCTACAAGTTTCTACCTCACACAGAGTAGCTTTGCTCTCTTCTATCAAGCCTTATTGCCAGCAAACACTAGGGCCCCAAAAGAGTGAGCATCTGCTTGAGAGAAATGACTCATGACCGTTGCTGTGAGAGCAAGTGTTCTAATACACATACGTAGGACAATTTAGCAGAAGAGACTTTGTGTAAGGAAAGAGAAAAAACAGGAGCTTTAGTAACTAGAGTTGAAGGCCATGGGTTTGTTAGAGATGCTGGCCTAGAGCGTGATAGGGATTAAATGAAGAAAATGTAGTCAAGGAAGGAGGGAGGAAAAAAGAGGGAAGGAAAAGATATAAAAAATGTTGTGTCTCCTAGGCTGTTAAAGACCTGCTCAGAGAATTCAGGCAAGACATTTGCCATCTATCTCTCTGCCCAGTTTCCTTATCTGAAAAAATGCTATTCTCAGGACTGACCAAGTTCTTATTCCTACTTTCTTGATGAAGGTACCAAGGATGAAACCAATTCCTCCAAAGCAGAAGTACTTCATGTAATATGTTCAACATTCTGAAAAGAACATTAGTTTGTTTACTTGAATGGGGCGCTAATCAGTTCATCTCAACTGGAAGAATGTTCAAAGAACATTTTAGAGATTGAGTGTCAGGTTAATTTGGATATATCATTCACACCTATAAAGCTGGTCAAGCTGGCTTCATATGGGAGTGGAAGATGGACGTGTCTTCAGGTAAAGGAGGGCACTTCCCTGACTGTGAACACATATATCAGTAGCTGTGTTTGTTTATAAGAATTTTGCAGCATGTTCTCATAGTCTATTAAAAGAACATACACATTTATCTTGGGGGGGGAGAATGTGTTTTCCAAAACTCATGTCCCTAAGTCTTAAACCCCTCTCCCCTGCTACTTCCCTTTTCTCATAAAGCCTCTCTATTGTTTCCGATACGGTTAACAGAAGCCAATGTATATTAGGGTAATGACATAGTTATAGACTGTGCAAATGTGGACCTGGCTTGACTTGATGGGCTCAGGTGGGGTGACCTAGTACACACTGTCATTTCATTATCACCTCTACAATTCTGGCTTCTGCGAAATATTTATGAAATGTTATGAAATAAAATCAGTAAATGCTACTGCTGTTTTGAATTAAGAGCCTGTTTCAGATTAAAACAAATCAAAGGAATGAGAGAAAAAAGTTAAAATTTGCAAAGTAATAAAAATAATAATAAACACTTAATTTCATGTTGATATGGAGTCTAAAGAAGGCAGAAAGCATGGATCCCAGCTGCATTAACATCTCTGGCTTCCTTGGGAAGTGGAATTTTTGAGTTTCTGTTTATTTCTGGGTATTGAATGATGAGATGACAAAGTAGAGGTTAAGCAATGATCCTTCTCCATATGCATTTAGACAAAAGGTCAACCAAGGGACCTGAGATGTAATGGAACATAGCACATGTCATCTAAAGCATCCTTCTCAGGTTTTCAAGTATTGGTGGTGTGACCACAAGCCCTTTCTGTTGTCACAACAGGAGAAAGAGGGAGGGAGAGACAAAGAGAGGAAGAAGGATAAAGGGACGGGGAGAGAGGGGAGGAAGTTTGAAAAACTAACTCTTAAGCTTCCTATAGTCAGGCTTTTTTTTTTTTTTTTTTTTTTTTTTTGCATTTTTCCGAAGCTGGAAACGGGAAGGCAGTCAGACAGACTCCCGCATGCGCTCAACCGGGATCCACTTGGCATGCCCACCAGGGGGCAACGCTCTGGCCCTCTGGGGCGTCGCTCTGTTGCATCCAGAGCCATTCTAGCGCCTGAGGCAGAGGCCCCAGAGCCATCCTCAGTGCCGGGGCCATCTTTGCTCCAATGGAGCCTTGACTGTGGGAGGGGAAGAGAGAGACAGAGAGGAAGGTGAGGGGGAGAGGTGGAGAAGCAGATGGGTGCTTCTCCTGTGTGCCCTGGCCGGGAATCGAACCCAGAACTTCCGCACGCCAGGCCAACGCTCTACCACTGAGCCAACTGGCCAGGGCCTAGTCAGGCTTTTTATATGTGAGTTTTCAATGTGGATTTTCTGTGAATGCTTCTGAATGCTGCTTCAAAGAGAAAGATAATGAGGGAGAAAACAAGAAAATTCTGAATAAATGATTAGACTATCTTCCATCTTTAATTCATTCCTACAGCATGTAAACACACATGCCACTAATACAGACAATCTAGAACTGACTTTAAAAAGAAAATCAAAGAAAAGAAAAGAAAATGTAAGACCAGTGCTTGAAACTTTGCTTTAGAAGAAAGTGTCAAGTGAGAGCTCTTTCTCCATCAACAATAATGCAATGTCTGAGAAGACCCACAGAAAAGTCTGGACCGGCCCTGGCCAGTTGGCTCAGTGGTAGAGCGTCGGCCTGGCATGCAGGAGTCCTGGGTTTGATTCTGGCCAGGGCACACAGGAGAAGCGCCCATCTGCTTCTCCACCCCTCCCCCTCTCCTTCCTCTCTGTCTCTCTCTTCCCCTCCCACAGCCAAGGCTCCATTGGAGCAAAGTTGGCCCGGTCACTGAGGATGGCTCTGTGGCCTCTGCCTCAGGCGCTAGAATGGCTCTGGTTGCAACAGAGTGACGCCCCAGATGGGCAGAGCATCGTCCCCTGGTGGGCGTGCCGAGTGGATCCCGGTCGGGCGCATGCGGGAGTCTGTCTGCCTCCCCGTTTCCAACTTCAGAAAAATACCAAAAAAAAAAAAAAAAAAAAAGAAAAGAAAAGTCTGGACCAATTCAGCTCTGGAAGCCTCCGAAAGCAGCCCCACATGAAGTATTAGGGTTGGAAAAACATATTCTAGGTCCTTCCAACTGCAAACATGTTTGCAGCAATGGAGTTGGAGGAAGCAGAGGAAGAAGGTGAGAGTAAACATAGAGCATGCTGCCAAGTCCTGGGTCAGAGTTGCCAAGAACAAACACACTCAGATTACCAGAATATTTCATCCTGCCAGAGATTTGGTTGATTCCATGGCAGAATACGCCACCTGCACACTTTTAAAGGTCTCTGTTATCAAAGCCAGAGCAAATCATGCCTGTCAGTAATGCACTACACTCCCGTCAATCACAAAGGCAAATACTGCTTTTTCAAGCTGATTGCACTTAGTCCTCATGATGGAAACAGCATCTCTTTAGAGCAGACATCAACACACTTCTTCTGTAAAGGTCAGAAAGTATTTTTGGCTAATATTTTAGGCTCTACAGACCATATAGCCTTTATCACAATTATTAAATTCTGCTATTATAGCCACAAAATTATATATAAATAGTTGAATATGGCTGTGTTTCAGTTAACCTTTGTTTACAATAACAGACACTGGCCAGATACAAGATACAACTCATAAGCTGTAGTTTGTAGAGCTTTGCTTTAAGCTATGAACTCATAGCTTCAATGTGCCCAGGATGGCTGATCATAGTAGATGTGCATAGAGGTGGACTGCTGCGTTAGTGACATGCTCATGCACTCACTCTTATCAACTCTCAGCATAACACTCTGATAGACTCAAGGTGGCTAGAAATTCTATGAAACTCTTCTGATGAAAAAGATAAAACCTCTATTGTCTCTTCACTAATTGGGACTGTCTCTGTGACAGCTTGACCAATAAATTATAGCAGAAGAAATGCTGTGCTATTTCTAGGCCTAAACCCTAAGAGACTGGTAGTCTCTCATTCCTGATTTCTTGGAGAATTACTGTGGAGTCCAACTGCCATAATGTGAGGAAGTCCAAGCAGCCCCACGGATAGGCCCACATGGAGAGGAGTCAAGGCTCATAGACAACATCCTCAGCTGGGCTCCCAGCTTGGCCCCTAATGCATCCTCCCCAAGATCCTCCACACACTCTGTTGTCTTTTGTTCAGATGCAGAGGATTCAGTAGGATATTCCAAAGTCTTGGGGCACAACAAAGCCACTAGATAAAGAAGCTTGGGTCCCTGGTCAATTGAATGGATCAGAGACATCTCCCCCAGGTTGCCCCACCAACCCACTGCCACTAATCTGCATTAAACTGTGATAAACCTTTACTTATTAAGTCACTGGGATTTTTAAGGTTGTAACAGACTCTACACATCAGCATACCCTAGGAAAGAAGGAAACAAGGAATGTGGGCTACTCTGGACAGTATGCTGGCAAGACGGCAGGGCTGGAGAAATGGGAAGAAGCTGCAGTGTTTCCAAAGACAAATCCATAGGGTTCCTTGATTGACTCACTCTGTGTCAGAGCCTTCTGTCTTCTAAAACCTATTCAGTGAAACCTCTTTACTCAGCAGTGGAGCTCATTTATATGGACTGACCACAGGCACTTGAATGACGGGGCTCTTTCCAGAGCTGGCCCTGTGGGATAGACAGGCAGTCCTCCCTAAGCTATGATGGAAAACTATAAAAAGCTTTCCCCCTGCCCCTCATGCACGCAGTGCCTGAATTGCCACTTACATCTTTTGTTTAAAAAATTTATTGTCCCACTATTATTTTTTTAATTTTTTGTATTTTGCTTAAGTTGGAAATGGGGAGGCAGTCAGACAGACTCCTGCATGCTCCCGACCAGGATCCACCCGGTATGCCTACCAGGGGGCGATGCTCTGCCCAACTGGGGCATTGCTCTGCCTCAATCAGAGCCATTCTAGCGCCTGAGGCAGAGGCCACAGAGCCATCCTCAGTGCCCGGGGAAACTTCGCTCCAATGGAGCCTTGGCTGCGGGAGGGGAAGAGAGAGACAGAGAGGAAAAAGAGGGGGAGTGGTGGAGAAGCAGATGGGAGCTTCTCCTGTGTGCCCTGGCCGGGAATTGAACCCGGACTCCCGCACGCCAGGCCGATGCTCTACCACTGAGGCAACCGGCCAGGGCTATTGTCCCACTATTTGTGAAAAAATTATCTGAAAGAACTTACCTTTTGGCCTGAGGTCAGCAAACAGTGGCCCCCAGATCAAATTAAGCTTGCTGCCTATTGTTGTGTGATCTGTGAGCTAAGAATGGTTTTCACATTTGTGGAAAGTTGAAAAAGATCCAAAGAAGAAAAATATTTTTTGGAAAATGAAAATTTACAATTCTGTGCTCCATGTATAATGGTTTGATGGAACACGGTTATGCATTTATTCAAATATTGTTTATGGCTACTTTCTCACAACAATGGCAGAGTCGAGTGGTTGTGACAGAGACAGCATGGCCCGCAAAACCTAAAATATTCACTATCAATCTCTTAAATAAATAGAAGTGTGCAGGCCTTTGCTTTAGATCATTGTGATCCATTAATCCTTTATACTGAATTAATGTAAAGGATTGGCCCACTCTCCCAACAAGCTCTGAGGAAACAGTACATTGTCTTGATAGTTTAATAAGGAGCCGGGACGTGGAATGAAGGAGAGAAGCCAAGAGCTGAGGAGTAGGACACGCTGTTCCAGGACTGAGTGGTGGTGAAGGGGCCCAGAGCCTCGAAGTCACCAGGCACCTGGGAGAGGGGTGTCTGACCCTAGGAAATCAGTGTACAAAAGGGAAGGAAATAGTGGAAAATAGAAATTAAGATGTTCCTTAAGTCAGTCCCAACTCCCCCAACCAGTAAGCATATCCAGTGGTTTTAATGTTTTATTAAAGTTAAACAAACTGATCAAGAGTTGTGCTTGAAGTTGTTATTTTAAAGGGGTTTAGAAAAGAAACCGAAATGGTAGAATACCTTGTAATATTGCATTTTTCAGTTTTCAGAAAGTTATTAATTCAACCCTCATATAACTTGAGATGGCGCTGCCCCAGACCTGCTCTCTCAGTGATAGGGCTGCCAGTCCGGCCCGTGTGTCTGGCTGACCTCCTTTCTGACCTGCTGCTTCACTGGGAACCAGTTTCTCATCCTGGGCCTCAACAGAGTGGAAACAATAGAAAAATCTTCATGAGGATTCCTTTTTCAGGTCAGCTCTGGAATCATATCTCTAAAGACCTTCTTGACTTTGGCTTTGAAAGGTGTTAGGAGGGCTAGGAAGGGATTTTCAAGCTCTGAGCTACAGTCTGACATCAGCCTAGAGTTATAGCCTGGACAGTTGGCGCAAATTGGCACTTGGATTAACTCCTAGATCTGTTCTCAATAATCTCTATTTTCAAATGGTTGGGAAATGCTTCAAAGTGACAACCAAAATTTATAAACTTTTTCTAAAAAAATAAATAGTAATAATAATAATAATAATAATAATAATACAGATTTGGCATCTGTATGGATTTCAACTGCAGAGACAAGAAACCTTTAAATGAAACCTCTCCCACTCCGCCTTCTTCCACACGTGTCTCCATTTCATTTCAGAGACAACCCACCCCCAAGTCTCACTAATTTCCTCATCCCTTTAAAACCCCTGTCCCACAACTCTTCTCCAGGTCACTCAGTCACCAGCCCATCCAAACGTGTCTTGAAAAGACTGCAAAAAGCATGCTTTTATTAAAAGTTAAAAAATCAACAATCCTTTAAAAACCGTCAGTGAGCTTAATAAGGCAAATGAGAAGCGCCGCCCTGAAGGTCATCGGCACTTCATACCATACCAATGCTGGACCTACGCATGATGAGGCGATCTCCTGATACAGAAAAACAGAGAGGCAAAATGAGTGAAAACTGAGGCTGTTAGGGCTGGAAAGATTCTGAAGCGTAATTTAGCTCAACCAGGCCATTTCACAAGCTCCAGGTTGCTTCCCCGTTCCCAGTCTAGCGCCATCTCTGATACTCCCTACCCCATCTGGGTTTTCTCTCTGCCTTCCCAGCCTCCACCGTTGTGTTGTCTTCAAAAGGATACAAACTAACCAACCATTTCACCCACTAATTATATAAACATCCTCAGGAGCCTTGTTGTTTTATGTAAAATTGCACTGACTTTTCCCATGGAATGCCACAAGGTGTTACTTGTTGAATAGACTCAATAAACTATCATTTCTTCTAAGTGTGACCCAGTTAAATATCAACCTAAATTGGATCCCTAAAATAAAATAAAAAAAAGTTTATGATAATCCCTTTCACAAAACAATAATAGGTTCCCAATCTATCCAATTTATTTCTGATTTTTAATGTTTACAACCGGCATTTCTTAGGGATATTACCCTAACCTCAGCAAAGAAGTGGTTCTTTATATAGCTAACTAAGACTATAAGTCTATAGAGAATTGACTATAAGACGATAAGCCAAAACTATAACATAATACAAAAATGCAAGATTGGATCAGTAAGCCAATTTATCACTACATAGGAACCCATTTCAATTTCATTTACAAACTATGGTTTGCATACATTATATCATATAAACAGGCATGTACATTTAGTCTAAAAGGAATGGGGATGTGAACTAGGAAAATGTTAGGTAGAAATGTGGTTTGGATATTTTCACTGTAGAATTACTGAAGGGCACATGTCAAATTTTATTAGTAAACACTATGTATAATACACACCAATTTTCTTTTGTATATTACATATTAACAGTAAAACAAATAAGCCATAAAATGATCCAGAGCCTCAGAGAGAAATTAACCTAGCCCTAATCAGTGTCCAGTGTGGTTTATTCCAGTAATGGGAGTTTGCAGTAGTGAAAGTGGTACTTTATTAGCAATGTAAATCAACAGAAAAATGCAAACTATCACTGGTTAGTTTCTAGTATTAAAAGAATAATGATATATCTGTTCCAAAAATGTCTACTACTTATAAGAGAGTCAATGATAAGGGCAGAAAAATTGAACTGAGTTTGGAAGAAGATAAACTGCAGGTGACTATTGTCTAGGGTGTGACCGCCTCCTGGAGCCTTGGTAATATAGAGCTGCCTCTGTCTCCATGGTGTTCAATGCTGACTGCACAACCGTCACCTTAGGACCATTTTAAGTTACACATGAGTAGGGCCCAACCCAAGTCAATTGAATCAAATGTCTGAGAGCAAATCTTGGCATCTTTATTAAAACAGGCAGCCAGCTTTGAGAACCACTGCATTTCCTCCAGGACCCTCCACTGTCCAACCCGCCACCCAGGCTGTAAGCAACAACCCAGTGGTTTTACAGGGTAACTGGAGGGAGCAGCCCAACAGTTATGAAAGTTACTTCTAGGTTCCTCTTTGCTCTAATATTCCACGTTTCCAGAGAAGACATCCTGAGTCCCACTCCCAATCCACACACAAGTTTTCTCTCATTTCCAGTCTCCAGTATGATCTACTAAAGAGATCACCAGATGAGAAGAGAAAGAGCAAAACACAGAATTAAAGGCCATCAAATCTCCACAACTTTGACTGCACAATTATTCCAAACATATTCTTCTGCTTACATAGTGCCTAGGCTGAGGAATATTCAAAGTCTCCTTGGGGTGTTCGGTTTTCTCTAGGTACTATAAAGATGGATGGATTTTTTTTTCTTAATATAGTTCTAAAAGTCTCATAAGTAAGTCTAGAAGCCCCATTTCTAATAAGTTTTCCTTTCTACCACTGAATTAATGAAAAAGCAGAGAATCCAAAGTTATGTTCCTTAAACATACAATATTTTCAGTCTTTTAGGCATGTTGAAGATCTGTTAACCACCAACAGATGTGTTATACAATGGTTTTCTTTGGACAAAATTAAAGCTATTCATTCCCACCCCCACCCCCAAATGCTCTAGCTGCTTCAAGGTGTCTTGAGTCCAACACTTAGTTAATTTAGTGCTTGCTCCACTGTGGTTAATTACAATATGCTTTAGGTAGTCCAACATCTTTTCCCATGAAACTTGCCCTCTGAGCTAGTCTAGTTCTTTTCTTCCTTTCTTTTATTTCTGTGATTCACCTAAGGATTATGTTATTTGAGAAACTATGGTGCAAAGAATAATCATTGGCCAACTTTTGTTGAAATGCAATATTAATCCTTAATTTATTCTTCTGAGGAAAGTCATGCTCAAGCATTCTTTCATTCATTTTCCATAAAGAGCTAAGCTTTTAGTCCAAATTATGTTCATGGTAACTTCCCAAAGGAAATTCCAGCCTGCTTACAGACTCGGGCACCACAGGGATGCACAAGAATAAGAAGAAGCTAAATCTGAACTGAGTCAGAAGCTTCTGGACATTACTTTCACTAAATAATCCTGTAGCAAACCTATCTAATGAAAATCAGATCTCACTCAGAGTAGAGAAATTTGCTTTTCTGGATAAAGCATAATTGGTCCCATAAGATCTATTTCCCCAAGAACTAAAGGTCCTGTCTACACAGCACTAAATGAAGTGGTCAATGAATTTCACCAAAACCCCTAATAAAAAACAAAAAATTCCCTTAGAATTCAAATCCGTTTAGGCAACATACTGGAGAGAGTGACTCATATTTATTAATGGGTTTCAGGCACACTTGTTCCTTGATCAAATAAATACGCAGTTAATCAACAGATATATGTGAATGCTTACTCTGTGCTCAGTCAGAACTGTGCCAAGTCAGAAAGGAGATCTGGAAGATGTATAAGATCGATGCACAAGAAACGAGAGTTTTGCATGACTTCTGCTTTCAATTATAGGTTATGATCCAACATAACACATACATGTTTTGAAATTTGGAAGATTTTTCTATTACAAAAAAAAAAAATCAAAGTCATCTCTATTTTAACTTCCAGAACCTAGCATAATAAATGGCACCTAGTAGGTCTTAAATATGTATAGTATGAATAAACAGGTAAATAAATGAATAAATCTTTTCTGAGAATACAGAGTACATTAAGCTGAGAAGTCATAGTAACAAATCATTTTCTTAAGTGCTATTATACTTGGTACTAGAGACTGCTTGATCTTTTCCAAAATTCTTGTTGTTTTCTTCCTCCCCCTGATCACACAGCTAACCCCCATTTCACAGCCTCCTTTGCAGTTAGTTTGCATGTGGCCCTGTGTTGAGTTCCAGCCAATGGAGTATGCATGTAAGTTGTACGAGCCTTTCCAAATCTCACTCAATGAAACCTTCCATGCTCCTCCACTTCCACCTGACTGGGATGAGACAGGCCTTGCGAGCAAAAGGGCCAGTGTTAGTGATGGCAGAGCCTCAATCAGGCTGTGCCTCCAACCAACAACAAAGACCTCCCATCAGCCCCAGTTGATATGTGTATCATTATTGCATTTTACAGGTAAGAAAATTTAGTCAAAGAGGAATTCATCATTGATAGTAAGAGATAGTAAGGGATCTTAACTGGAAATCCCTTGTACCTCAACTATCATTCTCCCTCAGAAGCATTCAAAATGCTTAAAGGAATTTCTGAATTGTGGATCTCTAACTTCCTCCAGGTGACCATTCCCACAGTCTGCAATAGAAGTGATGATCTCTCCCAACATGCCATTCATGGTGTCCTTCTTTTTACATCCCCCCTCACCTCTCATAGATGCAATCCCCCAGGCCTGCTTTTTATGGTGGCACACCTCCTTAGTAAGGCTATCTCAGATCTGCCATAACTTTTTATCTTAAACTGGCTATTTTGTCCACCCCTCCAACAATACTATAATGCCTGTTCAATAATAAGCTATTAACAGAATCAAACAAAGTTCAAGCACTCAGTAATGTTTTCTTTATTTGAAACAAACCACCACAACAACAAAAACTTAATTAAACAAATCTTGCAGAAGCTTGGCAAGAAAACCACAAAACGTTTTCTGTTTTGCTGTAAAAATGTTCACATTCAAGTATTTATAAACAGGGAACTAAAGACTGTAGAATTTATTTAAAGGTTATTATGCAGTAAGGCTAAAATATTTCTGTGACTTATAGTAACACCTAAGGTGACAGGCATGATCTAGAAATCAGAATGTTATCTTCAACTGAGATGTCTTATTAGCTGAGAATTAATCCATTTATTCAATATAATTCTCTCCAGGGTTGGGATGTCTCTGAACTGGGGGCATGGAACTGAGCCTCAGGGATGCCCACAAAAGTGCACAGAACTTTAAAATGGCCTTATGTTAAGGAAATGTTATCTCCAAAGTCTTTATCACATGTAATCCACCTAGAGGAGAAATAAATATCTTACCCTGGAAACTTCTCACATGCAGAGTATAGAAACCTTTCTCTCTCTCTCTCTCTCTCTCAGACACACACGCACACACTGAAGTTCATGAAGAGTGTTGTACATTTTACAAATTAGGTGGATTTTAAATCTTTGAGACCACAGCTGGCTCCAGAAAGCTAAGTGGGAAGACAGCTGACAACAGGCTCCAGTCCTTGCTTTATTGTGCCTTGTTGACCTAAATTAATATGTAAAGTCTCTGTGGGAACTTTGTAAGCAACATCTTTTCTTTGAGGACATCAGAGCTGATGTTTTGTCATTTGGGCAAGAGGTTATTTTATATTCTGCCTTTGGCTTCCATGTTCTTCAGGACATCTGCCATTCTAAGGTTCCAGTACTAATAACACAGAAACACAGACAAATAGCTGCTTCCATCTAATATTCAGAATGAAATGAGGTATGCCAGTTTTTAGTAATTAGATTTTTGAACAAAATGTCAACTGCTACAAATATTAATATTAATTTTATTATTCTTTGACCTTGTTGACTGGCTCAGTGGCAGAGCATCAGTCCAGCATGTGGATGTCCCGGGTTCAATTTTCAGTCGGGCACACAGTAGAAGTGACCATCTGCTTCTCCACCCCTCCCCCTTCTCTTTCTCTCTTTCTCTCTCTCTTCCTCTCTCGCAGCCATGGCTTGTTGGTTTGAGCAAGTTGGCCTCAGGTGCTAAGGATGGCTTTCTGGCCTCTGCCTCAGGTGCTAAAAAAAATGGCTTGGTTGCTGAGCAACAGAACAGTGGCTCCAGATAGAAAGAGCATCACCCAGTAGTGGGCTTGCTGGGTGGGTCCTAGTCAGGGCACATGCAGGAGTCTGTCTCTCTGCTTCCCTTCCTCTCACTAAAAAATAAAAATAAATAAATTTATCATTGTTTAACAAAAGTCTTTAGATAAAACAAGGAAAATTCACAAAAAGTTATGGATGGAGTTGTAGCACAGGTAATTCAAAAGTCAATTTGATGTTAGCACTAGAGAACATTCTCCACTTGACTCTCAACTCTATGTAATAATATAAACAGAGAAATAAGCATGACTTTTAATTTTAAAGTCATTTTATTTGCCTTTGTAATGGATTTTGAAGTATTATTTAGGGCCATTGGGCCACTTCCAGAATGAGTAAGAAAGAGATATTAGAAAGAACTAAATAAGAGATGGATGGATATAACCTGCTCACCCTTGGAAAACTGGAGTAGATACCAGTTTTCACTCATGGGTCAAAAAAATAAAAACAATAAGGAAATGACAATGAGTTTTTCATAAAGTTAAATTTAGTCAATGTAAAGGATTTATAATTTTAAGATTTTGTCATTTCTGTTTTTTACTATGTAAATGTCCTTTCTTTTTTGAAATGATATAACTATATATGAGATAGTGGTCATTATTTTGTCCATAGTTGGCGAAATAAAAGTTGGCAATTCAATTCTATACCAAAAAATATATATTTTTGAGATTCTATTTATCCATGGAATCCAAAGTCTAGGGGAAACTAAGCTAGTCCAATCTCCTTCCTGTAATACTCAGTTTAACAACAGCAATGGAAGAGGAATGTGATGTTTCCCTGATGGCTCTCAGTATGAATGATTTATTCATGGGTACCAGAGTTATCAAGAGTAGACGTATTTCCTGAGTATCATCTCCATAGTTAGTACAGATCATAGAAATCCTACTGAAGAGAAAATAAAAACAATTGTCCCTACCAACAAAGAATTTACAGTCTGGTTGTAAAGCAACAAGCACCTATGTAAACTAGAAAGAAAACACACACACGCACATACATGCACACACACATTCACATGTGTTGCCCAGAGTGAGACTGCACAGCAGAGACTAAGGGAAACTGAGCTTTTAAAAACTAAAAGGTGAATGTGGGGCTGAATTACACTAGAAATGATTCTAGAGTTTGTTGTTAATGGAAGATAGGTGCTTATGTTGGCTAAAAAGATACAGAGGTCTTTCTGAATAGAAAAGCACTAAAAAGAAACCATGGAGAGAGTTGTGGCGCATGTAGGTGGGGAGGGAAGTAAAGTGACAGGCTTGGCTATTATAGATAGGGTCCTGAGAGGACCAAGGAACAAGACACCAAGCAGCCCCTTTAAAGACCTAAAATGAGTCACAAGCATAAGGTCCAACCAGGAACAAAGTGGCAAGGAAATGCCAAGGAGGATCCCAAAACTCATCTTCTCTCACCAGTCTCAAGTTAAAAATAAACTTCTGTCAGAAGACCATTGGTCTATGGGTCAATTTCAGTTTTAAAGGCATCAAGCCCAATTAAGAGCCTATCATGGTCATTCATATGAGAGATGAGGCAAGTATAGTCTAGATTATGTCTTCTCATCATGAGCTTTTATCACTCCCAAGGAGATAATAACTGGTTTGGCGGTGTTGGAGGGGATGTGAAAATAATCTTAGATATTACAATGGTTCATAATAACATTTATGACAATAATATTTGGGACAAAATATTTCTTAGTATTTAATTTTTTATTTCTCTCATTAGGGAGAAATTAAATTTATTTTCATTTTAATTAATTGATTAAAATGAAATTTAGTTTTGTCTCTAAAGAGGTGTTGATAAAAAACAGGTTGAGAGACATTGGTTTTTGATCTAGAAATGGCACTAGATTTAGTTTTGCTAATGACGTTTTTCTTAAATACTTAGTAATAAAGATTGTCTTTAGTGACTCTTGTTCCTAACTTTAGCATTCTTTTTCCTTTTCTGTTCTGTCCCTGGCTCCAAGTTCTGGGTTCACAATCTGAAACCAGGAAAATATTGCCATATGAATCATCTATACATTAGAGAAATTTTTTGTTTTGTTTTGTTTTGTTTTGTTTTTGTTTTTTTTTTCATTTTTCTGAAGCTGGAAACAGGGAGAGACAGTCAGACAGACTCCCGCATGCGCCCTACCGGGATCCACCCGGCACGCCCACCAGGGGGCGATGCTCTGCCCACCAGGGGGCGATGCTCTGCCCATCCTGGGCGTCGCCATATTGCGACCAGAGCCACTCTAGCGCCTGGGGCAGAGGCCACAGAGCCATCCCCAGCGCCCGGGCCATCTTTGCTCCAATGGAGCCTCGGCTGCGGGAGGGGAAGAGAGAGACAGAGAGGAAAGCATGGCGGAGGGGTGGAGAAGCAAATGGGTGCTTCTCCTGTGTGCCCTGGCCGGGAATCGAACCCGGGTCCTCCGCACGCTAGGCCGACGCTCTACCGCTGAGCCAACCGGCCAGGGCACATTAGAGAAATTTTAAAATAAAATTTGTGTTTTGCAGACATTTCTGCATTGTAAGGTGTTCAAATGAAAGATTTTAGAATAAAAAATATTGCTCCATCACATGGACTCACCCTACTGAGTTCAAAGCTCTCTTTGTACCAGTGAGAAGGCATTCTTTCATACATGCCGGATGGCCACTGCTCCTTCTTGAATACTTAAACTACACTGCCTGAATGTCAAGTCCCAGGCTCCAAAGGGCATTATAACCAACAGGGAGTGAGCATACTAGTAGTGGGTAAAATTTATTAAGCTTTTACAATATGCGGGTCATTGTTCACATCACTACACATGACCAAGTCCATTAATCCCCCAAACTACTCTATAAGCCAGGTACTATCGTTATCATTCCTCTTTTATAGATGAGGAAACTAAAGCAAGAGAGGTTATACAGCAAGCCTGTCACTTGTCCAGCAACTGCCAGAGCTAGGGCTTAAAACCTGCTAGTTTGATACCAGAGTTTGCTCCCTGAAACATTCCACATACTGCTTTGCAAACTGGCTCAGAGCATGGATTTTGGGCTTGAAAGATCTGCATTCAAAATTCTATCTCTTGGCCCTGGCCAGTGGTTCACTGGATAGAGCATCAGCCCAACATATGGACACCTTGGGTTTGATTCCCAGCCAGGGAAAATAGGAAGCAACCATCTGGTTCTCCTCCTCTCCCTCTTCCCCTTCTCTCCCTCTTTCCCTCCCACAGCCAGTGGCTTGACTGGTTTGAGCATGGCCCCTGGCACTGAGTATAGCTAGATTGGAGCGCATCAGCCTCAGATGCTAAAAATAGATCGGTACTTGAGCGATGGCCCCACATGGAGTTGCCAGGTGGATCCCAGTCAGGGTGCATGCAGTAGTCTGCCTCACTATCTCCCCTCTTCTCACTTAAAAAAAATTCTATTTCTTCTCTGAGCCACAGTTTCTGCAGTTTGTTAATTTCATAAGATTATTATAAGGATTAAATGATATTGTGCCTGCTGAACAAACCTGAAGTTAAAAAATAATCAGGATTACTATTGTTAAGATATCAGTTCTTCCTAACTTGATCTATAGATTTAATGTATTTATAGATCCAGTCAAAATCTCAGCAAGTAATTTTTGGATATTAACAAATTGATTAAAGTTTATATGAAGAGGCATAAAAACCCAAAATACTCAACACAATATTAAAGGCAAATAAAATTGGAGACTGATACTACCCTACTTTAAGACTTAATATAAGACTATAATAATCAAGATGTGGCAAAAGAACAAACACATATATCAATGGAACAGAATAGAGAATCTAGAAATAGACCCACATAAATAGAGCCAACTGATTCTTACCAAAGGAGCAAAATCAGTGCAATGGAAAAAAGATGGTATTTGCAATAAATGTTGCTGGAACAACAGGAAGTTCACATGCAATACATATATACATACATACATACATCAGTAAATCTAAACACAGATGCTACATCCTTCATAAAAATTAACTCAAAATGGATCCTAGACTAAATGTAAAACACAAAACTATAAAATCCTTAAAATGTAACAGGAAAAAATCTAGATAACCTTGGGTATGGTGATAATTTTTTAGATATAACACCAAAGGCTTAATCAATAAAAGAAATAATTAATAAGCTGGACTTAATTAAAAATAAAAACTTCTGCTTTGCAAAAGATATTGTCAAGAGAATAAGAAGACAAACCACAGACTAGGGAAAAAATATTTGCAAAAAAATTCTGATAAAGGACTGTTATCCAAAATATAAAAAGAACTCTTAAAACTCAACAATAATAAAATGAACAATCACATTTTAAAACTAGGCAATAGAATTGAACAAACACTTCTCCAAAAAGCTATACAGATGCAAATAAGCATAAGAAAAGATGTTCCACGTCAAAGCACATTAGAGAATTGCAACTTAAAACAACAATGACACCACTACATATCTATCATATTAGAATGACCAAAATTCAGAATGCTGACAGGACATTACCAAATACTGATGAGGCTGTGGAGCAACAAGAACTCTCACTCATTCCTGGTGGGAAGGCAAAATTGTACAGCCACTTTGGAGGATAGTTTAGCTAAACATACTCTCACTATCCAATCCAGCAATCACACTCCTCAATATTTACCCAAAAGAGTTGAAAATTTATGTTCACACAAAAAACCTGCGCAAGGATATTTATAGCAGCTTTATTCATAATTGTGAAAACTTGGAAGCAACCTATATGTCCTTTAGGAGGTGAATGGATAAACAAAGTATGGTACATCCAGACAATGGAATATTTACTCAGTGCTAAAAAGAAATGAACTATTAAGCCATGAAAAGACATGGAGGTACCTTAAATATATGTTACTAAGTGAAAGAATCAAGTCTGAAAAGGCTAAGTACTGTATGATACCAACTATATAACCTTTTGGAAAAGGTAAAGATATGGAGACAGTAAAAGGATCAGTGGTTATCAGAGCTTAGGCAGGTGGGAGAGGTGAATAGATAGAGTACAAAACACTTTGGGGCACTGAAACTATTTGGAATGACACTATAATGGTGAATACATGTCATTATACATTTGGTCAAACCCACAGAATGCACAACACCATGTGTAAACACCAATGTCATCTATGGATTCTGGGTGATAATGATGTAACAATGCAGGTTTTCATTGTAACCAATGTATTACTGTGGTGCAAGATGTTGATAGAGGTGGAGTTTATATGCGGGGGGGGGGGGGGGGCAAAAAATATGTGGAAAGTTTCCGTACTTTCTGCTCAATTTTGCTATGAACCTAAAATTGCTCTAAAAAATAAAGTCTTGGCCCTGGCCATTTGGCTCAGTAGTAGAGCATCAGCCCAGCATGGGGATATCCAGGATTCAATTCCAGGTCAGGGCACACAGGAGAAGTGACCATCTGCTTCTCTACCCCTTGCCCACTCTCTTCTCTCTATCTCTCTCTTTACTTCCTGCAGCCATAGCTTAGTTAAACAAAGTTGGCCCCGGATACTGAGGATGACTCCAAGGCCTGCCTCAGGTGCTAAAATAGCTTGGTTGCCAAGCAACAGAGCTACAGCCCCACATGGGCAGAGCATTGGCCAGAAGAGCTTGCAGGCTGGATCCCAGTTGGGGTGCATGCAGAAGTCTGAATCACTGCCTCCCGGCTTCTCACTTAAGAAAAAAATTTTTAAATAAATAATAAATAAATAAATAAATAAAGTCTTTCTTAAAGGTGAAAATGAGGATAAGCTTGAAGCTTGAAACTAAGAAGGAGTATTCACACTCTTTTGAGCCATTAGGAGCAGATATCCAAAAGATAAGTGCTTACTCCAGGTTGCTAGGGACCAATCAAACAAGGGTAGAGAAGAAAAACGACTACGTCTGGGCTGACCTGATGTGCTGCTGACCGAGAGACTGCTGGGACATCTCCTTCCTGGCCTGAGTCCCATCACAGGACAAGCCCTTCCCCAGGGCAAGGTCTCGACTTCTTTCCCTCATCTACAGCCTCCTGAATATATGGGGGGGAAAAGATGGAAAGGGTGTCCTAATTCAACTCTTGTCGAATTCCTATAACAATATCGGAAACAATAAGCATCACTTCATCATAGATAAATGGCTACAAACCACTGAGGAGGTGATAGGAACAAACATTCTCAAAGAGCCAGGAACCAGGAAGCTCTACTTCCTGGAATCAAATACTGTCCAAAAGCATTCTCACCTGATGGACTCAAGCATATCACATAACTAGAAGGTGCTGCCAAATACCCAGATTTTAAAAATAATAATAATAATTAAACCAGAGAAGCGGGGGGAAAGAAAGGCCAAAATATCTCCCCAGGACTATAGGAAAGGCATTTATTATCAGGACCCTTAGAAACAAAAGGCTGCCATCCAAATGCAGACAAACCTCATTCTCTCCTGTGACTGCATTTCATAACTCCTGCACTTCCTAACGTGGAGCCCCTCCACCTATGAGGTCATTTGTTTTCCCAAGAACTATGGAGTTTGCCAATCATTCAGATTACAGGCACTGGCCAGAAAAGCTGTGGGGAAAGAATAGCATTAAGCCCCCTTACTACTCTTTTTTAGGTTAGTGAGAGATTTAGAACTCTATACAATTGTCTTCACAAAAAAAAAAAAAAAACCTTACAAAGATAAAATGTTCCAAATGTTTTCTAAAGGTATGTTTGTTTCAAATCATATGTTTTTAATCAATGACAAAACAGCCTGAGTTATAATTATTCCAATTCCATACACTTTCCAAAAGCCAAGAGATAGTATGCAGAAGTGATGACTGTGCTGTTGGTGACATATAGAGTCAATCTGTTGATTCAAGACATAAACAGAGAAAGAGAACACAGAAAGAGAAGAAATGGAGAACAGCAGATCCAATTTGCATTATACCTACTCCTACAACACACCAATTTCAGGCCTTCCAGGTGAGGAGCAAAAAATCCCTGGTTTATGGAAAGACTCTGATGTTAGTCATTTATAGTTTAGTGTGAATTTGAGTTACCCAACCCCACACTCTACTTGCATTTGAAATCCTACCTATACTTGGGAAATAAAGTTTTATGTGGTTATTAAGGGAATTTGAAACCTCAATGAACAGATGAAATCAATGTGGAAGGAACGACTGAGAAATCTACAATACATTTGAGAAAAAATATTTACCAAGGGTATTTTTAATTGTGCTGTTTGTGACACTGGCCCTATAGCCTTATAACCAGAGGATCTATTGCAGGATTTCTTTATTTTGTCAAGTCTCATCAAGCATCAGGGATTTTGTTTGCTCTTGTGTTGCTCTTGGTAAGCACTGCCCATTGTTCAATGCAGATTTTTAAATGGCTAAATTAAAAGAGTCAAGAGTGACTGGGAAGACCTATAGTTATTTGATTTCACCACTAAGGTTTATGTCATTTCACTAATTACAGATAGATAGTTACAGGCACTCATAAACTATTAGATTTAGTGAAGTGCTGTGAGCAATATAGGGTACCTCATAAATGTAGTGCAACCCAATGAAATTCATATTTTAGAAAAGATCTGAAGAATAAAGACCTAAAACATTGTCTAAATGAGACTTTAGAATCTTGGAGATTTTCTTCCCAAGTGCTGACCCTCCCCTAAACTTCTGCCTCCAACCAAATTAGACCCACTGAACATGCTAGAATCAATCACTTCAGATTTGTTTCTGAAAAGGAATTGCTTTTCTCCAAAAAAAAACAAAACAAAATTTTTTAAAAAAAAATGACTGTGGTCAGGATCAATGAGCTATATCACTTAGAATGAAAGTGAAAGATTATATGATAATTTTCTTCTTTGATTTAACACAGGTAGGCCTGAAATTCATTCTGGAGGATGAGAGGTCTGGCATTTTTTTATTTACAGATAAGCTTCTGACAGGCACCCTGGCACAGGAAGCCCAAATTTGTCTCTTTTTTTTTTTCATTTTATAATTAAAACCAACACTACAGTTGTGAAAAGGGAAATTAATAAGTAATAATAATAAATAAATAAAACCTGTTTAAGGATCAATTTTATTTCAAGATTGCTACAAATCTTAGTGTATTTCAGACTGAGCTTAAAACATGTCATCTCTCCTGGGGTTTTGTGGAGGAAATGAGACTGGAAATGAATAATCCTTGATGTGGAATCCTAATCCTCCATGAGTGAGCCTGACTCACTTTGCTCTTGGATACAATAACCACAGCCTGAGGCTAAGCACCAGATTTCCAGGAACTCTATCCATGATGAAAGTCTGGGAAAGACAGGGAAGTAATCCGCAGATACATGTTCCAGAAGAAAATCAAATCATTATTTGAATGAACTATCTTCCTAGCCTGACAATAGATGACTAAAATAAATACTAAAATGTTCCAATGAACACTGCATGAAATAATGAACCAATTTTAGAAATTATTACAAAAACTTTATTACTGCATGCATACTATTAATGCTTATTGAATATCTACAATATGCAGGAGGTGGTCTCAGAGGAATGCCACATTTCAGAAGAAATATAAGCTAAGGCCCCATCTAGTCTCAGCAATATAATTTCAGCAATATAATTACAAATGTAAAAATAGTAAATTAAAAATTATCAAATCTCCTCAGTAATTCTGACTGGAGAGAAGTATTTTCTGAATCCAATACAATTTTTCTCCTATAGAATGCAATTTGAAGGCTAAGTCCCCTGTGGCTGCTTTGGTTTAAATGCTGTTTAGTAGACATTTGCCATCAGTAACAAATTTGAAAAATTTGTCATGTGCCCAAATCCTCTGTCGATTAGTATTAGTTCACATAAAATTCAATTATGTGTCTATGAAGAGACTTCCTAAAATGGTAAAAGCAGATCTCTTAAATAGGTAAATATTTCCCCTTAATGATTTCTATAAATTTTACTTTACTAGTAATATCCTTATAATTATCATAAATTTTAGATTATGAAAGCCCTCTTTAATAAATTCCATTTGCATAAAAATCACATGTAAGAGTAACCGCAAAAACAGAAATGAACATCTGGCCTGTCCTTCTGTGCTTACTATATGCAAGTTTCTATGCTTTTGCGTGTGTTGATCTCACTTTAATCATCAAGACAACTCTTCAAGGTATTCTGTTTGCTCCTATTTTTAAACAGGTGGGGACTAGTAGAGTCTGGGAGCTTAAACATTACAGCCTGCTCTCCAATCGTGAGATATTATACAAACTAATATCACGTTGATTTGCCACTTTCAGGCACAACTTCCACACATTTAAATAAAAAGTGAGTGTCTGTGAAAATATCATTCTAACACTTTTTGCTAGTACATAAAAAAAGAACATCACATCCTGCTCTATAATTTCCATACCATAGTCAACCTAGAAACTTGTGTTCTTGGAACCAGCCCAACCTTCAGACAACCTTCTGCCTGACAACAGCATCATCATGTGCCTTGGAGAGCCCTCCTTCCTAACGTCCCTGTCTTTTTCTGCCCTCCTACTTCCTGTCATCACTCAGGTTCATATAGTCACAACCCCATGCCTGGACCATTCCAGCAGGACCCTCATGGCTTCCCTGTTCAAACTTCCCTTTGCTCATCCACGTTCCTGAGTATTCCCTTCTAACATTTCTTTCCCCAAGCCTCACTAACCAGGTTCTTAAAAAGTAATCCACACTAGTTTTTTCCTATTTACTTTCCATCTCCTGCAATCTGTTTTGTTTCCTCATCTTTGTCTTCTCAGACTCCTTTGTGTTTTCTTCACTTTCTCCTACCATTAATGAATGTTTCCCAGGGTCCATCCTTGTCCCCCACACCCCCCATTCCACATGCTCCCTGGCCTGTTTCATCTACATGAGCCAAAAACTCCAAAATCTGTATCACAGTCCTGACCTCTCCCTTGAATTCCCAACTCACACCCGGCCTCAACAAGATCCTTTATCTGGATGTGTCACCGGCTCCTCACCACTCAGCCCAACCATGCTACTTCCTCTGTGTTCCTTATTTCAGGTAATGACCCCTTCCAATGAGTCCAATCACTCATATCACCCCTAGCCTCCAGTCACTAACTTCAGCAGATTTTTCCTCCTGTAATAATAGCTCATGAACCTACAACTATTAAGCTAGTGAGAGCAGCAACAACCCCCCCCCCAAGGACTATTGCAATCGCTCCCTAGTGGTTTCCCTGCCTCTACCCCCCACACAAATACCACCATCACCACCGAGGATGCCGTCCTCCACATGCTGTCGGATTGTTTCCTGACATGTAAAACCTGGTCATATCAAATTCTTGACTGAAAGTGTCCGATGATTCTCCACTACCTGCCCTGTCTCAGCGGCATCCATGTCACTCCCAGGACACACACTGCACTTTCACAGAATCCAATCCACATGGCTCTCCTTGTGGATACCCCTCCAAAATTTTCAGAGCTTTATTTGCACTCTTATTCCTCCCGCAAGGAAGGCCCTCCCCATTCTTTGCATGGTGAACCCAGAGGAGATTGGCAGTAGTGTCAGGGGAAGCTTTCTGAGGGGGAGAAAAATGCCTTTCTAACAAAGAAGCATAAAATGGAGAACCACACACAAAATCCTGGACCTCCAGCTCACCTGAGCACAAGATTAACTCCTCCTGAACAATTATGATGTCAACCGACCAAGGGCATAAACTATCTTGCTCTGAAAACTCTGTTATGTGCCCATCTTATTGCCATGCTTTCTAAATTTCTTGGAGGCAAACCATGTTTTAGATCATTTCATATATTCCTGCTGTTCACCCCAATACAGCATTTATACACAGGAAGTATCCAATGATGTAACCTGTCAACATCTATTGACAAAAGTATTCTGAAACAAGTCCTTTTGCCTGTCCTCTGTTTGTGAAAAGTCAGTTGACCTAACGACTATGATTTTGCTTGGACATCATATTTATGAGGAAAAAAAATGTATATTTAAATTTACATAGAAGGCAAGATTTAATGGTTAAGATTTCACTCTCTAGCCTGAGTCTCCACATATATTAACCCATGTTACCCCCACAACATTCCCCTGCAGTAAGGTTACTGTTCCCACCTCACAGATGAGGACACTGAGGAACAGAGGGACCCAAAGCCACTCATTCAGAAAAATGCTTGGATGCAGTCCAAGCTCCTTCAGAGGCTCTGCTCTTTCCTGTGTACACGGGGCCTCTGGAAAGGACCCAGGGCAATTGGGAAACAATAGCAATATTACTGACAGTTTGATCCTAAACTCCACCAGCTATAAAGTACTGTATCCCCACTCTTCAAAAATACAACCTCATCTGAAAAGGCAAATATAAAAAAATATGTAAAAGTACAATGACATTTAAATACAGTTTCTGTTGAAGAACTTAATTCAAGAATTTATTCTCATTTACATCTGATTGATCATATGTCATGATAACATAGAAAAAAAACTGAACCCTTCTTAGGCTACAAGAATAAACTTCCATTAAAGTGAGATTAGAGGCAACATAAGATTTAATGTCCCATCAGGCTTACAAAAATGAATGATTTCATATATGTGGAAGAATAATGACTTAAAGAATTTGCAATGCATGGCCTCCATCTCTTGCACATCCTGTTCCCCTGAGTCCTAAACACTAGTCCCAACAGATGGGATGCTGCAGCCTCATGACCTCAGAGTTGAATTGTAACTGCAGATGCAGAAAGTTACTGCTCAGGTTGGGTTTTATAAATATTCCACCCATGTAAAATTATACTGGCTTACATATATATATATGTTACATAATATATATGTAAGCCATAAAGTTTTATAATAAAATAAACCCTTATGTGCCAGACATCCAGTGATCCAGGCTCAGTTTTGTTTTGTTTATTTGTTTGTTTGTTTGATTTTGATTATATGTTTTCTTTTCACTTTTTTATTTTGTATTAATTTTAATTTATTGTGTTAACATGGATTCAAGTGTCCCACTGAGTATAACTCCCTCACCCCCCAACCACGTGCCCTCCATTACACCCCCTTTACCACCCTCCCCCGACTCCATCCCCCTTCCCTCTGGGATTTGCTGTCCTGTTATCTGTATCTCTGTGTTATGTATATATAATTTCACTAATCCCTTCACCTTCTCTGATCCTGTCCCCTCATCTCCTTTCCCTCTGACAGCTGTCCCTGTGCTTCCTGTGACCCTGTCTTTGCCTCTATCCCATTCCTCAGTTCACCTTGTTCATTAGATTCCACATATAAATGAGATCATATGTTATTTTTCTTTCTCTGCCTGGCTTATTTCACTTAGCACAATAATCTCCAGGTCCATCCATGCTGTAGCAAAAGGTGAAATTTCATTCTTTTTCATGGACACATAGTATTCCATTGTGTATATGTACCAAGCTTTTTAGTCCACTCATCCACTGACGGACACTTGGGCTGTTTCCAGATCTTGGCTATTGTAAACAATGCTGCAATAAACATGAGGGTGTATTTCTTCTTTTGAATCAGTGTTTTGGGATTTTTAGGATATATTCTTAAAAGTGGGATAGCTGGGTCAAAAGGCATTTCATTTTAATTCCTTGAGAAAATACTATATTGATTTACACAATGGATTTACAAGTCTGCATTTCCACCAGCAGTGCAGGAGGGTTCCCTCACCAGCACTTGTTATGTGTTGCTTTGTTACTGAGTGCCATTCTGACAGGTGTGAGGTGGGATCTCATTGTGGTTTTAATTTGCATTTCTCTAATAATTAGTAACATTGAACATTTTCTCATATACCTAATGGCCATCTGTATGTCCTCTTTGGAGAAGTGTCTGCCTATTCAGTTCCTTTGTCCATTTTTTAATTGGATTGTTTACCTTCCTGGTGTTTGAGTTTTAGAAGTTCTTTATAAATGATGGTTATTAATCCCTTATCAGACGTATTGGCAAATATATTCTCCTAATATGTGGGTTGTTTTTTTATTTTGTTAATGGGGTCTTTGGCTGTGCAAAAGATTTTTATAGTCCCATTTGTTTATTTTGTCTTTTATTTCACTTGCCTGTGGAGCTAAATTGGCAAAAATATTGCTACAAGAGATATTGGAAAGTTTACTGCCTATGATTTCTTGCAAGATGTTTATGGTTTCACGACTTACATTTCAATCTTTTATCCATTTTGAGTTTATGTTTGTGAATGGTGTTAAGTGGTGGTCTGGTTTCATTTTTTGCATATACTTATTCAATTTTCCAACACCATTTATTAAAGAGATGTCTACACTCCATTATATACTCTTGCCTCCTTTGTCAAATATCAATTGACAATAAAGGTGTGGGTTTATTTCTGGATTCTCTGTTCTGTTCCACTGATCTGTATGCCTCTTCTTATGCCAGGACCCAGCTGTTTTGATTACTATGGCCTTGCAGTCTAACTTGATATCAGGAAGTGTGATACTTCCCACTTTATTCTTCATTTTCAAGATTGCTGAGATTTATTAGAGTTCCTCTTTGGTTCCATATAAATTTTTGGAATATTTCTTCTATGGCTTTGAAGTATGCTATTGGTGTTTTAATAGTAATTGCATTGAATTTATAGATTGCTTTAGGTAGTATAGACATTTTAATAATGTTTATTATTCCTATCCATGAACACGGTATATGCTTCCACTTGTTTGTATTTCTCTAATGTCTTATAATTTTCCTAGTACAAGTCTTTAACTTTCTTTGTTAAATTTATTCCTAGGTACTTTATATTTTTGTTGCAATAGTTAAGGAGATTGTTTCATTAATTTCTCTTTCAGACAGTTTATTGTTGGTGCCTAAAAATGCCACTGATTTGTAAATATTTATTTTATATCCTGCCACCACCTTGCCAAATTCATTTATCAGGTCTAGTAGTTTTTTGATTGAGACTATTGGGTTTTCTATGTACAGAATCATGTTACCAGCAAATAATGACAGTTTTCCCTTTTTGTTTCTAATTTGGATGCCTTTTATTTCTTCTTTTTGTGTGATTTCTGTGGCTAGAAATTCCAGAACTATGTGGAATAAGAGTGGTGAAAGGGGGCACCCCTGCCTTGTTCCTGATCTTAATTCTTGCCCATTGAGTATGATGTTGGCTGTTGGTTTGTCATATATGGCCTTTATTATGTTGAGATATATTCCCTGTATTACCACTTTTCTAAGAGTTCTGATCATAAATGGGTCCTGGATTTTATGAAATGATTTTTCTACATCTATTGATATAATAATGTGATTTTTATCCTTCATTTTGTTAATTGATGAATCACATATATTAATTTGCAAATATTGTACCAGCCTTGCTCCCCAGAATAAATCCTACTTAATCATGATGTATGATCTTTTTTTTTTAACAGAGACAGTCAGAGAGAGGAATAGATAGGGACAGACAGACAGGAACAGAGAGAGATGAGAAGCATCAATCATCAGTTTTTCATGGCAACACCTTAGTTGTTCATTGATTGCTTTCTCATATGTGCCTTGAATGTGGGCCTTCAGCAGCCGAGTAACCCCTTGCTCGAGCCAGCGACCTTGGGTCCAAGCTGGTGAGCTTTTGCTCAAACCAGATGAGCCCGCGCTCAAGCTGGCAACCTTGGGGTCTCGAATCTGGGTCTTTCTGCATCCCAGTCCAATGCTCTATCCACTGCACCACCACCTGGTCAGGCTGATCTTTTTTATGTATTTCTGAATCCAGTTTGCTAATATTTTGTTGAGAATTTTAACATCTGTGTTCATCAGAGATATTGGCTTATAGTTTTCTTTCTTTGTAGTGTCTTTACCTGTTTTTGGAATGAGGGTCATGCTTGCCTCATAAAAGGAGGTTGGAAGTCTTTCCTCCTCTTGCATTTTTTGAAATAGCTTGAGAAGGATACACTTAGTTCTTCTTTTAATGTTGGTAAAATTTGCTTGTGAAGCCATCTGGACTTTTTTTGTTGGAAGTGTTTTGATAACTGTTTCAATTTCATGTGCTATAATCAGTTTGTTTAGGTTTTCTGATTCTTCCAGATTGAGTTTTAGAAGAGTGTATGTTTTTAGAAATTTATCCATTTCACCTAAGTTGTCCAATTTTTTGGCATATAGATCTTCATAGTATTTTCTTACAATCATTTGTATATCTGTGGTATCAGTTGTTACTTCTCCACTTTCATTTCTAATTTTATTTATTGAGTTTCTCTCTCATTTTTTTCTTGATGAGTCTGGTTAAAGGTTCATCATCTTGTTTACTGTTTCAAAGAACCATCTCTTGGTTTCATTGATCTTTTGTATTGTTTTGTTTTTTATTTTGTTTTTTAGCTTCTATGTCATTTATTTCTACTCTGATCTTTATTATTTTCTTCCTTCTACATCCTCTGAGCTTTATTTATTGTTCTATTTCTAGTTCTCTTCGGTGCAGGGTTTTTTATTTGAGCTTTTCTTGCTTGTTAAGGTATGCCTGTAATGCTATGAACTTCCCTCTCAGGACTGCTTTTGCTGTGTCCCATAGATTTTGAGTTGTTGTATGTTCATTTTCATTTGTTTCAAGGAATTTTTTTATTTGTTCCTTAATCTTATTGTTAACCCATTTGTTACTTAATAACATGTTATTTAGCCTTCAAGTTTTTGAATATTTTTTAGTTTTTTTATTGTATTGATAGTTGATTTCTAGTTTCAAGTAATTGCAATCAGAGAAGATGCTTGATGTGATTTCAATTTTCTTAAATGTATTGAGACCTATTTTGTGTCCTAACATATGGTCTATCCTAGAAAATGTACCGTGAGCACTTGAAAAGAATGTATATTCTGCTGCTTTGGGCTGAAAGATTCTGAAGATATCAATTAAATCCAGTTGATTTAGTGTGTCATTTAAGGCTACTTTTTCTTTGTGTTAATTTTCTGTCTGGAGGATCTATCCATTGATGTTAGTGGAATATTAAATTCCCCTAGTATGATAGTATTGCTGTTGATCTCACTTTTTATGTCTATCAAAATCTGATTTTGGCCTGACCTGTGGTGGCGCAGTAGATAATGCATCGACCTGGAAATGCTGCGGTTGCTGGTTCGAAACCCTGGGCTTGCCTGGTCAAGGCACATATGGGAGTTGATGCTTCCAGCTCCTCCCCCTTCTCTCTCTCTGTCTGTCTCTCTCTCTCCCTCTCTCTCTCTCCTCTCTAAAAATGAATAAAGAAAAAAATAGAAAAAAAATCTGATTTTTATATTTAGGTGATGCTATATTAGATGCATAAATAATTACAATGGTTATATCCTCCTGTTAGATTGCTCCCTTTATCATTATGTAGTGACCTTTTTTGTCCCATACCATAGCCTTTGTTTTAAGGCTATTTTTCTCAGCTATAAGTATTGCTACCTTTTTTTTATTTCTATTTGCATGAAATACTTTTTTTCATTCCTTTACTTTTAGTCTATGTGTATCTTTTGTTCTGAGGTGGGTCTCTTATAAATAGCATATGTATGGGTCCTCTTTTCTTATTCATGCATCTACCCTATGTCTTTTGATTGGAGCATTTGATCCATTTACATTTAAGATTATTGATTTGTACTTATTTATTGACATTTTATTCCTTAAATCTACAATCCTCTTTCTTGCCATTTCTTTTTTCCTTTGTTCTTTTTATAACAGGTCCCTTATATTTCTTGCAGTACTGGTTTGGTTGTAATAAATTCCTTGAGTCTTTTTTTGTCTGGGAAGATTTTTATTTCTCCTTCAATTTTAAATGATAGCCTTGCTGGATAAAGTAGTCTTGGTTGTACGTTCTTGTTTTGCATTGCTTTGAATATTCCTTGCCAATCCCTTCTGGCCTTAAGTGTTTCTGTTGAGAAATCAGATGTCATCCTTATGGGTGCTCCTTGGTAGGTAATTAACTGTTTTTCTCTTACAGCTTTTAGTATTTTTTTTCTCCTAACTTTAGCATTTTAATTATGATGTGTCTTGGTGTAGATCTCCTTGAGTTCTTCTTTAATGGGACTCTCTGTGCTTCCTGAACTTGTGTGACTTTTTCCTTCATCGATTTAGGGAAATTTTTAGCTATGATTTCTTCAAACAGGTTCTCTATCCCTTGTTTGTTCTCTTCTTCTTCAAGAACCCCTATGATGCAGATGGTGTTTTTCTTCAGGTTGTCACAGAGCTCTCTTAGAGTTTCCTCAGTCTTTTTGGACCTCTTTACTTTTTGCTTCTCTGCTTCTGTGCTTTCATTTGTCTTGGCCTCTAAATCGCTGATGTGATTCTCAACTTTAATCAGCCTGCTGTTGATTCCTTCTTGTGAAGTCTTCATTTCTGATATTGTATTTGTCATTTCTGACTAGTTCTTTTTATTATTTCAATGTCCTTTTGATGCTTGTTATCTCTTTGTTTAAGTTCTCATTGTACCATCCATTGTTGCTCTAAGATACTTGAGCACCCTAAAAATTATTATTTTAAACTCTGGCTTTTGTAGTTTGGTTACTTCTATTTCATTTATTTTTTTTTCTGGGGATTTCTCTTGTTGATTTCTTTGGGTTGTATTTTTTTTGTCTGCCTGTGGGAGACAGGCTATAAACTGATAAAGTCCTTACAGCCTAGGGCAGGCATGGCCAACATATGGCCTGTGGGCCAGATCCGGCCTACGTAATGAGTTTATGCAGCTCACGATTAAATTTTTAATATTCTTCGCTACTTTAAAATCTCAGCTACTCAGAAGCAAAAGCATCTTTGATTATTGGAAACTGAGATATTTAAGAAGATAGTGATACGCGGAAAAGAATTCCACATGTGACTAATCTAGGGTTAACTTCCAATAATTGGTCAAATGGATTCGCAATACTTCTTTATCTTTTAAAAAAAATTTATTATAAAGTTTTACAACTTTTGTACTTATCTGTACTCGATATGAACTGTTTGACATTTAGTGGTGATGTGCAACCCACATTCTTTTAGGCAGAGTTTGCCAGTGCACACCCAAGGTCAAACAATTCATTATTTTTGTGGTCAAGTGTGCTGAATCAAGTGGCATTGTAGAATAGACAATAGCTGCAGTTGATAATTGAAAACGTGTCCAGGTTGTTTGTAAAATGAAATAATTGTTTTATTTGCGATATAACCCCTTCAAGCTCATTCTATTAAATAAATATTGTTTCAATTGATTGCAATACAGTTTGGATATTTATACAGTATGTAATTATATTTTTATTAAAATAATATATATTTTATATTAAAATTTTTTCACTCACTTACATTTATTCATAAACAAATTACACAAAATTTTGTTTAGTTAAACAAATCTTTTTTGTATTTAATATTTTTTAATTTTAATATTTCATCTGGCCTGTGAAAACAGTTTTCTTTCTAATCTGGCCCAGGGGTAAAAACTGTTGGCCATGACTGGCCTAGGGCTTAGTTGAAGACTAAGCTCTTCCCCACACCCTTTTTAAAACTAAGCTCTTCCCCACACCCTTAGTTGTTGCATGGTAGGGGGCAGGGCACTCTTAAGAGGATTCCCGTTTATACCTTGGATATATGACTTTGTATCAGAAACTTCCTTGTTTTACAAATGGATTTGTTCTCTGCACTATATAATAAAGTTGGCAAGGGGTTTTGCCCCATTTTCTTGCAAGTCATCAGCTTGGCAATAAGGTCTCCCAATCCCATCTTTTTTCTTTCTGTGTTTATTTCTTAATTCCCCATTGTTCTCTCTCAGGACCTGGACAATTACAAGTAGCGCTGGTTTGCAGCATCTGCCCATTTTGTCTGTGTATTGGGTAGCACTGTCTGACTTTGAAATTTGTTGTGGTGTCTTTATTAGGAAGATTGGCTCTGTAGTACTGACCTCCAGGTCACCTGACTTCTTTCTTATGTTGGCATCAGCAGTTGTTTATAACCCGCTATGTCCTACCTGTCTGGAGCTACTGCTCTGTTCACCATTTGTGTCGGTGTTTCCTGTGCCTGGGTAGTGTGGGAGGAGCCAACTTGTGTATAAGGATCAGATTCCTCTTGCTTAGAGATGACAGCAGCTTTGTAAAAGCCCCAAGCTCCATTAGATTTGCTTCCACGTTTCAGTTGCTCTCCCTCCTCTTGCAGCTGCCTAGTCTTCCCACAGTGTCTTTTGTAGAAAGACTGTATATAGTACGAGTTTAGACTGGCCTCACACAGCCACCTCTCTACAAGTTACAAGCTTAGTGGCTTAGGGCAGCTGAGGTTGGGAATACAACATTAGTGGGACCCCCTACTTCAGGGGTCTCTTAGTAAGGAGCTCAGTATGGGGAATCTGGTCCTTATTCCAGAGCCTAATTCCTCAGCCACTGTTGGATACTCAAATTTTATTTCTCCCCAGCAAGGTGAGCAGCAGGTTCAGATTGAGTGGAGCCAACCATCCCCTCTGCAGATGTTCTTCCAACTGGAGAGACATTGGTCTCAAGGAGGAAGACTGAGAAAGTTCTCCCCTGGAACTGACTGTGCCCCCTCCCAGAAAGTGCTAAGCCCCTAGACCAGACCCAACAGGGACACACATTTTAAATGTCCATACTTCTCTCTACCTTTTCCTGGTGGAACATAGCCCAGCAAGGCAGGATATCTAGCACCTGGGCTAGCTGACTATAAAGTTCTACCCTGTCCAATGTACATGAGCTGCTATGCTGGTGCTGATCATAGAAAGCAGAACTTATCTCAGCTGGGCCAGGTGTGAGAAATTCTTCCTTAGGACATGTCACCAGCAAGGGTTTCTAGGTCCTGAACCAATGCTCTCTACAGCTGGCCACTAGATGAGCTAGGCTTAAGCCTCCCTGGAGGGAACACAGGAAAGTCTCTACTGAGTCTTCCATGAGGCAGAAACACCAGTCATAGACTTGAGATAGTGTGGGAAAAGCTCTGGCCTCAATGCCAGAAAACTGAGTCACTCATGCACCCCCTACTTCCTGGCTCACTTCTTGGAATGACCCAGTTTCCATAGGGTGAGGCAGGAGAGATTCCCAAGGGTGGGCAGTTGCTTTTCCCTGGGCTGATGCCACTCAAAGGGGACTGCTCCACCCAAGAAAGATGGTGACTGCAGTATTGCAGTATGACTCAGTACAAGGGTTTTGGTGACCATCTTTCACAGTGTCTCTCTCTGGGCCTCCAACTTCACACTCTCCTCACACAACTCTAGTCCTCTCAGCTCTCCCCCACCAGAGCCCCAGGTAAGTGGCTGTGGATGAGATTTTCTATGCTAGCCCTTTAAGACAGAGCCTGGGTTTCTGAAAGCTCCTGTCCCTTTCTCATAAACAGAAACTTCAGCTCTTTTCACCACCAAATGCTGTGTAGGCGCCTCTTCTAGGCTCTGGAGCTCTAGGCTGGGGCACCTGGCCTAGAGTTGAGGACCATCCCCTCTCAGGGCAAACCTTCCTGCAGTGAGAGTTCCTCCAGACCTTCTTCCACAGCTCACTCCTGGGAGTGGGACAGCTCTTTCTGTGTCTCTCCCCTTCCTACCAGTCTTGTAGCTTCATCTGTGATCCTTGGGTATAGACTTCTCTTAGTTTAGTCCAAAGTTAGTTTTTCAAGATGATTGTTCTTAAATCAAGTTATAATCCAATTTGGTCCTGGGAAGTGGCAGTTAGAATGTCCGCCTACTCCTTCACCATCTTAGAATCCCATCCAGGCTCAGTTTTAGACATTGAAAATATGTTGAATCTTTGGAAGTAAATAGTGGCTTTATGGGATGCCTTCTGTTGGGCAGCTAAAATATATTATGCTCACTTTGTTAAAGATGGCACTGCCCACGTGGAAGCCCATTGCCCAGGTGGTGGTATTGGTTACCCTTCTTGCTTGGGATGGGCATGATTATATTAATGTGTGTTGGGGGCGAGCTGTGGGCAGGTAGGATCCTTGTACCTTGAAGCTTGGTTTTTGGACTAAGCCTTTCTCACCCTTTTTGATGTGGGGTGGTGCACTCTCATGAGGAATTCCATTATGCCTCAGATAAGTGACTTTGTATCAGAGACTTTCTTGTTTGTATATTGGATTAAAGGTTTTGGTTTCTACACTATAAAGTGGGGCAGACTGGGAGCTTGCTCTCTCTCTCAGTTCCTGAGATTAGCATTAGAGCAGAGAACAGAGAAAGGAGAGCAGAGAAAGGCCACGTGGAGGAGAGGAGAGAGGCAGCCAAAATGGCAGAGTGCTGAAGGAGAAGCCAGTTTGTGAAGAGTTTGTGCAGAGAGAAGGAGATGGGGAACAGAGATGAATAAGGCTGGTGAGCTAGAAACCTTTGATTTTAGGAAAGTCGGATAAGTCAATAGCTTTGTGAGCACTGAATGAGTGGGTTTTGGAGCCCAGTGTGTGATTTTACTTGCCCGCTGGGCACAAGCTAGGATTAAAAGTAATGGCCCACCAGTCTTTGGCTCCGTTGTTTCATTACCAACTATTCAAATCAAATGCAAACCTACATGGGCCAGGAGGCTGTGATGGTGGTTGTGGCTACTGGCTAGATACCTTCTAAGCTCAAAATCTTGAATCTTACATTGCTTGAGGCCTGGTTTAAACAATAAGCACAGAAGCAAGGAATAGTAGTTATAATGAGTTTGTCAGTCCAGACGTAATAATTAAGATTTCATAAGACAGGTGTGCGGAAAACAGCTGTGTTAGGCTTGCTCACAGGTTTACCAGCTGCAAGCACTTTGCCTAATGGGTGCCCGGCACGCGGCAGCACCACATGTGTGTGGGCTGTGTAAGGCTGCAGGTGCTTTCCCTTGGCAGTGATTCTTCCAGATTGGTCTCCAGCCACCATGAGGTGTGGTTTTCCTTGCTCCCTTGCCTTTCACTGTGAAAAGCAGATTTTGCTTTGTTTATCAGTTCTTTTACTTTTGTTGTTTACTTGCTTGCCTGTCTTTGCAAGCCTCCAGTAAATAGGTACGGTCTGACACTTTCTGGCTCCAAAGTTCCTCTACCATCTGCCCAAATTGAGTGAGAATCTGCCTGGCCTCAGTCACTGGCATTAACAGGGAAACTGGAGAAATGTTGAAGGGGCAACAAGAATTAGACACTGAGACAACTTCTTAGACAGAATCCCTGGGCCTGTGTCCCTTACCCCCTTAGCTCCACTGAGTATAGTTTTAAAACACCCAAATAAGATTAGGAGTCTCAGAGTTCCTGCATAGAATCCTGGAAAATAATGCCATGACCTGAGGAAAAGAGGCAAAAGGAAAATAGTGAATGGGCTTAGTTTTAACTTAAATTGCCTATATTTTCCTGGCACTTTCTAAGATTATTTTTCTATAATGACATGGATGAAGAGAAGGAGATGAATTCAATAAGAAACTAAAAACAGTTTCTTTTCTTTTCTTTTTTTGTATACCTGAGAATATAACTAAGATACTTATACTCATATGTTAGTAAAATCTTTTTTGAATTTTACTCTAGAGACATACAAACCACTTGGAATATTGCATCAAATGGTATGTGTAATGGATTGGGCTAATGGAGCATATCAATCTAATTATCTCCACCTTTTGTTAACATGAAGCATTTGTCTGGGAAAGGAGATAATGGTTGGTTTGTCAACCAACTCTTGAGTATACAGATATGGAAAGTTAGAGTCATTTACTCAATTTGTCTTTCCCCAACAAATTAAGATAATTTTCCAAATGTTTCACAACCCTGGGGTTCCATAACTCTGCTGTCCTCTGCTCAGGAGAAGAATGAAGTATTTGGGGTAAACTCTCTGAAACAACTTTGTGGCATTTACTCTCACAGTTAATAAAGGAAAGAGACAAAGCCTTCCCCCATTCCAAACATCATGGGCTCACAGCCACCCCTGCTGAGCCAATATTATTCTACCTACTTTTAAAACCACTTAAGAGTTCCATCTTTTTACAAAATCATGAAAAACAAAGGGAAGCAAAGCAGACCCTATTTCCAGCCAATATACCTCTTCATAAACATGCTCACAATGTAAAACTTTGGACAGTGAACAATTAACTAAACTGATTTTGACTTCAGTGCATGGTTTGCTAGAGCCCTCAGACACTGGCCTGCCTCTTTTTAAAAAGCATCTGATTGTGTGCAATCATGTACATACTGTGTGCATATTTAAATGTTTTGTTCTTACAGATTTCTCAAGCCCAGGCATATATCACTTCACTTTGCAGCCCATGAGTGACAAAGCTAGAAGAGTCTGTGCAGAAGTGAAATCAGAAAAATTGGAGTTGAAATCTCAGGCAGCCACTGACCTAGAAAAGCTTATACTCCAGAGAAGATGACAGATATATGCCACAAAATTTCAATAGTGTTCTGAGTGCTTGGACAGACATAAACACATGATGTTATAAGAGCAAAAGCAGAGGTGCTGGGGGCGGGGGGGGGGGTATCAAGAAATGACCCTAACAGAGAGGATTCCTGAGCCAAGTCTTAAAAGAGAACTAGGAGCCTGCCAGGCAAAGAAAAGTGCTTATTAACTGCTGAACAAGGAAGATCAGTTACACCGTCCACATGGCTGCACAGGGAAAGCACACATCATCAATCGCTGTGAAACGGGCATGAGAATCAATCCTGAAGAAGCGTGTCTCTGGTGCTTTTGATGAAAAGTGTAGTAGAGATCTCAGGGGGAAAGATAAAAGATCAGAGAGACCTACAGGTATAAGAACCTTGTCTCTCCACTATCCATCCGCTCTAACTATTTTTATTGGACAGAACTGAAAGAAACATTGTTGGCAAATAAAATACCTACCAGAACATTCTGGACTGCTTCAAGCTGCATACATGCTTAAACTTTGACCTGTACAGCACAAATCCATATTCAAGTGGTTAAGGGGCCATATAAGATGAGCGCTTGTTATGAATGAAACTTCAGTGATTACATCAGCTACACTAACCCAGAACAGCTGACTACCATTGCCAATATCATGCTTTCAGCAATCAGCAACATCTTTGGTACAGATGTCAGGAAAACCATTGTGCCAATTATGCTGTAATGATGAGAGTAGAGGGCCTGGCTAGGGAATTCTCATTTCATGTCTTCTTTGAAAAAGCATCTCTTAAAAGAGGACGATATATAATATATACTGGGTATACTGTCGCTCCTTTTGGCTTGAGCTGTGCTCCTTTTGACTCTATGGATCGATGAACTTTCTGATCTTGGAGTTGGGATGGTATAAGCAAAAGGATTTTGGCACACACAAAACCCACTACATTCTTGAATGCTCAAGACAGCTTTACTACATCTTAAGCTACATCTGAACAAACCTGTTTCTTACTAATACTGTCAGTCTTTTTGAATATTTTTTCTAAGGACAAGAGGAGAAAAATAACATTTGTTAGTTCATCAAAACCCATCTAAACTTTTTTTTTAAGTGAGAGAAAGAGAGAGAGGGGAATGAACAGGCTGGAAGGGAGAGAGATGGGAAGCATTGACTCTTCATTGTGGCATCTTAGTTGTTCATTGATTGCTTTCTCATATGTGCCTTGACTGGGGGACTCCAGCTAGCCAGTGACCCCTCACTTAAACCAGTAACCTTGGGCTTCAAGCCAGCAACCTTTAAACTCAAGCCAGTGACCATGAAGTCATGTCTATGATCCCACACTCAAGCCAGCAACCCCACGCTCCAGCCAGCGAGCTCAGTGTTTTGAATCTGGATTCTCAGCATCCCAGTCAAACACTCTATCCACTGTACTACCGCCTGGTTAGGCAGAACCCATCTAAACCTAACACAGTTAATTGGATAATCATGTTTATTATATTGAACTCACTAAGTTTAGTGAGTTTTCATTAATAAGGAAGGATATAGAAGTGGGTTTATTGTCCAGCCTTAATCAGATAATTCCGTAACAAGCACAACCCTCCTTTGCAACTCTACTATTTTCTAACCCTTTTGGTAATTTCGGACTGTTTTTATTTTTGAATAACTATATGGATCAAGGGGCATTAGATTAAGTAAAGGATTTTATTTTCTGGATAAAATAAATAAATGCAAAAAGAATAGGGAAGAGCAATTGCCACAGGTAGATCGTCAGATCATGAAAGTGATGTACCTTCACAGGTTATGTAAATGTAGACACCAAGCAGTCTATTGCTTCCAGAAACTGCTTTCAATAGAAAATTTTATAGGCATTTTAAACTCATAGGTGACTCCCTGAAAATATCACAGTTGGTCAAAAAACATATGTGTTTCAACTCCTTCTAACTTGCTTTGCTGTTAGCTTATAAAAACTCATAGGTGTATATTGGACTCATTAAACTGAGGGACTCATAAGCATGGGCTCGATCAGGGCAGGGTGCTGACAGGCATTATACATTATGCATGCTTCCCCACATCATTCTGCCAATGTGCTTCCATTTTAATCTGAAACATTCCCAGCTTGTCAAATACTAGGTCTCCCTGGGACGCATAAAGCCAATCATGCCACCTCATGCAGAGGTTCTCTGATATGGACAGATTTTCACTGGACACTGCAAGGAACCCACAATCCCATTTTCATGTGTTATTTCAAATCAATTGGAAATTTTTTCTCTAGAGCTAGTATAACACTAACACAGTAACCTCAGGAGAAACAGTTTGACAAATATGAAGTCCAAGCATGCTGGCTTGATAGTTGTCAAGACTAGATTTATTCATCACTAAATAAAGCCAGTAAATATGCATGACTCAGCTACAGAGATTTCATTTAAGAACCCACTGGGGGTGAAGATGTATATTTTTACTTATTCATTTTGTTAGTTTGTTCATTTGTACATTTTAGAATCTCCTAGGCATGACCAGGCAGTGATACAGTGGATAGAGCATCAGCCTGGGATGCTGAGGATCCAAGTTCAAAACCCAAAGGTCACCAGCTTGAGCTCGGGCTCACTGACTTGAGAAAGGGGCAGCCGGCTTGAGTGTGGGATCACAGACTTGACCTCACGGTCACTGGCTTGAGCCCAAAGGTTGCTTGTTTGAAGCCCAAGATTTCTGGCTTAAACCAAAGTCAATGAATTGAACAAGGAGTCCCTGGCTCAGCTGGAGCCCCCTGGTCAAGGCACATATGAGAAAGCAATTAATGAACAACTAAAGTGACACAACTACAAGTTGAAGCTTCTCATCTCTCTCCTTTCCTGTCTGTCCATCCTTGTCTGTCTCTCTCTCTCTCTATCTCTCAATACTTCACTAAAAAGAGAAGAATCTCCCAGGACTGTCAAGATCATACTTTAGCTGAATGCAAAAAGATACTTTCAAATCTCCAAATTTTCTGAAGTGGCCGCAGAGAGCTCACATAAAATACTTAACAATTTCATGTCAACAAATTGGCGTGTCGAGACAATTAGACTCTTTGTAGCAAGATGGTGGGCAGATGTATAGAAGAATCATGAGTCTGTTGTTCCACATAAGTCAATAAGGCTGAGTCTCTAACAGAGTTAATATGTCAAAGAAAAGAGAGATAAGAATTGGAAATATGATGGAAAACAACCAGGCAGAAACACAAAGGGAAGCAATTGAATCATTGTTGAAAATAATATGAGTAAACTTTGTTCTAAGACATGTGTGGAGCTGGAAGCAAGATACCCAGGAAGAGTAATTAAAAGCTATAAATAAGAAGTTTATGACAACCTGAGCAGTTAAAGGCTCCTCAGCAGAGGTGGATTAAGGTCAGTTGAGGCCCAGAGTATAGAAGAAAATATTGGGCCCCTTAAAAAAAAGAGAGAGACAGGGAAAATAAAATACATGTTAATCATATTTTTAAATAAATAAAAAATATTATGTACTATTAATGTTAAAATTGCACATATAAAACCAATCTTGGCCTGACCTGTGGTGGCGCAGTGGATAAAGCGTCGATCTGGAAATGCTGAGGTCACCGGTTCGAAACCCTGGGCTTGCCTGGTCAAGGCACATATGGGAGTTGATGCTTCCAGCTCCTCCCCCCTTCTCTCTCTCTGTCTCTCTCTCCTCTCTAAATGAATAAATAAAATAAAAATTAAAAAAAAAACCAAACTTGGTGTCATTAGAAAAAAGTGTAAAGTTAGGGTTTTGCAAGGCCCTTCAGAAGTTGGGGCGCTTCAGATGTCAGGCTCCAGGGAGTGCATCTGGGGTGCCTGTCATAAAATATGCCTCTGCTCCTCAGGAGGGTATATGAATTCCCTGAAAATCCATGTGAGAAGTCAAAAGAAGAGGCAGAAAAGCTCTGAATTTGACATAGGACCCTGAAGAGGGGTAAAGTGAAAAAAATAGTAATGTGCTTCCTTCAACTAACATAAAAGATAGAAATGATACCAAAAATTAAAATCAATTTGACAAACATCTAAAGAAGGTTCAAAGGATATTTACTATTCATCATATAGCTAAAAACATACTGTATTTTTTTAATTTCTTTCTTTTTTTTTTTTTGTATTTTTCTAAAGTGAGCGCCCAACCGAGATATATCCAGCATGCCCAACGGGAGGCGATGCTCTGCCCATCTAGACCATTGTTCTATTGCAACTGGAGCCATTCTAGCACCTAAGATGGAGGTCACAGAGCCATCCTCAGTGTTGAACCAACTTTGCTCCAATGAAGCTTTGGCTGTGGGAGGGGAAGAGAGAGAGAAAGAGAAAGGAGAGGGAGAAGGGTGGAGAAGCAGATAGGCACTTCTACTGTATGTCCAGGCTGGAAATCAAACCCAGGACTTCCACACGCCAGGCCAATGCTCTACTGCTGAGTCAACCAGCCAGAGACTCAATTTTTTAGATGTCATTTTGTTAGGGTTCTCAAAAATACCATTCTGAAATGCCATCAAAGAAAATGAAATTAAATGCCATGGCTACATAAGACAGACAAATTTCAAAAATAAAATTAAAAATCTCCTAAAAAAAATCTCAATCACATAAAAACCTTGTAGTTAAATGACAGAGAATTCAAAATTAAAGTTCTGAAAATACTCAACAAGATTCGAGAAGACACCAATAGTCAATAAGCTTAGAAAATAAATTAATGAAAAAAACAAATACCTCACCAAGAAGATTAAAACTTTAAACAAAGAGATGAAGAACTCATTACAGTGGTACCTTGACACATGAGCACTTTAAATCATGAGCAATTTGAGAGATGAGCAGTCACTTGCAGGATTTTTTGCTTTAAATCATGAGCGAATATTTGAATCATGAGTGTTGGGCAAATGAGTTTATAAAATTTGTTTTTTGAGTTTGCTTACTTTTATTGTTAAAAATGGCTCTGGCCATCCACATGTGTGCTTGCCCTCAGAGCAGGGCAATTGATTGCAAATTCCATATTACCTTTCTTCTTGGGAAGGTCCATTGTTATGCTAATGTTGGCTGGAGGAGAGGTTTTGGTGCCAGGAAATTTTTAAAAAGGAGAGAAGAAGAAGGAGGAAGAGAAGAAGCCATGATGGCAGAGTGAGAGCAGAGAGAATGCAGAGTGCTAAAGAAGGAGCCAAGGTGGCAGAAAAAGAGAGAGAAGCTAAGATGGCAGGGTGCTGAAGGATAAGCCAGTTTGTGCAGAGAGGAGATGGGAGAAGGTGTACAGATAGGGAACCAGAAGTGACTAAGATTGGTGGGGACCTTTGATTCTAGGAAAAACCGAAAAAGATTCTCCTGGTTGTGGAACCAGAGAATGTGTAAGTGGTTTTGGGAGCCCTGTATTTTCCCATTGGCCAGTATGAGTCTTGAATAAAGGAATGGCCCACCATATTTTGGCTCCACTGTTTCTTTACCATCTGCCCGAATCTAATGGGAACCTGAATGTGTATGGCCAAGACAGCTGCAAATACTGCCCATACATTTGGTCTAGTTTGAGACAGGATTCAGATCAGATCAGTATAGAGCTGCTACCACCCTTGAGGGTTGGGGTAGAGGATTGGTTGTTATTATGGCTCCCCATGGTTTTCTTTTTGGGGACCATGGGCTGGCTGATTTTTACAGCCCTGTGAGAGGAAACTGAGAGCTCTGTGAAAGAGGCTGCCCAAAGCCTGCAAATTGAGGAGTAGAAGAAGTTGGAATAGCCATAGGAGAAAGAGATGCAGTTCCTGGAACTGGAGCAAGCACTGGAGAAGGAGGCCAGCCAGGTTCATGAGTTGCACCTGGAAATGTAGCAGTCTCTGGAGAAAGAATTACAAGTTTGTGAGTTGCAGTTTGCCCTTGAAGTTGTGAAGAGCCAGCAACCACAAGAGACTAAGCTGGAGCCGTGCCAGCAGAGTAGCACTGATCGGCAGGAGCAGGCATTTCCAGCTCATCTTCTGAAGATGAGGAGACTGGGACTGAAGTTGCCATCTAAAGACTCCAGAAGGTAAAAGCCCAGCAGTAAAGAGTACCTACTAAACCCCTGGTAAACTAGCTATGATTATGAAATATAGGGGTGGATGGCAGCATGCTCTCTGGAGCAGAGGTGGAAATGTTGGCCGCCATTGCCATATGCTTCCCCTTGGTGGAGCATCTTAAGAGCTGCCAGAATAGCAGGGATGAGGGGGAAGGCCTGAGGCCCTATGTGCATGAACTGACTCTTGGACTTTGACCAGAGGGGGCACCACCTCCTTTGTTGGATAGACATGCAGCTTTTGGACAATATGAGAGACTCTGATGGAGCGGGGAGCCAGTCTGGTTGAAATTGTATGACTTATGCTGTTGCTGTAGTTTGTATGTGTGATGTACCTAATTCTTTGTGCAGAAATACCTGTGGTGTGGATTGCAAAGTGAGCAAAAAAGGTGGAATGTTGGGAAAAAGAGTTTGTAAAATTTGTGTTTTTTGAGTTTGCTCACTTTTATTGTTAAAAATGGCACTGGGAAGCTGTCTGTGAAATTGCTAATTACCCTCTTGCTTGGGAAGGGCCATTGTTGTGCTAATGTCTCCACTTCTGATAGCATCTTCACCTGACTTTGAAGGTAAATACACTTTAAAAACCAGCTTATTACTTTACATTCTCTCTTATTATGTGTGTGTGTATATATATTTATTATATATTTTATATATATACATTATTATATATTTATATATTATATATTTATTATATATATTAACAAATACATATATATATTTGTTATTTATAAAGTACATTTTCTTATTTAAAAGCATATAAAACAGCCTGACCAGGCAGTGGCGCAGTGGATAGAGCATTGGACTGGGATGCAGAAGGACCCATGTTCGAGACCCCGAGGTCAACAGCTTGAACGCAGGCTCATCTGGCTTGAGAAAAAAAAGCATATAAAACAAAAATCTGTGTGGTTTTGGGGGGCCAGAATGGATTAATTGCATTCCCATTAATTTAAATGGGGAAATTTGGTTTGACACATGAGCAAATTGAGTCACAAACTGGGCCATGAAACAAATTAAATTTGTGTAACAAAGTACCTCTGCACATGAATTGAAGACTGAGTTAACAAGTTTAGCTAATAAAACAAGCCAGATAGAAAAAAGAATCAGTGACATTGATGACAGGCAACTAAAGATGCTACAGAGAAAAAGGAGAGAGATGCATGAATTAAAAGACTGAGATAGCTCTACAAGAATTGTTTGACTCCTTCAGAAGGAGCAGTATAAGAATAATGGGTATATCAGAAGAAGAAGAAGAAGAAGAAGAAGAAGAAGAAGAAGAAGAAGAAGAAGGAGGAGAAGGAGAAGAAGGAGGAAGGGAGAAGGGAATGAAGAGCCTATTCAAACAAATAATTTATGAGAATTTCCCAAACCTATGGAAAGACTTAGAGCCTTGAATTCAAGAAGCAAACAGAACACCGAGTTACCACAACACAAACAGACCTAAATATTGAGTCTAAACTTGTCAGAAATCAATGACAAAGAAAGAATCCTCAAGGCAGCTAGGAAAAGGAAGAACATAACATATAAAATAAAGCCCATTAGGTTATCAACAGACTTCTCAGCAGAAATTTTACAAGCCAGAAGAGAGTAGACCCAAACAGTCAAAGTACTGAAAGAGAGGAATTGTCAGCCAAGAATACCATATCTATCAAAGTTATCCTTCAAATATGAAGGAAAAATAAAAACTTTTACAGACATACAGAGGTTGAGGAATATATCACCAGAAAATGCCAACTGCAGGAAAGACTAAATACTAAATATTTTGTATTACCATATACAAAGAAAAAAACAAAACAAAACTACAAGTAAAAGCTCCAACAACATTATAATAAAAACAAGAATAATCTGTGACAGCAATAACATAAAAGGGGAGAGGATAAAAATCTGCAGTAGTAAAGGAGTATGGAGTGCAAGAGCACTCATAAGACAAAGAATTCTTGTACATCTGAACATTTTTTTCTTAACCCAATGGTAACCACCCACAAAAAATTCACTACTGAAACACACAGCTTAAAAAAAAAGAAACAGGCCCTGGCCGGTTGGCTCAGTGGTAGAGCGTCGGCCTGGCGTGCAGGAGTCCCGGGTTCGATTCCCGGCCAGGGCACACAGGAGAGGCGCCCATCTGCTTCTCCACCCCCCCTTCCTCTCTGTCTCTCTCTTCCCCTCCTGCAGCCGAGGCTCCATTGGAGCAAAAAGATGGCCCAGGCACTGGGGATGGCTCCTTGGCCTCTGCCCCAGGCCCTAGAGTGGCTCTGGTCACGACAGAGCGATGCCTCGGATGGGCAGAGCATCGCCCCCTGGTGGGCATGCCAGGTGGATCCCGGTCGGGTGCATGCGGGAGTCTGTCTGACTGCCTCCCTGTTTCTAGCTTCAGAAAATTAAAAAAAAAAAGAAGAAGAAACAGAGGAAAGAAGTATGCAATACTACCAAACAAAAACAGCAGACAGAAATACAAAAGAGAAGAACCAAATAAGACTCAGAGTTACCAGAAAATAAAAACATAAAGTAGTATAGAAAATCCTCAAGTGTCAATAATTACCTTAAATGTAAATAGACTGAGCTCACCAACAAAGAGGCACAGAATAGCATATTGGAACAAAAAGCAAAACCCAACCATATGCTGCCTTTAAGAGACACATCTAAGGTACAAGATAAAAAGTAATTTCAAAATAAAACATTGGAAAACAATTTTCCAAGCAAATAATACCCAAAGAAAAGCAAATATAGCCATACTCATATATGACAATACTGACTTCAAGACAGCAAAGGTAACCAAAGACAAAGAAGAACATTTCATAATGATAAAGGGAACATTGTATCAAAAAAAATAACACTTTTTAATATATATGCACCAAACCAGGGATCACCAAAATATATGAAACATCTACTAACTGACCTAAAAATAGAAACAGTCAAAAAAACAGTCATACTTGGAGATCTCAACACACCATTGATGGTTTAGATAAGTCATCCATACATAAAATCAATAAAGAAATAGCCTTAAATGACATTCCAGATCAAATGGACATAATAGACATCTATAGGACATTTCATTCCAAAACAACAGATTATACATTCTTCTCCAGTGTGCATGGAATATTCTCAAGGGTTAGATCATATGTTGGGCCACAAAACTAACATCAACAAATTCAAGAAGATTAAAATTATGCCAAGCGTATTTTCTGACCATAAGGCATTGAAATCAGAATTCAACTATAAAAAGAAAGAAAAAAAAAACCCACAAAAATGTGGAAATTAACATACTTCTTAAAAATGACTGGATCAAAGAAGAAATAAAAGCAGAGACAAAAAGATATATCCAGACAAGTGAAAATGACAACACAACATATAAAAATTTCTGGGATGCAGCAAAAGTAGCAATAAGAGGAAAATTTATATCATTATAGGCTTATATCAAGAAAGAAGAGAGATCTGAAGTAAAAACCGTAACATCACACCTTAAGAAACTAGAAAAAGAAGAACAAAAGCAACACAAAATCATCCAAAAAAATAGTAAAAATTAGAGGAAAACTAAATGAAATAGAGAACAAAAAAAACTATAGACAAATTAACGTAACAAAGAGCTGGTTCTTTGAAACCATCAATAAAATTGAGAAACCACTGGCTAGACTCACTAAGGAAAAAAAAAAGAGGAAAGACCCATATAAATAAAATTCAAAATGAAAGAGGACAAATTATCACAGACATCATAGATATACAAAAGATTATAGTAGAATATTATGAAAGATTATATGCTACCAAATTCAATAACCTAGAAAAAATGAATAAATTCTTAGAACTGTAAAATTTTCCTAGACTGAGCCATAAAGAAGTAGAAAACCTAAATAGACCTATAAGCAGGGAGGAAATAGAAACAACTATTGAAAACCTCCCCCAAAATAAAAGTCCAGGTTCAGGTGACAATATCAGTGAATTCTAGCAAACATTGAAAAAAAATTTGGTACCTATACTTCTTAAAGTCTTCCAAAAAATAGAAGAAGCAATACTTTCTAATACAATTTTTTGAAGCCAACATAAGCCTCATACCAAAACCTGGCAAGGACAACACAAAAAAAGAAAACTACAGACCAATATCTCTAATAAATTAATAAATACAGATGAAAAATACCAAGCAAAATACTAGCAAAATGAATACAACTCGTTAAAAAAATAATACATCACAATCAAGTGGGATTCATTCCAGGAGCACAAGAATGATTCAACATATGGAAATCGATCAACTTAATACAGCACATCAACAAAACAAAGAAGAAAAATCATATGATCCTATCAATAGATGCCAAAAAGGCATTTGATAAGATACAATATCACTTTGTTTAAAACACTTAAGAAAAATGTAATAGAAAAAAGGTACCTCAACATAATAAAGGCCATATATGACAAACATCAGCTAATATCATACTAAATGGTGAAAAAATAAAGGCTTTTATTCTAAAGTCAGGAACAAGGATGTCCACTCTCTCCATTCTTATTAAGCATAGTTCTAGAAGTTTTAGTCAGAGTGATCAAGCAAGAGAAAGAAATAAAAGGCATTCATATGGGGGAAAAAGAAGTAAAGGAATCACTTTTTGCAGATGACATGAGCCTGCACAAAGAAAACCCAAAAGACTCCACCAAGAAACTATTAGAAACAATAAATTGATACAATAAAGTTGCAGGACACAAAATTAATATACAAAAATTTACTGATTTTCTGTATTACAACAATGACACTCCAGAAAATGAACTAAAAAAAAGTCTATTCCTTTTACAATGCAACAAAAATAAATAAAGTACCTAGAAATAAACTTCACAAAGGATGTAAAGGACCTATATATTAAAAACTACAAAACATTAGTCAGTGGACAAGTGGATTAAAAAGCTGTGGTACATATATACAATGGAATATTATAGGGCCATGAAAAAGAAGGAAATATTACCTTTTGCAACAACATGGATGGATTTGGAAACTATTATGTTAAGTGAAATAAGCCAGGCAGAGAAAGAAAAATATCATATGACCTCACTCATTTGAGGAATCCAAGGAACAATTGAACTGAGGAATGGAATTAAACTTGAAGGGAAGGGGGGAGGGAGCTTTTGGGAGCGGGGAAAGGGAGATGTTGAGGGGAATATATGGGGCAGGAGGGGATGCATTCAGGGAGACACTAGAATCTATGTTAACACAATTAATTAATTAATTAATTTTAAAAAAAAAAGCAATATGGAAATATCTTAAAAAAAAGAATGAAGCTGGAGGTATCATACTACCTGACTTAAAATTATACTATAGAGCCCACTAATCAAAACAGCAGAGTATTGGCAGAAATAAAAGACATACAGACCAATGGAATAGAATCGAGAGCCCAGAAATAAAACCACATATATATGGACAAATCATCTTCAACAAAAAAGCCAAAAATAGGCCCTGGCCGGTTGGCTCAGCGGTAGAGCGTCGGCCTAGCGTGCGGAGGACCCGGGTTCGATTCCCGGCCAGGGCACACAGGAGAAGCGCCCATTTGCTTCTCCACCCCCCTTCCTCTCTGTCTCTCTCTTCCCCTCCCGCAGCCAAGGCTCCATTGGAGCAAAAAAAATGGCCCGGGCTCTGGGGATGGCTCTGTGGCCTCTGTCTCAGGCGCTAGAGTGGCTCTGGTCGCAACATGGCGACGCCCAGGATGGGCAGAGCATCGCCCCCTGGTGGGCAGAGCGTTGCCCCCTGGTGGGCGTGCCGGGGTGGATCCCGGTCGGGCGCATGCGGGAGTCTGTCTGACTCTCTCTCCCTGTTTCCAGCTTCAGAAAAATGCAAAAAAAAAAGCCAAAAATACACAATAAAGAAAAAAACCTCTTCAATAAACGGTCCTGGGAAAATTGGAAAATCACATGTAAAGGAATGAAAGCTGACTACAGATTGTCCCCATGCACAAAAATTAATTCAAAATGGATCAAAGACCTAAATACAAGACATGAAACTATAAATTACATATAAGAAAACATAGGTACTAAGCTCATGGACATTGGCCATAGAGAACAATTTATGAATTTGACCCTAAAGGCAAGGGAAGTAAAGGCAAAAATAATGAGTGGGAGTATATCAAACTAAAAAGCTTCTGCACAGAAACAGAAACTGACAACAAAACAAATAGGCAGCCAACTAAATGAGAGATGATATTTGCAAACAGCAGCACTGATAAGGAGTTAATATCCAAAATATACAAAGAATTCACAAAGCTCAGCAACAAAGAAGCCAACAATACAATAAAAAAATGGGAAGAGGACCTAAACAAACACTTCTCCAAGAGGACATACAAGTAGCCAACAGGTATATGAAAAGATGCTCATCTTTGCTAGTTATTAGAGAAATGCAAATCAAAACTATACTGAGATACCACCTCAAGCTTGTTAGGTTGGCTATTATCAACAAGACAGGTAATAACAAGTGTTGGAGAGTCTGTGGAGAAAAAGAAGCCCTCATTCACTGCTGGTGGAAATGCAAATTACTACAACCATTATGGTAAAAAGTACAGTTGTTCCTTTAAAAAATTAAGAAAATAATTACCATATGACACAGCAATCCCTCTACTGGGTATCTACCCCCAGAACTCAAAAACATTGGTACATAAAGACAGTGATCCCTAACCTTTTTTGGGCCACAGACCGGTTTAATGGCAGAAAATATTTTCACGGACCGGCCTTTAGGGTGGGATGGATAAATGTATCACATGACCAAGACAAGCGTCAAGAGTGAGTGTTAGACAGATGTAACAGAGGGAATCTGGTCATTTTTTAAAAATAAAACATCATTCAGACTTAAATATAAATAAAACAGAAATAATGTAGGTTATTTATTCTTTCTCTGTGGACTGGTACCAAATGGCCCATGGACCGGTACTGATCTGCGGCCCAGGGGTTGGGGACCACTGCATAAAGACACATGCACCCTCATGTTCATTGCAGCATTATTCACAGTGGCCAAGACATGGAAACAACCAAAGTTTCCCTCAACAGAGGATTGGATAAAGAAGATATGGTACATATATACAATGGAATACTACTCAGCCATAAGAAACGATGATATAGTGACATTTACAACAACATGGATGGACCTTGAGAACATAATACTGAGTGAAATAAGTAAATTTAAAAAGCTAAGAACTGTGTGATTTCACACATAGGTGGGATATAAACTGAGACTCATGGACAAAGATAAAAGGGAAGTGGTTACCAGGCAGAAGGTAACATGGGGGCGGGAGAAAGGGCTGTGAGTGAATAGGGAGGGTGGCTAGGGTGGGGAGAAGTGTGCAAAGAGGAACAAATATTAGGTGATGGAAAATGATTTGATTTGGGTGATGGGTATACAACATAATCAACAGTTCAAATGCTATAGAAATGTTCACCTGAATCCTATATACTCTTATTGAGCAATGCCACCCTGTTAAAGTTAATTTTCTAAACAACTTTTAAAAATTAAAAAAAAAATTATAAATAAATAATATATAAATAAAAATAAATTTCATATAGTAAGATGGTTGGCATTCATTCATAGCTTTATCAAAATTTAGCTTAAAAAATAGCTGACATGATGCAACACAATATCACTAGAATGTTCAGCAACAAATTGGTCATGAAGGGAACATTATAAAAAAATAGGAACCAACCTGACCAGTAGTGGAGCATTGGCTAGAGCTCCAATCTGGGATACTGAGGTCCCAGATTCAATACCCTTGGTCACCTGCTTGAGCGCGGGTTCATCCAGTTTGAGCACTGTCTGCCAGCTTTAGTGCGAAGTTGCTGGCTTGAGCATACAATCATCAACATAATTCCATGGTTGCTGGTTTGAGCCTTACGTCTCTGCCTTATGTAAGCAGTCACTGACTTAGCTGGAGCTCCTGGTCAAGTCATATATGAGAAAAATCAGTGAACAACTAAAGTTCCACAAGTACAAGCTGATGTTTCTCATCTCTCTCTTTTTTTCTCTCCCTCTCTCCCTCTTTTTTTCTTTCTTTCTCCCTCCATCCCACATGCAAATGTGCATGGGAGAAAAAAAGGAATGAAACTGATCTGAATATATCAGGCTAAAATCAAAATTATGTTATTTAGGTATGCTTACAGATTAAACACAATTGGGTCAGGGAAAGCTTTCTTATATATAACACCAAAGGCACAATTTGCAAAATAAATAGATAGATAAATATTTAAAATTAAATAAATTTTATCAAAATTTTAAAATTTTCTATTCCTCAAAAGACAATGTTAAGATAATGAAAAGATAAACCACAGATTGGGAGAAAACATTTGAAAATCGTATATTTTTTTAAAAACTTGTGTTTATAAAGAACTTTTTAAAAACTCAATAATAAAAAAAAATAACACAATGTTTTTAAATTGGTAAAAGATATGAACAGATACCTTATTAAAGAAAACAAGGAACACTGAAGAAGCCACACCGAGACTGGTAGAAAAAGCAGAAATGCAGAGAGGGCTGCCCAGCTCCCTAGAGCAAACAGCAGCCGGGAAAGACTCACCTGGCGGGTAGTGAGTTTAGCAGAGAGGGGAGAGACCTGAGCCCCAGGAACAAAGCCCCAGCTTGCAGCCCCAGAACCCAGTTAAATAAAAACATGAAAAGATGTTCATCATCATCAGTCATTAAAGAAATGCAAGTTAAAACCACAATGAGATGCCACTACACATCTAATAGAATGTCTAAACTTCAAAAGATTGAATATAACAAGTGATGGCAAAGATGTGGGTGAAAAGGAACTCTCATATAGTACAAATAGGAACACAAAATGCTGCATCCATTTTGAAAAATAGTTTGGTAATTTCCTAAAAATTTAAACATACATTTACCTTGTGACCCAGCCATTCCAATCCTAAGTATTTGCCCAGGAAAAATAAAAGCATATGTTCATATAAATATTTTCACACTATTGTTCATTGCAACTGTATTGGCAATAACCAAAAACTGGAAAGAACCCAACTTCCCATTACCAGTGAATGAATTAATAAGTTGTGTCCTAGCCACACAATGAAATACTATTCAAAAATAAAAAGGAGAAACTAAGAGGACTCTTCAACCAAGGAACACTGAAGAAGCCACACCGAGACTGGTAGAAAAAGCAGAAATGCAGAGAGGGCTGCCCAGCTCCCTAGAGCAAACAGCAGCCGGGAAAGACTCACCTGGTGGGTAGTGAGTTTAGCAGAGAGGGGAGAGACCTGAGCCCCAGGAACAAAGCCCCAGCTTGCAGCCCCAGAACCCAGAAGAGGTTTATGGACAGTACTTAGCTGGAAACAAGACAGAATACTGTTTGTGAGAAAGAGTTTGATTTCTCAGACCCAGGATTCTTCTTAAAGGGACCGCGCAGAAAACCTCTCTCACAACCACTCACCCGGGGCTCCGGGGAACGGGGAGAGAGGAGAGGACCAGAGCAGCAGGAAGAGAGTGTAATCTAGGAGGCACAGGGAGAAGAAACACTTTGAGGGACAGCCACCCTAACCGCTGGGGCAAGTCACTCCCCAAATCTGAAGTGAATATTTCCCCTGGAAACAGCAATACCAGCAAAGGGAAACAGGACACCAGCCAAACAAGCTCTCCCGTGGCACTCGGAGAAGAGTCGCTTAGAAGGAGGGAGCTTTCAGGGCTACAGTAGTGAGTCTTAGGGTCTGAGCTGCAGCGCCTGCACCCACATGGCTGAGGGCTCACAGAAGGGCGGGCGGTGGTGGCACATGGAGGCTTGGTTCTGTCGGCAGGGGTGGAAGCCAGCTGGCCACCACTGCAGCCCAGGTGTGAGCTCAGTCTTGTCCAGCTGGGGAGGAGGGAATGTACAAAAGTGGTCAAGCCCAGCTGTGGGCTCCCTGTAATTCAGCCTGCAGGGGGGGGGAGGAAGGGTGGGAACCCCAGAAGGGGTGGAGACTGGCCCTTGAGCAAGGGTGCAGAAGCACAGCCTTGCCCCGCTCGCAGAACCGAGGCTTGTGGCTTGACTTGGAAGCCAGCTCCTCCCACGGGAGTGGAGCCAAAAGCCCAGAACAGGCAGAGACCTGCTACTGAGTGTGGTCACGCAGTCCTGCCTGGCCTGTGGAGCCAAGGCTTGCAGCCTTTCCATGAGCAGGCTCCTCCTGCAAGGGCGAGGAAAAGCCGGAAAACAGGCGGAGACCGCAACTGAGCAAAGGTGCTGCCACTGGCCTCAGGGCCGAGCATAATGCCACCCACGGAGGTGGGGTGAAGGCCAAGGCCACCAAGGCTTGTACACCTGAGCATGTGATCACAGCCACCCCATGAAGGAAAGGCAGAAACCATAGCAACAGCCCCAGTGGGAAGGCAGCAGCAACGCCTATACCCAAACACCCTATGCAGCAACAGCAGAGGGGATAGTGGGACTGCAGACAGACCATACCTAGGGAACAGAGGCCACACTCAGTGGACTCCAGTGGCCAAGACCTTCTTTTACACAGAGAAGATGAGAAGGCAGAGAAATGCAACACAAATAAGTCAAGAGAAATCTCCAGAAAAGGACCTGAATGAAACAGATATAACCAAATTACCAGATGCAGAGTTTAAAGTAATGATTATTAGGATGTTCAAATATATTAGAACAATAGATAGTCATTACAAACACCTAAATAAAGAGATAGCAGATATAAAAACGAACATTGAAATAATAAAAAAGAATCAGTCAGAAATGACAAATACAATATCAGAAATGAAGAACACAATGGAAGGAATTAAAAGCAGGATAGATGAAGCTGAGAATCAAATCAGCAAGTTAGAGGACATGATAAATAAAAGCATGGAAGCAGAGCAGAAAAAAGAAAAAAGACTCAAAAAGTCTGAGGAAACTCTAAGACAGCTCTGTGACAACATGAAGAGAAATAACATCCACATCATAGGGGTTCCTGAAGAAGAAGAGAAAGAACAAGGGATAGAGACTTTGTTCAATCATATCATAGCTGAAAACTTCCCTCAATTAAGGCAGGAAAACATCTCACATGTTCAGGAAGCACAGAGAACTCAATTAAAGAGAAACCCAAAGAAATCAACACCAAGACACATCATAATTAAAATACCAAAGCTAAGTGATAAAGAGAAAATACTAAAAGCTGCTAGAGTAAAAAAAGACTATCACCTACAAAGGAGCCACCATAAGGATGACTTCCGACTTCTTAACAGAAACACTTGAGGCCAGAGGTAATGGCAAGAAATATTCAAAGTAATGCAGAACAAGAGCCTACAACCAAGACTACTTTATCCAGCAAGGCTATCATTTAAAATTGAAGGAAAAATGAAAAGCTTTCCAGACAAAAAAAAAACTAAAGAAATTCACTACAACCAAACCAAGGCTGCAAGAAAAGCTAAGGGGCCTGTTGTAAACAGATCAAAAGAAAAGAAAAAAAATATATAGCAAAAGAGGAATACAATTTTAAAGAATAAAATGGCAATAAACAATTACATATCAATAATAACCTTAAATGTGAATAGATTAAACGATCCGATCAAAAGACATAGGGTAGCTGCATAGATAAGAAAACAGGACCCATACAAATGCTGTCTACAAGAGACACACCTTTAAAAAAAAGATGCACATAGACTGAAGATAAATGGATGGAAAAAAATATTTCATGCAAATGGAAATTAAAAAAAAAGCTGGGGTAGCAATACTTATATCAGACAAAATGGACTTTAAAACAAAGACTATAGTAAGAGATAAAGAAGGTCACTACATAATGATAAAGGGAGCAATCCAACAGGAAGATATAACCATTATAAATATCTAGGCACCTAATATAGGAGCACCTAAATATATAAAGCAGACTTTGATGGATTTAAAGGGCGAGATCAACAGCAATACTATAATAGTACGGGATTTCAATACCTCACTAACATCACTAGATAGATCCTAAAGAAAGAAAATTAACAAAGAAACAGCAGACTTAAAGTATATACTAGATCAACTCGATTTAATAGATATTTCAGAACCTTTCACCCTAAAGCAGCAGAATATACACTCTTTTCAAGTGCTCATGGTACGTTCTCTAGGATAGACCACATGTTAGGGCACAAAAGCAGTCTCAACAAATTTAAGAAGATTGAAATCATATCAAACACTTTCTCTGATCACAATGGCATAAAACTAAATAGAAATCAACCACAACAAAAAAACTGAAAAATACTCAAACACTTGGAAACTAAATAGCACGTTATTAAATAACGAATGGGTAAACAATGAGATCAAAGAAGAAATAAAAAAATTCCTAGAAACAAATGATAATGAGCATATATCAACTCAAAATTGATGGGACACAGCAAAAGCAGTCTTGAGAGGGAAGTTCACAGCATTATAGGCATACCTCAAGAAGCTAGAAAGAACTCAAGTAAACAACTTGAACCTACATCTAAAAGAACTAGAAAAAGAACAGCAAGTAAAGCCCAGAGCTAGTAGGAGAAAGGAAATAATAAAGATCAGAGCAGAAATAAATGACATAGAGGCTAAAGAAACAATACAGAGGATCAATGAAACCAGGAGCTGGTTCTTTGAAAAGGTAAACAAGATTGATGAACCTTTAACAAGACTCACCAAGAAAAAAAGAGAGAGGACTCAAATAAATAAAATTAAAAACGAGAGTGGAGAAATAACAACTGACACACAGAAATACAAAATATTGTAAGAAAATACTATGAAGAACTGTACGCCAAAAAACTAGACAACCTAGATGAAATGGACAAATTCCTTGAAACATATAATCTTCCAAAAATTAACCTGAAAGAATCAGAAAACCTAAACAGACCAATTACAACAAATGAGATCGAAACAGTTATCAAAAAGCTCCCAAAAAAGAAAAGTCCTGGGCCTGATGGCTTCACAACTGAATTCTACCAAATATTCAAAGAACTAACTCCTATTCTTCTCAAGCTATTTCAAAAAATTCAAGAGGAAGGAAGACTTCCAAGCTCGTTTTATGAGGTGAGCATAATTCTGATTCCAAAACCAGGCAAAGACAACACAAAGAAAGAAAATATAGGCCAATATCCCTGATGAATTTAGATGCTAAAATCCTCAACAAAATATTAGCAAACCGTACCCAGCAATATATGAAAAAAATCATACACCAGGATCAAGTGGGATTTATTCTGGGGAGGCAAGGCTGGTACATTATTCGCAAATCAATCAATGTGATTCATCACATAAACAAAAGAAAAGAGAAAAACCACATGATAATTTCAATAGATGCAGAAAAAGCATTTGATAAAATCCAGCACCCATTCATGATCAAAACTCTCAGCAAAGTGGGAATACAAGAAACTTACCTCAACATGATAAAGGCCATCTATGACAAACCCACAGCCAACATCATACTCAATGGGCAAAAATTAAAAGCAATCCCCTTAAGATCAGGAACAAGGCAGGGGTGCCCCCTTTCACCACTCTTATTCAACATAGTTCTGGAAGTCCTAGCCACAGCAATCAGACAAGAAAAAGAGATAAAAGGCATCCAAATTGGAAAAGAAGAAGTAAAACTATCATTATTTGCAGATTATATGATATTGTATATAGAAAACCCTAAAGTTGCAGTCAAAAAACTACTAGACCTGAAAAATGAATTCAGCAAGATGGCAGGATATAAAATTAATACTCAGAAATCAGAGGCATTTTTATATACTAACAATGAACTGTCAGAAAGAGAAATTAAGGAATCAATCCCGTTTACCATTGCAACCAAAAAAATAAAGTACCTAGGAATAAATTTAACCAGGGAGATTAAAGATTTGTACTCAGAAAATTATAAAACATTGATAAAAGAAATCAGGGAAGATACAAACAAGTAGAAGCATATACCGTGCTCATGGTTAGGAAGAATAAACATCATTAAAATGTCTATATTACCCAAAGCAATCTATAAATTTAATGCAATACCAATTAAAATACCAATGACTTACTTCAAAGATATAGAACACATATTCCAAAAATTTATATGGAACCAAAAGAGAACACGAATAGCCTCAGCAATCCTGAAAAGGAAGAATAAAGTGGGAGGTATCACACTTCCGGATATCGTTATACTATCAAACCATTGTACTCAAAACAGCCTGGTACTGGCATAAGAACAGGCACATAGATCAATGGAACTGAACTGAGAACGCAGAAATAATCCCACACCTTTATGGACAACTGATATTTGACAAAGGAGGTAAAAGCATACATTGGAGTAAAGACAGCCTCTTCAACAAATGGTGTTGGGAAAAATGGAAAGCTACCTGCAAAAAATGAAACTAGATTACCAACTTACACAATTCACAAAAATAAACTCAAAATGAATAAAAGACTTAAATGTAGATCGTGAAACCATAAGCATCTTAGAAGAAAACATAGGCAATAAGCTCTCTGACATTTCTCGCAGCAATATAAATATTTACTGATTTGTCTCCACAAGCAAGTGAAATAAAAGACAGGATAAACAAATGGGACTATATCAAACTAAAAAGCTTCTGCACAGCTAAAGACAATAAGAACAGAATAAAAAGACAAACTACACAATGGGAGAATATATTTGACAATGCATCTGATAAGGGGTTAATAACCAAAATTTATAAAGAACTGGTAAAACTTAATACCAGGAAGACAAACAATCCAATCCAAAAATGGGCAAAAGAAATGAATAGACACTTCTTTAAAGAGGACATACAGATGGCCAATAAGCATATGAAAAAATGCTCAACATCACTAATCATTAGAGAAATGCAAATTAAAACTACAATGAGATATCACCTCACACCAGTCAGAATGGCACTCATCAACAAAACAACACAGAATAAGTGCTGGTGAGGATGTGGAGAAAAGGGAACCCTCCTGTACTGCTGGTGGGAATGCAAACTGGTGCAGCCACTGTGGAAAACAGTATGGAGATTCCTCAAAAAATTAAAAATCGAACTGCCTTTTGATCCAGCTATCCCACTGTTAGGAATATACCCCAAGAACACCATAGCACTGTATGAAAAAGAAGAAATGCCCCCCCCCCACCCATGTTTATGGTAGCATTGTTCACAATAGCGAAGATCTGGAAACAGCCCAAGTGTCCGTCAGAGGACGAGTGGATTAAAAAGCTTTGGTACATATATACTATGGACTACTACTCAGCCATAAGAAATGATGACATCGGATCATTTACAACAACATGGATGGACCTTGATAACATTACACTGAGCGAAATAAGTAAATCAGAAAAAACTAAGAACTATATGATTCCATACATAGGTGGTACATAAAAATTAGACTCAGAGACATGGACAAGAGTGTGGGGGTTATGGGGTGGGGGGAGGAGAAGGAGGGGGTTGGGGGAGGGGAGGGGCACAAAGAAAACCAGTTAGAAGGTGTTGAAAGACAATTGGACTTTGGGTGATGGGAATGCAGCATAAGCAAATGGCAAAATAACCTAGAGCTGTTTTCTCTGAACATATGTACCCTGATTTATCAATGTCACCCCATTAAAATTAATCAAAAAAAATTTGTCTTAGGGCTAATTCAGGCAGTTAGAAGAATAGTATAAGGATGCTAATTCTGCTTCTCAGGCCAAATCCTGCAAAAGAGGCCGCAAGAAAATTGGCGATTTGGCTCTTCTGACTTTGCCAATTGGATTAAAAAACATAGGTCAGGAATGCCCTGAAATAGAACTAACAATACAGGGGCATAAATTTAAAAGACTTTTAGATACTGGAGCTGATATATCTGTTATTTCTAAGCTATATTGGCCTCCTTCCTGGCCCACTCATGCAGCAGCCACAGAATTACAAGGTATAGGGCAGAGTAAATCGCCTCAACAAAGTTCTAGTTTTTTACATTGGGAAGATTAAGAAGGTCATTCTGGATTTTTTTAAGCCTTATGCGCTTCCTGGATGGCCAGTTAATTTGTGGGGTAGAGATGTTTTGAAAAACACGGGAGCATTGCTTGTCGGTTCTAATGGTTTAGTCAGTACTCAGATGCTTGATCGGGGATTTTTGCCCACTAAGGGACTAGGGAAAGAACAGAGAGGAATTCTCACCCCCATAGAAATGGCACCCAATACCAAAAGATGTGAATTAGATATCAAAATTTAGCATAGGGACCTTGGTAGCTTCTGCTACCCCAATAATGCATTATGCAGACCCAATTACTTGGAAATCAGATAATCCTGTATGGGTAGACCAATGGCCCCTTTCTCAGGAGAAACTTAGGGCAGCTGCTCAATTGGTACAAGAGCAGCTACAGCTTGGGCACATTGAACCCATGGAATACACTTCTATATTTTGATCTTGTCACCTCCTTGATTATCAAGGGACATAGGCGACCCTTACAGCTTATAGATTTTGAACCTCAAAATTATTTTTGTTCCTTTTTCCAAAGGATCAACAACAATGGCTCTGGGAAACTTTCACTAAATGGCAAATCATTTTTTCAAATCAATGAACAACTTTATACTGAAACAGTCAACTTAAAATCAGCTCAAATACTAGAAATATATGCCATTATCATGGCTTTTCAGCATTCGCCATATTTCTTCTTTAATCTATATACAGATAGCAAATATTTACTTATGGTTGTTTTCACTATAAAGTCTGCTGTCTTAGGGACAGCTGCTGATGAACTATTTCAGCAGTTCCTCCTTCTTCGAAGACTTGTATGTCAACATAGAGCTCCATGTTTTATAGGACATACTCAAGCTCACTCCATGCTCCCTGGAGCTTTAGCACAAGGGAATGCCCTTGTTGATCAAGCTATCTAAAAGAAAATTATTCGGAGCAACCATGACAGATCGAGCAATTCAGTCTCATACTATTCATCACCAGAACGCTGCAGCCCTGTGTAAACAGTTTCAACTTTCTTGGGAAGCAGCAGGGAAGATTGGTAAATCTTGTCCAAGGGGTCCTATACTACAATCTGTCCCTTCATTTGGAGTTAACCCTCAAGGACTCCTGCCAGGACAACTTTGGCAAATGGATGTTACTCTTATACCTTCATTTGGCAAACAGTCCTATGTCCACGTTACAGTGAATACCTATTCTGGATTTATAGTAACCTCTGTCAGAACAGGAGAGGCTGCTAAGCATGTTATAGCTCATTGTCTGTATGCATTTTCTTATTATTGGATTTCCTAAACTGGTTAAACTGACAATTTTCCTGCATATGTAGCAAAAGCATTTACTGTATTTTGTCAAACCTTTCAAATTATGGGTATCTCTAACAATAGTTAAAGTCAAGGTATTATTAAAGCATACCCAGCAAATATTTTAAGGTCAATTTAAAAAAATTTTTTTAAAGGGGGAGTCATATCCTGGAACTCCTACGAGTCTACCATATCATGCTTTTTACTTAAAATTTTTTAAATTTCTTTTGAATGCTGATGAACAGGAGACGCCAAATCTTCTCCTGCAAACTTCTACCTTCTTTTATTTGATCCAGCTAATAACACTGTTTTGTCTTTTTCCAAATAGCTCCAGATATACAGAAAAGGTTTATATAGGCGGATGGGGATCCTCAAACCCCTCAGCGAGATCTTCTGAGCATGGCCTTTAAGGTACCAAGAGGCAGAAAAAGCCCAATAGAGATCAGGTGAATTACCAGCTTTTAGGATATGCCCATAAAGGCTCCAACGCCCCAAAGAAGTCTCATAGCAATCCACCTGGGTCCTGCTTCAATAGTGAAGCCTGCCAGGCTTACATGTCTTTGCTGTGAGGAAAAGGGACACTGGAAGGTAGGCTTCCCCCTTGCTCCTCTAAGGGAGGGTTTAGTCTATTCCAGCCCTGCTCCAGCCACCTATGACCTAACCTTGCCCAGAATGCTGGGGTTTGCCACTGAAGGCTGAAGGTGCCCAGGGCCGTCGGCCCCATCTATGACACTGTGGATGAGCCTAGGGTATTTCTTCCAAGAAGCAGGTAAACTGATCTCATTTGCACAAGGGCCACTTAACTATGTCTTGCCTGAATAGTCAGGTTTTTTATTCTTCCCTCAAAGATCTCTGTTGTGGGTGTTGATAGTCCTATTTTCTTTTCTTTCTTTTTTTTTTTTTTTGTATTTTTCTGAAGTTGGAAACAGAAAGGCAGTCAGACAGACTCCCACATGCGCCGGACCAGGATCCACCCAGCATGCCCACCAGGGGGCAATGCTCTGCCCATCTGGGGCATTGCTCTGTTGCAAACAGAGCCATTCTAGTGCCTGAGGCAGAGGCCACAGAGCCATCCTCAGCGCCCGGGCCAACTTTGCTCCAATGGAGCCTTGGCTGCGGGAGGGCAAGAGAGAGACAGAGAGGAAGGAGAGGGGGAGGGGTGGAGAAGCAAATGGACACTTCTCCTGTGTGTCCTGGCCAGGAATCGAACCTGGGACTCCTGCATGCCAGGCTGATGCTCTACCACTGAGCCAACCAGCCAGGGCAAGTCCTATTTTCTGCTGCTTTGTTTAATATATAGTGTTTCCTTTATTCCTCCTACCTCAATACCCCACTCATATTTCAGGCTGGGACCTATTCCTAATTTAGAGCTCTCTCTTCCCCTTTTGCCAACTTCTATTGTGAATTTACCCTTGCCACCCACCTTAGTGTATTCCAAGGTTCTCTTTACCACGCCACAGTTGCAGAGCTCCAGGGAAAAGCACCCTGGTCTCATCTCTCCAGGCAGAGGAGAACAGAGGCTCTATCTCCACACATGCTGCAGATGGCTTTTCCAGTCTACCTGAATCATTGCCAGCTAGAAGCAGCAGTCATTGGGACTTGGATGTGAGCTGCAAAGTATAGAATTGTGACAACAATTCCAGTGCCATGCGGACTTTTCCTGGATGTGGACTTTTTCTGGACTCCTGCTCCTTGTGATAGCTCCTAATGGACTGAACTGGGGTTGGGTTGCATTCGCAGGGATTTTGAATGATGTTGGTGCCAACTTGGACTTGGTGAACATGTTAAGGACACTACTCTTTTATGGATTCTTGCTGTATTGGCCAAGAGTTTGCTTAAAGGCTTTAATCACATTTAAAATATATATATATATATACATTTATAAAATATATATATTTATTAAAAATATAAATATAAATATATATATTTATATATATATGACTGGATAAAGAAGATATGGCACATATACACTATGGTATTCTATTCAGCCATAAGAAATGATGACATCGGATCATCTACAACAAAATGGTGGGATCTTGATAACATTATACAGAGTGAAATAAGTAAATCAGAAAAAAACAAGAACTGCATGATTTCATACATTGGTGGGACACAAAAACGAGACTAAGAGACATGGACAAGAGTGTGGTGGTTATGGGGGGGAGGGAAGGAGGGAGAAGAGGAGGGGAGGGGGAGGGGCACAAAGAAAACTAGATAGAAGGTGACAGAGGACAATCTGACTTTGGGTGATGGGTATGCAACATAATTGAATGACAAGATAACCTGGACATATTTTCTTTGAATATATGTACCCTGATTTATTGATGTCACCCCATTAAAATTAATAAAAATTTATGTATAAAAAATAAAATAAAATAAAAAGGAATGAATTGTTAATACACACTACAACATGGATAAATTGCAAAGTATTTATAATTATGCTACGTGAAAGGGAAAAAATACACATTGAATAATCCTGTTTATACAAAATTCTAGAAAATGCAGCCTAATCTAAAAATGAGATAGAGTAAATCAGAGTTGCTTAGGATTTGGGGGTTGGAAGCCATGGGCATGAAAAATATAGGAAGGGGAAACAGGAGAGAGGGATTATAAAAGGGCACAAGAAAACTTTTGGGATTAGTGGGTATGTTTATTATCTTCATTGTATTGATGGTTTCATTGTAGTATACACATCTTGAAACATAAAATTATACATATTAAGTATATGTAATTTATTATGTGGTAATCATATTTCAATAAAATTGCAAATACACATACACAAAGTAAGAGGAGAACATTCCAAATGAAGAAAAATAAAGGACTGGAATGATAATGAATAATTCACTGTATCTATAATAATCTTTATAATATCATTGTCAGAATGTCAACATGGTATTTGTAAGGCCAGTAGCCACGGCCACCATCACAGCCGCCTGGCCCATGCAGGTTCGCATTTGATTCAGACAGTCAGTAATGAAACTATGGAGCCAAGAACTGGTGGGCCATTAGCTTTAATCCTAGCTCACACATGGCAGGCAAGAAATACACACAGTGGGAAAACACTTCCCTTTCCATTCAGGGCTCCCAAAGCCCACTGACTTATCTGAGTTTCCTAGAATCAAAGGTTTGTAGCTCACCAGACTTATTCACCTCTGTTCCCCATCTTCTTCCTTCTCCCTGCACAAACTCTGCACAAGCTGGCTTCTCCCTCAGCACTCCGCCATCTTGGCTGCTTCTCCTTTCCTCCACGTGGCCTTTCTCTGCTCTCCTACAGCATGGGCCTCTCCTAGAGCATAATCACTCTTCTCCGGGAACAATGTGATCTGTCTTCCTTTTAAAACCTTTTGGTGCGAAAGCCCTCCCCCAACACATATTAACATAATCATGCCCATCCTAAGCAATCACCTGGGCAACGGGCTTCCACGTGGGCAGCACCATCTTTTACAAAGTGAGCATAATATATTTTATCTGCCCAACAGTATTGTTTTCCAAGAGTTGGCAAATAATCTTCCATTATAACAGTGCTAGTCATATCTTTATTCAAGTATAGAAGTTGGTCTGGTGTCCTTATTTGAAAAATGAGAGAATGAAATTGAATAGAACATCTATTTATTGCATATGTAATTAGCTGAACTAAGAAATACAAACATTGAATCATTTAAAGTTTTGAAACAACAGCTACTAGTTTCATCCTTTCAAAATATATTTTCTGCTGAGTAGCCATCCCTTTTAACAAAATCTCAAATCTGGTTCCATTATTTTTTCATCATGTTTGGCAATTAAAAGCATCTCATATCCTCTGTAAAGCTTTCTTTTCTCTGCTGTTGTAGCTGAACTATTGTCTCAAGCTGCTTGGCTTGGGGAGTGGGGAGTGGTCTGATCTCCCACTCTTCTCACTCACTCCTCTCCTTTCTTCCCCCTTCTTCACCCCTCCAGCATTTGCTCTCTACCAAAGTCTCACTGGTCGGCATTGGGTGAGGTCTGGCATCTTCTTGCTTCAGTGGCCATAAATCATAAGTTGCAAATCCACTGTCCCTTTTCCTGTTCTTTGTCCTTGTTTCTCTCTCCACAGCAGGCACCCAAAAGCTCACTGTCTTATGGAAGTAATTTTGTTGTTCTTCAGTGGGAACTCAGTGACCTCTGTCTGCATTGTGCCCCAGGGAAAAATCTGCTGAGGCTCTGAGACACTGCCTCTTGCTCCCCACCCTTACCCATCAAAATGGGTGGCCCACCCTGACCTGTGGTGGTCCAGTGGATAAAAGCATCGACCTGGAATGCTGAAGTTGCCAGTTTGAAAACCAGGCTTCCCTGGTCATATGGGAGTTGATGCTTCCTGATCCTCCTGCCTTCTCTCTCTCTTTCTCTCTCCTCTCTAAAAAATGCCCCAATCCATACCCCTTTGTGTCATTTCCTCACCCAAACGAGCATCGCTCCTTAAGACTCTTACCAAGATTAAGATTAAGCCTACTTAAACTCAGTCCCCATTTGAGGTCTCCATTTGATTACAGGAAACTCCCACATTTCCTTATCAAGTCAAACAGACTGCCGCCCCCTCAACTCCAGAATGCCCTCTCACTTCTGCCATCTCTCCTGCTCCTATTCCTCACAAAAGGTGTTATTACACATTCTGTTGGCTTCGGGTTTAGGGGCACAGCAACTTGCACAGAAGACTATTATTACCCATTTCTAACTACAGAGAGAACAATTGTCTGAGCACCCCAATCTCATAGACAGTGGAAGGAACAAGTCAAATGTTCCCTCTTTTAAAAGTCAAAGAGAAGAGGAAAATGCCATTGCCATTCAAGAAACTCTGAATTTTCCCCAACTCACTGTCCTATACCTTTTCTGAAAACTTTTGAGCCTCTTTCAGTGGGGTAGACTGGGAGAGACTCACATTAAGAAACAAGCCCTCTTTAGACTTGACCTTAGAGACTTTAGTAAATAATCCCGACAAGGGGGCTCCACCCTAACCCCTGAGCTACTGCTGGATGGGTTCCAGGGAAAATCTTCATCATCCCCTACACAACTCACCACATGCATCTACTTTTTACGGGGCTCTCTGCTGAGTGCTCCCAAGAAATCCAAAATGAATGGGTGTACAGCGTGAGAAGGGTAGCTAATAACCATTGTGATAAAGTAGAACAACTTCTATAAAGGTGCCACAGAAAAAGGTCAAGGCTAGATTGTACTGCACCAAGCAGAGCTCAGGATTTGTCTCCTATATTTAAAATGGAGGAAAAGATTTTCTCCAGCTGTGGAATCATGAAGACACTGGCATCTGTTCTGAGCCTATAAGAGAATGAAGAGTTTAAACTTGTAGGCATAGGTGGGGAGGCAATTAGAGGTGAGGAGATTTTGTTGGAGACAGTAAATCACAAGGGGTAACTTATTAACTATCTTTAAGTACAATGTTTCTCAACTTTCCTGATTATAGGAATCACTGGGGATGCTTGTTAAAAATACAGATTCCTAGCTCCACCCCAGACCTCTTGAATTAGACCCCCCCAAAAAAAGAGAAAGGGTATCTGATTTTTTAACACGTACCTCCTGGGACAGTCTTAGGAAGAATCTTAGGAGGAAACAAATTTGTGAAATCCTAATACAGTATCTAAAGTCTACTTTGAGTGATAAATGAAAGTTAGCTATCTCACTGGACAAAAAGGAACAAAAATATAGACTCTCATTTCTGTAAAAGTTTGGTGTGGAAAACGAAAGACTCTAATTAAAGGTTTCTAAATACTGCAATAGGCTTTTATGAGAGTTGGAATCACCATCCCTGAAAAGCTTTTAAAATGGAGGAAATCACATCTGCCCTGGAGGGGTGGCTCTGGGGCAAAGGCAGAAGACTGAATTATTTTGGGATCATTTAGGGAGTTGTGAGAAACTGAAACCCTCTCAAACTGGCCTGAATGAAAACAGTTTATTGTGAGAACACAAGGGAATATTGAGAAAGCCAAAGAGAGGAACCAGAGCTGGGCCTTAGGGAAACTGGAAAGACATCAGGCACCTTTGCCCTCCCTCTCTTGTGAACCACGTACTCTCTTATTGCTATATCTCTCTGTACCTATATTTAATTCTCTTCTCTTCTCAAGCCAGCTTCTCAATTAAATCATCCACTTACCAATGGCAACCACATCCTCCAATTCAACATGACTCACCGGAGATTCAGAGTTAACTGAGATAGTCTTCATGCCTCAATTCCATATTTCTCCAGGTAATAAAATCTGATTGGTCCATCTTGAATCACATGCTCACATCTGATTCAATCAGCAGTGGCTAAGGTTATTCCTTTTGGCATTATGAGAGTGTAGCCAGGAGAAATGATAAAACTCTCAAACAAGAGTAAGTCAAACAAATCTTCTGTTGCCTTAATATTTCATTCTAAAACCAATAATGTTCTCACTTGAAAACCTTATTCTTTTCAGAATTGTCTTTCCTGGCTTTATTTTAAAATGCTTATAAAAGGGCTGCCTGTTGGAACACCAAGAATAAGTAGTACTTGTAAACAATGAGTGATCTGGTCTGGTTTCAGAATCTTCTGGATAATCTGAATTCTTTTTTTCTTTTTCTTTTGAGAAAAAGAGATAAGGACAAATGGACAGACAGGAAGGGAGAGAAATGAGAAGCATCGAATCTTCACTGCAATACCTTAGTTGTTCATTGATTGCTTTCTCATATGTGCCTTGACCAGGGGGCTCCAGCTGAGCCAGTGACTCTTTGCTCAAGCCAGTGACCATGGGGTCATGTCTATGATCCATTGTTCAAGCCAGTGACCCTATGCCCAAGTTGGTGAGCCTGCTCTCAAGCCAGATGAGCCTGCGCTCAAGCCAGTGACCTCAGGGTTTTGAACCTAGGTCCTCAGCATCTGTAATGCTGGTGGCCAAAGCCAGGCAGGTCCACATTGGATTCAGGCAGATGGTATGAAAACTGTGGAGCCAGAAAGTGTTGGGCCATTCCATTTAATTGAGTCTCACAATGGCAGGCAAGTGAACAGACAGGGAAAAACAGCTTCTCAGGCAAAGAAACAGCAAAATGGCCCCTCACAGTGATGGGTAGGCAATCCGCAATCCACCTGAGCTCAAGCAACCATAGCCTTATATAGGCCGTACACACATGACACAGCCACACACCTACACACCAATCAGGCAAAGAGTTTGCAGCAGGAACACTAGCAAGCAAGACTAACACAGTCTCCTCACAGCATCCCACGCTGATGCTCTATCCCAGGCATCGGGAACCTATAGCTCATGAGCCAGATGTGGCTCTTTTGATGGCTGCATCTGGCTCGCAGACAAATCTTTAATAAAATAATAATAATGTTAAAAATATAAAACATTCTCATGTATTACAATCCATTCATTTTGTACTGTTCATGGTTGTGGATGGCTGGAGCCAATCACAGCTGTCCTCCAGAACAACACCAAATTTTTATTGGGTAATGCATAACGTACCCAGGTCATTGTGAGGTCAGGAAGTAAACTTCCCTCCTTTTAATCAAATAGCTTGCTAATTGCAGAAACCCTTTTGATAACAAGATGGCCAGAAGAAAAATAGATGAAAAGTATCGTACCATTCACAGATGGGGAGTATGCCAAAACATTCATGCTTGATGTTGCCAATAAACTTTTTGGCAACTTTTCAGATAAAGACAAGATAATCAAACGAATAAAAGACACGCCTCTGTCAGCAAGAACTTTTCACTATTGTACCATCATGATGGCAAATCAAATTGAGGTAACATAAGTGAAGGACATAAATGCAGCACCATTCTTTTCTCTTGCTTTGGATGAGTCAACAGACAAGCTATTTATCCTAGTTCAGCACGATTGCAAGGTATGCTGTCGGTGACACACTACGTGAGGAAATTCTTACTGTTTTGCCTATGAAAGAGACAATAAGAGGGGAGGATTTATTCAAGTCTTTCATTGAGTTTGCTAAAGAAAAAAATCAACCAATGGATAAACTTATTTTAGTGTGTACTGATGGTACTCCATGCATGGTGGGGAAAAACAGGATTTGTAGCACTTTGTGAACATGAAAAGAGACCCATTTTAAGTTTTCACTGCATCCTACATCTTTGTGCTCAAATGTGTGGCAACCAACGTCATTGGTCATTCAGGTGGTCAACTTTATTGTTGCTTGAGCTTTAAATGATTGCCAGTTTAAAACACTGCTGGATGAAGTTGGGAATAATTATCTTGGTCTGCTTCTGCACAGCAATGTGTGTTGGTTGTCAAGAGGAAAGATGCTCAGCCATTTCACGGCTTGTCTGAGCAGAATCCGGACTTTTCTTGAAATGAAAAACGTTGAGCATCTTGAGTTAGCTGACACTGAGTGGCTCATGAAGTTCTACTATCTCGTGGACATGACTAAGCATCTGAACCAGCTCAATGTAAAAATGCAAGGCATTGGAAATACAGTCTTATCCCTTCAAAAAGCAGTGTTTGCATTTGAAAACAAGCTAGAACTCTTCATCGCCAACATTTAAACAGGTCGTTTACTATACTTTGAAAGACTGGGAGAGTTTAAAGATGCATGTACAGCAAGTGACCCTGCTCAACATCTTGATCTCCAGCAGCTAGCGGGCTTCACATCTAATCTCCTGCAGTCATTCAAAGCGCACTTTGGAGAATTTCATGAGCGCACTTGTCTTTTTAAGTTCATCACCCATCCACATGAGTGTGCAGAGTACAGCGCCAACCTGAGTTACATCCCCGGTGTCTCTGTCAGAGATTTTGAGCTACCAGCTGCTGACCTGAGGCCTCAGACATGTGGGTGAATAAGTTCAAGTCACTGAATTAAGATCTGGAAAGACTTGCATGACAGCAAGAAGAGGTGGTGAGCAAACACAAGTGGGGAGAAATGAAAAAACTTTAACCCACGGACCAGCTGATTGTCAAAACTTGGAATGTGCTTCCTGTCACATACCACACACTGCAGTGTGTGAGTGTTGCTGTACTGACAATGTTTGGCTCTACATATGCATGTGAGCAGTCTTTCTCATATCTAAAGAACATTAAGACCAACCTACGATCACGTTTAATGGATGGAAGTCTCAACACCTGCCTGAAGCTTAACCTCACCACGTATCAACCAGACTACAAAGCCATCAGCAAAACCATGCAGTACCAGAAGTCGCATTAATGGTAAGAAGTACTTTATTCATCATTGGTTAGCAACAGCATAACAACGCTATTAAAAAGAATTCAGAGACTTATTGTACTTTAAAAGTGTTGGTCTTACATAAAATGCACATATTTATTTGTATTTAGTGTTAAACATATTGTATGGCTCTCACGGAATTACATTTTAAAATATATGGTGTTCATGGCTCTCTCAGCCAAAAACGTTCCTGACCCCTGCTCTATCCACTGTGTCATTGCCTGGTCAGGCTAATCTGAATTCTTATCTAAGATTTTATATGTCTCCAAAACTCAACACAAAAAGCATTTTGCTGAAATTCATCAAATCTTTCTGCTAATTAATGCAGTCATTTTAAAACCCATGTGCTTCAAGTTAAACTTCATTGTGTGTGATTATAATTAATGTTCACTTAGCTCATCTGATTTGTTATCTGAAATCCAGAGTACTTTTTAAGAGCAGCCAGTCTTTTCCCCATGGACAAGAAGGCTGACTTTTCCCCTCAGTACCTGGTATTTGAACTCCGTAACTTTGCTTGAGCTTGGTTAGCCAACCTGGCTCCAAAGTGACTCAGCTCCTCAACATTAGGCTGACCTTGGTTTTAGAAGGAAACAGGTATTTATTTCCTGTGATTAAGAGATTGAAAGAAAGAAAAAAAAAGAAAGAAAGAAGGAAGGAAGGAAGGAAGGAAGGAAGGAAGGAAGGAAGGAAGGAAGGAAGGAAGGAAGGAAGGAAGGAAAAGAAAGAAAAAGAAAGAAAGAAAGAAAGAAAGAAAGAAAGAAAGAAAGAAAGAAAGAAAGAAAGAAAGAAAGAAAGAAAGAAAGAAAGAAAAGGAGGGAGGGAGGGAGGGAAGGAGGGAGGGAGGGAGGGAGGGAGGGAGGGAGGGAGGGAGAATTCACCAAACTGAGGTATAATTCTATCTAGTTTTTGTAATGCCTGCTTCACAAAGACCAGTCTCTTTTCTTTTCCTCTGATTCTAATGGGCTCCAGTTGACTCCTCTACCTTCCTCCTGGTCATTCTCTGCATACTCATCTGCAGCTTCTTCCCAGTGGTATTTTCCCCCTAGTGAGACACTCTCATCCCAGAATGTAAATTACCATTGTCCAAGGACAGTGTGATTTTTAAGGTTTTACTTTTGCAAATAATTTCACTTTAGCATTTCCCATTGCTCCGAAGCTCCAATAGAAAAAGAGGAGAAAAACTCCTTTCTTTATTAAAACATTCCATCAATGAAACCAGCCAAGGAAACTGAATAAAAGAACAGAAGCAAAGGAGGTATTCAGTTTAAAAGTATATATATTGCACTTGTCACTCTCTAACCCATAGGCTTTAAAAAACTAACAGATTATTCATACTAAGTTGCCAGTTCCAGAGAGTTTACCAATTTTCCAAAGATCCCCTCACTTGCAATTAGGGCTAGCCCTGAACACAGATGTACAGACTCTTAAAAAGAATACGTTTGGGGCCCTGGCTGGTTGGCTCAGTGGTAGAGCATCGGCCTGGCGTGCAGAAGTCCCGGGTTCGATTCCCGGCCAGGGCACACAGGAGAAGCGCCCATCTGCTTCTCCACCCCTCCCCATCTCCTTCCTCTCTGTCTCTCTCTTCCCCTCCCGCAGTGAGGCTCCATTGGAACAAAGATGGCCCGGGTGCTGGGGATGGCTCCTTGGTCTCTGCCCCAGGCGCTAGAGTGGCTCTGGTCGCAACAGAGCGACGCCCCGGAGGGGCAGAGCATCGCTCCCTGGTGGGCAGAGCGTCGCCCCCTGGTGGGCGTGCCAGGTGGATCCCGGTTGGGCGCATGCAGGAGTCTGTCTGACTGTCTCTCCCCATTTCCAGCTTCAGAAAAATACAAAAAAAAAAAAAAGAGAATACATTTGTCAATAAGAAAATTAGGCAAATTGGGAGATACCATGAATGTATACATTTCTAGGGGAGAATATAAAAAATAAGCTAAATAAAAACTATTCTGAGCCACGGGCCTCAACAGGTCATTTAGACAGAATGGGAAGAACAAGCCTCTCTTAGCCGACATAAAAGGAGAAGCAAACATATGAACAAAAATATGACAGCTCTAAAAATGAAACAAATAACACATTTTTCTTTTTTAAATTTTTCTATCAAAGTAAAATTTACATAACATAGAATCAACCATTTTAAGAGGACAGTACAGGGGCATTTAGTGTGTTCAAAAGTTTGTGCACTTCGGAAAAATACAAAAAAAAAAAGTTTGTGCAATCACTATCTCTTTCTAGTTTCAAAATTTTATCAATCCAGAGTGCTCACACCATTCTTCCTGCCTCCATCTGCTGTCTGATGCTATAAGTTTACCTGTTCTGGATTTATCATATAAAAAGTATTATGCAATATGTGTCTTTGTGTCTGGCTTCCTTGGCTTAGCATAATGTTTCTGAGGTTTATTTTACTCTACCCTGTAGCATGTCTTAGTACTTCATTCCTTTTTATGCCTGAATAATATTTAATTTTATGTATACATTGCATTTTTTGTATATACTCCATTTCATCCATTGATGGACACTTGGATTGTGTCTACCTTTTGGCTGATATGAACAATGCTGCCATACATGTTCATTTACAAGTTTCTGAGAAATGAGAACACCATTCATTATGACCCTAAAAAGAAGGGGGAAGACATTTTTAAAGTAGCAACTCAGCACCTAGGCCTCTACAAGTTGCAAGATGTACAGTAATACTAACTTGAAAGATGAATCAGACCCAGTAAAGTAGAAAAATCTGGATGTTTTCTTAGCTATATACCAAACTTGAAAACTCCAGGGGCTGATATTAGCACCTGAACATATTAACTGGGAGCCTGTTCTTCACCCAGATAAAATCAATGAAGATGAAACAGACTTCTACCAAGAATAAAGAAATGGTGTGGTCAACTTCAGAGATATGTGAAAAGGGGTATTTGCAGTGATTAGTGAATTTACATTACTAAGAAGTAAGCTCTTCTGATCATGTAATTAAAGGCAGACATGAGGTAGGGGAGAGAAATTCTGAACCATTGTCTTTTTTTCCCCCATGAAACTTGTTTTAAAGGACTACACAGCTGCAGGAATTGTGTGAGCATTTGGGGACTGTCAAACCATGATCTGACTTTGTGAAGAATTCTTCCGAAGTGGATTTTATTGGTTTCAGCTGGAGAATCCATCCTACCACACCCTATACACCCCCACCCTCACACACACCCCACCCCCACCACAAGCACAAAGCCACATGCCCAACAAACACTGCCTCTCTTCTGCCCTGAAGTGATCAGAAAGCAAGAGTTCACCATGAGGGAACCACATGGTGCAAATTAGTGCCTCGAGTTGGTCCACAGCTTTTCACAATCCGCAGGAGATAAAGCAGGGACAGCCACATCCCAACAGGAGAAGTAGCCCGATGAAGTTCACCTTGCTAACGGAATGTGTCCCTTTGTGGAATCTCCTGTTTTCTTTTTCTTTTTGGCACAGCAGGCAGTGGTCTTGATTTTCTAAATGTTCGGTGGAAGATTGTCCAGATATTCTATTCTTTTCTAAAATTTTCTGGGCTTCAGAAGCACTGACGTATTCTATATCATCATGCACAATGGAGAAATGTTACTGACACCAAATAAATCCAGACAGTTTAGGGAAAGGGGCGGGTGGAAGTTGCTGGGGAAAGAAGCGACATCTGCTCTGGCTCACAGCATTCAATTCTGCCCACCTCGAAGTACCCCTCGCTCCCACTAGGTTTTAATGCTCTGGTGTTCACAGAGCAGCTCAGCTCTCCTCCAAGTCACCATGTTGACACAGGGGATCCAACAAGTGATGAAAAAGGGACGTGGAGGACCTCCTTCAGAAGCAGCAATCAGTTGTCTTTGTTCAGAAACTAATGTAAGCCTTTGCCAACTCTGGCTATGAGGACAAGCTTTGAGGAAGACTATTGTAGAATAATATTTCCCATGTTGGAGATAAATTCTAAATTTTTCAAGACCCATTATGAAAAGTTTTTGAAGATAAATAAATCCAGCCAAGCAATGTTCACTTTAGGAACATGGTGACAGCTTTCTCACCATTAATGGACACTCAAGAGGGACTATTCTAAAGGGTCTCCCCAGAAAGAGAGAGAGAGAGACTGAGTGTGTGTGTGTTCTGGAGTAGGGAGTCAATCAGATGTGTCTGAAAATTCAAGTTCAAGTAGACTTCAAGATAAATATGACTTATAATTTTAGTGTAATCATTTCATAAAAGGGCATTCTTCTTGAGATACAAAGCATGAAAGTCCAATAGAGTCCCTGAGTTTTAATTGTGGTTAAAAAAAATTACCATTTTAACCATTTTTCAATCTACAGTACAGTATTGCTATTTCACACTATTGTGCAACAGATCTCTAAAACTTATTTATTTGCAAAACTGGAATTCTATACTCATTAACAACTTCCCTTTTTTTTTTCTCCCTCACTCTTCAGAAACTGCCATCCTACTTTTTGTTTCTAAGAGTTTAAATTTCCTGATTTTTAAAACTAGAAATAACTTTAAAAACAATCTGCTTCAAACCTCTCATCCTCAGCTGAGGTATGGAATATTTAAGCAACTGGTTGAAGGGTGGCCAGTGAGCAATGGAGCCTGGACTTGGACCTCTGCTACCAAACCCAACCCTGCTCCCATAGCATTGTAGTAATAATGTGATTATGGTTTCTGTTCTCTCCCATCATTCTAAACAATGCTTATTTCTATATAGAGAAGCAATTTTTTAGTAATTAATATACAAACATCAAATTATAATTTCATAGATATTTTATAAATTGAGCAAAACAGTCAAAAAAACTTATGCCCATCCCATAATCCTCCCCAAAACACTCTGCTCAGGTGTGAGACAACAGTAAAAAATTCCCATAGAGAATCCAAAAAAGAGCTCTGTGTTAGAAAAAAGGTGATTGTTTAATCTAAGTCATTGAAAATTCTGAAGAGAAATCAAGTATATCAAGGATGAGAATAGGTAATTTTTATGTGTAATGAATTCACGGTAAGTGTATGACTTAGAGAGGAAAAGAATGTGCTGACCACAGGGTGTTTAGATGGGGAAACGAATGATTTCACAGGAATGCTGTGAAATCACTTTTCTTGAAGGTCGTTAGAATTTATCTCCAGATTCTCATCCCCATGACATCACTGATTGAACTCCTCAAGTTTCCTTTCCAGGCTTCAATCCCATGAGGCTAAAGCACCGGAGTTTTCATAGGCCATTCCAGCAGTCCAGTGATGGGTTGAGAAATAAACCAGAGACCACATATATCCACCCCAGTGGGAGCTTGTTCTCTGGGGCAGCAAACAGATTCTGCTAACACCTTTCTTCCTGGACCCCATAGTCCACCTGGGTAACAGCTCTAGGAGGCATAAGAGAACTGAGCCTGAAGCTAAGGCCCTAGAAAAGCTAAAGTTGTTTTTGTGAAATCACCAGTTTGAACTAGCTTCAGAACTCCAAAGATGAGTGTGCAGTAATTGAATGTAGGGCCAGGACGCTTTGTGCCATCCAAGGCCATTGGCAGCAGTAAAACTCCAAATAGGAGTTTGGACTGTGTGGACAACATGTCTGGAGTTGAGTCTCATCTCTAGCTACAAACACTTGGACAGGTCATTAAACCTTTCTCTTCCTCAGTTTTCTTATGTTTAAAATGAGGGTGATTCTGGTAATTACCTCAAAGGATTGTCGTAAAGATAAAATGAGTTACTGTATCTAAATCACTTAGCACCATGCCTGACCAAAGATAAGCACTCGAACATGCCGGCAATTATCAATAAGCCATACCACATGTGCACTTCAGTCCTTTTACTCACTCCATCACTCTCTCCCTCCTCTTTCTTTTCTTAACAGCTTTATTTTCTCCTTTCTTTATCATAGGCCTATGCCCACACTCATTCCCATAAGCAAGACCAATCTTATGTCTGATGATTCAAGAGACAGTCAAAAGAACTTTTCTGCCACAACATAAAACTTCCTTTAAAATATCATAATTATATGTTTAATCTTATGAGTAAATAATCATTCTTTTTACTGTAAAAGCCCTGGGAGAAGTAATACACTAAATTATTAGACTGAATCATCACTCTGGTATATCCTCTTGTAGTTATATCTGTCTGCAATTATCTTATTGATTGATTGATTGTTTAATTACAATCCTCCACAAGTTCTATAGAAACAGGAGCTTATCACTTTTATTCACCACCATATTCCCAAACCCTACAACAGTGCCTTACATATAGTAGATGCTCAAGAAATAAATACATATTTGTTAAATTTGTTAAAGGGCAAATTACTGACTTTCTCTGAAAAAGGAAGCCATGTTGTCCATCCTCATGTTCTCTGAACATGCTTTTTCCTCTGTTCAGTGACTGCCTACTGTGTTTCCCTGCCCTGTCCTACAGGTCCTCCAGGGTTTAGCATGGGCATTTTAGCTTCCTCCTCTGACCTATCTACATGGGTTCAGCGTTCTCTGCCAGCTCCCACGGTGCCCTTGCCATTCCTGAAATATTCCTGTATTAGCAAGTCCCTCACTGTCACAAAACCTGTAGTTTCCACTATGAATTTGCTGCAGGAGTGGATAACAACAAAACTGAGTTCTGAGGGGATCATCGTGGAAAGAGGGAAAGGATGTGGGGAGACTGCCGGGCTCAATTACTGGTTCACTGATCCCTCTCCCGACCAAAATTCCAAGTGGCTCTGTGTTAGACCTTGAGGATAATTTGAGGAGAGTTGAAATCTCTAATATCAAATTCATGAACATCAAAGGTTCAGTTTTATAAATGTCAGATTTCTTAGACTAAGAATTCTTTGAAGAGAGAAACTGTTTTCCTCAGTTTTTCTACACAGAACCTAGTGTTGGAAGGCGTTAAAACCTCCACAGTATTTGTGAACTAAATGAATGCTTTTGAATTTTCTATTAGTTCAATTACTTTTGGCCATGAAATTCTGCTTTTTTAAAAAATCAAACATTAAGCATTTTGATGATATGATTTTCCCATCATAAGAATACAATGCTTAAAAAGAAATGAAGATTTCTTTTTACTTTTTCCTTCTCCAAGTTGCAATGATGCATCTAAAAAATCCAGAAATAACACAGGCTCAGAATGGAATTCCAGACAACTCAGTAGGCTGAGCTCTGGCCCCAAATGAAGACACCGGTTTTGACTAGTGACCACCCACACGTGTGGCCATTGCCCTCCATTCTACATTGATGCTTTCTGGACATAGTTGCTGGGGGTGATGAAAGAAAGAAAGAGAGAAAGAGAGAGAGAGAGAAAGAAAGAAAAAGAGAGAAAGAAAGAGAGAGAATAAAAGAAAAAAGAAGGAAGGAAGGAAGGAAGGAAGGAAGGAAGGAAGGAAGGAAGGAAGGAAGGAAGGAAGGAAGGAGAAAAAAGAAAAAAGGAAGGAAGAAAGGAAGGAATGAAGGAAAGAAGGAAGGAAGGAAGGAAGGAAGGAAGGAAGGAAGGAAGGAAGGAAGGAAGGAAGGAAGGAAGGAAGGAAGGAAGGAAGGAAGGAAGGAAGGAAGGAAAGAAGGGGAAAAAGGAAGGAAGGGAGGGAGGAAGGAATGGAGAGAGGAAGAAAAAAGGGAAAAAAAGCTCTAAATGTGCGACAGTGCTAGTAATAGGCACAAATGACATCAGCAAATTCAACCAGAGCAAATGTGGGAAGGGTCTGGTTTCTGCTTCTGAGCTAGCCCCCTGCTACCCAACCCAGAGATAATCCAGTAGCTTTTCAGACTTATTTCTCAAGTGAAGTCAGACCCAGAAGACATTTTGAGGACCCCATCTGTGGGAATATGCCCTCAGCCACCCATGGGAACAGGTAATAAAACGGGGTGAGATCAACATACCCAGTTTTATTTCTACACTATATACTCAAAACAGAAATAGTCTAAAGTTGACAAATCTTCTCAACTATAACACAGCAATGATTTACATCTCCTGTAATCTTAATATTGACTCAAAATGTGTGAAAGAAGGAACTTTACCATTTCAAAAAATTTAGTTTTTGAAATCTAAATAAATTAGAATTGTTGTATCAGTTCCAGACAGTTAGGAACCTCACCCTGATATATGTCTATGCAACACTTCCTCCATTAAAATGCTCTGTTCCATTGCTGAAAGAGAACATGCACTGGAATCATTTTGAGACAAATTTAGACATGTTGGGCAACAAAATATGCAGACAGCTGCTTGGTATGCAATTAAAATACCACTGGTGGGAACGACGGGCTTTGGCAATGGAAACGGGAAATATACTTTTCCCTTCAGGAAACCAATTCTGGTTGACAGCCTCACTCAGCAAAATGAGATGGAGTTCTTAGCATAGCTCCTGGTAAGGGGTCCACCTGACCTTCATTCAGCACCTGATCAGCCACTGACAGACTACACAGAGGGGAGTCGGAAATACTTCTGGAACGGAAACAAAGAGAGCTACACACACTTCACACGCTGAGTTCACAGACAAGGCACAGTTCAGTTCCTCAAAGCACTCTATTGGTGCAGACTTCTGAGAGCAAGTTGCAAGAGCTGACCTTGGATCTGAAATCATGCCCTTCTCAGTGCTTTAGAAGGGATACATTTGACCTGGAAGTCACTAAGTGCAATTAACACCCCCAGGAAGGCCCTGGCAGCCTCTAGGAGTTACACCTACTCTCCTCAGGTACTCTAAAATTTCCAAAATGGCAGTTAAGCTTCCCATTTTATATCGAAAAGGCCAGGTTGTTTTTTATGGTAGTAATGGTGATTATTAACATTATATAAGTTTCAGGGGTAAAACATTATCATTTGTTCTCTGTGTGCACTCTAGCATGCTCACCAACAGAAGTCTATTTTGCATCAGTTACCATATATTTGACCCCTTTACACATCTACTCTTCCTCCACCCCTTTCCCCTCTAGTAATTACCAATCTGTTGTCTGTTTCTATAAGTTTACTTTTGTCTTATTTGGTCTTCTATTTCTTATTTGTTTTATATTCCACATATGAGTGAAATTATATAATTTTTGTCCTTTTCCATCTGACTTATTTCACTTAGCATGATACCTCAGGATCCATCTATGTGGTTGCAAATGGTAAGATTTTATCTTTTTTATGGCTAAGTAGTATATATCTTCTTTATCTATTCATCTATTGATGGACACATATTGTTTCCATTCTTGGCTATTGTAAATAATGTTGCAATAAACATAGGGGTACATATATCTTTTTGAATTATTGTGTTTTCATCTTTTCTAATAAATACCCAGAAGAAGAATTGGTGGAGCATATTGTAGTTCTAATTTTCAATTTTTGAGGAACTTCCCTACCATTTTCTATGGTGGCTGCACCAATTGACAATCCCACCAATAGTGTATGAGGATTCCCTAGAAAAGGCTAGTTTATTCCATGATTTCACCATACCTGTGGAGGAGAGAACATCTTATCTCTAAGCATCCCTCTTCTCTTTTTTCATGGGAAAATGCCAAGCATATATAAAAATAGAAACACCAATATCAGAACCTTTCACCCATCACCTAAACAATTATCAATTTATGGCCAACCGTATTTCATCTATACTGTAACTCATTCCACTCCACCAACACTGATTTCCTTAAGGCAAGTCCCAGACATCATAGAATCTTATTTGTAAATATTTTAGTCTGCATCTATTAAAAGGAATTGCTCTTTTTAACACAGCCATTAACATCTATAAAATTTTTAAATAATTCCTAAATATCATCAAATACCTAGTCTGTAACCAAACTTTCCTCATTGTCTTATTATATTTTTTATTATTTGTTCCAGTTTAGGTCCATATATTGCAATGGACACACCGCATAACTCCATTTGTCACACTCTCTCTCATTCTTTCTCTGTCGTATAATTTGTTGTTGAAGAAACCTCAGGTTTTTTTCTGAATCATGTCTCACATTCTAAATTTTGTTCGTTGTATCCCCACGATGTCATTTAACATGTCCCTCTTCCCCTATTTTTTCCTGAAAATTATTAGTTAAGTCTGGAGACTTGATTACATTCAGGTTTGATTTTTAACAAAAATACTTCACAAGTGGTTAAATACAGGTATCAATAAGTACATTACATTTGGTTGTCTCTTTTTTGTACTGTTAGCAGCCATTATAGGTTATTGCCTGAACTGTTTCATTAATTGTTGGAAAATGGAGATATTTTCATTTTTTCTTCATTTAGCTTGAGTACTTATTTAAAGAGGATGGTTCATCATCTATTTGATTGCCATGGGGTATACTTTGCACAGAAAAGGTAAAATGCTTTGTTTCCCTTTATCAATTCTCAAAAGAATGAGTTCCTTAGCATCCTCAAAAGGATTATTCTGTTTTATTTTACATACCATTAATGAATTCATGAATTTGTAAGTATTTTGTATATTTTAGTCTATTGCAGTCATTAGTCCCTTTTCTTTTTCACTCTTCTCCACCTTGCTTTTTTCACTTTAAAATATATTTAACAATATATATTGGTGAAAATATATAGACATACTCATTTACTTTAATTTGCTATTATAGTTACATAGAACTGCTAAGTTTTCCTTTGTTTTTATAATTACATAGTACTCTTCATTTTTTTATAGCCCATCATCCTCCATTGCGTAGCTATACCATAATTTATTCAACCAATCTTCTATTATAAATATGGCGTTATCCCTCATTATATCACTTAAAGTTTCAAATCCCAAATAAAAAGTTTTTCAATGATTTATAATTCTTTTTTTCTTTTATTATTGAATTATTGGGTTAACACTGTTAACAAAATTACACAGGTTTCAGGTGCACGATTCCACATTTCATCTGTACACTGTATTGTGTGTTCATTACCTCAAGTCAAGTTGTCGCCCACCACCATTTATCCCCCCATACCCTCTTCCACCCCCCACCCCTGTCACCACACTGCTGTCCATATCAATGAGTCTTTTCTTTTTTTTTTTTTTTTGTCCTTTTTGGCTCAATCCCTCCAGCCCCTCCATTCTGTAATTATTCTTAGACATTTTATAACTTGGTTTTAGTATCTTATTATTGCCATTCATGTTGTAAAATTCTCAAACAAAAAAATACTTTAATTCATTTTAATTAAAAAATGCAAACACATGCTGTGGCTAGAACATGGAGAGTGAGTTAGGGACCCCTGTCTCCCAAAGGTTAAACTAGTTTAAAGCAACACAGGGCAAATGACATCTGATACCTGCAGAAGGCTGTATCTTCCACATCAAAAACAGGAGAGGAACTGGAAGAACTAATTCAGGTTTGATGAAATGTAAACAAAATCTTCAGTCTTATCGGTGGCATCAACTTGCATGAAGGAAGCATGTGGGAACTAACTTTTAACTAAAAAGGAAGAATTTGTCAAGATTTAGTCAACCCTGTCAAGGAAGAAGAGAACTGAATTATAAAAAGGAATAAATCTGAGGACTAACAAGGAACCAACCCATGGCCTGGAAAAAAAAAAAAAAAAAATCTGTGTGATCCTATTCCCACAGCTCTTGTCCTTTAACTACCAAGCAAACTTTGGGAAGTGAAAGTACTGGCCAACTTTGAAGCATCCAACCTCCACCACAGACATTTCTGATGATAAACAAACCAAACAGCCTTATGGTGTACACACCAGTGAGTGTCTAGTGAGTGTTCCGTGAGGACTACAGGTACCAGTCTGGATGGCTGGAGGCAAAGCCGGCACTGCCAGCCTGCAAGGCTCACAGAGAAGCCTCCACGGGGGCTAATTTATGCCTCTCGAACTGAACATGAGCCATCCCGGGCATCTGAGGGGGATCAAAAACCAGAAAATTAAATTAATGTGGTTTCATGTGTGCAAAGATGTTGGAAAACCCTAGATTGTTATAGCGCTGGGTAAAGACATTGTTGGCTCTTTGGGACCTATAAATGGATTTCTTGAGAGAGGTTAAGCGAACCAACTGACCCCGGAGATTCCTTGGACATGCAAGATTCTCCATCTGATGGGTTCAAAGGAACTCCTGCCGCGGCGCAGGTGAGAGTTCATGATGTGGAGGATACAGGTACAGGGCTGCTGACCGTAAGAGCAGATTTTCTGAAGTCATTCCAGTGAATGACGTTTGGGTTGTGTAACACTTGAAACCTCAGCAATTAGGTGGTGACTACTCTCCTCTAGTAGAGATTTAGCAGGATCATCAGGAGCTCTATGTCAAAGTCACACTAATTTAAAATTACTCTCCAGAGTAGCCCTACCAAGTCCCCTGATTTTTCCCCTTGTTTAAGGAAAGAAACCTGAAAGAATGAGGGAGTTTGACTGCCTGCCTAGAATTTAACATTTTACATAGCCAAACAGATAGGTTTATTACTCTAGAAACTCTCTCGGACTGAAATTAATTTGAGAACAAAGTTGAAATCTGCTTCCAACTTACTCTTTCCTGTTAAATTTCCATTGAAAATTTTGACTTCACTTTTTATATGTCCAATATATTTCCTACTTTATTTCTTCTGAAAGTCAAAAACTTTAAGAGCTAGATTACAATAAATGATGCTAAAATTACATTAAACCTATAAAAATCCAAGGCTGGCTAAACCTATGCATTTGCTAAAATAAATAAGTGGTTTTATTAGCAATTGCATAGCACATTTAGAAAGAGTCAAGCCTTCCCTCCCATTTATTAAAGCTGGCTTTCATCTCTACCCCAAATGCCTTTTGCTTTGCCAGCTAGAAAGAAGCACTAACTATACTTCTGGGGCTTTACTGAGGTTCAGCAGACATCCTCAAAGTCACTACACAGACTTGCTCTCCAGCGCTTAGGCATCCTCAGACTTGGATATGTGTCTGTTTTCTTCTCATGCCACCTTTTCTTTCATCTTCATTAAGAGAATAAAGAGATAGTTAAGAAATAACTTTAAGATAATAAACTTGCCTTTAGACCTGTGGGTTCATTTTGCCAAAATAAGAGAGGGCACGGAATAGTCAGGAAGTCCCAGTTCTATCCACTGTCCTGACAACAATAGGTATTTGCCACCTGATGGCCAGGTATCACTTGACTCTACCAATTCCAAGACACAGAATGAGGAAACCTACAATAGAACCAAAGCCTCCTATTTTTCTTTTGCTCTTTCTCCAGGACTTGTTTTACAGCTTTGTGCCCCACTCCCAACCCACTACCTTTGAATCACTGAGTTGTGAATTTCAGCCTGCTACATTTGATGTCAAAACGTTGGTCAACCACTGGTTTTTTACTGTGGACCTACTACGTGGAAGAAGATCTCCTAAGCAATGAATTAGAAGCCTTGTGTTGCAGTTCCTAGTAATTTAAGAAGGATGATATATGTAAAAACAAAGGACCCTAAAAGTCTTATACTATGTACATTTCCTTCTCCCACTCTTAAATTAGTTAAGTTTGTGTCCTGGGTGTATATGAATAAATTATATCAGTCACACATACAGACATGCATATGCTCTTAAACCTGAGAAATGCTTGGTCCTTGCACTAAATTTTAAGGAGAGCTCAAATTTTTATGTGGCAGTCCAAAAATACAATAGCTTTCCAAACAGAGGAAAACACAAGTTCATAGCATGGAATCCTAACATTGTAGGAGGAACTATAATGTTTGGTGAAGCATAGAAAAAGGTAAGACCAGATCAGGCACAAAGTTCAGATAGGAAAGACCTTGAAAACCACCTAAAGAGTTTGGAGTTTTTCCTTAGGAATAGAGAATCATTGAAGGGGTTAAATTGAGAGAGATATAATCAGATTTGTATCTTGGAAAGCTTGTTCTAAAAGCAGGATGGAGGATGGATTAGAGACTTCCAAGACTGAAGAGAGGGGGTCCCAGATAGAAGGCTGTCACAATGATCCAGGTAAGAAATGAGAAAAGCCTGAAATAAATCATTAACAAGAGATATAGGAGGACATAAAAGAGAGACTTTGAGAATGCACACAACTTGTTCACCAATTAGGAACTGGGGAGAAGGAAAGGGAAGAATCAAAGATGACTCAGTTTTCCAGTTGGAATGACAGTGTTTAGGGCAGTGTAATTTACCAAGACAGAGAATAGAATAGGAAGACCAGGTTTGTTTGTAGGAAAAGGAATGAGCTCAATTTAGGGCAGACTAAATTTGAAACAATTGTACAAAATACAAGTAGGGATATACAGAAGGCGTTTAGATAAATGGTTTTGGAGACCCAGAATAAACTCTGAGCTGGAACTATGGCTGTGAGCACCACAGGCATATCAGTTACAGTTTAAGCCAGAGAAGTAGGGAAGATCTCTGAGGGAGTATAAGATCTCTGTGTAGAAAGAATAAGGCAGGAGAATAAGGAAGGCACCAGGTGTCTTCCTCATCATTTTTGGGGCAACTGAGGAGGCGCCAACACAGGAGACTGAGAACAGAATATTTACCAGCTGAAGGAAGATACCGCCTGTCACAAAAAGAATCTCTGATGCTGGATTACACTTTAAGAATATAGATATGGCTGACAGGGTCAAATTCAACCAAGCACACAAACAAAAAAGAATACCAACATTCCTTTGGAGTCAACAGTTTGAGCATGGTCCTGAAGGATGGCCCATGGAGATCTGATTGGGAGAAAGGTGGGGAAATCAGCCTGGAGAGAAGGAAGAGGTGCTTCTGAGGATAGTGCTAAGGTGGGGGTGAGGGGAGTGCAGAGAGGGGAAGTTTGTAGTGTGTGGGTAAGAAGTTGAGGAGGTTCAGGTTAATGAACTCGATCTGAAAAGAGCAGTGAAGGATATATGCTGAGAGAGAGGGAGGGCCCTGGGGAGAGTCCATGCTGTTTGGGGAAGATGCTGCAGGAAACTCTTCCCTGCCCCACACCACATCCTTAGTTGCCACTCACCCCCTCCCTAGCACACACAGCACAGTGCCTGCTTCCTAATAGGTGTTCAATATTCATTTTTTTAAGATTTACTTTTTTTCATTTATTTAGTTCCTAACTGACACAAACAAGTCACTGTGCCTGACTCAAGAGGTACAAAGATGCCATAACATTTGGAGAGGTGAAAATGCTACCCCCCAAAGTGTTATCAGTGTAACACCTACTCATCCTACAGGTCTCATTTTAAAATGTCACTTCCTCAAAGAGACCTGTTCTCATTCCCTCTACTAAACATTATCAGCATGCCATATACTTTTCCTTGGTAGCTTTTATAGTAGTGAGGGCTAAACTATTAGGTGTATATTACAAAATATATAATAAAAAATATTAATTATGTAATTGTAACTTTTAATATCTATCTTCTTTCCAACCAATTTGTAAGCTTTGCAAGATCATGAAGTTCATTTCCTTTGCTCATTGCTGGATGATCATCACCAATAGACTGACTGATATTTATTCCTTATTTCATTCATTCACCCAATAATTATTCATCCCTTACTATATAAAAGAGAGTTCACATAGCAGACATTCATGAAATATTTGTTGAATGAATGAATGAAGTGCTATAGGGAAGCTCATTTCTGAAGGATAAACTCTAATAAGCAAACAATCTATCATCATAATTTGCTATGGTTCAGACAACTTGCTAAAGGGATTCCAAATATGTGGCACTCAATAGGGTGAATTTAAATGGGGAACACTAACTTTTGAAAAAGTGATGAAAAATAATGAATGTGGATTAGAACAAATATTAGAGGGGTGGGTGGCCCACAAAAGGAAATGTTATTACTAGAACCAATTTTCCCAGGATTCACAAGTGGGATCCAGCTATATGCTATAACACTTTCAGTAAGAAAATGAATAGAATTTCTTACCTTAATTGAACCATGAATACTACTTCTGTTCTACTTCAAGCCATAAACCTATGTATGACTCCAACGATTGTTAAGATAAAAGACAATTGTACTGGCAGTACAATTCTCAGCGAAAAAATATCATTACACTGTTCAGTCTCTCAGATTTAGTTGCCATTTAGAAATGAAAAGCAGCTCAATGTTACTATTCTGGAAAAATGATGATACTATCCCACGATGAAGAGCAAAATGATAAACATTACAGCCCAGCAAGTTCAGAGTTGTCTACCATGAACCTGAAAACGTTTTCTTGGCACTTTTACACTATTTAAACTAAATGGGGCATAAAAAGGCCTTGCCTATATTTTTAAATTCCATTCACCCTCTTAAGAAGACCAATGAGTCTTTGAATAACTAAACAGTACATCTTACATCATACTTGATCCTAGAAAATTTTACACTATTGAATTGGGTGGTCTTGAACAGCAGAGATACAAAAACACTTTCCAACAGTACCTCTTTGCAAATAAATTACTCTTCCAAACAGATTTCATAAATCAGGAGTTATCCAATAACAAAACCATTGGCTTACAATGGTTTTCTCTGCCTTAGCCATATTTACCCAACCCAAGGCTCCCTAAGTTTCCATCCTTACCCTTATATCTAGTATAAAGAAAAACAAGACACCATCATTATTTTCATCTCCTGTCCCAAGCCCCTCACAATAAACAAACCAAAAGCTAATTAAAGGAAAAATCTAAATAAATGAAAAGTTTTAAGCAAGTAGTCCCAATATGGCCATACCAGTTGTTAAAACGTTGAAATATTTCTAGACCATCTGAGTGCCCCTCTCTCTCCCCAGCCATCCACAACCTAGTAAATAAAGGGTCAATGCCTGGCATCTACAGGAAGCATCCATTCTGACTGGTCAGTGCCTGTGCTGACCCAGAGATGGAGGTGGAGATGGAGGTGAAGACAGAGGTGGACACAAAGACAGACACAACCATAATATCATTCTTGGAAATAGGCAAACTGCAATCATTCTTTTTCTAGCACCTGTTTCCTGATTCTCTTCAGGATCATCACAGTTTTCTCTAGCTCCTGGGAAAATGGGTTAATTTCACAGTTCAAGAAAGTGAGAAACCAATATTTAAATAATCCTATATTTTCTCAGAGATATAATGCAGCAAAGCTGGCACAAAAAAAAAAGAGTATTGTAATAATGACCCAACTTGTACTCTGTTCTCATTATGAAATTGAAGGTTTTTATCCCCCAAGAAAATCTTCTAATAGACTTTGTCATAGCGTTTAAACCAGTGATACCAAAGAAAGTTTGAAGACTGAGACATGCTAGGGGAAAAAAAAACCACTTTTTAAAAAAGTAGCTAAGTTATTCCTGATACCAAAATCCAAACAAGTCAAAGAATTTTCATTGTCAGGAACATTCTTTCCAAGTTCATGTCCTGAAAGGCACAGACTCATGGAAGGGAACATCGTAAGACTCTCATGAACAGTACATATAAATACTGCTATGCAATTGTTGAGTTAGTCATTCTGGTCCTGTACAGTCCTGGACAACTCATTTCCCTAGCTAGCCCCTTCCCAACTCTGAGGTGTCTCTTCTACCACCCAGACTGCTTTGCTGCTCTTTAAAAATGTCTCTCATACTTCGCTAAAAGTTACCAGAAATTCACTTTCCCTTTTTTTCCTCTGAGTTTACAGTTTCTAAATGAGCCAGGGTACCTATAAACCTACAGTTTCTAAATGAGCCAGGGTACCTCCTAGTTAAAAGAAACCGAAAATGTTGGGAATTTGAGGCTGAATGTTGACAAATGAATGAGTTTTCTTGGAGTAAAGGGTACCCACTGCTCATGAATCTCTACCAAGTTTCACACCACCCATCAACTGACCAGCACCATGTAGTTGTAGCCGGGTGGTTTTTGTGAAGCTTAAACTGACAGAAGTCTAAGTGTGGAGCCAAGGGTAGTCCCTCACCTAGTGTCTAATGAATGAGATCATTTACGTGGTGCTACAATCTGAGTATTTGTGTCCTCCCAAAATTCATGTTAGAATCCTAACCCAATGTGATGGTGTTTGGAGGTGGGTTATACTATGGTAGGTCATGAGGTTGGAACCCTCATGAATGGCATTATTGTTCTTATAAAAGTGATCTCACAGACCTCCCAGTTCCTTTGGCCATGTGAGGATACAACAAGAAGTCTTCAACCCAGAAGAGGACCCACATCCAACCATGCTTGTACCTTAGTCTTAGACTTTCAGCCTCCAGAATTGTAAAAAAATAAATGTCTATGATTTATTATAAACCTGGTCTGTGGCATTTTGTTACAGCAGCCTGAATGGACTAAAACACATGAAGATATAGGAATTCTGTGAGAAGAAAGTCATCTTGTGTTAAACGTTTGGAAGACGAATAAAGATGTTGAAGACAATGGTGGAAAGGATGTAGCATCTACTCCAGACTATCCATCTTGAAGTTTCATCAGACCCAAGGAGAGGAGGACAGTCCCCCTTTACCTAAGGAAGTTCTGGGGCTTCAGTGAAGAGTGGGGAGCCCAGTGGTCCTTTGGGGTGGATGGCACCAGCAAAAGAGTAGAAACAAGATCCCTCTCTTAATTACCCTCTTAGAAGACTCCAGAGGAGAAAAAATGTGAGGATCCTGAGTCCCATAACTAACTTGTCTAGGAAAGAAACTTATCTAGAGCTCCCAGAAATAAATGAAGAGAGTTTATGGAGGAACTGTGGTCCTGTGAGAAGATGCAAACAGGAACCAGAAGACATAGATGCTGGCTATTCTTTGACCTTCGTACACTAGAGCAGGTGAGGCCTGGGACTTCATTCTTGGTTTTATTCACCATTCACTCCAAGGTTAAGGTGCATCATCAATATTTCTAGCAATCTCCTGGGAAGAAGAGAAGTAGAAAGGGCTAGCACCCATGTACATTCAAAGACAGGGCTCTAAATGCAGTACTCATTCCAAGTAAGTCATTGGTCCAAATATACAAGGAACGTCTGTGGGCAGAACCGTTCACAAGACTCTGATAGTGTTTCCTCCATGGGCATGTTCCTTTCTGGAAAAGAATGTTCCAGACAATGCAAATGCTTTGACATATTTAGACTTTGGTGTCAGGGATAACTTTTCCTCTTCATTTAGACCAGTGCTTCTAAACTTGTTTTCATTATTGCCTCCTCAAGGAGCCTTTTGAAACATTTTTTTCCAATCACCCTCTCCAATAAACTTTCTTGAAATTTTTATTAATTTTTAATTTATTGTGTTTACATGGATTCAAATGTCCCACTAAGTATAACTCCCTCACCCCCCACCCCTGTGTCCCTTTTTATACCCCCTTTGCCCTCCTCTCTCTAACTCCTTCCCCCCTTCCAACTAGGATTTGCTTTCCTGTTATCTATATCTCTGTGTTGTGTATATATAGTTTCACTAATCCCTTTACCTTCTCTGATCCCATCCCCTCATCCCCTTGACTGCTGTCCCTCTGGTCCCTGTGACCACGCCTCTGTCTCTATGCCATTCCTTGGTTCACTTTGTTTATTAGATTCCACATATATGTGAGATCATATGATATTTTTCTTTCTCTGCCTGGCCTATTTCACTTAGCATAATATTCTCCAGGTCCATCCATGCTGTCACAAAAGGTAAGATTTCCTTCTTTTTCACGGCCGTGTAGTATTCCATTGTATATATGTACCACAGCTTTTTAATCCACTCGCCCACTAACGGACACTTGGGCTATTTCCAGATCTTGGCTATTGTAAATAATGCTGCAATAAACATGAGGGTGCATTTCTTCTTTTGAATCAATGATTTGGTATTCTTAAAATATATTACTAAAAGTGGGATAGCTGGGTCAAAAGGCAGCTTCACTTTCAGTTTTTTGAGGAAACCCCATACATTTCTCCACAGAGGCTGCACAAGTTTGCATTCCCACCAGCAGTGCAGGAGGGTTCCCTTTTCTCCACACCCTTGCCAGCATTTGTTTGTGTTGTTTTGTTGATGAGCGCCATTCTGACCGGTGTGAGATGGTATCTCATTTTGGTTTAAATTCGTATTTCTCTGATGATTAGTGACGTTGAACATTTTTTCATATGCCTATTGGTCATTGGTATGCCCTCTTTGGACAAGTGTCTATTCAGTTCTTTTGCCCATTTTTAAATTGAATTATTTACCTTCCTGTTGTTGAGTTGTAGAAGTTCTTTATAAATTTTGATTATTAACCCCTTATCAGACATATTGGTGAATATGTTCTCCCATTGTGTGGGTTGTCTTTTTTATTTTGTTCATGGTGTCTTTTGCTGTGCAAAATCTTTTTAGTTTGATATAGTCCCATTTGTTCACCCTGTCCTTTATTTCACTTGCCTGTGGAGATAAATCTGCAAAAAATATTGCTACAAGAGATATCTGAGAGTTTACTGCCTGCGTTTTCTTCCAAGATGTTTATGGTTTTACAACTTAAATTTAAGTCGTTTATCCATTTTGAGTTTATTTTTGTGAATGGTGTAAGTTGGTGGTCTAGTTTCATTTTTTTGCATGTACTTGTCTAATTTTCCCAAAACCATTTATTAAAGAGACTGTCTTTATTCCATTGTATTCTCTTACCTCCTTTATCAAATATTAATTGACCATAAAGGTGTGGGTTTATTTCTGGGTTCTCTGTTCTGTTCCATTTATCTGTATGCCTCTTCTTCTGCCAGTACCAGGCTGTTTTGGATACAATGGCCTTGTAGTATAACTTGATATCAGGAAGTGTGATACCTTCTCCCACCTTATTCTTAATTTTCAAAATTGCTGAGGCTATTCATGTTTGTTTTTGATTCCATATAAATTTTTGGAATATTTATTCTACATCTTTGAAATGTGCCATTGGTATTTTAATAGGAATTGCAATGAATTTATAGATTGCTTTGGGTAACATAAACATTTTAATGTTTATTCATCCTATCCATGAATACAGTATATGCTTCCACTTGTTGGTATCTTCTTTGATTTATTTTATCAATGTTTTATAATTTTTCGAGTACAAGTCTTTAATCTCTTTGGTTAAATTTACTCCTAGGTATCTTTTTTGTTGTTGTTGCAACAATGAAGGGGATTGTTTTCTTAATTTCTCTTTCAGACATTGTATTGTTGGTGTATAAAAATGCCACTGATTTCTAAATATTAATTTTATATCCTTCCACCTTGCTGAATTCATTTATCAAGTCTACTAGTTTTTTGACTGAGACTATAGGGCTTTCTATGTACAGTATCATGTCATCAGCAAATAATGATAGTTTTGCTTCTTCTTTTCCAATTTGGATGCCTTTTATTTCTTCTTCTTTTCTGATTGCTGTGGCTGGGACTTCTAGAACTATATTGAATAAGAGTGGTGAATGGGGGTACCCCTGTATTGTTCCTGATCTTAAGGGGATTACTTTTAATTTTTGCCCATTAAATACAATGTTGGCTGTGGTTTGTCATAAATTGCCTTTATTGCTCTGGCCAGATAGCTCAGCTGGTTAGAGCATTGTCCCAAAGCACAGAGGTTGCCAGTTCGATTCCTGCTCAGGGCACATACAGGATTAGATCGATGTTCCTGTCTCTCTCTCTCTCTCTTTCCTTCCTCTCTCACTGAATCAATAAATTAAAAAAAATTTTTAATTAAAAAAATAAATTACCTTTATCATGTTTTGCTGAGAGTTTTAATCATAAATGGGTGCTGGATTTTATCAAATGCTTTTTCTGCATCTATTGAAATTATCATGTGGTTTTTCTCCTTCCTTTTTTAATGTGATGAATCAAATTTATTGATTTGAGAATATTGTACTAGCCTTGCCTCCCCAGAATAAATCCCACTTGATTATGATGTATGATTTTTTTCATATATTGCTGGATCCAGTTTGCTAATATTTTGTTGAGAATTTTAGTATCTAAATTTATCAGGGATATTGGCCTATGGTTTTCTTTCTTTGTAGTGTCTTTATCTGGTTTTGGAATGAGGATTATGCTTGCCTAATAAAAAGAACTTGGAAGTCTTCCCTCCTCTTAAATTTTTTGACATAGCTTGAGAAGGATAGGTGTTAGTTCTTCTTTGAATATTTGGTAAAATTTGCCTATGAAACCATCTGGTCCAGAACTTTTGTTTGCTGAGAGTTTTTTGATAACTGTTTCAATTTCATGTGTTGTAATCGATTCTGATTCTTACAGATTGAGTATTGGAAGATTCTATGTTTCTAGAAATTTATCCATTTCACCTGGTTGTCCTATTTTTTGGTGTACTGATCTTCATAGTATTTTCTTACAATCCTTTGTATTTCTGTGGTTTCAGTTGTTACTTCTTTACTTTCATTTCTAATTTTATTTATTTGAGTCCACTCTCTTTTTTTCTTGATGAGTCTGGTTAAAGGTTCATCAATCTTGTTTACCTTTTCAAGGAACCAACTCTTGGTTTCATTGATCTTCTGTATTGTTTCTTTAGCCTCTATGTCAGGAGTTGGGAAACTTTTGGGCTGAGAGAGCCATAAATGCCACATATTTTAAAATGTAATTCCATGGGAGCCATACCACAACCTATGTACATTACACATTATCCAATAAAGATTTGGTATTGTCCTGGAGGTCAGCTGTGTTTGGCTCCAGCCACCCACAACCATGAACATGAGTGGTAGGAAATGAATGGATTGTAATACATGAGAATGTTTTATATTTTTAACATTATTATTTTTTTTATTAAAGATTTGTCTGCGAGCCAGATGCAGCCATCAAAAGAGCCACATCTGGCTCGTGAGCCATAGGTTCCCAAACCCTGCTCTATGTCATTTATTTCTGCTCTGATCTTTATTATTTCCTTCCTTGTATCTCCTCTGGGTTTTATGTGTTGTTCTTTTTCTAGTTCTTTTAGATGCAGGGTCAAGTTGCTTATTTGAGCTTTTTTCTTGCTTCTTAAAGTATGCCTGTAATGCTACAAACTTCTCTCTCAGGACTGCTTTTGCTGTGTCCCATAAATTTTGAAGTGTTGTATGTTCATTGTCATTTGTTTCAAAAAATTTTTTTATTTCTTCTTTGATCTCATTGTTAACACATTCGTTATTTAATAACATCCTATTTAGCCTCCAAGTGTTTGAATGTTTTTCAGTTTTTCTATTGTAGTTGGCTTCTAGTTTCATGCCATTTTGATCAGAGAAGATGCTTCATATAATTTTAATCTTCTTAAATTGATTGAGACTCATTTTGTGTCTTAACACATGGTCTATTCTAGAGAATGTACCATAAGCACTTGAAAATAATGTATATTCTGCTGCTTTGGGGTGAAAGGTTCTAAAGATATCTATTAAATCCAGTGGATCTAGTGTGTCATTTAAGTCTGCTGTTTCTTTATTAATTTTCTGGTTAGGGTATCTATCCACTGATATTAGTGGGATATTAAAATCCCCTACTATTATAGTATTGCTGTTGATCTCACCCTTTATGTCCATCAAAATCTGCTTTATATATTTTGGTGCTCTTATATTAGGTGCATAGATATTTACAATAGTTATGTCCTTCTATTGGATTGCTCCCTTTATCATTATGTAGTGCCCTTTTTATCCCCTACTATAGTCTTTGTTTTAAAGTCTATTTTCTCAGATATAAGTATTGCAACCCCAGGTTTATTTTCATTTCCATTTGTGTGAAATACTTTTTTCCATCCCTTCACTTTTAGTCTATGTGTATCTTTTGTTCTGAGGTGGGTCTCTTGTAGACAGCATAAGTACAGGTCCTGTTTTTTTTATCCATGCAGCTACCTATGTCTTTTGATTGGAGCATTTAATCCATTTACATTTAAGGTTATTATTTATATGTAGCTGTTTATTGCAATTTTATTCTTTAAATCTACAATTCTCTTTTTCTCTATATTTTTTTTCCTTTGCTCTTTTTATAGCAGGCCCCTTAACATTTCTTCCAGCACTGGTTTAGTTGTAATGAATTCATTGAGATTTTTTTTTGTCTGGGAAGTTTTTTATATCTCCTTCAATTTTAAACAATACCCTTGTTGGATAAAGAAGTCTTGGTTTTAGGCTTCTAATTTTTTGCATTATTCTATCTTGCCAATCCCTTCTGAACTCAAGTGTTTCTGTTGAGAAATCAAATATCATCCTTATGGGGGCTCCTCTGTAGGTAATTAATTGATTTTTATTGAAGTTTTTAGTATTCTTTCTTTGTCTTTTAACTTGGACTCTTTAATTATGATGTGTCTTGCTGTAGGCCTCTTTGGGTTCCTCTTTAATGGAACTCTCTCTACTTCCTGAACTTGTGTTACTTTTTCCTTAATCAATTTAGGGAAATTTTTAGCTACAATTTCTTCAAACATGTTCTCTATTCTTTGTTCATTCTCTTCTCCTTTAAAAACTTTTTATGATGTGGATGTTGTTTCTCTTCATGTTGTCACAGAGCTCTCTTAGAGAGTCCTCAGATGTATTCAGCCTCTTTCTTTTTGCTGCTCTGCTTCTGTGCTTTCATTTATCTTGTCCTCTAAACAATCCTGATTCAATCCTCTGCTTCATCAGCCTATTGTTAATTCCTTCTAGTACAGTCTTCATTTCTGATATTGTATTTGTCATTTCTGACTGGTTCTTTTTTATGATTTCAATGTCCTTTTTGATGCTTGCTATCTCTTTATTTTTTTCTCTTATTTAATTAATTTTACTAGGGTGATATCAATAAATCAGGGTACATATATTCAAATAAAACATGTCTAGGTTATCTTGTCAATCAATTATGTTGCATACCCATCACCCAAAGTCAGTTTGTCCTCTGTCACCTTCTATCTAGTTTCTTTGTGCCCCTCCCCCTCCCCCTTTTCCTCTCCCTCCCCCCCATAACCACGACACTCTTATCAATTTCTCTTAGTCTCATTTTTATATCCCACCTACGTATGGAATAATGCAGTTCTTGTTTTTTTCTGATTTACATATTTCACTTCGTATAATGTTATCAAGATCCCACCATTTTGTTGTAAATGATCCAATGTCATCAATTCTTATGGCTGCGTAGTATTCTATAGTGCATATGTGCCACATCTTCTTTATCCAGTCTTCTATTGAAGGGTTTTTTGGTTGTTTCCATGTCTTGGCCACTGTGAACAATGCTGCAATGAACATGGGGCTGCATTTGTCTTTACGTATCAATGTTTATGAGTTTTGGGAGTATACACCCAATAGAGGGATTGCTGGGTCATAAGGTAGTTCTATTTTCAGTTTTGTGAGGAACCACCATACTTTCTTCCATAATGGTTGTACTACTTTACATTCCCACCAACAGTGAATGAGGGTTCCTTTTTCTCCACAGCCTCTCCAACATTTGCTATTACCTGTCTTGTTAATAATAGCCAATCTAATAGGTATGAGGTGGTATCTCATTGCAGTTTTGATTTGCATTTTTCTAATAACTAATGAAGATGAGCATCTTTTCATATATCTGTTGGCCATTTGTATTTCTTCCTGAGAGAAGTATCTGGTCATGTTCTCTTCCTATTTTTTATTGGATTGTTTGTTTGTTTGTTGTTGAGTTTTATGAGTTCTTTGTATATTTTGGATATTAAACCCTTATCTGAGCTGTTGTTTAAAAATATCATTTCTCATTTAGTTGGCTGTCTGTTTATTTTGTTGTCCGTTTCTCTTGCTGAGCAAAACTTCTTAGTCTGATGTAGTCCCATTCATTAATTTTTGCCTTCACTTCCCTTGCCTTTAAAGTCAAATTTCAAAAATGCTCTTTAAAACCAAGGTCCATGAGTTTAGAACCTATGTCTTCTTCTATGTACTTTATTGTTTCAGGTCTTATATTTAGGTCTTTGATCCATTTTGAATTAATTTTAGTACAAGGGGACAAACTGTAGTCGAGTTTCATTCTTTTGCATGTGGCTTTCCAGTTTTCCCAGCACCATTTGCTGAAGAGGCTTTCTTTTCTCCATTGTGTGTTGTTGCCCCTTTATCAAAAATTATTTGATCATTTATATGTGGTTTTATTTCTGGAATTTCTATTCTGTTCCATTGGTCCGAATGTCTATTTTTCTGCCAATACCGTGCTGTTTTGATTGTTGTGGCTCTGTAACATAGTTTGAAGTCAGGTATTGTAATGCCCCCAGCTTCATTCTTTTTCTTTAGGATTGCTTTGGCTATTCAGATTTTTTTATAGTTCCAGATAAATCTGATGATATTCTGTTCCATTTCTTTTAAAAATGTCATTGGAATTTTGATGGAAATTGCATTAAATTTGTATATTGCTTTAGGTAATATGGCATCTTGATTATATTTATTCTTCCTATCCAAGAGCAAGGAATATTCTTCCATTTCATTGTATCTTTTTTGATTTCCCTTAACAATGGTTTATAGGTTTTTTTAGATAAGTCCTTTACATTCTTTGTTATGTTTATTCGTAGTTTTTTTTTGTTGTTGTTGCAATCGTGAAAGAGATTATTTTTTTTTAGTTTGTTCTCAAATGTTTCATTCTTGGCATATAGAAAGGCTACGGATTTCTGTATGTTAATTTTGTATCCTGCGACCTTACTGTATTGTCTTATTGTTTCTAGTAGTCAGTTTGTAGATCTTTGGGATTTTTGATGTATAGGATTATATCATCTGCAAAAAGTGATACCTTTACTTCTTCTTTTCCGATATGGATGCCTTTCATTTATTTTTGTGTTTTTTTTTATTTTAATTTATTTTTTATTTATTCATTTTTTTAGAGAGGAGAGGGAGAGACAGAGAGAGAGAGAGAGACGAGAGACAGAGAGAGAGAAGGGGGAGGAGCTGGAAGCATCAACTCCCATATGTGCCTTGACTAGGCAAGCCCATGGTTTCAAATCGGCGACCTCAGCATTTCCAAGTCGACGCTTTATCCACTGCGCCACCACAGGTCAGGCTACCTTTTATTTTTTTATCTTGTCTGATTGCTCTGGCTAGAACCTCTAGTACCACATTAAATAAGAGTGGAGAGAGTGGACAACCCTGTCTTGTTCCTGATTTAAGGGGGAAAGCCTTCAGTTTAGTGCCATTGAATATGATGTTAGCTAATGGTTTATCATATATGGCCTTTATCATGTTGAGATATTTTCCTTCTATACCCATTTTGTTGAGAGTCTTAAACATAAAATTGTGTTGTATTTTATCAAATGCCTTTTCTGCATCTACTGATAAGATCATGTGGTTTTTATTCTTTGTTTTGTTGAAATGGTGTATTATGTTAATCATTTTACGTATGTTGAACCATTCTGGGATGAATCCCACTTGATCGTGATGTATTATTTTTTTAATTTGTTGTCGTATTCAATTTGCTAGTATTTTGTTTAGTATTTTAGCATCTGTATTCATTAGAGAGATTGGTCTGTAGTTTTCTTTTTTTGTGCTGTCCTTGCCCGGTTTCGGTATGAGGGTTATGATGGCCTCATAAAATGTGTTTGGAAGTATTGCTTCTTCTTTAATTTTTTGGAAGACTTTGAGTAGAATAGGAACCAAGTCTTCTTTGAATGTTTGATAGAATTCACTAGTATAACTGTCTGGGCCTGGACTTTTATTTTTGGGGAGGTTTTTAATAGTTTTTTCTATTTCTTCCCTACTAATTGGTTTGTTTAGGCTTTCTGTTTCTTGTTGGCTCAGTCTAGAAAGGTTGTATTGTACTAGGAATTTATCCACTTCTTCTAGATTGTTGAATTTAGTGGCATAAAGTTTGTCATAGTATTCTACAATAATTCTTTGTATATCTATGATGTCCGTGGTGATTTCTCCTCTTTCATTTTGAATTTTGTTTATATGAGTTCTTTCTCTTTTTTCCTTGGTAAGTCTTGCCAAGAGTTTGTCAATTTTGTTGATCTTTTCAAAGAACCAGCTCCTTGTTCTATTAATTTTTTCTATAGTTTTTCTGTTCTCTATTTCATTTATTTCTGCTCTGATTTTTATTATCTCCTTTCTTCGGCTGGTTTTGGGTTGTCTTTGTTCTTCATTTTCCAGTTCCTTAAGGTGTGAAGTTAAATGGTTCACTTGGGCTCTCTCTTGTGTGTTCATATATGCCTGAAGTGATATGAACTTCTCTCTTATCACTGCTTTTGCTGTATCCCATAAATTCTGATATGTCATATTGTTATTTTCATTTCTCTGTATATATCTTTTGATCTCTGCACTTATTTCTTCTTTGATCCATTCATTTTTTAAAAGTATGTTGTTTAGTTTCTATATTTTTGTGGGGTTTTTTCCTCTTTTTTTGCAGTTGAATTCTAGTTTCAAGGCTTTATGATCAGAAAATATGCTTGGTACAGCCTCTATTTTTCTGAATTTGCTGATGTTGTTTTTGTGGCCCAACATATGGTCAATTCTTGAGAATGATCCATGTACACTGGAGAAAAATGTATACTCTGTCACTTTGGGATGAAATGTCCTGTAGATATCTATCATATCCAGGTGCTCTAGTGTTGTGTTTAAGGCCAATATATCTTTATTGATTCTCTGTTTGGATGACCGATCTAGAGCCATCAGCGATGTACTGAGGTCTCCAAGTATAATTGTATTTTTGTCAGTGTTTGTTTTAAGGTCAACAAGTAGCTGTCTTATATATTTTGGTGCTCCTTGGTTTGTTGCATATATATTAAGAATCGTTATGTCTTCTTGATTTAGCATCCCCTTAATCATTATGAAATGACCATTTTTATCCTTGAGTACTTTTGCTGTCTTGTAGTCAGCATTATCAGATATGAGTATTGCTACGCCTGCTTTTTTTTTTTTTTTTTGGATGTTATTTGATTGGAGTATTGTTTTCCAGCCTTTCACTTTGAATTTGTTTTTATCCTTGTTGGTTAAATGAGTTTCTTATAGGCAGCATACAGTTGGATTTTCTTTTTTAATCCATTCTGCCACTGTGTGCCTTTTTATTGGTGAGCTTAATCTGTTTACATTTAGTGTAATTATTGACATTTGTGAGTTCCCTATTGCCATTTTATACATTGCTTTCTGTTAGTATTGTGTCTTGTTTGATTCTTCTCTTTCGTTTTTTCATCTTTGTTTTTGTTTGGTTGTATTCTATACATCGTTCTTCTGTTGCTATCTTTTTTAAATCATATGCTTCTGTGGTGGTTTTTTCAATGGTGGCTACCATTAAGTAATGAAAAGGGTTCCTACCCTGTTCATTGTAGTGCACTATCTTGTGAATACTTTTGCACTCCATTGTCCTTTGCTACTGTTAATCTCCATCCTCTCTCCTTTTTTTGTTGTTGTTGTCACAGTTTAAATTTGGTTTTATTGTGTTCTTCTTGGAGCTTTTACTTGTGGTTTTGTTTTGTTTTGTTCTTTGTATCTGGTTGGAAAACCCCCTTTAGTAATTCCTGGAGTGGGGGTTTTCTGATGATAAATTCCCTCATCTTTTCTGTATCTGTGAATGTTTTTATTTCTCCTTCATATTTGAAAAATAGCTTTGATGGGTATAGTATTCTTGGCTGAAAGTTTCTCTCTTTCAGGACTTTAAATATTGGGGTCCACTCTCTTCTAGCTTGTAGAGTTTCTGTTGAGAAATCTGATGATAATCTAATGGGCCTTCCTTTATATGTTGTATACTTCTTTTCCCTGGCTCTCTTGAGAATTTTTTCTTTGTCATCTGTTTGTGCCAATTTCAATATGATGTGCCTTGGAGTAGGTTTGTTGGGGTTAAGAAAACTCAGAGTTCTGTGTGCTTCTTGAATTTGAGGCTTTAGTTCTTTCCACAGGCTTGGGAAATACTCATCTATTATTTGTTTGAATATGTTCTCCATTCCATTTTCTCTCTCTTCTCCCTCTGATATACCTATTATTCTTATGTTATTCTTTTTGATGGAGTCAGACAATTCCTGTAGGGCTTTCTCATTTTTTTAAATTTTTGAGTCTCTTTCATCTTTTCTCTGTTGTGCCTCAAATTGCATGTCTTCTATTTCACTAATCCTACCTTCTATCTGGCCTGTTCTATTAGCTAAGCTTGTTACCTCATTTTTCAGCTCGTGAATTGAGTTTTTCACCTCTGTTTGATTTGTTTTTATAGTTTCAATTTTTTTGGTAGTATATTCTTTGTGTTCATTGAGTTGTTTTCTGAGCTCCCTAAATTGCCTTTCTGTGTTTTCTTGTATATCTCTGAGTATATTTAGCATTTCTATTTTTAATTCTCTGTCATTTAGCTCCAAGGTTTCCAATATATTAAATTTTTTTCCATAGATTTTTCCTCATCTATCTGTGCTCCCTCTCTGTCTTTTGTATCCATGATATTCAATTTTCTTTTCCTTAATGGCATCTGAGTGTGGTTTTGTTGATAGTATTAATGAGAATTAATAAAGAATAAAAAGTTAAAATAATAATAAAAATAAGAAGAAATTAAAAAAATTATTATTCCCCCCCCTTTTTTTTCCTCTCCTCTCCTCTCCCCTCATTCTTGAGAAAATCTTGTGGTGAACTGTGAATTATATTGTGTTACATAGAACAAAAACTACCTATAATGGAGGGCCTGAGATGAGGAGAAGTGATAAAGGAGCAAAAAAAGGGGTATGGACCCACAAAATTCAAAAAAGGAAAAAATTTGGGTCAAGAATAAAATGATTTGCTTTTAGGTGATGGTTGACTAAGAGATATGATGAAAGGAATAAGAGGGAAACAGGAAAAAGGGGGAAATTTTTAAAAAAATTATGATTGTATTTAGCGTAGCAAGAACTAGATAAAATGAAGAGCCAGGGTTGGGAGCACTGCTAGTGAGTTTAAAAAGCAAAGTAAAAAAAAAAACCAAAGCGCCACAAAGAAAAATTTGAGGCCCAGATGAAGTAATTTTTCATGATTGAGGATTGACTGAGAGGAAAAATAAAGGAGAAAAGAAGAAACTAATATAGAGGGAGAGAAAAAAAGAAAGAGGAAAACACAAAAAGAAGAAAAAAGAATAAAAGGAGAGAGAGAGAGAGTTAAGGGTTTTGGAGTGCAATCCTCATAGAGAGAAAGGAAGAAGAAAGAAAAGATAATGGAAGATGTAATACTTATGGATAGTGTAGGTCAAGGAGAGGAGAGAGTAAGACCAGCAGAAAATTAAACAACCAAATTGGAAGAGGAGGAAAATAATCAAGACAAGAAGATAAGAGAAACAAACGAACAAATATAATAAGATGGGATAGGTTATAAAGTCTGTGGATTATTCTTGATTTTGAGAGGTTATCTTCTTGCTTTTTCTTTTCTCTCCCTCTTCCTGGTTGGTGACTCTATACCCCGGGTTCTGTCCCTCTGGCACACTTAGGTAGAGATTTGCAATTGATAAGTCTCTATGGTGATGTCATATATTGGGCTTCAGTCTCGTTGGCAGTCAAGGCTCATTAGCATTTGCAGGCTCCGCCAATGAGAGAGTCTGTGTTCCTGGAGCCTCTCTCCTAGTCTTTCCTTCCTGAATTAGTAACCTGATGATCCAGCTATGGGGTTGCTGCTGTCTCTGCCTTTGTGTTTAGTGTGGAACTTCTGGAGGCTTCAAGGATAGATTTTTCTGTCTCTGGTTGAAGACCTTGTTGAATTTTTGGGAAGATTTATTGGTATCACTCCTTACAGTGCCATTTCTCTGACATCACTCCTGTTATCTCTTTATTTAGGTACTCATTATTTCCATTCATTATTGCTCTAAGATCCTTGAGCATCGTAAAAATTGTTGTTTTAAATTCTGCATCTGGTATTTGCTTAATTCTATCTCATTCAGTTCTTTTTCTGGAGATTTCCCTTGTTGACTCATTTGGGTTGCATCTCTCTGTCTGCTCATTTTGTCTGTGTATTAGGTAGTGCTGTCTGACTTTGAAATTTTTGTGTGGTCTTTATGAAGAAGATGGGCTCAGTGGTACTGTCCTCCAGGCCACTTGTTTTCCTTGTTCTAGGAATGCTTCTTGAGGGTACTGCTTTTCATCTTGTTGTATGTGAGCATTGGATGCAGTTGGTCTTTTTGTGGGTATGATTATCCCTTCAGGCTGGCTGGCTTTAAGAGTTAACCTCGATTATGTGTATTATACACTGAAATGTCTGTCCTGTTGTGCACATTTATTCTCCACAGTGTCTGGTGCCTGCTAGACTCCAACTTTGGGTGTACTGCTTGTGTAGGTAGTTTAGTCTAGGGTTGGTGCTATCTGCTTCCTACTACCAGTAATGTTGGCTCTAGTTCTTCTTGGGTTTGTGTCAGCTGTTGTTTGCAACCCGCTGTGGGCTACCAGTCTGTAGTTACTACACTTTTTGCTGTTTGTATCTGCATTTTCTGTGTCTGGGTACTATGGGAAGGGCCAAGTTTTGTATAAGGACCAGCTTCCTCCTGCTTAGAGATGACTACAGCTCCATAAAAGCCCTAAGCTTTGTAAGATTTGTCTCCACTTTTCAGCTGCTCCTCCTCCTCTAGCAGCTACCTGGTCTTCCCACAGAGTCTTCAATCTGAGTGTGGGCTCAGATTGGCCTTCTGCAACCAACCCCTCTATAGGTTGCATGCTTTGTGGGTTAGGGAAGCTGAGGTTGTGAATACAATGTTTGTGGGACCCCCTACTTCAGGGGTCTCTGGATCAGGAACTCAGTACAAGGAATGTGGCCCCTATCCTAGAGTTTAATCCCTCAACCACAGCCAGATACTTAAATTTTATTTCTCCCCAACAAGGTGAGTAGCAGGCTCAGACTGAGTATGGCTGACAGTCCCCTCTGCAGAAGTTCTTTCAGCTGTTGTGACCCTGGTCTCAGGGAGGAAGACTGACAGAGTCTTCTCCTGGGGCTGACTGTGCCCCTCCTGAAGGTGGCTAAGTCCCTCGACCAGATCCAACAATAGACTTACAGGGACCCACACTTTAAATGTCCATGCTCCAAGCCTCTCTCCCTTCCCCCCTGTGGAATCTAGCACCCAGGCCGGCTGACTGTGAAGCTCCACCTTATTCAATGCACATGAGCCCCTGTGCCGGTGCTGATCACAGAGTATGGAACTTGATTCAGTTGGGCCAGGTGTGAGGTGTTTTTCCTTAGGATACCACTCTAGCAAGTGTTGTTATGTCCTGAACCATGCTTTCTGCAGCTGACCCCTGGATGTGCCAGCCCTGGGCCTCCCCAGCAGGAACCTGGCACAGACCAGTAGGAGACACTGCCCGTGAGCAGCTCTCAGCAAACTTTTTGGAGCTAAAAGCAATTTTTAGAGTTTGTAGCTGCCTCTGATGGGCCCAGGTGTACATAAAAATACCAATCTGCACTCCTAGGCTGGCTTTTACCCACTCTGGTCCTAGGGGAAAGTCCAATCAAATGGCAAAGTTTCCCTGAGTCTCATTTCCTGCAGCATGTCTTCTGGCTGCTTGTTGGGCTCTGCTGCTGAAAAAACCTCTGCTAGAGTCTAGAACCTGTGGCAGTTCAGCAATTAGGAAGGGTGATGGGTGTGGCCCTGCCCCTGGCTCCAGATGTCAATCTGTCTGTATTCCTTTCACAGACCTCAGTAGGGTGTGGCCCCAGGAGTCTGGTGGGTGTGGCCTCTGAGACCCAGAGGTGTGATCTGCCCACTCACAATTTCAACTGAGTCTCTTGTGAGGTGGAAGCACCAGTCATAGACTCAGGAGAGTGAAAAGTGGGGAGAGCTCCAGTCTCAACACCAGAAAACTGAGTCACTGATAAGCCCTCTGCTTCCTGGCCTCTCAGAATGACCTGTCCTGGTGACGGAGGTATGAGAGACTCTCAAGGGCAGAGCAGCTGCTTTTCCCCAGGCTGATGCCACTCAGAGGGAATTGCTCCACCTAAGAAAGATGGCAACTGCAGTGCTGGAGTATGACTCAGAACAGGGGTTCTGGTTCCATCCCCCACGGGGTCTCTCCCTAGACCTCCAAATTTACCCTCTCCTCCTTCAACTCCAGACCTCTCAGCTCTGCTCTGCCAAAGCCCCAGGTAAGTGGCTGTGAACAAAGTTTTCTTCACGGGCCTTTAAACTGGGGTCTGCATCTGAGAGCTCTCTTTCTCACGGACAGAAACTCGGCTCTTTTCACAGCTAAATGCTGTCTGGGCACCTCTTCTAGGCTCTGAAGCTCTAGACTGGGGCTCCAGGCCTGGGGCTGAGGACCCATACCTCTCAGGGCAACCCACCCCGCCATGAGAGTTCCTCCCGGCCCTAAGCTGCTGCTTGCTCCTGGGAGCAAGGCAGCCCTTTCCACATCTCTTCCCTTCCTACAAGTCCGTGTGACTTCTTCGGTGATCCTTGGTTATAGACTCCTCTTAGTTTAGTCCAAGTTGGTTTTTCAAGATGATTGTTCTTAAATTAAGTTGTAATCCAATTTGGTCCTGGGAGGTGGCAGTTGTAACATTCACCTACTCCATCGCCATCTTTCTTCCTCTCCAATGAAATTTTAGTAGCACAGATATACTGTATTGAATGGATATCTGTACTTTATATTTTTTTAAAGGGTATGTTTTTTTGCCCCCCTAAAGAACAATATTTGCCTCTTAGACAGTGATAATGCTTTCACTAAGAATGCTAAATTTAGACTCCTTTTGTTTTCATAGCACATACATCTTGAGACCTAAGGCTGAAGCATGTGGCCCATTAGAGACCCAGCTCATCTTCCATCTGAGCCAGCAGCACATGCATCCTCAAAGGTCTAATACAGTCCCTCGAGCCACAGCTGAGATGCCATCCACATGTTTTCCCCAACACTATGGCTTGTGATTACCATTCCCCAAACTGGCTGCCTGATCCAAAGGATTTCGGCTTTTACTATGCTGCTAAATCCCATATAATCCATTACTACTTGCTAACGGAGTCAGATATGTCCTGAGCATCCCCAGAACACAGCAGTTTAATTAGCTTCCCTCTAAGAACCGGAAAATCAAACTTCCTTTTTTATACCAGATGTGTTTTTAAACAAAATAATTTCCTCCTATAAAGTTCTCAAAATTTCCCAAATTCCAAGCTTTTTATGTATTTTCATAATCTATACCAACCATCCAATCATTGGTGAAGGTGGCAGAAATGACAGTTCACCCCAGTTTTTATAGCTTCTTGCTCACCACTCAAAGGAAATGGTCAACATCTACCTTTTCTTGCTATGGGCCCTAAAAAATCCTCAAAACATGAATTCTTAAATGGAGGTATTTCCCAATTATATTAAGCAGAAGGAATCATTAAGCAGGCACCTACCACTCTGGGGGAAAGTCCACACATTCAACATGAGTTATCATAAAAAAAGAAGTATCCTAAACAGAGGCTGTTTGCTCCACCATGGCACCTTCAGCCTTCATTTAGTGGTCTTGCTTTCTCAGTAAGTCTACTCCAAGGCTGCTGATAGCATCCAATTAATCAACCGGGTATTAGACTTTGTGATGCAGAGCAATGAAGTGCTAACGAGGACCACGTGTGGTTGTGAATGGCCTCCATGTGACAAGCTGAGCTTGCCAAATGGAGAGAAAATGCTCAAGATGGAGCTATTAGGAATCTTAGAGAGCGACCCTGAGCAGAAATACTGTGTTTGAGTGCGCCAAGGGCCTTGGAAAGTGTCAAAATGGAACTTTGATGTTTTGTGTCCATTTAATTTCAAAATATGCTATTTTCAAAATCTTTTGGAGGGTTCAAATTCACTCATAATGGCAATTGTGGCTCCATTACCCTTCAACACATAACAATCTAAATTAGTTTAATTCATGAAGAAGAATGGGAGCATTGGAAAAATAAACGTATCTGAATTATGCCACTCTTAGACCTCTCCACCTTAACTACTACTACTCTAGCAGAATTGGTAATTTGCTAACATATCTGAAATATGCCTTGAAAGACTTCCATGCAAGGCCAACTTCAACCTTTAATCAACCCTTAAGATTCACACATTTTTACATTTTGCATTTTTATCAATAGTTTGTCAACCTGATACTCACAGTATGTTGAGATTAATGGTATATGTAGAATTTCTCAGTCACTGTTTCTTAGCCAAAGGAGTGCCTCTGAGTAGCCTGAGAGGTTTAGAACATGCTGGTGCCCACCTGCAGAGGCTGCTTGGGCACGATCTGGAGTTCGGCTCTGGAATTCTTATTTTTAAATAGCTAACCCACAGTTTGGTTTGAGCATAGGTTTAGGAATAGATGCACTAGTCTTTAAAATGAGATTCAATTAAAAATTTGTATTTGTATATAACTTTAAGATGTTGTATGTATTTTTTATCTATATACAATTTTAAAGGTGTCTTTAGAGTGAGGTAAATGTGCTGAGGATGAGGTAGTCCGTTTCTGAGGTGGACATTTGTGGTGGTCTACATTCTGGTTAACATTGCTGCATAACGCATCACCCCGAAATGAGGGCTATAAAGCAACCATGCACTCATATCAGGAAATACAACAGGGCACACAGCAAGCACACTTATCTTTTGACCTCAGTTGGGAAACTCAAAGGATGAAGGTGACTTGACAGGTAAGCACAGGAATCATCTCTCACATGACTGGCACCTGGGCTGGGAAGACTCAAATGCAAACTCTGCTAGGACAGTGAGAGCCCCTCCTGTGGCCTTGCTCTGAGGACGGGTCTTCCTCACTGCATGGTGGCCTTGGGAGAGCTGAGTTCTCACTCACTCCAATGTGAGTGTTCCAGACAACAACGGAGGAACTAGAACACCTTGATGACCACCTTAGCGTCACTTCTGTTTAGTTACCCAAATTACAAAAATAAAAATAAAGAAAAAACACCTGATGCAAGAATATCAGGTACTACCTTTACAGCCTCACAGGGAAGGGATTTGGGGATGAGCAGCACAGCTTCTAGTGTAACCCCACCTCCCCTGCTTTGGCTTGAAGTAGTGCGTAGGTAGAGACTTCCCCTCGCATTACTGACACAAGCAGAAGGAACATAGGCACACGCGAAAGTTCTGCAACATCTAAGAAATTATGAAGGGCATGTGGTCAATTAGCCCACTGAGATGGGAATGAGAACGCAAAAAGGACAGGCCCGTGAGAAGAAGAAAAATGCCCTATTTACCTCTGCAGCCAGTGTTCACCTTCCTGCATTGTGGTCTCAGAGCAATGCCTGGATTACGACAGCACGTCTGCACAGCAACTCAGTTTTTCAAGAATCTTCCCATTCACTTTCTCACTTAGAATTCACGGGTAGGGGCCTGACCTGTGGTGGCGCAGTGGATAAAGCATCGACCTGGAAATGCTGAGGTCGCCAGTTCGAAACCCTGGGCTTGCCTGGTCAAGGCACATATGGGAGTTGATGCTTCCTGCTCCTCCCCCCTTCTCTCTCTCTCTCTCTTTTCTAAAATGAATAAAAAAAAAAAGAATTCACGGGTAGGACTTCCCCCAAAGCAGGTACAGAAAAAGGCAGGCTTTACTTGCTCCATTTTTAGATGTGAGACTAGAGAGTCAAAGAGTGGAGTGGTTTGCTTGTAGTCATGCTGCTCATGCGTGACAAAGGCCCGGAGACTGGGTGCGCATGCACACCACCCGCGCGTCATTCCACAGGAGTTCCTCTGATTGTCTTCACTAATTATGCAACGAAAAGTCTCACCATGCACACCTCTAACGTGCTACTGAAAGTGTCTGAGCTGTCAGTTCAAAGATGTTGTTTACTTACATTAGCTAACATTTATTGAGAGTTTACTCTCTTACACGTCTGGCATGTTTGTAAGCATTTTTCATGTACACTCTCTGTTACAAAGCTTATCTGTTATGTGACAATTTATTCATACAAGGCTGGTAAATAGGAGATAGAATCCCTAAGACACAAAACTGTAGTAGGTCATATACAATTTTTCACAAGGTAACTTTGATTACGCCACCTAGAAGCATCAAGTAAACTGAAAAACACCAAAGTTGAATGAAGTGAGTGTGAGGGAAACACAAACACCCCCATCTCTTTTCCCACTTGACCCACATGCTTTGACCCTATATCATTCTTCCCAAATTCATGTCATTTTCTCGCTAAAAGTATCTACTGCAACATCCTAAGCATGAATAAGCATCCTGAGTAGATGAACTCAAGTAGCAAAGAAAGGGAATGCCTTCAATCTGGAGATTAAAACAATAAAATAGGTAGAAATAAACAAGACAACTGGTGATACCATAAGAGTAAGAGACTTAAGGAAATCAACATCTGCACCATGGGTGACACTGCATCAAAACTTCAGGCTGGCCTGACCTGAGGTGGCGCAGTGGATAAAGCATCGACCTGGAATGCTGAGGTCACCTGTTCAAAACCCTGGGCTTGCCAGGTCAAGGCCCATATGGTAGTTGATGCTTCCTGCTCTTCCCTCCCTTTTCTTTCTCTCTCTCTCTCTCTCTCTCTCTCTCTCTCCTTTCTCTCTAAAAATGAATAAATAAAATCTAAAAAAAAAAAGACCTCAAAACTCGTTAGCAGGAGGAATAGTGAGGGCTACAGGGTCTCTAGAACAAGTCTGAGGACACCACAGATAACGGTGCTAATGATGATGAAGACTTTGCTGTCCACACCAAAGCTGTTATCCTCTGGAAGTGGGCCAACAGCAGGTGCATGGGCTGTGGCGAGGCCTGCAGTGCCACGCAGAACAGCTAGTACTTTGTGGCCCCCATCTCACTTGGAGCCATACATACAGCTTTCTAAGGAAAGTACTAAATGGAAAACAAGGAATGCCAAATTTCAATTTTATGATAATGCAAGAAGAAATTAGGATAAACGAACCACAGAATCTTCAGTGCCATGACGTTTTGACCTACCCTCACCTTCCTTCCCTCCCTTCTCCCTAATTCAGATGCTCCACATTTCACTCTGTGACTCTACCAAGCAGGACTCATGCTTTCTGCAAGGGGAAGTACTCTAAGTACCATGGTATTTTTAAAATTTATTAGGGATTTAAGATGTTTAAAACTTTCATTAGGTTTTCAGAAGACTTTTTTTACTAGAATTTACAAGTGTTAAATGTCCCACCCAATTCTTTTTCCCATAAGCCCCATCATTTCAACTGCATGAAATTCTATAATGCCTCCATTTTCAGGGAGAGATATATTACATTGAGAAGATACCGCCATTTTATCTCATTTGATCCTCTCATTATCCTTACCTTCCAAGAGAAAACACTGGACACCGGGTATGGTTTTTATTTGACATTAGAATCTCATACCGTGGGTATCTTTTCTCAACTTGTGTCCCCTTCTTTCTTCTAAAACAATGTTTGCCAAGTTGCTCCACTATTCAAAAGCCTGTTCCTAGGATGCCATGCTGAGAAAGGTCACTAATGAGGGAGTAGCTCCCAGACCCACTGGAAGGAGGTACTTTTCTTAGCATCCAAATGGAAACTGGTTTCTAGTATTTAAGTAAAAAATTCACCCAAAATAATATTCTAAAAAGAGGTTCTTAAGGCCAAAAGAAAGAAACAGAGGGACTTCCAAGAAATAGATTCTAGAGGACAAAATTCAACTGGCAACCTGAAATAATGTAGGCAGTATTCCCAAAGTGACTGATAACTATCGTATTACTTTCCCCCAGGTCAACAGCAGAAAAAGAATTAGAAAGACCAACTTGGGACCTTCACTATTCCTTTTAAATATTGTGTTTCTGTTGCTTGGAACGTTCATATTTTTGCATCAGACTGTTCTCCTTGCTATATTTCACACCCCTTCTGGCTTCACATCAGAAGAACAAGGTCAAAATTTGTTTATAATGGAATAGGGGTGTGATGGTGAATAATACAGATGTATATTTTACTTGGAACAAATGCAGTTCACCTTTCTTCTCTGAGCAAATTCAAATCTTAAGAGAGACTGCAGTGTATAAGCCTTCAAAAGGAGGCCCTCCTTGGGTTTTCAAAACATATTTTATCAAACCACAAGATCTTCTTGTTTCAAGCAAGAAGCACCTACAAAGAAAAAGACAGTTTCTGTAAGACACTGTTGGATTTTCGGTTTGTTTTGGATGGTTGTTATTTCTTTTGGGACAAATTTTAAACACTAACAGAAAAAAAAAGTTATGCTGATGAAACTGGGGGTGAGGGGTTTAAATGAATGACTTCAAATAAGTACATCTGCAATATCCTGGAATAGTACATTTTCTAAGGCGCTTTGCTTTGAGTTTTAAGAAGGATTTGGAATAAATATTTCTATATTAAAGTAGAATCCTATGGCCAAGATGAAAAGAATCAATTCTATTGAGCTTTTGAAATAGAGACAGAACAGGATCAATGTTACAGCATACAATAGATTATCTTCCATTTGGAAATGGGCAGGAACTAAAGATACAGAACATAAAACTTTCCATTAGGTCCCTATTTTCTTTCTTTTGTGGCCACATGTGTCTGTCTAATCTCGACCACAGAATCAGAACTTTGAATGACTTTGAGGGTTCATCGAATCCATACCCAACCTTATGGGAAGACCTCCCATTAAACCTCCAAACACATGGGGACTTATCCTGTTTTTAAAGACCTCCACGAAGTCTTTTTAAAAAGTGTTCAAACACCAGCTCTCCTGCCAGCAGTCTACTTGGCTGGTTGAATTTGCACTGTCCCCACCCTCATTAATCAATCCCACCCTAGCAAATAGGAACAGCCCTGCTGTCTCTACTCTAAGCATTCCAACATTCACCCACATTTGTGTGTGTGGTGTTGCCCAGCTCAGGTCACCAAGCCAGCAGAGTCCTGTCCTAATCTCTGTCGGGAACAAGGCACAGGTGTAGGTCTGAGGCAGCTGGAGCCTCTCCTGTCGTCTCCCCCACCAGGCCACTGGCAGCCCTTCAGCTTCCGAGAGGCCAGCATGAGGGAAGGCAAATTCCTAAAGACTTGTGAGTTTTAGAGCATTTAATTCTATGCAAGGAAAAAAGATTCATAGGTTGTCTATTGGGGAGGCTGCATATGACACCCGATAAGAAATTCTTGCCTTTTTTTAAAATAGTGGATTGATAATTATTTAGCTATCCCAAATCAAACTCCCAATCAAGCCTCAAGGTTTGCAGAGTCGACTTCTAATGAAATTCCTAGAGCAGAGGCCTAAATGTTTTTCCTCATTAATATGAAAGAATTGGAGGTGCTAGAAATAGCCTCAGGACTAAAGAAACAGGCACTAACCCTGATGTTTCCCAGGAAATGTTTGTGGCCAGAAACTTGAATAAGAAATGAGGCACATTCAGTAAGCTGGAGGGGAAGACCTGCTTTTCCTCACCACTTTTTTATCACTCCAAACCAAAGTGGCTCCTGAAAACGTCTTTTCATCCATTTCCCCTGGCAATGTTCTAAATATTCCCCCATGTTGGTCATCAAATGGCCTGAGAGAAAAACATGGGAGTCATCAGTAACATCATCAAAGCAGTCCGCTAGTGGAAGAAAAATGGGGTGATCATTGTACCTTTCCAGCCCTCAGCAGACCGCCCTGGAGATGGGTGAAGGGCCATCACCCCACTGTGAGAGGCTAAGTCCCATTTCATCATCTGCCTCAGTTGCAGCAACAGAAGCAGAGAGGCCTTGAGCTGTGCAGAGAGAAGGGGTCTGGGGTTACTGACATGGTCATCCACTCATCTACAATGACATAACCCTGAGAGAAACCCAAGACCCAGCTGGAAATGAAAAGAACTTCAGGATCAAATTCTTCTCAAGCACAAAAACCAAGGCCCCCCAAACCAGGACTGTATTCCAGAGAATCAGATAAACCAGTTACATCCTTTCAGATGAATGAGGCCATTTGCTTCCCTTTAACTTCCTGCTTGTTGTATGCTCTCTCTGAAGGCCTCCCTTGAGCTGAAATCAGATTTGGATATTTATGAACTATGAAACAACTATGAAATGTCCCCCTTCATTTATCATAATCATCTTTCAACCTCCCTTACTTGTTTCCACATTCACTGAGAAATCACATCCAAGTTCCTACGACCCCTAATAGCTCAGATGACCTTAAACTGACATGTGAATTTGGATCACGTTAAATCAATGTTCCCAAAGCTCGGGTCATCCCTTCTTTCTCAAGGTGATTTTCCCAAACTAAATGAGGACATTTTTTACATGGCAAACAGATTGCTTACACAAACTAGCTTCATGTGACTTTTAAAGAAACCATATAAATTACACCATCATAAACCTTTCCCTTTTCAGGTTTGTAACTGGAGTGTCATAAATATCCGACTTGATCATCTTTGGTTTGTAATCCAGATGTCACAGTCTTCCAGTCAGAACCAAGTAATTTTTAGGAAGGGTTGCAGCGCCCCCTGCTGGCTCTCCGTGCAGGTTGAATTTTTAGAAGGTAGAAGTCTGGGTAGAAAACTCCTTTGATGCTGAAATACCTTGTAGTTAAGAGGGGAAATGAGGTTTTGAATGCAATGTTCTTCATTTCCTCAGCCACGCACATTGCAGCAAAGAGAGGCTCACATTTCTTCCATTATTATTTCTAGCATTTAATATAACCAGCCACATTAGAACTGATGACATTTCAATGGCACTGTTCCCCATTACTAATGGTGTGAGACAAAACTATGAGGGGGTTCAACTTCTTCACTCTATGCAATACTCCCACTCCCAGGCAACAGACAAGCACCACTGGCAATCTTTGAGGTGGTCCCTCAGGAACAACACAGTAGGACAAGACAGCCCACTCGAGATGACAGACCCTAATTCCATGCCACTCAATTTGCTACTCCAGAGACTTCTTAAGAACTTGAATCTGCAGTAAGAAATCCCTGATCATCACATATATTATAATCAATCCAGATTTGAAAGCAAGCTGTCAAGCTCAACCACTCCCAACCATTTACTACCAAAGGTGTTTTTAGGGATTCAGAAAACCAAGAACCTCTCTGGGTTACTGGGGGTATTGAATGGTATTAGCATAGTCATTTATTATTCAACAAAAATATCATCATGTTTGCAAATTACTCAGCACTTTGATTGTCCTGGCATCATGTAGGCATCAGGGATACAGTGGTGGGGAAAAAATGCCTTTAATAGAGCTTGTTGCTTGGGGGGGGGGGGGGGATGGGCAACACACAAATCATCACAAAAATGAATTACAAGCCGTGACAACGGACATGAAGGAAGGTACACAGTGACATGGGGGGCATATGAAGTCTAGGGAAGTAGAGGCAGTTTCCCTGAGGCAGTGGCATTAGCACAGAGACCAAGAGGAGAGAAGGGAGTTCCTGGGGGTTGGAGGTGAGTGATTATTGCAGGCAGAGCAATGAGCATGTGAAAAGCAGCGAGCTGTTGGGCAGAGAGGGTCAAGTCACTGAATGTGAACCTGCATGGGAAGCTGTGCCTTCATGACATTGTTTGTGTAAAAATGACTCCAAAGAAAATTATAAAAGCCAATAAACCTTTCCCAGCAATGATCAAATTCCTGCAGCTAACTGAGTCATCAGCTTCTGTCTCAGGAAATGAGAGGACAGTGGCCAAGCCTTCTACACAGAGGGCATTTTTCCAGTTTTAAAGTCTATGTGTTGGGGATTCTGGATCCCACTGAGCTCTTGGCTTTGTTCTTGCACACTTGCAACATCTTGCACCTTGCACCCCATGTCAGAGTTTTCTCATATATGGAAAACAGCCATTTACCTGGCTCTCTTGACTTCTCAGACACCAGGCAGTCTTCCCATACTTAGTAGCGACTCCACGCTAAAAAGTTCTAGAATTAAATGGACAAAAATTAAAAGCAATTCCCCTAAAATCAGGAACAAGACAGGGGTGCCCCCTTTCAACACTCTTATTCAACATAGTACTGGAAGTCCTAGCTACAGCAATCAGACAAGAAGAAGAAATAAAAGGCATCCAAATTGGAAAAGAAGAAGTAAAACTATCATTATTTGCAGATGATATGACACTGTATATATATAGAAAACCCTGAAGTCTCAGTCAAAAAACTACTGGACCTAATAAATTCAGCAAGGTGGCAGGATATAAAATTAATACACAGAAATCAGAGGCATTTTTATACATGAACAATGAACTGTCAGAAAGAGAAATTAAGGAAACAATCCCCTTCACTATTGCAACAAAATAAAATAAAGTACCTAGAAGTATTTTAACCAAGGAGGTTAAAGACTTGTACTCAGAAAATTATAAAACATTGATAAAAGAAATAAAGGAAGACACAAAAAAGTGGAAGCATATACCGTGCTCATGGTTAGAAAAAATAAACATCATTAAAATGTCTATATTGCCCAAAGCAATACCAATTAAAACACTAATGACATACTTCAAAGATATAGAACACATATTCCAAAAATTTATATGGAACCAAAAAAGAACACGAATAGCCTCAAAATCTTGAAACAGAAGAATAAAGTGGGAGGTATCACACTTCCTGATATCAAGTTATACTACAAGGCCACTGAACTCGAAAAAGCCTGGTACTGGCATAAGAATAGGAATATAGATCAATGGAACAGAACAGAGAACCCAGAAATAAACCCACACCTTTATGGAAAACTGATATTTGACAAAGGAGGTAAGAGCATACAGTGGAGTAAGGACAGTCTCTTTAACAAATGGTGTTGGGAAAACTGGACAGCTACCTGCAAAAAAATGAAACTAGACCACCAAGTTATGCCATGCACAAAAATAAACTCAAAATGCATAAAGGACTTAAATGTAAATCGTGAAACCATAAGTATCCTAGAAGAAAACTTAGGCAGTAAGCTCACCGACATCTATCGCAGCAATATCTTTGCTGATTTATCTCCACAGGCAAATGAAATAAAAGTCAGGATAAACAAATGGGACTATATCAAACTAAAAAGTTTTTGCATAGCTAAAGACAATATGAACAGAATAAAAAGACAAACCACGCCCTGGCTGGTTGGCTCAGCGGTAGAGCATCGGCCTAGCGTGCGGAGGACCCGGGTTCGATTCCTGACCAGGGCACACAGGAGAAGCGCCCATTTGCTTCTCCACCCCTCCCCCACGCCTTCCTCTCTGTCTCTCTCTTCCCCTCCCGCAGCCAAGGCTCCATTGGAGCAAAGATGGCCCGGGCGCTGGGGATGGCTCTGTGGCCTCTGCCTCAGGCGCTAGAGTGGCTCTGGCCACAACATGGTGATGCCCAGGATGGGCAGAGTATCGCCCCCTGGTGGGCAGAGCATTGCCCCATGGTGGGCGTGCCGGGTGGATCCCGGTCGGGCGCATGTGGGAGTCTGTCTGACTGTCTCTCCCTGTTTCCAGCTTCAGAAAAATGCAAAATAAATAAATAAATAAATAAATGACAAACCACAAAATGGGAGAACATATTCAACAATACATCTGATAAGGGATTAATAACCAAAATTTATAAAGAACTTGTAAAACTCAACACCAGGAAGACAAACACTCCAATCAAAAAATGGGCACAAGAAATGAATAGACACTTCTCCAAAAAGGACATACAGATGGCCAATAGACAGATGAAAAAATGTTCAACATCATTAATCATTAGAGAAATGCAAATTAAAACCACAATGAGATACCACCTCAAACCAGTCAGAATGGCGCTCACTAACAAAACAACACACGATAGGTGCTGGTGAGGATGTGGAGAAAGGAGAACCCTCCTACACTGTTGGTGGGAATGCAGACTGGTGCAGCCACTGTGGAAAACAGTATGGAGATTCCTCAAAAAATTAGAAATGGAACTGCCCTTTGACCCAGCCATCCCACTTATAGGAATATATCCCCAAAACACTGTATCACCGACTGAAAAAAAGAAATGCACCCCCATGTTTATGGCAGTGTTGTTCACAATAGTGAAGATCTGGAAATAGCCCAAGTGTCCATCAGTGCACAAGTGGATTAAAAAGCAGTGGTACATATATAAATGGAATACTATGGGGCTATGAAAAAGAAGGAAATATTACTTTTTGCAACAATATGGAGGGACCTGGAGACTATTATGTTGAGTGAAATAAGCCAGGCAGAGAAAGAAAAATATCTTATGACCTCACTCATTTGAGGAATCCAAGGAATAATGAGAACTGAGGAATGGAACTGAGACAGAGGAGGGATCAAAGGGACCAGAGGAAAAGAGGACAGAGGGAAAGGGGATGATAGGATGGGATAAACCTGAAGGGAAGGGGGGATGGTGCTGTCAGGAGGGGGGCAAGGGAGATGTTGAGGGAATAGGGGGGAGGGGGATGCATTGGGGTGACCCTAGAATCTATGTAAACACAATTAATTAAATTTAAAAAATAAAGAAAAGGTTCTAGAATTAATCTTGGTGTTCTCTGACAATGCCTCAGACAGGTGATCTGCAGCAGTGTTTTATTTATTTCTGCTATTTTAACAAACACTCATTTAGAACTCACTAAGAGTCTAGTGAATTCTAAGTGCTTCACAAATAATAACATTTAATCTTCATGATCATCCAGGAAGGTAATTAGTAACAGTATTTTCATGTTAGAAATGGAAAAACTGAGGCCCCAAGAGGATAAGAAACTTCCCTGAAGTCACTTGGCCAATAAGTGGAAGAGCCACAGTTTAGCTTCTAGAAACCAAGCTCAAAACCATCATTGCAGGGAGCCTCCTCTAAGAAAAATTAAAGAGTCACTTGACCAACAGCCCTTTTTTAAAATGGTTGTAAAGTCTATGGCTCAGAGGGTAGATAGAATCCCATCCATTCTACCTCCTAAATGTATCTCAAAGTTTCCTCTTCCCTCTCTCCCATTGGTTTCTGTGACAACCCGGCTCCATCATCTCTGGTGTGACCAATGCAGCACCCACCATGCTAACTAGTCTCCTCCCCTTCCCATGAACACTCCACACCATGTCACAGCATTCTAGAAACAAGGATTTGCACAGTTTATTACCTTTCCTAGTGCACCACTGCTTACAAATTAAAGTTAATCCTCAACAGGGTTTTCCACGAGTTGGTCCCAGTCTACCTTTGTGATCTCACTTCCAAAGCCTCCACCCTACTCTCACCCCCAGTTCAAATGTGTTCCTCCAGCATCACTGTCCCACTGCCTTTTCTCCAGGGGTCCTCACTCTGTCTCCCTCCCATGCTGTCTCTGCTGGTACTCCTACTGGAAATGCCTTCCCATTCTTCTCTTCCTTCAAGGCTCACGTCTTAGCTCCCCTGCCAGACCTCCTCTAACACCCTGCCTTCTCCCTCCCCTCCTCGCCTCCTCCACAGGATCTTTTTTTTTCTATTGATTTTAATTTATTGTGTTTACATAGATTCTAGTGTCGCCCCGAATGCATCCCCCCTCCTCCATATTCCCCTCAACATCACCCTTATTCCCGTCCCTGTAGGGCCCTACCCCTTCCCCTCAGGTTTATCCCATCCTATCATCCCCTTTCCCTCTGTCCTTTTTTTCTCTGATCCCTTTGATCCCTCCTCTGTCTCAGTTCTGTTCCTCAGTTCACTTTGTTCATTGGATTCCTCAAATGAGTGAGGTAATATGATATATTTCTTTTTCTGCCTGGCTTATATCACTTAACATAATAGTTTCCAGGTCCATCCATGAAATAAACCCACACCTTTATGGACAATTGATATTTGACAAAGGAGGTAAGAGCATACAATGGAGTAAAGATAGCTACCTGCAAAATTGGACAGCTACCTGCAAAAAAAATGAAACTAGACCACCAACTTACACCATTCACAAAAATAAATTCAAAAAGGATAAAAGACTTAAATGTAAGTTGTGAAACCATAAGCATCTTAGAAGAAAGCATAGTCAGTAAGCTCTCCGACATCTCTCGCAGCAATATATTAGCTGATTTATCTCCACGGGCAAGTGAAATAAAAGACAGGATAAACAAATGGGACTGTATCAAACTAAAAAGCTTTTGCACAGCTAAAAACAATATGAACAAAATAAAAAGACAAACTACACAATTGGAGAACATATTAGACAACACATGTGATAAGGGGTTAATAACGAAAATTTATAAAGAACTTGTAAAACTCAACACCAGGAAGATAAACAATCCAATCAAAAAATGGGCAAAAGAAATGAATAGACACTTCTCCAAAGAGGACATACAGATGGCCAATAGACAGATGAAAAAATGTTCAACATCACTAATCATTAGAGAAGTGCAAATTAAAACCACAGGATCTTTCTTTTCTTTGTGCTGCCTGTAAACCTTATACCTAAAATGCTAATGCCAGGGTGGGGACAGGAATAAGGAGAATGAGACACTTAATGCAGAGGCAAATTTAAGGAGGTGACAAAACATTCAGTAATAGAGATAAATACTTTTATTATGAGAAACTAGACATAACAAAATTAACTACTTTAACCACTTTTAAGTGGACAATGGTATATTCACAATGTTGTGCAACCATCACCACTATTTCCGGAAGTTTTCATCTTCCCAACAGAACTTCCATACCCATTAAACAATAACTCTATTTCTCCTGCCTCTAGCCTCTGGTGAGCTCAGTCCTACTTTCCATCTCTAGATTCTTGCCTACTCTGGGTACCTCATAGAAGTGGGGTGAATCATACAGGATTTGTCCTTGTGTGACTGGCTTATTTCACCTAGCATAATGAAGATAAATAATATTTAAATGCAATGTTTTTAAAAATTAATGCCAAAAATTCTACAATGAGCAAAACATGAAAATTTTAGATCAAGATAGGAGCAGTATCCCTGACTTCTTCCTTTTTGTTTCAGGCTCCAGTATGGCTTAGCACTGATCCTGTCTTTGCTAAAATTTTTGATATTTTGTTTGTCATAGATTTTTATTGCATTAATATTTATTTTTTTCTAAATGTTGCATTGTCTTTATTTATCTCCATGAATAAATGTTTTTTTGTTTTGTTTTTTGTTTTTTGTTTTTTTGGTGCTCCTCATCTGTGGTCTCCCAGGTCCAGCTCTGGTGGTGCTGCGCTCTATCCTCATACCACCTCAAAGAAGCAGACAGCTAGAGTAAGAAACAATAAGCTTTTATGTAAGTAAGCACCGCTTTTTAAGACAAGTCCTCCTGTAGCCGCCGCCCCTCTGATGAGACTGCTGTCTGTAAGCTCCACTGGCACCCCTGAGCCACAGCCCTGCACTCCGTCTGGCCTGCATGTACTGCTACACGTGCTTGTTTGCCGGCTGCCTACCTGCTGTTCTCCTCTGTGAGCTCGCTGAGGGCACCAACGCAGTCTTTGTCATCTTTGTACCCACACTGCCCTCTACAGTATTGGGGTCAGAGGAGACACTGAATCATTGATGAATGAAAAGCCCCTTAGCTCCTTTTTCCACCATAAATAAGTATTTCAAAGTAGCTAAATGATACTTTACCTTTATCTAGCTTAGTTTCAATAATCCATAAAGGATTAGTATATATTATATAGTATATAAAAAAACATATATTATATAAGATGAGTCCCATAACCTATATAAGTCCACATTAAAGGGCTGGTGATTTAGGAAGCCTTGAAAAATGCCTTGTGGCATGCCCTGAAAAATGATATTTCGGGTTACCTGGTCTCTTCCTGCTCTTGGTCCTCTTAACCAGGGGGGTCCCACACTTGCTTCCTCGGACCCCCTTCACCACTCTGTTCCCTTGGGCTGCTGGGCCACAGAGGAGAAACCAGACTTGAGGATTGCTGGAGGAGCAACTATTTCTGGTCTTCTAAGGCAATGATTTTCAACCTTTTTTGAGCCGCGGCACATTTTTTACATTTACAAAATCCTGGGGCACACCACCTACCAAAATGACACAAAATGACACTCTAACTGTTAGAATTTATTTAAAGTTTAAATAAATTACATTTATTAAAAAAAAAGTTAAATAAAAAAGGATAACCCCCTCATATATACAGTCCCATGTAACATCCCTCATATATACAGTCCCATGTAACATCCCCTCATATACAGTCCCACGTAACATCCCCTCATATACAGTCCCACATAACATCCCCTCATATACAGTCCCATGTAACCTCATATATACAGTCTCATGTAACCTCATATATATAGTCCCGCTAATAGATACTGGACCTTTCATCAAGGTTGTGGGTTCAAATCAATTTGGCAAATACTCTCTCTATACAGAGACTGGACAAAATCAATTTTAGAAAATGTTGGGTACTTGTGTAACATCATAAGTCCTCAGAGCATCTCTACTGTCAGATTGAGAAGTTTGCTTTCTAAATAAGGATTCTGATAAATACTAGAGTTCTCCCTGAGGTTGTGGGTTAAAATCCCATGGTCAGCTGGGTGCAGGGGCCTTGGTTCTGTCTGTTGTGATGGTGTATATAGAGATTTGAGCTCTTTAAGAAGATGACCCTTCAGGAGGCCATATACAATATAGATAACATTGTGATGCATTGTATATCACCCTCTGCGGGGGCCTCTTTTAAAAAGAAAAAGGTCAAATATCTATATACACCATCAGGATAGACATAACCAGCTGAGGCTGAGGCTTCATCTAGTGGTGGCAACATTTACCTCCAGTCCTGACCAGGATTAGAAATCGGGACCATGGGGAGGAGTAGCAGCTTTAACTACTCACCCCGGCCACACAATGACGAGTGCGCGGCAGCCCAAGTGGGGACCTTCCTGGGTGTAGATGAGAAGCGGCCTACTATTGGTTCATCACTAGTGGTCGGGATGAATCCTAGAAGGTGATTGGTCAGTGAGCGTTCCCTGTGCCTCCACTCTTCCTGTCGCTGATAGCTGGAGGGATTGTGAGGGGAATGTTTATGTTCGGATGGAGGCAGCTGGCCGGATAAATAGCCTCCGTGGGCCATATCCAGCATGTGGGCTGTAGTTTGGGGACCCATGTTTCATTTCCCCACGGCACACCTGACCATGTCTCATGGCACACTGGTTGAAAAACACTGTTCTAAGGCTCTGATTTCACCTCTGTCTCTGCTAACCCGAGTGCTGTCTGTATGCTGCCTGGGCACTGTTGGCTGTCTCACTCCTGGCTTACAGGGCCTGCCAAGCCTCCAGTAGGAATGCCTTCCCCTGGTTGGTTTTCTGGCCTTATTTTCTGTCTTGTGGCCACAGTTCTGACATTGGCTTGAAGGCTCCAGCCACAGCCTCTGGCCAGTCTTCCTGAATTCCGGGTCTTGGCATTGTAATTTATAGAATTCTCACATTTGAATTTAGTTTGGACCCCATCATTTCAACTGAGATTTTATTTCTTGTTCAATGCCAATAGAAAATGGGGCTTTCAAATTCTTAAGTGCCTAGAATTGTTCATCTGGCTCTGCATCTAGAGATCTTTAAAAAAAAACAAAAAACATAACATCCAAAATGTCAGCTCCTGAATTTATCATCCCCCTCAGAGTCAAACATCCCCACCCTAATGAAGTTTGTTTTGCCAACATCTAGTTTTGCTTGGATCAATTTTGCTATAGCTGTTGGATCACTTAACTTTATAACTAAAAAATTTTTTTTCTCTCCTTCAGGATGCCCACTATTTTTGAAGTTCCTCCTTCTCTCCTGTCTCCATAGTGATCAGTCAGTTGGCATAATTAAGATCAGCTTACAAAAAGAGATGTGATAAGCAAGGTACCCAGGTCCAACGAGAGGGCCATGTTATCTGTAACTGCCATATCACTTTTCACAAAACTTTAAAATAAAGTGTGACCTGAAACCAATCCAAACTGCTCTTTCCAATTTGATGCATGCCAAAATTAACAAATACAGACCAAAACTGGAAGAAGAAATGGAAGAATTCAAGGAAGATGGAACACCCAAATTCATCTTGAGACATAGGCGAACAGCTAACTCATGAATTTTAGTAGTGAAATAAATGCCCTTAAACATTCATAAAAGTATAAAGATAAAAACACTGTGGTTCCTTTATGGCATAATGCAGACATGTGAAGGTAAATGTATTGCATGATGTGGATCCAAATCTATTTGTTTATGTTGAGTATAACTATAAACAATAAAACTGATTTTCATTTGTGCCTGTGGCATTGAATTTCTTAAGTATACCCATCTTGAATAACTCTAATTAATATGCAATGATAAAATTATTATTCTGTTATTATCTTTACCTATACAAACTGTATATGTTCGGTAGGGCTGCCACAACAGTCTCACAGACTGGGTGGCTTGAGCAACAGAAGTTTATTGTCTTGCAGTTCTTGAAGCTACGAGACCAAGATCAAGATCAAGATGTTGGCAAAGTTGATTCCTTCCAAATGCTATGAGGCAAGGATCTGCTCCTGGTCCTCCTCTTGGTTTGTAGATGGCCATCTTCTCTCTCTGTCTCTTCGTGTCATTTTCCCTCTATACTTACCTGTCTCAGGGATCCAAATTTTCCCTTTTGTATAAGGACACCAGTAATATTATAGTAGGCCCAACCTAAAGACCTCACTTTAACTTACTTACCTCTCTTAAGACCCTATCTCTAAATAAGGTCACACATGAGATACTGTGGTTTGGGATTCCAACATAAGGTTTTGGGGGGGAGGGGCAGGAAGATGAGGCACAATTCAATGTATCACACATACCACTTTCATATTTTTATATATTACTTCACTTTTGGTTTTAGGATAACTGTGTGTACATGTTAACATGAAAAGTAAATTTAGAAAATATACTGACCTGAAGAACACATATAGACCTTCCAGAAGAAGAGCTTCCTATGATGGTGAGCCCCAGCCCTGGTAGGTCAGCAAAGCAGCGGGGTGATTTCATTTCAGCTGGGTCATAATCTTCCAAGGTTAAGGTGAATTTTATGTTGTGGAGGACCATGGAAAAGATTTAACATAAATACTTTATTTTCAAATTCATTAAGCTCTAGGATTCAAATGTTGTATCTTGTCATTTGTTGAAAAGCAATCTGCTCCACCTTCATCAGAGCTGGTTCTCACCTAATCCCGTTCCCATTTCAGCTAGTCAGAACTGGCTACATCATTTGCAAGACCCAGGACAAAATGAAGATATGGAGTTCTTTATTCAAAAATTACTAAAAATCTTATGACAGCCAAATCAGAGCAATAAATCAAATGTGGGGGCCATCTGAGCAGAAGGCTTTGTGCAATTGCACTGTTTGCTTGCCTGCCTGCAAAGCCAGCCCGAGAGCAGTGTATCTGAAGTAGTCATCCAAATGCATATTTTTCAATGGTGAAAATATTGTTAAATTGTTTACTTTGGTGAAAGTTTTAGTGGAGGTTGCAGAGCACCATTGAAAGACCTCTATGAAAAGAAGAGACCTATGTATTATTAGTCAGGTTATGCTAATAGTTTGGGGAGGGGGGTGTTGGTACAGGGAGACTAGATCTCAGAGGCTTACCCAAGTTTACTTCTTTCTCATCTCACTGTTGGAGGCCATCAATAATCACATGAGGCTTTTTTTTTAAGCAGTCCCGGGAGCTTCCACCTTACAACTCCACCATCTTGGAGTTCTTTGCTACCAGTTACAGGAAGGGAGAGAGAGAGCAGAGAAAGCCCACCCACTCTTGTTCCACTTATTTATGCACTCATTGGTTGATTCTTTTATATACCCTGACCAGGGATCCAACTTGCAACTTTGGTGTACTGGGATGGGACAATACTAACCAACTGAGCTACCAGGCCAGGGCAGCCCACCCTCTTAATTGCCTCAGACAAGAAGTATAATACCATCTTTGCTTATGTTCTCATTGACCAGAACTCAGTTAAATGTTCCCAACATAACCTCATGGAAGCTAAGAAATACTATTTTCTCATATGCTAGGAAAAAGGCAATGAATTAAACATCTAGCTTGACTCTGTTACAGAAACTATCAGTTCATCAACTACATATTAATGTATTAACTAAGAGCATAGGGCCATGCTGGTCTTTAGGAAGAAGAGAAAATATTTTAGTATCTTCCCTGAAAAAGCTTAGCTTTTTATTGTATAATTAATACACACAAACACCAAAAAGATCAATATCAAAGGAAGTGATTATATAATTTTGGGGCAAAGAGACTGAGAAAACTTCTTGCAGAAATTTGAGAAGAATATGTCAATAAATGAATGAATGCCATGCAAATAAGAATAAGGAAAGGCTTTTTTATTCAGAGCTTGCTATAGTAAATGAGTCAAACACCATCACTTGCATTTGGCAGAGAATCAAAAGCCAGAAGAGGAACAGGAAAACTTTATTATGGAAAAAAGCGAAGGCTTCAGATGTGCCCTGATTGGAGACATAGAGGAGCTATATGTGAGTTAACTAAAAGTAGGGCATCTTATTTGATTGGTTGGGGGTCTATATTTAATTATTTTTTGTTGGTCCTAAGTTGGAAGTGAATGCTATCAGTTATAAATGAAGGTCTGCCTGTTTGGGCCCATTGGCTATAGGAGTTGTTTGGTCTCCTAGATTGGTTGCTAGATACAGTGGTCTGACTTCCTGCAAGTCTGAGGTATTGCTAGTAGATTGGCTTCCTGGACTGGTTGCTACAGATTACGGGTCAGAGTTCTATTTTTATATATGGCTTGGCTATTGTCTGTATATTCAGTCTCTCATGAGCTTTGGAAAGAAAGATGAAAGACAGACAGTCCACAAATGGAAATGGCATGAGCCAAAATTGTTTTTAAAAAGAAGAGGAAGGGAACAGATGCATATAGTTAGAGTCAATGTTTCATGCTCACTCATTCAATTAATAAACAAATAATCACTGAGCATCCACCCCTGCCAGACATGGTTCTTGGTGCTGTTGATAGGAAGAGGGAGAAAGAATCCCTGCCCTCAAGCAGCATGCAGCCTTTCTCAACCAGGGTCCCCCGGTGCCCTAAAAAAATTATTTAAGTGGCTATTTTCTCAATTTTTCCTGAAGATGAGGCATAAATTATACCTTGAATGGATGGAAGTTAGTTCATTACCATGGGTAAACTAGGGCATTTGGGGTAAAATCTCACCTGGACTTCCAGTGAAGAGAGTGCTGGAAAGAAAAGATAAACATGTAAACAAATAAATATGATAAAATATCAATCATTGTTAAGAAACCAACCCTACTTGCCCTGCTACTGCTACTAAACAATTTCATGCTGCGTACCAACCAATACTACACAGGGCAAAAGAAGTATGTCAGAGTAAGTTGCTCTTAACTTTGGGTGAGCCTGATGGTTGATCACTTTGGAAAGGGCATCCCAGGCAGAAAGAGCCTGGCAAGCAAAGGCCCAAAAGGACAAAACAACATGAAGCTTTCCAGAATGACAAATATTTCAGGTTGACCAAAGGAGAGGAAGGTGGCCAGGTTAGCAAGGGCTGAATCCTCAAGGACTTTGTGAGCCTGTTAAGGTGTGAGACGTTAATCTTGAAGGCAAAGGAGAGCCATGGCAAGGCTGTAAGAAGGGAAGTTCCATTTTTAGACTTCTGTTTTAAAAATAGGATTCTGTCTCTTACCCTTCGTAGGTGGAAGCTGTAAGTTGAAAAACCTTTAATGGAGGGACAATGTCAGGCGTCAGGCAAAACTGTGAAACTTGAAGAGATGAAAAAAGATTAGAGTTCAGTCTAATGTTACATCTGGGTTATCTTCACCATCTTCATTGTCTTAGCTATTTTACAATTCTGAAAGTTGCAGAAAATTTACAATAAGGAAAATTGTTTTTGTTCATTGAAATGAAAATTAGTTGTGTCAGTGGAATGTTATTCAGTGTTGACCTGTTTACTGTCTATTGTAAATTCAGTTCATCATTCATCATTTGCCTATATATGTATGGTGCTTTGAATTCTTCTTTGAACTGACTGTAACATCTTACTGCATCTTCATTTATTAAAGAATTTAGTGAAATATCTGGCACACGTTCATTTTATATCTATGTAAGTGTTGTTATTATACCCCTCTTCTTTAAAAAATAATGAAGATAATTTAGCAATACCTATCAAAATCACAAAAGCACATCCCCTTTGACCCAGCAACTTCACTTCCAGGAATTTATCCCGCAGATATATTTTTAAATGTGTGAGATGGCATATTAACAATAGTCTTTGCAACCATATTATAAACAACTTAAATAACCATTAGTAGGAACCTTGTTATAGCCTTCCAGTGAAACACTGATACACTCAGAAAAAAGAATGAGGAAGTTCTTCACATATTGATAAGAACAGATCTCCAAGACACACTTAATGAGAGAAACAAGAAGCAGAACTATCTATAATATGCTAGAGTTAGGTGTTATGATTTCTTTTACGGGCCGGACTCACAAGAAATAAGACACATCAGATGAAAGTAGTACAAGCAGAGGGCTGGAACTCAGAAGAGGAATCAGCCCCGAGAAACTGCACCACTGCATATTTATTGAGTTCCAAAAAGTGAAAGCTCAGCTGATAAAACCAGAAAGCTACAAAAGTCTTTTTTCCCAACTAAACCAGTCTTATTCCTGTACATCTACTCTTCCCTTTATAATCAAGGTCACGAGAAGAATCAGACAGAGTCTCAGAGTTATCAACCATAAAGGACATCTGGTTCTTGAAAGCATTCCTCCAAGAATCCCGTATACTTTCATTCAAGTAACCTCAGGCCAGTCTCCTGTTATGGTTAACACACTCCGAGATCTCCTCCTGTTCTCCAAGTAACCCCTGCTCTGAAGTTAACTACCATTCGTATTTGTGCAGGGTCTTTCCCTTCAGTTAGGTACATGTACACTAATGTAGAAGAGATACATGGTTTTGCTTGTATATGCTGATATATCCTGATAGGATACACAAGAAACTGAGAACTCTGAGAACACTCTGGGGGACACAGGTAGGAAGGAATATTTTCACTCTAGAAAAGATCTTTGTAGCTTGGTCATTCAGTAGATGGTGGAGGTGTGGGGAAGGAGAGTGAAGAATTCCAGTGTGATTTCCTGATTTCTGGTCCAGTGATGCCAAGTGCAAGGTAGATAATACAAGAGGATAGACTGAGATGGGACTCTCCATATTCTTGGTTAGTTGGATATATGAACCCAAGGCTCAAGAGAGAAATCTTGTTCTGAGTCTAGTGAAATAGGCTTCCCTAGGGAGAGTGACATGTGTTAAACCTGGAAGGACTGAGCTGTCCTAGAGGTCTGCACCCCCCATTACCCTCTTAACCTACTGTTGAGCAACCTGGCCTCATACTTATCTAGGAAGTCAACTGCAGCAAAACTCCACTAGAATAACCTGTTTCTATATAGTATATTCTGAAATATTTACATGTGATACACACTGCTCACAAAAAAAGTAGGGGATGTTTTATTGCTTTATATTCATTTTGAAATATCGCCTAATTTTTGTGAGCAGTATATTTGAGATTTGATTCAAAATAAAGCAGAAGGATGGAGGAGAGTGTGTATGAATATAGAAGACAGCTTGAATGAATAACCACTGAACCTGAGTGGTGGGTATTCATAAGTTTATTATAATTTTATCTCCACTTTTATACATATGATTTAAATTTCTCTAAACAATATTTGTTTGTTTTTTAATACCAATATCCAGACCTCACCCTAAGCAATTAGATAAATCAAATTTTCTGTGGGTGTGATGTAGGTAGCAATATTGCTTAATTCTTCACCAAGAAGTGCTCCAGAATTGAGAATTGCTCTATCAGTCAAATTTTAGTTATCATTACACCTCATACTGCTGCATCATTGCTCCCACACTCTCCCTACACTCAATGTATATTTTATATTCTCATTTACTTCTGAGCCTATCTACAAACCTTGCTGACTTTGAATCTAACCTCCTTCAATGGCTCACTCTGCAGCCTCGCAAGGAAAGTGGCAAATCAAAAGAGAAAAAAGACAGATACAACAATATTGTGCATTTCAAAGTGTTTATTAACTTGGAACCCATGTTGTTGGTAAACAATGTTTGATGCCAACAGGCAAGGTTCTCTGTGCCCTAAAGCCCAGCAACTGGACTTGCTCCAACCAGCTCCATCTCAGCCACACGATTGAAATATAGATATGTATGTGAGAGTTCAGCCCAGTCTCAGAGAGTGTCAGGCAAGGGTTTACCTGGTTCCTGTTTATCCCCATCAGAAGAGCGGTCACGTGTGTCTCAGAAGGAAGCCAGCTTTAGGTTTGAATCCAGTTTCATCCTATCTGAGCTGTGAGAATTAGGAAAGTTGTCTTGCTGGTCTGAGTCTAGTTCCTTCATCAGTAAAAAAGGAGGCAACACACTTCATAAGATTGTAGAGCAACTGAAAAGAAAATACTATTAAAGTACCTGAGAATGGAGTACCTGGGAAGATACCAGGCACTTGTACGATGTCCAGAACTATTAGTTCCTTTTCCTTTGCTGCCTCTTTGTTCATGGGCCACCATCAATAGTTCCTGTTTTGAGTACTTTCTAGCAAGGAAGGGGAAAGAGAGTTCTTACCAGATGTAAGACCAAATCCAATCCTCAGGCCAGCCTCTAAGCCAGTGGTCCCCAACGTTTTTTGGGCTACGGACCGGTTTAATGTCAGAAAATATTTTCACGGTCTGGCCTTTAGGGTGGGACGGATAAATGTATCACATGACCGAGACAAGCATCAAGAGTGAGTCTTAGATGGATGTAACAGAGGGAATCTGGTCATTTTTTAAAAATAAAACATTGTTCAGACTTAAATATAAATAAAACGGAAATAATGTAAGTTATTTATTCTTTCTCTGCACACCGGTACCAAATGGCCCACGGACTGGTACCGGTCCGTGGCCCGGGGGTTGGGGACCACTGCTCTAAGCAGTCTGTGACCCCTGGATGACCCTGTGACCTCTCTGCAGTGACCCTGAGCCACTGCTTCCCTTTTCCTGAGCTTCTGTATCTGCAGCTCTGGAAAAGACGCAGCCTCTGGAGGCCAGACATGGTGAAGACTTTGCTCAATGTTTTAGCAGCTTGTTTCCAGTCGGTCCATTTCAGATCAGAAAAGAAAGAATTTATTAAAGGAGGTGGCCAGAGAACATAGGAAGTCACATTTCCCCACAGCAGACACCCCTGGCCTTGGACCCCTCTCCATGCATCTTCAGCCCTGGACACACAGCCAATCTCACGGGGTCCCCATCAAGGGTCCAGAATCACACATCATGCTGCACCATGTGCTTTTGTACACTCACCTTTGAGTTCCTGGATTAAGAATGAAATTATTACTGCACCTTGGCATCCACTACTCTTATTCAGAAATCTAGTTCCCTAACTCCCTCTAGAGCAGGAAATAAGGATGATTGAAGTAGGGACCCTCAAGAGAGCCTGTCAGGTACCCTGCACACACCCTCCCATTGCTCCACAGTGGCCTTGCCTCCTGCACTTTCAAGATAGACTCAAGTGAAGTATTCCCTTCCTTTTTTTTTTCTTTTTTTAAATTTTATTTACAAAATTAAATTGAACAGGGTGACATTGGTCAATAAGAGTACATAGGTTTCAGGTAAACATTTCAATAGCATTTGAGCCGTTGATTATGTTGTATACCCATCACCCAAAGTCAAATCATTTTCTGTCACCTTATATTTGTCCCTCTTTACACCCTCAGCCCACATCCCTACTCCACAACTCCCTCCCCCTGGTAACCACTCACTTTTATTTACGTCCATGAGTCTCAGTTTCATATTTCAGCTTTTTCTGATTTACTTATTTCACTCAGTATCATGTTCTCAAGGTCCATCCATGTTGAAAATAGCAACATGTCATTGTTTCTTATAGCATTCCATTGCATGTACCACATCTTCTTTATCCAATCTTCTATCCAGAAACAATTTGGTTGTTTCCATATCTTGGCCACTGTAAATAATGCTGCAATGAACATGGAGGTGCATGTGTCTTTACGTACCAATGTTTTTGAGCTTTGGGGGTATAAACCCAGTAGAGGGATTGCTGGGTCATAAGGTAGTTCTATTCTTATTTTTTTGAGAAACCACTATACTTTCTTCCATAATGGTTGTACCAATTCATATTTCCACCAGCAGGGAATAAGGGTTCCTTTTTCTTCACAGTCTCTCCAACATTTGCTATTACCTGTCTTGTTAATAATAGCCAAACTAAAAAGTATAAGGTAGTATCTCAGTGTAGTTTTGATTTGCATTTCTCAAATAGATAATGAAGATGAGCATCTTTTCTTATACCTGTTGGCAATTTGTATGTCCTTTTGCGAGAAGTGTCTGTTCAGGTTCTCTCCCTATTTCTTTTTTCTTTTTTTGCTTACATTTTTGTTTTTTTTTTGTTGTTGTTGTTGTTGTTTATTAATTTTACTAGGGTGATATCAATAAATCAGGGTACATATGTTCAAAGAAAACATGTCCAGGTTATCTTGTCAATCAATTATGTTGCATACCCATCACTCAAAGTAAGATTGTCCTCCGTCACCTTCTATCTAGTTTTCTTTGTGCCCCTCCAACTCCCCCTTTTCCTCTCCCTCCCCCCCCCCCCGTAACCACCACACTATTATCAATGTCTCTTTGTCTGGTTTTTGTGTCCTACCTAAGTATGGAATAATAATGCAGTTCATAGTTTTTTCTGATTTACTTATTTCACTTCGTATAATGTTATCAAAATCCCACCATTTTGCTGTAATGATCTGATGTCATCATTTCTTATGGCTGAGTAGTATTCCATAGTGTATATCTGCCACATCTTCTTTATCCAGTCTTCTATTGAAGGGCTTTTTGGTTGTTTCCATGTCTTGGCCACTGTGAACAATGCTGCAGTGAACATGGGGCTGCACGTGTCTTTACGTATCAATCTGAGTTTTGGGGGTATATACCCAGTAGAGGGATTGCTGGGTCATAGGTAGTTCTATTTTCAGTTTTTTGAGGAACCACCATACTTTCTTCCATAATGGTTGTACTACTTTACATTCCCACCAACAGTGAATGATGGTTCCTTTTTCTCCACAGCCTCTCCAACATTTGCTATTACCTGACTTGTTAATAATAGCTAATCTGACGTCAGCGTAATGGTGCGGTAGGAAGTGATACCGATAAAAACCCCCCAAAACTCAACAAGATCTTCAACCAGAAACAGAAAAACCTACCTTGGAGCCTCCAGATGTTTCACAATACACCTGAAGGTATGGTCGAGCAAAAAATTGGCTAAATATATAATCAAACCCTGAAGAAAATAGGAAGTAAGAAATGCTCTGCTTTCCTCACTAACCTAAACAGGGCTGCTTTCACTAGAAACTGAGAATATAGAAACTGAGGCAGGCAAAGGGGGTGAATAGATCCAGGCCACGGCACAAACGGCCGAACCAGACTGTGGCACAGAGATCCAAGCCAAAGAAAAACTGATCCTGTGGCAACCCAGTCAATACAAGCTAACACTCGCGCCAAACCCAGACAAAGAAAGATAAGTGGGGCAGCCATTTTCCCAATCTCCTGGTCGGCTTGCGCAGATAGTGGGTGAGAGATTCCTCCGAGTGCCTCAGCAGTGGGCACTCGTGTTACCCCACAGAGAGGCACAGTCAGGGGCCTTCGTGTGGGTCAAAAGTGGAATCTCGGACAGCCCCAGCACCCTGAAAAAGCTGCATACGGGGAGGGAGCGAGAGACAATTTCGATGCTGGAACTTTTCCGTGCAGGCGGGAGTTTCACTCAGAGTGTGAGATTTCCGGCCTGATATCCTGCTCTGAGTGCACAGATAGTGAGCGAGAGTTTCCTCCAAGCACCCCAGGAGTGGGCGCCCACCCCTTTTACCAGACAGAGTGGCAGAGCCAGAGGTCTTTGAGTAGGCAGAAGCCCCACATGATTATGCTAGCAGCTCTGACTGACTGAGCCTTACCCAGAGCCCTATGCTGAGTGGGAATAGAGTGGGGAGTTGCCAGCTCTTTGAGCCTCTTACTATCCAGGCAGAGGCAGCAGCAACCCCATAGCTGGATTATCAGGCTACTAATTGAGGAAGGAAAGACTAGGAGAAAGGCTCCAGGAACACGGACTCTCTCACTGGCAGAACCTATAAATGCTAATGAGCCTCGACTGCCAACGAGACTGAAGCACAATACATGACATCGCCATAGAAACTTATCAACTGCAAACCTCTACCTAAGCATGCCAAAGGGGCAGAACCCGGGGTACAGAGTCACCGACCAGGAAGAGGGAGAGAAAAGAAAAAGCAAGAAGATAACCTCTCAAAATCAAAAATAATATGCAGACTTTATAACCTATCCCATTTTATTATATTTGTTTGTTTGTTTCTCTTATCTCCATTCTTGAATATTTTTTTTCCTCCTCCAATTTGGTTGTTTAACTCTCTGCCGGTCTTACTCTCTCCTCTCCTTGAACTACACTACCCAGAAGTGTTACATCTCCCATTATCTTTTCTTTCCTCTTCCTTTCTCTCTATGAGGGTTGCACTCCAAAACCCTTAACTCTCTCTCTCTCTCTCTCTCCTCTTTTTTTCTTTTTCCTTCTTTTAGTGGTTCCCTCTTTTTTCTCTCTCTCTCTCTCTTTTCTCACTCTATATTAGTTTCTTCCTTTCTCCTTTACATCTCCTCTCATTCAAACCTCAATAATGAACAAATTTCTTATCTGGGACTCAAACTTATGTTTGTGGCATTTTAGGGGTTTTTACTTCACCTTTTTAACACACTAGCAGTGCTCCCATCCCTGGCTCTCCATTTTACCTAGTTCTTGTTCCACTAAATACAATAGTATTTTTTTAATTTGTCCCCCCATTTTCATGTTTCCCTCTTATTCCTCTCATCATAACTCTTAGTCAACCAACACCTAAAAGCAAATCATTTTATTCTTTACCCAAAATTTTCCTTATTTGCTTTTTGTGGGTCCATACTCCCTTTTTTTCTGGGGGTTTTTTTTTTGGCCCTTTGTTACTTCTCCCCAATTCAGGCCCTCCATTACAGGCATTGTTTGTTCTATTTTGTACAATATAATTCACAGTTCACCACAAGATTTTCTCAAGAAAGAGGGGAGAGGAGAGGAGAGGAAAAAAAGGGGGGGGGGAATAATTTCCTTTTTTTAATTTTTATTTTATTTTATTTTTCTTTATTTAATTATTAATTTAAAAAAACAACTCTTTTCGATTTTTTATTTTTTAACTTTTTATTCTTTATTAAATCTAACTAATACTATCAAGAAAACCACCCTCAGATGCCATTAAGGAAGAGAAAATCAAATATCATGGATACAAGAGAAAGAGAGGTAACACAGATAGATGAGAAAAAAATCTATGGAGAAAAAATTTAATATATTGGAAACCTTGGAGTTAAACGACAGAGAATTTAAAATAGAAATCCTAAAAGTACTCAGATATATACAAGAAAACACAGAAAGGCAATTTAAGGAGCTCAAAAAACAACTCAGTGAACACAAAGAATATATTTCCAAGAAAATTGAAACTATAAAAACAAATCAGAGATGAAAAACTCGATTCACGAGCTGAAAAACGAGGTAACAAGCTTAGCTAATAGAACAGGCCAGATAGAAGAGAGAATTAGTGAAATAGAAGACAAGCACCTTGAGGCACAACAGAGAGAAGAAGAAAGAGACTCAAAAATTTTAAAAAATGAGATAGCCCTACAGGAATTATCTGACTCCATCAAAAAGAATAACATAAGAACAATAGGTATATCAGAGGGAGAAGAGAGAGAAAATGGAATGGAGAACATACTCAAACAAATAATAGATGAGAACTTCCCAAGCTTTATGATCAGAAAATATGCTTGGTACAACTTCGATTTTTCTGAATTTGCTGATGTTGTTTTTGTGGCCCAACATATGGTCAATTCTTGAGAATGATCCATGTACACTGGAGAAAAATGTATACTCAGTCACTTTGGGATGAAATGTCCTGTAGATGTCTATCATATCCAGGTTCTCTAGTGTTTTGTTTAAGGCCACTATATCTTTGTTGATTCTCTGTTTGGATGACTGATCTAGAGCCGTCAGCGATGTACTGAGGTCTCCAAGTATGATTGTATTTTTGTCAGTTTTTGTTTTAAGGTCAATAAGTAGCTGTCTTATATATTTTGGTGCTCCTTGGTTTGGTGCATATATATTAAGAATTGTTATGTCTTCTTGATTCAGTTTCCCCTTAGCCATTATGAAATGCCCATTTTTGTCTCTGAGTACTTTTGCTGTCTTGTAGTCAGCATTATCAGATATGAGTATTGCTACGCCTGCTTTTTTTTGGATGTTATTTGCTTGGAGTATTGTTTTCCAGCCTTTCACTTGGAATTTGTTTTTATCCTTGTTACTTAGATGAGTTTCTTGTAGGCAGCATACAGTTGGATTTTCTTTTTTAATCCATTCTTCTACTCTGTGCCTTTTTATTGGTGAGTTTAATCCGTTTACATTTAGTGTAATTATTGACACTTGTGAGTTCCCTATTGCCATTTTATAGATTGTTTTCTGTTAGTTTTGTGTCTTGTTTGATCATTCTCTTTCGTTTTTCTATCTTTTGTTTTTATTTGGTTGTATTCCATACATCTTTCATCTGTTGCTATCTTTTCTATCTCATGTGCTTCTGTGGTGGTTTTTTCAATAGTGGTTACCTTTAAGTAATGAAAAGGGTTCCTACCCTGTTGATTGTAGTGCACTATTTTGTGAGTACTTTTGCACTCCATCGTCCTTTGCTACTGTTAATCTCCATCCTCTCCCCCCCTTTCTTTTTGTTGTTGTCACAGTTTAAATTTGGTTTTATTGTGTTCTTGGAGCTTTTACTTGTGGCTTTGTTTTGTTTTGTTTTTTTGTTCTTTGTATCTGATTGGAGAACCCCCTTTAGTAATTCCTGGAGTGGGGGTTTTCTGATGATAAATTCCCTCATCTTTTCTGTATCTGTGAATGTTTTTATTTCTCCTTCATATTTGAAGGATAGCTTTGATGGGTATGGTATTCATGGCTGAAAGTTCCTCTCTTTCAGGACTTTAAATATTGGGGTCCACTCTCTTCTAGCTTGTAGAGTTTCTGCTGAGAAATATGATGATAATCTAATGGGCCTTTCTTTATATGTTGTATTCTTCTTTTCCCTGGCTGCCTTGAGAATTTTTTCTTTGCCGTTGGTTTGTGCCAATTTCATTATGATGTGCCTTGGAGTAGGTTTGTTGGGGTTAAAAAACTCGGAGTTCTGTTTGCTTCTTGAATTTGAGGCTTTAGTTCTGTCCACAGGCTTGGGAAGTTCTCATCTATTATTTGTTTGAGTATGTTCTCCATTCCATTTTCTTTCTCTTCTGCATCTGATATACCTATTATTCTTATGTTATTCTTTTTGATGGAGTCAGATAATTCTTGTAAGGCTATCTCATTTTTTTTCATTTTTGAGTCTCTTTCTTCTTCTCTCTGTTGTGCCTCAAGGTTCTTGTCTTCTATTTCACTAATTCTCTCTTCTATCTGGCCTGTTCTATTAGCTAAGCTTGTTAACTCGTTTTTCAGCTCGTGAATTGAGTTTTTCATCTCTGTTTGATTTGTTTTTATAGTTTCAATTTCCTTGGAAATATATTCTTTGTGTTCATTGAGTTGTTTTCTGAGCTCCCTAAATTGCCTTTCTGTGTTTTCTTGTATATCTCAGAGGATTTTTAGGATTTCTATCTTAAATTCTCTGTCATTTAGCTCCAAGGTTTCCAATATATTACATTTTTTCTCCATAGATTTTTCCTCATCTATCTGTGTTACCTCTCTTTCTTTTGTATCCATGATATTCAATTTTCTCTTCCTTAATGGCATCTGAGGGTGGTTTTGTTGATAGTATTAATGAGATTTAATAAAGAATAAAAAGTTAAAAAATTGAAAAGAGTTGTTTTTTTAATTAATAATGAAATAAAGAAAAATAAAATAAAATAAAATAAATTTTTAAAAAAGGAAATTATTCCCCCCCTCCTTTTTTCTTCTCCTCTCCTCTCCCCTCTTTCTTGAGAAAATCTTGTGGTGAACTGTGAATTATATTGTACTAAAAAGAACAAACAATGCCTGTAATGGAGGGCCTGAATTGGGGAGAAGTAATAAAGGGGCAAAAAAAAGAAAGAAAAAAAAACGGGGGTATGGACCCACAAAAAGCAAATAAGAGCCTGACCTGTGGTGGCACAGTGGATAAAGCATCGACCTGGAAATGCTGAGGTCGCTGGTTCAAAACCCTGGGCTTGCCTGGTCAAGGCACATATGGGAGTTGATGCTTCCAGCACCACCCCCTTCTCTCTCTCTCTCTGTCTTTCTCTCCTCTGTCTCTCTCCTCTCTAAAAATGAATAAATAAATTAAAAAAAAAGAAAATAAGAAAAAATTTGGGTCAAGAATAAAATGATTTGCTTTTAGGTGTTGGTTGACTAAGAGTTATGATGAGAGGAATAAGAGGGAAACAGGAAAATGGGGGGCAAATTAAAAAATTACTATTGTATTTAGTGGAACAAGAACTAAATAAAATGGAGAGCCAGGAATGGGAGCACTGCTAGTGTGTTAAAAAGGTGAAGTAAAAACACCCAAAATGCCACAAACATAAGTTTGAGTCCCAGATAAGATATTGTTCATTATTGAGGTTTGAATGAGAGGAGACGTAAAGGAGAAAGGAAGAAACTAATATAGAGGGAGAAAAAAAAGAGAGAGAGAGAGAGAAAAAAGAGGGAACCACTAAAAGAAGAAAAAAGAAAAAAGAGGAGAGAGAGAGAGAGAGAGTTAAGGGTTTTGGAGTGCAACCCTCATAGAGAGAAAGGAAGAGGAAAGAAAAGATAATGGGAGATGTAACATTTATGGGTAGTGTAGTTCAAGGAGAGGAGAGAGTAAGACCGGCAGAGAGTTAAACGACCAAATTGGAGGAGGAAAAAAAAATATCAAGAGTGAAGATAAGAGAAACAAACGAACAAATATAATAAAATGGGATAGGTTATAAAGTCTGTGTGTTTTTCTTGATTTTGAAAGGTTATCTTCTTGCTTTTTCTTTTCTCTCCCTCTTCCTGGTCGGTGACTCTGTACCCCAGGTTCTGCCCCTTTGGCACGCTTAGGTAGAGGTTTGCAGTTGATAAGTCTCTATGGCAATGTCATGTATTGTGCTTCAGTCTCGTTGGCAGTCGAGGCTCATTAGCATTTATAGGTTCTGCCAGTGAGAGAGTCTGTGTTCCTGGAGCCTTTCTCCTAGTCTTTCCTTCCTCAATTAGTAGCCTGATAATCCAGCTATGGGGTTGCTGCTGCCTCTGCCTAGATAGTAAGAGGCTCAAAGAGCTGGCAACTCCCCACTCTATTCCCACTCAGCACAGGGCTCTGGGTAAGGCTCAGTCAGTCAGAGCTGCTAGCATAATCAGGCAGGGCTTCCGCCCACTCAAAGACCTCTGGCTCTGCCACTCTGTGGGATAACACGGGTGCACACTGCCGAGGCACTCGGAGGAATCTCTTGCTCATTATCTGCGTGAGCAGACCAGGATATCAGGCTGGCAGTCTCACCCTCTGAATGAAACCCCCACCCGCACGGAAAAGTTCCAGCGTTGGAATTAGTTTTTGCTCCCTCCCCGTGTGCAGCTTTCCCAGGGCGCTGGGGCGGTCCGGAGATTCAGCCTTCGGCCCACACAAAGGCCTCTGACTCTGCCTCTCTGTGGGATAATACGGGCTCCCACTCCTGAGGTGCTGGGAGGAGTCTCTTGCCCACTCTCCCTGCACGCCGACCAGGATATCAGGCCAGCCGCCTCACCGTCTGAGTGAAACCCCCACCCGCACGGACCAGCGTGCAGAGATCCTTGGCTTGGATCTCCGTGCCACAGCCTGGTTCGGCTGTTTGTGCCACAGCCTGGATCTATTCACCCCCTTTGCCCACCTTAGTTTCTATATTCTCAGTTCCCAGTGAAAGCAGCCCTGTTTAGGTTAGTGAGGAAGGTGGAGCATTTCTTACTCCCTATTTCCTTCGGGGTTTGATTATATATTTAGCCAATTTTTCACTTGACCATACCTTCGGGTGTATTGCAAAACATCTGGAGGCTCCAAGGATAGGTTTTTCTGTTTCTGGTTGAAGATCTTGTTGATTTTTGGGGGAGATTTACCGGTATCGCTTCCTACCACGCCATTACTCTGACGTCATCTCCATTTTTTTTAATTTTTGAGTCTCTTTCTTCTTCTCTCTGTTGTGCTTCAAGTTGCTTGTCTTCTATTTCACTAATCCTACCTTCTATCTGGCCTTTTCTATTAGCTAAGTTTGTTACCTCATTTTTCAGCTTGTGAATTGAGTTTTTCATCTCTGTTTGATTTGTTTTTATAGTTTCAATTTCCTTGGTAATATATTCTTTGTGTTTCTTGAGTTGTTTTCTGAGCTCCCTAAATTGCCTTTCTGTGTTTTCTTGTATATCTCTGAGTATTTTTAGGATTTTTATTTTAAATTCTCTGTCATTTAGCTCCAAGGTTTCCAATATATTAAATTTTTTCTCCATAGATTTTTCCTCATCTATCTGTGCTACTTCTCCGTCTTTTGTATCCATGATATTCGATTTCCTTTTCCTTAATGGCATCTGAGTGTGGTTTCGTTGATAGTATTAATGAGAATTAATAAAGAATAAAAAGTTAAAAAAGAAAAAAGAATAAAAAATTATTATTATTATCCTTTTTTTTCCCTCTCCTCTCCTCTCTCCTCCTTCTTGAGAAAATCTTGTGGTGAACTGTAAATTATATTGTGCTATATAGAACAAAAACTACTTATAATGAGGGCCTGAGTTGGGGAGAAATGATAAGGGGCAAAAAGGGGGTGTGGACCCACAAAATGCAAAAAAGGAAAAAATTTGGGTCAAGAATAAAATGATTTGCTTTTAGGTGATGGTTGACTAAGAGATATGATGAGAGGAATAAGAGGAAAATAGGAAAAATGGGGGGAAATTTAAAAATTTCTATTGTATTTAGTAGAGCAAGAAATAGATAAAATGGAGAGCCAGGGTTGGGAGCACTGCTAGTGAGTTAAAAAAAGTGAAGTAAAAAAAACCCAAACCGTCACAAAGAAAAATTTGAGTCCCAGATAAAATAATTTGTTTATGATTGAGGATTGAATGAGAGGAAAAGTAAAGGAGAAAAGAAGAAACTAATATAGAGGGAGAAAAAAAAAAGAAAGAGGAAAACACAAAAAGAAGGAAAAAGAATAAAAGGAGAGAGAGAGAGAGTTAAGGGTTTTGGGGTGCAAGCCTCATAGAGAGAAAGGATGAAGAAAGAAAAGATAATGGGAGCTGTAACACTTATGGGTAGTGTAGTTCAAAGAGAGGAGAGAGTAAGACCAGTAGAGAATTAAATGATCAAATTAGAAGAGAAAGAAAATAATTAAGACAAGAAGATAAGAGAAACAAATGAACAAATATAATAAAAATGGAATAGGTTATAAAGTCTGTGGATTATTCTTGATTTTAAGAGGTTATCTTCTCCCTCTTCCTGGTCGGTGACTCTGTACCCCGGGTTCTGCCCCTGTGGCACGCTTAGGTAGAGGTTTGCAGTTGATAAGTCTCTATGGCAATGTCATATATTGGGCTTCAATCTCGTTGGCAGTCGAGGCTTATTAGCATTTGCATGCTCTGCCAATGAGAGAGTCTGTATTCCCAGAGCCTCTCTCCTAGTCTTTCCTTCCTGAATTAGTAGCCTGATGATCCAGCCATGAGGTTGCTGCTGCCTCTGCCTGGAGAGTAAGAGGCTCAAAGAGCTGGCAAATCCCCACTCTATTTCCACTCAGCACAGGGCTATGGGTAAGGCTCAATCAGTCAGAGCACCTAGCATAATCAGGTGGGGCTTCGGCCCACACAAAGACCTCTGACTCTGTCCGGGAACACGGGGGCCACTCCCAGGGGAATCTTTTGCCCAGTATCTGTGCTCACCAACCAGGATATCCGGCCAGCTGCCTCTCACTCCCGGTGAGGCGCCCCACTCGCACGGAAAAGTTAGAACATAGGGAATTTTTCTCCCACTCACTCCCCGTGCACTGATTTTCAGGGTGCAGGGGCAACCCCAAGACTCTGGTTTCAGCCCACACAAGGGCCTCTGACTCTGCCCCTCTTTCCAGTAACACGGGCACCCACTCCTGGGGCTCTAGGAGGAATCTCTCACCCACTATCTGTGCGCGCTGACCAGGAGATGGGGCAGATAGCTGTTCAAGTGCCTTTCTTTGTCTGGATTTGGCATGAGCGTTAGCTTGTGTTGACTGGGTTGCCACAAGCACAGTTTTTCCTCTGTTTGGATGTCCATGCCACAGCCTGGTTCGGACGTTTGTGCAACAGTCTGGTTCTATTCACACTCTATGCCGCCTTAGTTCCTATACTCTCAGTCCCCAGTGAAAGCAGCCCTTATTTAGGTTAGTGAGGAAGGTGGAGTGTTTCTTCCTCCTTATTTCCTTCAGGGTTGATTATATATTTAGTCAATTTTTCACTCGATCATATCTTTGCGTTTAGTATGGAACTTCTGGAGGCTCCAAGGATAGATTTTTCTGTCTCTGGTTGAAGATCTTGTTGAATTTTTGGAGAGATTTATCGGTATCACTCCTTACGGCCCCATTTCTCTGACGTCACTCCCCATTTTTTAATTGAATTGTTTGCTTATTTGTTGCTGAGCTTTGTGTGTTCTTTATATACTTTGGATATTAACCCCTTATCAGAGCTGTTGTTTGAATATATAATCTCCCGTTTAGTTGGCTGCCTATTTGTTTTGTTGTCAGTTTCTTTTGCTGTGCAGAAGCTTTTTAGTTTGATATAGTCCCACTCATTTATTTTTGCCTTTACTTCCCTTGCCTTTGGGATCAAATTTATAAATTGTTCTCTATGGCCAAGGTCCATGAGTTTAGTACCTATATTTTCTTCTATGTAATGTATTGTTTCAGATCTTATATTTAGGACTTTGACCCACTTAAATTAACTTTTGTGCAAGAAGACAAACTAGTCAAGTTTCATTCTTTTGCATATGGCTTTCTAATTTTTCCAGCACCATTTCTGGAAAGGTTTTTTTTTCTCCATTGTGTGTTTTTTGCTCCTTTGTCAAAGATGATGTCCCCATAGATATGTGGTTTTATCTCTGGGCTCTCAATTCTGTTCCATTGATCTGTATTTCTGTTTTTCTGCCCATACCATGTTGTGTTGATTATCATGGCTCTATAGTATAATTTGAAATCAGGAAGTGTGATACCTCCAGCTTCATTCTTTTTCCTCAGGATTGCTTTGGCTATTTGGGGTTTTTTATGGTTCCATAAAAACCTGGTGATTGTTTGTTTTATTTCTTTTAAAAATGACATTGAGATTGTGATGGGGAATGCATTAAATTTGTGTATTGCTTTGGGTAATATGGCCATTTTAACTATGGTGATTCTTCCAATCCATGAACCTGGAATATTTTTCCATTTCATTGTGTCTTTTTCAATTTCTTTCAATGTTTTGTAGTTTTCAGTATATAGGTCCTTCACATCCTTTGTAAAGTTTATTCCTAGGTATTTCATTTTTTGTTGTTGTTATTACAATTGTAAAAAAAAATTTTTTTTTAGCTCATTTTCCAAAATTTCATCGTTGGTATATAGAAAAATAATAGACCTTTGCGTATTGACTTTGTATCCTGTGACTTCACTGTATCAGTTTATTGTTTCTAATAGTTTTTTGGTGGAGTCTCTGGGATTTTCTATATACAGGATCATGTCATCTTCAAAAAGTGATATTTTTACTTATTCTTTCCCAATATGGATGCCTTTTATTTTTTTCTCTTGTCTGATCTCTCTGGCTAAAACATCTAGAACTATGCTGAATAAGAGTGGAGAGAGTGGGCAACCTTGTCTTGTTCCTGATTTTAAGGGAAAAGCCTTCATTTTTTCACCATTTAGTATGATATTAGCTGATGGTTTGTCATATATAGCCTTTATTATGTTGAGATACTTTCCTTCTGTTCTGTTTTTATTGAGTGTTTTAAACATAAAAGGATATTGTGTCTTATCAAATGCCTTTTCTGCATCTGTTAATAGGATCATATGATTTTTGTTCTTTGTTCTGTTGATGTGGTATATTACATTGATCAATTTCCATATGTTGAACCATTCTTCTACTCTTGGAATGAATCCCACTTGAAATTATGATGTATTTTTTTAATGTGTTGTTATGTTTGATTTGCTAGTATTTTGTTTAGTATTTTTGCATCTGTATTTATTAGAGATATTGGTCTATAGTTTTCTTTTTTGTGTTGTCCTTGCCATATTTTAGGTATCAGGGTTATGTTGACCTCATAAAATGTGCTTGGGAGCATTGCTTCTTCTTCTATTTTTTGGAAGACTTTGAGAAGGATAAGTACCAAATCTTCTTTGAATGTTTTGTAGAATTCACTAGTGTAGCCATCTGGTTCTGGACTTTTGTTTTGGGGGAGGTTTTTGATAGTTGTTTCTACTTCCTCCCTGTTTCTCAACCCATATAGGTTTTCCATATCCTTGTGACTCAGTCCAGGAAGATTATATCATTCTAGGAATGTATCCACTTCCTCTAGGTTGCTGAATTTGGTGGCATGTAATCTTTTATATTATTCTAGTATGATCCTTTGTATATCTATGATGTCTTCAGTAATTTCCTCTCTTTCATTTTGAATTTTGTTTACTTGAGTCTTTCCTCATTTTTCCTTAGTTAGTCCAGCAAGTTGATTTTATTGATCTTTTCAAAGAACCAGCTCTTTGTTGTATTAACTTTTTCTGTATATTTTTTGTCTGTTTCATTTAGTTCTGTTCTAATTTTTACTATTTCTTTATTTCTGCTGACTTTAAGTTGCCTTTGTTCTTCTCTTTCTAGTTCCCTAAGATGTGATATTAAGTTGTTTACTTGGGATCTCTCTTGTTTCTTGGTATAAGCCTGTAATATGTTTTTTTTTCTTATTACTGCTTTTGCTGCATCCCAGAAATTTTTATATATCATGTTGTCATCTTCATTTGTTTGTATATGTCTTTTAATCTCTGCTTTTTATTTCTTCTTTGACCCAGTGATTTTTTAGAAGTATGTAGCGCTGGTCAGTTGGCTCTGTGGTAGACTGTTGGCCCATTGTATGGATGTCCCGGGTTCAATTCCCTGTCAGGGCACACAGGAGAAGTGCCCATCTGCTTCTCCACCACTCCTCCTCTCGTTTCTCTCTCTCTCTCTCTCTTTTCCTTCCATTCTGCAGCCTGGATGAATTAGAGAAATCTGGCCCTGGGCACTGAGGATGGCTCTATGGTCTCTGCCTCAGGTGCTAAAAAAAAATGGCCCTGGTTGCAATGGAGCAAGGGCCCATATAGGCAGAGCATTGCCGCTAGTGGGCTTGCAAGGTGGATCCCCATTACAGCACATGTTGGAGTTTGTCTCTGCCTCCCCTCCTCTCACTAAAAAAAAAAAAATATGTTATTTTATTTCCACATTTTTGTGGGTTTCTTTTCTTCCTTTTTACAGTTGAATTCTAATTTCAAAGCCTTATGTTCAGAAAATATGCTTGGCATAATTTCAATCTTCCTGAATCTGTGGATGTTAGTTTTGTGGCCCAAAATATGTTCTATCCTTAAGAATGCCCCATGCATAATGGAGAAGAATGTATAATCTGACATTTTTGGATGAAATGTCCTATAAATGTCTATTTGGTCCAGTGTGTTATTTAAGGTTGCTATTTCTTTATTGATATTCTGTTTGACCTATCTAAAGTCATCAATGGTATGTTAAGATTTCCAAGTATGATTGTGTTTTTGTCTGCTTCTATTTTTAGATTAGTTAGTAGATGTCATATATTTTGGTGCTCTCTAGTTTGGTGCATATATATTAAAAAGTGTTATGTCTTCCCGATACAATGTCCCCTTTATCATAATAAAATGCTCATCTTTGTCTCTGATTACCTTTGTTGACTTGTAGTCAGCATTGTCAGATATGAGTATGGCTACACCTCCTTTCTTTTAGATATCATTTGCTTGGAGAATTGTTTTCTAACCTTTCACTTTGAATCTACTTTTGTCCTTGCAGCTTAGATATTTCTCTTGAAGGCAGCATATGATTGAGTTTGGCTTTATGATCCAATCTGCTATTCTGTGCCTCTTTATTGGTGAGTTCCATCCATTTACATTTAGGCTAATTATTGACACGAGGATTTCCTATAGCTAGTTTTTGTTTGTTTGTTTGTTTGTTTGTTTGTCTTCTGGTAGCTCTGTGTCTTATTTGGGTCTTCTCTATTTTGTTCTTATCAGGTATTTTTGTTTAGTGGTATTTCATACTTCTGTCCCTTGTTTCTTCTTTATTTAAGCTGTGTATTTTAGTAGTGACTTTTTTGTGTATGGTTACCATTAGGTTATTAAGAGAAAAAGGTTTATATGTACAGGAATCCTTTGTCTTATTAGTGCTTTTGCATTCCATCTTCCTTTGTTACTGCAAATCTTTATCCTCTCCCCTTTTATGTTATTGTTGTTACAGATTATTCTTTTTTTTCTGAAGTGAGAAGCAGGGAGGCAGAGAGATGGATTCTTGCATGTGCCCAACTAGGATACACCTGGCATGCCCACCAGGAGGCAAAGCTCTGCCCATCTGGGGCATTGCTCCATTGCAACCGGAGCCATTCTAGCACCTGAGGTGGTGGCCATGAAGTCATCCTCAGCATCTGGGCCAACTTTGCTCCAATAGAGCCTTGGCTATGGGAGGGGAAGAGAGAGATAGAGAGAAAGGAGGAGGGAAGGGTGTAGAAGCATATGGGTACTTCTCCTGTGTGCCCTGGCCAGGAATCAAACCCAGGATTTCCACATGCCGGGCCAACACTCTACCACTTAGCCAACCAGCCAGGGCCTATTCTCGTTTTTATTGTGACCTAGTTGGAGCTTTTACTTATAGTTTTTATTTGTTTTGTTCTTTGTCTGGTTGAATAACCCCATTGAGTATTTCCTGTAATGGAGGTTTTCTGGTGATAAATTCCCTCAGTTTCTGTATGTTTGTAAAAGTTTTTATTCCTCCTTCATAGTTGAAGGATATCTTTGATGGATATAGCATTTTTGGCTGGTAATCCCTCTCTTTCAGTACTTTGAATGTTTGAGTCCATTCTCTTCTTGCTTGTAAAGTTTCTTCTAAGAAGTCTGATGATAAACTAATGAACTTTCCTTTATATGTTGTTCTTCTTTTCCCTAGTTGCCTTGAGAATTCTTTCTTTGTCATTGATTTTTGACAATTTTATCAAGATGTGTCTTGGAGTAGGTCTGTTTAGGTTGAGGTAACTTGGCATTCTGTTTGCTTCTTGGATTCAAGGCTCTAACTCTTTCCATAAGCTTGGAAAGTTCACATCCATTATTTGTTTGAATATGCTCTCCATTCCCTTCTCCCTCTTTTCTTCCAATATAACCATTATTCTTATGTTGCTCTTTCTGATGAAGTCAGTCAATTCTTGTAGAGCTCTCTCAGTTTTTTTTATCTGTGAGTCTCTCTTCTCTTCTCTCTATAGCATCTCTATTTGCATATCTTTAATGTCACTGATTCTTTCTTCTATCTGATTTGTTCTATTAGCTAAACCTGCTACATATTTTTTTTGTTTTTTTGTTTGTTTGTTTGTTTGTTTGTTGTTTTTACAGAGACAGAGCAAGAGTCAGAGAGAAGGATAGATAAGGACAGACAGACAGGAACAGAGAGAGATGAGAAGCATCAATCATCAGTTTTTTTGTTGTGGCACTTTAGTTGTTCAATGATTGCTTTCTCATATGTGCCTTGACCGTAGGGCTACAGCAGACCAAGTAACCCATTGCTCAAGCCAGCGACCTTGGGTCCAAGCTGGTGAACTTTGCTCAAACCAGATGAGCCCATGCTCAAGCTGGAAACCTTGGGGTCACAAACCTGGGTCCTCCGCATTGCAGTCTGACACTCTATCCACTGCACCACTGCCTGGTCAGGCTGCTACATTAGTTTTTAATTCATGCATTGAGTTCTTTATCTCTGTTATTAAAGTTTCAATCTCCTTAGTGAGGTGTTTTATTTTCTGAGCTCATTAATTTGCCTGTTGGTGTCTTCTCATATCTCATTGAGTATTTTCAGACCTTTAATTTTGAATTCTCTATCATTAAACTCCAAAGTTTTCATGTCATTGAGATTTTTTAATTTTCTTTCTGAACTACATCTCTGTCTTGTGTAGCTATTGTATTCTATTTCTTCTTCTTTGATGGCATTTGAGAGTAGTATTATTAATAACCCTAACAAAAAAGAAGGTAAAAAATTGAAACATTTAAAAAAGTATGAGAATAAATACAGAATTTTAAAAATTATGCCAAGTAAAGAAGAAACACAAAAAAGATCAAAAACTGAAAAGAAATAATAAATCAAAACAAAACACTCAGAAAAAATAAGAGTAAAATATATAAAAATTAAAGAAAATGAAATTCAAAAGAGAGAAAGAGAAAAAATGAAAAGAAGAAAAAAAGAAAAAAATAAATTTTGGTTTTGAGAGGTTTCTTCCAGTAGATGTTACTGTATTATAAGTTTTAGCTCTTTAAAGTTCCTGGGCTGTGTTCTGCTGAGATATTACTGTTGCAATGATGTAGGTGGGGCCGCAGATGCACTGTTGGGTAGAGATGCATAGAAGGTGGGGAGAAGCAGGAAGCATCAACTCTCACATATGCCTTGACCAGGCAAACCCATGGTTTCAAACACATGACCACAGCTTTACAGCTTTGGCTTTATGGCTCTAGTAGTGGTGATCTCAGGCTTCTAGGTGCTCCTTCCCACATCTCAACAGACCTGGGACCAGAGGTGTAACACTTCTGTTCTTCAGGGGAGAGAGTGGCTTTGGAGAGCTAGCTGTGGGATTTGTGTCTGCCACTCTCCATACTGCAAAGTGAGGGAGGCAGGATCCGGGAGGCCAGGGTGCCACACTTTAGTTTTCTCTGTCTCTGCTGAGTGTGTGCTGCAAGCAGATCATGGGAACAATGGCCATGATCCCATGCTCTGGCTGCTTTGTTTTATCTCTCCTTCTGACCCTTTGTCTCACTGCTCCTCCCAGCAGAAGGAGGCCCAGTCACTCAAGTTTCCCTTTATGTACCCCTTAAACAAAATCCAAACAGCCTGAGCTTCCCTCCTTCTTGTAGTCTGGCCAAGAAAAAGAACTTTGGGTTTGTCTCCTCCCCAGAGCCAACCGTGATTGCATTTTATCTTCTGCCCTCCTTTTCAATTAGTACCACCTTTAGTCTATTCCATGCATGGATCTTTCAGGTGTACCTGCAAGCTCAGCTGGGGTTCCTTCACTGCATTATAGCTGTTCTATTTGTTGAAATTTCAAGGGGAGAGATCAGAAGTATTGTATCTGTTATGCCGCCATTACTCTAACGTCACATTTCCCCTTCCTATAATATGTTATTTTCTTTCTTTTACACCTAAAAAACATTCCTGTCAGCTCTAGTGACCACTCTTGCAAAAAGAGAAACAAAATGGCCACCCTTTTCCCCAATTCAGAAGGCCACAGACCCTAAGACCCACATCAGCACATGGCTGTGTTTTCCTTGTTAGAATTGTGACAAGGCCTCCATGTATAGTTGTGAAGATTGTACCTTCCCTAAGGTAGGGATGTGGAAGAGAGAACAGGTGCTTGCTAAGTCATAAACCCTGGCATGAGGCTATATCCACCAGAAGGACATTAGATTCCTTTGTCTAATTTGCATAAAGGTATTATATGAGCTATTAAAGCTCTGAATGTCGTTATATGAAATATAAATCCTCAAGTGATACAATCTAATTGAATCCATTTTGAAAGAGTTCCATATGCTAGTTCTTATCTCCACTAGAAATGCCAACTTACTTCAGTATCAATCTGAATATCAATTCAGAATCCAGTGTCCTCATGTAATGTAGACAAAAGGCAGGACTTGGAATCAGAGGGACTGGTTGACTCTTGGATCATTACCTTCATTTATTCATTTCACAACTAACTACTGAGGACCTCTCCCATGCCAGGAATAGGTTTGAGCACTGTAGGGATGTAACAGGGAGTAAAATTGACAAAAATCTCAACCTTCATAGTGCTTACATTTGGGTGGAGGCAGGCAGACAATAATAAACATAATCTATAAGTGAAGTGTATGGTATGTTACATGGTAGAAAGTTGTGGAGAAAGTAAAGCTGAAAAAGGGGAGAGAGTGATCTGAGGAAACAACAACTGTAAGCAAGTGGTCAGGCAGTAAGGGGTGGGCCATGCAGATAAACAGGAGCAGGAGGTAGCAGAAGCAGAATTCTAGGAAGGAAGAATAAAGGCACTAAGGAAGGGGGCCTGTTTGGGAGGCAGCCAGAATGCTGGTGTGGCTACAGTGGAGGAGTGAGAGCTAACAAAAATGGAAGATGCAGTCTAACTATAAGACTGTGAATAACCACGTAGCCCTTTAAATTTTTGTTTCTGGAAAGAGGACCAGTATCAGTATTTTATGGAGAGGTGATAAGGTACTAGATTATATGTGGGAGAATTGTGTGAACAATAGAACTAGTAAGCATTGTGTACCTGAGGCATGCATCCTCTCCCCAGCCCTTCCTTCTGTCATCTTATTCCTCTTTCTCTGTGTGCTTGCTGTACTCAGCCATGGGTACCACACAAAATGGAAGTGCACCCTCCCAAATTCTCCCAAAATGAGGTCTAGACAAAACCCCCATCATATCTAGATTCAGCTGTACATGAGGTTTCTCATTCCCAGTGGCTAACTGATTTTAGAGGGAGAAGGAAGGAACTGCCCACCAGACACACTTAGCCATCCACCTGCAACAGCAAGGGGTTGCCCATCTCTGCGCAGTGTGTGGCACAAAGAAGATGCTCAATAAATACCAAGTGAATTTAAAATCTTTTTAAACTTTTGAAAAATTTTTATTTACTCATTTTAGAGAGGCAGCAGAAGAAAGAGAGAGAGAGAGAGAGAAGGTGGGAAGAAACAGGAAGCATCAACTCCCACATGTGCCTTCACTAGGCAAGCCCAGGATTTCAAACCCACGACCTCAGCATTCCAGGTCAATGCTTTATCCATTGTGCCACCACAGGTCAGGCCAGTGAATTAAATTTAATTAAAACAGAGTTTAGGGCAGAGGTGAGAAGACAGAATAACAACACAAGTGACCACGAACCAGAGGCCAAGAACAGAGGAGGGCTGATACAGACACTTATAATTCAGGTGAAATTTGCAGCTAAAACTGTACAGTGTGGGGCTATAAGAAAAATGTTGATTGCTCTTGTCTGATATTTTAAGCTGTACCTTCAGGACAGATGGCTCCCATGTGCAGCTTCTCTGCAGTATGAGGGCATAATGCTGCTGAAGTTGAATAGAATCATAAGGGAATTGGGAATAGTTGAAATGGAGAAAATCCTGAAAAACTGTGGTTTACAGCCACATTATCTATGGGATCAATTCAAATTTATTGACTTATCCCATAGGAAGGCTGGTCCCAGTATTTGACACTCAGATGGCCCAGTTCCCCAATCATGGTGGGGCAAAGGCTAAACTAGGCCAGTTGTCACCCCAGAGGACTATGGCAATGTAACCCAGGGGTAATCCAAGCTAAATTCAACCAGGGAGAGTGAAAAGTCAAACCTCAGGGCAACACCAGTCTGAGCATGAGTGAGGAGCCAGGAGCTCAAATTTGACAAAGAGGGGATGAACACCAGAGAAGATGATGACTCCAAGCAAAGAGAGATCCAAGCAGTCACCTGAGAGTTCAGCAACGCAGTTGGATTCACAGAGTGCAGGGAAGTCACCTGGTTTCAAGGGCAAGAGGGAGGCTCCACACCAGTTTTGGAAGCAGGTACCCTGCAAACCCTCCTCACTGCTTGTTTAGTGTTCCCCAGTGAGTCTATCTGAGGTCTCTGCTTTTACCACATTTACCCCAAGCTCATATTTTCTTTTTTATCAAATAATACTATTAATTTATTAACTAGTACTTTATATTTACATGGGACTTTATATTTTACACATATTTGACATATTACAATATAACTACATTGTAAGTGATCCCAGCGGACATCATAAATCCCAATCACACAGATATGAAAGCATATCCCGGCCACACAAGTCAGCGGTGAAACTGACTGGAGCCTGGACCTCCAGAGCCACCTCTGACTCAGTGTGGGGCTGGGGCTTAGACATCCTGGACATCTTCATGTTTAACGTAGCAAACAGCAGAAAACAAAACAATGACTTAATCTCTTGTATATCAGCATTTTGATCATGTTTATGGTAGATGCTGGGTTATACTAACACAAGGTTGACCTCTGATCATCATCTGAGTGTCATTATATCTATACTGACTACTGAAGGTCACATATCCCCATGTTCTACCTGCCCCCTCCCATTCAAATGGACAACAAAGCTGGTATTCCATTTTAAAGGTAGAAGAACCTCATTTCTGCAGTAAGGCTTAAGTGAAGTGCTTTCTGACATTTTATGAAAGTGGGCTACAAAGGTTCCAACCAACAGACCAAATTTTTCTCCCCAAACAATGTCTCATCACATTGAAAAAGAAAGGTGTTGTTCTTTTTCTTCAAAAACAGAAACACAAGTATAGGCACACATGCTTCCCAAAGTCCAGCCACCACCATCAAAACATATTCTAATTCAAGTTATGCTTCTGGTGCTTTCTTTCCATCAATGTTGCTTTAGTGCTCAGCAGATTTGACTTCGCCTCCATTAAGGTGTTGAAAATTTGGGAAAGAAAGAGTATGATGTTCTCCAAAGTCCATCCCCCACTCAAAGATGATTGGGGCACATTCATTTAGTTCAATCATTTGGAGTAAAACCACTTACACACATCTATGTGGTATCATCTGAAATATAGGTTCTTCTACCACCCTTCTCCTTAGTCTGTTTTGAAAACAATCCAGACATTGTCTTTAAACACTGCAAGGCCCTGAAAAGGTCAGCTTTGATAGATCCAACAAATTCTTGACTTGAAAAAGGCCAACAGAGAATGCTGTAGCGTTTCAAAGAACAGCTCCTGGACTACTACCAGATTTCTCTCTCTCTCTGTCTCTCCAAGTGGTTTTTACAAGCACCTTGAATGTATACGTTTAACACAAATTATTTGGTACCTAATAAAGTACTGGCACATCTTAGATTTTCACAGCACATTTTTGCCTTTATAAGGATTTTAATAACTTTTTCTCTGATATGAGTCCCAAGAACCTCTGGGTGAGTGGAGCTGGCATGGGACTGTTACATGCTGGATCTCCAAAGTTAACAGCTATTGGAAATTTTCATTTACTTTCTTCTTCTGTTTGAGTGTACTTAATGCTATTAAAGTTCTGTCTGGCAGCAGAAAAGGGTATAAAAGTGGCCACTTAAGAAAAGCAATTTGGCCATTTGTGACAACAGCTGCCTGATACTGCATTTTATTTAATTGGAAAAGGATGCAGGAAGTCTGTGGAGCATTAAAGAAAAACACAGAGTTTGGAGATCACAGGATTTTTCTCCTCTATTTTCTTCTAATAAAATTACCATTATTAAGTAACTTATTGAGTGTCAACAACATCCTAAGCACTTTTTAAATTATTTGAAAATGGACTGATTAAAGAAAAATCATTTAAACTCTTTTGGAAGGGCTCTCCATGGACCTTTCAGAGCATAGTTCAGCTGATAGGGCGACACTGAAGTTAAGACCATCCCTCAAAAGCTGTGGAGCCAAACCCAAGACCCTGAACAAGCACACGAGACAATGGCTCCTCCCTTTGGCCCTGACTGGCTCCAAACACTCCTGCACCCTTTGGTTTCCCTACCACAGTAAATGTTCTGCTGCTCCCCAGGACTCCATTCCCTTTCATCTACCTTACCTCGGCACCTACCCTTCTCCCTGCTTGACACATCTTTCCCAACTGGTCTTCCTAGTGAACTTCTTATTCCTTAGAATGCAAACATTAGGGCCAGCAATTCCATTTCTGAGCACATACCCAAAGAACAGGGACTCGAAAAGTTATGTGCGCATGTCCATAGCAGCACTGTTCACAATAACCAAAAGGAGGAAGCAACCCAAGAGTCCATCACAGATGACCACATAAACAAAATTTGGCATATAAATACAATGGAATATTATGCAGGCTTAAAAAAGGAGGAAAATCTGGACACATGCTACAACATGGTTAAACTTTGAAGACATTATGCTAAGAGAAGTAAGACTATCACAAAGAGGCAAATACTGCATGATTCCACTTATATGAGGTACCTAGAGTAGTCAAATTCATTGAGACAGGAAGGAGAGTAGTGGCTGCCAAGGGCTAAAGAAAGGAAAGAATGGGGAATTATTGTTTAATGTGTGCAGAGGTTCAGTTTTGCAAAATGCAAAAGAGTTTTGTGGATGGATAGTAATGGCAACATAACAATGTGAATATACTTAGTGCCACTATATACTTAAAAATGGTGAAGAGGGTAAATTTTTATGTGTATTTTACCACAATTTAAATTTTTCATTTAATTTTAAAATTAAAAAATAATAAAAACTTTTAAATCTTGGACATCAACACCTCTGTGAAAACTTTCTTCACCTCCCAGCACTCACTTCCTCTGAGCCCCTACCATACCTAGTACCTAATTAAAATTACTTCCCAATGCCATTCTCCCCTCCAGACTGAAAGCTCTTTCAGAGTCAAGATCACATCCTCTTCATCTTGATTCTGTGTGGTTGTCACTAGGACAGGTCACCACTAATCCTGACTGTTTCCTTCCTGATGCATGGTAGGATGCACTTCTCTATTGTCAATTTCTTCAGCTGATGACTCAATATGCATTTGCCATGTACTCTTCCCTTCTTTCTGCCAGATAGCGGCCAACCTATCACCATGGACCCCGATGAGGACTAGAGCATACAGAGTAGTCCAATGCACATGTTGTGAAAGCAAGAAATAAACATTTGTTATTTTAGACCACCAAGATTTTAGAATTATTTGTTACCACAGCTTAACCTTACCTAGCCTGACTGGTAAATTATTGATGCTTAGATCAGTGCTTATGCTATTACTTGGGGGAAAAAAGTCTTTAAAAGAAATGGTTAATGGAATTAGTAAATTATAAGTAATAATAAGCTATCCTTACAAAATAAAATCAAATATATAAAATTTAAATCAAATGTACCACAGTATTCTAATGAAACCACTTTGTTTATAAAGACTAATTTAGTTAAACCTAGTTTATAAATTGTTACCGCATTGACAACCACGATCAGATGATGAATCTGCAATTCTATCTCCAGCCCTTCATGTCATTATTTAATAACAATAATAGCTACCATGTATTGAGCTCTTGTAACCGTTAGAGACTGCACATGAGCTTTACATGTACCATTTTATTTAATAATTTCAACAATTGGACAGATTGCAAAACTGAGAACTAGAAAAGTTAGCTAACCTTTCTGAGACCACACAGCCAGGAATTGGCAGAGCTAGGATTTAAACCAAGTTTATCACTTTCACAAGCTGGGCCTGAATGTAGAGCCCAGGAGATTCTGATTTTCCGAAGGCCAGGCAATCTCTTCTGTAGGCCTATAAATGAGTAAAAAAACAAGTGAAATCAGCAATGAGAAAACACCACTCATTCAGCCATCACAAAAATTGAAAAGAGTGATATAATCCAGTACTGGCAAGATTGTCAAACACAGACATTCTTCCATTGCACTTAGGAGTGTGAAATACAATCATGTTTTTGGAACATAACCTGCAAATACATATTAAAATTCAATACCCTTTTGCCTAGGAATCTCACTTTGGCAAATCTTACGCTATAAAAAATAAGGACAAAAACAGGTACAGATGTATGTACAAGGATATTTTTAGTGTCAAAATCCTAGAGGGTAAACTAAGGGTCTACTCACAAGAAAACAATCATGAAGTTCAGTAGGTTCATACAATGGATGTTCCCTAACTATCAAACAAAGTGAATGAGGTCCATATCCATGTCGCCCAGAGAGATGTCCATGATGTATGATTAAACAAAGCAACATTCATGAAATGTTTGTAGTATAATTTGATTTTATTAAAAAAAAGATCAACAGTAAAAAGAAAAGAAAACGTGTCTGTATGTTCATATGTAGAAGGCTAGGTGCCACCTGTTGACTGAGACAGGGAGGACGAGAGAGGAGATATTTTTACTTTTTCTTTATGCAGATTTAGAGTGTTTTTGAGATCTAAAAAGTGAATCTAGACTTTTTTGAAGGCATAAATAGTACTAATAGTTTTAGGTCTCAAAAATATGTGAAACACTGTAAATCAGCATTTAAGAAAAGCAACTGGCCCAACTTTTCTCTCCGCTGTCACTCTAGGTTCCCAGCATCACCAGCACCCTCCCTGTGAGACTCACCTCCCAGTCAGAGCAGCTGAATGCAGGGCCCACTCTTCTCCACTTGCCTCTATTCCTAGAAACTAGACCTTGCTCCTCTTTACCTTAGGTCTCCTTGACAGGGCCCTCAGGCAACTGACTGGCACCCCCACCCCATGGAGGGTCCACTTTGGTTTCCCAAGCACAATCAAATGTACTGCCACATTCTGATGAAACAACTTTGTTTTTAAAGCTGAAGCATCAAGGACCATTCCAAATTTTCAGCGGATGGATGAAAGTAAGGCAAGTAGCAAATAGGTAAATATTCTCTTAAAATGTAAATATTCCTAGGTTATAAGGAAGTCAAATATAGCTTCTCGGCCTCTTGGCTAAGATCAAGTGTGGAAAGCCAAGAATGCATCTATTAACATAAGTTAGAAGTAATCTGATAGACCAAATTTTAGGAAAGATAAACTACACAGGTTGTGAATTTGGGGGCTGGGGGGTAGAGTGGGAGTGATGATGGCAATAATTTTAGAGCCTGAGGCCCTTTCTAGAGTAAGGGTCAAGTTAGGGACAGTAGGGTTAGGGCACATGAGGAAACTATATGACAAGTAGACTGAGGAGAGAACAAGAGGGACAAGGGTGCTAAACAAACTTTATTTTTAAAAAAAGAAAAGAAAACTAGGCCTGCCTGAGCAGTGGTGGCACAGTGAATAGAGCATCAACCTGGGACACTGAGGCCCCAGGTTCCAAACCGCGAGGTCCCTGGCTTGAGCACAGGCTTGCCAGTTTGAGCATGGGGTCGCTGGCTTGAAAGTGGGATCATAAATATGATTGCATGGTCATTGGCTTGAGCCCAAGGTCACTGGCTTGAGCAAGGGGTCACTGGCTCAGCCTAAGCCCCCAGTCAAGGCATGCGTGAGAGGCAATCAGTAAACAACTAAAGTAACGCAACTATGAGTTGATGCTTCTCATCTTTCTCCCTTCCTGTTCTCTCTCTCTCTTGTGCATGCTTAAAAAAAAAAAAAAGAAAAGAAAGAAAAAAATATGAAAGAAAATTAGGCCTCGTTGGTTCTGTGCCCCAGAAAGAGGAAATAACTTCTCTTTTCCTCTGTGTTGCTCCAAAAAACTCTAACCCAGAACTCAAGCTACTACTGTAAGCTGTGCTGTGATGAATTTAATTAAGCCCATGTGAAAATATGTCTTAACTTACAAACTTTAAGAATATTATGCAGGTGTGTGTGTGTGTTCCAAATAAATAAGTGAATTAGTGTCTATCTTCAGAATATAGTCACTATATTGCATTAGTAATCTATTAGAAAACATAGGATGATTTGTTCAATAGAAGATGAAATGTAGTCAATAAGTTGTAAGCTAAAGAATAATTTGGGCCTGACCAGGCAGTGGCACAGTAGATAGAGCATTGGACTGAGATGCAGAGGATCCAGGTTTGAAACCCTGAGGTCACCAGCTTGAGGACGGGTTCATCTGGTTTGAGCAAAGCTCACCAGCTTGAGGCAAGTTTGCTGGCTTGAGCAAGGGGTTACTCGGTCTGCTGTAGCCTCCTGATCAAAGCACATATGAGAAAACAATCAATGAACATCTAAGGTGCCACAACAAAGAATTGATGCTTCTCATCTCTCTCCTTCTTGTCTGTCTGTCCCTATCTGTCCCTTTCTCTGTCTCTCTCTGTCTCAATCACACACACACACACACACACACAAAGAATAATTTGGAAAGAAAGACCAAGAAATATCACCCACTGTACTAGTGTCCTAAGGCCGCCCCAACAAATTACTGTGAACTAAAGACACTAAGAAGGAATTCCTGTCTCTCCCAGGTTCTGAATGCTCCCAGCAATGCTTTGTGCTCTTTGGCTTGTAGCTCCCTCACTCCAGTCCTCTCTGCCTCTGTCTTCACATAGCTCCCTCTTCTTTCTTCTATAAAGATGACAATTGCTGGATTTAGGGTACTCCCTATGTCCAAGATGATCTCATCTTGAGATCCTTAACTAAGGAACTGCCAAGACCCTATTTCAAAATAAGGTCACATTCTGAGGTTACAGATGAACATGAAGTTTTGGGGAGACATTATTCAATCCACTTTACCCTTTAATGTGAATATAAAAACGATGTGTGTCATCTACAGGAATACACTATTAATGCCACTGAGAATGAGATGCTTCCTACAACTCATATAGGAAAAGGAGTATCTTCTAAATCTCAGCAGGAAACCACAATGTACGCTGCATAATATCAATTATTTATATCATTTAGACTTGTATAAACAGAAACAGAGGGTCATTTAAGGAAACCAGAGGAGGAAGATCTGCAGACCTCATGGTATTTCTGGTACCATTCCAGAAAGAGAATGTTCTGATTACAATTACCATTACTAATTTCCTAGATCAGAATTTCTCAAACTAATTTTCACAAAAAAACTAATTCTATACTAATAGGTTAACATTGTACACTCACACACACATTGTTTTGTGCATTTGTAAGGAGCAAAGTTAAGACCTGCCCTTGCCCCACGGTGACCTCACCTCAGGGCAGTGGTTTTAGAGGGCTGCCTGAAGCAGCCAGCTGTGCTTTTTCTGCCCAACCCCACCCCTTCCTGCAGCCTTTCACACCCACCAAATGTGCACACGTTCCACATGTTTGCAGACTCTTCACAAGAGATTGACATTTTCCAAGTGTTTCATCTCTCTCCATCAGTGAGCTGAAGGAAGCAGCTATTCTAAGTTAGAGAATATTATTTATACTATTATATAATTAAATTGAATAATATTCTTCAAATCACATGATGAACTTCCTAAATGACTTAAATACCTTACAGGTGGTGTTTGCCAATGTGGACATTTGGTGAAACATTCTGCACTTCCACCTCTTTGAAGAATCACTGAAGGTAAAGGAGATTTCTGTATGTACCTCATTGAAGAGTTGGAACTCTGGGTTTCTTGCATATGTATGCATGCACACTCATACACACGTGTGCACACAGCAGCACACTCCTGGCCCTGTGCTACATCAACCACCCCACCGCCAGGCACCTCTGTTCACAGCAGGAAAGCACCAGTGGTGCATCAGAAGAGAAACTGATGAAACCAGGTTCCAGGAACAGAGCAATAAGAATGAGCAGGAATGAAACATGCTCAAAACACCCTTTACTGAATAAAAACCCACTACACAGGGATGCATCTCTCAATTTCCAAATAGTGTCTTCACCTATCATCACAATTCATATCCATTTTCATCACTGACCCTAAAACAGGCTCCAGCAACTCAAAGCCATCCTCTCAGGCAGAAAAAGAGCAGGGACAAACTTCACATCAGTGGTTAGTTTGATTAAGTAACCTGATGTCTGGGTGGGCAGTGTTTAAGAAAAAAAGGCTGTTAGAGCTGCAGAGAGGGAAGGGATGGAGACAGATGTACTAAGTACTGAATAAATGTTTGTTGGATGGATGAATGGACAAAAGGGATGGGGGTGAGGGGACTCAGGAAGAAAATCCTCAGAGAAGAGAAGGCTGCTTAAACTGTGAATGACAGAATAAAGTTGTTAATGAGCTCTGTGGTGGACGAGGACTTACACATGTCTACTTTTTATAAAATTAGAATATGTTTAAGCTGTTAATTATTAAAATCATCCACTAATTGGAACAATATGTCTTCAGTTTCAACAAGTCATTGTATGTGTATGCATTCAAGACCTGGGTCTCTTGGTAAGTCTATTTCTCTTCCTTAGAAGATGATTAGGATCCCAGATATCCCCAAATTTCAGAGTTACCTCTTAACAGTTGCCTCTAAAAAGACTTTTATAGCTGGTCCCCTGCTGTGAACTAAGGTAAATACATTTTTAACTTCATCCTCATGTAAACTCAAGAGACACTGAGCACCACGCTTTCTGTGTTTTGGGTAAATGGTACAACAGATTTCAAGGTCAAAGATCTAAGTGCAGGCATCTGTGTTCCAACTCTGGGTGTGTGGTTTGGGGAAGATGACTTTAGCAGCTCTGGGTCTTAGTCTCCTCACCGGTAGAATACAATGTGGTAGGTTAAAGTAACTTCTTAAATTATATTTTAAAATATTTCTACACAGTGAAAATGAAAATAATATAATAATTATCATGTACCCAAAAATACCAACTTTCACTAATGCATTGGTAGCCCTGTAAACTGGGTTCATCGAACAAGTCCAGACTTATAAAGGAGGCCCAGGGTGAAACCAGCATTGAGGAGTAAGGACACAGCTGTCTGTGACTAGAAATTACAGACACAGGATTCTAGACAGAAATCTGCCATTTGCAACTAGGTTCCTGCGAGGGCACAGACCTTTAGCCAAGAGTGACTAAAAGGACATACAAATCAGATTTTGGACTTCAGCTAAGAACAAAGGATATGATGTACCCACCCATTCTAAAGAGAAGTACAGAGCTTACGGTGTTCTGTCACCATAAGCCCATCAGCCTCCAGGATATAAAAGAAAGAGCTCATGATTCCTTAAGATTGTCAGGGAGAATCCCTGTGGAAAGAGTGGTCAGAGGGCTGAGCATCTTCCTTTGCCTGGGCACAGTGCCCCACTCACTCCAAGAGTGGACAGGTCCAGCTTCCATAGAGAGCTTGACAGGAGTCCCTGAAGTCTAGCAAATACGCAGGCTGGTGAAGACGAGAGCATGGCCGTGCTGCCCCTGAAGGTCAAGGGAGGAGAGGGAACCTCCACAGAGAAAGCTGACAAAGGGGGAGTCTGTGTTCTGTAGCTAGAGGGACCTTGTGGAAAATGGCAAGACCCGTGGAAGCTGGAAGCAACCCCAACCAAAAGGTCCATCTGCCTGAGCTGGTGACCCCAACAGAAAGCCTCTGTGCAGGGCGCACCCCAGAAGCAGGAGCAGAGGATGGCACCCAACAAAGGTACATTAGGAGGGCCCCTTGTGGAGGAGAAGTGGCCAAATACCCTACATGTGCCCCCACTTCACATGGCATCTGCCAGATGGCACCAAACCAAACCACAAACTAAGCCAGTCAAGTCAGATTTTCCTGCCCTGACCTCCTTCCTGCCCTTGCTCCGGGTTTGTGTGTGTGCCTGTACGTGTGCGCACATGTGTGTCTGGTGGCGGGGAATGTGGCGTGAGTGGGGGGAGACAGGGAGTGTGTATGTGATGTGTTGTGTGTGTGTGTGTGTGTGTGTGTGTGTGTGTGTGTGTGTGTGTGTGCCGTTCCTGTCATGGAGGGACTGCGCTGCGTGGGAAGAGAAGAGGCTGACAGGGCAAGTTTCTGAACCTGTTAGGCTCGAGCACCAGGTACCGTGAGGATGCTTGGCAGAGAGATTAAAGCTTTTGATCATCCCGAGCTTCTCAAAAGCTTTAAGGAGACCATTAATTAATACTTAAAATGATGGTAAAAGCTCTAAAATATGCCAAAAATATTATCCGGGGTAGGGAAGGGAGACTTCCCTACACACCTGTAAAAAAGGTGGTGTGAGAACATAAAAGTACCTCGTGACATCTACCCCACCAAGCCCAGCAGGGACACAAATATTTTGTCACATTGTTCTCAGATCCTTCTTTTTCATAAATAAAACTTTATAGGCACAGAGCCCTCCCTCCTCATACCATTTACCTCCTTCCTTCCTGGGGAGCAACCACAATCCTGAAGTTGGCATGTGTCATTTCTGACTGTTTTTATATTCTCACAATGTAATTATGTATTTGAAAACAGATGTGGTATTTGAAATGTTTGGCATGTTGTCTAAGGTTTTTTGTAACCATAATTTTATGGTATAGTTTGGCTATTTTATTTTAATAAAATAACAGAAGTAAAGGGACTTTTTAAATTCCCTCTCCATGCTTCTGTCTCATTAGTCATAAATGAAATCCTGCAGCTCATGACATGATAATACTGAGGTGCTCAGCCTGAGCAAACCAACCAAAGCAAGGTGGTGTGCTGGGGGGGAGAGGGGAAGGGAGGATCACAGTGCAGACACAGAAAGCATCCAGAAGAGGGCGACATCATCTAATACATCTAATAAAAAGAGTGCCCATGCCTAGGTGGATGCTTTGGATAATTAAGCATAGACCTCTAAGAAAACTTTTAAGCTCTAGAAGGTAAAATTAGAAAACATGAGCCAGATCACGTGAATTATTTGTCCAAGGCCACAGAGCTAGTTAATATTTGCTACTGCTGCCCATACAGCAGTGCTCTGGGAGGTCTGTTAGCAGCCCTGCAGACACTCAAGCAGATTGGTCGAAATCAGATCATAGGTGATATTTTCACTTTTCATTGACTTTCTTATGATCCCTCATGCCAGTTTTTTTGTTTGTTTTTTTGTTCTGTTTTGTTTTTGTTTTGTTTTAGCGAGAGAGAGGAAGGGAGAGAGATGAGAGCATCAACTCATAGTTGCCGGACTTTAGTTGTTCATTGATTGCTTCATATACATACCTTAACCTGGGGGCTGAAGCCAAGCCAGTGACCCCTTGCTCAAGCCAGCGGCCTTGGGCTCAAGCCAGTGACCTTGAGCTCAAGCCAGCGACCTTGGGCTTCAAGCCAGCGACCTTGGGCTCAAGCCAGCGACCTTGGGCTTCAAGCCAGCAATCTTTGGGCTCAAGCCAGCAACTATGGAATCGTTTCAATGATCCCATTCTCAAGCCCATGATCCAGTGCTCAAGTCAGATGAGCCCACACTCAAGTCCGAGACTTCAGGGTTTCGAACCAGGGACCTCAGTGTCCCCAGTTGATACTCTTCATCACCAAGATGATATTAGGGTTTGAGGAAAGAACCAGACATGAAGAATTTAAAAACTGATAAAATTATAAAATCATACTGAATGAAGCTGGGCTGTTTCCCACCCCCCAAAAAAAGGATTTCAATTTCTAATTCTCTACATTTATTCTAAATATGTATATATGTTGGTTACATTTTGTGTGAAATTTTTGAATAATATCAAAACTACATTCTATTGAGCACCCAATTGGGCAGGATTTATTAGTCAGATTAGGATGGTTTATGCTGAAGTCACAAAGAAAGCCCAGCATCCCAGAGGGGAACACTAAAAAGCAGGGGGTCATCACGAAGGTCCAGAGCCTATTTTTGTAAATAGTTTTTTTGGAACACAGCCAAACCTTTTTGTTTACATATCATCTGTGGCTCCTTTTGAGCCTTTGGGTAGTTGCCACAAAGGCACCTGATATCTTTAATGTGGCACCTTAGCCTGCTAAGGTTAAAATATATACCACCTGTTCTTTTATAGGAAATGTTTACTGATCTTTATTATAAAGCAATGGTATCCAATAAAACTTTCTATGACAATGAAAATGTAACTACATATGACTATGGAGCACTGGGGAGACATGTGACTTCATGGTTACCATATTGAACAGCAAGTGAGGAACAGAGTTTTTTGTGTTCATTTCAATTGATTTAGGTTGAACTAGCCATACCCAGTGGCCTCGTGGCTTCCCACAGTGCTGGGACTGTGTTATTTATAAAAAGAGGCTATAGGATAACTTTGCTTGCTGGGCATAGTTCATTGACCCCAGCTCTACAGTTAAGGAACTGAGATGTTGGTGTTTGTGATGTCAGCATCAACACCCTATCCTGACTGACACTTTCCCACAACTCCCCACTTCATTCCTTAGGAGGACAGCAACTCAGAAGCTCTTCTGAGGAAGAAACAGGAGAGCACTACCTACTATAGGAAGCTGTGCTTTGTTTCCTTGTCTTCCATTCAGCTCCTCTCATCTGTATCAGTGCATCATTTAGGAATACCTTAGCTGCAGGTGGGAGAATATCTAACAGTGGCCTGAGCAATTTATTTATTATTTTCACATAACAAGCAGTTCTGTTCAACAATTGAACAATGTCAGAGTTGGTGTCTCTATCTGTATTCTCTTCAACTTTCTCTCTTGGTTATAAAATGGCTGCTAACACATTTGAGGCCAAAAAAAAAAAAAAAATGGGAATAGGTGTTTCACCGAACACATCAGGAAAAGTAAAAGATTTCTCAGAAAACATTCTGGATAGTGTCTGAGGATAACCAGCAGTGGGTCACAGACCCACTGGACCTGCAAGAAAGACTGAGGAAGCAGGAAAACAGCATCCTGATTGGCTTGCTCAGTAATGGCTGTCACCTAGGGCTGGGCACACTGGCCCATGAAGGAGGGAGTGGATTGGATGTAGACAACTAAAGTTTTCTCCCTATTATAGTATGGCATAGGCCTCAAAGGTGTCCTCTGATGTTAGCTTTCCAAGATGTCATCAATAGGTATGCATCTTTGTATCCAGTCCTTAGATCAAAAATTATTTGTTGACTGCTTGTTAAATGTCAGACATTGGGCCAGACAGCAGAAAGGGGCAGAAGAGAGGCTAATATGTTGGCCCAGAATGTGCAGGGTCTGTGCTGAAGTATGTATGGAAGTCTTTGTGAAATAGCATAAAGATGTATGCCAAATAAGCCACAGATTTACGTGTTTATTTAAGAGTCTCAGCACATATCACCTGCAAGTGCTTCTGGCTTACTGACATTTTACTGCATATCCATAAACACAGTTCTGTTAGATGATTATTTTGACTATTTTTAAATCTTCTAGTAAATACAATGTTAGTGAGTTTATGTGTGAGAAATGTGCTGGACTTTTGTATTTTTTTTAATCTAAATTCTTCATTCTGCTGGTGTGGCAGAAACTGTGTCTCAGTGAATTTGTGCTTCTCCAGGGTTGCCTGAGCCCAAGAAGTAATAGACACATTTTGAAGGAGAGAAATAGCCCTGCTATTGATGGCACCTGGACACACTAGTGACAACTAAGACCCGATCCCATCAGCCACCTGCTGGTTAAAGACACGTCCCTCATTCCCAGCCTCGTGGTCCCTTCAGGAGGACGCATGACTTGTTCTGCTCTCCTATCCTGTGACGCCATTCTGCAGTTTCTCCCCCACAGAACAATGCAAGTGAGTCGGGGAGGCTGTTAAGACCTTTCCAGGCTCAACAGTCTAGTTGCTCATTACTAATCTGAAGTCTTGTTGTCTTCCAGGGCTCCAGTAGGATAACAAGGTATAGCACCCCTCTCCATATTCTTGAATCCTACAGTTCAAACTGTGCAAATGAAAGTTGACCCCTGAAACTCAGGAAGAGGGTGGGCATGGGGAAACTCCATATGGACCCACTTACGTCTGTGTTTTCTTTTTCAATGTTTTTTTGGTTTTTGAGGTGTTTTTAGAAGTTTTAGCAAGAGAGAGAAGCAAGGAGGTAGGGAGAAAGGGAGTGAGAAAGGGACAGGCAAGGGCAAACAGACAGGAAGGGAGAGAGATGAGAAGCATCAACTCATAGTTGTGGCATCTTAGTTGTTCAATAATTGCTTTCTCATATGTGCCCTGACCCGAGGGCTCCAGCCAAGACAGTGACTCCTTGCTCAAGCCAGCAACCTTGGACTCAACTAAGCGACCTTGGGTTTCAAGCCAGTGACCTTTGGGTTCAAGCCAGTGATCATGGGGTCGTGACTATGATCCCAGTGCTCAAGCCAGCATTGTGTCCGTGTTTTCAAGACTTCCCTATCTCTTCTTCTCCCCTGGGAACTGTCAGCCAGTTATTTCTTGCTGTGAGTTTTTCTATATATGTTTATGTTTTATATTTTTCCTCAAGTATTTTCCATCCTAAAATTATTCAAATTTCTCCAAACCAGAGTGATCCCCAAAGAGCCAGAAAAAAACTATGAGAGTGTGTGGGAATGCATTCAAAAAGGAGGAAAGGGAGGAGAAACCTAATTGTCAACCTGTCCCTCTCTTACCACAAGATCCTTACTCCCCATGAGACCTCCCCTTCCTATGACATCTCTCCTCTCCATGAGACCTCCCCTCCCCATGAGACCTGCCTCACGGCCAAAGCACGAGTGGCCCTCTCAGCTTCATCTGCACTTATGAAGTTTCGCTTCCCCTTGAAACTATCCTTCAACTTCATATGAAAATAATTGATATGAATATATAGACACAATGATTGTGGGTAAAGCACTCTCTAAGCTAAGGGGTAAAGGAATTAATAAGTTGTGTCTTGAAGGATAAAAGGTGCTGGCAGGCTGAGGAGCTAGAGAGAAGCTGACAGACACAAAATGAAAAAGGAGAGGCCTGGGCCCGGCTACACGTTGCCACTTGGAATATTTAAAGAATTACAAGTATTTCACATACATGTAGTCATCCTCATCATTTGTATCAGCTGTGTTCCATGAAGTCTCTGCAGACACTGAATTAACACATACTAAACCATTGCTGTGGGGCAAAATACAAGGTTAGGCTCCTGCAAGCTTCTGGTCACATTGTCACCAGTCACTCAATACTTAACCTCCTTTTATCTGTGTTTCTGTTTAAAGGCACGTTATTTAAAATATACTCTTGATTCATGAACATGGAACCCACTGCCAACAGCCCTGTCGCTCATGCCTGAACAAAGCCCATCTGACGGGTATTTTCTCTGTCAGGCACAGCACAGTCTTCCTGCGCTTGAGTCTCCAGACAGCACTTCGCACTACACGTAGGGACCATTTTAACCAGGGAAATCATCAACGAGACACACAAAATGCAAAAAATGTCAGTAAATAACCATGAAAAGGACACTTGTTTACAATATGAGGACTGAAACAAGCAGGCAGAACGTCACCCTGTAGACATTCTGCAGAGTGTTCCCACGTAGGGAACACATGGGGCAACTCAAATGACTCAGCAGTCTGCGTGTGCCCGTGCCCACCGTGACCAACAAGGCACCCCAAGTGTTGATTTTGGGGTTATTGGTAAATTTTATAGAGTAGGAAAATTCACAAATATGGAAACTACAAATAAGGAGGATTGACTGGAATTGAAGCAAAAAGGTAGATGCAAGCATGTCAATTCCTTTGGGATATGAAGGCAGAGAAGCCAGAAAACAGGTCACCGAGGGCTTCATGTGCCGAGCTCTTCGTGTGCCCGCTCTCAGAATGGGCCATAAGGAGAAAGCAGGTTGGGAGCAGAGAAGTGAGTCCCTCACTTTACAGAAGGAGTCCCCTGACATGGCTGGTGGCAGGCACAAGACATTATTTTGTTTCCCCTGATCAGTGCCCTTTGGTCATACTCTGACTTCATCCAAATCCTAAAAGGAAAAGCTAAAAGAAATAACAAATATACCTTACATGGGGCTATTAACAACTGGGCAGTTCTGTATTTCTGAAGGAGATGCTGAGCACAGCAGCACAAGCAGTAGTAGCCACAGCCCACTTGGGCTACTGTGTTAAACAGTTCACATCAGGGCAGGAAAACACACACGACTACTCAGAGTGGGGCCATCCAGGAAGCCTGTCAGAGGACTAGAGATGGCTTGTGACCCCACTGATTCCTGTGATTTGGGGCTTAAGGCATTTACGGTGCCCTGTCACTGTGACCCCTTCCCAGATTCAAGCTCGAGGAAGCCAGGGGTACCTTCTGTTAACCATCATAAGTCATTTAGCAACTTCTGTGAGACTTTTGGGGAGTTTCCATTTGACACCAGATGTTATGGTAAATATTATATTTTATTATTATATTTTTCATTTTAGTAAATACATTTTAAATCTTTAATTACCAGTTTTTTGGTTTGGGGGAGGGGTGTTTTTTGGGTTATTTTCCGGGCAAACAACTGTCGAATGCAGATATTTTCCCGCAAGACTCATTATATTTTCATTTGGAGCCAAAAAATAAAATACTAATGAAAACTACATCATTTTTGGAAACTGCTCTCCATTTTCCAAATTTAGCTGTGTTATTTGCTTATTTATTTATTTATTTATTTATTTTAGTGACGTTATTTTAACAGCTCTAGCGTTCATATCCTTTATCAGTAATTTAAAAAGCTTAGAACGTGTGCTGTCTTAGGTCCCTCCGTTTCTGAGGTTCTGGGGTTGCTGCTCTTTGATCTTAGACCTTTAGGAACAGTCCATACCACATTGTGAGTCACCCAAATTCTGAGTGAAATCTTATCATTAGCAGATGGACTGGCTTCTCAAATGAAGCTCATAGAACTTAGCTCTACCTTTTTAATGGATGGACTTTAGAAGTGGAAGACATTGAACCCTGCCAAACCACCTGACAGTATCTGTATAGTCAGGAAAGTGATGACAGCTTAGGGAAAGACAAAAAATAAATGAAAGAGGGAAACAAACCTCTTTCCCAAAGCATCCAGTCAGATGACATGGGCTCAGGATGCAGGAAACTTAGAACTCCTGGCTGATTAAATTCAGCTTTTTTTTTTTTTTTTTCTAGCAAGAGAGACAGAGAGAGAGACAGACAGGCAGGAAGGGAGAGAGATAAGAAGCATCAATTTTTTATTGTGGCACCTTAGTTATTCATTGATTGCTTTCTCATATGTGCCTTGACCGGAGCGGAGGGGCTACAGCAGAGTGAGTGATCACTTGCTCAAGCCAGTGACCATAGTGTCATGTCTATGATCCCACGCTCAAGGCAGCGACCCCACACTCAAAGCTGATGAGCCTGTGCTCAAGCTGGCAACCTCAGGGTTTTGAATCTGGGTCCTTTGTATTCCAGGCCAACACTCTATCCACTGTACCACAACCTGGTCAGGCAAATTCAACTTTTTAATGTCAGAGCCTTCCCTAGACCTTTGCCAGAAGAACAGCTTCTCCTGGACACAGCAGAGGGAGTGCCAAGCCCAGACTTTGGCTTTGGCTAAACTGGAAGAGTGAGGGCTGACTTAAGTGCTACTCATTTAAGTGAAAGAAAATGGTAACTAGGGATGGCAAGAAAGAAGCCAAGGAAAATAACTGACATAAATTCATGAATGAATAACCTAATTTGGTTTTTTATCAGCAAAAAGCTAAAGTTATACATGGTAGTTGGAGAATTACATAAAAAGTTTACAACTCAGATAAGAGGTCCTTGCTACTTGTTGTCCTGAAAGAAGCTGATAAACAGAAGAACCTTTGTGATAGACCACATGGCAGCATCACTAACTTGGCCACACCCCAGGGGAGGGGTTAGAGGTGTCCTTCCCTCCTTTGGGAGGAGCGAAAATGGATATATTAGGATTCTACCATACAATTGGAATTGGAACATACCTGACTAATGAAACTAGGCAAATGAAAGTAGCAATTACAAACATTACAGCAAAATGAAAAACAAATGACTGAGAGATGATCCAACACAGAATTGATGTCATGATCAGTTCAGTGACATGAATCTTATATTTCTGCACCTAAATTTTCAAAAGGATTTTAATGTACTTTGTAAATGAAAACCTGGAATTCAGCCTGACAGAAATTCCCATTAGACACCCACTATCCACCCCATTCTAAAGTGGGGCGGAGGATAAATCATATATTAAGGCAATGTCATTTTTATATATCAACTTAAAAACAAAAATTTAATTTTATGAAGTTGAGCAAAAAAGTTATTTTTTTGCTCACTCTGTTAAAGATGGCCACTGCTCTCATGTGATACAACTAAATGCCCTTCATGCTTGGGAAGGGGCTACTGGCTTTACATTTGGTGTAGTCTGTGGCAGGATTCGGATCAGATTGGTATGGAGCCTCCACCACCCTTAAGCGGTGAAATAGAGGACTGGCTGCTGTTGTGGTTCCCCCTGACTGTTCTTTTGGGGACCATAGGCTGCCTGGTGTTTACACCCATGTATGAGGAAGCTGAGAGCTCTGTGGAAGAGGCTGCCCAGAACCTACAAAATGAGCAGTGGAAGGAGCTGGAGCAAGCGGGGGAGAAAAAGATGCTGACCCTGGAGCTGGAGGAAGTGCCGAAGAAGGAAGCCAACCAGATTGGAGAATTTCACCTGGAAAAGGAGCAGCTGCTGGAGGAGGAATCACAGGTGTGTGAGGTGCAGATTTCCCTGGAAACTGCCAAGCAGCAGGCGATGGTGAGAGCTGGCATTTCCAGCTCCTCTTCAGAGGATGAAGAGAATCGGGCTGGAGTTGCAATCTGCAGACTTCATAAGGTAAATGGGGGCCACTGCAGACAGATGGCCCGGGAGTCGAGCTGGCACTGCTGAGTGGCCACTGGAGGGGTGGAGAGTGCCTGCTAAGCCGCTGGTGGGTTTGCTGAGATTTTGGGACAAAGGGATGGATATCTTTGGAGTGGAGGTGGAAATACTGGCCACATGCTATTCCTTGGGACAGCTTAAAAGCTGCTAGGATTTCCAGGATGAAGGAGGAGGCCTAAGGCCCCATGTGCGTGGACTGATTCCTAGACTGCAACCAGAGCGGGCACTGGCTCCTTTGTTGGATGGACTTACGAATTTTGGACAATGTGAAATACCCCGATGGGGGGGGGTGGCTCTGCTGAAGGCCCTCCTAGACCAGGAAGCTTTTTATCCAGTTGGAGAGAAGCTCCAAGGACATTTTGCACTTTTGGCAAAGTGCTCAGAGACTGGCGAAGTGTATCTTTATAATTGTTGAAATTTTATGATTTGTGCGGTTTTTGTAATTTGTGTAATGTGCCTAATTTCCTTGCACAGGAATACCGGTAGTGTGGATTGTGGATTGTGGTTTGTAGAGTGGGAAAAGGGGTAGGTTGTTGGGCAGAAAAGTTATTTTTTTGCTCATTCTATTAAAGATGGTTGCTGCTCTCATGTAGTGATGCTTTCACTATACAGCTAAATGCCCTTCATGCTTGGGAAGGGGCTTGGTTATGCTAATGTGTATTGGGGGAGGGGCTTTCACGCCAAACGTTTTTTTTTGTTGTTTTTTTTTTTCTGAAGCTGGAAACGGGGAGAGACAGTCAGACAGACTCCCACATGCGCCCCACCGGTATCCACCCAGCACACCCACCAGGGGGCGATGCTCTGCCCTTCCAGGGCATTGCTCTGTTGTGACCATAGCCACTCTAGCGCCTGGGGCAGAGGCCAAGGAGCCATCCCCAGCGCCCGGGCCATCTTTGCTCCAATGGAGCCTTGGCTGCGGGAGGGGAAGAGAGAGACAGAGAGGGAGGAGAGGGGGAGGGGTGGAGAAGCAAATGGGCGCCTCTCCTGTGTGCCCTGGCCGGGAATCGAACCTGGGACTTCCGCACGCCAGGCCGACGCTCTACCACTGAGCCAACCGGCCAGGGCCACCAAACAGTTTTAAAAGGAGAAGCTAGGAGGCCATTTGGGGGGAGATTGGCCACATTCTTGTAGGGAGGAGGAGCTCATGCTGTAGCAGGGAGGCTACATGGATGAGGCAGCCAAAATGGCTGAATGGTGAAGGAGAAGCCAGTTGCGCAGGAGAAGGAGATGGGAAACAGAGGTGAATAAGACTGCTGAGGTGGAAGCCTTTGATTCTAGGAAAACTCAGATGAGTCAGTGGCTTTGGGAGCCCTGAATGGAAAGGAAAGCGTTTTCCCACTGTGTGTATTTACTTGCTTGCCAGGTGTGAGCTAGAATTAAAGGAAAATAGTCCACCAGTTTTTGGCACCACAGTTTCTTTACCATCTATCTGAATTAAATGTGAACCTACATGGGCCAGGTGGCTGTGATGGTGGCTGCAGCTACTGGCTTTACATACAGGTTGTTTGCAGTAAGGGTTTATAATAAGTTCCTAAAACTTTATACAAATTATGGTAATAAGCACATATGGGTGTCTCCCTGACAGTGAGATTTCATAACTTTTAACAGATTATTTCACTGGTGTTAGTAATCCAAAAAAGGGTGACAATCCACAGTGGTAGTTGGAGGGAAGTTGGTGAGCCACCATTATCAAAAGATACTAAAAAGGGGAGTCAAGTTTTTGGCAGCTGAAATAACTAAGGAGAGGCAATCCTGGGCATGTGTTTGGTGGTTCTTAGGTAAGATGTTATCAACTAGTTATACAGTGTTGAACTACCAGGGAAATGGGGATTCAGCTAATCCAGAGTGACAGCAAAAAGATTTGGGTGAGGACCAACTACATCAGAGACCCAGTTTATGATTCAGGAGGATAAGATCTGTACAAAGTGAAGTGTTGATACGTAGAATTTAGAGCTCTCCCACTGTAGAATATAAAGAAAGCCCTGACATAGATTTAAATCTATCTTTTTCCTGCAGTCACAGAGGACAAAAATTGAAAGATTTTTTTTATCCTCAAGACAGATGCCCCATAGGTAATCAGTCAGTGGTGATATGACAGCAGTGGAGGTAGTACAGGTGATGTCATTTATTTCAAGAGTTGAGAGTTGGTGGGTCAATAATTTGCTATGAGTCTTTCTACCCCAACCGAATCCCGAATCCTATTCATGCCAAATACCTTCTTCATAGAGCCTTCTCAGAGAAACATGAAATTAAAAAGTGTTCAGATTGAAGGAATGTTAGAAGTCATTAACTCCAGTGCTCCTGTTTTAATAGACATGGAAAGATATGAAATGAACTTTCTCAGAGTTAAAGGCAGAGTTAGGCTTCGACACCACTGCACTCTAATAATCATGGTCTTCACAATTCACTTGGACATTACCGGCATTCTGCTTGGTGACACCTTTTCTAATAAGCAGGTATTTAGGTTGTTTGCTTTCATTTGCCCTTCATTTTATCCTGGGTAGATCAGCGTTATTTTCAACCTTTATATTAAATTCTCTGAAGGTTTTCCTCAAAGCAAGGGGTACCTGTGTGCTAACCTGATTCATTCCCAGCTCCTGAGTCACACTGACAAACCAATGGAGAATTTGTTTTTAACAAGAACATTTAAGTCAGTTGTTCAGATCTTCAGATACATTCTTATTAGTATGAATCACTAAGGTCTTGTTTGCCAATAATGTGCACTTGAAAAGTAAACTTGAATAATGTATGCTTTTAATAAGGCCAAACATGTGCTTGCTTCAGCAGCACATATACTAAAATGGAAACAATACAGGGAAAATTAGCATGGCCCCTGCACAAGAATGACACGCAAATTCATGAAGCATTTCATATATTAGCCCCCTAAGAACTTTGGCTCATCGTGGGGCTAGATATTAAAGAATGGAATTAGTATTCTGAAAAAAACACAAAACAAACACGAGTAGTATAGTTTTCTCTCTTAATAAGAAAAACAAAAAAACTGAAGCCTTTTTAAAAAATCCTTCCTGCCACTACTTGTAGTTGCTATAATTACACATTTTGTTTACCTCGCTTCTGTAGTATACCCACCTCTTTCCTTTTTCTAAGAAAAGCCAGGCTGTGTCTCAACTGGAAGAAAATTAATAGATGCCAAGTGCTACAATTCTTTTTTAACGTTGCTTCTAACAACATGGCTTGCTGGACTGAATGCCTGAACAGAAAGTCCTTTGGCTCAGAGGAGCACCATGTCTCCATGTTCTCAGACACCAAGAATCTATTACCGAACACCTGGATGTTTTTACTTAAAGCTCACTAACATTCATTCATTGTTTTTCAACAAACAATTGCTATGCAGAATACTTTTATTCTCTTTCAAGAGTTAAAACTAGCATCAATGGATAAAAATGACAACAAAATTTTTAGTCCATTAAAAAGAAGAATTCAGAAGTTAGAGATGTTAAAAAGTTAAATAGCCTGACCTGTGGTGGCGCAATGGATAAAGTGTCAACCTGGAAACGCTGAGGTTGCCGATTCAAAACCCTGGGCTTGCCTGGTCAAGGCACATATGGGAGTTGATGCTTCCTGCTCCTCCCCCCTTCTCTCTCTCTCTCTCTCTTCCCTCTCTATAATAAATAAATAAAATCTTTAAAAAAAAATAAAATAAAATAAAAAAAAAAGTTAAATAGTCACATTCACACACAACCAAATTGAGGAATGTTATAAAACCTATGGTCTGGGCTCTTCAAAAATATCAATGACATGGGGATAAAGCAGAGAAATTGGTCTGGTTTAAAGAAAATTGCATTAACTGGATTGACTACAGATTAGGTTAAAGAAAATACAGTGCAAAATACTTTTTAACTGTTATAAAGAATATTATTGATAAAATTAGAGAAATTTGAATATATACAGTTCACATTAGATAACAGAAGTATGTCAGTGTTACATGTTCTAAGAGTTGTAATGAGTACCTTGGTTGCCTGAGGTCATAGGAGAGAGGTGGGATTAGAACTCAGCAGCTTGGGTCCAGAACCATATTAACAGTTTCACTAACATTGTTTAAACAAAGACTGTCAATCACCGGGTAAGGATTAGGTAATATTTTAGCAAAGAATGAAGGCAGATTCAAGAGTCTGGGCTCTTCAAAAATGATAATGTTGTAGAAGACACACACACACACACAAAAGCTGAAAAATTGTTTCAAGCTAAAGAAAAATAAGACACAAGACAAGCCATCAAATGGGTGAATCAGATGATATCTATGGCCATGCAACAGGCACTCCACTAGAGAGAAGAGGTCACATGGTCTCCGGTGTCTGTGAGTACAGACACCCTCTCAGAGTGAATCAAATCTCTGTGTCCAACTCACAAGGAGAAAGAGTTGTGCTAGAAGTCAAGGAAAGCTGCCAATGCTTGAAATTGCTCCCTTAAATTACAAATCAGTTTCTTTGACTGAGATGAACGAGGATGGGTCCTTTATTTTATACCAAATTCCACTGGTTAGGCAAGAGCTACATGGACAGTTGCCAGGCACCACTTTAAAGGAATTATCTTCCCACACTCCTTTTGGGCACTTCTTTCCCCATTTTAAGTACTAACCTTAATCTTCACCTGTTCAGTAAATGTTAATTTTGTTGCCTCTGAGAGGCAGATGTTACCAGGTGGTGAGGACACAAAGGTGAGAGTGTCGGTGTTAGGCTGACATGTCCTGAGGATACCTTTTGGGCAGGTAAAAGATTTTTTTATAACCTGGTCACCTTGTCCTTTTTAAAAACTAATATTAAATTTAGTAGAACTACAAATTCAAAAAGCAGTTTTTTCTCACGCTTTTATGTTCAATTTTAAAATCCTATTATTCCACTTATAATCTAGTAAATTTTAATATTCACAAAGGAGAAATTTGATTCATATTTAGTCCGATTTGTAAAAAGAATTTATTAATTCCCTTAAATATTTTAAACTTATAATATATTCAAGTTTTTAAGTTCTCCAAATATGTACTAAGCAAATGCTTCACAACTACTTAAACAATTTTATTAAAATCTAATAAAAGAACATGTATAAATATGATTCATCTTAATTCTCTTAAATATTGCTGTGTTATTTGTAAACAGTAAAATTTTACAGCAAAATGGTGGGATCTTGATAACATTATACGGAGTGAAATAAGTAAATCAGAAAAAAACAAGAACTACATGATTCCATACATTGGTGGAACATAAAAACGAGACTAAGAGACATGGACAAGAGTGTGGTGGTTACCAGGGGTGGGGGGAGGGAGGACGCAGGGGGGAGGGAGGGAGAGAGTTAGGGGGAGGGGGAGGGGCACAGAGAACTAGATAGAGGGTGACGGAGGACAATCTGACTCTGGGCGAGGGGTATGCAACATAATTTAATGACAAGATAACCTAGACATGTTTTCTTTGAATATATGTACCCTGATTTATTAATGTCATCCCATTAACATTAATAAAAATTTATTTAAAAAAAAAACTAAAATTTTGAACAAAAAAATTTTATAAATCAAAAATCAAGTACCTCTTTTAAATTAAAATCAGAAAGCTAATCTGATAGATACTCTAATATACTAAATTATTTTAATCACGAAAAACACTTTAAATACCAAATACATAGATTTTTCTGTAATTGAATGGATAGACTGGACCTCTTTCAAGTCGCTTTAAGAATGGAGAATTCCGCCCTGGCCAGTTGGCTCAGTGGTGTGTGGAAGCCCCGGGTTCGATTCCCAGTCAGGGCACACAGGAGAAACAACCATCTGCTTCTCCACCTCCCCTTCCCATTCTCTCTCTCTATATCTATCTATCTCTCTTTCTCCTCCCCTCCCACAGCCATGACCCAAATGGTTTGAGCAACTTGGCCCCATGGCCTTACCTCAGGTGCTGAAATAGCTCAGTTGCCAAGCAATGGAGCCCCAGATGGGCAGAGAGCATCTCCCTGTAGGGGGCATTCAGGGTGTATTCTGGTCAGAGCACATGTGGGAGTCTGTCTCTACCTGCCGCCTCCCATCTCTCACTTAATTAAAAAATAAAAAAAATTTTAAAAACAAGAATGGAGAATTCCACATAGGCATCTCAGCAACTCCCCAGGCAGGTGTTTTATCCATTGGATTTAATGTTTATGGAGATGCTATACACATCTGTTAGGCTCTACTAAAGATAGAAACATTATCTGTATTGGTTCTGCATATCCTTAACCAAGAGTCATGTTGGAAAAACAGCTGTGTTAGGTTTGCTCACTTATATTTTGCATGATTAGTGTGTGAGCATGTGGCAGCACCATGTGTATATAGTCCATGTAAGGCTATGTGTGCTTGCCCTCAGGGCAGATTTCAAATTACTTGCCTACCACTGTGAAGGGCCATTTTTTGCAGTTTGTTCACTTGCTACCAAGAGAAGAGATTTTCCTGTCAGTTTGCTCGCCTGCTATTGCAACACTCTATTAAACAGGAATGACCCAATGCTTACCAGCTCGGTAGTTTCTCTACTGTCTGCCTGAATCCAATGTAAACCTGCCTGGCCTTGGCCACTGGTATTACATCTGGGATAGTTGGCAGGATTCGGAACAGATCATTATGGAGTGCTGACATTCTTGAAGGGTACAATAGAGGAGTGGCTGTTCCTTGTGGTTGTCCTTTTGGGGTCCATGGGCTGGGTGTTTTTTATAGCCCTGTGAGAAGAAACCAAAATCTCTGTGCAGGAAACTGACCAAGTTCAAGGATGAGCTGCAGACTGAGCACCGACAGTGGCATGAACTGCAACAGTTACTGGAGAAGGAGGCCAACCGCTCTCAAGAGTTGCCGTGTAAGATGCAGGCTGAGCACCAGTGGCACCTGGAATTGGAGCAATCACTGGAGAAGGAATTATGGTTTTATAAGCTCTAGTGTGCCCTAGAAGCAGAGTGTTGGCAGAGACAGTTGTTAGAGAAAAAGCTGCAGGTTCAAGAGCTCGAGTTTTAGTTTCAAGCCAAGAGCCAGCAGCTGCAAGAGCCAAAGTGGTCACCAAAGAAGCCACTCTGCTGCATCCGTGCCAGCAGAGTGGCTCCAAGTCAGCAAGAGTAGGCATTTCCACCTCCTCCTCTTGGGAGGAGGAGGTTTGGACTGAAACTGCTGTCTGCAGACTCAGAACCTGGCTGGTTGTCACCCAGAAATTAAAAACCCAACAGCCAAGAGTTCCTCAGGGGCAGGCACAAGCCCCTCTTCAGGTAGTTGAGTGCTCTGTGGTCTGGTCCTACACCCAAGCAGAACTGATGGAGTTAGGGGTAAAATTCAGGCAGTGGCGCAGTGGATAGAGCATCAGACTGGGATGCAGAGGACCCAGGCTGAAAACCCCAAGGTCACCAGCTTGAGTGTGGGTTCATCTGGTTTGAGCACAGCTGACCAGCTTGAACCCAAGGCCACTGGCTTGAGCAAGGGGTCACTTGGTCTGCTGTAGCCCCCTGGTCAAGGCACATACAAGAAAGCAATCAATGAAGAATTGATGCTTCTCATCTCTCTCCCTTCCTGTCTCTCTGCCCCTATCTGTCCCTCTCTCTGTCTCTCACAAACACATACACACACAAATTCAGGCAGAAACCCACTGAGCCCCTGGCAGCTTGGTTGCTGTGCTTGTGGGACATAAGGGTGGAGGGCATCATGCTTTCAAGAACAGAGATGGAGAAATTAGCCACCATGACCACACACTCCTCCTGAGGCAGCATCTTCAGAACTGCCATGGCAACCCAGGAAACCACACCCTATGAGAATGGGTGATGGCTGCTATTCATACAGTCTGGCAGAATGCTGGAGACTTCGCTGGGGGTAGTGACTCAGTGGCAAATATATACTGAGCTTCAGCAGATCCTCTGGGAACTAGGGCATAAAGAATGCTGCTTTCAATTTGAGGTCTCGTGGGTCAGATGAGGAAGTATTTACTGCAGGGATGAGGCACCTTATTCTCTGTAGCACCCCACCAGCCCTTTTTGGGTCATTAGTGGCTATCTTAAGCCCCTATGTGGGGCAGCCTTTCAACATGGTTACATAAACAGTGGCAGATTTGGGGGAGCTGGAGGCAGTATGGAATCATAAAGCTGTGAGAGCTGCTGCCCATGCTACCCCACAACTAACAAGAGAAATGGGCCTGTAAAGATCACCTGACACAGATTTGGGTAGATTTGATTGTGGCTGGGGCAGATAGGGAGAAATTAAATGGCAGGTCTAATAAACTCCTGTTAGCACTTTGATGGCATCTCAAGCCGGAGCAGAGGTTCCAGACACTGAAGAAGCAGGGGAAGCAGGAAGCCCGGTCAGCTGCCAAGAAAATGGCTAGTGTTTAGGTAGCACAGCTGCAGGATTATTTGGTTGAGACAGCTGTGGGAAAGGAGAATCCCCAACACCTGTTGTCCCAGTTTGAATAGGGGGAAGGCCAAGGGACCCACCTAACAGTGGTGGGGTGGGGGGCAGAGTGGGACAGAAGCCCCATGTGAAACTGGCAATCCACTGATCACCTTCTAATGTGCAGCAGGTGTTGGCCCTAGAAAATAATAGGTGCTTTTTTGCAGCAACAGCAGCAGCAGCAGCTAAGAGAACTGGAGAACTGTCAGGGCAGCACAGGCCTTGAATGTCTTTGACCCAACCAAGCCCTATGAGCTTGGACATCAGGAGGTTTGAATAGGGCTTATGGCAAAGGACAGAGCACTTATGAAGAGGTCCATTATCAAAGAGCTGTATGGCTAGTTGCCTGTAATGGACTTTCACCTTGGGTGATTTGTGCAGACAGCTGTCTATAATGGACTGATCATTGAGCACTGTAATGGACTCTTAGACTGCAACCAGAGGAGGGCACTGGCTCCCTTGCTGGATGGACATGCCCCTTGTGGACAGTACTATAAGAGACCTTGATGGGGGTGCTGTGGCACCTGTAGAGGCCTTCCTGCACTAGGAAGCTGCTGTCACCCCATTGCAGAGACACATGAAGTACACTTTCTTCAATGACATAGCTTGGACTATACAGGCCCTCCCACCTACTGTGGGATAGGGAGTTAGAGGTGGGCCTCCAGTTAACTCTCTGGGCAGAGTGCCCAGGGAGACATTGTAAAGGGCACCTTTGGAAATTATTGTATAACTTTTGCTATTGCTATAGTCTCTGTTTATGTAATGTACCCCATTCCTCACATAGGGACCATCACAGAAGATACCTGTCATATAGATTGTGAGGCGAGCAACCCTAAAGGAGTGGAATGTTGAGAAAACAGCTGTGTTAGGCTTGCTCACTTGTACTTTGCATGATTAGTGTGTGAGCACATGGCAGCCTCATGTGTGTATAGTCTATGTAAGGTGCTTGCCGTCAGGGTGGATAGAAGATTGCTTGCCTGCCACTATGAAGGGCTGTTTTTTGCTGTTCATTCACTTGCTGCCATGAGAAGAGGTTTTCCCCTGCCAATCTCCTTGTCTGCCATTGTGAGATTCTGTTAAAAAGGAATGGCCCAACACTTTCTGGTTCCACAGTTTCTCTACCATCTGCCCAAATCCAATGTGAACCTGCCTGGCCTCAGCCACCGGCATTACAGGTCACAACACTGAACTCATGCTAATGACAGAAGAACCTACTCTCTATTCCAAAGAAGTTCAGAGTATAAGCTGGAACTGAAGGGAGATAAAGTCAGTGCCTCGAAAGCCTCCAATGATTGGTCCTCTTTATCTAAAGTCCAGGCCCTCCACAGACTACACCCCCTGACCTTTCATCTAATCCAAACTCCTGACTCTCAAGCTGTCCTGTCCACATACAGATAGAATCAAGCACTTTGTAATCTCTTAATGCTGAGATTGGTAAAGTGGCCTTAACATGTGGTCTCTCTTAAGGGCTTGAGTATCTTAGCTGGTTGTTCTCAAATAGACATTGCAAACTGACAACCCATAGGGCAGCTTAAGCCAAAGACATGTTTATTTGGCCCAAATGATGTTAATCTAACATTTTGAAATCAGGAAGTTGCACAGAAAATCAGAATATCCAGTGCCTCTTGAAATTAGACAATCTGGCAAGACTAAAACCCATATCCCCACATGGCAAAAACTGGCTAGAGCTGAGCAGCTGTTTTATAGTTTAAAAATAACATTGCCCTCCTATTTACCCAGGTCTCTACACCACCCTCAACTTTCCCCTTCTACATTTCCCTCCTGGACTGGGGTAGTCAGTTTGAGTTTTCCCATTTTTATTAATAATGGCAACGTCAACAGTGAAAATTTCAGGCACCACAATTATTTTTGATGGAGTTCTCAAAGTTCGTAGTAATATACGCCAGATGCTTATTATGCTTACAGATAGAATCAGCCTACATCATGATTTCTATGAGACAAAGCAATTTCTATCATTACTTTAAGAATGACAGACATTGGCCCTGACCAGTTGGCTCAGTGGTAGAGTGTCGGCCTGGCGTGTGGATAGCCTGGATTTAATTCCCCATCAGGACACACAGAAGAAGCGACCATCTGCTTCTCCACCTCTCCCACTGAACCTTCTCTCTCTCTTTCTCTCTTTTCCTCCCACAGCCATGGCTTGGTTGGAGCAAGTTGGCCCCAGGTGCTGAGGATGGCTCCATGGCCTCACCTCAGGTGTTAAAATTACACCTGAGCAACAAGCAATGGCCCCAGATGGGCAGAGCATCACCAGATAGGAGGCTTGCCAGGTGGATCTCAGTGGGCTGCATGCAGGAGTCTGTCACTCTGCCTCCCTGCTTCCCACTTAAGGGGGGAAAAAATGACAGACATTCTCACTCAGAATGTCATACTGACTGCAATATTCTTTCAAGAAGAAGATTAAAGCAGAAAGAAACTTAGGGATCATCTAATCCAACCCCTTTCTTTTAATCAGTGTTCGAATCAAAGCCCACAGAGACAGAGCAACTTGTCCAAAGTTAACTTAGCATTTCACACTCAGTATTTTACTGAATTTATTCACTTATTCTTAGGTTGCTTCAAATAATCCAAGATAACTATGTACTACTTGAGAAGTTAAAAATATGTTGAAAAATGAATTCTCTTTGTCTGAAATGGAAAAAACAGAGAAGAATGAAAAAACCTTACCAAAGGTGTACCTTCCTTAGATGTCCAGCTCTGGCCTACTGTAAGGCTGGTTGTTGAGGCCAGGCAGGTTCACACTGAATTCGGGCAGATGGTAGAGAAACTGCAGAGCCAGAAAGCACTGAGCCATTACCTGTTTATTGGAGGCTTGCAGAAACAGGCGAGTGAATAAGCAAAGGAAAACTGCTTTTCACAGTGGAGGGCAAGGGATCAGGAACACCACCCCTCACGATGGTGGCTGAGGCAATCAGGGAACAGCACCTCACAGTGGCAGGAAAACGATCTGGGAGAATCACCCCCGAGGGAAAGCACCCACAGCTTTTCATAGAGACACACATGTGGCTTTTTGCCATATGCTCACAAATTAATCTTGCAAAATGCTTGCAGCCGGGAAACCAGCAAGTGAGCCTAACACAGCTGTTTTCCCCCATACCTACCTAAAAAAAAAATTTTTTTAATTTTTTTAATTACTTTTAATGGGGTGACATTGATAAATCAGGGTACATATGTTCAGAGAAAGCATCTTTAGGTTATTTTGACATTTGATTATGCTGCATTCCCATCACCCAAAGTCCAATTGTCTTCCGTCACCTTCTAACTGGTTTTCTTTGTGACCCTCCCCTCCCCCAACCCCCTCCCTCTCCTCCCCCTCACCCCGTAACCCCCACACTCTTGTCCATGTCTCGGAGTCTCATTTTTATGTCCCACCTATGTATGGATTCATATAGTTCTTAGTTTTTCTGATTTACTTATTTCGCTCAGTATAATGTTATCAAGGTCCATCCATGTTGTTGTAAATGATCCAATGTCATCATTTCTTATGGCTGAGTAGTATTACATAGTATATACGTACCAAAGCTTTTTAATCCACTCGACCACTGACGGATACTTGGGCTGTTTCCAGATCTTCGCTATTGTGAACAATGCTGCCACAAACATGCGGGTGCATTTCTTCTTTTCAAACAGTGCTATGCTGTTCTTGGGGTATATTCCTAAAAGTAGGATAGCTGGGTCAAACGGCAGTTCAATTTTTAAATTTTTGAGGAATCTCCATACTGTTTTCCACAGTGGCTGCACCAGTCTGCATTCCTACCAGCAGTGCAGGAGGGTTCCCTTTTCTCCACATCCTCGCCAGGATTATTCTGTGTTGTTTTGTTGATGAGCGTCATTCTGACTGGTGTGAGATGATATCTCATTGTGGTTTTAATTTGCATTTCTCTAATGATTAGTGATGAGCATTTTTTTATATGCCTATTGGCCATCTTTATGTCCTCTTTGGAGAAATGTCTATTCATTTCTTTTGCCCAGTTTTTGACTGGATTGTTTGTTTTCCTGGTATTGAGTTTTACAAGTTCTTTATAAATTTTGATTATTAACCCCTTATCAGACGTATTGTCAAATATGTTCTCCCATTGTGTAATTTGTCTTTTTATTCTGTTCTTATTGTCTTTAGCTGTGCAAAAGCTTTTTAGTTTGATATAGTCCCTTTTGTTTATCCTGTCTTTTATTTCACTTGCCCGTGGAGATAAATCGGCAAATATATTGCTGTGAGAGATGTCAGAGAGCTTACTGCCTATGTTTCAAAAATATTTTTAAATGCAAGTAAGAACTGACATCAAAGGAAAATTTTAAAAAGCAACATCACCCTTATTTTGGGCTTGATTTTGAAATGCCGGTAAATGAGTTCTCTACTTTTATACATCCAAGCCCCAATTTACATACTCAGCCAACACACTTGTTTAAAGGTAAGATCTTATTTTAATTGGTTCAAATTTCAGTCACCAACCTGTGGTCTGAAAGCATTCCTACCTGCTTCCTGTATAATCTACCTATTAACTCAATTCACTCTCCTTAACCCCATGCCACAGTTCTACAATTGATGTCCTAAGGTGTCGCTGGTTTACTAATTTGTTTTTATGCTAAATTTACATGGTCTCCTGCTACTACTTTTTCCTAAGCCCTACCACCTCTCCTTTCCAGGTTTCCAAACTCTCTCTCTTACAGAGATGTCTCTCTGGACATCAGTTCAGCTCACCTATCCATGAAAAGCCCAAATTTGGGGCTACCAGTTGTAGTGACCTCACTTTTGAAGAATGCAAAGAAAGAAGAGTTCAGAAACATGAACAAATATACATTAAAGGATTTGTCATGTGCCAGACATTAGGGCATGTACTTCCACATATCCTCTCATTTAATATCTCAGTAGAAGAATAAAAGGAATGAAACATATATCCTGTAGGAAGGAACGGTAAACTTAGTGCTGTACAACCTTGAAAATAGTTCCTCATATCAAGAGGGAAGGACTTCATGACTCTCCCTAAAAGATAAAATCCGTGACACCCTATGGACACATGTAAAACAGTCAGTTCTTAACCACGAGCGGCCTACAGCTTCTCCTGTATTGTCTCCCTGTGCGTATCATCTTCCCATTTTTCTTATGCCTGTTGCTTGTCTCCAGACTACCTTAGAACTCTGAGGGCTGAAACTGAGCTCTGATCTCCCCTCTCTCACACAGCATTAAGTAGTTTCCTGCTCTCCTGCTCAATCAGAACTGCAGCCAAAGGAGGCAAGAGGAGACTTGAGTGAAGAAAGTGGGATTAGCAGTCCTGGGCGAGGACTCTGCACGACTACCTCAGCAATTGCTTAATTGGAGCAATGGGTACTTAACAATTTAATGAGGGTACTCAAATACAGTCCAGGAGGCAGTTGTAGTATCTGTCTTTGCTACAAACTAAAATAACTCTTTGTGACACAATTTAAAACATGTTCCTCAACTCAGGAGCTGGTTTTGTGCATCCCTGAGTCTCAGCTCAACTTGTAAACTCTTTCAGGGTTTTATTCTGCCTGTTTTCACAGTGGCTTTGGAACTCCATAAATATATTCTTAGGCCTGTCAATCTATTATTTTATTTTATTTTTCAATTAAAGTTGGCATTCAATATTATTTTACATTAGTTTCAGGTGTACAGCATATTGGTTAACCATTAGACAATTGTATACTTTAAAAAATGGTCCACCCAATATTTCCAATACCCATAAGGCACCATACATAGTTATTACAGTATCATTCATTATGTTCCTTTACTATACTTTACATCCCCATGACTATTTTGTAACTACCAATTTGTATTTCTTAATTCCCTCACCCAGTCCCCTTTCACCCAGTCCTCTAACCCTCCTCTGCTCTGGCATCTATCAGTCTGTCCTCTGTATCTATAAGTCTGTTTCTATTTAGTTTGTTTCTTTTGCTCTTTAAATTCCACATTAAGTAAAATCATATGGTATTTGTCTTTCTCTGTCTGAATTATTTCACCTAGCAAAATACCCTCTAGGTCTATCCATCTGTCTTAAATGGTAAGATTTCATATGTTTTAAGGCCGAGTAACATTTCATTGTCTACAGTGTGTACCAATACCTTTATATCAACCCATCTACTGGGTTGCTTCCATAGTTTGACTATTGTAAACAATGCTGCAATGAACAGAGGGGTGCATATATTCTTTCAAATTAGTGTTTGGGGTTTCTTCAGATATATACTCAGAAGTGGAATCAGTGGGTCATAAGGCAGTTTCATTTTTAATTTTTTGAGGTAATTCCATACTGCTTTCCAAAGTAGCTGCACCAGTATAAGAATCTGGAACTGAGAACACAGGATCAAAATTGGTTTGGAAGCAGTGAGCTCAATAGGACTTGGGCAAGGACAAGTGAACCTCTGTCATCAAGAGGCCTCTACAATTTAGCACATGGACAGAACTCTCTCTAAAGATAACTCCTCCTGAAGATGAACTTGTAGGCATAAATTATAAAACACAATAAGAAATAAAAAGCAAAAAGAGAACATTTAATAACCCCAAATAAGAGATTTTATGCTTAATGAGCATTGTTGAATTGATTTTCAAATGAGTATTTTAACTATACAAAAAAAGAAAAGGAAGTATAGTATCTAACTTTTAAAAAGGTACAGGTAAATAATAAAAGTGAAAAATGCAGTCATCAAAATAGAAAGACACCAAAGAGGCTAAACAATAAACTAGACTCAGATGAAGAAATAGTTCATGAATTGGAATATGGGTCTGAGTAAATCACCCAGAATGCAGCATTGATAGATAAAGAGGTGAAAATATAAAAGAGAAATTAAAAATGTGGCAGTTAGATTGAAAAGCTTTAACATGTTTAATAGATGCTCCAGAATACGAGACTAAAGAGAATAAGGAAGAGGAACTTCTGAGGTTTAGCAGAGAATTTTCCTGAATTGAAGAAAGCTATGAGATATTAAATGAAAATAAGTAAATAAAATGAATAAAAACAAAGGCCTATTCATACTCCTTATTGTAAAACTAAAACTGCAGAAGAACTATTAAGAATAAACAGAAAATGTTAGAAGCCACCAGTCAAAAAAGCGGTTACCTGAAAAAGAGCAACAGTAAGACTAAAAGAATACTTTCTCATCAACAACCATATATGTAGGAGACAGCTCTGCACCAGTATTAACGGCAGTTAACTGCAGAGCAAGGGTTAATTGGAGACAGGAGATCTTGGAGTGTGTTGGCCATGGACAGACACTGGCCTGGGTTACTCAAGTGCATATACACAGGATTCTTGGAGGAATGCCTGCAAGAACCAGATGTACTTTGTGATTGATAAGCTCTGAGACTCTAACTCTTCTTGTGTCCTTGTTCATGAAAAGAAACAGTAGCTGTGCAGGGTTGGGGATGGAAAAAATGAGAAAAACAGCTTGTGTAACTTTCTAGTTTTAATTGCTGAGCTATGGTTTTTGGAACTCAATAAATATGCAGAGGCGCTGTTTCTTGGGGCTGATTCCAGATAAGAGTTTCAGCCCTCTGCCTGTTGTATATAGAATCTGGTGTGTCTTTTGCCTTGTGGGTCCGAACCATGAAGAAATTCATAACATCTGGCGCCCAACGTAGGGCTCAATCATGACATGGGGGCTCGAAGAGGTCAGAGGTTCCAGTCTCGGGACCATCAGACCGAAGGTGAGATAGGAACACTCTATGGTAAGTGAATCCTTCAGGAAGCAGAGTGATGGGAAATTCTCACATCAATTCCTCATAAATGGAGACCCAAAAATACATGAAACTACTACAAACATTATTAAAAGTGTCTGATAAGCATTGTTACTGGTTTCAGAAAAAATAAAATTATTAGGTTAAAAATTTAGGAACCTGGAACCAAGTAATGAGAGCTTTATGGTGTGCTCATCAGCAAGGAGACACTATTCCTCTTTCTGTCTGGTCTCTTTGTAATTTCATTTCTTTAGCTTTGCAATCTTTGCAGTCTGATTCTGAATCCTCATGGCCTCCAGCTCATCAGGTAAAGTCTGATATTGATATAGGTTGAGCAGTAACTGTTAAAAGAAGAGAAGCTTGAAGCATTACATCAATTGGTACAAACTCAATTAGAATTAGACATATAGAAGAATCATGAAGTCCTTAGAATTCTCCAGTCTTTGTAATAATGAAAAAATACAGAATTTTTTAATGTTTTAGCTACAATCCTCTGAACTATCAATTTGGTTATTTTTATTCTTTGCCTGGAAACTGAGGCAGGGGACATGTGTTGGATCTGACTATAGAAAATATCCCAGCAGCTGCCAAGAAAATTTTCTTGGGGAAATTTTGTTTAGTCCTATCCATCATCAGTCCCTCTGTCAGAAAATACCCTGACTAAAATCAGTCAAGCAACTTTCTAGTCTGATTGTACTCTAAAATCCCAGGTTTCTCTCTGGTTTGTCTAATTTGTCTGATTCTAATTTCTGTTTAGTTTTTGTTTAATGTAGTCTAAAATGTAATTTTAAGGCCTGAATTAAGTTCTTGCATGCAAAAATTAGAAATGTCAGCTCTTATATTGAAAAAATAGTTTCATCCATATATTTTTTGTTTTAAATATTAGAAATTGTAAGGAGTGCTCATTTAAATTTAAATTGAATAGAATATGGATCCTTAAGACTTGCTAATTTGGTTAATACATTATAAGGTATATTCAAAGTTTGAAGTTAAATAGTAATTCAAGTATTAGGATTAATCAAGTTATATGTTATATTGTGTTTCTATACTAAAAATTATCTTGTTTGTGTGTAAAATAAAGGAATTAAGCAAAATTAAGTCATTTCAAGAATCTATCTCAAGCTACTTCAGGCAGTTGGCTGCTTGTCAGGCCACATCCTGAAAAAGGAGGTCCCAAGGAAAGAGGGAATTTAGCCTCTAATAAAGAAAAACATTTATCTTCTAAACAATTAAAGGAGCAACTTTTTAAATTACAGTCTAAACTTTCTGACAAGTTTTTTATACTCACTATGACCAAATTTCTGTCAAAACTCTTAAAGAGTTAAAAACGGCTTGCTCCCAGTATAGAACTAACTGTCCTTATATGCAGGAACTGCTGTCCTCCTTCATAGACTCTGAATGTTTTATCTCAAAAAAATTAGAAATGTTAGCTCAGACTGTTCTTTCAAAAGTAAAATAGTTACAATTTATGACTTAGTAGAAAAATCAGGCTCATATTCAAGTTAATCAGAATGCTAACACTAACCCTTTTGTTAATATTATACAAGATATACTTTTTAGACAAACAGTTTGCTAATTTACAATAGCAATGTAGGCAAAATATAGGGGTGAGGATTTGCTCTTATCTCCACAGATACAGGAGACCAGTAGATACCTTCCAGAAGATTGAAGCCTTGGCATGAGTCAGAAATAGAAGGAAGGGAAATTTGACAATTAAAATAACTTACCCAGTTATTAAAATATTTTAATTAAGACTAAGATTTCAAAATCATCCTTGACTCTGTTTCTAGCAATGCTAGCTGTTGTGTCTATAACAATAAGCAGAACTAACTATTCTTACTAAGTTTATATTACTTCCATAAGCAATGTTGAATAGCCCGACATTGTATCAAAATTATGTAAATCAACCTTTAGAAAACATTTGTCAGAAATATCCTCAATCTTTAACAATCCATTATATGGATGACATATTAATAGCTTGTGAAAATAATGCTGAACTTTCAGTCATCTTTAAAGATGCTTCTGAAACCTTGAATCAGTATGGTTTAATTATAGCTGAAGACAAAATTCAAACATCTTGTCCTTTTACATATTTAGGGAATATAATCGAAAATCAAAGAATTATTCCTCAAAAGGTTAATTTACGAACTGACTCCTTGAATACTTTAAATGACTTTCAAAAATTATTAGGTGATATTAATTAATTAAGATCCTCTCTAGGAATTCCTACTTATACACTAACAAATTTATTTAATATTCTCAAGGAGATTCTGACTTAAACATTCCTAGACAGTTAACAGAAATGGCAAAACAAGAGTTATCACTTATTGAAAAAATTATGCAAACTGCTTATTTAGATTGAATTGATACACATCAACCTATTCAATTAATTATTTTTCCCTCTGAAAATTCTCCTTCTGGCATTATATGGCAAGAAAACAAGATATTAGAATGGCAATTTCTGCCACATAAAACTCTAAAAAAATTATGTACTTACTTAGAGAAAATCTGTACTTTAATTATTAAAAGTAGACTTAGAATAAGACAACTAAATGAAAATGATCTGAATAAAATTATTGTACCTTTAACATGTAATCAGATTTCAGACAACTGGAAGTTAAATATTAATTGGCAAATTGCATTGGCTGATTATTTTGATATTTCAAATAATCAATATCCTACAAATAAAAGAATTCAATTTCTAAAAAGAACACAATAGATTTTGCCAACTAAAGTATCAGCTCAGCCAATTCAAAAAGCTTCTACTTTTTATACTGATACAAATAAATTAGGTATTGCTGGATATAATGGACCAGTGAAAAAGTAATAAAGACTCCATATACATCAGTTCAAAAGGCAGAATTACCTGCTGTATTATGACTTCTTAGTGATTTTTCCTGTCCTATTAACATTGTTACTGATTCACAATATGTAGAACATATAGTTAAACTTATAGAAACTGTTTATATTTCAAATGATGGTTCTAAATTACACAAATTGTTTCAAGAGTTACAACTTTTATTGTTGGAATGAAATTTGCCTGTCTATATATCCAGCTTTACCAGGACCTATGTCTACTACAAATAATAAAATTGATCAATTACTCATTAGATTAATAGAAATAGCTACTAAATTTTATGCAGAGACTCATACAAATAAAAAAGGTTTAATGCAAAAATTTTAATAAACAGGCAAGAAGCTCAAAATATTGTTAGAAACTGTCCTCAGTGCAGTGTTATAAACGCACCTCCATTACCAGCAGGAATGAATCATAGAGGACAACACAGTAATGACCTGTGGCAAATGGATGTTACTCATATTTCTTCTTTTGGAAAACTATCTTATGTACACTGGTCTACTGATACTTATTCTTCCTTTCGATGGGCCACACCTTTGCCTGGAGAAACGGCTAATTGTGTCATTCAACATCTTATTGAAGCTTTTCATGTTATGGGCATTCCAAAAGCAATTAAAACTGACAATGGTCCTGCCTATACGTCTGCTAAGTTTCAACAATTCTTAGCATTTTGGAAAATTAAACATACTACTGGAATTCTGTATAATCCACAAGGACAGGCGATTATTGAGCACAGTAATCACACTTTAAAAAATGTTACTTAAACAAAAGGGGGGAGAAAGAAGGAGATTATCCCCTAGAATTATGTTACATAAAGCTTTATTTACTATAAATTTTTTAAATACAGGAGAAGATAATTTGACTGCTGCAGAGAGACATTGGACAAAAAATAATAGTTCTAAAATTAATCAACCTGTGCATTATAAAAATGAATTGGATCAATGGGTACCTGGTGTAGTACAACATTGGGGAAGAGGGTTTACTTGTATTATTTCAGAATCTGGTGAAGTCCTTTGGAGTCCTGCTCGCAGAATCAAACTAACCACATGAGTAAGAAAAATAGATTCTTTCCATATCCGCCCATTGCTGAGATGAAAGACATGAATTTCGGAAGAAGAACCTTAAAGGTGCCACTGCTTGGTATTGAAAAGGCTAAAACACCAAGTTGGGGTCAACTTAAAAAGCTGACCCTTGAGGGTAAAAAAAATGCTATGAGCTACTAGAAAAGAACAAAATGCTTCTAATCTGTTCTTAGCAATGATTGCCTTGGTAACAATTCTGGTAAATATGGCTGAAATTTTTAGTTACTGGAAATACATCCCTAGTCCTCCATTAAGTAGAGATATTCATTAAGAAGATAGTGCCATTCCTATTTTTATTAATGATTCTAATTGGCTTGAGGACCTTTTGATGATAGAGGCCCCTTAGTATCTTCAGAAGAAGGCAAGAAATTAGAAAATTATACAATAGGAGTTGAGGGATTAACTATATGTATAGGACATGAGCCACATTGTTTAAAAATAGAAGCTCAAGCTAGGCTCTCTATTGTAAAAAATAATAGTAAAGAAGAAGGAAAGAAATGTTTGTTTTTGTTACAAGGATACGGATTTAAAGGTAATACATCTGTACATGGTCCTGAACCTCCACCTGATTTACCACCCTGTCAAACTGCAATGGTTAATCAGCTAAGTGAATGGGTACATTGGAAAAATTGCAGAGGAGAAAGTGCTCATGTTTTACTTAATATTTCCTATGGAAACGTCATAGATCGGAGCCCTCATAGTTCTGCCCGAGTAAAAGGTCAGGGTGTTGATTTAAGGTGGCATAAAAACAATGATTCTACTATAGCTGATGGTCAAGGTAATTATACTATCATATGGCATGGAGGAGGGATGTTGCCTTAAGCTTCACATATAAAATTTGGCCCTATACATTATCATTTGTAGAAAGTAGCCATGGCACTTAAACATATGTCAGCATGGAAAGGAGAAATCTGGAGAAATCATCTTTCTAATCATACTATATTAACCTTTAAAAAGAATGAGACACATTTCATATCTGCTTGTGTTAGATTGCCTTATATGTTTATTATAGGTGAAACCAAATGGACAGCTGAAAATTATTCAATAACTTGCAATAAGTATGCTTTTTATACATGTATTAACTCTTCTATTCCTTGTAATGAAAATAGTCAGTCTATATATTTTAAGAGCCCGAACAGGAGTCTGGATTCCAGTACAGATGCATCAGATGTGGCAAGATTCCCCTTCTTCCATGGTACTGTTACAACATCTTATTAAGTCTTTGAAGTGAACCAAGAGACTGGTTGGACTGATTATCACCATCATTATGGGACTAATGGCTGTGACCACTGCATCTGCTGTATCTGGAGTTGCATTATGTCAAAGCATATACACTGTGGACTTTGTACAAAAATGGCATAAAGATTCTGAATAACTGTGGACTTTTCAATAACGTATAGATAGTAACATTAATACTAAAGTTAATGATTTAGAACAAACTATGATTATGTTAGGAGATCAAATTGTTAGCCTACAAAGACAAATCGAGCTAAAATGTGATAGAGTGTAGCTACTTTTTGTGTTACCCCTATTCCTTGAAATCATACTTATTTCCCTTGGGAAAATGTTAAAAAGCATTTGTTAAATCATGGAAACATTAACTATGGAAATTTTAGATTTACAAAAGCATATTGATGCTACTTTTAAGGATCAGTTGAAATTGATTGGTGGAGAAAATTTACTAACTGCTATTTCTAATGGAATCAGTAACTTGTTTCCTCTAAAACAATTTAAGATTTTTGGAGGAACTGTAGGAGGCATTGTACTAATCTTTTGTTTTATATTTCTTTTACTATATATAGTTAGAAGAAGAGACAATTGGCAACAAAGCAAAATAGAGCAGCAATCTGCCATGTTATCTCTTATGCTGCATAAGATGTGGCTAGCCTGACCAGGCGATGACGCAGTGGATAGAGCGTCAGACTGGGATGCGGAAGGACCCAGGTTCGAGATCCCGAGGTTGCCAGCTTGAGTGCGGGCTCATCTGGTTTGAGCAAAAGCTCACCAGCTTGGACCTAAGGTTGCTGGCTCGAGCAAGGGGTTACTTGGTCTGCTGAAGGCCCGCAGTCAAGGCACATATGAGAAAGCAATCAATGAACAACTAAGGTGTCACAACGAAAAACTGATGATTGATGCTTCTCATCTCTCTCCATTCCTGTCTGTCTATCCCTCTCTCTGACTCTCTCTCTGTAAAAAAAAAATTTAAAAAAAGATGCAAGCTAAATGAAAAGTGATGTAGTCTTTATCTAGTATTAAGCTCTAGAATTTAGAAAGGAAACGTATTATAAATTTTTTAATAGGTAGAAATATTAGCTGCCAAAACTAAGCATTTCAGAAGGGACGTTGCTCCTCCCTCACTCTCGTAGCTATAAATAATTCTGTTTGGCCCCTATGATGGCTGGTTAGTCCATGACAGGTAAGATTCCTGACAGCAGGAACAACCTAAGACAAGCACAGTCGAAGAGGGGCCATCAGGAGAAGACTTAAGAACTAATAAAGGTGAGGCTCAAACCCTCACCCCGGAGAATGCAGGGGACTGCTCTCATGACAGTAGTGGTCATCTACTGTCCAGGCCACCTAGAGAGGAGGACTCCATAGAAACTCTAGAAAAACTAAGCAACTGATGATACTACCAATAAGGTAGCCCTAAAACCAGTAGGGTTTTTAGGAGATTTTAGTAACTTTAATGGAACCGTCGTCACCAAAGGTTTTTGCAAGCAATTAGAAAAAGATTTTGCCAGCCTGACCTGTGGTGGCACAGTGGATAAAGTGTCAACCTGGAAATGCTGAGGTCGCCGGTTCGAAACCCTGGGCTTTCCTGATCAAGGCACATATGGGAGTTGATGCTTCCGGCTCCTCCCCCTTCTCTCTCTCTGTCTCTCTCTCCTCTCTCTCCCTCTCTGTCTCTCTCTCCTCTTTAAAAATGAATAAATAAAATAAAAAATTTAAAAATTTAAAAAAAAAAAAAGGAAAGAAAAAGATTTTGCCAGCAAGAAAGGGATGACTAAGTATAAGTAGAAGTAGTTAGAAAAGTCAGTGTAGGCTAAATGAAAAAGAAAAAAGGGGGATATGTAGGAGATGACTCTACACCAATATTAATGGCAGTTAACTGCAGAGCAAGGGTTAATTGGAGACAGGAGATCTTGGAGTGTGTTGGCCATGGACAGACACTGGCCTGGGTTACTCAGTGCATGTACACAGGACTCTTGGAGGAATGCCTGCAAGAACCAGATGTACTTTGTGATTGATAAGCTCTGAGACTCTGACTCTTCTAATGTCCTTGTTCATGAAAAGAAACAGTAGATGTGCAGGGTTGGGGATGAAACAAATGAGAAAAGCGGCTTTTGTAGCTTTCTAGTTTTAATTACTGAGCTATGGTTTTTGGAACTCAATAAATATGCAGAGGCGCTGTTTCTCGGGGCTGATTTCATGTAAGAGTTTCATCCCTCTGCCTGTTGTATATAGAATCTGGTGTATCTTTTGCTTTGCGAGTCCGAACCGTGAAGAAATTCGTAACACATATACACCAGAGACAATGGCTGAATATCCTGAAAATTATGAAAGAAAAGAACCTGTCTAGAATTCTATAACCATTTTAACTATACTTCAACAATTTGAAGGAAATAAAAGCAATTTCAGACATACAAAGACATAACTTTCCAGAAATGCTTACTGAAAAAATTTATTGAAGGATGCACCTCAACAAAAAGAAAATACATAGGCTACACAAAGCCAACGTGACCCAGAAAAATAGATTAAAAAAACAAAAAGAAAGAAAAAAGGAAGGAAGGAAAGAAGGAAGGAAGGAAGGAAGGAAGGAAGGAAGGAAGGAAGGAAGGAAGGAAGGAAGGAAGGAAAGAAGGAAGGAAGGAAGGAAAAAAGGAAGGAAAGAGGGAGGAAAGTAAGAGAGGGAGGGAGGGAGGGAGGAAGGAAGAAATGTAATTATTATAAATTATTGGGGAAATATAATTAAAAACAAAATCTCCTAAATCAGAAAACAGCCACACAAAAACATAAGAAAAAGAAAAACATTTTATTACTGAATAAGCATTAAGCCAGAATGACATGCTTATCACAGACAATTTGCCAGAGATTGAGCTGGCAATTTGCCAGCTACTTTACATAGCTAAGTATATAGATACAACCAATTACCTTCATGCATTTGAGATAAAAATTGCTAAGTTTATTTTATTTTATTATTGGTTTCCCATCTGGAGTCAGGGTATAGCTGAAGTTACTCTTCTCCCAGGTTTCCAGCACCTGGGTTCCAGAGGCATTTTTGTAGTTGAAAGCCTTTCTGCTGATGTCAAAATTATACCTTGTAGTCATTAGCCTCTCTTCTTGCCCAAAAAATCATTCAAGTTTGAATAGTCAAATTTGTATGTTCAACTGTACGGTCAAAGCATTTTAGATAAGCAATCAGGAAATGATCGTTCTTGTCCTGGCTGTGCCACAACAAGCAGTGAGGACTCGAGCAAGGCATTTCATCTCTGGTCTGCATGCAAACGAAGGAGTAAGGCTAAATGGGCTCCCAGATCTCTTAGCCCTCAGTCTGTTTGCCTCTGTTTAGGTCAAACTTTGACTTGGCTATGTGTGATGGACGCCTATTTCTGTTCTTGAAGAGCTTCACAGTAGTTCTGTCCTGCAGAACAGAGCTCCTTTCTGTACCAAGACAAATAAAGAACATGAGAGACAGAATACTCGAGCAGCTGCCATCTATTCCCCCCGCTGTGCTGTGGCAAAATGTTGAGAAGGCAACGTTGCGGATTCTAGTTTGACCCCAGAATAAGACATTGAGGTTTACACAGAAAAAAATCATGAGTACATAAATTATTTCTTGAGGTTAGTGTCTTAAAACAACAACCATTTTATTTGCACAAAAATCCGTAAGTCTGTATTTGGCCTAGAGATTAAGTTAGAAGATTCTTCTACTAGTGCTGTCTGGAGTCACTCATACAGCTGCAATCCTCTAGGAGCTCACCTGGGCTAGCTGGTCTAAAACAGCAGAAATCACATACCTGAAAGCTGGTATTATCTGCCAGGTTGTTCTTATGTCTCCAACAGGCTAATCAAAGCTTCTTCATTTGACAGCAGCCTTCCTAGAAAGTGAGAGCACAAGCTCCTCAGCATAGCCCTGAATGATGAATGTTGAACATCAGTCCCCTGCACTCTGTCCATCCAGCAAGCCACAAGTCCAGCCTAGATTCAGGGGAAGAGAAACAGCCTTTAGAAACAGACAGGAGTTGCAGAGTCATGCTGCAAAGGGAGTGAGTGAGGGCATGGGAGGTGTTTTATAATCATCTTTGTAAACAAGTGACCTCTTTCATTATAGGCAGCATCTCTCACCTAGCATGAAGCAGGCAACCCCTCAACTAAGAATGTACATCCTTAGTTTCAAAGACTTATGGGTCCTATCCTCACCTAGGAGAAAGTAATGCAGATATAGATTAGCTGTCTTGGTTATAATAGTGAATTCTATCAAACATTCAAAGAAGACTCGGTTCCTATTCTACTCAAAGTCTTCCAAAAAACTGAAGAAGAAGCAATACTTCCAAACACATTTTATGAGGCCAATATAACCCTCATACCGAAACCTGGCAAGGACAGCACACACACAAAAATAACTAAAGACCAATATCTCTAATGAATACAGATGCTAAAATACTAAACAAAATACTAGCAAATTGAAAAAAACAACATATTAAAAAAATAATATATCATGATCAAGTGGGATTCTTCCCAGAATCTCAAGGATGGTTCAACATACATAAAATGGTTAACATAATACACCATATCAACAAAACAAAAAACAAAAACCACATGATCTTATCAATAGATGCAGAAAAGGCATTTGATAAAATACAACACAACTTTATGTTTAAGACTCTCAACAAAATGGGTATAGAAGGAAAATATCTCAACATGATAAAGGCCATATATGATAAACCATCAGCCAACATCATATTAAATGGCATAAAACTGAGGACTTTTCCCCTTAAATCAGGAACAAGACAGGGTTGTCCACTCTTATTTAATGTGGTGCTAGAAGTTCTGGCCAGAGCAATCAGACAAGAGAAAGAAATAAAAGGCATCCATATTGGAAAAGAAGAAGTAAAGGTATCACTTTTTGCAGATGATATGATCCTATACATCAAAAACCCCAAAGACTCCACAAAAAGATTACTAGAAACAATAAACCAATACAGGAAGGTCGCAGGATACAAAATTAATATACAAAAGTCCATAGCCTTTCTATATGCCAACAATAAAATATTAGAAAACGAACTCAAAAAAATAATCCCCTTCACGATTGCAACAACAACAAAAAAATACCTAGGAATAAACATAACAAAGAATGTAAAGGACCTATATAACAAAAACTACAAAGCATTGATAAGGGAAATCGAAAAAGATATAATGAGATGGAAAAATATTCCTTGTTCTTGGATAGGAAGAATAAATATAATCAAAATGGCCATATTACCCAAAGCAATTTATAAATTTAATGCAATTCCCATCAAAATTCCAATGACATTTTTAAAAGAAATGGAACAAAATATCATCAGATTTATCTGGAACTTTTTTAAAAAACCCGAATAGCCAAAGCAATCCTAAGGAAAAAGAATGAAGCTGGAGGCATTACAATATGTGACTTCAAACTATATTATATGGCCACGACAATCAAAACAGCAATGTATTTGCAGAAAAATAGACACAGACCAATGGCACAGAATAGAAAGTCCAGAAATAAAACCACATATATATGGTCAAATAATTTTCGATAAAGGGGCCAACAACACACAATGGAGAAGAGAAAGCCTCTTCAACAAATGGTGCTGGGAAAACTGGAAAGCCACATGCAAAAGAATAAAACTCGACTACAGTTTGTCCTCTTGTACTAAAATTAATTCAAAATGGATCAAAGACCTAAATATAAGACCTGAAAATATAAAGTACATAGAAGAAACATAGGTACTAAACTCATGGACCTTGGTTTTAAAGAGCATTTTATGAATTTGACTTCAAAGGCAAGAGAAGTGAAGGCAAAGATAAATGAATGGGACTACATCAGACTAAGAAGTTTTTGCTCAGCAAGAGAAACTGACAACAAAATAAACAGAGAGCGCCTGACCTGTGGTGGCGCAGTGGATAAAGCGTCAACCTGGAAATGCTGAGGTTACCAGTTCGAAACCCTGGGCTTGTCTGGTCAAGGCACATATGGGAGTTGATGCTTCCAGCTCTAAAATGAATAAATTAAATAAAATAAAAAATTGTTAAAAAAAATGTGGCGTTCATGACAAGATAACCTGGACATGTTTTCTTTGAATATATGTACCCTGATTTATTGATGTCACCCCATTAAAATTAATAAAAATTTATTTTAAAAAATAAAATAAACAGACAGCCAACTAAATGGGAAATGATATTTTCAAACAACAGCTCAGATAAGGGCCTAATATCCAAAATATACAAAGAACTTATAAAACTCAACAACAAACAAACAAACAATCCAATAAAAAAAATGGGAAGAGGACATGAACAGACACTTCTCCCAGGAAGAAATACAAATGGCCAACAGATATACGAGAAGATGCTCATCTTCATTAGTTATTAGAGAAATGCAAATCAAAACTACAATGAGATACCACCTCACACCTGTTAGATTAGCTATTATCAACAAGAGAGGTAATAGCAAGTGTTGGAGAGGCGGTGGAGAAAAAGGAACTCTCATCCACTGTTGGTGGGAATGTAAAGTAATAAAACCATTATGGAAGAAAGTATGATTGTTCCTCAAAAAACTGAAAATGGCCTGACCTGTGGTGGCCCAGTGGATAAAGCGTCGACCTAGAAATGCTGAGGTTGCCGGTTTGAAACCCTGGGCTTGCCTGGTCAAGACACATATGGGGCCCTGGCTGGTTGGCTCAGTGGTAGGCGTCGGCCTCCCCTGGTGTGCGGAAGTCCCGGGTTCGATTCCCAGCCAGGGCACACAGGAGAGGCACCCGTTTGCTTCTCCACCCCTCCCCCTCTCCTTCCTCTCTGTCTCTTTCTTCCCCTCCCGCAGCCGAGGCTCCATTGGAGCAGAGATGGCCCGGGCGCTGGGGATGGCTCCTCGGCCTCTGCCCCGGGCGCTGGAGTGGCTCTGGTTGCAACAGAGCGACGCCCCGGAGGGACAGAGCATTGCCCCCTGGTGGGCAGAGCGTCGCCCCTGGTGGGCGTGCCGGGTGGATCCCGGTTGGGCGCATGCGGGAGTCTGTCTGACTGTCTCTCCCCGTTTCCAGCTTCAGAAAAGAGAAAAGAAAAAAGAAAAAAAAAAAAAGACACATATGGGAGTTGATGCTTCCAGCTCCTCCCCCCTTCTCTCTCTCTGTCTCTCTTCTCTCTCTCTCTCTCTCTGTCTCTCCCTCTCCTCTCTAAAAATGAATTAAAAAAAAAAAAAGCACCTCTTACCTAAGAGTGTGTCTTAAAAAAAACTGAAAATGAAACTACCTTATGACCCAGCAATCCCTCTACTGGTTATATACCCCCAAAACTCAGAAACATTGATATGTAAAGACACATGTAGCCCCATGTTCATTGCAGCATTGTTCACAGTGGTCAAGACATGGAAACAACCAAAAAGCCCTTCAATAAATGACTGGATAAAAAAGAAGTGGTACATATACACTATGGAATACTACTCAGCCATAAAAAATGATGATATCGGATCATTTACAACAAAATGGATGGATCTTGATAACATTATACAGAGTGAAATAAGTAAATCAGAAAAAACTAAGAACTGCATGATTCCATACATAGGTTGGACATAAAAATGAGACTAAGAGACATGAACAAGAGTGTGGTGGTTATGGGGGGCGGGCTCGGAGGGGAGCGAAAGGGAGAGGGGAAGGGGAGAGGGGGAGGGGCACAAAGAAAACCAGATAGAAGGTGACGGAGGACAATCTGACTTTGGGTGATGGGTATGCAACAGAACTGAATGACAAGATAACCTGGAGATGTTTTCTTTGAACATATGTACCCTGATTTATTGATGTCACTCCATTAAAATTAATAAAAATTTATTTAAAAAAAGATTAGCTGTCTTACTGGTGGAGAATCAGTTGAGCCACTTTCTTTTTTTTTTTTCTTTTTTTTTTTTTTTAGAGACAGAGAGAAAGAGAGAGTCAGAGAGAGGGATAGACAGGAACAGACAGACAGGAACAGAGAGATGAGAAGCATCAATTATTAGTTTTTCGTTGCACGTTGCAACACCTTAGTTGTTCATTGCTTTCTCATATGTGTCTTGACCGCGGGCCTTCAGCAGACTGAGTAACCCCTTGCTCAAGCCAGTGAGTGACCTTGGGCTCAAGCTGGTGAGCTTTTGCTCAAACCAGTTGAGCCCGTGCTCAAGCTGGCAACCTCGGGGTCCCGAACCTGGGTCTTCCACATCCCAGTCCAACGCTCTATCCACTGCTCCACCACCTGGTCAGGCTGAGCCACTCTTAAGTACAAATTCTGGTGCACACATTGAGAAAGTGAGTATTTTTGCCTTTGGCTTGCAGTGGGATTGTCTATTTCCTTCCAAAAACATACTGACATAATAAGATCTTTATGACGATTACCACCAGTGAGATTTGATTATCATAAACTCACCCATAGCAAATAAGATGTCTTGTTTTCTATTTGCTTTCTTACTCTCTTACCTTCATAAGTTAAAAAAAAAAAAAACTATCAAATTGATTTAATCAAATTCAACAAATAAGTATGTAGTGCCGGTAATGCTCTCTAAAAATAAAAATGACGTGGAAATAAAAGTGTGTGTGCCTCCTCCACCAACCTAACGCTGCCAAGCCCAGGTTTCATTAGATCTGAAGGTACAGAGTGTTTCTTTCTGTTCTTACTGTTGTAGCCTCAAGAATTACTGTATTTCCCCATGTAAAAGATGCACCCTTTTTTGGAAAAATTTGAGGTCTAAAAACTGGGTATGTCTTACGCAGTAGTTGTAGATGTTTTACTTGCATTTCCCAGTTTTTTGCGTGGTGAGGAGTTGTATGAATTTTATGATGAATAAAACTTGAGTTCAATAACTTTATGTAATACATTTTTTTTTCAAATTTCGGGCCCCAAAATTAAGGTGCATCTTATACACGGGAATGTCTTATACATGGGGAAATACAGTATATCCCCTATACAAATATTGATCGGCTTATGACCTATGCAACTTACTACCATTCAACTTTACAACCACAATCACTAGCCATGATTGCTCCACATCTGGCAGCGCAAGCGTTGCCCAGCTGGGCATACAACAGTGAGGACCAGCTTCCGGCAGCACTACCATCTCTGCGTGCACCATTTCAACTGTTATCCCAGACTCGGTACAGCAATTTGTGTTTTGTGTCTTGGATATTTTTCATCAAACCCCTCCCAAGATGTCTACCAAGAGGAAATTGTCTTTGCAAATATTAAACCAGTTGTACTGGTAATGCAATATTTTACTTAAACCTGACAACTGTAAAAATAAGAAAGAAAATGGTGTAGAGATTATACAAATGGCATAAAATGAACAAAGAAAATTATATATAACAATAATGAAAGAAAATTGTGATAAAATATGACTTAAAGATTTTTATAACATCATTTCACAGTACTGTACATATAGCCTACTCAACTTACAACCAAATCGTGTTACGACCGGTCTGTCAGAACCAATTGTGGTCATAAGTCAAGCACTAGCTGTAATGGGTTGTTCATCTTTCAACATAAAAGCTTATCCCTACCTTTCAGCTTAAAAGCTACCACCAACTTTCAGCTGGAAAGTTTTGAGCCAGACTTAAGCAGCTACTTACTTTGGGGGTCTGTGATGCATTTGTATTTGTATATGCTATTACTTCTAAATGAAATGCCTTCTTCCTCTTTCAGCTCAGCTCAGCTCAGGAGTTTCTCCTCTGAAACCACACCCTACCCCAGACAGGTGGCTGGTTATTGCTTTCCAGGCTCTTCATTACCCTTGACATAGTGTCCACTATACACCCATCACACCTACTGGACTGTTGGTTTACGTGTCCATCTCTTCCAGGACTTTGAGCTTCCTGAGCACATATACTTTGTGACTTATCTCTATAACTCTAGACAAATATTCAATAAATGTTTGGTAAATGATTTAAGAAATGAGTGAAAGAAGAAACAATTGGATAACAAGTCAAAGAGCAGTAGATAGCATGTACTAATAGTATTTTGAAGCCCACAGTACAAGTTGACTTCTAATTCTCATCTCAAAACAAAGAAGATGGGCACTGGCCAGGTTGCTCAGTGGATAGAGTGTCATCCCAGTGCACCAAGACCACAGGTTTAATTCTTGGTCAGGGCTCATATGAGAAGCAAACAATGAGTGCACAACTAAGTGGAATGTCGAGTTGATGCTTATCTCTCTCTCTCTCTCTTTCTCTCTCTCTCTTTCTCTCTCTCTTCCCCTCCCCACCCCTTCTATCAATGGAAAGATTGAAGAGTGTTATATTCTACCACTCTTTTAAATCGTTTCTTTCATTTTTAATAATGTAGAACTCTTTGAATTGCAATGTTTGTAGACAAATTATTATCCAGATTAAACCCATTTAAAGCAAATGGAGCTTGACCTGTGGTGGCGCAGTGGATGAAGTGTTGACCTGGAATGCTGAGGTCTTGGGTTTGAAACCCTGGGCTATCCTGGTCAAGGCACATATGAGAGTTAATGCTTCCTGCTCCTCCCCTCTTCTCTCTCTCTCTCTCTCTCTCTCTCTCTCTCTCTCTCTCTCTCTCTCTCTATATATATATATATATATATATATATATATATATATATATATATATATTTGTTTTATATATATATATATATATATATATATAAAACAAATAAAGTATAAAAGGGTGAAAAAGCAGATGGAAATAAATTGAAAACTTAAAGAAGCATACAATTCCAAATTACAGTAGAGGAACGGTCTCTGGCTTCCATTCTTTTTTAATACACATTGCCTTTTCTCTTTATCTTTCTCTTTTCTTGGCAGTTCTGAATTAAAAGAAAAAAAGCTTAACCTTTCATGCCTATTTAATACCTATTTAACAGTTTACATAAGTTTTAACAGAGCTAATTTTATCCTCATAGGGAGAATTAATACTACTTGCTCTTCAAATATGCAATAGTCATCATTCTTTCCTATTACTAGGTTAATATCAGATCTGGGGGCACAGTTCAGTTAAATAGGCCACCCTAATCAATTCCACTCAAACAATTGATAAAGTAAAATATTAGGTGAAGAATATTTTTAAACATCTACAATAATTGCTCAGATGCAAGCAATTTATTCTAGTGAAACTAAGTATAAATCAAAGCTCTAATACCCTTTATAGTGTCTATTGAGCTGGAAATTAACTCTCGCTCCATCTAAAAAGTATTGTAGTTTCTTAGAACCTATTGTTAACTCTCAGGTCTTTAGGCTTGTCATCTGTTGAGTAATCATGATTAAAATTGTCTACCAATTTTGACTTGGTCACATAATAAGCCAGAATATGGCAGTGGGGGGAGAAAATGTACATCATTTTTGGCACTACACTCCAATGGAATGCTGTTTACATTAAATTAAACTTTTAAACTAGTTATGTTTTAATCCACTTTCTAAGACTGGTCCATATAGATTTGGATCCTATGTCAGCTACTTACTGAGTCACCTTAAAACAACCAATTAAACTCTCCGGGCTTCAGCTTTCTCCTCTATAAACTATATAGAATGATACTACAATGGACTGAATGTTTATGCCCTCACCTCCACCGCCCAGAATTCATGTAACCTTAAATCCAATGTGGCGGTATTTGGAGGTGGGACCTTTGAGAGATAATTGGATTATAGATGGAGCCCTTATAAATGGGATTAGTGCCCTTATTGGAAGAGGCCAGAGAGCTAGCTAGTTCTTCCACTGTGTGAGGATATGAAAATTCAGCAGTCTGCAACCTGGAAGACAACCTCACCAGAATGCTACCATGCTGGTGCACTGATCTCTGACTTCCAGTCTCTAGAACTGTGAGAAGTAAGTTTCTATTGTTTATAAGCCACCTCTTCTATGGTACTTTGTTTTAGCAGCCCAAGTTGACTATGATAGATACTTTGCTCATATGGTTTTTAGAAGGATTAAATGTGATAGTGTGTATACATCTGTGCTCCTAATCACTGCCTCCCCTTTAGTCTGGACTGTAGCCTACACTCAACAAATGTTGGTGTCCTCCTTCCTTTCTTCACCAGTCCTCTTCAGCCACAGATCACAAATTCAATGTCATCCTCCCAACCACATAGAAAAATAATTGAATTCAAATTCATTCTTCAAGTCCTAATTTTGTCTTGATCCCTCCATGGTTCTATCTATCCCACAGTGAAAGCATCTCTCCTTTCCCTGAATCTCCCTTTAGCTGTTATTTTTGTATGATTCAAAGTATGTGGGCATATTTTTGCTTAGTCTCTTCTCTGTCTCTATTACTAAATCCTTGGAATTTCTCTGGTCTAATATGGTGCTTTAGTCACAATATGTGCTTGTCTGTCTCCGGATTTCTCTGAAAGCAAACCAAGAGCCCTGGGTTAGCTAGCTTATTGGGAAGATGATCTCAAGAAACACAAGTGAGGAAAGCAAGGCAAGGAAGGGAGGAATGCCAAAAAAAAAGGGTACATCAGTGAGCTAGTTGATTGCCACTCTGGACAACTAGTGTTCAGTCCCCCTGAGGGCTCTCTGAGAAGCATCTTTCAGAATTATTCTATGAAGGACAGCAAAGCTATAATATTTATTCACTGACTCCCATCCCTCATTGCTAAAGGGTTGCCACAAGAGCATTAATTTCTAGCACTTTTTGCAGCCTTGTACGTGAGCCGAACAAACTCTTTTGTTGTAGAAAGAGAAGCCAAGACACATGAGCATTTAAAGTGAGAAATTTTCAGTGTGCACAAGAGCCATCCTCAGTGGGTACAGGTGAACCTAGGGATGGGGCATGCATACTATCTGCAATAGTGCTCAATAAAAATCTAGTTGGCATTGAATGAATAGAAAAATAAATGTTGTATAAACACTACCTATATGTTAATGTAAAGCCACCTTTCCAGAAAAGTTACACCTATTTTTTTCTATCCACTGCTCTACTTAACCCATTTAATATATAATGTTATAAGACCCAATTTTGGAGTGTTCTAGAATAGAGATCATGAATATTTTACTTTCTGATTCAGTTTGGGAGACTGTCAAAATCCCTGGATATTGTGTAAGGCAAAGAGGAATATGGGAGCTAATTTTTATCAAAAACTTTTCTCAGCTGTTTCTCAAAGATTCTTTATGAAAAATGTACAGTGACTTGTCAAGATTAAAAAAGTAATCAGCTCTCAGGTGTTAATGAAAGAACATCCAGCCTAAGACAAAGTCTTAGTTTATTTGAATGAAACTGATAACTGTTGGGAAGCAAAATCTCAATGGGTTGAGAAAATGCTATGGATAATGGCATTTTTGAAGCTTACTTTTTTTAATTGATTTTTAGAGAGAGGAAGAAAGACAGAGAAAGAGTGAGAGAAAAATATCAGTTTGTTGTACCATTTATTCATGCTGTCATTGGTTGATTCTTGTATGTACCCAGACCGGGGATTGAACCCACAACCTTAGCATGTCAGTCGACGCTCTAACCAACTGAGCTACCCAGCCAGGGCCTTACAGCTTATTTTATATATCAGGAGGAAATGTAAAGACGGTTACATGAAACTCACTGGTAGTATATGAGTGACATGGGAGAAAGCAGAGGGAAACTCTCTGAGATTGAATAAAAAGTAAAATGGAGAGACACATACTTCTTTAACATTGGTGGGTACAAGATAGTTAACATTTACAGCATATACAAATGGTATACGGGAACAAGATAACACTGTGGTCTCTACTCTGGTGCCAGAGATTATGCTTTCAAAGGGTCTGAAGCCTTGGCTGGTTGGTTCAGTGGTAGAGTGTCAGCCTGGTGTGTGGAAATCCCAGGTTCGATTCCCAGCCAGGGGACAAAGGAGAAGCACCCATCTGCTTCTCCACCCTTCTCCCTCTTCCTCTCTCTCTTCTCTTCCCACAGCCAAGGCTCTTTTGGAGCAAAGTTGGCCCACATGCTGAGGATGGCTGCATTGCCTCCACCTCAGGCACTAGAATGACTCCAGTTGCAACAGAGAAATGCCCCAGATGGGCAGAGCATCGCCCCCTGGTGGCCTTGCTGGGTGGATCCGGCAGGGTGCATGTGGGAATCTGTCTCTCTGCCTCCCCGCTTCTCACTTCAGAAAAATAAAAAAAATAAAAAAAGGTCTGCAAAAGAAAATTGCTCTGATGTTTCAAAGATATGTTATCTTAGATGCACAAAGACAATAGCCAATTTCAAAGGTAAAGAATCACCAGATTCCAAGATGGCAACAGAGTAGGCAGATGTTCCAACTGCCACCCTTCAGGACCAAATTGGATTACAACTTAATTTAAGAACAATCATCTTTAAAAACCAACTTTGGAATAAATTAAGAGGAGTCTGTAACTAAGGATCACAGAAGAAGCCACACCAAGACTGGCAGGAAGGGCGGAGAAGCATAAAGGGCTGCCCCACTCCCAGAAGTGAACAGTGGCGGAAGGTCCAGCAGGACTCTCACTGCGGGAGGGTCGCCCTGAGAGGGGAGGGTCCTAAGCTTCAGGCCAATGCCCAGTCTAGAGCACCAGAGCCTAGAAGAGGCATCCACACAGCATTTGGCAATGAAGAGCTGAGATTTCTGTCTGTGAAAAAGGGAGGAGTTCTCAAAGACATAGGCTTTGTCTTAAAGGGCCAGCACAAAAAATTCTCATTCACAGCCACTTACCCAGGGCTCCAGCAGAGGGAGGGCTGAGAGGACTAGAGTTGTATGATGAGACTGTGAAGTTAGTGGCCCAGGGAGAGATACTGTGGAAGACAGCACCAGAACCCATGCTGAGTCATTCTCCAATACTACAGTCGCCATATTTCTTCGGTGGAGCAGTCCCCTCTGGTTGGCAGCAGCCTGGAGGAAAACTGCTGCCCCACCCTCAGGAATCTCTTCTGCCCCACCCTATGAAGACTGGACTGTTCTGAGAAGTCAACCAGGAAACAGGGTGTCATCAGTGACTCAGTTTCATGGCATTGAGCCAGAGTTCCCCCCACCAACACTCTCCTGAGACTATGACTGGTGCTTTCACCCCACAAGAGATTCAATAGAAACTGTCCAGACTGTGGGCAGACCACATCTCTGGGGTTCAGAGGCCACACCCTACTGAGGTCTGTGAAAAAAGTCTAAATAGACTGACACCTGGGGCTGAAGGGTGGGAGCTACAGCTACCTCCCTTTCTAATCCCTAAATTGGCCCAGGCTCTAGACTCCACCAGAGGTTTTATTTTAGTGGCCAAGCCCAACAAGCAGCTAGCAGACAGAGGCTGCAGGAGGTGGGTCTCAGGGAACCTTGGCTTTTGCTGACCTTCCCCCAGGGCAAGTCTGGGTAAAGACTAGCCTAGGTGTACGGCTTGGTATTTCCATGTGCACTTGGGCCCAGCAGAGGCAGTCACAAACTCTGGATTTCTATAGCTCCAAGAAGGTTGCTGAGAGCCAGTCACAGGCAGTGTCCCCACTGGTCTGCATCAGGTTCCCTCCATGGAGGCCAAGGGCCAGCACATCCAGAGGCCAGCTGTGGAGCATCAGTTCAGGACCTAACAACCCTTGCTGGCAGCATGTCCTAAGGGAAGATTTATCAGACACCAGTTCCAACTGAGGCAAGTTCTGCTCTCTGGGCAACACTGACACAGTGGCGTACATGCATTGGACAGGGTAGAGCTTCACAGTCAGCCTTCCCAGGTCCTGGATATCCTGCCTTGCTGGGCTAGGTTCCACAGGGGAAAGGGAAAGAGACTTGAAGCATGGACATTCAAGGTGTGGGAAACCTGGAGCCTATTATTGGGTCCAATTGAGGGGTTTAGCCACTTTCTGTGGGGGGCACAGTCAGACCCAGAGAGGATTCTCTTCCTCCCTGAGACCAGGGCTTCCCAGCTAGAAGAACTTCTGCAGAGGGGACTGTTGGCCCCACCCAATCTGAACCTACTGCTTACCTCACTGGGGCAAAATAGAAGTGGAGTATCCAGTAGTGTCTGAGGGATTAGGCTCTGGAGTAAGAGCCACTTTTCCCATACTGAGCTCCTGACCAAAAGACCCCTGAAGTAGAGGGTCCCAATAATGTTGTATTCACAGCCTCAGATGCCCTAATCCACCACACTTGCAACCTGTAGAGGGGTTGGTAGGGTGAGGTCAGTCTAAGCCCACAGTATAGTCTTTCTACAAAAGACTCTATAGGAAGACCAAGCAGCTACAAGAGGAGATGGAGCAGCTAAAAAGTGGAGGCAAATCTTATGGAGCATGGGGTTTTTATGGAGTTGCTCTCATCTATAAGCAGGAGGAAGCTGATCCTTATACACAGATTGGCTCTTCACACACACAGGCACAGAAAACACAGACACAAACAGTGAACAGAGCAGTAGTTCCAGACAGGTGGCCTGTCGGGAGCCGATCAACAACTGCTGGCTGACAAGGTCACAGCAGGAGAAGACCCACAACTGCTGGCTGACAAGGTCACAGCAGAAGAAGATCAAAAACTGCTGATTGACAAAGTCACAGCAGAGAAGACCAATGGCTGCAGGGTGACAAAGTCACTGCAAAGGAAAGGCACAATGATACTTCCCCCTTTGACTTTTTGAATTAATTTGGCCTTATATCCCCCCTTTTCTGGGTGTGTGCTATTATTTGTGGCACAGGGATAATAGTACCGTGCTTTCCCTGTAGATTCGTAGTGATTTCTTTGGAAATGAGACAGAGGGTGTGAGTTCCACAGAAAAGCCTGTAAGCCCTTAGAACTGGGCTCATAGACATAAGAGGCTGGCTATGATATCCCTCGTAAAGGGTTAAGTCTGTAGGAGAATTCCTTCTTAATCATGTTAGAAAGAATAGATTGTGACTTGTGAATGGGTAGGAGGCAGTGGCTGTGCACAGAGCACCCTTCGGCCTTCACTTAACATTTTTCCTCCCTAGCCTTTTCATGTGATAAAGTAGAGAAACATTCCTTTCTTCTTGCTTATTTTATCTGCAAATAGTGGTATATTCTGAGAAGAATAGAGTCAGAACTTAACTAGTGTTTAAATATAATAAGTAATATTTGACTAGACAATAGTATCTTAGGTAAGGTATAGTAATGTTTTACTAAAAGAATTGTCTTTTGACTAAAGGCAATTGCTAGGCTTTCTCAATGAGATGTTCTCATGAGATTTAAAAATGTAGGGAAATCCATGGAATGTCTTGTGTTGCTGCTGGGCTATCTTGCAAGTGCACTCTGCATATCTTTGGATGAAAGCTATTCTTGATGTTATGTTAATTTCTTTAGAGGCAAGCCTTTTAGAATCTTGTGAGAAAAAGTAGGACACTGCATAAGCTCAAGGCCATTTACCTGAGCAAGCGGTGGTCCATTGTTAGTCGTCTGCCTAATCTCTCTCTGCCCCTTAACTCACAACAGCAGTAAAGTTAGTTAACTATTAGTACTAATACTCTAAAAGCTTTTACTGATGTTGTTATCGCTATTCAAGTTATTTTGTATTTTGAATGATTTGCTACCTGGTTTGTGACTCATAGATGTAAATTAACTGTTATCTGGAAACACGCAAACATAGTGAAACAAAAGCAATAATTAACACCATGTGATTGTAACTCGGTGTGCGTGTATAAAAAGGGAGCTATACTAGCATTTGGCAGAGATGCCTGGCAGTAAATGCTAACCAGAGAATAAAGAGAAAGAAAAGAATTCGGCTCTCTCACTCCATTTTCGCCGACGCCGTCTCCTCCTGTGGGACCCCTGGATCCCCCCCGGGGCTGGACCCCGGCAGTGGCCCATAGCAGGTTACAAACAACTACTAATGCCAACCCCAGAGGACCCAGAACCAACACAACCAGTAGTGGATGGCAGACCGCACTGATGCATAGACTCAGCTAGACACAAACAGCATGCCCAAAGGAGGAGTCCAGTAGGCACCAGATACTGCACAGAATAAATATGCCCAACAGGGCAGACACTGCACAGTGTCCAATACACATGATTAAGGCTGACCTTAAAGTCAGGCAGCCTGAAGGGATAACCACACCCATGAAAAGACTAACTGCATTCAAGATTCACATACAACAGGAGGGTAAGTAATACTCTCAAGAAGCACTCCTAGAGTAAGGAACTCATGTGGCCTGGAGGCCAATACCACTGAGCCCATCTTCTTCATAAAGATGCCACAACAAATTTCAAAATCAGATCAGGACTACCTAGTACACAGACAAAATGTGAAGACAAAGAAATATTACCCAAATGAATCAAAAGGAGAAATCCCCAGAAAAAGAATTAAATGAAATGGAAGTACCAAACTACCTGATGCAGAGTTTCAAATATGGTTATTAGGATACTCAAGGATCTTAGAGCAATGATGGAGGATCACAATGAGAACTTAAACAAAGAGATAGCAAACATCAAAAAAGACATTGAAATCATAAAAAAAGAACCAGTCAGAAATGACAAATACAATATCAGAAATGAAGACTGCACTAGAAAGAGTCAATAGCAGGCTGGGTGAAATGGAGGATTAAATCAGTGAATTAGAGGATAAGAATAACATATGCACAGAAGCAGAACAGCAAAAAGAAAAGAGGCTCAAAAAGACTGAGGAAACTCTAGGAGAGCTCTGTGACAACATGTAGAGAAATAACATCCACATCATACAGGTTCCTGAAGGAGAAGATAATGACCAAGGGAGAGAGAACCTGTCTGAATAAATCATAGCTGAAAATTTCCCTAAATTGATGAAGAAAAAAGTCACACAAATTCAAGAAGCACAGAGGATCTCATTAAAGATAAAACCAAAGAAGACTACACCAAGACATATCATAATTAAAATGCCAAGTTAAGAGACAAAAAATACTAAAAGCTGCAAGAGAAAAGCAGTTAATTATCTACAGAAGAGCCCCAGAATGATGACATCTGACTTTTCAGCAGGGAGGCAAGGCTGAATCAATATTTGGAAATCAATAAACATGATTCATCACATAAGCAAAATAAGTATAAAAATCACATGATTTTTATGCATAAAAATGCATAAAAAGCTCTTGATAAAATCCAGCATCCATTTATGTTCAAAAGTCTCAGCAAAGTGGGAATATAGGGAACAAACCTCAACATAATAAAGGCCATATATGATAAACTAACAGCCAACATCATACTCAATGAGCAAAAATTAAAAGCAATTCCCTTAAGATCAGGAACAAGACAGGGATTCCCCTTTTCACCACTCTTATTCAACATAGATCTAGAAGCCTTAGCCACAGCAATCAGACAAGAAGAAAAAAATAAAAGGCATCCAAATTGGAAAAGAAGTAAAGTTGTCATTATTTGCTGACAACATAATACTGCACATAGAAAACCTGAAAATCTCAAAGAACTACTAGACCTAATAAATAAATATGTCAAGGTGGCAGAATATAATATTAATATTCAGAAATCAGTTGCATTTTTATACACCAACAATAAGCTGTCAGAAATCAAAATTAAGGAAACAATCCCATTCACTATTACAACAACAACAACAACAACAATAATAATAATAAAGTACATAGGAATAAATTTAACAGAGGTAAAAGACTTATACTCAGAAAATTATAAGACATTGAAAAAAGAAATCGAAGAAGATACAAACAAATGAAAGCAAATACCATGTTCATGGATAGGAAGAATTAATAACATTAAAATGTCTATACTACCCAAAGCAATCTATAGAGTCAATGCAATTCCTATTAAAATACCAATGGCATACTTCACAGATCTAGAACAAATATTTCAAACATTTATATGGAACAAAAAAAGAATCTGAATAGCCTCAGCAATCTTGAAAATGAAGAATAAAGTGGGAGGAATCACCCTTTCTGATACCAAGTTATACTACAAGGCCATTGTACTCAAAATAGCTTGGTACTGGCATAAGAACAGGCATACAGATCAATGAAACAGAATAGAGAACCCAGAAATAGACCCACACTTTTATGGTCAGTTGATATTTGACAAAGGAGGCAAGAGTATACAATGGAGTAAAGACAGTCTCTCTAATAAATGATGTTGGGAAAATTAGACAAGTATATGCAACAACAACAAAAAAATGAAACTAGACTCCTAACTTACACCATTCACAAAAACAAACTGAAAGTGGATATAAGTCTTAAATGTAAGTCATGAAACCATAAAAATCTTAGAAGAAAATCGTCAGTAAACTCTCTGATATCTCTCATAGCAGTATTTTTGCCAATATATCTCTGTGGGCAAGTGAAATATAGGACAAAATAAACTAAGACGACCATATCAAACTATAAAGCTTTTCACAGCCAAAGACACCATTAACAAAAGAAAAAGACAACCCACTCAGTGGGAGAACTATTTGCTGGTACGTCTGATAAGGGGTTAATAACCAAAATTTAAAAAGAACTTCTAAAACTGAACACCAAGAAGGTAAACAATCCAATTTAAAAATAAGCCAAACAACTGAATAGACAGTTCTCCAAAAAAGACATACGATAGTATATGAAAAAATGTTTTGTAATCATCAAAGGAATGCAAATTAAAACCACATTGAGATACCACCTCACACCTGTCAGAATGGCACTCATTAACAAAACAACAAACAAGTGCTGGCAAGAGTGTGGAGAAAAGGGAACCCTCCTGCACTGCTGTTGGGGATGCAGACTTGTGCAGCCACTGTGGAAAACAGTATGGAGATTCCTCAAAAAATTAAAAGTGGAACTGCCTTTTGATCAAGCTATCCCACTTTTAGGAATATATCCTAAGAATCCCAAAGCAATAATTCAAAAGAAGATATGCACCCCCATGTTCATTGCAGCATTGTTTACAATAGTCAAGATCTGGACACAGTCCAGGTGTCTGACAATGGATGAGTGGATAAAAAAGTGGTAGCACATATACACAACAGAATATTACATGCCATGAGAAAGAAGGAAATCTTACCTTTTGCGTTGGCATGGATGGACTTAGAGATTATTATGCTAAGTGAAATATGCCAGGCAGAGAAAGACAAATATCATATGATCTCACTTATATACGAAATCTAGGAAACACAGCAAATTGAGGATTGGAATAAAGGCAGAGGTGGGGTCACAGGGGCAGAGGGACAGCTGTCAGAGGGAAAGGAGGTGAGGGGACAGAATCAGAGAAGGTGAAGGGATTAGTCAAATTATATATACAAGCCCTGGCCAGTTGGCTCAGTGGTAGAGCATCGGCCTGGCATGCAGGAGTCCCAGGTTCAATTCCTGGCCAGGGCTCACAGGAGAAGCGCCCATTTGCTTCTCCACCCCTCCCCCTCTCCTTCCTCTCTGTCTCTCTCTTCCCCTCCCGCAGCCAAGGCTCCATTGGAGCAAAGTTGGCCTGGGCGCTGAGGATGGCTCTGTGGCCTCTGCCTCAGGCGCTAGAATGGCTCTGGTTGCAACAGAGCAACACCCCAGACAGGCAGAGCATTGCCCCCTGGTAGGTGTGCTGGGTGGATCCCAGTCGGGCACATGTGGGAGTCTGTCTGACTGCCTCCCCATTTCCAACTTCAGAAAAAATACAAAAAAAAAAAATTATATATACATAACACACAGATACAGATAACAGTACAGTATATCCCAGAGGGGATGGGGGGAGGGAGGTAAAGAGAGTGGGGGAAATGGGGGGGGGGGGCTTGAATCCATATTAACACAATAAATTTAATAAAAAATAAATTTTAAAAAGGTAAAGACTGACCTTTGTCAAGGAAGCTACAGGCCTAGGATGTGACTACTCACCACGACCCTCATTCAGCTAGGAATTTTTACATTCAGACCACCCTGTGTAGTTACTTTGGTCTCTAGGTTTGTAAGGCCTGCAATGCAGGCCTCCCCTGAGCTTGTCAGGTTTAGTGTGTGGCCCCTTTTTTGTCTACACAGGCTAGAAAAACAACTTGGAATTTCCAAAGTTTTCCGAAAGCCCAATCAAGTGAGGTAAGTAATTAACCACTCACACAACCCACATCCTTGACTCTCCACCATACTAACTGTTCCGTTCATGCTTCCACCGTATTTTCTTTCCTCCTACAAATCTATGACTTTGTGTTTCCACAGAGCCACTGTTCCAAGAGGACCGCGGGATAGCAGAAACAACTCTGCGACTCTAAATAGCTTCTCTTTTTCCCTCCCTACTTTTCCCAGACACTGTGGGTAGTAAAAGTAAAGGCCCATAATTTTAGTGCCAACATGTAACATTTTTAATCAGGCTGTACAATTCACACAGGAAGTATTTAGGGGAATGTTAACCTTTACATCTCATATTTTTCCACATTAATAAGATTAGCCTAAAATCAACTAATATAAAAGCAGTAATAAAACCCAGAGTCGCTTTTTTTTTTTATCAAGACCAGGTCCCTGTTTTGTAATATCTCTAATTTGATACCTTGAATTAGGGCAAAGATTCCCAGGTCACACTAAGACTCTTCAAAGGTACATTAAAAACTGGCCAGAGCTTAGCACAAACCCTTGCTCAGAATGAGGCCTTGGATAAATAAGTAATTCTGGAAAAGTCATCTAAACCAAAGATGATGATCTTTATGAGCTACTATTCTGGGGCAAAATAAAAATGTGAAAAGTTTCCTCGGAATTAAACTTTTAAATTATTCCTACTTGAACTGCTTCTTTTTATTATTATTTTTTAACTTTACTATGATACTAAGCAAAGAGGAGGTCATTTTATTTAGCTTAGCTGTGATCTCCTACCAGTTTTATTCACAAATATAGAAGTGCCTAATTAATGCCAAATATTCTCTGTACCCAAGTTTTACGATCTACCTTCAAAGTACAAAATGTTCAAAGTCACATGAAAACCAGGAAGCCTCTGGCGAAAGGCTTCCCAACTGTGCCTTTTTCTTGGCTAGCTTTTTAAGAAACAGAAGAGAGGGGGAGGAGGACCTGAGAGCACTGAGGTGGAGGAACAGAAACAAAAAACTGTGTATGAGCCAGATGCAGACTCAGGAAAACCAAGCGCTGTTCAGCGGGAGTTTAGAATAACCTCAGCACAACCATGAGGCCCTTTGACAGGCTTAAATAGAAGAAGCTGTGACCACTAACAAGAAATGTGTTCACAGCTGCTGTGGGAAGGATGTAGCAAATACTGCAGCGAATAGACTCAGACACTTCTACTCCTGAGGTCTCTCTCTGTTTCCACCTGACCAGACCAACACCCAGGATTGCTCATTTAGAAGTCAATAACTCCCCTGACCAGGCGGTGGTGCAGTGGATAGAGCATCAGACTGAGATGCAGAAGACCCAGGTTCGAGACCCCGAGGTCTCCAACTTGAGGGCAGGCTCATCTAGTTGGAGCAAAAGCTCACTGGCTTGAGCCCAAGGTCGCTTGCTCGAGCAAGGGGTTAGTCAGTCTGCTGAAGGCCCGTAGTCAAGGCATGTATGAGAAAGCAATCAATGAGCAGCTAAGGTGTTGCAACACGCAATGAAAAACTAATGATTGATGCTTCTCATCTCTCCGTTCCTGTCTGTCTGTCCCTGTCTATCCCTCTCTCTGACTCTTTGTCTCTGTAAAAAAAAAAAAAAAAAAAAAAGTCAATAACTCAATCACCCAAAAGTATGTGTTGACTCTTTTTTCAAGAGACCAGAGGCAAAAAAGTAGAAGTTGCTGTCCTTGCCCTCAAAGTGATGAGGACTTAATGGATATGTTGACATAAGAAACGTCCAAACCTGTAGAGAATTTTTTAAAGAGTTTATGGTGAGCCAAATTGATGACATATGCCAAGGAGCAAGATCTCAAATGCCCCGGAGAATAACAGTTTTGCAGCTTCTATTATACATTTGAAATTAAGGAGGGAACTTGAGGAAGATAACGCAGGAGGTAGGAAAAGCAAGGTGGCAATTGTATGACAGGATCATTAACAAGATTATGTGCTCTCTTGAGGGTTAATACCCACTTGAATTACTTCTGGCAGACAATGGTCAGAGCTAGTTTAAAGCCTTTCACTAAAGGAGTTATAGGCCTAGGGCGTTACCCCCCTCCATGGCCTGCCCATTTGGGGACTTATGATAAAATCACTCTGTGGTTATTTTCCACTGAGGCCTTTTTCTTTGTTCGTCCATAGATAACATTCAGAAAGAGAAAACTAACACCTCTAAGCAACCTCACCCTGCCTGACCTCGGAACATGGAACATGGTCTGGAGTACATGGGAGGAGTCACAGACTTTTTCCAGCCTCTGGGGAGAGACTGGCTGCCCCTTATTTATCATTTACCTTCTCTAAGCTTCTATTTCCTTACAATGAGGAAACCAGTGTTTCCTGAGAGTTTTATTTTATAAAGTTGATAGCTGTTTAAGTACTAAATAAATGGCTGTTTTCATCATCATAATCACTAATATCTCTTAGAAGAACTTTCTGGAGGATAGGGCAATATTTTGTGAGTTCCATCCTGGAACTGAAACATACCTTCCTTCTGTTATCAATAGTACTTAGAGAAACTGACTACTTCATAAATTAAACAGATGTTCATTATTTGCCATCAGGCTACAAATACCACAGATAACCAATTCCTTGTGACACTGAAACCCAGTTCCCAACAAGGTCAGCATTACTTGTGGTTGGCAAATAGACCAGCAGGCACTTGGAGCCAGGCGGTTTGTAACTAGCGCCCACCAGTGGGTGACAGGAAATAGCCTGATGAAATAAGCCGTGTGTGCTCAGCTCTAAGTCACACAGGGGAGGGAGTTCAGAGTCTGCAAGCCCCACACAGCTCCCTAGACAAGATCCTGGCTCTGTGATTGCAATGGCAGCCTTCTTTTTTATTTTATTTTATTTTTTTATTTTTACATGAAGGGAACCTTTGGGAGAGGAGGCTTCACAAAGAAGGGGAGTTACTTCCACCAGATCATTAGTGTTATTTTTTAATTAAAGGAGAGATTTTCCGTGATGTAGGTGCTTATAATTTTGCTAGTAAAATGTCAGTTATTTAAAATGATAATGCCCCTTAAGTTTTTTAGGGTGTTTTCAACGTATGCATTATCTTCATAAAAAAGTTGGAAAGATAATGAACAATGAATCATTGAGGGAACCTCAAAAATGATACTAATATTCCCAACCATGAGAAGGCACCTTTTTTTTTTTTTTTTTTTTTTACAGAGACAGAGAGAGAGAGTCAGAGAGAGGGATAGATAGGGACAGACAGACAGGAACAGAGAGAGATGTTGCTTTCTCATATGTGCCTTGACCATGGGCCTTCAGCAGACCAAGTAACCCCTTGCTCAAACCAGCGACCTTGAGTCCAAGCTGGTGAGCTTTGCTCAAACCAGATGAGCCCATGCTCAAGCTGGTGACTTTGGGGTCTGGAACCTGGGTCTTCCACATCCCAGTCCGATGCTCTATCCACTGCGCCACTGCCTGGTCAGGCAAGGCACCTTCTTTTAATTAACACTAAACTAGCAGCCACTTTGTGATGATGAGAAAGTCCTCTGGGGTTCAGAGGCAGGTGGGATCCCAGAAGGCTTTGGGCATCCAACAAGGTGTTATAAAAGGCATAGAATTTGAACTAAGCCTTGAGAAATGGTTTGCATCTAGCCAGGTGTAAAAGAGAGGTGTCTGCCTGAGAGGAGGGACAAGCAGAATGAAAGTCCTGCAGCCTTCACCAAAGCTTTCCCCAAAAAAGCATCACTTCTGTTGAGCACAAATTAAGCCGTGTAACTTACTAATACAATTCGGTCTGGATATCTGGTATGTGCCTGGCTTTGTATGTCTGCGTGCAACATCCATCTATCTCAGGATGTGCAGACTGAGATGGTAGAGAACTTGTCTAACTAATTCTTTTTTTTTTTTTTTTTTTTTTTTTCATTTTTCTGAAGCTGGAAACGGGGAGAGACAGTCAGACAGACTCCCGCATGCGCCCGACCGGGATCCACCCGGCACGCCCACCATGGGGCGACGCTCTGCCCACCAGGGGGCGATGCTCTGCCCATCCTGGGCGTCGCCATATTGCGACCAGAGCCACTCTAGCGCCTGGGGCAGAGGCCACAGAGCCATCCCCAGCGCCCGGGCCATCTTTGCTCCAATGGAGCCTTGGCTGCGGGAGGGGAAGAGAGAGACAGAGAGGAAAGTGCGGCGGAGGGGTGGAGAAGCAAATGGGCGCTTCTCCTGTGTGCCCTGGCCGGGAATCGAACCCGGGTCCTCCGCACGCTAGGCCGACACTCTACCGTAATTCTTAATAAAATGCAGAGCTGTGAAACACTAGGAATACATGGATACTTACTAAAATCTTCTGTCCTCTTAGGGCAGAATGACACACAGCCAATGTAAACCATTTGATCCAAGTCTAAAATTAATTCATACAATCTTGTTATATCTCTCATAACTGAGATAAAGAGGCTCAGGCTTAACAATTCCCAACACTGTCTTTCACACCCTCGGCAGGCTCTCAGACTCAGACTCTACACAGTGTGGAAGATAGAGGTCTGCCTCTAAGTGCTGGGATAACAAACCCCTAAGACGTCCCAATGCCCTAAATGTTTTTTACACACCTCTTCTCATTTCTAATCCACTTCTTCAAAAGCAATGCCAGCCTCAATAATTCTGCCAAGCCCACTCACCCTCTCCTGACCTCCACCATAGCATTCATTACGTGTCTGAGTCATGCTGGGACTTCTAGAGTCACTCCCACGATTCCTCTCCCTTCCTCCCTATAAGCACAGGACCTTGGCCACCCACTGGCATCTTTAACACAGCCCTCCATGTGATTTCACTCAAAAGGTATGAATTATGCTGCATTTCGCCTCATTCTTCTCTACTACTCCCATCATTGGCCCAACTTGATTCACTCATTCATCAAACTCATTGAGCATTTACTATGTGCAAACCACTTTGTTTGGCATTCTGGGAACTAGAAGGCAAAATAAGATTCATTAGCACTTGCCTGTATGGAGCTCACATGATAGTGAGATTCCATTTAAAGATGACAAGGATCTAAAAAGATAGAGTAAGTGCAGAGAGGGCAGGAGCATGAGCACAGGGACAGGAGAGCAGAGTGGTACTCATGGAAGCTATTTCACCTGCCATGGGTGACGCTGAGCCGAGAGGCACCCTGCCAAGTCACCCTTGTTCTTATGCTATAGGAAAGCTTCAGAATTTCTAAGCTGGAGGGTCTTAAGTGCAAATACTGGTTTCAGAACTTGCTTGAAGTTGCTGCATACACTGTGGGAACTTAGACTGTGACTTATTTCAGGTCACACGGAGGGACTGATGAGGATTCGAGGAGCATACTGTGGCGCCTCCAGAAAATACCTCGATATTCTTGGGGCAGGGAGAAGTCCTCTACATTGCTGTTATTCTAACTTTTCTCGGAAAAAGAAGCACCAAATCCAGATAATTCTAAGTCCAAATACTTTAGCAACTCTAAGTTGGCAGACAAAATTTGAGTTGGGTGAAATTTGAGGCTTTCTTTCGATTGGAATTAAAAATGACATTTGAGCCACTGTGGTACAGTGGATAAAGCAGCAACCTGGAATGCTGAGGTTGCCGGTAGAAACCCCGGGCTAGTCTGGTCAAGGTACATACTAGAAGCAACTACTATGAGTTGATGCTTTTCGTTCCTCCCCTTCCCCCTTCACTCTCTCTCTTTTTCTCTCTCTAAAATCAATAAATTAAATATATTTTTAAAAAATAAATTAAAATGGCATTTGAGCTGATCTCTAAAGACCCAAGTGACCATTGCAATAGAACGTATGTGACCATGAAAATAAATACAAGGATTCTGATTACATATACAAAAGAATGAAAGGAAAAGAATGAAAGAATGAAAGGTTCAAAACAGAAGGTAAACGGAGTATACTTACCACCTAGGGTCCTAGGGGAAAAGTATTCCCTGAGATGGATCAGGAGTCATATAATTAGCCAGAATTTCTTTTTCCTGTGAAGCAGTTAATACCTAACATGGAACTTATAAGCCTCATGAGCCAAACCCCTCCACTGTCCACTGCATTACCAGCTTAAAGGAAAGAAGCCACCTAAGAAAATGAATACAACTAGGGTTCAAGCGATTATACCAGACTTTAAACTGAATGGATATTTGGTTAAGTATTTTCTCACTAACTAGTGAATAAGGGCATGAGAGGAAAGGAAAATCACTTAGAGTCAAATAAAGAAATTAAACCTCTGCACATCCCGATTGTATTATGGGTTGATCTTAAAGATGAAAAATAGAACTGAAAACCTGGGATGTATTTCTGCACAAGCTCTGGAAACCATACTTTTTTCTAACCAGGTTGACAGGTGTGCCTGTTCACGGTACCAGTGAATGCAACCATGACTCTCAGCCAGAACCCCCACTTTGGGGTATGGTAACTGTGGCTCCCTGGCTTCTGGTGGTGAATTGCTGCCATGATCTCTCCTGCTTCTGGCCCCATCATCCTCATCAATACTAGTGAGCCCAGCTCTGTGACCCCTCCTGCAGAGAAGGACCCCCCGCCAGCGAGTACTGAATTTTCAGTGAGGCTGGTGCCCTCTCTGCAGCATACTCCCCGATAGTGTTGGTGAGTGGACAGTTAGCTGCTTCTCCTTAGGAGTTAGTTTTCTGATGGCAAATAGTATCTACTAGCATGCTTGTTTGTTTATATATTGTTTTGCCTAGTAAGAATGTGAGAGTTCATCATGGTCTGGGGCTATAACCTGAATCAAAACTTGCTGGTGAAATGCACAAGGTATCACTTAAGAATTTTTTTGCTCTCAGAAAAATTAGGTGAACCTGGTTGAAACCTCCCAATCTTAGAAGATGGTTGCACCATCTTGAATGAGTCTCGTGTCCTCCTCATGAAAGCTGTGCTATGTAACCCTATTTCCCTGAGACAGCTTTGTCTCTGCTCCTATCTAGGACATCCCACCCCTAGGCCAACCAAAAATCAAAATCCACCCTTCTCATTTTTTTTAACTTTGCTTTTACTTTATTAAAATACTAAGTTTAGCCTGACCAGGCAGTGGTGCAGTGGATAGAGCATCGGACTGGGATGTGGAGGACCCAGGTTTGAGACCCCAAGGTCACCAGCTTGAGTGCAAGCTCATCTGGTTTGAGCAAGGCTCACCAGCTTGAGCCCAAGGTCGCTGGCTTGAGCAAGGGGTCACTTGGTCTGCTGTAGCCCAATGGTCAAGGCACATATGAGAAATCAATCAATGAACAACTAATGAACCGCAACGAAGAATTGATGTTTCTCATCTCTCTCCCTTCTTCCCTATCTGTCCCTATCTATCCCTCTCTCTGTCTCTCTCTGTCTCTCCCACAAAAAAAAAAATACTAAGTTTATTTTACATGTATGATTTTGTCTCCCCACCATTTCCATTTGTTGACGACCACAACTACTGTGTCTTATCATGACATGCCATATGTACTTAAAACCAAGCAAAAGGTGGACCTTCATCTTTTGGACAACATGTTCTTGGCAATGGAACCTGAACAGCATTTATAAGACATGGTAGGGAAAGTTCTCACTCTGTATTATAGAAAGAACAGCCAGAGCCCTGGCCAGATAGCTTGGTTGGTTGGAGCATCATCCTGAAGCACAGAGATTGCTGGTTTGATCCTCAGTTAGGGCACATACAGGAACAGATCCAGGTTCCTATCTTTCCCTCTCTCTCTCCCTTCCTCTCTTACTAAAATTAATAAGTAAAAAACTTTAAATAAAATAAAAAAGACAGACAGATATTGACTGTAACAGAAATGCAATTAGGTGGAAAATTTTAACAAACTGTTTAAACTATTTTCTTAAAGAGACTTCCTCTACTGCCAGAGATCTTGAATAGTCTCCTGGTCAGCCATCCAGAAACAATTCTGCACATAGCTGATGAACTTGGCTTCCACTTTGGGAAGAGAACCACCTTTTTCTATACTTGGTTGCATTTTTTGCTTTAATGTCTTCTGCAGAACTAGTTCCTTTCAGTGTTTTAGGAGGTTTTTACCTGTTTTGGAAAGATGCTAGACCTTTTGATCTTGGTGTTGATGGTTTTGAGTCTTTTCCTTCGGATTGATTTTTGAGCTTTTTTGAATGGACTATCTCATACAGATTTCTTTAGTGGATATTTTTCTTTATTTCTTCATCCTCAAAATCATCATCATCTTCATCATCATCATCATCATCCTCATCTTCATCAGCAGCAAGTTTTACTTCTTTCTGGGGAAACACTACCACTTCCAGGGGCAGAATGCTTTTCAGATATACTCAGGAGCTTCACATCGTCGTCCTCTTTATCTTCTCGCTCTGCACCTTCCTACACAGCTACTAAGTGCTGTCCACTAAGATGCACGGGCCAGGAACCACACTTCAACCATAAGACCACAAATGGCGATATCTCAGAGCCACTAAGGGAAACCACTGGCTGTACAGACACTTTCAAAGTTCCCAGTGTTCCTTTAATTAGACTTCTCTCATATTGCCTCTGCTTCAACAACGTGCAATTCGTCCTTTGCATCAGCCCCTAAACAGACTGTTCATGGAGATCATTGGTACTCAATTTCATCATTATCCACCTTAAAGTGATCATTTTTGTCAGCCTTTAGTTCACAATTAAAAAGGTAGTTCTGGGACCTCAGAGTGCTCATTTCCATGCCCACTGATTTTTCCATGGGATGGTGGCACGCTCTTAGGTAAGAGAGAAGGCAGAGGGAGATAAATGACTTCGGTTCCTCAGAACAGACGCTCGGATGGAATTGCACCAAGGACAACCCCTCTCGGGTTTTTTGCCAAGAAGAAACCCAGTCATACTGAGCATGAGTTGTGATTATTATGGTTGTTGAGTTGAAAAGTAGTGGGACCCACTTACCCACTTAGCACTTATCACAGCACAGGGCCCGGCCCCTTCTCTTCTCTCGCAGAGCCCGCCCACTCCAGCTGTCACCCTGCCCACCCCGCCCCCCCACCCCCTACCCCCGCCCTTGGGAAGTCCAGTCCAGCCCTGTCTGTCTCCTCCCGCTTCTCTCCTGGGGCCAGCCCTCTCCTTACGTCTCCTTCCCAGAATTCCAGTGAACAAAAAGTCTCCACATAAGTGAATAACTGAATAAGCATTTGGCTCACTGTCAAATGGCACTTAATAAACATTGGTGGGTGTGTAGCCAGTCGCCAGGGCCACCATCACAGCAGCCTGACCCATGCAGGTTCGAATTGGATTCGGACAGTCGGTAAAGAAACAATGGAGCCAAGAACTGATGGGCCATCACCTTTAATTCTAGCTTGCACTCGGGGGGCAAGTAAAAACATACACTGGGCTCCAGAACCCACTCACATTTAGTGCTCACAAAGCTACTGACTTATCCGAGTTTCCTAGAATCAAAGGTTTCTAGCTCACCAGACTTTATTCACCTCTGTTCCTGTAAGGCCAGGAGCCGCCATCGTGGCCATTCACATGCAGGTTCCCATTGGATTCGGGCAGACGATAAAGAAATGGCGGAGTCAGAGGATGGGGGGCCATCCTATTTATTGGTGTCTCACCAAGACAGGCAAACCACAAAAGAAGACAAGGGAAAAGCAGAAAACCAGCTCTTCCCATGAAGGGCCAGGGATCAGGGAAGCCCCTGCAATTGTGATAGCAGGAACTGTGTGTCCAAGCTCCTGGTCTGTCCCACTTTATAGTGTAGAAAACCAAAATCCCTTAATCCAATATACAAACAAGGAAGTCTCCGATACAAAGTCACCCATCCAAGGCATAATTGGATTCCTCATGAGAGTGCACCACCCAGATAATACAATCATTCAAGGGTGTGGGGAAAAGCTTAGTCCCAAAACCAAACCCCAGGCTACAACGACCTGGCCTGCCTATAGCCTGTCCCCCACACCCAATATAAGTCACAAGCGAGCAAACATATATATCACATTTACAAACTTATTTGACCAACATTCCACCCCTTTTGCTCGCTTTACAATCTAAAGCACAGGCATCTTCCATGATGGTCACTGTGCAAGGAGTAGGATACATTGCATAAACAGAAATAGTACCAACTACAGCAATAGGATTAACAGATCAAAAACTATGGGCGAAATGAGAGAGCTGTCAGTGGCACCAAGAGAGGCAAATCTTTTCCCTCTGGCAGAATACAGGCCAGAGTTTTGTCTGCAGACAGCACCGTAGCTGGCACCAGAGGCCGCCCTGAGCGGGCATACCAAACCTTATTGGCCAATACACCAGCATCTGCTGGTTCTATGTGTAGTAAAATAGGGGAACTCATTATTGGCCATAAAGAAATTACAAAGGTGCCCTTCAAAATGCTGTCCCCTTGAGCACTCAAGGGATAATACACTTCTACCTTAGGTGGCCAGGTGCTGGTTGCCCAAGGAGTTAACTGGAGGTCCACCTCTAACCCCTTTCCCCATGGTGCCAACAAGGCCACCCATCTCAGATGGGGGGCCTGTACAGTCCAGGGCCAAGTCCATTGAAGCTGTTGTCCTTTAAGAAGGGCTGTTGGAGCAGGCAAGAGCACGTTGCCCTGCTGTCCGAAACCTGGCTTGAGTAAAATGTCCTTGGTGCGTATCTGCAACTGAATAGGGGCAGCTGTCCGATGCAGGAGGACCTCTACTGGAGCTGGGCTTCCCCGTCGAGGTCGCTCATTCAAAATCCGAAGTACTGTCCATAAGCGGCGTGTCCATCCAGTAAGAGAGCCGGTGCCCCCCTCCTGTCGCAGTCCCTGCTTTAAGAGTCCATTATAACGCTCAATGATACCAGCAGCCTGGGGGTGGTAGGGAACATGGTACTTCCAGTCCACCCCCAGCTTTTGAGCCCATTGCCTCACCATTGAACCAGTGAAGTGGGTACCATTGTCACTTTCAAGGACCAGCGGTCGCCCGTATGCAGCACTCAGGCGGTCCAGAGCCTGTATGACTGCCCTCTGGTCAGGGTTACGAGCGGGGTAAGCAGCAAGCAGCCCGGTGGCAGTATCTACACAAGTGACTGCATACTGGTACCCTTCTGACTTTGGTAAGGGTCCAATGATGTCTATCTGCCATCGTGTCAGTGGGACATGACCCCTCTGGATCTGTCCAGGTGACACCAGTGGTCTCCGAGGGTGTTCCTTGGAACATACTGCACATTGCTCACAGGCTGCAAGTACCTCTGCATAGGACACAGGCAAGTTCCAAGCCTTAACTGTAGCCCACATAGTTTTCTGTCCTGCATGGAGCAGGCGCCGGTGGAGCCACTGTGCCACATCACCTGCAGGTGCAGTCTCCAACCATCGCACCCTTGCCAACGTATCTGCCTCATCATTCCCAGGATGGGCTAGAGGGGCATGCCCTGTCACATGATATACTGTCACCTGCTTCTGGTGTCCTATTTCCCATAAGTCCTGCCACATGGCCTGACCCCATAATGGACGGTGCATTACCATCCACTGGTTAATGTGCCAAGTAGCAATCCAAAGGGTCAGTCCACGATAGACAGCCCAACTGTCAGTACAGATCACCAGAGGTGAAGGTTCATTATGGACAACTAGCCAAACAGCTCTTAATTCTGCCCATTGGCTGCTTTGGCCTGTACCCGTGTCCATCCAAATAGTCTCAGTGGCCAGATGGAAGGCGATAGCCGTCCATTTGGCAGGTTGGCCCCTGCTGGAACCATCAGTATACCAGGCATCTTCGGGGATGGGCACCCGCCCCTCCTGGTAGGGACTGACCTCAGGTTCTGCCTCCTGAGCCCCAGTTGCACCTGACTCTAAAGTCGCATAGGTGACTGGACCCAAGACTTCCTGCAGTTCTGCCCTCAATGGGCTGGTGCTAAGAGCACAGCGTTGTTGCAGATAGGCACCCCACTTGGCCAGGGTAGACATTTGGGCCATACCACTACGTGGTTTAGTTGCCCAATCTCTCACCCATCCAGCTATAGGGTATGTTGTTTTGACTGTAACTGGTGTTGTGGTTGTAATACTCTCAGTTGCCAGGAGGGCAGCATACACAGCTGCCAGCTGCTTCTCTACTAATGAGTAACGAACTTCAGCACCTTTCCACAATTGGGACCAAAATCCAATAGGTTGCCGTAGGCGCTCTGTCCGCTGCCACAAGCCCCACCCAAACCCCTCCGAGGTTACATGAACATCCAGCTCACAGGGCCTGGCAGGATCAAACACATTCAAGGCCTGTGCCACCTTGACAGCTCTCTTAGCAGCTGCAAATGAACCTTGCGCCTGCTCAGTCCAATCCCAGCGAACCCCCTTTCGAATAAGGTTGTACAAGGGGCGTAGTAACTGAGCCAAATGTGGTATAAATGCTCGCCAATACCCCAACAAACCTAAGAATTCCTGTAACTGTTTTACCGTAGTGGGCACGGGGTAGGCTTGAATCTTATCTATAACTGCGTCAGGGATAACTTTTGTCTTACCCGACCAGACAACTCCCAAGAATTTAACAGATAACCCAGGTCCTTGTAATTTGTTCTCGTTAACTGCCCAGCCACATGCTTTCAAATGGGATAGCAGGGTAGGGACTGCTTGCTCCAATTCTGAAAGAGAATCACTAGTTAGCATAATATCATCAATATAATGGTACATGTGGACTACCTCTGGCTGTTTCCATTTAGCCAGGTCAGCAGCCACCAGCCCATGGCACAAGGTGGGGCTATGCAAATAGCCCTGAGGTAACACTGTAAAGGTCCATTGTCTCCCTTCCCAACTGAAGGCAAATTGGTCTTGACTCTCTGCGGCTATATCAATAGAGAAAAAAGCATTGGCCAAGTCTGCCACAAAGTGGTATGTCCCCAACTCATGGCTTAGCCGATCCATCATGTTAGCTATCGAAGGAACAGCAGCGTGCAAAGGGGGAACAACTTTATTAAGTTCCCTGTAATCTACTGTCATTCTCCAGGTTCCATCTGCTTTGCGCACAGGCCATACTGGGGAGTTGTAAGGACTGTGTGCTGGCCGGATGATCCCCACCTTTTCTAGTTCAAGGATTGTCCCTGTGACTTCTTCATAACCACCTGGCAGGCGGTACTGCTTGGTGTTAGTCACACGCCGAGGGACGGGTAATTGCAAAGGGGAATGTGATGCATGTCCCCGCAATACTGCCTTCACAACCCTGATCCGCAGCCGGAACTCCCCAGCTGTAGTTTCCAACTACAGTCCTTGCAAGACATCTACCCCCAAAATATATTCAGGAATAGGAGATACATACACCTTATATGGCTTAGGAGGCAGTCTCCCTATCCCCAATGGAATAGTTATTGGCTTCACTTGAACAGTTTGGCCCCCATAACCGTCAATGGCCACTGGGGTCCCAGCAAACCGCTCTGGGTTTCCATAGAGAAGGGAACATTCTGCACCTGTATCCACCAAGGCCAACACCTGTTGTACATTGGAAGGGGACCAGTGGATAGCCAGTTCCACATGTGGCCTCCGGTCCCCGCCCATCCCCGTTAGACGGGTCCCTCGGCCTTTTTCCTATTCAAACTGGTACAGTGGGTCTTGGGAGTTCCCCTCTCCCTCGGCCGTCTCTATCATATAATCTTGTAACCGAGCTGTGCGCGCACCAAACGTTTTATTGGTAGCTGCTGGGGCCTTTCGTCTCAGTGGCTGGAACTTCTGTTCTGGTTTAAGCTGCCGCCAAAGCTCCAAAAGAATTTTATTAGACTGGCCATCCAATTTTGCCTTATCTGCTCCAGCCGCAATCAAGTCTACCCACATCTGTGTTACTGCATTGATGGGCTGCCCCACATAGGGGCCCAAGATAGCCACAAGTGACCCAAAAAGGGCTGACGGGGCGCTAGCAAGGACAAATTCCCTCATTTTGGCCGTAAACACTTCCTCGTCTGGCCCACGAGACCCAGGGTTGAAAACAGCATTCTTCATACCTAGTTCTCGAAGGACCTTTACTAACTCACTGTAGCACTGCCACCGACTCATTGCCCCCGGCAGTTCTCCAGCATTCTGCCAGACCATACGAATGGCAGCCATCACCCATTCTAATAGGGTATGGTCTCCTGGGTTGCCATGGCAGTTCTGAAGACGCTGCCTCAAGGAAGAGTGTGTGGTAATGGTGGCCAATTTCTCCATCTCTGTTCCGGAGAGCATGATGCCATCCACCCCTATATCCCATAATCGTAGTAACCAGGCTACCAGGGATTCAGTAGGTTTCTGCCTAAATTGTGCCCCCAACTCCATCAGCTCTGCCTGGGTATAGGGCCGGACCACAGAGTGTTCCATTACCTGGGCTGGAGGCTGTGGCTGCCCCTGAGGGACTCTTTGTTACTGGGTTTTTACCTTCTTGGCGACAACTGGTCGGGCTCTCAGTGTGCGTATGGCAGCTTCAGCCTGAGCCTTCTCATCCTCAGAAGAGGAGTCGCAAGCGCCTGCTCCCGCTGACTCAAAGCCAATCCACCGGCAAGGATGCTGCTGCTCCTTTGGTGACCATTTAGGCTCCTGTGGCTGCTGGCTTTTGGCCAGAAGCTGAGACTCGAGCTCTTGAATCCGCAGTTGTTTCTCCAACAACTGCCGGTGAACACGTTCAACTTCCAGGGTAAACTGCAACTCGCGAACCCGTAATTCCTTCTCCAGTGCTCACTCCAATTCCAGCCTTTTCTGCCGTTCTATTTTGTTGGTCAAATAAGTTTGTAAATATGATATATATGTTTGCTCGCTTGTGACTTATATTGGGTGTGGGGGACAGGCTATAGGCAGGCCAGGTCGTTGTAGCCTGAGGTTTGGTTTTGGGACTAAGCTTTTCCCCACACCCTTGACTGATTGTATTATCTGGGTGGTGCACTCTCATGAGGAATCCAATTATGCCTTGGATGGGTGACTTTGTATCGGAGACTTCCTTGTTTGTATATTGGATTAAGGGATTTTGGTTTTCTACACTATAAAGTGGGACAGACCAGGAGCTTGGACACACAGTTCCTGCTATCACAATTGCAGGGGCTTCCCTGATCCCTGGCCCTTCATGGGAAGGGCTGGTTTTCTGCTTTTCCCTTGTCTTCTTTTGTGGTTTGCCTGTCTTGGTGAGACACCAATAAATAGGATGGCCCCCCATCCTCTGACTCCGCCATTTCTTTATCGTCTGCCCGAATCCAATGGGAACCTGCATGTGAATGGCCACGATGGCGGCTCCTGGCCTTACATATTTTCAATTCATACTGAAGCTTTTGACCTCGGGCAGTTTCCTCTTGAGTAAAAAACATGTAGCCCATGGCCCCTAAAAGGACAGCCATGGGGAGCCAGAGCAGCAACCAGTACTCTATCCCACCCATCAAGGATGGTGGCTCCATACCAATCTCTGAATCCTGCCGGAAACTACGCCAGTTGTAAGGCCAGGAGCCGCCATCGTGGCCATTCACATGCAGGTTCCCATTGGATTCGGGCAGACGATAAAGAAATGGCGGAGTCAGAGGACGGGGGGCCATCCCATTTATTGGTGTCTCACCAAGACAGGCAAACCACAAAAGAAGACAAGGGAAAAGCAGAAAACCAGCTCTTCCCATGAAGGGCAAGGGATCAGGGAAGCCCCTGCAATTGTGATAGCAGGAACTGAGTGAGCCAGCTCCTGGTCTGTCCCACTTTATAGTGTAGAAAACCAAAATCCCTTAATCCAATATACAAACAAGGAAGTCTCCGATACAAAGTCACCCATCCAAGGCATAATTGGATTCCTCATGAGAGTGCACCACCCAGATAATACAATCATTCAAGGGTGTGGGGAAAAGCTTAGTCCCAAAACCAAACCCCAGGCTACAATGACCTGGCCTGCCTATAGCCTGTCCCCCACACCCAATATAAGTCACAAGCGAGCAAACATATATATCACATTTACAAACTTATTTGACCAACAGTTCCCCATCTCCTTCCTCCTCCCTGCACAAACTCTGCACAAACTGGCTTCTCACTCAACACTCCGCCATCTTGGCTGCCTCTCCTGGCCTCCTCCACGTGGCCTCTTTCTGCTCTCCTCTCTGCTCTTGCCTCTAATGCTAATAATCCCAGGAACCGAGAGAGCAAGCTCCTGTTCTGTCCCCATTTTATAGTGTAGAAATCCAAACCTTTAATCCAATATACAAAATAGGGAAGTCTCTAATACAAAGTCACTTATCTGGGGCATAATGGGATTATACCACCCCACATCAAAAAGGGTGGGAAAGGCTTAATCCTAAAACCAAGCCCCAGGCTACAAGGATTCTGCCTGCCCACAGCCAGCCCCCAACACACATTAATATCACCTGGGCAACAGCCTCCACCTGGGCAGTGCTATCTTTAACAAAGTGAGCATAATATATTTTATCTGCCCAACAGTGGGCTATATAAGAGAATGAATGAATGAATGAATGAATGAATGAATGAAATCTAGTCATTTCATTTATTACTAAATCAAGCTGAATTTCATATTGAGGTGGGATCAAATATTCTTACAGAATACATAAAAATGGACAGGTCAGCACCATAAAATTTCCTAATCATAGGAAATAAAAGCCTAGATGGCACAAGGGATACTTGCAGCTGGAGTCTTTTCTACACCAAAGAGTAGACACCATTCCTAAGAAGGAAAAGCAAAGCTGGAGCCGGGAGCCAGGGAAGGCTCCCTGGTAAATGGGACTGGAGCCCCGCACCTGTGACCAGAAGGGAGCCAGTGAGTAGACGGGAGTCCATGGTAAGCCCCCTTTCCTGCTTCACCGGGTCCCATGGGCAGTCTTGGAGTAAGGCACAGAAATGTGGCATTAGCTGTGACTCCTCAGTCAGGAAACATATGTCCCCAAGTCCAAAAAGGTCCAACTGCCTGTCTTCACTGAGCAGAAAGTCCCTCTTCTCTTGGGGTCTTGGGCTGAGCAAGGGCAAGCTGTCCTCACACCTCCATTTGCAGCCTCAATAAATCATCTCCAGCATTTACCCCAGAGAGGCATGCCCCAAACCTCCACTTATACCATAAGAGACAGGTTTCCCAGAAAGAGTCAAGTTTTATTCACTTCTCCTTATGTATGCTTTCAAATGTTCTTTCCTCTCTGCTGGGTATGAATGAATCACATCCTCAGGAAATGTGAACCAGTTGAGTAAGTCAGCACTCTGGAACAACTTAAAAATGAAGACAGTTTGACTGACTCACTGGATTACTTTAACCAAATACTTGAAAGTCTTGAAACAGGCATGCTGTTACTGATTCAAAATGGGTTACCTTGGTGCCCAGGGTTTATCTAGGCAAAAGACAGGCTGTTGGTCAAATAAGTTTATAAATATGATATATGTGTTTGCTTGCTTATAGTTTGTATTCGGTGTAGAGGACAGGCTGTAAGCAGGCCAGGTCATTATAGCCTAAGGCTTAGTTTTAAGACTAAGCTTTTCCCCACACCCTTGACTGATTGCATGATGTGGGGTGGTGCACTCTTATGAGGAATCCCATTATGCCTCAGATAAGTGACTTTGTATCAGAGACTTCCTTGTTTGTATATTGGATTAAAGGTTTTGGTTTCTACACTATAAAGTAGGGCAGACCTGGGGCTTACTCTCTCAGTTCCTGAGATTAGCATTAGAGGAGAGCAGAGAAAGGCCACATGGAGGAGGCCAGGAGAAGCAGCCAAGAAGATGGAGTGTTGAGGAAGAAGCCAGTTTGTGCAGGGAGAAGGAAGGAGATAGGGAACAGAGGTGAATAAATCTGCTGAGATAGAAACCTTTGATTCTTGAAAACTCGGATAAGTCAGTAGCTTTGTGAGCACTGAATGAGTGGGTTTTGGAGCCCAGTGTGTGTTTTTACTTGCCCGCTGGGTGCAAGCTAGGATTAAAGATGATGGCCCATGTAAAGCCAGTAGCCAGGTCTGCCACTATCAAAGCAGCCAGGCCCATGCAGGATCGCATTGGATTCAAACAGTCGGTAAAGAAACAACGGAGCCAAGAACTGGTGGGGCATCACCTTTAATCCTAGCTTGCACCTGGCGGGCAAGTAAAACAACACACTAGGCTCCAAAACCCACTCACATTCAGTGCTCACAAAGCTACTGACTTATCCGAGTTTCCCAGAATCAAAGGTTTCTAGCTCACCAGACTTATTCACCTCTGTTCCCCATCTCCTTCCTTCTCCCTGCACAAACTCTGCCCAAACTGGCTTCTCTCTCAGCACTCTGCCATCTTGGCTGCCTCTCCTGGCCTCCTCCATGTGGCCTTTCTCTGCTCTCTGCTCTAATAATGCTAATCTCAGGAACCGAGAGAGCAAGCCCCTGTTCTGCCCTCATTTTATAGTGTAGAAATCCAAACCTCTAATCCAATATACAAAATAGGGAAGTCTCTAATACAAAGTCACTTATCTGGGGCATGATGGGATTGTACCACCCCACATCAAAAAGGGTGGGAAAGGCTTAATCCCAAAACCAAGCCCCAGGCTACAAGGATTCTGCCTGCCCACAGCCCACAGAGACACACATTAATATCACCTGGACAACGGCCTCCACGTGGACAGCGCCATCTTTAACAAAGTGAGCATAATACATTTTATCTGCCCAACAGCCCACCAGTTCTTGGCTCTGTTGTTTTATTACCATCTGTCCGAATCAAATGCGAACCTGCATGGGCCAGGCTGCTGTGATGGTGGCTGTGGCTACTGGCTTTACACAGGCCAGCTTAATTTACAGCCCTTATTCAGTAGGACTACTCAGTTCCCAGAATAATAAAGAAATCCAAGTGTTGGGCAGATAAAATGTATTATGCTCACTTTGTTAAAGATAACACGAGGAAGCCGTCACCCAGGTGATATTAATGTGTGTTGGGGTGGGCTAAAGGCAGGCGGAATCCTTGTAGCCTGGGGCTTGGTTTTGGGATTAAGCCTTTCCTACCCTTTTTGCTGTAGGGCGGTACAATCCAGTCATGCCTCAGAGAAGTGACTTTGTATTAGAGACTACCCTATTTTGTATATTGGATTAAAGGTTGTAAAGCTACACTATAAAATGGGGGCAGAACGGGACTTGATGCTTGGTTCCTGAGATTAGCTTGAGAGAGCAGAGAGAGTAGAGCCAGCAGCTAAAGGAGGCCACGTGGAGGAGGCCAGGAGAAGCAGCCAAGATGGCGGAGTGCTGAGTGAGATGCCAGTTTGTGTAGAGTTTGTATCTGGGATAAGGAAGGAGATGGGGAACTGAGGAGAAGGCTGGTGAGCTAGAAACCTTTGATTCTAGGAAACTCGGATAAGTCAGTGACTTTGTGAGCACTGAGTGTGACTGGGTTTTGGAGCCCAGTGTGTGTATTTTTACTTGCCCGCCGGGTGCAAGCTAGATTAAAGGCTATGGCCCATCAGTTTTTGGCTCCATGGTTTCTTTACCGACTGTCCGAATCCAATGCGAACCTGCATGGGCTGGGCTGCTCTGATGGTGGCCCTGACCCTGCCTCCTGGCTTTACACCAAGGTAGGCTGGGACCCATCTTTAAGAATAGCTTTGCTGATGTTAGCCTTAAACCACTTTACTTTTAAAAGAAGTATATTAGAGAGCTACCAAAAGGATGCTATGTGTCTTTAGGGCATCTTTTATCAATGTATTGGAAAATTTAAAAGCAATTTAGAACTTTGAATCCAAAGATAACTCTGAAAGAAAGAACAATATCATCCTTTTACATTCATGCAATTTGCCCCTGTGTTCCAGCCTCGATGGAATACTTAGGCATCACTGGGGAAGGTGAGTCAAGTCGGCAACAGTTCAGGAAATTGGGTGAGGCCCGCCTGTGCTATATAAATAAATATTGCTTAGATGTAGAAGGAATTTTTATTTATTTTCCAAAATTGGAACGAGCTCTCAGGCCTACAAATGATGGGCAGGGAAGAATAGTCACAGTGTGCTCTAAGACAGATGACTTAAACTGCTGCTACTTCCCTCTGTATTTGTCATAGCCAAAGAGATCTGACTACAGACTTGGGTGAAGAGGTCTCAAGCACCAGGAAACAGGAGTCACAGCTGTCAGTCCTCACCGGGCACAGAAAACACACCAAGCGACAAGAGAAAACTTTGTTTCTTTCTCTCAGCTAAAACAATACATCTCTCCAGACCACAATCCCTCAAATTTCATTCCAGTCCATATCCTGTCAGCTTGATTTAAGCTGTGGCTATGAATTCAAAATAAACCGTGCTGACTTTGAGAGCCACAAAGCTTTGCACAGAAAATTGAAGGCCAGTTGTTATAATTAAGGGAAACACTTATCTTTGACTCAAACCAGAGGAAAGGTGGGGCTAAAAGCCAAGTGGTTTAAAATGTGAAAACTTCCTCTTTCTAAAGGCAGGCAGTTTGTCTCAATAAATTAATGCCTGATAAGCCTGTGCAAAGTCCAAGAAGGATGGCTGCCCCCGCGTTAACAAGGTCAAGTAGCTTTGATTCTGACATGGGGAAATCTGTGACCTGGGTGGACCTTCCTTTTAGAGACAACTTCCAACATCCTCCTATTTCTGGCCTTTCTCCATTTGAATGGTCCAATCTAATACTCCTTTATCTACCTGTTCTCTCTTCAGTGAAATTCTCACTTATAGGGTAACCACTGTCCTAATCAGTCCCTTTGTGTGAAACGTAAATATGTCACTCACAGTACGACTGACCAATGGCACCTCTAAGGGACAGGAAGTAGCCTTTGGACAGTCATGCTGCCCCCCCACATCCTTAGAGGGGCACAGGCAAGCACAGATATACATGGCAGAGCCCTCTTCTCCTGCTCCTCCCCAACTCTAACAAAAACCCCAACATGGGAACCACCTTAAGCCATGTCCCAAATCATCTAAAGCTTTGTTATTTCCAAAGAGCCTCAGATGACAATTCCTTAACCTCATACATGCTGGAATGTTAATTAAGGATGGCTAAGAAGAAAGCCTTAACCAGGGTTCTTTCTCAGATATTGTTTTTTATGTTGTTTATTTTATTTTGAAGTGACACCTGTTTGTTATAGAAAGTACAAAACCTTTTCCTAATATTATTTTCTTTTACAAATTACTGAATAGAAATTTTGGGGTTTTCTGCATAAAAAATAACAGTTATTTTCCTATACCATTGAAATCCTTTTGACACATACTAGAATTATAAGTATAGGCAGAAAAGGGGCCATATACTAAACCTAACAAGTTCAGGGGAAGTCCACATGGGACTATTGATCGGAGCCCAAATTGATTAGAAATTTAAAGAGCATTTAATAGCTGGCCATTGACTGCTAGCTGAGAAACAGCTAAGAGCCCTGAGCCTAGGGAGAGAGCAGTATTTAAGGGGTTAAACCACAAAGTCATAGCTATTACAACAGGTATTGTTGGGCAGATAAAATATATTATGCTCACTTTGTTAAAGATGGCGCTGCCCACATGGAAGCCCGTCGCCCAGGTGATATTAATGTGTGTTGGGGGCGGGCTGTGGGCAGGCTGGATCCTTGTAGCCTGGGGCTTGGTTTTAGGACTAAGCTTTTCCCATCCTTTTTGATGTGGGGTGGTACAATCAGATAAGTGACTTTGTATTAGAGACTTCCCTATTTTGTATATTGGATTAAAGGTTTTGATTTCTGCACTATAAAGTGGGGCAGACTGGGAGTTTGTTCTCTCAGTTCCTGAGATTAGCATTAGAGGAGAGAGCAGAGAGAGGCCACGTGGAGGAGGAGGCCAGGAGAAGCAGCCAAGATGATGGAGTGCTGAGGAAGAAACCAGTTTGTACAGAGTTTGTGTAGAGAGAAGGAGATGGGAAACAGAGGTGATAAGGCTGGTGAGCTAGAAACCTTTGATTCTAAAAAACTCGGGTAAGTCAGTAGCTTTGTGAGCACTGAATGAATGGGTTTTGGAGCCCAGTGTATGTTTTTAGTTACCCACCAGGTGCAAGCTAGGATTAAAGCTAATGGCCCACCAGTTCTTGGCTCCATTGTTTCATTATCGTCTGTCCGAATCTAATGCGAACCATCACAGGCTGCTGTGATGGTAGCCCTGGCTACTGGCCATACATTTGGTGTAGTCTGTGGCAGGATTTGATACAGATCAGCAAGGAGCCACCACCACCTTTGAGCGGTGGAGTAGAGGGCTGGCTGCTGTTATGGTTCCCCATGGCTGTCCTTTTGCGGATCGTAGGCTGGCTGACTTTTACAGCCATGCGAGAGGAAACCGAGAGCTCTGTGGAAGAGGCTGCCCGGGACCTGCAAACCGAGCAGTGGAAGGAGCTGGAGCAAATGTGGGAGAAAGAGATGCCGACCCTGGAGCTGAAGCAAGCACCGGAGTGATAGATATATGAATTCCAAACTGCCCTCTTGATGTTCAGCTTATCTGTCAGACCTCACCCTTACTGGACTATCGCCCCTGAGACAGAGGAATCCCAAAAAGCTGACAAGCCGCCCCAAGAAGGGGCTCCGGACATACCAGGACTTTTGATTCAACACCCACATGCTCGAAGCCCCCCAAGGAGGAGCATTCCGGACATACCAGGACTTTTGCCTCAGTATCCCCTCAGGCTCTCCCAAACACTATGTAACTTGCCCCTAGTCTGTAACCGACGCTCTTCTCCCCAGAAGTGCCCAGCAGGGTTCCTTTCTTCCTTTCAATAAAACCTGTTACTCTGGTCTTTCAGACTCCCATGCATTCCAACATTTGGTGCTGAAACCCAGACAGGGTACTAACTGCCTGGATGATCCCTCTTTGCCGTCCAAACTTACAACCAGGGAAGCAATGGGCAACGGCAGCTCGTCCCGTGCTTACTCCCTGATTCTGCTTGAACGTGTAATTGTAGGTCGATTGGCCAGCAGTCTAACCCTGTCCTGAACCCCCTGCTGAACGAGAAAGGTAAGGAGCGTCTCCCTTCCCCTTCCCCGGTTGGCCTCTAAATTTCTCTCTAAAAACACCCCTTCCTGGTCGGATGGTTTTCTCTAACATGCCTCACGTTTTGAGGCGTTTGACTTTCAGTCTCAGTGGACTGCACGGAAGACTAGGCGCCTAGCACAACCTCTCCACTTTCTCAGACTTCTCATCCTCGGAGCTACCCGACAGGTGGTGACAACCTCTATCAGGGACGACTCCCCCACACGGAGATTCTTTCCTCTTGCTCACTTGTCTCCATGGCTCTTCAGAGTCTAAACCTTCTGACCAGACCCCTCTAGAATGTCTCATAAAAAACCTCACCAAATTTGGTCTCTCAGACCTCAAACTGAAGAAATTAATCTTCTGTAACATGGCATGGCCTCAGTACAGACTAGACCAGGGGTCCCCAAACTACGGCCCGCGGGCTGCATGTGGCCCCCCGAGGCCATTTATCCGGCCCCCACTGCACTTCTGGAAGGGGCACCGGTGGTCAGTGAGAGGAGCATAGTTCCCATTGAAATACTGGTCAGTTTGTTGATTTAAATTTACTTGTTCTTTATTTTAAATATGGTATTTGCTCCCTGTAAAGCCAGAAGCCAAAGCCACTATCACAGCAGCCTTCCGGCCCATGCAGGTTCACATTGGATTCGGACAGTGTAAAGCCAGCAGGCACGGCCAGGGCCACCATCAGAGCAGCCTGGCCCATGCAGGTTCGCATTGGATTCGGACAGTCGGTAAAGAAACCATGGAGCCAAAAACTGGTGGGCCATAGTCTTTAATCTAGCTTGCACCCGGCGGGCAAGTAAAAACATACACTGGGCTCCAAAACCCAGTCACATTCAGTGCTCACAAAGCTACTGATTTATCCGAGTTTCCTAGAATCAAAGGTTTCTAGCTCACTAGACTATTCTCCTCTGTTCCCCATCTCCTTCCTTATCCCAGATACAAACTCTACACAAACTGGCATCTCACTCAGCACTCCGCCATCTTGGCTGCTTTTCCTGGCCTCCTCCACGTGGCCTCCTTCCGCTGCTGGCTCTACTCTCTCTCGTCTCTCATGCTAACCTCAGGAACCAAGAGCCAAGTCCCATTCTGCCTCCACTTTATAGTGTAGAAATCCAAACCCTTAATCCAATATACATAATAGGGAAGTCTCTAATACAAAGTCACTTCTCTGAGGCATGATAGGATTGTACCACCTCACACCAAAAAGGGTGGGACAGGCTTAATCCCAAAACCAAGCCTCAGGCTAAAACAATTCTCAACACACATTAATATCACCTGGGCAACGGCCTCTTTAACAAAGTGAGCATAATACATTTTATCTGCCCAACAGACAGTCAGTAAAGAAACAGCGGAGCCAAAAACTGATGGGCCATAGTCTTTAATTCTAGCTTGCACCCGGCGGGCAAGTAAAAATACACACTGGGCTCCAAAACCCAGTCACATTCAGTGCTCACAAAGCCACTGACTTATCCGAGTTTCCTAGAATCAAAGGTTTCTAGCTCACCAGACTTATTCACCTCTGTTCCCCATCTCCTTCCTTATCCCAAATACAAACTCTACACAAACTGGCATCTCACTCAGCACTCCGCCATCTTGGCTGCTTCTCCTGGCCTCCTCCACGTGGCCTTTCTCTCCTCTGCTCTCTCTTCTAATGATAATCTCAGGAACCAAGAGCCCTAAGCTCCCGTTTTGCCCCTATTTTATAGTGTAGCTTCACAACCTTTAATCCAATATACAAAATAGGGAAGTCTCTAATACAAAGTCACTTTCTGAGGCATGATAGGATTGTACCGCCTTACATCAAAAAGGGTGGGAAAGGCTTAATCCCAAAACCAAGCCCCAGGCTACAAGGATTCTCAACACACATTAATATCACCTGGGCGATGGCCTCACGTGGGCAACGTCATCTTTAACAAAGTGAGCATAATATATTTTATCCGCCCAACATTCCCGTTTTGTTTTTTTACTTTAAAATAAGATATGTGTAGTGTGCATAGGGATTTGTTCATAGTTTTTTTTATAGTCCGGCCCTCCAACGGTCTGAGGGACAGTGAACTGGCCCCTGTGTAAAAAGTTTGGGGACCCCTGGACTAGACAATGACTCCCATTGGCCTGAAAACGGGACATTCGATTACAATATCCTAAGAGATCTTGACAATTTCTGCCACCGGACGGGGAGGGCATCAGAAATTCCTTACGTGCAGGCTATCTTCTCCCTTCTCTCCTGTCCTTAATTTCTGTACCTTCTGTTCTACACGCAGGCCATTTTTGGCCAAAGAAACCTCACCTAAAACCTCTGCTCCTAATCTTTCCTTCTCCGCAGACTCCCAACTCTCTCCCTGCTGCCTGACCCCTGGGGGCACCCCTCTCTTGGGACCCCTCTCTAGTCCCTCAGCAAATCTTTTTTGCTGGAGTCTCTTCCCTCCAGAAAGCCCCTCCCTTCACTAAATCCTGTTTTCTCATTCACCAATCTCTCTTTCTCCTGCCCTGCTGGCCGGGGGCCTCTCCCTTCTCCACTGTGTTCTTCATCGCCTCCCCCCTCCTTAGAAGCTGTGGCTCTGGCTGTGGTGCCAGACCACAGCTCATCTCGGACCTCTCTTCCCTCCTTACAAACTGCAGTTCTGTCCGTCTCCTCTCCGACCCCTCCTCCTTCCTTACAAACTGTGACTGTGCCTCTTTCCTCCTCGCCCTCTCCCCTCTCCTCAGAGCTCTAAATCCTTTTGACTCCTCTGACCATGTGGCGCCACACCAATACTTTAATCTCCTCCTCCTCCTCCTCCTCCTGCAGATTCTGACCTTCCTTCTTTTTCATCCAGCTGCTCACACTGTCCATCCATCTGCTTTCTCTCTTCCTCCCTCTATGCTGGCAACTCCCTGCCATCTCGAAAAACTTTAAAAAGCAGAATTGTATATTAAGCTATGTGAGTAAGTAATCCATCTTTGTTTCTTTGTCAGAAAATAACTCTAGTATAATTTGAATTAAATCAAGTAAAGCGTGCTCATTTAAATTTCTTAATTCATAATATGTGAATTCTTTGTTTAATGTGTAACTGTGTCTGTTTCTAAGGCCTTAAACCAATAATTACCCACCTTTTAAACCAGGTTTACTCATCCCCATGGACTCTCCCTGCAATCCCCCCATCCTTCCTGTTCGAAAACCTTCAGGAGCTTATCACCTTGTACAAGCCTTACACCTAACCAATGAGGCAGTAATTTCCCTCCATCCAGTAGTCCCTATCTCTACAAGTTACTGTCACACATTCCATCAAACACCACTCACTTAACAATCCTAAACCTCAAGAATGCCTTCTTTACTATTCCTATATCTTGACTCTTACTTTCTGTTTGCATTTACCTTTATTTAAACTGACCTGGACACTAATGCAGCCCAGCAATTTACGTGGATTGTCTTACCCCAGGGGTTCAGAAACAGCCCACACCTGTTTCAGCAGGCACTAGCTCAGAATTTAGCAGCATGCAATCTCAAAACTAGTACTCTCTTACAATCTGTAAATAACCTACTCCTCTGCAGCCCCTCCCTGCCTGCCTCAAAGAGACACACCACCACCCTTCTTAACTTCCTCGCTGTAAAGGGATATCGTGTCTTCTCTACTATGGCTCAACTTCATTCTCAGTCCGTAGTCTATCTGGGCATCGCCTTAACCCCCACCAACTGAGGTCTCACCCTAAATCAAACTCAGACCATCTGCAGTCTCCAACCACCTACCACCACAGATCAAATCCTTTCTTTCCTCAGTCTAATAGGTTTCTTTAGACACTGAATTCCCAATGTTGCTCTCTTAGTCAAGCCCCTCAGTGAGATCTTCTGAGCATGGCTTTTAAGGTCTATAATGGCCAAGGAAGTAACAGAAAAGGCAAATAAGGCCCAAAAGAAGTCAGGAAATACCAGCTTTTGGCTCCAGCATCCTAAAGGGCTTCATAGAATTCCATCAGGGCCCTACTTCAAGAGTGGAAAGAAAGGTCATTGAACTGAAGCCTGCCAGGCTTCCCAGTCCCATCAAGAGACACACCTCTGCTGTGGAAAGAGGGACAGGAGAAGGTAAGCTGCCCTTGCTCCATGAAGGAAGGGTTCAGTTTCTTCTAGCCCTGCTCCAGCTACCTGTGACCTGACCTTGCTCAGCATGTTAGGAATTGCCACTGAAGGCCCAAGGACGTCATTCAGGAGCCTAAGGTATTTCTTCCAAGTAGCAGATAAGCTAATCTCATTTCTTGTAAACACAAGGGCCATCTACTATGCCTTGCCTAAATATTTGAATTTTATTTATCCCTCAAATATCTCTACTGTGGGTATTGACAGTCTGATTTTGTTACTCTATTTAATGTTACTCTATTCCTCTTATCTCAATGCTCTATGCCAATTATAGGCTGGGACCTGCTGCTAATTCCAGCTAGAAGCAGTGGTCAGTAGGACTTAAACTCTAACTGGAAAATGTAGAAATGTAACCACCCTTTCCCTAAGTACTTGCAGGATTTATAGGTTACTCAGCAAACTGTTCAAAGACTGTCCAAGAGGCACTTCCAGCATTACATCACCCCAGGACTGACTTTCACATGGACAGGTCCACACACCGTGATCCTGACAACTCCCACTGCTGCTAAAGTATCAATAGAAAAACGGCATGCCTTACTCCAACCACAAACCTGAAGCTGGTTGGTCTACATATGGCAAATATATGAAAGAAACTAAGGACTCTTTTAGTCAGGCTTTGGGAAAAGGGAACCTAGGATAAAAAGAAAGTCAGCTTGATTGTCACTACAGGTTGAAAATTTTTAAATCAAGAGTTCTGACTAGAAAGGAATTGTATGGTTTTGATAATAGAAGGTATAAGGTATGGAAATACTTTTAAAAGATAAAGGAAAAGCAAGTTGTTATGAAGGCCTGTTATTTCTGGATAAGAAAGTTCATGAAAGCTGAAGGTTTATGTAAGTTGTAGAAGGTTTGTGCAGATTGTAGGAGGTTTGTACAAAGAAAAAAGAATTAGTACAGTCAGAAAACTGGTTTTCAAAGAATGTTTAATCAGTCACCCTAGCTAACAATCCTCTACTCTCCCCACTTATTGGGACGACTCTTTCCTCTACTCTGATCATCTGGAGCTCAGAAACAGAGAAGCAAAACCGACCCCTTGTCCTTCTATTCTCTATTCACCTCTCAACCTACCTCACCCAATCAGGGACTTTCTCCTCATGTGGCACCAACACCTATATGTGTCTCCTTACTAATTGCACAAAAACCTGTACCCTAATCTTTCTCACCCCAAATATCAACCTAATTCCACCCCATGAGCCTCTTTCAATTCCTAGTGCACTACCCGTCAATCTAAGGACCAAACAAGCTATACAGGTAATTCCTCTTCTTGTTGCTTTAGGAATCTCTACAAAAGTAGGTCTAAGGGCAGGGGGACTTGCTACTTCCCTGTCTTATTCCTATTTGATCTCTCTCTCTCTGAAGCCCAGTGAATTTGTATACATGGAATCAGTGGTTTCACACAAACTGGGTGTCTTGACTATTGCCTTTCATTAGTCCACTCACTCTCCTATTTATTTTTCTAACTTTAAAACCCTGCCTCTTACATTTGTTCACTAGTTTCTTACAGAACCACATGCAGACCTTCACCAATCAGAAAATTGGAAAAATCTACCTAACCCTACACATCAACCCTGAAACCTGCCCTCACGAAACAAAATATCTGAAACCCTATATCAGCAAACCTCCTAAATCCTATCTTTCAACCCTTACAGGTCTCGTAACTCTAAAGCTCTCCCGTATCCTTGAAGAACTAGGAGAATAAATAGCATTCACCTCTTAACGCTTCTCAGTCTTTTTACCCTTCACATAGTAAGGGGACAAGATCGCTGGGTCTTCTTAGCTGAAGAAGAGCCTACAAACAAACATGAAACATTTCTTTTAGCTCAAGCTAACTGCTCTCTCCAGGGCTGCCAGGAAAAAAAAATATCTCTAACTTTACCATGGAAGAAGTTTCACCCCCACCCCATACAACCCTCCTTATCTCTGCATTCCTAATCTCCAAATACTTGCCTCTTTCTTTATCAAGTTCCTACAGGTCCGGATGAGAGAAATCTCTAGGATTACCTACAATCAAATGCTCCTACACTCCTATTCCCCAATACCCCAAGGAGAACTTCACGAGGGAAATATCAAATAGGTAGGGATGACAGCAGGAAGAAGCCGCCCCTCAGCCCAAGAAGTTCCCTCCTGAATGTTCTCCAAGCCCCCTTCCTTTTAAACCACACATACTCAGTCCTTCTAAAAATTTACACCAACAGGTTCCCTGTCTATAAAAATCTCCACATGTCCTCCCATTTGAGAGGAACCAGACCAGCACATCTCATAGGCTCATCCAAGAGACCATATATCACCATGTCACTCTGTCCACTCAGCACTCAAAGCAAGCAATTCATAATTATTACCTCGCAAATTTTTTTTACTTCTTCACTCAGGTTTTCGAGGACATAGCCTGGTTCAGACCTCACAGCACAGAAATTGATGACCTCCTTAACTAGATGAGGAACTTGGCTTGGCAAGGTTCTCTTCTTGAGTTCTCTCCAGAAGAAGCAATAATATTCCAATTTTTTCTCCTCTTTCTCCTCATCACCCCTCACCGTTTATTATAAAATTAATAACTGCCTTTCTTTTATATGTAACCACAGAGTTGAGAAATGATAGATATGTGTATTCCAAACTGCCCTCTTGATGTTCCATTTATCTGTCAGACCTCACCCTTACTGGACTATCGCCCCTGAGACAGAGGAATCCCAAAAAGCTGACAAGCCGCCCCAAGGAGGGGCTCTGTTGACTTTTGATTCAACACCCACATGCTCGAAGCCCCCCAAGGAGGGGCTCTGGACATACCAGGACTTTTGCCTCAGTATCCCCTCAGGCTCTCCCAAACACTATGTAACTCACCCCTAGTCTGTAACCAGCGCTCTTCTCCTCAGGAGAAGTGCCCAGCAGGGTTCCTTTCTTCCTTTCAATAAAGCCTGTTACTGCCTGACCAGGTGGTGGCGCAGTGGATAGAGCGTCGGACTGGGATGCGGAAGGACCCAGGTTCGAGACCCCGAGGTCGCCAGCTTGAGCGCGGGCTCATCTGGCTTGAGCAAAGAGCTCACCAGCTTAGACCCAGGGTCGCTGGCTCCAGCAAGGGGTTACTCAGTCTGCTGAAGGCCCACGGTCAAGGCACATGTGAGAAAGCAATCAATGAACAACTAAGAAGTCGCAACACGCAACGAGAAACTGATGATTGATGCTTCTCATCTCTCTCCGTTCCTGTCTGTCTGTCCCTGTCTATCTCTGCCTCTGTAAAAAAAAAAAAAAAAAAAAAAAAAAAGCAGTCAATAAAGCCTGTTACTCTGGTCTTTCGGACTCCCATGGATTCCAACACGGAGGAGGCCAACCAGGTTCATGAGATTCGTTTGGAAATGAAGCAGCTGCTGGAGGTGGAATCACAGGTTCATGAGTTGCAGCTTGTCCTGGACGTTGTGGAGACAGCAGCAGGAGGCCGGGGCTGAGGCTGAGGCTGAGGCCGGTCCGGAGCTGCAAAGTCTGAGGAGCAGAAGACTATGGCAGCCTGGGGCTTGAGCCTGACCGTGGGAGCTGGTGTTTTCAGTTCCCCTTTGGAGGATGAAGAGAATCAGTCTGGAGTTGCAATCTGCAGTCTCCAGAAGATGAGAGCCCAGCTGGAAGGAGCACCTACTACAGCCCTGGTAGGTCTGCAATTTGGGAACATGGGGGTGGGTGCCATCACGCTCTCCAAAAGAGAGATGGAAATGCTGACTGCCATTGCCACGTGCTCCTCCTTGGGACAGTGTAAGACCTGCCAGGACGGGAGGGATGAAGGGGGTGGCTGAAGCCACTTGTGCATGGACTGATTTCCTGGACTACGACCGGAGTGAGCATTGGCTCCTTTGTGGGATGGACTTACGGATTTTGGACAATGTGAAATACTCTGATGGGGATGGGGGGCGGCTTTGCTGGAGGCCCTTCCCCTGTCCTGGGAAGCTTTTCCCATGGCTAGAAAGAGGGCCAAGGACATTTTGCATTTTTGACAAAGTGCTCAGACTGGTGAAGTATATTTTTATAATTGTTGAAATTGTATGATTTGGCATGTTGCTATAAGTTGTGTAATGTGCCTAATTTATTTGCACAGGGATGCTGGTGATGTAGATTGTAGGTAGTAAAGTGAGCATAGGAGTGGATTGTTGGGCAGATAAAATATATTATGCTCACTTTGTTAAAGATGGCGCTGCCCACATGGAAGCCCGTCGCCCAGGTGATATTAATGTGTTTTGGGGGCAGGCAGGATCCTTGTAGCCTGGAACTTGGTTTTAGGACTAAGCCTTTCCCACCCTTTTTGATGTGGGGTGGTACAATCCCATCATGCTTCAGATAAGTGACTTTGTATTAGAGACTTCCCTATTTTGTATATTGGATTAAAGGTTTTGATTTCTGCACTATAAAGTGGGTCAGACCAGGAGCTTGCTCTCTCAGTTCCTGAGATTAGAATTAGAAAGGAGAGCAGAGAGAGGTCACATGGAGGAGGCCAGGAGAAGCAGCCAAAATGATGGAGTGCTGAAGGAGAAGCCACTTTGTGCAGAGAGAAGGAGATGGGGAATAGAGGTGAATAAGGCTGGAGAGCAAGAAATTTTTGATTCTAGGAAACTCGGATAAGTCAGTAGCTTTGTGAGCACTGAATGAGTGGGTTTTGGAGCCCAGTGTATGTTTTTACTTGCCCATCAGGTGCAAGCTAGGATTAAAGTTAATGGCCCACCAGTTCTTGGCTCCATTGTTTCATTACCGTCTGTCCGAATCCAATGCGAACCTGCACAGGCCAGGCTGCTGTGATGGTGGCCGTGGCTACTGGCTTTACAGGTATGCACAACATTCTTGACATTTCAGTAGAAAGCATTCTTTGTTCTAAAACGATTACTGTTCTTCCTATTTCTGCAAGGCTAAAAGCATAAAACTACATCTTGCTTTTGTAGGCAAGATTTAAGTCAAGATATCTAACTAGTTGGGCTTGTAAAAATTTTCACTCTTAGTTACTGCCACAGGCAAGCTCCATTCAATGCTTAACTTCCTTGTACAGACTATTGGGGATTTTCTACTCTAAGCAGCTACTAAAAGCAAGTTTAAAGTACTTCTTTATGTCCAACTCTCTATACACAATACTGAGGTCCCATACACAACACTAGGCCCCTGTCACATTCCCCACTGATTTTACTTAATTTTTAATCAAATCCTTGATTCAGTTTTTTTGCTGTTGTCTTAGATAATTGTATATTGCCCTCTGATTGTTATTAATTTAATAAAATTTACCTTTTCTTGAACAAACCTTGCTATAAAATTGATTAAACATGGTACAAGACAATATTAAAGTAAGAGTACTAACTGCTGCAGACAGTAGAAATGTTAGCTAGGGTGACTAATTAAACATTCTTGGAAAACCAGTTTTCTAACTATTCAAATTCTTTTTTCTTTTTTCTATATTTTTCCTGACTAAATATAAACTTTTCTTAATAATTCTAGAGTTATTAGCAAAAAAGCAACAAGTCTTTCCTAAGTCTGTACATAGACCACCCTGTTGGAGGAACAGTAAATCTAATCCTTTTCTATTTTGTAAAACTATTTCCTCTATACAAATAAACTTGAGGCATAACATATACTAGAATATACAATAGAGGCTTATTCTGTTCTCTAAACCTGGTTTTGTTTTGTTTTTTTCTCTGTACAAACCTCCTACAACTTGCACAAACCTTCTGCCACTTATATAAACCCTCAACTTTCATGAACTTTCTTATCTATTCAGAAATAACTGACTTTCATAACAACTTACTTTTTTCCTTTTTCTTTCAAAAGTATTTCTATACCTTATACCTTTTATTATCAAAACCATACAATTCCTTTCTAGTCAGAACTCTTAATTTTAAAATATCTTAACCTTTAGGGACAACCAAGCTGGCAATAAGTAATTTTCCTTTAAAGTATACTTCCTTTTGGAGGTGTCCTCCTTCTAAGTAGATAGTATTTATAGGTTAAGTATGAGCACATATATTTTTCATTTACCTTGTAGCTTCCCTTCTAGCAAAGGGACTTATATCTCCCTCTGTATGACTCATAGCAGTACATGTATCAAACCTTAAGACAACTTGTTCTGGCTTTCCTTTGACCTCAGTTTCCCTCCCTCCCCAAAGTCTAATTAAAAGGAGGTCCTCAGTGAGTTTCTTCAGGCATTAGCCATGCGTAGACCAGCCAGCTTCCAGTTTGTGGCTGGAGCAGGGCATGCTGTCTTTCTAGGGTGTAAAGCCAGTAGCCACGGCCAGGGTCTCCATCAGAGCAGCCCGGCCCATGCAGGTTCGCATTTGATTCGGACAGTCGGTAAAGAAACAACGGAGCCACAAACTGGTGGGCCATAGTCTTTAATCCTAGCTTGCACCTGGCGGGCAAGTAGAAACACACACTGGGCTCCAAAACCCACTCACATTCAGTGCTCACAAAGCCACTGACTTATCCGAGTTTCCTAGGATCAAAGGTTTCTAGCTCACCAGCCTTATTCTCCTCAGTTCCCCATCTCCTTCCTTATCCCAGATACAAACTACACAAACTGGCATCTCACTCAGCACTCCGCCATCTTGGCTGCTTTTCCTGGCCTCCTCCACGTGGACTCCTTCCGCTGCGGGCTCTACTCTCTCTGCTCTCTCATGCTAACCTCAGGAACCAAGAGCGCAAACTCCCGCTGAGTCCCCATTTTATAGTGTAGATTCAAACCCTTAATCCAATATACAAAATAGGGAAGTCTCTAATACAAAGTCACTTCTCTGAGGCATGATTGGATTGTACCACCCCACATCAAAACGGGTGGGAAAGGCTTAATCCCAAAACCAAGCCCCAGGCTACAAACACATTAATATCACCTGGGCGATGGCCTCCTACTTTAACAAAGTGAGCATTTTATCTGCCCAACAATCCACCCCTATGCTCACTTTACTACCCACAATTTACATCACCAGCATTCCTGTGCAAGGAAATTAGAACATTACACAGATTACAACAGCAAAAATCATACAGTTTCAACAATTACAAAGGTACATTTCACCAGTCTTTCAGCATTTAGCGCAAAATGTCCTCGGCCTTCTTTCTAGCCACGGGAAAAACTTCCTGGGGCAGGGGAGTGCTTCCAACAAAGCCACCCCCCACCCCTATCAGGGTATTTCACATTGTCCAAAATCCGTAATCCATAAATCCATCCAACAAAGGAGCCAATGCTCACTCCGGTCGTAGTCCAGGAAATCAGAACACGCACGTGGGTCATCAGCCACCCCCCCTCATTCCTGCCGTCCTGGCAGGTCTTACACTGTCCCAAAGAGGGGCATGTGGCAATGGCAGTCAGCATTTCCATCTCTGCTCCAGATAGCATGTCCAGCCCTGTGTCCCAAAATCGCAGACCTACTGGGGCCGCAGTAGGTGCTCCTTCCAGCTGGGCTTCCATCTTCTGGAGACTGTAGATCACAACTCCAGCTCGATTCTCCTCATCTTCCAAAGAGGAACTGAAAACACCAGCTCCGGCTGCCGGGCTCGAGCCTCCGTCCGCTGCCGCTTTCTGCTCTGCAGACCTTGCAGCTCCGGACCCGGCCTCAGCTTCAGCCTCAGCCTCAGCCTCAGCCTCAGCCTCAGACCCGGCCTCCCGCCGCTGCTGTCTCTCCACAACATCCAGGGCAATCTGCAACTCACGAACCTGTGATTCCTCCTCCAGTAGCTGCTCCATTTCCAGGCGAATCTCGCAAACCTGGTCGGCCTCCTCCTCCAGTGCTTCCTCCAGCTCCAGGGTCAGCATCTGTTTCTCCCACATTTGCTCCAGCTTTTTCCAGTGCTCGGTTTGCAGGTCCCGGGCAGCCTCTTCCACAGAACTCTCGGTTTCCTCACGCATGACTGTAAAAGTCAGCCAGCCTACAATCCCCAAAAGGACAGCCATGGGGAACCCTAACACTAGCCAGTCCTCTACTCCACCACTCAAAGGCTCCTTGCCGATCTGTATCGAATCCTGCCACAGACTACGCCAAATGTAAAGCCAGTAGCCAAGGCCAGGGCCTCCATCAGAGCAGCCCAGCCCATGCAGGTTCGCATTGGATTCGGACAGTCGGTAAAGAAACAACGGAGCCACAAACTGGTGGGCCATATTAGTCTTTAATCCTAGCTTGCACCCGGCAGGCAAGTAAAAACACACACTGGGCTCCAAAACCCACTCACATTCAGTGCTCACAAAGCCACTGACTTATCCGAGTTTCCTAGGATCAAAGGTTTCTAGCTCACCAGCCTTATTCTCCTCAGTTCCCCATCTCCTTCCTTATCCCAGATACAAACTACACAAACTGGCATCTCACTCAGCACTCCGCCATCTTGGCTGCTTTTCCTGGCCTCCTCCACGTGGCCTCCTTCCGCTGCGGGCTCTACTCTCTCTGCTCTCTCATGCTAACCTCAGTAACCAAGAGCGCAAACTCCCGCTGAGTCCCCATTTTATAGTGTAGATTCAAACCCTTAATCCAATATACAAAATAGGGAAGTCTCTAATACAAAGTCACTTCTCTGAGGCATGATTGGATTGTACCACCCCACATCAAAATGGGTGGGAAAGGCTTAATCCCAAAACCAAGCCCCAGGCTACAAACACATTAATATCACCTGGGCGATGGCCTCCATCTTTAACAAAGTGAGCATAATACATTTTATCTGCCCAACATAGGGTCAACTTACAAGGGTTGGCAGGGTCAGTCTCTGCTGTCCATGAGGGTGTCTCTGCTGAGACTGCAGGCTAACACCGGCTATGGTGGACACAGGCGGGTATACCATTGTTGGGCAGATAAAATGTATTATGCTCACTTTGTTAAAGATGACGCTGCCCACGTGGAGGCTGTTGCCCAGGTGATATTAATGTGTGTTGGGGGTGGGCTGTGGGCAGGCAGAATCCTTGTAGCCTGGGGCTTGGTTTTGGGATTAAGCCTTTCCCACCCTTTTTATGTGGGGTGGTACAATCCCATCATGCCCCAGATAAGTGACTTTGTATTAGAAACTTCTCTATTTTGTATATTGGATTAAAGGTTTGGATTTCTACACTACAAAATAGGGCAGAACGGGAGCTTGCTCTCTTGGTTCCTGAGATTAGAGGAGAGAGCAGAGAGGAGAGCAGGAGAGGCCACGTGGAGGAGGCCAAAAGAAGCAGCCAAGATGGCAGAGTGTTGAGTGAGAAGCCAGTTAGTGCAGAGTTTGTGCAGGGAGAAGGAAGGAGATGGGGAACAGAGGTGAATAAGTCTGGTGGGCTAGAAACCTTTGATTCTAGGAAACTCAGATAAGTCAGTAGCTTTGTGAGGACTGAATGTGAGTGGGTTTTGGAGCCCAGTGTGTGTTTTTACTTGCCCGCTGGGTGCAAGCTAGGATTAAAGCTAATGGCCCATCAGTTTTTGGCTCCGTTGTTTCTTTACCGACTGTCTGAATCCAATGCGAACCTGCATGGGCTGGGCTGCTGTGATGGTAGCCCTGCCTTCTGGCTCTACAACCATCTACCTGGGCAGCAGTAGGAGTGGTCAGGATCACGGTGTGTGGACCCATCCACACGGAAGTCAGTCTTGAGTGGTGTACTTCTTTACCCAGACTGAGCCCGCATGCTAGGAGGGATGTACCAGATTTCCTGGCATTGCTGGAAGCACCTCTTGGACAGTCTTTTTGACAGCCTGCTGAATAATCTGTAGACCCTGTAAGTACTTAAGGAAGGAGTGGTTACTTAACTCAGCTTTTCTTTCTTCTCTGAGTTTTGGTAGTAAGGGAGAAGGTCTCACAAACATTATTTCAAAAAGAGTGAATCCTTCCCTGTAGGGGGTGTACCTCGCCCTAAGGAGGGCTAAGGGGAGTAAAATGGGCCACTTTCCACCAGTTTCAAAAACAAATTTGGTTAAAGTTTCCTTTAAGATCCAATTCATGCGTTCTACCTGCCCTGAACTTTGGGGCCTATAGGAAATTACAGTGTAATTTCCAAGTAATATTGAGTGCCTTTACTACTAGCTGTGAGACCTTGGATACAAATGTAGGCCCATCATTAGAATGGGCAAGCTAAATTTAGGAACAATTTCATATAGCAATTTCTTAACAGCTGTTACTGTAGTCTCATTTCTAGTAGGAAAAGCTTCTACCTATTCTAGAAAGGTGTCAATTACTTTAGTAAAATGTATTTCTAAATGTTCACCTAGAAAAGTTCCTCTCCCCCTGTTTCTCTTTATAATTTCTTTACTTTGCTTAGTATTTATTTGGGCATAGACTCAACCAGTGGTAGTCAACCTGGTCCCTACCGCCCACTAGTGAGCATTCCAGCTTTCATGATGGGCGGTAGCGGAGCAACCAAAGTATAAATAAAAAGATAGATTTAACTATAGTAAGTTGTTTTATAAAGATTTATTCTGCCAAACTTAGCAAAAATCCAACATAAAGTACTTGGTAAGTAATTATTATTATATACTTTAATTTGCTGTAACTCTGCTTTATAAATTTTATAAAGTTACTTCCCTACTTTATAAATCACCATTACTGTGGGACCAGTGGGTGGTTAGAAAATTTTACTACTACCAGAGATACAAAAGTGGGCGGTAGGTATAAAAAGGTTGACTACCCCTGGACTAAACACTCGGACATTATGCCTTCTGCAATAGATTCTAAACCTGGCTTTTCTAATTCTTTCTTCTTATTCTTAGTAGTCCCTTTTCTGCTGGCAAAATCATTTTCTAATTGGTTGCAAAAAACCTTTGGCAACAAGAGTTCTAGTAAAGTTCCTAAAATTTCCTAAAAACCCCACTGGTTTTAGGGCTACCTTATTGGTAGTATCATCAGCTGCTTGGTTTTCCTTGAGTTTCTAGGGAGTTCCCCTTTTTTGGTGCTCTAGACAGTGGATGAAGGCCACTATTTCCAGGGAGCTGGCTCCTGGATTGTTGGGATGAGGGGTTGAGCCTCATCTTTGTTAGTTCTTAAACCTTCTCCTAATGGCCCCTCTTCAATTGTGCCTGTCTTAGGTCGTCCTTCTCTTTCAGGGATCTTACCCGTCATTGACTAACCAGTCATCTTTAGGGGCCAGGCAGAGCTATGCGATTGAGGGAGAAGCAATGTCCCTTCCGAAATGCTTAGTTGTTTTTTTTTCAGCAGCTGATGTTTCTACCTTTTTAAAAGCTTATAATACATTTCCTTTCTAATTTCTAGAGCTGAATGCTATGTAAAGACTAAGTTGACTGCCTTGTATCTTCTGGAGCCTCTAGATCTAGAAGTACATAGACTCTGTAAGCTTTCTAAGAAAGCTGTGGGGGTCTTCTGAGGATCCTGAATAACTTCTGACACCTTAGACAACTCTATGGTTCTTTTTCTTAGTATCTTCCCTGATCCTAGCTAACAGAAACTGGGGGAAAGTGTCCAGAATTTTCTCACTTGCTTAGTTAGATGTTAGGGTCTCACTTAGGCCAGGCAACCAGAAACATTTTCTTAAGGTGGTCACAGTTGTCCTAAGTGGGGCAGCGTATGTACAGTACAGATTCTAACAGTCCTGTTAGGGCTTGAGGCTTCCCCGAGAAAGGGGCTTCTGAGCTTTCTAATTCTATAAGTCATTTGGGAAAAAAAAGATTTAAACTATTTCCTATTACATCTATGCCTCAAATTCTAAAGATCTAGTTAAAAGCACCAACTGAAATGACCAATATTTCATAAAATAAATCTTATACTCTACTTAATCATAAATCCCTTTTACATTATAAGAAAATATACCTTATTTATGCTGTAACTTTATGCACCCTAACAGATAATGTCTAAAAAGCTCAAGAGAAATAGATCTCTGTTCACATCCTTTAGCCCTTTTAATCTGGGCACAAAACTTAAATGTTTCCTATTACTACAATTAGTCATCTATTTCACTGGGGAACAAAATTTCTGTTGCATCCACAAAAACACTTGTTCTTACGTAATTCAAGTGTGCTGATCTCAAATCTGACATTCATTTTTCTCTGTAAGCTACAGTTTTTTTGCAATTCAACATTTTAGGTTTTCATCTTATTGTAAAATTTTCAACATTTAGTTTAATATAATGAAGTAGAATGTCTTCTTGGGCATCATCTTTGTGAAAATATAATAATTTATATAATGCAGTAAATACACTAATACACTAAAAGATATGATTGCATCAGAATTTGTCTACAATTTCAAAATAGAACATATTAAAACACTTATTTTAATCATAAAATTTGCGCAAAACTTATTTAAATTCTATTCAGGCAAAAATTTGCATTTGTAGCTCTTGAGTTTGTGTACTTGTTGAAGACAATCTTGTTTGATGCTCCAGCAGCAGTCTGCTCATCTACCAACAGCTCCAATATTTTAGGGAAACTTATCAAGATGACTGTTTAGGAAGTGAATCTTTTTTTTTTTTTTTCATTTTTCCGAAGCTGGAAACGGGGAGGCAGTCAGAAAGACTCCCGCATGCGCCCGACTGGGATCCACCCGGCATGCCCACCAGGGGGCGATGTTCTGCCCCTCTGGGGCATCGCTCTGTTGCATCCAGAGCCATTCTAGCGCCTGAGGCAGAGGCCACAGAGCCATCCCAAGCGCCCGGGCCATCTTTGCTCCAATGGAGCCTCGGCTGCGGGAGGGGAAGAGAGAGACAGAGAGGAAGGAGAGGGGGAGGGGTGGAGAAGCAGATGGGCATTTCTCCTATGTGCCCTGGCCGGGAATCAAACCTGGGACTCCTGCATGCCAGGCCAATGCTCTACCGCTGAGCCAACCGGCCAGGGCAGGAAGTGAATCTTAACGCTCATGTTACATCCAATGTCACGGAAAGCCAACATCATCCTTTGAATCAGAAGTTTATAGTTTTCAGCTTTTTTGTTGGCAAGAACATTCTTTGTAACTGCCACAAAAGACTGCCATGCTGCTTTCTCCTCCTTATTCATCTTCCTGGCAAATTCTTCGTCACGTATGAGGATTCGAATTTGAGGTACATCGAATACACCTGCTTTTATCTTCTCGAAACACAAGGCAGGAAAAGCAGAAATAATATGTTAAAAGCATTCACTTTCTCTATTCAAGCCTGAAAAAACTGCTTCTTTAAGCCAAATTTGATGTGAAGTGGGGGAAAAATGATCCTTTCTCAATTAACTACAGGTTCATTCACAATATTTTGCATCCTAATTCCAGAGCTTCACATTTTGGCCACTCTTTGTGTCCAGTGTTTCTCCTGAGCTCAGCTGTCCCACAAACACAGAAAGCAAGGATACTTCGTGAAACCTCTCTGTTGTCCTAGCAGAAAATTAACCATTTTAAGACCCACAGAAATGATCCAGTTATGCTACTCATACTTCAGAAAGTCGAGGACAATTTTTATGTCATTCTTACTAAGTCATTCAATTCAGGTTGGCTAAACTGCTGAGGAGTTAATGACTGCTTGGCATCAGAAGAAGACCCTTCAGATTCTACAACCATTTCCTCATGCATCTTATTAAAATATACTTGATCACCATGTTCACTTTCTTCGTCCTTAGAAGAAATCAAACCATTAAAAACTGGAACCAGCCCTGGCCGGTTGGCTCAGTGGTAGAGCGTCGGCCTAGCGTGCGGAGGACCCGGGTTCGATTCCCGGCCAGGGCACATGGGAGAAGCGCCCATTTGCTTCTCCACCCCTCCGCCGCGCCTTCCTCTCTGTCTCTCTCTTCCCCTCCCGCAGCCAAGGCTCCATTGGAGCAGAGATGGCCCGGGCGCTGGGCATGGCTCTGTGGCCTCTGCCTCAGGCGCTAGAGTGGCTCTGGTCGCAATATGGCGACGCCCAGGATGGGCAGAGCATCGCCCCCTGGGGGGCAGAGCACCGCCCCTGGTGGGCGTGCCGGGTGGATCCCGGTCGGGCGCATGCGGGAGTCTGTCTGACTGTCTCTCCCTGTTTCCAGCTTCAGAAAAAAAAAAAAAAAAAAAAAAAAAAAAAAAATGGAACCAGGAGTGTCTCAGAGTGTGGGATAGGTCGTATTGCTGAAGGAATATTAGGATATGTGATCATATGTCATTTTTTTAGCCTATGCCCTTTGTATGGATCAGACAGAAATAACAGTCATTGCTGTGGTCCTTAGGTTCACGCCAAACCATAGGAATACCAAAACACAATTCCTTTGTGTTTTCCTTTTGTCCAGTCACGAAGCATTTCCTCACAATTATGACACAATATGAGAAGCCAAATTCTTGTCTTGGTCGCCAAGGGGAACTTGAAAATAGGCAATATATGCATGTGTCCCAAATGATGAAATATTGTGCCTTTGACGTTGAAGTGTGTAACAGCCACATATATAACAGAAGGTGTCAGGACTATTCTTACATTTACACCTACTCAAAGAAGCCATGATTCAATCTTAAAACAAAATAAGGTGTTTTTATTAGATAATAATTTTTAACATTTAAAAACAACTACAATTATGTAAACGTGATGTTTGTAAAACATTAATTGGCTTGTGGTTATGTTCAATCCAAGAGTCGTTTCCCTTTAACTCCAATTTAAAAATCAATAGATGCCATTAACTGTAACAAAAAAAATTAAAATTGCATAAAAACTAGAGCATGCACCAAAAAACGGATTTCAGACTTGTAATCAGCGATGCAGAAGTATATAGAAACAGTTCTAAAACCGCATGCAATAGAAAATGAAAAAAAATTTGTTCCCCAGTGTTTTCTATTTTCTCCTTTCCATCTATTATGTTGAGAATTCTACTGTTAAGCCAATCAATAATAATATTTATCACTCTGGGTTTGGTGACCTAACATTGAATAATACTGAATCATTACATTAATAATCATTACATCTCCCCTAATATTTAAACTAAGATTACAACATCACAGGGCTATGAAATAGCAAATAAAAAGGAGAATTAACAAAAGACTCTTGAAATAACATACATTTCTAACATAGAAAATATTTTTTCACAACAATGGATCCTTGGTACAAAAAGGAAGTCTTTGGATTTGGCAGACTGTACAATTTTATATGCCTCATCATTAATACAAATTTAGTACAATTTACAATAAGAGGATTGTAAACTACTACCCCAATGAACTATTGATTTACTGAGAAAAAATAAGGAATGGTCAAAAGGCACTCACTGTTTCGTAACTACCCAGCTGGCAAAGAGAAGCTAACCCCTTTTTGACCCACAGTGCTTTACACTATTAAGTCAATATAAGGGTCAGGGTGCCTGGGATTCCTGGTGTCTGAGGAGGAGCAGGCACCAGGCCCTGCGCCCGGAGTCGCCACTTGGCACCGCTCCTTAGAGCATAAGTGAGCGCAGCGAGGCCCCTGAACACTATGGAGGCAGCACTCTCCCTGCTTCCGCTTTTTTCCTTTTCTTTCTCTAAGATTCTTCTAAAGAAAAAGTTCTAATCTTTTCTATTTTCCTTCTTAATACTATTCCTATCCCATATCTTCCAAATGAGTAAAACTTCTTTGGGTCAGTAGGTGGATATCTGAAACTAGTTTCTACTCTGTACTTCCTCCAGCACTCTCTTAGGTCTTTAGTTAGTTTTTTAGCTTTAAGCAATATAATATTTCTATGAATTTTGCTAGTTTTATCATTTGTGGGCTTGTTTACGAATTTCCCTTCACCTTTGCCCTCTGGTTTTAAGCCAGAAATTTCCAATTGAAATCGCCTCTTTAAGGCTAAGTGCCTCACACAAGAGGAAAGATAAGAGCTAACAGAAAAAGCAATTTCCTCTAGGGAAATGTCGGACAGAAAGCCCTGACACCAGAGGCCTTGGGTCCAAGAAAAGAGACCTAGCAAGTCTGAGAAAGGTAACTTGAACCAAAAAATGTCACAAGAGATTGATGAACATAAAGAAACTTCAGAACAGACAGCAAGCTAGAATTCAGCAAAACAAAATATTGGCCTGACTTACCTTTGGAGGTCAGAATTTGAATTCTCTGATTTCTCTGCTGAGTTGTGAGATGTTTAGGGCTCGGGGGTGTCTGCTGAGAAGCTGTCTGAGACCCACAGGAAAACTGGAGCCCTGGAACATCTTCAGGGGGTGCCTGTCCTAGAGATACAATAGGGTCAGGCAACTCTCCTGAGAGGCCACCCAGGTCTGGATTTTTCAACCCAGTGCCTAAAATTTAAAATACTCTATTGGGGCTGTAAGGCCAGGAGCCACCATCATGGCCATTCACATGCAGGTTCACATAGGATTCGAACAGACAATAATGAAACAATGGAGCCATCATCTTTAATCCTAGCTTGCACACCTCCCCCCCCCCCCCCCCGGGCAAGTAATACACACAGTAGGAAAACTTTCCTTTGCATTCAGGGCTCCCAAAGCCACTGACTTATCCGAGATTCCTAGAATCAAAGGTTTCTAGCTCACCAGACTTATTCACCTCTGTTCCTCATCTCCTTCTTTCTCCCTGCACAAACTCTGCACAAACTGGCTTCTCTTCAGCATTCTGCCATATTGGCTGCTTCTCCTGGCCTCCTCCACGTGGCCTTTTTCTGCTCTCCTCTCTAATGCTAATCTCAGGAACTGAGAGAGAATAAGCTCCTGGTTTGCCCTCATTTTATAGTGTAGAAATCAAAACCTTTAATCCAATATACAAATAAGGAAGTCTCTGATACAAAGTAATTTATCTGAGGCATAATGGGATTCCTCATGAGAGTGCACCACCCCATATCATGCAATCAGTCAAGGGTGTGGGGAAAAGCTTAGTCTTAAAACTAAGCCTCAGGCTATAAGGACCTAGCCTACAAACTATAAGCAAGCAAACATATATATTATATTTAAAAACTTATTTGACCGCCTGACCAGGCGGTGGCACAGTGGATAGAGCATCGGACTGGGATGCGGAAGACCCAGGTTCGAGACCCCGAGTCGCCAGCTTGAGCATGGGCTCATCTGGTTTGAGCAAAAAAAAAAAAATTCACCAGCTTGGACCCAAGGTTGCTGGCTCAAGCAAGGGGTTACTCGGTCTGCTGAAGGCCCATGGTCAAAGCACATATGAGAAAGCAATCAATGAACAACTAAGGTGTTGCAGTACGCAACGAAAAACTAATGATTGATGCTTCTCATTTCTCCATTCCTGTCTGTCTGTCCCTGTCTATCCCTGACTCTGACTCTCTCTCTGTCTCTGTAAAAAAAAAAAAACTAAAAAAAAAAATCTTATTTGACCAACCAGGGGCACAAGACAAACATGATGATGACTGAACCATTAGTAGACAATCAGACACAAACGAAACTACAAGCAGACAAAAGACAACACTGGAACACAGAACAAGTGAAACCAAACCAAACTAAAGATCACCAGCCACCTTTGTGGTCTGGGATCAAATCTCAGAAGTAATGCTGCATCCAGCCTTCCAAAGACTCCCAATGGGGTGCCCCAGAAACTGAAACAAATCTTACCGGTAAGTACAAATTCAAATGGCTCCAAGAGTCAAATTGCAGAATTTTGAGATGGGAACCTTCTGCTACTTTGTATCCTGGGGGTGAAGAACATCTTTTCAGAGATCTCCTCCTAGGAGTGGGGTAGCGGGGGTCCCACTGGGCTCCGACCCAAATGCCAGGAAGGCCTGGCTTATCTCAGTGGAACCTCCAAATGTTATGGACTGAACGCAAATAACTATTGATCAGAGCCCAAATTGGTTAGAAATTTAAAGAGTGTTTATTAGCCGGCCTGCGACTGCCAGCTGAGAAACAGCTAACAGCCCTGAGCCTAGGGAGAAAACAGTATTTAAGGGGATAAACCACAAAGTCATAGCTATTACAACAGGTATGCACAACATTGCTGACATTTCGGTAGAAAGCATTCTTTGTTCTAAAATGATTACAGTTCTTCCTATAATTTCTGCAAGGCTAAAAGCATAAAACTACATCTTGCTTCTGTAGGCAAGATTTAAGTCAAGATATCTAACTAGTTGGGCTTGTAAAAATTTTCACTCTAAGTTACTGCCACAGGCAAGCTCCGTTCAATGCTTAACTTCCTTGTACAGACTATTGGGGATTTTCTACTCTAAGCAGCTACTAAAAGCAAGTTTAAGTTCCTCTTTATGTCCATCTCTATACACAATACTGAGGTCCCATACACAACACTAGGCCCCTACCACACATGGCGGTCCTCCCAATCCCAGAAACCTAAAAAAATCACACAGGATGGGGTTCTCTTTTAAAGTTGTACATATTTATTATTCAGTATAAACCCCAACACAATACTCCAACATGATTTTGTGCATACGGAGGGGAACTGTTTTCTGGTTAACTGGAAAATTATGCAGATGGCTTCTAGAAGACCTTCATTCCGAGCAGCTTTATAGTGAAACATTTTATCAAGAAGTCTGGACTTCCTGGTGTGAGGTGGCACAGTGGATGAGGCATTAACCTGGAATGCTGAGTTTGCCAGTTCAAAACCCCAGGCTTGCCCAGTCAAGACACATATGAGAAGCAATTATGAGTTGATGCTTCCTGTTCCTCTTCACACCCCTTGCCTTTCTCTCTCTCTCTCTTTCTCTCCTCTCTCTAAAATAAATAATCTTTAAAAAGAAGAAGAAGAAGAAGGAAGAAGGGAAAGAGGAGGAGGAGGAGGAGGAGAAGAAGAAGAAGAAAAAAAAAGAAGAAAGACGACGAAGTCTGGACCTGTCCTGGCCAGGTGGCCCAGTGCAGCAAGGTCGTGGGTTTTATCCCAGGCAGGGCTCCCTCAGCACTCCACCATCTTGGCTGCCTCTCCTCTCCTCCATGTAGCCTTTTTCTGCTATCCTTTCTCTGCTCTCTCTTCTAATGCTAATCTCAGGAACCAGGAGAGAGCAAGCTCCCAGTCTGACTCACTTTATAGTGTAGAAATCAAAACCTTTAATCCAATATACAAAATAGGGAAGTCTCTGATATGAAGTCACTTATCTGAAGAATGATGGGATTCTTCATGAGAGTGCACCTCCCGAGGATAGGAAAGGCTTAGTCTTAAAACTAAGCCTTAGGGTATAACAACCCTGCCTGCTTACATTGGGTCCCCCACACCCAATGTGAACTATAAGCGAGCAAACATATATATCCAACAGGGATCAAGCTTGGATGATCTTGGCCTGACCGAGTGTTGGTCGAATAAGTTTTTTGACCAAATAAGAAGCAACCAAGAGGGCAGAGTGTTGAAGGAGAAGCCAGTTTGTGCAGAGTTTGTGCAGAGAAGGAGATGGGGAACAAAGGTGAGTGAATAAGTCTGGTAAGCTAGAAACCTTTGATTCTAGGAAGCTTGGATAAGTCAGTAGCTTTGTGAGCACTGAATGAGTGGGTTTTGGAGCCCAGTGTGTGTTTTTACTTGCCTGCTAGGTGCAAGCTAGGATTAAAAATGATGGCCCACCAGTTCTTGGCTCCATTGTTTCATTACTGTCTGTCCAAATCCAATGCAAACCTGCACGGGCCAGGTAGTTGTGATGGTAGCCACAGCAACTGGCTTTACATTTGGCATAGTCTGTGGCAAGATTCGATACAGATCAGTATGGAGCCATCACCACCTTTGAGCGGTGGAGTAGAGGACTGGCTGTTGTTATGGTTCCCCATGGCTGTCCTTTTGGGGCCGTAGGCTGGCTGACTTTTATAGCCATGCATGAGAAAACCGAGAGCTCTGTGGAAGAGGCTGCCCGGGACCAGCAAACCAAGCAGTGGAAGGAGCTGGAGGAAACGTGGGAGAAACAGATGCTGACCCTGGAGCCAGAGGAAGCGCTGGAGGAGGAGGCCGACCAGGTTTGTGAGATTTGCCTGGAAATGGAGCAGACGCTGGAGAAGGAATCACAGGTTCGTGAGTTGCAGCTTGCCCTGGACGTTGTGGAGACCCAACAGCAGCAGGTGGCCGGGGCTGAGGCGGGGGCTAGGGCTGCAAAGCCCATGGAGCAGAAGGCAGCGGCACCCTGGGGCTCGAGCCTGGCAGCAGGAGCTGGTGTTTTCAGTTCCTCTTTGGAGGATGAGGAGAATCTGGCTGGAGTTGCGATCTGCAGTCTCCAGAAGGTGAAAGCCCAGCAACAAGGAGTTCCTACTACGCCCCTGTTAGGTCTGCAATTTGGGGACATAGGGGTGAATGCCATCATGCTCTCTGCACTGGAGAGCATGATGGCAATGCTGACTGCCATTGCCATGTGCTCCTCTTTGGGACAGTGTAAGACCTGCCAGGATGCCAGGGATGAGGGGGGTAGCTGAGGCCCCATATGTGTGGATTGATTTCTGGACTATGACTGGAGTGGGCACTGGCTCCTTTGTTGGATGGACTTATGGATTTTGGACAATGTGAAATACCCTGATGGAGGTGGGGGGACGGCTTTGCTGGAAGCACTCCCCTGCCCCAGGAAGCTTTTCCCATGGCCAGAAAGAAGGCCGAGGACATTTTGCGCTTTGGGCTAAGTGCTTAGAGACTGGTTGCCGGGGTCCAGCCCCGGGGGGAAACCAGGGGTCCCATAGGAAGAGACAGCGTCGGCACAAATCGAGTGAGAGAGCCGAATTCTTTTCTTTCTCTTTATTCTCTAGTTAGCATTTACTGCCAGGCATCTCTCTCAATTGCTGGTCTAGCTTTCCTTTTATGCACACACACTAAGTTACAATCACATGGTATTCAGAATACATTGATTAATCATTGTTTTTGTTTCACTATGGTTACATTTCCTAGGTAACAGTTAATTCACTTCTATAAACTATAAATCAGGTGGTAAGTCATTCAAAGTACAATTATACAATAACTTGAACAGCAATAACAATATTGATACAAACTTGCAAAAGGTCAGTACTGATTAATAACTCTACCTTGTCTAGGATACTATTGTCTAGTCAAATTTTATTTATTTACTATATTCATACATTAATTAAGTTCTAACTTTACTTTTCTCAGAGTGTTCCACCACCTGCAGGTCAGGTATGCAAGAAGAATGGAAAGTTTCTTTACTCTACCACATGAAAAGGCTAGGGAGGAAAAGTGATGAATTAAGTGAAGGCTGAAAGGTGCTCTGTGTATAGTTACTGTTTCCTACCTATTCATAAGTCACAATCTATTCTTTCTAACATGATTAATAAGAAGAAATTCTCCTACAAACTTAACCCTTTACGAGGGATATCATAGCCAGCCTCTTATGTCTATGAGCCCAGTTCAAGAGGCTTACAGGCTTTTCTGTGGAACTCACACCCTCTGTCTCATTTCCAAAGAAATTACTATGAATCTACAGGGAAAGTACGGTACTATTATCCCTGTGCCATAAATGATAGCACACACCCAGAAAAAGGGGGGATATAAGGCCAGATTAATTCAAAAAGGTCAAAGGGGGAAGTATCGTTGTGCCTTTCCTTTGCGGTGACTTTGTCAACCCGCAGCCATTGGCAGCCATTGGTCTTCACTGCGGTGACTTTGTCAACCAGCAGCCGTTGGTCTTCTCTGCTGTGACTTTGTCAATCAGCAGTTTTTGATCTTCTTCTGCTGTGACCTTATCAGCCAGCAGTTGTAGATGGCTCCCGACAACTGGTGAAATGTATCTTTGTAATTGCTGAAACTGTATAATTTGTGCTGTTGTAATTTGTGTAATGTGCCTAATTTCCTTGTGGAGGAATACCTGTGCTTTAGATTGTGAAGCGAGCAAAAGGGGTGGAATGTTGGTCAAATAAGTTTTTAAATATGATATATAGGTTTGCTCGCTTAGAGTGTGCATTGGGTGTGAGGGACAGGCTGTAAGCAGGCAGTGTCGTTATAGCCTAAGGCTTAATTTTAAAACTAAGCTTTTCCCCACACCAATGATGTGGGATGGTGTACTCTCATGAGGAATCCCATTTTGCTTCAGATAAGTGACTTTGTATCAGAGACTTCCTTGTTTGTATATTGGATTAAAGGTTTGGATTTCTACACTATAAAGTGGGGCAGACCGGGAGCTTGCTCTCTCTCGGTTCCTGAGATTAGCATTAGAGGAGAGAGAAGAGAAAGGAGAGCAGAGAGAGGCCACGTGGAGGAGGCCAGGAGAAGCAGCCAAGATGGTGGAGTGTTGAAGGAGAAGCCAGTTTGTGCAGAGAGAGAAGGAGATAGGGAACAGAGGTATATAATTCTGGTGAGCTAGAAACCTTTGATTCTAGGAAACTCGGATAAGTCAGTGGCTTTGTGAGCACTGAATGAATGGGTTTTGGAGCCCAGTGCAAGCTAGGATTAAAGATGATGGCCCACCAGTTCTTGGCTCCATTGTTTTATTACCATCAGTCCGAATCTAATGTGAACCTGCACTGGCCAGGCGGCTGTGATGGTGGCCGTGCCTACCGTCTCTACACCGAGGATCTGGCGGAGCATTATTGTGGCAGACAACTCGGGCCCCAAAGCTGAGAAAAACAAAAGAGCAAGGGATGGAAACACGTAGTCTCTGTCCACACAGGGGAGTTTGAATGTAAAAATTCCTAACTAAATGTGGGTAGTCACGTCCTAGGCCTGTAGCTTTTGTGACAAAGAACAATCTTTATCTTTAAAATTGGCTATTGTTTTTATGCATCTGAGATAACATACCTTTGAAATGTCAGAGTACCCTGGCTTAGTGGTAGAGCATCAGCCTGGCATGTGTATGTCCCAGGTTTAATTCCTGGTCAGGGCACACAGGAGAAACAGCCATCTGCTTTTCCACCCCTCCCTCCTCTCTCTCTCTCTCTCTCTCTCTCTCTTTCTCTCTCTGCCTCCCACAGCCATGGCTCAATTGATTTGACCATGTCAGCCCTGAGTGCTGAGAATGGCTCCAGAACTCATGTGCTAAATATATCTTGGTTACAAACATTGGTCCCAGAAGGGCAGAGCATGGCCTCAGATGGGGGTTGTCTGGTGGATCCCAGTCTGGGCACATGCAGGAGTCTGTCTGTCTCTCCTCCTCTCACTTGGAAAAGAAGAAAATAATAATAACAATAATAATAATAATGAAATGTCAGAGTAATTTTCGTTTCCAGACCCCTCAGGGCAAAACCTCTGGCACCAGAGTACGGAGCACAGCATTATCTTGTTCCCGCATTCCATCTGTATGTGCTGTTAACTATCCTGTACCTGCCAATGTTAAAGTCTGCGTCTCTCCATTTTACTTTTTATCCAACCTCAGAGACTTCCCTGCTTTGCTTTCTCCTGTCTTCCTTATCTACCACCAGTGAATTTCACGTAATCCTTCTTAAGTCTCCTCCCAAGATATTAATGTATAAAATAAGCTACAGGCCCTGGCCGGTTGGCTCAGCGGTAGAGCGTCAGCCTGGCGTGCGGGAGACCCGGGTTCAATTCCCGGCCAGGGCACATAGGAGAAGCGCCCATTTGCTTCTCCACCCCCCCCCCCCTTCCTCTCTGTCTCTCTCTTCCCTTACCGCAGCCAAGGCTCCATTGGAGCAAAGATGGCCTGGGCGCTGGGGATGGCTCCTTGGCCTCTGCCCCAGGCGCTAGAGTGGCTCTGGTCGCGGCAGAGCGACACCCCGGAGGGGCAGAGCATCGCCCCCTGGTGGGCAGAGCGTCGCCCCTGGTGGGCGTGCCGGGTGGATCCCAGTCGGGCGCATGTGGGAGTCTGTCTGACTGTCTCTCCCCATTTCCAGCTTCAGAAAAATACAAAAAAAAATAAAAAATAAAAAAATAAAATAAAATAAGCTACAAAAATCATCATTCTTTCAAGCATTTTCTCAATCCGTTGAAATTTTGCTTCCCGGAAATTTTCATCAGTTTGGTTCAAATAAACTTTTTTAAGACTTTTTCTTAGTTTGGCCATTCTTTTGTGACTTAAGTGATTTACCCAGCACCATTACAACATTAGAGAGTAGTTAACTCTTGAACAACACAATGGTTAGAGGTGCCAACCTCCCACAGTCAAAACACCATGTGTAACTACAGTTGACCCTCTGCATACATAGATTCCCAACTATGGAGTTAACCCTTGGACAACTACTGTGTGGATAAATTAAACTGTGGTCACTTGAAAAAATTCTGCATACACGTGGACCTTTGTTCAAAGCCATGTTGTTCAAAGTTCAACTGTATTCTGAATTTAACTATATATTTACTTTTGCACCTCCACCATTTATTTATTGAGGGTCTCAATGTGCCAAGCTATGTTCTAAGTAATAATCTCACTGCCAACCATGCTTTTTACCCCTGTACTCTCCATGAAACTAAAAGCAAGTCACCCTCATTATTATCATCACTGTCATCATCATCGCTTGCCTACTATTAGACTGTGGTTTCTCACCTTCAGAGTCACATCTTCAATCTTTCATTACTCAGGACTCTTCCTTTTCTTAGGATTTACACAAGGTACCCTAATATCTTACTCTCTGACAAACTTTTAGCTCTCTCATGTCCCCATTCACATAGTGCCTTCCTTTCCACCCCATAAACATATCTAGGACTTTAACCCTCCATTTATTTCCACTAATCTTTTCCATCCTAGCTCCCCTCCCTTCCTCACTATCGCCCCAGATTTCTAACTGGTGTCCTTGCTTTCACGATCTCCACCATGCTAATCCATCTCCACCCTGTCATCAGGGGCATGTCTCTAAATTTATCTCTGCTCATGCCACTTCCCAAGTCTTAGCAAGGCGTAATAATCCTGAACTATATACCCTTCTTCTTTTTTCAATTTCATTGATTGATTGATTTTAGAGAGAGATAGGAAGGGACCCACACATCACGATGTCCCTTTCTCCACGCCTCTGTGCACACTGTCCCCTCTGCAGTCTTCCCCATGCTCACCTCCCTCTGATTTACTTATCCTTTGAGAGTTCCTCAGTTCTTATATCTTCTATCAATTCTTTCTTGTCATCTTAACCCCCATCAGGTTTGGGAACATGCTCCAGGACTTGGGACAAGATCTAGAGAACTTCAATACCTGGGCAGGTTGTAAGGTCAGGAATTCAGTTATGAGAAATAGGTACCCTTAATCAGTGAGGGGAGGTGGTATCTCAGGGCAAGGGGTCAAAGAGATCCCAGCAGCAGGGTTGGATTAACATTTTCATAGTTAACATTTATTAAACACTTATACAACACACTCTGCAAAATGCTTTACATATTTAAATTGACCTAATTTTCACAATGATGCTATCAGGTGGGGACTATTCTTGTTCTTATTTTAGATGAGGAAGCTGAGCAACAGAAAAGTTTCAGGACCCAAACTTAATCATCTCTCCTAGATATCTCAACAAGTAAGTGATGAAGCCACCATCTGACTCCAAAGTCAAGCACTTAGCCAAGCATACATAGCCTCCTGCTTGATGCTTTGTAGTCACGGAGCTGGTCACCTAGGTTAAAGAAGAATTCCCAGGAGAAATTTTAAAATATTTTTAATAAAAATATAAACACAACTTAAAAAAAACTTGTTGGATACAGTGAAAGCAGTGCTTGGAGGAAAATTTATAGCAAAGAGGAAAGATCCAAAATCAATCAACTAAGTTTCCACCTTAGGCAGTAGTGGGATTCAGCCAGTTCGCCCCGGTTCAGCAGAACCGATACCTAATTTTCTGATGAGTTTGGCAAACTGGTTGTTAAAATGGCACTTGTAATCAGGGTTCTCTCTAAGGTGGGCAGCTGACCAATGTGGAAACCACAAATTTACATTTCTTATTCCTTTTTAACATTCATCTGCACAACAGCATATTCTAAGTGCCCATAGTAATGTTCATTCTGTCCTTAGGTGAAAAAAATTTGATGTAACTATGCTTGTAATATTTATTCATTTCATAAAACTCATTATATCTTTGATGAAATACTACATTTAAATCCCCTCATGTATGTCACTTCAGTAAATAAACATATAACATAAAAAGAAAAAGTGCCAACCAGGGGGTGACAACTTGTATTGTTTTTTGTCAGGTATTATTTAATATTTTTCATTAATATTTTAAAACTCTTCTTATAATCTAGTTTTGTTTACCTCTTTTATTCTTATTTAAGAATTAAATACATGAAATAATAAACTACCTTGGGTATATCACTTTTTTATACTTAAAACAGTCATTAGGACAAAGAACTGGTTGCTAAATTACTTGAATCCAACCACTGACCTTAAGAAACTAGATAAAGATCAAATTAAATCCAGAGTAAACAGAAGAAAATAAATAATAAAAATTATAGCAGAAATCAATTAGATTAAAAACAGTAAGTCAATAAAGAAAAAAAACAATGAAACCACAGCTGGCTCTTTATAAGATTAACACAATCAACATGCCTATAGTTGGACTAACAAGAATAAAAGAAAGAGGACATGAATTACTAATGTCAGAAAAGAAAAAGGAAAAAGAAAAGAAGACATAAATACAGAGCCCATGAACATGAAAAGAATAATAAAAAACAGATGAACAATTCTATGCCAACAACTTTGAAAACCTAAATGAAATGAAATATTTATTTCAAAGGCACAATCTGCTAAAACAAACACAAGAAATAATTTAGATAGGTCTATAACTATTAAAGAAATTGAATCAATAATAACCTTTCAAATCAATATACCAGGTCCAAACAGGTTCACTGGGGAATTCTACCAGACATTTTTAAAGAAGAAATACCAATTCTCTATATTCTCTTTCAGAGAATAGAACCTGAAGGAATACTTTCTAACTCATTCTAGGAAATGAGCATTAACCTAATACCCAAACCAAAGATAATGCAAGAAACCTATAGACCAAAATTTCTTATAAACATAGATGTAAAAATCCTCAACATTTATAAAAAGAATCCAACATTATATAAAAAGAATTATATACCACAACCAAGTGAAATTTGCCCCAGGTATGCAAAGCTGGTACAAATTTGAAAATTAATGTAATCTGTCACATCAACAGACTAAAGAAGAAAAATCACATCATCTTATCAATAGATATAGAAAAAGAATTTGACAAAATCAAACATCTATTCATGAGAGAAAGTCTCAGTAAATTAAGAATAGAGGGAAATGACTCAACTTGATAAAGAATATTGACAAAAATCCTGAAGCTTACATCATATTTGATGGTAAGAAATTTGAAGCTTTCCCACTAAAATCAGGGACAAGGCAATTCTTTTTATATTGTTAAAGTTTGCTTTGTGACACACTTTATGGTCTTTTCTAGAAAATATTTTATATGGCACTTAAAAAGAATGTGTATTTTGCTGTTGGATGGAGTGTCCTAAAATGTCAGTTAGATTCAGTTGGTTGATGTTGTTCAGCTCCATATCCTTGCTGATATTTTGTCTGTTGGTTCTATGTATTACCGAGGGAAAAGTGTTAAACTCTCCAACTACAATTTTTAATTTGTATCTCTTTTCAGTTCTGTCAGTTTTTGCTTCATGTATTTTGAAGCTCTGTTGTTAGGTACATGCACATTTAGATTTTTATGTCTTCCTCATGAATTGGCCTTTTCAACCTTATGAAATCAATATGTAACATCACTTTTCACTCCTGGTAATTTTTTTTCCTCTGAAGTATACTTTGACATTAATATAAACATTCCAGCTTTCTTCTTATTAGTTTTTACATGGTATATCTTTTCCCACCCTTTACTTTAAATCTATCTATATCATTATAATTGAACTACAGTTCTTATATCAGTGTTTTTCAAACACCAATCTGTAGACTGGTCCACCTGAAATTTTGTGCTGGCCCATAAAATAGTTAACCACCCTGATGTTGTATGAAAATTATAGGCCCAACAACCTTAATTAAATTTGCTTATATTCAGGGTGATTTCTGCCTTAGTGGTCCCTGAAATAATTCCCCTATTCTCATACGTCCCTAAGGGTAAAAAGGTTGAAAACCACTTTCTCATATACAGCATATAGCTAAGACATGTTTTGTAATCCATTCCAATATTCTCCGTTGACTAATTGGTGTATTGACGGGATTTACATTTGGTGAAATTATTGATAGTTTTAGATTTATGTTTGTTATTTTATTATTGTTTTTTGTTCATTTTCTCTTTCTCATTTCTGTATTTACCATTTCCTGCCCTTTTATTGAAGAGGATATTGGCCCCCTTATTATTTCATTCTAATTTGTCTATTATGACTTTTACAGTATCTCTTTGTGTAATATTTTAGTGGTTGCCTTAGAGAGTACAAAATCCATTCTTGACTTTTCAAAATCCATTTATAATCAATATTTTGTCACTTCAACTAGAATATACAAATGTTAAAACCATAAAGTTGTCTGCCTGACCAAGCGGTGGCGCAGTGGATAGAGTGTCGAACTGGGATATGGAGGACCCAGGTTCGAGACCCCGAGGTCGCCAGCTTGAGCACGGGCTCATCTGGTTTGAGCACAGCTCACCAGCTTGGACCAAGGTCACTGGCTCGAGCAAGGGGTTACTTGGTCTGCTGAAAGCCCGCGGTCAAGGCACATATGAGAAAGCAATCAATGAATAACTAAGGTGTCGCAAGTGAAAACTAATGATTGATGCTTCTCATCTCTCTTCGTTCCTGTCTGTCTGTCCCTGTCTATCCCTCTCTCTGACTCTCTCTCTGTCTATGGAAAAAAAAAAAACCATAAAATTTTCTTTACCTTGACCCTCTTTACATTAGAGGTATTATCTTAAGTATCACATTTATATATTCTGAAAACTTCAGCAATGTTATACATTTGTTTTCAACCATAAGACATATTTTAATTTTTTTACTGATTATAGAGAGAAAGGAAAGGGGAGAGAGAAACATCTATTTGTTGTTCCACTTATTTGTGGATTCATTGGTTGATTCTTGGAAGTGCCCTGACCTGTGATCAAACCCGCAACCTCGGCATATTTGGACAATGCTATAACCAACTGAGCTACCTGGCCAGGGCCAATAACACATTTTAAAGAACTCCTGAGGAGAATATTAATAGTCTATTGTATGTACACAGATATTTACTAATTCTGTTGCTCCTCTGGGGTTTTTTTTTGGGGGGGAGGTTCTTTTTTTTTTTTTTTTTACAGAGACAGAGAGAGAGAGAGAGTCAGAGAGAGGGATAGATAGGGACAGACAGACAGGAACGGAGAGAGATAAGAAGCATCAATCATCATTTTCTCGTTGCGACACCTTAGTTGTTCATTGATTGCTTTCTCATATGTGCCTTGACCACGGGCCTTCAGCAGACTGGGTCACCCCTTGCTTGAGCCAGCGACCTTGAGTCCAAGCTGGTGAGCTGTGCTCAAGCCAGATGAGCCGCGCTCAAGCTGGCAACCTCGAGGTCTCGAACCTGGGTCCCCCTCATTCCAGTTCGACGCTCTATCCACTGTGCCACTGCCTGGTCAGGCTGCTCCTCTGTTTTTGATGTTCCAAGTTTCTTTCTGGTATTATTTCCCTTTAGCAACTCATTTATAGCAGGTCTGCTGGGTATAAATTTTCTTAGTATTTTTTTCATCTGAGGATATCTTTATTTTACTTTTATTTCTGAAAGATATTTTTGCTGTATACAGAATTCTAGGCTAACAATTCTTTTTTTCCCCCCAGCCCTTGAAAAATATTGTACTACTTCCTTTTGATCTCTACAGTTTCTGAGGAGAAAGTCATTGTCACCAAATTTTTGTTCTGTTAGAGATAATGCACTCCTTCTCTCTAGTTATTTCAAGAACTTTGATTTGTCATAAATGTTTCAGAAATTGAACATGATGTGTTTGGATATGTTTTTCTTTGATTTTTATCCTATTTGGGATTTGCTCTGCTTCTAAAATTTGTAGGTATCTGTCTTTCTCCAACTATGTAAGTTTTCAACCACTATTTCTCCAAATCTCTTTCCATCACCACATTCTTTCTTCTCTACTTCAGGGAGTCTGATGACACAGATATTAAACCTTCAGATTCTATTCTTTATTTTTTCAATATTTCTTCTCTCTGTTGTTCAGAGTGAATAATTTCCTTTGATCTAGCATCAAGTTTACTGTTCTTTCTTTCCTCTGTCATCTTCATCCTACTATTGAGTCCTTCCAATGAATTTTTTAATTTCATTAATGTGTTTTTCTGTTCTAAAATTTCCATTTGGTTCATCTTTATATCTTCTACCTTAACTTTGTATCTTAATCTTATTTCAAAAAATGATTAGTCTTCCTTTGAGGATTTTTATAATATCTGTTTTAAGGTCCTTGTTAAGTAATTCCAACATCTGTACTGTCTCATCATTGGCATCTATTGATTGTCTTTTGAGAATTTTATAGTTCTTCAAATGCCAAGTAATTTTGGACTATGTCCTGGAAATTTTAAATATCACTTTATGAGACTCTAGGTCTTGTTTAAAACCTAGAGAGAATGTCTATGTTTTTATCTTAGCAGGCACTTGACCTGGTAAGGTTCAAGCTATAAGTTCCAACTCAGTTTTTGTGTGCTGTGGTTATAATGTCAGTTCAAGTTTCAAAGACTTTAAATGTTATTCTGATCTCCTGTAAGTGTGTCACCTAGTGATTAATCTGGGACCTGGTAAGAAGTCTATCTGTTAGCTGAATTCTCATAGTCTTTGGAATGCTAATCAAGAGCAGATCCACCACACACAGGTTAGAGATAAGCCCAGATGTTCATTTCCTAAACTCTTCTCTTTTATCTCCTTAGTACTTTCCGGTTCCTTAGGCCTCCTTTTTCTTTTGAGTCCATCAGCCAAACATTACTCCCTTTATGATTAAGTCACATCTGGGGTCCAAATGACTAGAGGACAGAAATAGAGGTGGGCTGAGGAGGAGCTGGGGAGAAGATATTTGGCTCTGCCTCTTGGAACTGAAGCTACACCAAATGAAAAATGAAAGTTTTCCTTCCTCAGAATTTTGGCTTCTGCAGTTTTTCATGCTGGCTGCTTTGCTGCCACTGCCTCACCACAAAATCCCAAGGCGAAAGTAAATGGAGAAAAAGGTAAAGGGGAAAAAATACAAACCCCAGGGTGATTCCTTCAATCTTTGAACTTTAAGAGTTCTCTTTTCTGCTCCTCAAGGCCAAACTAATGGGATTTCTCCAGGTCTCTGTCAGTTCTACAGGGTTGACTTCCAGATTCTGACCATGTTGATCAGGCTAGAGATACCTAAAAAAAAAATTTAATACACACACACAGTAAATTCCCTGCCAGTGTGGTGGTACTTCAAATTCTGATATTCTTTCCCAATCCATCTACTATGGCAGGGGGAAATGAGAGGCTGCAGTGCCACCCTTTAAAGAAACTATTTGGTGGCAAATTAAGTATTCAACTCCTCAACCCTCAAAGAGACAGCTACGATTCCTGATTGCTAACCTTCCTTTTGTAAGTTCCCTAGGAACAAAGAACAATCAGAATGCTGGAGGAGCTATCCCCAGAACATATTATACCAAGAAAAAGTAGATCCAAATGGATCAAGAAATAAAATGCAATGTATGTTTGATGTGCTGCCCAGCTCCCAACACTTGGAGACTAAGAGATCTATTCCCCCCGCTGCTAGGGTTGGTAACAGAGGCTCTCATCTGAGTCCCTCTCTAAGGATTACCTTGGAAAGGCAAGCCAAAGACAGCAAACTTGTCCAAGGCCATACAGTATCCTTGCAGTCAGTCCACGTCCAGTGACTGGTCAAGGTGGAAGGATAAAGCTGGGGCAGTCTTAATGCAAGGAAGGACAACTCTGAAGGGACACCTCAGTTTGAGAATTCCCCATGGAATTGACTGAGTTTTTGTTTCATGTCTTCTTTTGTCCGGTGCAAATTCTCCACTCTCTGACACGTGTTGATTAGAAAGTACTTTCCAATAAATACCTCGTGCACACACATTGTGTAAGTTTGCTTCCTGGGAAACCCACCCTACAATAACAAGATCTAAGCATGGCACTCACCCTGTGACAGGAGTTAGTTCAGAAAATGACACAAGACTCAATTCACGTTGATATAAGGGGACTTGTTCTGGGAAATTTTCCTGGCACTAGCAAGAACCATAGGAAAAAATGATCTCTCATTCAAACTAAACCTGAACAAGAACTACACGACTCCAATTGCTACTGACAAGCATGTTGTGACCCCAAGAGCAACCAGCCTTAAAACAAAGTTCATACTGTGATTAGCAGAATGAAGACATGGAAAGAACCTGAGTCTCTAGTGACATCAGCAAGTCACAAGATTAATGCACCCTGAAAGCCACACCAGTTTTAGATTCCTTATTATATGAGCCAATAAATTTTATTATTTAAAGCAGTCTGACCCTGCCAGATAGTTCAATTGGTTAGTGCATCATTCCGATTCACCAAGGTTGCAGGTTTGATTTCTGGTCAGGGCACATGTAAGTATAAACAAATGGTCTGGCTGTGGTAACACAGTGGATAAAGTGTTGACCTGGAATGCTGAGGTCGCCAGTTCAAAGCCCTGGGCTTACCAGGTTAAGGCACATACGAGAAGCAATTACTGTGGGTTGATGCTTTCAGTTTCTCTCTCTCTCCTCTCTCTTAAAAAGTCAATAAATAAAATATTTTTTTAATCAACCAATGAATGTATAAGTAAGAGGAACAACATATTGATGTTCCTTTCTCTCTCTCTCTCTCTCTCCCTTCCCTTATATCTAAAATCCATCAATAAGTGGGTTTTTTAAAAACTTTTTTTACTGCTTTAGAGCAGTCTAAAGGTTTATTTGTTTGTTTGTTTCTGCTACTTGAAGCCAAAACATCACATTGATGCAGATGTGCACCTCCCTTCACTGCTCCTGGAAGATATTCTCCAGGACATTGAGAAGAGCTTGAAAAATTCACAACCTAAACAATTTGACTAAATGTAGATGGTTGATAATTTTTTCTTTCTTTTTCCTTTCTTTCTTCCTTTCTATAGGAAACTAGAGATACATTTTTTAACTGAATAAAGGAGACCAGTTGAGCAAGTATACTTTATGCACAAAGAATAAAACACAGCAATATTTGCAACTTGGTTAGTAAAAATTAACTTAAATTCTATTTTTAAGGTCAAAGCACAATGTAGGCCATAGTCTAAAATTTGGTATATAACTGAAACTTCTGAAAACTTCCTCTGTAACAGGCAAATGAAGATAGACACCTGGTGATTGCGAGAATATTTATATGCCCGTGTAGAAGGAAGAGAGAGATTTTTGCAAAATTTTTTCAGAAAGAGAATGCCTGTAGTAAAGATATAGTTCCCAAAGCGAATCAGTTCACAATTAAGAAATAATAATAGCAATCCATTAAAACAACCCAAGGAAAAGTTTCCTCTATCCAAACACATGGTATCTTGACTCAAACCCTGAAGGTCAAAAAACTGCATAATTTTGGCAGACCAGAAAGAAAAGAGTTTCAAGAAGCAAAGCTCTCTGCCCTTCCATTGAGAATGCCACAATTGTCATGTCTGAAGATTCAAGGATGTGGGAGCAGAAGGCTCCCCTCTTTTTTTTTCTTTTTTTTTTTTACAGAGAGAGAGAGTCAGAGAGAGGGATAGTTAGGGACAAACAGACGGGAATGGAGAGGGATGAGAAGCATCAATCATTAGTTTTTTATTGTGGCTTCTTAGTTGTTCATTGATTGCTTTCTCATATATGCCTGGACTGTGGGCCTTCAGCAGACCGAGTAACCCCTTGCTCGAGCCAGCGACTGTGGGTCCAAGCTGGTGAGCCTTGCTCAAACCAGATGAGCCCGCGCTCAAGCTGGCGACCTCGGGGTCTCGAACCTGGGTCTTCCACATCCCAGTCCGACGCTCTATCCACTGCGCCACTGCCTGGTCAGGCAGCTCACATCCCAATCCGACGCTCTATCCGCTGCGCCACTGCCTGGTCAGGCAGCTCCCCTCATTTTAACTACTACAAGAGTCTCACACATCTGCAGAATTCATTGTGTTTTTTAATTCCCCATAACTTGTCATTTAATACTTTTTTCTCAAGCATCTAAATACAAAATCTAGTGACTCAATCTTTGTGGATAACAGAAAAAACACAGGGCTGGACTTAGGAAACAGGCTTAAATTCCAGGTCTGCCATCAACGAGCTGGGTGGCACTAGGCAAAGCCCTTTATCTCTCTGAGACTCATTTCCTCATCTGCAAAATGATCCTTTCAGTCTCCATGATTATAGATTCCTGGGGAAATAAGAAAAGCTATGCAATTGCTGGAGAGACTTGCGGCAGCAATAATCCAGTTTTCTGTCCTCTTCACTCACCCAATGTTTCCCAGCTCAAAGTATTAGCCCTATTTACAGCCTACAGTATGTTAGCCTGTTATGCGCAGGCTAGAAGAGGAGATTTCTACACATATACTCAAACCAGAAGCAAAAAATCCTCTTCCAAATCTACATTCAACTCCCACTTTACTTCTGGTGCTTTGAGAAGGAAACCATATTATCACCACAGATGGAAAATGAATCAAATATCCCTGTTCCTTTTCTGCTTCATATTTTAGAAATGATCCAGAGTTGGTATAGCAGCTATTACTGATTTTGGGGTAAACATAGGTTAAGGTGCTGGTGAATAAGGATTGAGTGAACCTGGAGTCCTCTGGAGGCACGTGTGTACAAAGGTTTACCCTGAGTTTTCTAAGTGCATACCCAGGGCATCTAGCAAGACTATAACATCAAAGCCAACCCCATGACTCAGAAGACCGGGCAAGTAGGACTGACTCAGAAATATAACTCAACAAGAAAACAGTGACAGGAATGCACAAAGTGCTTTGCAAGACAGAAAAAAAACAGAGGGAGAGGGCAGGCGCTCTGGAGTCTATAAAAGAAACATCAGGCAAAGGCAATGCCTTAATCTTGACTCTGACAACGTTCTGGAAACAATTTAGGAAATTTGGTTATTGACTATGTGTTGGATATCATTGAATTATGTTTCCTTAGACATGGAAGTTTTAGGATTATTGAATAAGAAAGTGACAAATGTCTTTGTGCATCATTTAAAATCATATAGAAGTGAAATGTTACAACGCCAGCATACTACTTTCAGACGGCTTATAAAAAAAGCAAAGTGTGTGTGTGTGTGTGTGTGTGTGTGTGGATGCTAACAGTGAGTACATCTAGGAGTGCAGCAATATATGTATGTTAATTACTCCATTCTCTCAACTTTCCTAGGATTTGAATTTTTTTAATTTAAGAAAGATATACAATCCAATCAGATGTGATCAGAGAGCCTGCGGGGCTCCAGGAGGTCTCATGGCCACAGGCCCCAGGGTGATTCCCTTTGCCAGGAGCCACTCTGCTTCCTGGGCTCCTAGCAAAAAATCATTACTGACACTTGTCACGCCAGGTATGAACCCTGGATTGGGAGAGGTCTGGGTGCCTTGGCTGCAGAGGAGCACTCAAGTAGGGTTTGTGACAATTTACGTACATGATCACAAATGGACCCATTTTACAAAAGAAAAAACTGAAGTATATTCAAGTTAGCTAGCTTGCGAGAAGTCACTGCAGCAGCCATATGCGCATTCTACCCAGGCCCCAGGCCCCTGCTTCTGTTGCCTTCACTCCCAATAACTCACCTACAATTTTCTTCACAGGACAAAGCTTGGCTTACAGCCTGACCAGGCAGTGGTGCAGTGGATAGAGCATTGGACTGGGACACGAAGGACCTAGTTTCAAAACCCTGAGGTCTCCAGCTTGAGTGCAGGCTTATCTGGTTTGAACAAGACTCACCAGCTTGAGCCCAAGGTCGCTGGCTTGAGCAAGGGGTCACTCAGTCTGCTGTAGCCCCCCCTCCCACCTGGTCAAGGCACATATGAGAAAGCAATCAATGAACAACTAAGGTGCCACAACAAAGAATTGATGCTTCTCATCTCTTGCTCTTCCTGACTGTCTGTCCCTATCTGTCCCTCTATCTCCCTCTGTCACAAAACAACAACAACAACAACAAAAACACCTTGTCTAATAGAGCCACTTCACCTGGACTCCGTTCTGGAGAATTTATGTTTTTCCAACCTGACTCAGAGCAATGGTAGCCTGATCCATTTCAAGAGGCTAGGAATTCCCTCCATTTTAGTTTTATCCCAGAAGATAAATCCTCCCTTCATTGCTGTCACATATTTACAAAGCTCAACTGCTCATTCCTGCAATCAAACTACTTCCCTCCCCAACATCCTGATATCCCCCACACATGCTTGTCATTTCATCCCACATCCTTTTGGTTGCCACAGATGAGCAGTGCTGTAGGATCAAGTCCCATAATTAGAGGCTTACACTACATTCAGTTGACGATTGCAGCCACCAGACGTCTAAACCGAGGACAGCCAAACAGAGGTCTTAAGGTAGCACTTGATTCTTTACTTATTTAGCTCTTACATATTTCATGTGACATTCTAGGTATGCACTTTGTGGAAGAGTTTGCAATGTGTACTAATTTTTAAATATCATTTGCTTGGAAAGGGCCTTGGAAGTCATTCAAGTCTGATTCTAGTGACCAGGAGCTCACACATCAGCAAGATAACAGGGTCCATTTGTGGCCATCTAAATTGTCAAGTAGTTTTTCCTTATGAGGAAAGGGTTAACGCCCGAACTTTGTGGAATCTACTCTCACTGTTAAGGGATTTCTTGTGCTTCCTTCACAGATCTTGGCTGATTTCAGAACTAAGATTGGCTGAATAACCATGTACTCTTTGAGTTAACTGCTTTTATTTATAGGGGGTGACAGTGAAGATAATGTGGTACCTGGTGGAGCCTACAAGACACCGACTAAGCAGAGTGAGTACAGCAGAGGAACATCGGGGCAAGAGTCCAGAACCCGCTCCCAGCTATGCCAGCTATGACCCCTGAACTGGGAGAGGTCTAGAGGGTTCCTTGGCAGCAGAGGGGTTTGTGGCAACAGTTACCATAATTCCCCATGGATAAGACGTACCCGTTTTTCTAAAAATTTGGGGTCTAAAAACTGGGTGTGTCTTTTACAGTGGTTGTAGATTTTTCACTTGCATTTTCTACTTTTTTGTGCTTATTGAGGAGTTGTATGAATTTTATGATAAATAAAACTTGAGTTCAATAACTATGTAATACTTTTTTTTTCAAATTTCAGGCTCCAAAATTAAGGTGCGTCTTATACATGGGATAATCTTACACATGGGGAAATACAGGATTTGCCATCAGGTACAGAGCATTCTCATATTTGACAATCATCACAGTCGTGCCTCTGTGGACAACCTGACCATCAGTTCTGATTGTGTTTTAATGGCAGGAGTAACAGAAAAATAATTACATTGAACCATGTAAAGGAGAGAGAATGAAAATGAATGAATGAATGCAAATAGAGTATAAAGAACAGAACTGACACAGAGATATTTAATCAGTCTCTCTCTCTCTTTCTCCTTCTCTTCACACACACACACACACACACACACACACACACACACATCTGAAAAACAAGAGCAGCTCCACATCCATGGTGTTGGGCAGATAAAATATATTATGCTCACTTTGTTAAAGATGACGCTGCCCATGTGGAAGCCCGTCACCCAGATGATATTAATGTATGTTGAGGACGGGCTGTGTGCAGGCAGGATCCTTGTAGCCTGGGACTTGGTTTTAGGACTAAGCCTTTCCCACCCATTTTGATGTGGGGTGGTGCAATCCCATCATGCTCCAGATAAGTGACTTTGTATTAGAGACTTCCCTATTTTGTATATTGGATTAAAGGTTTTGATTTCTGCACTATAAAGTGGGGCAGACTGGGAGCTTGCTCTCTCAGTTCCTGGGATTAGCATTAGAGAGGAGAGCAGAGAAAGGCCACATGGAGGAGGTCAGGAGAAGCAGCCAAGGTGGTGAAGTGCTGAGTGAGAAGCCAGTTTGTGCAGAGTTTGTGCAGGGAGAAGGAAGGAGTTGGGGAACAGAGGTGAATAAGTCTGGTGAGCTAGAAACCCTTAATTCTAGGAAACTCAGATAAAGTCAGTAGCTTTGTGAGTACTGAATGAGTGGGTTTTGGAGCCCAGTGTGTGTTTTTACTTGCCCACCGGGTGCAAGTTAGGATTAAAGATGATGGCCCACCAGTTTTTGCTCTGTTGTTTCTTTACTGACTGTCCAAATCCAATGCGAATCTGCATGGGCCCGGCGGCTGTGATGGTGGCCACGGCAACTGGCTTCACACATGGCAACAAAAATTGTGAATGAATTCTTTGCATTCAGCTTTAAAACTTCAGTTCCTGCAGGTTGTGTTTTAAGGACTTTCAGTGAAAAGGCTTTTTTAGTGCTTTTTTGCTGCTGAGGTTCCTGGCCAGTGAGCCAGGCATTGACCTCAGGAAAATGTGAAACATTATTCAGCAAACACGGAGAAAACTGGTCAAAGCAGGGAGGAGAACACTGAAGACAAACAATAATGTTATTCAGGAGAATTTGCCCAGGGAAAATGCAACACTGGCCAGATAAGTAAGGTGGAGCCCCTCAGTCAACAGCTGCCATGAACAAAGCAACACTGAGGGACCCAAAGGAAAAAAAAAAAAAAAGTTGACTTTTAATCAAGTTTCCCAATTTAAATTAATAAAGAGTTGTACTTTGTTACTCATTCACAGGCAATTTAAAATCCATACATGTGAGAGATTAGGTTAGCTAAACACAGAATGACCTTCCTTGCCTTGAGGTAGAAAATTACCGCAAATTACAGGTGCAGATTTCCAACCCTCTTGTCAACACAGAATGCAAACCCGCCCAAATGGAAAACTCAAAATTACACAGAGTAAGAAAGTTAACTTTTCTCTTTTGTGACTCTCCATCACACCATCTATTTGCATGGATCTGCGGTTTATCTTTAACAGAACTTGTTACCAGAAAGGATTTTCCTGATTTGATAATGATGCTAAAATAACTATTACAAAAGATGTCTGTTTTTCCTGATTATTCAGAGACAGGAATAATACCAAGTGTAGATATCAAAATGTGTACTTAGGGTGATTATCTTAATAGAAACTAACTGTGCCAGTAGTTGCATCAGTACACAACCGGAAGAGGATACATGTAGGGAAAACAGCCATGAACTTATGATGAAAAGTGGGCAGGCTTAACCTTCTAGGCTTCTCTTCTTTTCAGGAAAGTAAAATGAGGTTTGTGCATGAGGAAGCAAATCAATTGTCAATCAAAGAAAAGTAAAACCAGGATCAGAAGAAGAAAGGGCAAGGGGAAGAAAGATTTTCAAACTTGACTCTCACTTCCAAGATACAGAGGTTGTGCCAAGACTTACACACAAAAAGACTGACCATTGGCTTTGGGGAAATTCTTCAGAGCCCTGATGATAATGTGATAATTGTATTGGAAACGTTACAATATTTACTCGTTTTGAGGAGGTTCTTAGGGAAGAACGTAACTGCTCTAATTTGACACCAGGTCTTCATTATTTGTCAATTCCCGCCAGCTCTGGAAAGTCCTTTCCCCTGATGGTCTGAGACAGCGGTGATCTCTCCTTGCCTGAATTTCTGTAGTGCTTGTATTTATAGCATAGTAATTGTTGGGCAGATAAAATGTATTGTGCTCACTTTGTTAAAGATAACACGAGGAGGCCGTCGCCCAGGTGATATTAATGTGTGTTGGGGTGAGCTAAAGGCAGGCAGAATCCTTGTAGCCTGGGGCTTGGTTTTGGGATTAAGCCTTTCCTACCCTTTTTGATGTGGGGTGGTACAATCCAATCATGCCTCAGAAAGTGACTTTGTATTAGAGACTTCCCTATTTTGTATATTGGATTAAGGGTTTGGATCTCTACACTATAAAATGGGGACAAAGCAGGAGCTTGCCCTCTTGGTTTCTGAGATTAGCATTAGAGAGTAGAGAGCAGAGAAAGGCCACATAGAGGAGGCCAGGAGAAGCAGCCAAGATGGTGGAGTGTTGAATGAGAAACCAGTTAGTGCAGAGTTTATGCAAGGAGAAGGAAGGAGTTGGGGAACAGCGGTGAATAAGTCTGGTGAGCTAGAAACCTTTGATTCTAGGAAACTCGGATAACTCAGTAGCTTTGTGAGCACTAAATGTGGGTTTTGGAGCCCAGTGTGTGTTTTTACTTGCCCGCCGGGTGCAAGCTAGGATTAAAGATAATGGCCCACCAGTTTTTGGCTCCGTTGTTTCTTTACCGACTGTCCAAATCCAATGCGAACCTGCATGGGCCAGAAGGCTGCTGTGATAGTGGCCCTGGCAGCCCTGGCTACTGGCTCTACATTTGGCGTAGTCGGCAGAATTCAATACAGATCTGTATGGAGCAACCACCACCTTTGAACGGTGGAGTAGAGGACTGGCTGTTGTTATGGTTCCCCATGGCTGTCCTTTTGGGGACCATAGGCTGGCTGACTTTTACAGCCATGCGTGAGGAAACTGAGAGCTCTGTGGAAGAGGCTGCCCGGGACCTGCCAACCGAGCAGTAGAAGGAGCTGGAGCAAATGTGGGAGAAACAGATGCTGACCTTGGAGCTGGAGGAAGTGCTGGAGGAGGCCAACCAGGTTCGTGACATTCACCTGGAAATGGTGCAGCCGCTGGAGAAGGAATCACAGGTTCCTGAGTTGCAGATTGCCCTGGATGTTGTGGAGAGCCAGCAGTGGCAGGAGGCTGGGGCTGAGGCTGAGGCTGAAGCTGAGGCCGAGTCCGGAGCTGCAAGGCCTGCGGAGCAGAAGGCGGCGGTGGCCCGGGGCTCGAGCCCAGCAGCCGGAGCTGGTGTTTTCAGTTCCTCTTTGGAGGATGAGGAGAATCGGGCTGGAGTTGCAATCCGCAGTCTCCATAAGATGGGAGCCCAGCTGCAAGGAGCACCTACTACGGCCCTGCGATTTTGGGACATAGGGCTAAATGTTACCATGCCCTCCGGAGCAGAGATGGAAATGCTGACTGCCATTGTCACATGCCCCTCTTTGGGACAGTGTAAGACCTGCCAAGATGGCAGGGATGAGGGGGGTGGCTGAGGTCTTATGTGCACGGACTGATTTCCTGGACTATGACAGGAGTGGGCATTGGCTCCTTTGTTGGATGGATTTACGGATTACAGATTTTGGACAATGTGAAATACCCTGATGGGGGTGGGGGGTGGCTTTGCTGGAAGCACTCCCCTGCCCCGGGAAGCTTTTCCCATGGCTAGAAAGAAAGCGAGGACATTTTGCACTTTGGGCAAAGTGCTCAGAGACTGGTGAAGTGTACCTTTGTAATTGTTGAAACTGTATTATTTTTGCTGTTATAATTTGTGTAATGTTCTAATTTCCTTGCACAGGGATGCCAGTGGTATAGATTGTGGGTAGTAAAGTGAGCATAGGGGTGGATTGTTGGGCAGATAAAATGTATTATGCTCACTTTGTTAAAGATAACACGAGGAGGCCGTCGCCCAGGTGATATTAATGTGTGTTGGGGGTGGGCTAAAGGCAGGCAGAATCCTTGTAGCCTGGGGCTTGGTTTTGGGATTAAGCCTTTCCTACCCTTTTTGATGTGGGGTGGTACAATCCAATCATGCCTCAGAAAGTGACTTTGTATTAGAGACTTCCCTATTTTGTATATTGGATTAAGGGTTTGGATCTCTACACTATAAAATGGGGACGAAGCAGGAGCTTGCCCTCTTGGTTTCTGAGATTAGCATTAGAGAGTAGAGAGCAGAGAAAGGCCACATAGAGGAGGCCAGGAGAAGCAGCCAAGATGGCAGAGTGTTGAATGAGAAACCAGTTAGTGCAGAGTTTATGCAGGGAGAAGGAAGGAGATGGGGAACAGAGGTGAATAAGTCTGGTGAGCTAGAAACCTTTGATTCTAGGAAACTCGGATAACTCAGTAGCTTTGTGAGCACTAAATGTGGGTTTTGGAGCCCAGTGTGTGTTTTTACTTGCCCGCCGGGTGCAAGCTAGGATTAAAGATAATGGCCCACCAGTTTTTGGCTCCGTTGTTTCTTTACCGACTGTCCAAATCCAATGCGAACCTGCATGGGCCAGAAGGCTGCTGTGATAGTGGCCCTGGCAGCCCTGGCTACTGGCTCTACAGTACTCGTTGTGTGAGATTATCTTTATGTTTACATATGCTTGTTTCTCTAGCTAAGGTGTTAGCTTATCAAGGACAAATACATGTTGTGTTTGATAGAATCAATCGGAGTCCGAAAGACCAGTGTAACAGGCTTTAATGAAAGGAAACCTGCCGGGCTGTCTCGTAAGGGAGAGCAGCCCCGGCTACAGACTTAGGCCACGCTTTAAGGGTTAAGGTTTAGGGAAGTAGAAAGGGTGGTGGGGCATTTGCTGATTGGTTGCCGCTATCGCTGGCCGTAGGGGAGCTTTCCACTAATTACGGATGTTTGTGCGTTTTCAATCGTCAGCAGTTTCAACCGTCCACGACTTCTCGGAATTGTGACATCGGACATTCCTCTGTGGTTGGTCACCTGCCGCAAGCCCTGAAACGAAACTCATGCTGGCAGGGCAAAAGAAATGAGACCTAAGAGTGTTCACCTTTGTATCCTCCACAGCAGCCAGCATCATGCCTGTGCATAGATGTCTATAGAATAACTGATAGGTTAATGTTCCTGGGGCTCCCAGACATAGGCCAAGGAGGAATAAAAAGTAGAGTGGTAGAAGACAAGAAAGGGAAAGAGAAAGGGAGATGGGAGAGAGAGGAGGAAAGTTGTACGTGAAGGGGCCTGCTGCAGTATCTGGAATGCTGTGTCAGGAGTCCATTTCCTGACATCAGTGTTCAGGAGGCTTAGTCTAGCACAAGGCAATCCTGATTCTAGAAAGATAGGACAATAAAACAACCCAAGAAACACCTACCGTATTTCGCCATGTATAAGATACACTTTTTTCCGAAAAAAATTGAGGTCTAAAAACTGGGTGCGTCATATACAGTGGTTGTAGATTTTTTTTACTTGCATTTCCCACTTTTTTGTGCTTGTTTTTGCGCTCATTGTTGATGAGAGTGATTCGTCATCAGACACAGATGAGGACAAGCTAATGATTAATGGGAGTCTTGACAGTGATGAGGAGCTGTATAAATTTTATAATGAATAAAACTTGAGTTCAATAACTTTATGTAATACATTTTTATTTCAAATTTCAGGCCCCAAAATTAAAATGTGTCTTATACATAGGATAATCTTATACATGGGGAAATACAGTACCTAACTGATCTTGAGTTAAAGAAGTTAAATTAGTCAAAACTTACTCTCAGAACTTTTCAGATTTCTGTTGAAACAAGGCATTGCTGAATTTTCAAATGCATGTCAATTGAGTAGAGTTTTCATTCCAGGCTTTATCAACATAAGGGTTCAGGCTCATCCAAGCTATTGATTAAACCAAACATAAGCTTTTTTTATTTTTTCCTCTGTGATGAGCAGGATTTACATCTTTGCAGAAGTGCTCCTGACACTGAATATGACTATGTTGCCTGACTGGGTAACTTGAGAGGTCCTGCGAAAATAGGCTTGCCATGGCCCTGACCGGTTGGCTCAGTGGTAGAGCATCAGCCTGGAGTGCAGGAGTCCTGGGTTCAATTCCTGACCAGGGCACACAGGAGAAGCGCCCATCTGTTTTTCCACCACTCCCCCTCTCCTTCCTCTCTGTCTCTCTCTTCCCCTCCCACAGCCAAGGCTCCATTGGAGCAAAGTTGGCCTGGGCGCTGAGGATGGCTCTGTGGCCTCTGCCTCAGGCACTAGAGTGGCTCTGGTTGCAACAGAGCAATGCCCCAGATGGGCAGAGCATCGCCCCCTGGTGGGTGTGCCAGGTGGATCCTGGTTGGGCGCATGCGGGAGTCTGTCTGACTGCCTCCCTGTTTCCAACTTCAGAAAAATACAAAAAAAAAAAAAAAGAAAGAAAGAAAATAGGCTTGCCATGGCTCATTCACTCTTCCTTATTGGGTTTGAAATTCTCCCCTTCCAGGGATAAACCCAGGGTCATTAATTCTCAAAACTAAGTTGCAACATCCTGGGAAACCTAGAATATTTGTCATGTTTTGAAACATAAGACAATTCCCTCAAGAAAGGTTCTTGGGGTCTGGCATATTAAGAATATAATAAATCCTGATGAATTACATCTGAAAAGTTCTAATTCCTGAGATGCTTAGTACCATTAGCGTGCCTTGTCCTAATCTTAACACTTTAATATCTTCAGTAACTACCAGGTTGCTGGTCTATCTTTGCCCTCCACTTCCTAAGGTATTCTGGAGTTGCTAGGCTACAGAAAGAAAAAGAAAATGGCTGCTTGTTTTTCTCACTTGGTGTCCAGCATGAGATCTGGCACCACTGCCTGCTGGCTAGAGCCCAAGTCTGACTTCATAGAAAAATAGACAGACAAAAACATTGTTATTACATTTGATTTTGTAGTCCAGTAGGGTTGTAACCATGCCCATCAGATCTGCAGAGCCAAAATTCTTGGGTCCTAATCAGTTCCTGAACAGTAAGAGGGAGAAAGAGGAAGGAATGGAGATAATACAGTAAGGGTAACATCAGAATGTGGTCAGGAGCCAGCTGTAATTATAGCCTCAGAAAAGGGGTGGCAATTTTACACTGTATTCAGTGTCTTAAACAGCTTACATTTTATTAGGTTTTAATAAAAAGTTCAATTCATTTTAAAAGGGCATGATTAATAAATAACATGATTAGGAAGACAAATGTTATAATTTAAAGCATGAAATTCTCTAGAATTTTATTTATTTTTTACTGACTTCAGAGAGAGAGAGAGAGAGAGAGGAACATTAATTTGTTTCTGTATACCCTAACCAGTGATTGAACCTGCAATCTCTGTGCTTCAAGACAATACTCTAACCAACCAAGCTATCCGGCCAGAGCTCTCTAGAATTTTAATGTGCATGTGGATGATCAGTGGATTTAATTAAAATGTAGATTCTGATTTAGCAATTTTAGGGTGGGGTCTGAGATTCTGCATTACTGAGGATTCTCTTGGCCAGGTCTGTGCTGCTGGTCTTGGAAACACACTTTAATCAAAACTTTAGATTGAGAAAGACTGTGAACTTGAAAGATAACATATCTCAAATCCCTTACTCTTGGTTGAGAAAGACTGTGAACTTGAAAGATAACATATCTCAAATCCCTTACTCTTTAAAAGTTAAGGAATTGAAAAAAAGATCAGAAAACCATGTGACTCTTTTAAAAGATACCTATTATGATCAAAATCAAATAACAGACATGAAAGATAGATAAAGAAAAAAATTAAGGAGTTTCTTTTTCTCTGATGAATAAGATTTAGTATAATTCTTTATTGATGAAAAAAATAGATCTTGAGAAGCTTCCAAAATAGCATAAAAAGCTTCCCAAATGTGCTTTTCCATAAAACAATAATAACATTGGCAAAAACTGTTTAAATTAACTTCTTCAGAATTCTGGAAATTAATCAAAGGCTTGCAACATTCCAAATTTTTCTTGTTTCCTCAAGAAAAATGGCTGAATCTCTGTAAGAAAATTAAGCATTTAAATATTTCAATTTGCCCTGGCCAGATAGATAGCTCAGTTGGTTAGAGCATCGACCCAAAGCACAGAATTTCAATGCCCAGTCTGAGCACATGCAGGAACAGAGAGGTCTTTCTCTCTCTCTCTCTCTCTCTCTCTGTCTCTCTCTCTCTCTCTCTCTCTCTCTATCTCAAATCAATAAATAAAAATTTTTAAAAATATTTTTTAATTTTCTCCATGGTAGTTTTGAAATCTAGTAATCTTATAATCACAACAGGTATTAATACCAGCAACCTAGAAATCACTCGGAGTGGTGATACAGGCTTGGCACTTTCCAAAAAATTTTTTTCCCAAAGAGTTGTCGTTATGTGAACTGTTTGGCAGCTCCCTGAAGACTCACAAGTCTTGTCTTTATTTGACCCTGCTCAGTAGACTAGCCTTTTCCCACAGTGCTAGTCAAAAACAATCCATAGCAATTACAGTATTTAACATTACCGCTGCTTAGCATAGCAATACTAGTTAGCCAAATAGGAAGCTGACCAAAATTATTTATAAAAAAAAACTGCTGAGGCCCTGGCCGGTTGGCTCAGCGGTAGAGCGTCGGCCTGGTGTGCGGGGGACCCGGGTTCGATTCCCAGCCAGGGCACATAGGAGAAGCGCCCATTTGCTTCTCCACCCCCCCCCCTTCCTTCCTCTCTGTCTCTCTCTTCCCCTCCCGCAGCCAAGGCTCCATTGGAGCAAAGATGGCCCGGGCGCTGGGGATGGCTCCTTGGCCTCTGCCCCAGGCGCTAGAGTGGCTCTGGTCATGGCAGAGCAACGCCCCGGAGGGACAGAGCATCGCCCCCTGGTGGGCAGAGCGTCGCCCCTGGTGGGCGTGCCGGGTGAATCCCGTCGGGCGCGCCGAGTGGATCCCGGTCGGGCGCATGCGGGAGTCTGTCTGACTGTCTCTCCCCGTTTCCAGCTTCAGAAAAAAATACAAAAACAAAACAAAACAAAAAAAAACTGCTGAATAAAAAGTCCATAGAGTACTTTGAAAAACACAACATAATCCTAAAAAATTTTAAAGCCATGTACATGTACAGGGCTCTGACTATATCCAGGAAATATCTGAGAAGGTCCTAATTTTTTCACATTTGGCTAACCTTCAGATTCTGCACAAGTGTAAAGTGAAGGCTAAGGGAGAATTGTAAACTGCCTGTCAAAACATTGAATTATGTCTCAACATGCACACAGAAACCCCTCTGCAAATGCTGGGAGTCTTACTGTCTCAAGGTATTTAAAGACATGTCTGTTTGATCATTACTTGATTACTAAGTTAACTGAGTAAAGACTTCAGTAACTATACATAACAAAGAATATTGATTTTACAGAATTAGTTCAGGAAAGTTACTAAACAAACAGTAACAACAATGACATCCACAATCACAAACAGAACAACAACATACTACGGTTAGAGAGAGTGGTCTGATTTCATAGTTGCCAAATTATGTTATTTTAAATGTAGTATTTAACCAAAAAAAAATTACAAGACATGTAAAAAAACAGGGAATTATGGTCCATACTCAGGGGATAAAAAGCAGTTAATTAAAACTATCCCTGAGGGGGCTCAAATGTTGGACTTATTAGACAAGGACTTTAAATCAGCTATCATCAATCTATTCATAGAACCAAAGGAAATCATGTCTCAGAAACCAAAGGAATATATGAGAACAATGTCTCATCAGAAAAATAAAACCAACAAAGAGAAATTATTTAAAATAAATAATAAAAGAACTAAACAGAAATTTTAAGGGTGAAGGGGGCAATAACTGAAAAGAAAAATCAATAGAGGGGCTTAATAATAGATTTGAGTTGACTGAATAAAGAATAAACCAACTTGAAGATAGGTTAATAGAAATTATCCAGTCTGAAAAACAGAAAGAAAAAAGAATGAAGAAAAATAGTTTTTCAAAGATTTGTCAGGCCCTGGCCACTTGGCTCAGTGGTAGAGCATCAGCCCAGCATGTGGAAGTCCTGGGTTCAATTCTGGGTCAGGGCACACAGAAGAAGCAACCCTCTGTTTCTACACCCCTTTCCCCATCTCTCTCTCTCTCTCTCTCTCTTCCCTTCCTGTATCCATGGCTCAAATGGTTTGAGCAAAGTTGGTCCCAGGCACAGAGGATGGCTCCATGGCCTTGGCTTCAGGTGCTAAAATAGCTTAGTTGCCAAGCAACAGAGCTGTAGCCCAGCCTGACAGAGTGTCACCTGGTAGGGGCTTGCCAGGTGGATCCCAGTTGGGGCACATTCAGAAGTCTGTCTCTGCCTCCCTGCATCTAACTTAATTTTTAAAAATGAAGTAAAAAAGACTTGTCAGACATAATTAAGTGTAACAACATTCACACAATTGGAGCCTCATGAAAAAAAGAGAGACGACAGAAAGAATATTTGAAGAAATAATTAGCAAAAACTCCCCAAATTTGATGAACTCCTAGTAGGAAAAACTGAAAGAGATCCACACTTGACACATCCTAGTCAAACTATTAAAAGACAAAAACAGAGTCTTGAAAGCAATGAGAGGAGTAATTCATTACATACAAAGAATATGCAATAAAATTAATAGTTGACTCTTCATCAGAAAGCATGGATGACAGAAGACAATAGGATAACATATTCCAAGTGCTGATAAAAAAATATTTCCAACCAAGAATTTTATATCTAACACTACTATTCTTCTAAAATAATAAGTTAAGACATCTCCTGATGAAAAAAACTGAGAGACTATATCATTAGCAGACTTGTCCTATAAAAAATAATATAAACATTCCTTCAGGCTAAAATGAAAGGACACTAGACAATAATTAAAATTCACAAGAAATAAAGAGCAACGGAAAATGTAACTATTTAGAGCAACATACCAGACAGTATAAATATATTTTTGCTGTGTAAAAGACAACACCATAAAGCAAAATTTGAATGGGTTTGATAATGTATAAAGATGTAATCAGTACGACAATAATAGCACAAAAGATGGATGATGAAATATATATATAAGAGCAAAGTTTTTGTAGATGATCAAAATTAAATTGGTATTAATCTAATCTGATTGTTATATATTGTTCATTGTAACCTCTAAAGAATAGCTCAAAAAATAAAGTAAAAAGAGGAGGGTATTAAAATGGTACACTAACGCCTGGAATGTGGAAGAGCAGTAGATAAACTGTTGACCTAGAATGCTGAGGTCACTGGTTCAAACCCTGTGCTTGCCTAGTCAAGGCACATATAACAAGCAAGCAATGAATAACTAAAGTGAAACAACTATGAGTTGATACTTCTCTCTCCAGACCCCTCCTCTCTCTGTAAAAATCAATAAATAAATATTTTAAAATAGAAAAATAAATAAAATAAAATGGTACACTAGAAAATATTTACTTAACAAAAAGGCAGTAATGGAGAGATAGAAGAACAAAAGAAAAACATAAGAAATATAGAAAACAAGTAGCAAAATGACATGTGAATACTACCATATCAGTTATGACATTAAATGTAAATGAATTAAACATTATAATTAGAAGGCAGAGATAGGAAGAATGAATATTTTAAAATCATGATCTTACTTTGGATTTGTTAGACACACACTTTAGATTCTAAGGCAAAAATAAGTTGAAAATAAAAGGGTAAGAAAAGAGACATAATGCATAAATTAACTTAAAAATAGTTGGAATGGGCCTGACTTGTGGTGGCGCAGTGGATAAAGCATCAACCTGGAAATGCTGAGGTCGCCGGTTCGAAACCCTGGGCTTGCCTAGTCAAGGCACATATGGGAGTTGATGCTTCCAGCTCCTCCCCCCTTTCTCTCTCTCTGTCTCTCCCTCTCCTCTCTAAAATGAATAAAAAAATAAATAAATAAATAGCTGGAATGGCTATACTAATATCAGACAAAATAAACTTTAAGACAAAAAAATCATATTGATAAAAGGGAACATTCATCAGAAATAAATGACAATTATGAACATATATGTCATAATAAAGAACCTAAATATTCATGAAGTAAAAACTGACAGAATTGTAAGGAGAAATGGCCAATTTGTCAATAATAATTAGAGACTTCTATATACTTTACTTTCAGTAATGGATAGAACAACCAGGCAGAAAATTAAAAAGGAAATAGAAAACCTGAACAACACTATAAACTGATTACACATAAATAGACATCTAAATAACACTCCATCCAACTGCAACAGAATATAAATTATTTTCAGGTGAATGCATAACATTCTCCAGGATAGGCAATTACTAGGCCATAAAACAAACCTCCATAAATTAACAAAGATTTAAATTATACAAAGCACGTTCTCCAATCATAATGGAATAAAATTAGAAATAAATAAAGAAAATTTATGAAACTCACGAATATGTGCAAATTAACTTCCAATATGTCCCAAACCAACTTCCAGGGAGTTATTTTATATGTATTGTCATTGTGCCTGTCAATTCAGGCATTAAAAAGAGTGTGATAGCCTGACCTGTGGTGGCACAGTGGATAAAGCGTCAACATGGAAATGCTGAGGTCGCCGGTTCGAAACCCTGGGCTTGCCTGGTCAAGGCACATATGGGAGTTGATGCTTCCAGCTCCTCCCCCCTTCTCTCTGTCTCTCTCTCCTCTCTCTCCCTCTCTGTCTCTCTCTCTCCTCTCTAAAAATGAATAAAAAAAAATTTAAAAAAAAAAAAAAGAGTGTGATAAGTCCCACTTGGTCACGGCATATAATTCTTTTGGATTTGTTTAATAGTATTTTGTTGAGAATTTTTATGTGTATATTCATAAGACATATTGGTTTGTAGTTTTCTTATTTTGTCATGTTTTTGGTTAAGATATTAGAGCAGGCCCTGGCTGGTTGGCTCAGTGGTAGAGCACCGGCCTGGTGTGCAGGAGTCCCGGGTTCGATTCCCGATCAGGGCACACAGGAGAAGAAGTGCCCATCTGCTTCTCCAACCCTCCCCCTCACCTTCCTCTCTGTCTCTCTCTTCCCCTCTGGCAGCCAAGGCTCCATTGGAGCAAAGTTGGCTGGGGCGCTGGGGGTGGCTCTGGGGCCTCTGCCTCAGGCACTAGAGTGGCTCTGGTTGGAACAGAGCGACGCCTCGGATGGGCAGAGCATTGCCCCCTGGTGGGCGTGCCGGGTGGATCCCTGTCAGGCGCATGCGGGAGTCTGTCTGACTGCCTTCCCATTTCCAACTTCAGAAAAATACAAAAAAAAAAAAAGATATCAGAGTAAATATTGACCTTTTAGATGGAATCGAGAAGTCTTCTTCCCTCTTTTTTTTCTTTCAGATATGAGTTTGCAAAGGATTGATGTTAATTTGTCTATAAACAGACAAATAGAAAGCACAAGAGAAATTAAAAAGTAACTGTACTCTGACACAAATAATAATGAAACATACCAAAAATGAGATGTAATAAAGGCTGTGTTTAGAGTGAAATTTGTAGTTGTAAATGACTACATTAAATCAATTTTTTTTAATTTTAGAAAAATAACAGAAAACTAAGCCTACAGTGAGCAGAAAGAAGATAATGAAGAGTAGAGTAGAAATAAATAAAATAAAGAAAAAAATAATAGAAAAAAATTTTGTTCATTGGTTCTTCTTTTGAAAAAAAATCTGTTTAATTGACAAATTATTAGCTACATTGATCAAGAAAAAAAGACTCAAATTAAATACTCAAATCTGGAATAAAAGAGGGATAGTACCACCAACCTTATAAAAATAGAAGGATTATAAGGGAATATTATAAACAGCTGTATGCCAACAAATTTTGTAACCTAAATGAAATGATGGATTCCTAGTAAGGCACAAATTATTGAAACTAAGAAAAAAAAAACACAGAAAATCCTGAATAGATCTATAAGAAGTAAAGAGATTGAATTTATAATCCAAAATTTTCCCATGAAGTAAAGCCCACATCCAGATAGCTTCACTGGTTAGTTCTCCCAAATGTTTATAGACAAATTAACATCAATCCTTTGCAAACTCTTCTAAAAAAATAAAAGAGGGAAGACTTCTTGATTCCATCTAAAAGGTCAATATTTACCCCGATATCTTAACCAAAAACATGATAAAATAAGAAAACTACAAACCAATATGTCTTATGAATATACACATAAAAATTCTCAACAAAATACTATCAAACAAAATTCAAAAAGAATTACATGTCGTGACCAAGTGGGATTTATCACACTCTTTTTAAGGCCTGAGTTGACAGGCACAATGACAATACATGTACAATAACTCACTGGAAGTTGGTTCTGGGACAGATTGGAGGTTAAAGGGCTAAGACATTAAAGTCGGGTGAATCCTTTTTTTTTTTTTTTTTTTTTTTTTTAGTTACTCAGGCCACCTTTTTCGAATGAATCTTCTCTTAGTAATTCTGATGAAAATGGAATTGAGTTCCTCAGAGCAGTCCTGACCTGTTTTAATTAAGCTTCTCAACATGAAAACCTCTCAACCAAGTAAAATCCAGGGTTCACAATTTTGTAAAAACACAAAAACCATGAAAGTGGTACAAATAGGTTAGTAATTAAAAGCAAGGTTGTTTCTTTATCTACCAGCCCTATGATCTTGAGCATGGCACTTACGCTCTCAAATCCTCGGTTGTCCTTTCCATAAAAACAAAAACAACAAAAGTATTTACTTTGCAGGGTCCGTGCGATCATTAAAAGAGATTTAAAAGGTTGGTATACAATGCTAGGCACATGAAAAGGATTTGATGGACGTTGGCTGCTCCTGGCTGCCCTTGAAGATCTTTTCTGCAAAGGGAAGTGAGGAGCTCAGGCATGTTAATGTCAGTCTTCCCTACATATCAGCCTGGTGCTCTTGAGTTCCAGTTACTACCTACCACTTCCTCTGCCACTCCCTGTCAATCATTCCAGAGGCAGGTTGTGGCTTCTCTCACTACCCCACAAGCAAGCCCTCTTCCCAGGCTTGCATCACCCACCACCATGTCACCAGTGGCACTCTCTCCAGAACCTGTTTTGCAAGCTTTGGAGAGTAGATTATTACACTGTTTGCTCTTACAGAAAATGAGAAATTATACCACAGGGAAACCAAGCTGGTTCTTTCTAATCCACCCAGTCTCCCATTCAAAAGAGATCAAAGTATTCAATTCAGAGGCAGTGAGGCTTGTAGCCAGACAGACCTGGCTATTCTGAACGACACAGTACTTCATCTCTCCGTGCCTTATTATTTTCAACTCTGAAAAGGCTGCTGTGAGAGTTAAATAATTAAGATACAGTGTCGATCACAGGTCTTGCTACATAAAAGGTCTTCCTAAAATCTTTACTTATAATTAAAGAAAAGTATGTATTATTTGTATTTTTTGCTTTAAAAAACATAGCTATAAATATGTAGCTATTTTTTCACACAAATTGTTACATTCGTCCAAATTTTAGAATTTCTGATTAAAAAAAAGAGAGAGCATTATAGAGCAAAAGGCAACCTTGCTTAGAAACATGAATTGGAGCATTAACAATTATAACAGTAACATGAGATAAACTCCAGAGACACTTTAAAAACAACCTTCAGCCTGACACCGTCCCCAGGAAACTCATCACTGTGGAAAGGAAGGGAGTGACTCAAAGCTAACAGTAAAAATGCAAACACATTTACTACCCTTCGGAGTAGCAATCCAAAGCTACTGCTGATTCAGGCGGTGGCCGGGTCTGTTCTTGGAGCCTGGATTCCTGACCCTATCTCCAGAACGAGTGAGATTCTCATTTCTCTCCAAGAGCTTTGGGACGGCCAAATCCCATAAGTTCCTTTTAAAAATAATTACTGAGTCTATTACAGAGGTTAAATTTTGTCAGACAACATGGCCCACATGTGTTCTTGAGATAGAACAGCACACAGTGCATCTTTTTTCTACTTTCATGAAAAAGGAATATCCTTGAGTCATCACTGATTGCTGACGACACACACAGACACTATGACAAAGACTTCTCATGTAACCCTGAAGAAGTTTTTCTACAGCTATAGAGGCAACACCATCATCAGAAGCAGATCTCTGAATTTAAAAAAAAAAATTTTTATTTTTGTCAGAAAATGGGAACATCATGGAAAGCACTTCTCTACCACTCACTCATAAGAGGAAAATCTTTTAAAAACCTTGTGAAATTTCACTTTTTCTTTTCTCTCTTTTTTTTAAGTGAAAGGAGAAAAGATAGACTCCCACATGCACCTCCACCAGGATCTACCTGGCAACCTTCATCTGGAGCTGATGCTCAAATCAACTGAGCTATTTTTAGTACCTGAGTTTGATACTCAGACAAACAGAGCTATCCTCAGTGCCTAGGGCCAGTGCTCAAACCAACACTGTCTGTGAGAGGAGAAGAGAGAGAAGGGGAGAGGGAAGAGGAGAGAAGCTTCTCTTATGTGCCCTGACCTGGAATCAAACCCAGGACATCCATACACTGGCCCACATTCTATCCACTGAGCAAACTAGCCAGGGCAAGATGTTTTATTTTTTCTAAGAGAAAGAGAAATGCATTCTTGTTTCAGTTTGGGAATATATATATATGTGTGTGTGTGTATATATATATATATATATATATATATATATATATATATAATCTTTTAGTTGTATTACTTATCAGTTATTCATACTTATATGAATAAAATAAATCTTCCTATTAAAAATCCTACAATCACCATTATGCATACTATTGAAAAATAACAAGTTTTATTGTCTAAGTTGCCAAGATTTTATAAGAGAGCAAGACTGGCATCCTTCTAACATTATTTTTAAAACAAACTTTTTTATTTTTTAAGTGAGAATAGAGGAGTATTTTTTTAAAAGTAATACATAGACAGACTCCTCCTGCATGTGCCCCAACTAAGATCCACCCAGCAACCCCGTCCAATGCTCTGCCCATCTGGGGCCGTGCTCGCAACAGAGCTACTAAAAATAGCTACTAAAAATAACATCTAGTATTAGAGTGGTACACTAGTTATAATCAATGATCTTTTGAGAATCTTCCATACTGTTTCCATTGTAGCTAGACCAATTTACATTTCCACCAGCAGTGCACAAGAGTTCCCTTTTCTCCACATCCTCACCAACAGTTGTTATTTCTTGTCTTTTTCATAGCCATTGCTACAGGTGTAAAGTGATACCTCATTGTAGTTCTGATTTGCATCTTCCCGATGACACATTGACACATCATTATCACCCAGTCCATACTCTACATTAGGGTTCACTCTTGGTGGTGTACATTCTATAGATTTTGACAAATGTATAATAACATATATTCATCCCTCCCTCCCTGCTAACTCCTGATAACAACTAACCCTATTACTGTCGTCATTTTTTGTCTTCTCCAGAATGTCATGGTTGGAACCATATCGTATGTAGCCCTTTTCAGCTTAGCATCTTTCACTTAGTAATATGCATTAAAAGTTCCTCCATGTCTTTTTATAATTTCATAGCTCATTTTTTTTAGCACTTACTATTACACTGTTTGAATGTACCATAGTTTATATATCCATTTACCTTGTTGCCTCCAAATTTTTGGCAATTCTAAATATAGTTGTTATAAATATCTATATGCAGGTTTTTCTTTCTTTTTTCTTTTTTCTTTTTTTTTTTTTTTACAGACAGAGAGAGTCAGAGAGAGGGATAGATAGGGACAGACAGACAGAAACGGAAAGAGATGAGAAGCATCAATCATCAGTTTTTCATTGCAACACCTTAGTTGTTCATTGATTGCTTTCTCATATGTACCTTGACTGCGAGCCTTCAGCAGACCGAGTGATTGCTTGCTCAAGCCAGCGACCTTGGGTTCACGCTGGTGAGCTTTGCTCAAATCAGATGAGCCCGCGCTCAAGCTGGTGATCTTGGGGGTCTCAAACCTGGGTCCTCCGCATCCCAGTCTGAGGGTCTATCCACTGCGCCACCGCCTGGTCAATGTGCAGGTTTTTGTGTGCACTTAAGTGTTCAGCTCATTTGGGTAAATTCCAAGTAATGAGATTGCTGCACCATATGGTAAGAGTTATTTTTGTAAGAAATTGCCAAACTGTCTTCCAAAGTGACTATACCATTTCACTTTCCCACCAGCAATGAATGAGAATTCCTGTTTCTACACATTCTTGTCAGCATTTGCTTTTGGCAGAAGTCTGGATTTTGGCTAATCCAATAGGCATGTAGGAATATCTCACTGTTGTTTTAATTTGCATTTCCCTGATGATATATGATATAGAGCATCTATTCATATGCTTACTTGCCAACTGTATATCTTCTTTGGTGAAGCAACAGTTCAAATCATTTGCCCATTTTTAAAATCAGATTGTTTTCTTATTATTGAATTTTTAGAGATCTTTGTAAGTTTTGCATAGCAGTTCTTTCTTCTATGTTTTCTCCTAGGAGTTTTATAGTTTTGTGCTTTACAGTAAAATTTACGACTCATTTTGAGTTAATTTTTTGGGAAGGATGTAAGGTCTGTGTCTAGATTTACTTTTTTGCATGTGGGTGTCTCTTTGTTCCAGCATCAATTGTTGAAAACACTACCTTTTCTCCATTGTATTGTATTTGCTCTTATTTTTTCTATCAAGATTGGTTTACTAATCACTTTATATTTTTTTGAGTCATTTTTAGGTTTTATATTGTACTCCAGTGACCTATGTATCTATTTTTTGTCAATACTACTGTCTTGATTACTGTAGCTTTACAGTAAGTCTTTTTAAAAATTTATTTACTGATTTTAGAGAAAGAGGAAGTGAGGAGAAAGAGAGATGAAGAGACAGAGAAACATCAATTTGTTGTTTTACTTATGCATTTATTGGCTGATTCTTATGCCCTGACTGGGGTTTGAACTCGCAACCTTGGTGTATCTGGACAACGTTCTAACCAACTAAGCTACCTGGTCAGGGCTTTATAGTGAGTCTTTAAGTAATGTAATGTCAGTCCTCCAACTTTCTTCTTCTTCTTCAATACTACATTGGTTGTTCTAGGTCTTTACAATCAGTTTGTCAATATCTACAAAATAACTTGCTGGGGTTTTATTAGAATTGCACTGAATTTATAGATCAAGTTGGAAAGAACTTATATCTGGACAACAGTGAGTCTTTCTATCCATGAAAATCATGCATCTCTCCATTTATTTAGTTCTGTAATTAATTTCATCAGTTTTTTCAGTTTCCTCATATAGATCTTATATATATTTTCTTAGATTTATGCCTGAGTTTTAATTTATGAAGGTGTTAATATAAATGATATTGTGTTTTTACTTTCAAATTCTGCTTGTTCATTTCTGGTATATAGAAAAACAATTGACTTTTTTTTTACTGAGGTATACTTGATATTTAAAATATTTGTTTCAGATATACAACATAATGATTCAATGTTAGTAAAGAATAAGAAATGATCACCACAATAAGTCAAATTACCATCTGTCACCATACATAGTTGCAAAAATGGTTTGTATTTTTTTTTTTTTTTTTTTTTTACAGAGACAGAGAGTGAGTCAGAGAGAGGGATAGACAGGGACAGACAGGAACAGAGAGAGATGAGAAGCATCAATCATTAGTTTTTCGTTGCGACACCTTAGTTGTTCATTGATTGCTTTCTCTTATGTGCCTTGACCGCAGGCCTTCAGCAGACCGAGTAACCACTTGCTGAAGTCAGCGACCTTGGGTTCAAACTGGTGGGCTTTTTTTTTGCTCAAACCAGATGAGCCCGCGCTCAAGCTGGCGACCTCAGGGTCTCGAACCTGGGTCCTCTGCATCCCAGTCCAACGCTCTATCCACTGCGCCACTGCCTGGTCAGGCAGTTTGTATTTTTTTGTGTGATGAAAGCTTTTAAGATTTACTCTCTTACCAACTTTCAAATATGCAATACAGTATTAACTGTCATCACCATGTTGTACATTACATCTTCATGACTTACTTATTTTATAACTGGGAATTTGTACCTTTTGACCCCCTTCACTTATTTTGCCCTCCCCACCCCCCCCACCCCCCCCCCCCCACACACACACACACACACTCCCCAATGGCAACCACCAAGTGTTCTCTGTATTTATGGGCTTGGTTTTTGTTGTCGTTTGTTTCTTTTTTAGATTCCATATATGTGAGATCATACAATATTTTTCTTTTTCTGCTTGACATTTCACTTAGCATAATGCCCTCAAGTTTCATGCATGATATTGTAAAGTTTCAAATAGAAAGACTCCATTCTTTTTATGGCTGAATAGTATTCCATTTACACTTAATGCTGTTTCCATCTCTCGACTATTGTAAGTAATACTGCAATGAACATGGGGTGCATGTATCTTTTTAAATTAGTGTTTCATTTCTTTCAGTAAATACCCAGAAGTGGACTTGCTGGATCATATGGTAATTCTATTTGTTAATTTTTGAGGATCTTCTATACTGTTTCCATTGTAGCTATACCAATTTACATTCCCACCAGCAGTGCACAAGAGTTTCCTTTTCTCCACAGCCTCACCAACAGTTGTTATTTCTTGTCTTTTTCATAGCCATTGCTACAGGTGTGAAGTGATACCTCATTGTAGTTCTGATTTGAGTCTTCCTGATGATTTGTGATGTTGAGCACCTATTTATGTGCTTGTTTGTCATCTGTATGTCTCCTTTGGGAAAACATCTATTCAGATCCTGTGTGCATTTTTTAATCGAACATTTGTTTGTTATTGAGTTGTATGAGTAATTTTAATTACAATTGAAACATCATGTTTTATCACATTTGCATAGACTTTAGTTATTTCTGTTTTTATACAGAAATCCAAATTCTTGTCATGCCTCAAATTTGCAATTTGCACTTTGTAATAATTGCATGTGTCAGTATAAAATGAAATACAAAATTATATTCCTTTTTTTAGATTTTATTTATTGATTTTTAGAGAGAGGAGATACAGAGAGAGAAAGGGAGAGAGAGAAAGAGGAGGAGAGGAATGGGAAGCATCAACTTGTAGTAGTTGCTTCCTGTATGTGCCTTGACCCAGCAAGCCCAGGGTTTCGAACTGGTGGCCTCAGTGTTCCTAGTCAACACTTTATCCACTGTGCCACCACAGGACAGGTCAATTCTTTTTTTTTTTTTTTTTTTTTTTTTTGGCAGAGACAGAGAGAGTCAGAGAGAGGGACAGACAGACAGGAAGGGAGAAAGATGAGAAACATCAATTCTTTGTTGTGGTTCCTTAGTTGTTCATTGATTGATTTCTCATATATGCCTTGACTAGGGGGCTACAGCAGACCGAGTGACTGCTTGCTCGAGCCAGCGACCTTGGGCTCAAGTTGGCGAGCCTTGCTCAACCCAGATGAGCCCGTGCTCAAGCTGGCAACCTCGAGGTCTCGAACCTGGGTCCTCCACATCCCAGTCTGATGCTCTATCCAGTGCGCCACCGCCTGGTCAGTGGCAGGTCAGTTCTTTAAAACCAAGATAAATTCATACATTTTCAAGTTTTATTACATATTATGTAATGTTTAAAAAATAATCTTCTGAACTCTAAAAGACATTTAATATAAAATACCCAAATTTAGAAACCACATGTTTGGCAAAATAAAAATATCATTTTTAAAATGAGCATATTACTAAAGAAAAGGTTCATTCACACTTTCTGCCACTTTTCAGAATCTCGCCATTTTGTCCTTGAAAAGCCGTGGCCTCCAAACAAGCTTCCTATAAATTCCTTGGTTTCTTCTTATTATCCCAAACATAAATTTCGTTTATGATTTTTAAACTCTGCTAGTGAAAAAAAAAGGAAGAAAGAAATGATTGCTTTTTAAATCAGTTTAGTTTATATGACAATATAATATTTATAATTTCATTCACGGACATTCTGGCTAAAAATCAGGCAGTCCCCGAATTAAAATGGCCTGCCCCATGGTCTTCTTTCCACAGCAGCCAATCAAGGGCGCCTGGGCAGCACCTAGCGATGAGAGCACAGCTGGATGAGGCCAACTGCTCAGTGTGTGATTCCTCCACCAGTAACTTTTACATCTTCCTCATCTTCCCTCCTCTGCCAAAGATCCTGAGGCTTTGCTCCAGTTGTAAGCTGCTTCCACTTGAGAAAGCCTCTATCTTGTCAGGAAAAAATGAATTGAGAGGGGACAGACTATGTCCTCTTCTACGGTTTAAAAACATGAAAATAAGCTTTCTGTACCTTCTGTCAGCTAGCATGGGTCTTCTGTCCTGTCTTCCCAATATCTTCCTTCCTTTGACCTGGGGCAAGTCTAAGCTCCTTTTATTGGCCCATAAAGTGGTTTCTGCTCACCTCCTTCAACATCACATATATGAACCATACAGCAGGTCCTCAAATAATATTGTTTTTGCTCTATGTCATTTTGTTATAATGTTGATGGGGGGAAAATTGATACTTGGCCAGGGCCACTGTCTATGTTGTTTGCAGGTTCTTCCATGCCCGGGTACTCAGGTTCCCTCCCACATCTCAAAGATGTGCACGTAAGATGAACAGGCATACTAAATTGTTCTGGTCTGAGTGAGTGTTGATATGGGTGTGAATCTCCCTGCAAGGGAAGGGTGTCCTTCCAAAGTAGGTCCCATCTTGCACCCAGAGCGACCAGGATAAGCTCTGGCTACCCATGACTCTGAATTGGAATAAGTGGGCTGGAAAGTATTACCTTACTTGTTTGTATTAATCTTTCTTAAATGTATACATAGCTCACATTTATATCAATGTTTAATATTAAAAGAGCTTTAGATCATTATTTAGAAGTTTGGTGATCATTTTGTGACCAGAAATATGCCAATGAAACTTAAATCTTGTTTATATCAATTAGCCTGTGGTGACATTGGTTCATTTACATCACTTTACTTAAGTATGTTTTCTAGGGCTGCCACAACAAAATACCACAAATTGGGTGACTTAAATAACAGAAATTTACTGGCTCATATACTGGAGCCCAGAAGAAGATCAGATTTCATCAGGGTTAGTTCTAAGGACCAAGATAGAAAAACTTATTCCATACTTCTCTCCTAGCTTCTGATGGTTTGCTGACAAACTTTGGCATTTCTTGATATCTGAAGTTATATGATGTTCCCCCCACCCCGTGCATGTCTTGTTAAAAAAAATCGACTCACTACATTTTTTTTTACAGAGACAGAGAGAGTCAGAGAGAGGGATAGATAAGGGCAGATAGACAGGAATGAAGAGAGATGAGAAGCATCAATCATTAGTTTTTTGTTGTGACACTTTAGTTGTTCATTGATTGCTTTCTCATATGTGCCTTGACCGTGGGGCTACAGCAGACCGAGTAACCCCTTGCTCGAGCCAGGGACCTTGGGTCCAAGCTGGTGAGCTTTGCTCAAACCAGATGAGCCCGCACTCAAGCTGGCGGCCTCAGGGTCTCAAACCTGGGTCCTCCGCATCCCAGTCCGACGCTCTATCCACTGTGCCACAGCCTGGTCAGGCTCGACTCAGTACATTTTAAAGATCTTAGTAGCTTTATTCAAAGATTCATCAGTCAAGCAGCATCCAATCTAACAGCTAGAAAGGAACTCAAAAAAACTATACAAGACAAGAGATTCTATAGGCAGAAGAGAGTAGGAATAAAGAAGTTGTACTAGGCAAAAAAGCAGATTGGTTATTGCTAGGTTACTTTCCTTATAGGGGCTGGCAGAGGTCTATTAGGCAGATTGACTAATGCTGCTCAGGTGATTCCTGATTGACTGGTACAAGATTACATTTCTGAGGAAGTAGAAATTTAATCAAAGAAACTTTATGGGAACTTGAACTAGAACCTAAAGGAAGCCAGGGCCTTGTCCTGAGAGCAGGCTGGAATGGTTGTTTGGAGGTGTGAGGGAGAACAAAACTTTTCCTCTAACCCTCAAGTTTCATTCACCTTGTCTGATAATCAAATAGACACGACACAGATTAACAAAAGAAAATGACCAAGTTTAATTACATACATACGTATGGGAACCCCGTATATAGGAGAGTCAAACACAGCACACACATGAGAAGTTCCAAGATAGAAAGGGAAACTGAATATTGCATTCTGAGCCGAGGGTCATCTGGAGACTGCAGAGAGGAGGGAGGTCATTGCACAAAAACAATGGACAGAGCTTGCTTGAGGCAAAGATGAGCCTTTAACTGGAGAGGTTACATGCCTGGGGCATGACTACCCACAATAATTTTCCCAGTTAGGAATTTATGATAAGATCATCCTGTGAGGTTTATATCTGTAGAATCCCTTTTTCGTCCACTTTTGTGACTTATTCTGAACTACACAGAGAGAAGGAAACAGGAAGTATAGAATGTGTGATGAACAATGGGAAGTGAGGTTGGGCAGATAAAATAAATTTTTAAAAAGTGAGACTGAAAAATTTGAATGTGATTCAATAAATAATCAAAATCCATTTTAAATCTTTATATAAATGAATGAACAGGGAATGATGTAGAAGCAGAAATATAGTAATATCTCCAGGACAAGAACTTGAGGCTACTGCAGTGGCCCAAATTTATAAAAGAAGAAACAACAAATCATCAGTTCACCAGTGATCAATGAAAAACCATGTTGATATCATGTACTCCCAAATATAATGTGATGAGAAGGCACCTCAAAGCTGTGGCATTCTCTCTAAAAATTCACAACCTCAGTCTTATCATGAGAAAACATCAAACAAACCCAAATTGAGGGAGAGTATACAAAAACCACTACCCTTCAAAGACAAAAGAAAGATTGAGAAATTGTTACAGATTATAAGAAACTAAGGACACATGGCAATAAAAAGCAGTGAGGTATTCTGGATTGGATCCTGGGACAGAAAAAGCATATTGGTGGAATAAATGGTGAATCCAAATATAATCAGTAGTATGGTATGGAGTAACATAATATAACAAGAAAGGTTTTTGCACCCTCTGCTCTGATGAGGTGATTGTGCTTTGAGGAGTCTAGAAAAAAAAAAAGGAAATTACTTTGATATTCCAAAGGTATGTTATCTTAGATGGAAAAAAACGACAGCCTCAGTTAAGGTCAAGATTGACCTTCATTAACAAAAAATACCGCCCCGCGTCATGACTACCTGGCATGCACCACTTTTGGTTAGGAAGTTTTCATTTCAGACCATTCTGTGTGGTTACTTTAGGTCTCTGAGTTTGAAAGGTCTCCATGTAGGCCTCCCCTGAGCTTGTCAGGTTTGGTATGTGGCCCCTTTTTGGTCCACAGTCCACTCCTTCCCTTAATCATTAAGTACTTAGGATGTCAGGTTCTGGTCAGGTTCAAACTGTCTTAAAAACAAAGCCTGGCTGGTTGGCTCAGTGGTAGAGCATCGGCCCAGCATGTGAAAGTCTGGGGTTCAATTCCCTATCAGGGCACACAGAAGAAGCGCCCATCTGCTTCTCCACCCTTCTCCGTCTCCTTTCTCTCTATCTCTCTCTTCCCTTCCAGCAGCCAACGCTCCATTGGAACAAAGTTGGCCTGGGAGCTAAGGATGGCTCTATGGCCTCCGCTTCAGGTGCTAGAATGGCTCTGGTTGCAACAGAGCAACGGCCCAGATGGGCAGAGCATTGCCCCCTAGTGTGCTTGCCAGGTAAATCCTCATCGAAAACATGAGGGAGTCTGTCTCTCTGCCTCCCCACTTCTTACTTCAGAACAATAAAAAGAAATAAAAAATTTAAAAAAAAAAAACAAAGCCTCAGATCTGTGGACCACAGAAACAGAGTTTCAGTCAACCTAAAGATAACAGCTTGACCTTAGTTGTGTTTCAGCCCCAAGCCCACACTGACCTACTGACCACACCCTCATGAAACTAGATAAAACAATGCCATGGCTGACATAAGAACCTGTTACAATGATCAACTACTTCCCATCCTAGTCCCAACCAATCAGTAGAGCCCAGGACACCAACTCCCTTAATCACCATGATTAATAATTTTTCCCATATATAATCTGTCCCTGTGCAAGCCATCTGGGAGCCAGGTCTTCAAACACAAGCTCACCTGTAACTCTGGGATTGCCACCATTTTCTTAAAAATAAACCTTTACTTTTTTTGTAGCAAACTCCTATTCTTCTTTGATTGGATTTTTTTTTCTGAAGTTGGAAACGGGAAGGCAGTCAGACAGATTCCCGCATGGGCCCGACCAGGATCCACCCAGTATGCCCACCAGGGGCGATGCTCTGCCTACCTGGGGCGTTGCTCTGTTGCAACCAGAGCCATTCTAGTGCCTGAGGCAGAGGCCACAGAGCCATCCTAAGCGCCTGGGGCCAACTTTGCTCCAATGGAGCCTTGGCTGCGGGAGGGGAAGAGAGAGAGAGGAGGAAGGAGAGGGGGAGGAGTGGAGAAGCAGATGGGTGCTTCTCCTGTGTGCCCTGGCCGGAAATCGAACCCGGGACTCCTGCACGCCAGGCCAACGCTCTACCACTGAGCCAACTGGCCAGGGCTGTTTGATTGGATTTTTATGCATGCAAGAACACAAACCCTTTTAGTTCAGTAGCAACTTAAAAAGATATCTGTACACCACATTCAAGCACTATTATTCACAGACTAGAAAGCCCGGCGGTCATACGAAATGACCGCTGTTCTAGATATTATAAATTGTAATTAAAATGATTTGTGCAAAGGTGTCTGCTAATTCAAACTAAATTACCCAGGGCAGGCGGCGAGGACGCCCCTTTGCTTACTGCCCCACAGGGTTTCCCCCTTCTACTTGCTTAATTGCTTAAAGTAGAGTGCAATGAAGGAAACCACTGGTGGTACATTTCTTAAGAGCCACCTCTAGTTCAATAAATAAAGGTGACTTAAATAATAAAATGTTAATTTACATGTCAAAGATCTCTTTGTACACAATATTTCTTATGTAGATCTTTCCATCATTTTTAAGCTCACCTTGCAGAGGACCATCAATTATTTTTAATTTTATGTCCGTTCTTTCACGAACTCTTGAACAGGCAACATAAAGTTGACCGTGTCCAAATGCAGGCTCAGGTAAAAAAATGCCAACATGCTTAAGTGTTTGGCCCTGAGACTTATTGATGGTCATAGCAAAGGCAAGTTTTACAGGAAATTGTCTACATCTCAATTGAAACGGCAACCCTGTTTGAGATGGAGCCAAATCAATTCTTGGAATGACATGTATTTCACCTTTAGAGGAGCCAGTCAAAGACTTAGCTATTATGACATTATTTTTCAATTGGAGAACCTCTAGTCTTGTACCATTGCAAAGACCCCTTCTGGTGTTAAGATTTCTTAGCAGCATAATAATTGCTCCAATCTTTAACCACAATTTGTGAGGTGGCATGCCAGAAGGCCGGACTATTTGAATGCCATGGCAACTTCACCCCATTGGTTAGTACAGTTACGCAAGCAACCAATAAGCTATCGGCGACAGACACTTAAGCCGCATATAATAAAGAAGCCAAAAAATGAAACCAACCCAATGTCCATTAATAAATGAATGGATAAAAATATGATATATACATACAAAAGAGTATTATTCAGTCTTAAAAAGGAAGGAACTTCTAACACATGCTATAACACAGATGTATCTTGAGAACATTATGCTAAGTGAAATAAGTCACCAACAGACAAATATTGTATGATTCGACTTATATTAGAACCTAAAGTACTCAAATTCATAGAGAAAGAGAGAGAGAAAGGTGGTTGCCAAAGTCTGAGCGGAAGGTGGAATGAGGAAATATGGCCACAGAGTTTTGGTTTGGGAAAATAAAAAAGTTCTGGAGTCTGATTGGTGGTGGCCCAGTAAATAGAGTGTGGACCTGGGACGCTGAGGTTCCAGGGTCAAAATCCTAGGTGGCTTGAGCGTGAGTTCATCCCGCCTGCATGCAGGCTCAGCAGCTTGAGCACAGGGTCAGCAACTTGAGTCCAAAGGTTGCTGGCTTGAAGCCCAAGGTCACTGGCTCTGCTGGATGTCCCTCCTGCCTCCCCTGCCTGGGCAAGGCATGTATGAGAATCAATCAATGAATGAACAACTCAACCGAGACAACTGTGCTGTGGATGCTTCTCATCTCTCTCCCTACTCGCCACTAAAAAAAAGTTCTGGGCCCTGGCCGGTTGGCTCAGTGGTAGAGCATCCCACCATCTAGCGTGTGAAAGTCCTGGTTCAATTCCCGGGCAGGGCACACAGGAGACGCGACCATCTGCTTCTCCACCTCTCCCCTCCCTTTCCCTCCCACAGCCAGCTCAATGGTTGAAGCAAAGTTGGTCCGGGGCACAGAGGAAAGCTCCATTGCCTGCCTCAGAAGCTAAAGTAGCTCGGTTGCCAAGCAAGGGAGCAGCAGCCCCAGATGGGCAGAGCATCGCCTGGTAGGTGGATCCCGGTTGGAGTACATGCAGGAGTCTATCTCTGCCTCCCCGCCTCTCAATAATAATAATAATAAATAAATAAATAAATAAATAAATAAATAAATAAAATTTAAAGGTTCGAGGGATGGATGGTGGTGATGGTTGTAAAATAATGTAAATATATTTAATGCACCTTAGTTGTCCCCTTAAAAATAGGTAAAATGGTAAATCTTTATGTATATTTCATCCTAAAAAGCTTGATGCATTTTGGAAAATTTTGAGAACTACATCTGCTGTTCTGTAAAGCATAAATCATAGGAAACCAAGCCAGGACTCTAAACTTATTCTCTCTCCTTCCCTTCCCAAAGTGGCTTATTTTTTTTTTTAATTATAATATTAGTGTACAACATAGTGATTACACATTTATATAGCTTACGAATTGATCAGCACAAGGCTAGCACACGTCTGGCACCAAACATAGTTACAACATTGTGGACTGTATTCCTGTGCTGTACCTTATGCCCATGACTAAATTTATAACTGGCAGTTGCACTTCTGAACCCCCTTGACCTCTTTTTCATCCACCCAACCCAATCCGGCAACCAAAGTAGCTAGATTATTGATTGCACTAAGAAATCAATCTGTTCCACAGAGGAAAATACTGTCTTTTTAAATTCAATTATAATGATTTGTTTACTGTATGCAGTCCTGTTACCTTCGATGCTAAAAGCTTTGTCTTAAAACGTGAACCATCCTTAACACATTAAATCCTCAAAAATAGGACAGAACGGGAAAAAAATATCTACAAGAGCAGCAGAATGCAGCATCACACCCCCGTAGCTACTAATTTTACTCCTCTTGGTTCGTTTTAGCATTCAATAGCTGTCTACGCACTGTTGCTGTTTTATCACTAACGTTTTAATTGTTAATAAACGTGGAATAGATTCGAATGGTTTCTTAGCGTCTGAGATTCTACGTATAAACAAAGTAGAGTTAGTTAATTCTCAAAATGACTGGAAAGAGAATGGCTGGTTATGTCTCACAACCAATCCACAGCCTGAAAAGCAAAGCGCTCCTCTCTCTAGCGGCTCGCTCACTCTTGACTCTTCTCACCCTCCTCCCCCAGGTCGCCCATCCTTCTTTCCACCTTCTTTCTTCACCTACTTTCGCTCTTTCCAGTGACGAGCTCGCACAACCCCAAGTCCAACACAACACGTGAAATTTCTCTTTAGGAAAATTCGTGCCTCAAAAGGGTCGAGAATCAGAGAAGACGTAGACGCAGGGTGGACCCTCCGACTCCACCCGCAGTAGGACTGCGAGCGCCCAGGCTCTCGGGTCAGGCCGGGATCGTGGCCGGTGCTCGCTCCTCGCCGGGAACAACCTCCTCACTGTTGCCGCAGCAGCGGGTGCCAGCCGCCAGCGCCACCCCGGGCTCCCGGGCTGCCAGGGTCGGATCGGGTGACTAGGAGGGCGTGCGCCTGGCCACCGGGGCTGGCCCCGGGGCTGAAAGAGGGCCCGCCCGGTCCCGCCCCGATCCCGCCCCGCTCATCAAGGCGCCCAACTCCTGAGCTCGTCCGCACACGCCCGGCACTCACCGCAGCTTGCCCGGCGCTCCCCCGGCCTGCCTGCTCTCGCGCCCGCTCCACGCACCGCAGCCATGTGTCCCCTAGGCGCACGGGCACTGGCGCGGCTCCTCACGCTGGCCACGCTGCTGTGGCCGGCGGCCGGTGCCTGGAAACTCACCATCCTGCACACCAACGACGTACACAGCCGGCTGGAGCAGACCAGCGAGGACTCAAGCAAGTGCGTGAACGCCAGCCGCTGCGTGGGCGGCGTGGCCAGACTCTACACCAAAGTGCAGCAGATCCGGAGCGCGGAGCCCCACGTGCTGCTGCTGGACGCTGGCGACCAGTACCAGGGCACCATCTGGTTCACGGTGTACAAGGGAGCTGAGGTGGCGCACTTCATGAACGCCCTGGGCTACGATGCCATGGTAAGCCCGCAGCTAGCGCGGAGGCTCGGGAGGTACGGACCAAGAGAGAAGCCGGGGTGGAGGAGGAGCCGATGGCATGGCATGAGGTGGCAAGCTGAGGACCCGCGAGCTATATGGGGAGAGAGCGAGACTGGCCAGTGTGCCAGGTAGATGCGGACGCAGAAGTCTGGTGGATGATGCGTCTGAAACGTACAAAAGTTGAGTCTCCACCATGAGATTGGGTTATGGAGAGGAGCAGGACCCAGCCCTGCCTTTGAGTGGGTTCAGCTGCGTGGGTGGGAGATTGGCCACTGACCAGTGCCAGGGACCCAAGTAGACCCGTCGTGCATCTCTCTCATTTACTGCTCCAGCTATAGAAGAATCGATTATCAATTATATTGAAAGGGAAACTCAGGGTCAGAGAGATTGATACATTATCCGGAGCACTAGCCCCAGAAGAGGGAGATGCTGTGAGTGTGTATTTGCCTTGGACCCTAGAGTTTAACTTCGAGTTCACAGCCTTGGATTAGATTCTCTGCTCAGCCGCCTTATGAGTGTAAATTATTTATTCTCTCTGTGCGTCAGTTCCAGCCTCTATAAAATGGGGGATAAGATCTGTATCTACCTCAAAGGGTTGCCTGGTACATAGTGCATAGAACTTCTATAAATGTTAGTTCCTATTACCACACACTGCTGTGTAAATGTTAAAACTAAATAAATAAAGAAACTTCCAGAGAGAACCGAAATGCTAAAAACACAGGGGTTTCAAAGGGTTTCAGTAAAATCAGTTTGGCAGCAGAGATTTAGGAAGAGTCTAATTTATGAAACAAGGGCCTGTTAAAACACGTGCAAGAGTTTAAGTCCAAGCTCCCAAGTTCTCTGTTAAAAGGTATGCCTTATTTGTTGGACTAAATTTTAGAAAAGGGCCTGACAGATGATGGCACAATGGATAGATCATCCACCTGGGCAGTTTGAAACCCCCAGGTCACTAACTTGAGCAAGGGGTCACTGTCTCAAGTTGAGCCCTGCCCCCCCCCCCAAGGCACATATGAGAAGCAATGAACAACTAAAGAGAAGCAACTAGGAGTTGATGTTTCTCACCTCTCTCTTTCTGAAAGAAAGAAAAAGAAACAAAAGAAAGAAAGAAAAAAGGAAAAAAAGAAAAAGAGGGGAGAGAGGAAGGGAGGGGAAAAGAAGAGGGGTTACAGAGTAATAAATATTACCAAAACATATATACAGCTTGTTTCTTTAAGCAAACCACCACTACCCAAGTTTAACCCTGTGTAAAATCCTAGAGGAAAGGAATTCTGTGGAGAAACTGGGGACGAGAAATTTTAGGAGTTTAGGAAGAGAAAGAACAGAGCAAGGGTCCAGGAAAATCTGGGAAGTCCAAGCGTGTGGAAGGGAGGGAAGGAGAGGTGTGGTCCAGTCTGGGATACAAAGGCCTGTCAATATCCTTTGTATGAGAAGAGAACAGAGGTCAGCAATGCACAATGCTGTATTTTTTTTTTTTTTTTTTTGGAACCTTGGAGAAAGGACAGGAAAAGGTGATAAGAATGTAGTATTTTTTTTCCCCTTCAACAAGAAGACTCATTTTAGAGAGACGAGAGAAGGTCAGAGAGCTCCTCTCTATTCTGATGGAGGTTTTAAGATTATCAGGAATGGTCAAAGCAGCAGCATTTCGAAGGATTCCCTAAGCCCTAAAGTATGTGGAGGCTCCCCAGCCTCTGGACTCCACCGAAGAATTGTGGGTCTCAAGAACTCTCTGTGGGCTCAGCGTTGGTACCTGCCCAGCTCAACCTGCCTGATCTTGGCAACATCATAATGGCAGAATACTTATTTATTTTGAATTGTTATGAGCCTACTTCTCCATTTCTTCTCCAGAGGGGTAGAATAAACCTTGCATAAGTTTATTTTGATTTCACATGTAAACCATGGCATTGTAAACTTTTATTTTTGTAACACCCTTTTCTCCACAGTTAATGAAAACTCCTTTTGGTGAAAAAAAAGAGGTAGGGTGGAATCCATAGTTTTCGCTGATAATACTGTTTTCCTCTTTAAGTCAAATTGAGCTCGTGGAGTTTATCACCAGGTGTTTAGGTGTTTATGACAGGACTCTGGGCGAGGCTGGGGTAATCTGCAAGTTACAGCCCATCACAGTCAGGAGTCTTTAGAATACTTTTGTTGGATAACATTATTTTCTTTTAAATTTTTTTTATTATTAATTTGACAGGCAGGGAGAGAAGGGAGAGTGAGAGAAAGAAACTTCAATTTGTTGTTCCACTTTTTTTTTTTTTTTAATTTTAGTGAGAGGATGAGAGGCAGAGAGACACACCTGCGTGTGCTCGACCAGGATCCATCTGGCAATTCCACCAGGGGGCGATGCTCTGCCCATCTGGATCAGTTGCTCCATTGAAACTGGAGCTATTTTTTAGCACCTGAGGCGAGGCTATGGAGGCATCCTCAGAGCCCAAGCCAACTCACTCGAGGCAATTGAGCCATGGCTGTGGGAGGGGAGGGGAGAGGGGGGGGGAGAGAGAGAGAGAGAGAGAGAGAGAGAGAGAGAGAGAAGGGGGAGGGGTGGAGAAAGAAATGGTCGCTTCTCCTGTGTGTCCTAACTGGGAATGGAACCTGGGACATCCACACCCCGGGCTGATGGTCTACCACTGAGCCAACTAGCCACGGCCTGTTGTTCCACTTATTTATGCATTCATTGGTTGATTCTCATATGCACCCTGACCATGGATCAAACCCACAACCTTGGTGTATAGGGACAATGCTCTAACCAACTGAGCTTCCTGGCCAGGGCCTTTTTCTTTATATTTTACTCCAAGTGATTAGACTAGGGCTTGAGGGGGTGGGAATAGGCTACTTCCTTAGTTGGCAGGGTGTAAAGAGACTGAGGGGTTCCAATAGTAAGGCTGGTTGGAAGCCATCTTCCTTATAACAGCTCCTCAAGACCTTGTGTAACTCTGGGGTTTGACAAGCATAATTTGACCAGCATAAAATCTTGTAATTGTAATGCTTTAGCATGTGGTAAAACTCTGCTGTGTTCTTGTTTTCCAGAGATTTTTCACTGTTATTTTGTTTATACTATTCTCAAGGATATTTATTAATGTTTTGCTGTAAAGTTTCCCCCACCTACTCACCACATCTTCAATCTCAGGAAGCTGGAGGTTCAGATCAGAGTGGAAAACAGTTGTGTAGGGGCAATCTCCAGTTCTCTAAAAACTGGACTTAGAGGAGCCACAAATAAGAACTCAGGAGTGTGGGAAGCAAAGAGGAAGTTACTAGAACCTAGCTAAACCCCAGGAGTTCCCTCCAGCACGAGTCTCTGAGGAGGTGTAGATTTTCTAGCCCTACTGCATCCCAGTGAGAGCTGCTGGAGCAGTTCTGATAGCCCTGGAAGTCCCGGCATGAGACTGGAGACCTCCCGGACACATGGCGAGGCAGAAAACTCCAGAGGGAGGGTGTCAAAGCTGCCAGTTGGTGTAGCTGTCACAGTGGAAGGACTGGTGTTCCCAAGCATGTAGGAAGACAACACAGATGCACTCACAGTGTGCGCATGGCCAGGTCACTTCTCTGACCTCATGTCCCCTAACTATAGAACACGTGGGATAAGCCCCACCCACTGTAGGATTTTGTGAACAGGACATGTGGTAATGTGAAACTCCCTAGCGCCCTGCTGGCTTGTAAGGTAAGTGCTCAGTAGAGGTTTGCGCCATGTCCTCTGCCAAAAAAAATAGTTGAGAAGAAGGGAAGGTTTGGGTTTTGCAGCTATCTATCAATTTATCTGATTCTGACAGCTTGGCATAGTCTACTTCCCTCCTCCACCCCCTCCACCATCTTTTCTAAGTTCCATTGTCCGAACTGTCCTTAATGTTTACTCATTGAGCAGACTTACGAAATCCCTTTCCCCAAAGCACAATGCCAAAGCAATTCATCTCTGGAGGTGAGATTTCCACCATCGAGGAGGATGGGCTATGAGGAAGGTAGCTTCAGCAGAGAAGGGCGGCCTCCTCTCCAGCTGCCCCTGCTTCAGAGGCCCTGGCCCCTGAGCCCGCTTTCTGTCCAAAAGACTGCAGCCTTAGCCTTAACAAATTGCCCCAAAAGCTGGGGTGTGGCCTGTAGCCTCTTGTCTTTAACTCACTCAGGATACCCACTTGAATGTGTTAGCTGTTTATATTTTGTTTCTACGTGTACTTGCAGAACTTTTGTTATTATTTGAGATGCTTGTATTTTTAAATTATGTAACTCATCCTGTTACTCAGCTTATTCTGCTTCTTACTTTTGTCCTAATCTGGTTGTATGATTTGTCCCTGTCATTCTGTCTACCACACACGTACATATACTGTGCATTGTACTCTACGGAGATCTACACAGATTTTACCATCTGTTCCCCCACCACATGTGAATCTCGTATCCTTCCCTTTCCCTGCGGAATTATCCAGCTTTCCGGTAGTGTGAAATGACACCGTTGTTTGATCTTGTATTTTTTCTAATAAATAGTGACTTTGATATGCTTGTTGACTCTTTTGCATTTCCTCTTTCCTACTTGCATGTTCACATTCTTTGCTCTTTTTGTAAAATTGGGTTTGCTTTATTTTTCTTGATTTTCAGAAGTTCTATTGATCTGTGATCAATTTTAAACTTGGAAAATATCTTCTGATTATGTCATGTCTACTAACTTTGTCTATAGTATCTTTAATTGAACAGAAATTCTTCCTTTAGTATAATCAAATTGATCTTTTATTTTGCCTTTTGGTTTGTGCTTTTGAAAGTTTCTGTGAGTTTATTAAATTGAAACTTATCATCCCTGGAACTTGTCAGAGGAAATTCAGAAATCAAATTATAGATTATTATCTCTCTGCTTTTTGAGGATAATAATCTATAATCTGGGGTTATGGCATCACCTCTCTGAGTCACTAGTTCCTCATCTGTAAAATAAAAGATTTGAACCAGCTCATCTTTGAAGTTCCTCATATCTCTAAACAAATGGTGTCCTAAGAAATGTTTCAATTCAGTTAAAGGGAAGGAGGATGGGGCAAAGATGCAGAGGCAAGAGTCTGCAAGGTGGACCAGCCTGGACCATGGCTAGTGGCAGGAATCGTAGGAGGTGAGGTTGTGTAGAGTTTACAGGCCACTTTGGAAAGTTTGGGCTCTCCTCTGTTGTCAGGGAAGCCATTGGAGGTTTCTGAGTGGAGTGTGACTCTGGTATAATAAAAAAGAAATATTGGATCTTTGTCCCCAGTTCTCGAGAGTGTCTTATATATGCTAATAAGTTAACTGATGGCTAAGGACCCTAGATAGCTTCAAAATGAAAGCTGGTGGCCAGAAAATCCAAGCCATGATTAGAGGGTTGGAACTTCCAGCCTTCTTTCAACCTCCTGGGATGGGAGAGGGACCAGAGATTGAGCTAGTCACCAAAGGCCAGTGATTTAATCGATTGTGCCTATTTAATGAACCTTCCATTAAAAACCCCTAAGTGATGGGGTTTAGAAAGCTGCTGGGTTAATGAACACATAGAGACGCTTGGAGGCGGTGTACCAGAGAGGTTATGGAAAACCCACATACCCTCCTTACCCCCTGCAGACCTTGCATTATGCATGTCTTCCATTTGGCTGCTCCTGAGTTGTAGCCTTTATAACAGTGGTCCCCAGCCCCCGGGCCGCACACCAGTACCGGTCCGTGGGCTATTTGGTACCGGTCCACAGAGAAAGAATAAATAACTTACATTATTTTTGTTTTATTTATATTTAAGTCTGAACGATGTTTTATTTTTAAAAAATGACCAGATTCCCTCTGTTACGTCCATCTAAGATTCACTCTTGACACTTGTCTCGATCACGTGATACATTTATCCGTCCCACACTAAAGGCTGGTCCGTGGAAATATTTTCTGACATTAAACCGGTCCGTGGCCCAAAAAAGGTTGAGGACCACTGCTTTATAATATAGCAGTAATAGTAACTAAAGCACTGTCCTGAGTTTCGTGAATCTTTCTAGAGAACTATGGAACTGTGGAGGTTTGATAGCAGATTGGGCAGAAGTACAGGCGGCCCAGGACTGGCCACTGGCATCTGAAGTGGGGGCAGTCTTGTAGGAGTGAGCCCTTATCCATGGGATCTGATGCCCACCCAGGTAGCTAGCATCAGAACTGAATTGAATTGTCAGAGACCTCATTGGTGTCTGCAGAGAATTAGTTGATGTGAGAAGAACCCCTCAGTGACATGGAAGAATCATAGTTTTGGAAAATGAGAAGAATGGATGGAAAGAGAAAACACTACCAAAGAGGCGGGGCAGTAGGGTAGGTGTGAAATGCCAAGAATGGAACTGTGGCGATGGGGAGAGAACAGCTGAATCCAGAGGAGCCAGTTTCAGTAGGCAGGCAGAATGGCCTGTGGCTGAAAGGATGAACTCCCTGGGGAGTTCAGAAGTCTGAGATCAAGCCCTCTGTTTACCACTTAGAACCTGTGGACTGAGAGCATGTCATTTAATCTCATGAAGCCTCCATTTCCACATGGAAAGGTGGGTGTGATGGTAGTCCATCCGCAGGTTGTTGTGGGGTTTAAAGGAGATGTTGACGCAAGTCAAGTGCTTGGCACAGTGCAGGCCCACACTAAGGGGTCAGAAAGTCCTGGCCGTGCTCACATTCTGTTAGCAGGTGTGGCTCAAGAGAGGGTGTAATCAAGAGATGACTAAGCAGGTTCAAGCCAAGGGCACCAAGAGCATCAACAGGCTTTGATACTACTACACAGTTTGAGGTTAAGGAACACAGACTCTGCTTCTTAATCTTAGCCCTGACAGTTAAAACCTGCTATTTGCACCACAGAGATGCAGTCTAAAGGCTTTTCCTGGACTTACTGGACATGACTGGACCCCTCTGTGGCTGTCACAGATAGGGGCAATGGAAAGGGATTTGGATGGGATGTCAGGATGCCCCGGTTTTACGACTGGCCTTTTCCAACTTGTTAGCTCTAAGTTTGGGCAGCAGATTGCTCATCTATAAGACGGGGCACTGGCGAAGGTGGTCTGTTGTATGTTATTTCTCAGCATCTCAGCCCCAGCCCAGCCCTCTGTCATGCTTCTAATCTGCCAACATAACTTGGTTTGCCCTGGGACTTAATTTTACACACAGGCCTGAGTTTGCTTGACAGCTCTCGTTTCTCCCTCCCAGTTACTTTCATCACAGCTCTTTCTTGTTGGAGAGGTGACTTGGGTCTTCTCCCACTGTTTTGCATATAAAGAAGGTCCCAGGATATTGGGTGGAGTGTTACTCTATTAGAAACAAAAAATGATGGCCTAAAAGGGAATGGAAGGAGGATGGGCCTAGATTCAAGCCTCTTGTCTTTGTGGCTTATGTATTTAGTCCACAAATATTTGCTAAGCAACACCATGTGCCAGATCCAATGCTAAGCACTAAGGACAGTGAACAAGACTTGCTAGGATGAAACTTCCTGTTTAGGAAATGGAGGGGGCAGTGCCCATTCGACCCCTTCTTAACCAAATAAAAAGGCTGGGTAAGACCTTTGAAGGCCCACTCTGGTTGGTTGGCTCAGTGGTAGAGCGTCGGCCTGGCATGTGGATGTCTCATATTCAATTCCCGGTCAGGGTACACAGGGGAAGCAATCATGTGCTTCTCTACCCCTACTCCTCCCTCTCTCTCTCTCTCTCTCTCTCTCCCCTTCCCTGCATGCTTGATAGGAACATATTGGCCCCGGATGCTGAGAATGGCTCCATGGCCTCAGGAGCTAAGAAGAGCTCAGTTGCTGAGCAATGGAGTAGCTGCCCAGATGGGCAGAGCATCACCTCCTAGTGAGCTTGCCAGGTGGATCCTGGTCTGGGCTCATGCAGGAGTCTGTCTCTTTCTGCCTCCCCTCCTCTCTCTGAATTAAAAAAAGGGGGGGGCTATGAAGAATGGGGGATAAGCAAAGCAAAGCAAAAATGACTGAGATTCAAACACCTGTGTGCAGGGATTGTGACAGTGAGCATGTTTCTTCTCCTCCCCAGAAAACTAATCTTTAAAGAGAAGTCACCTTATAGTCAAGTGCTTTTGAATGAAATTCTTACAAAGTAATATGATATTCTAATATCAAGGAAACTTGCAGAATTACTTTACCTTCAAGTAATAAAGCCGAATTTAAATAAGGCATATTGCCTGACCAGGCGGTGGTGCAGTGGACAGAACCTCAGACTGGGACACAGAGGACCCAGGTTCAAGACCTCAAGGTCACCGGCTTGAGCACTTGCTCATCTGGTTTGAACAAGGCTCACCAGATTGAGCCTAAGGTCGCTGACTCAAACAAGAGGTCACTCGCTCTGCTGTAGGCCCTCCACCCCCTGTCAAGGCACATATGAGAAAGCAATCACTGAACAACTAAGGTACCACAACGAAGAATGGATGCTTCTCATTTCTCTCCCTTTCTGTCTGTCTGTCTCTGGCTGTCCCTCTCTCTGACTCTCTCTGTCTCTGTCAAAAAATAAAATAAAATAAGGCAGATTAGTAATGTTAGTTTTGTAAGCCTGAAAGAGAGATCCTAATGGCAATGATATTTTTTTTAAAGGCAAAAGTTGGTAGCATTTCTAAAGCACAGACCTCAGGAGCTGCGAGTGTCGGGTTGTGGATGCCCAAGTTCAGTGCTGCAATCCTGTGTATGTGATCATAGGCCTTCTGCTTCCTCTGTTCCACTCTGAGTTCCACCCCAGGGCTGGGCTGGGTGAGGATGATCTCAACAAAGCAAAGGCAGCGTCACTGCTCATCTTTTACCCTTGTAGCATCTGTGTTGCTTGACTAAACGTGGGAAAGAGCTAAACAAATCACACCAAATTGGCAGCTTTCCATACTTCACTCACAGACACTTCTGAATGCTGTATAACGTCCTTCTGCTATTTTCTTCAACTACATCACTAGAATTTGAAAATTCTTTTCTTCTGCATTACGCAAACAGCACTACTCAAATCAACTCTTCTTACCTTTTTCTTCTGACATTGTGTTTAAGCCTCTTGTCTTCACTTGGAACATTTATGACTACCTCAGTGTTCGAGTTTCCATTTCCTCATTTTTAAAAAAAAAATTTATTTATTTATTTTTTTTACAGAGACAGAGAGAGGGATAGATAGGGACAGACAGGTACAGAGAGAGATGAGAAGCATTAATCATTAGTTTTTCATTGCGACACCTTAGTTGTTCATTGATTGCTTTCTCATATGTGCCTTGACCATGGGCCTTCAACAGACCGAGTAACCCCTTGCTCGAGCCAGCGACCTTGAGTCCAAGCTGGTGAGCTTTGCTCAAACCAGATGAGCCCGCGCTCAAGCTGGCAACCTCGGGGTCTCGAACCTGGGTCCTCTGCATCCCAGTCCAACGCTCTATCCACTGCGCCACCGCCTGGTCAGGCTCATTTCCTCATTTTTTTAAACAGTTGATATCATTTGGCCATGAGCTTCCCCGACTGGTGCAATGGAGGTGAAGCTTACACTCTGAGCCCCTTTGTTTCTTAACCAAAGGCACGGAGTACCTGCATCTTTGCCGGGCTCTCTCACGCATGTCCCTCTCTGTGGTTCCCATGTGTCTTGTGTATGCACAGATGGGAGGACAGATGTGCTGTGTCTTGCTCTCTCCTTGCCTGCCTGGGTAGTTTCCTGAGAGCAGGGACTGTGGCACTCTAGGTCCCCATAAGAAACCAGTGTTGTTGAATGATACCTATCCCTTCTGGGCATTTACAGCAGCAGCAGTTTTGCAGAGTGGTGAAGGCCCTGGAGGCTGAAACCTCACTACCCTTGCTCACAACCTTGCTCTGCCACTTGCTGGTTGTGTGAGCTCCATGCTTCAGTTTTCCCATCTCTGAAAAGGACAAATCATATTGCCTACCTCATTGCATTGTAAGAATTAAATGATTACTATTTCAACAGGTCCTGGCTATGTAGCATGGAAGTCTTAATTATTAATATTTCTTTTTGTCATGTTTTTTGTCTTTTAAGAAAATTTATTCTCTTTCTTGATGTTCCTTTATTGCAAATTCACTGGTAATTTTTACAGTCTTTTGTGAGCAAAGCTGAGGCTATGAAATGCCTCCTTTCTATTTCAGATATAGGTATCCTTTGATAGACCAAATAGTTGGTCTTCTTAGCAAATTTCCAACAGAAAAAGACTTTTCAAAATGTTTCATTTTCTCCCTGTCCTCATGAAATCTAAATAATGTTCAATGTGTACACACAAGACACACACAGAACAGTTCAACAAACTTTGTTGTTTTTTTAAAGTAACTATGCCATTCACAAATAAGTGCCAATAAGATATTAGTAGAAATGTAAATAAAAATATAAGAAATGAAAAGAAGAGAACCAGGCTCATTTCCCTGAGAGGGGCTGCCAGAGGCTCAGGTACAAATTGTGGTTCAGTTGACTAAGATTTTCACCCACTTCCAAGCAGTTTTCCTCTCATTTTACAATTAAGTTATTGCTTGACTGCTTTACCAAGTTTTTAATTTTTTTTCTATTGATTTGAGAGAGAGAAAAAGAAGGAAAAGAGAGAGAAGCAAAAACTTTTTTTTTTTTCAGAGACAGAGAGAGAGTCAGAGAGAGGGATAGATAGGGACAGACAGACAGGAACGGAGAGAGATGAGAAGCATCAATCAGTTTTTCGTTGTGACACCTTAGTTGTTCATTGATTGCTTTCTCATATGTGCCTTCACCGCGGGCCTTCAGCAGACCGAGTAACCCCTTGCTCGAGCCAGCGACCTTGGGTCCAAGCTGGTGAGCTGTGTTCAAACTAGATGAGTCCGCGCTCAAGCTGGCGACCTCGGGGTCTCAAACTTGGGTCCTCTGCATCCCAGTCCGACGCTCTATCCACTGTGCCACCACCTGGTCAGGCAAGAAGCAACAACTTGCTGTTCCACTTATTTGTTCCATTTAGTTCTATACTCATTGATTGCTTTTCGTATGTGCCCTGACCAGGATGGAACCTGCAACCTCGGCGCACCAGGACAATGCCTATTCACTGAACCACCCAGTCAGGGCACCACGTTTCTTTTTATATCCTGCCTTCTTTTGAAAAGTTTTAATGGCTCACATACTAAATCATAGAGTAAAATGGAGCCCAGTTAAAAGGCACAGGAGAATAGGTGGTTTTGTCATCCAGAGTAATATTTACAGTAAACATCTGCTGGGCAGTGGTGCCAGGCACTCACCTGGTTTCAGTAAGGGTAGAGGGACAGTTGACACTACTTCTGCCTCTGGGAGAAAGATGAGAAGACAGACAGCCACAGCGAGGACAAGTGCTGTCAGACGTATGTACAAGATCTGATGGACGCACAGAGAGGCAGGCACCTACAGTGGGCTGCCATGGAAGGCTTCTCAAGGAAGTCACACTTGAGCTACGTCTGAGGCAGCTCACTGCATGAGAGTGTGTTAGTGTTTCTGGAACTCAGAGCACCTGAAGTTTGAGAGAAAAAATGGGGAATCTCAGGGAGATCAGGGAGGAACTGTCTAGGGCAGGGGTCCCCAAACTTTTTACACAGGGGGCCAGTTCACTGTCCCTCAGACTGTTGGAGGGCCGATCTATAAAAAAAAACTATGAACAAATCCCTATGCACACTGCACATATCTTATTTTAAAGTAAAAAAATAAAACGGGAACAAATACAATATTTAAAATAAAGAACAAGTACATTTAAATCAATAAACTAACCAGTATTTCAATGGGAACTATAGGCCTACTTTTGGCTAATGAGATGGTCAATGTCCAGGTCCATATTTGTCACTGCTAGCCGTAACAAGTGATATGACGCACTTCCGGAGCCATGACGAGTGCGTCCCGTGTCACCAGAAGTAGTACTGTACGTGAGCGACGCCGCGCTTTGCGGTCCTCTCACTGACCACCAATGAAAGAGTGACCACTTCCGGAAGTGCAGAGGGGGCTGGATAAATGGCCTCAGGGGGCCGCATGCGGCCCGCGGGGCCGTAGTTTGGGGACCCCTGGTCTAGGGAGTCAGAACTGAGATTTTGTTGGGCTGTGAGAGGTGGGAAGCCTTGCAGAGACTTGAACCAGGAAGCAGTTGGGTGTTTGGGGAAGGGCAGTCTGACCGCCTGCGGTAAATGGCTGGGAAGTATGTGAGCCTGGTGGCCAGAAGACTGGCTAGAAGACTCTGGAACGTGCCAAGTGAGAAGTGATGAGTCAGAGTGGGACAGTAGAGTGTGGTGAAGGAGGAGACCACGGGGGCGGATGGGGCAGGAGCAAAAGCAACAGGACTTCAAGGCTGGCAGGCCACAAGGGAGGGCCGAGGAGGGAAGGGCAGAGCTACTGGCTGTTTCACTGCTTTTCCGGGTGTTTCTCTGTGGTGGTAGAGGCTCTTTCCCAACACCTGGGACCACATGCATCCACACAAGTGTCTCATTCATAAATTACTGGGAGTAAGTACTCTTCTCTGGGTGTTTACCTGGCCAGGGGCTCACTAGACAGCAGAGAGGGAGGAATGGAGGGGTGGGGGGCGGGGGCAGTGGCTACCAGCTCACTCCCAGACAACTCCGCCTAGTGTCTCTTGAAACAAGAAACAACAAAGTGGCCCAGGCCTCTGTCCCCCCAGCCACCTCCTGGGCCCGTGTATTTTCACAGTGTCTATAACCCACTTGGCCTGGTTTCAAGCTGGGCAGGCCTGTAATAGAGAGAGGGAAGAGTTCTTTCAAAACTTGAAAGAAAACGTAAATTTTCTGGGAAAACTTTGGAATAACAATTCTGCTGCAGGTGGAGGCAGATTAACCTAGGATGCTGCCTGAGGAGTTCGTCAGAGCTGGGTCACTGTGACCACCTCACAGCTCTATTCATTTTGGGAACACATTTCCTAGTTTGGGACGTAGGCTCTGTCCTCAGTGAGTCCTAACAGGTTCTCAGCCTGTGAGGCTTTTTTCCAGCTTTCAGGACTCTGTCTTGCTTGCCTTTTGTGGCCCAGCTTTCTGTTAAAATTATCATTCTGTGGCTGATGTGTCCATTCATTAGAGGTTTTCAAAACAAAACTTTGCACTGGTTTGGTGCCAGAAGCCAGAGAGGCTGTGTTTTGTAATCTTTTCCCACTGAAGCCCTCATAGGCACAGTGACACGGGTACAGGGTTCCAGGTGAATGTGGAAGAGGCCATGGAGGCAGCTGGACCAGTAACTCCAGCCTTGGGAATTTATTCTTTCCTTTTTCCTTCTGCTCACCATTTATTTACTTGTTCATTCCTTCAGTAAATATTTGCCAATTATTTCCCCTGTGTTAGGTATATTTTAAATGAATTTTGGAGGTGAATTAATGCCTATTATTTAATAACAGGGAGAAAGATTGCTTTGATCAGTCAACTGTAACTGGAGAAACCAGATAGGCAGATTTGTCCATGAAAACAAAATACTCTAGAATCATGAGAAGCCTTCATGGAAGGCCGTCGATGGTCACTGTGTTCCCTGTCTCCTTCTGCAGACTGTGAGCAAATATCAGTGTCCAGGCTCAGGCCATGGCCCTCCCTGCGTTAGCCACCACCACTGACCTGCTTTGTTTCTCTTCCTCTCACCCCAAGGAGTGTCCTCACTGTTTCTCCTGTTTAGTCATTTACTCCATACTAATGAGAACATTTGTTTATGAGGGAAAGCCAGAAATGAGTTAAATGGCAGCTCCGCCTAGGAAGAGCTTTGAGAGTGAAAAAACAGGCAAGCTGGCATGTAGCCTTAGGATAGTGTGGTCAGGAAGCAGACTGAGTGAATACTGAATTCACTTGCAGATCCCTCCACACTATTCCTGGAACAAACAAGGTGAAGACAGAAAAGTCAGCAAGGGTTTTTCTATATTTGAAAGTATTGCCTCCAGCATTTGTTACCCACTGAAGACATATTTTACTATTGTTAAAAGCCAATAAAGAGCCCTGGCTGGGTTGCTCAATGGCAGAGTGTCGGCCCAGCATGTGGATGTCTCTAGTTTGACTCCTGGTCAGGGCGCACAGGAGAAGCCATCATCTACTTCTCCATCCCTCCCCCATCCCTTTCTTCCTCTCTCCTTCTCTATCTCTCTATCTCTCTATCTCTCTTCCCCTCCCTCAGCCATGATTGATTTTAGTGCATTGATCCTAGGTGCTGAGGATGGTTCCATGGAGCCTCTGCCTCAGGCTCAAAAAATATCTTGGTTGAGAGCATGGCCTCAGATAGGCAGAGCGTTGGCCCCAGACAGGAGTTGCCGGGTGGATCCCAGTTGGGGTGCATGTGGGAGTCTGTCTCTCTATCTCCCCTCCTCTCACTTGGAAAAGAAGGGGAAAAAAGACTCAATAAAGAGATCCCATATGTATAATTATTATCATAGTGTAAGCATGAAAAACAATTGCATCTTAAGTGTCAATGTCTAGTTGAATTACATTAACTCCCTGCAAGGGCAGGATAAGCAAGATTCTGAGGCTCAGTCCAAACTCAGTGAGAAAGGCTGACTCAATCAATTCATAGACATTATATATTATATTTCTATGCATCTGGTGTTGGAGATACTGAAGGTGTGGGGAAGAGTGGCATTATGACATCATGTATTTGTTTGCTCTTCAATTTAGGTGACTATTAAGTACCTTCCATTTAATTTGGTATCTGAAGGATGATAACTGAATGTTAAATTCTTTTTAGCATACAGCACATTGGAAATAATTTATTAGAGATGTGGGTACCTCATAATTACCCAAATTACTCATAATTTGTCTAAGTAAGGAAATCTCTTATCCCCAAAGTGAAGGTAGACTTTGGCCTATGTTCAGAATTCATGAGAGTTTCAAACCAAAGATTAGACAGAAGCTTTTCCTCACTCCTAATGGCAGAGTATTTTTAGTAATCAAAACAAGAAATTTGGACTCAAAATCTTAAAGTATCTTCATTCTCCCATTGCTGATTCATATGACCTCAAAGCCTTCTGGGCCTAGGGACAGGCAGGAAATATTCAAAGTGATGCAAAGCAAGGATCTACAACCAAGACTACTCTACCCAGCAAAGTTATCATTTAAAACTAAAGATGAAATAAAGAGCATACCAGACAAAGAAAAAGCTAAAGGAGTTTGTTACCAACAAACCAGTATTGCATGAAATGTTAAAGGCCTGCTTTAAGAAGAAAGGAAAAATTAAATCAAGAGAGTATTATAGCTATAATGAATAAAATGGCAATAATAGCACATATCAATAATAACTTTATATATAAATGGATTAAATGCCCCAATCAAAAGACATAGGATGGCTAAATAGCTAAGAAAATATGACCCATATATATGCTGTCTACAAGAGACTCACCTCAGAACAAAAGATACATACAGACAGAAAATGAAAATGTGGAAAAAATTACTCTATGCAAATGGACATGGAAAAAAAGCTGGGATAGCAATACTTATATCTGACAAAATAGTTGTCAAAGCAAAGGCCATAAAAAGAAACAAAGAAAGTCACTGCATAATACTAAAAAGATCAATTCAAAAAGAGGATATAACCCGTGTGTGTGTGTGTGTGTGTGTGTGTGTGTGTGTATCTCCCCAACAAAGGAGCACCTAAATATATAAAGATCTTGGTGGACATTAAGGGAGAGATTAACAGCAATACAGTCTACAGTCATAGTAATGGATTTTAACACCCCACCTTCAGCAATATTAGAGTCACCAAACAAAAAAGTCAACATGCAACATTCTCAAAGACAGACCACATGTTAGGGCATCAAGTAACTCTTAACAGTTCAAGAAGATTAAAGTCATTTTCTCTGACCACAACGGTATGAAAATAGAAATCAACTACGATAAAAAAAATGAAAAATATTCAAACAAATGGAGGCTAAATAACATGTTATTAAACAATCAATGAATGAGTTAACAATAAGATCAAGGAAGAAATAAAAATTACCTGGAAACAAATGAAAATGAGTATACAATAATTCAAAATCTATGGGGCATAGCAAGAGGAGTCCTGAGAGGGAAGTTCATAGTATTATGAGACTACTTCAAGAAGCCAGAGAAATCTCAAATAAACAATCTAACCCTATACCTGAAAGAACTAAAAAAAGAACAAACAAAGCCCAGAGTAAATATAAAGGGGGAAATAATACAGGTCAGAGCAGAAATAAATGACATAGAAACTAAAAAAGAAAACAAATAAACAAAAGATCAATGAAACCAAGAGTGGATTCTTTAAACAGATAAACAAGATTGATGAACCTTAAACCAGATTCATCAAGAGAAACCCAAATAAATAAAATTAGAAATAAAAGAAGAGTAATAACTGACATCATAGAAAAAAAAGGATTGTAAGAAAACAGTGTAAATAACTATATGCCAACAAATTGGACAAAATGAATAAATTTCTAGAAACATACGATCTTCCAAAACTGAATATGGAAAAATCAGAAAATCTAAATAGACCTATTACAACAAATGGAATTGAAGCAGTAATCAGAGAACTCAAACATTCATAGAACTAACACTTATTCTTCTTAAACTATTCCAAAAAATCCAAGAGTAGAGAAGTCTTCCAAGCTCATTGTACAAGGCATGTAAAACCATATAAAGATACTACAAAGAAAATTTTCGCCAATATTTCTGCTGAACACAGATGCAAAAATCCTCAACAAAATATTAGCAAACCTGATCCAGCAACACATTAAAAAGATCATACACCATGATCAAGTGGGATTTATTCCAGGGATATAAGGTTGGTACAATATTTTCAAATCAATAAATGTGACACATAACATAAAAGGAAGGATAAAAATCACATGATCATATCAATAGATACAGAAAAAGATTTGATAAAATCCAGCACCACTTATGATAAAAACTCTCAGCAAAGTGGGAACAGAGAAAACATACCTCAATATAATAAAGGTCATCTATGACAAACCGACAGCCTACGTCATATTCAATGGGCTAAAACTAAAAGTGTTTCCCTTAAGATCAGGAACAAGACAGGGATGTCTGCTTTCACTACCCTTATTCAACATAGTTCTGGAAGTCCTAGACCTAACAATCAGATAAGAAAAAGAAAAGGCATCCAAATTGGAAAGGAAGAAGTAAAACTCATTATTTGCTGATGACATGATACTGTACATAAAAACTCTAAAGGCCTTGGCCGGTTGGCTCAGTGGTGGAGCATCAGCCTGGCGTGCAGGAGTCCTGGGTTCGATTCCCAGCCAGGACACACAGAAGAAACGTCCTTCTGCTTCTCCACCCCTCCCCCTCTCCTTCCTCTCTGTCTCTCTCTCTTCCCCTCCTGCAGCCAGGGCTCCACTGGAGCAGGGTTGGCCCGGGCACTGAGGATGGCTCCATGGCCTCTACCTCAGGCACTAGAATGGCTGTGGTTGCAGCAGAGCAATGCCCCAGATGGGCAGAGCGTCGCCCCCTGGTGGGCATGCCGGGTGGATCCCGGTCGGGCGCATGCAGGATTCTGACTGCCTCTCCGTTTCCAACTTCAGAAAAATACAAAAAAAAAAAAAAAAACCTCTAAAGATTCCACCAAAAAACTACAAGATAGCAGCAGGATACAAAATTAATATTCAGAATATTCAGTGGCCTTTTTATATACCAGTAATGAGCTATTAGAAAGAGAAATTATCTAGCCAGTGGTGACAAAGTGGATAGAATGTCAACCTGGCATGCTGACATTTCCAGTTTGAAACCCAAGGTCGCTGGTTTGATCCCCAGTCAAGACACAGATGAGAAGCAATCAAGGGATACACAACAAAGTGAAACAATAAGTTGATGCTTCTCTCTTTCTCTCTCTCTAAAAAAAAAAATAGAGAGGAATTAAGGAAACAATTCCACTTACTATTGCAACAAAAAATAATATAAAGTACCCAGGAATAAATTTAACCCAGGAGATAAAAGACCTGTAGTTCAAAAATTATAATATATTGAAGAAATTGAGGAAGATACAAATAAGCAGAAGCATATACTGTGCTCTTGAGTAGGAAAAATTAACATTAAAATGTCCCAAAACAATCTATAGACTCAATGCAATTTTGATTAAAATACCAATAGCATATTTCATGAATCTAGAACAAATATCTCCAAAATTTATATGGAACCAAAAAAGAACTCAAATAGCCTCTGCAATCTTGAAAATGCAGAACAAAGTGGGAGGTATCACACTTCCTGATATCAAGCTGTACTACAATACCATTGTAATCAAAAACAGTCTGCTACTGGCATAAGAACAGGCATACAGATCAATGGAACAGAACAGAGCCCAGAAATGAATCTACACCTTTATGGAAAATTAATATTTGACAAAAGAGGCAAGATTATACAGTGAAGCAAAGACAGTCTATTCAATAAATGGTGTTGGGAAAATTGGACAGGTACATGCATAAAAATGAAACTAGACTACCAATTTACACCATTCACAAGAATAATCTCAAAATGGATAAAAGATTTAAATGTGAGTCGTGAAATTATAAAAATCCTAGAAAAAAATAAAGACAGTAAAATCTCAGGCATCTCTTGTAAAAATATTTTTGCCAATATATTTACTCAGGCAAGGGAAACAAAAGAAAAAGTAAACAAATGGGACTGTATATAACAAACTAGAAAGCTTTTGTACAATAAAGGAAACCCATCAACAAATGAAAAGGCAACCTACTAGATAGGAGAACATATTCATTTGCCAGTACATCTGATAAGTGGTTAAATGTATAAAGAACTTATAAAACTCAACACCAGAAAGACAAACCAATTAAAAATGGTCAAAGGAATCCTGACCATTTAGCTAAATTGGTTAGAGCATCATCTCAGTATACCAGTAGGTATACCAGTAGGTTTGACCCCTGTAAGGATGCATACGAGAATCAACAACTGAATGCATAAATAAGTCAAACAACAAATCTCTCTCTCTCTCCCTCCTTGTCTTTCCATCTTTTCTTTCAAGGACTTGACTAGACATTTCTTCAAAGAGGACATACAGAAGGCCAATAAACATTAAAAAATGCTCAACATCACTAATCATCAGAGAGATGCAAATTAAAACCACAATGAGATATCACTTTACACTTTTCAGAATGGCTATCATCAATAAATCAACAAATAATGATAAGAATGTGGGGTAAAAGGAACCCTTGTGCACTGTTGGTGGGAATGCAGACTGATGTGGCCACTGTGGAAAACAGTACGGAGATTCCTCAAAAAAATTAAAAATGGATCTGCCTTTTGACCCAGCAATCTTACTTCTGGGAATATATCTTAAGAATCCCAAAACACTAATTTGAAAGAACAAATGCACCTTTATGTTCATTGCAGCATTATTTACAATAGTCAAGATCTGGAAACAGTCCAATTGCCTGTTAGTAGATGAGTAGATAAAAAAGCTGTAGTATATATACACAATGGAATACTACTTGGCCAATAAAAAGAAGGAAATCTTACCTGTTGAGACAGCATGGATGAACCTGGAGAATATTATGCTAAGTGAAATAAGACAGTCAGAGAAAGACAAATACCCAGTGATCTCACTTATATGTAGACTCTAATGAACAGAATGAACTGATGAACAAATAGAAACAGAAGCATGGACATATGGAACAGACTGACAGCTGTCAGAGGTGTGGTGGATGAGGGGACTGGGTGAAAGAGATGAACATTAGCAAAAAAAAAACATAGGCATAACACATAGACACAGACAACAGTTTGGTGAGGGAAAGGGTGGTGGGTGGAGGTGGAGGTGGGCGAAGGAGGGAAAATGCAGAAGAAAGACTGCTTGGGGTGATGGGCACACAGTGCAGTGGGCAGCTGGTGTTATTCTGAGTGGTACACTTGAAATCTGTACGGTTTTGTGAACCAATGTCATCCCAATAAGTTCAATCAAGGATAAGGTCCAGAAGTCTTCTATTTATTATTATTATTTAGTGAACAGAGTTTCTCTAACACCGCTGTACTTTCACAAACTATCCACATCAGATGTAAATATTAACAAATACCAGCAGAAGATATTAAAAGATATCCGACTGTATTCCTCAGAGTTCTTTTAATAACAACAACAACAACAACAACAACAGGATTTTGAGTTTCAGAAGAAGTGAATCTCTTCTTGTCATTACATTTTCATTTGTTTTTAGCTTAAACATTTCAATTGTGTGGGTGGTCCAATATCCTGGAGTAGGCTAGGTGGAGAGTGTGGACAGTTTCTTTCATAGAAAATCATCAGGTTGGTGATTTTTTTTTTTTTAAAGTATTTTAGGCTTCTGTACAAAGGAAGCAGTGAGGGTGAGGAGCTGGGCCTACACCAGATACATTATATTTCTATGACTCTGGTATCCAAAGATGGTAGCTGAATGTGAGGTTAAATTCTTTTTAGCATACAATGCATTGGAAATGAATGATTAGAGATGTGATTACTTCATAATTACCTGAAAATTTGTCTAAGTAAGGAAATTGCTTGGAAATCCTGAAGAAATCATTCACTAGGCTCATCTCGTACAGAAAAGTACAGTGGCATCTGCCAGGGACTGAGGAAGAGCAGTAAAATTTAGTGTTTGTAGTAAAAAATATACAAGGTTGCCAGAGAATTAGGAATGAATGGGGTTAGTGAATGAATGAACCAAATAGTAAAAATTAAATGTTTGGAAAGCAGAAAAAGAACAGAAGAGAGAAAAGGAGCCTGACCAGACGGTGGCGCAGTGGATAGGGCATTGAACTGGGATGTGGAGGACCCAGGTTCAAAACCCCGAGGTTGCCAGCTTCAGCGTGGGTTCATCTGGTTTGAGCAGGGGGTCACCTGGTCTGCTGTAGCCCCCCAGTCAAAGCACATATGAGAAAGCAATCAAATGAGAAACTAAGGTGTCACAAGGAAGTATTGATGCTTCTTATCTTTCCCTTCCTGTCTGTCCCTATCTGTCCCTCTCTCTGTCTCTCTCTGTCTCTGTCACACACACAAAAAAAAAGAAGAGAGAAAGGGAGAACATAAGACTACAATGCAAGATCAGGGAAATCACTTTCCTGATATAAAGATTATAACAATAAGTGGCAAGGAACAGTTTAGACCTTGTCAAAGGCATGAGGGAAGCTGAGCCACAGAAAGTTGGCAAACAGACACAGGCTGCAAATTTCAGAGGGCACACAAAAAAGGCAGAGTAATAGTGCCAGTATGAAGTTTTAAATTCTGTTATGTTTGTGTTATGTAAAAGAACGTGGAACAATGGTCTGCTCTGTTATATTTTATCTTTTATTGTTCAAAATTCTTTTGGGCAGATTCTTTCTGAGGTGTTTTCAAGTTATTAATAAAAATAATAGGAATGGATAACCAATTTATTTAACACATTTCTTTGACCTGCTGCCGTGTCAGTGGGGGGGTGTGGTGCTCAGGTGAGTGGCATGGTCCTGCTTCTGAAGAGCTTAGGAATAATGAAGCTCTATTACGTGCCAAGGAAGAGAAACGAACAGGAGAGTCATGGTGGGCAAATGAAAATATGAGTTTCTAAGGAAAATGAGTGTTTACAAAGGAAATTTTCATATAAATTCTTTTCTTTGTGTGACGGAGACAGAGAGAAGGACAATAAGGACAGACAGACAAGAAGGGAGAGAAATGAGAAGCATCAGTTCTTCGTTGCAGCTGCTTAGTTGTTCAGTGATTGCTTTCTCATATGTGCCTTGACCAGGAGGCTACAGCAGAACAAGTGATCCCTTGCTCAAGCCAGCGACCTTGGGCTCAAGCCAGCAACCATGGGGTCATATCTATGATCCCATTCTCAAGCCAGCAACCCGCACTCAAGATGATTAGGCTGTTCTCAAGCGGTTCACATAAATTCTTGTAGAAAAAATTAGCTGTATGTAATTTGTTGGAAATACCTCTGCTTCTTCACTTATTCATTCTGCTATAGGTACTATGCTGGGCATTAGGGGACCCAGTGGGCAGGGACAGGGTCTGCTAGGGCTTTGTAGAGGTGACCATCGGGGCAGAGGAAGGACATCTGACTCAGACAGGGAATACTATGAAGGGTTCTTGGGAAATCTCTTCTGGATCATCAGACTTCAGTAGCTGAAGCCATAGTTGAATAAGGTAGTAGAGGCATGGGATGAAAACGGAATATTTTGTTCCACCAGAATGGATTTAACGGTGGGCACACTGGGCGCGGGCCCTGGGTCCCGACTTCTGAAGGGCCCCACGAAAGCCCAACGTTACACTTTTTTTTAATGTAAGGGGCCCAATATTTTCTTCTGCTCCTGGGGCCTCAAGTGACCTTAACCTGCCTCTGTGTTCCACCTCTCTGTGTATGGATCGATCACTCATCATTCATCATAACAGTAGGACAAAGATAAGTGAGAGCATGAAAACCACAAGTAGTTAGGATTTGATTTTGAGTGCTCACGATATACGAAGTCTTCAACAAAGCCCTTTACATCTAAGCACTGAGATTGAGAAGGCTGGAGTCAAGCAGGAGGGGCTCTAGTCCCAGCTTCACCACTTACTCACTGTGTGACCTTGAATGAGGTACTGTCTCCAGATCTGAGTTTTCCTCATCTGCAAAGTGAGCAGAGTTATAATACCAACCTCACAGGATGAAAGCAGGTTTTCTACACAGAAGCACTTGGTGTGAAGTGGGTGTGCAGCAAGTGTTTGGTAAATGCTGGCTTATTTTCATCACAACTGTTGTTTGATTCACTCACTGCCCTTCCAGAGAAAGCCGTGGTTTAGAAATGTGCCCAGGCCATAAGAGGTAGAGCCAGCCCTGCCTGGTTCCTCCGCACACGAGGGGGTGGGTTCAGATATGAGTCTGGAGCGGAGCGTGAGACCAGACTTCAAAAAAACCGTGGTGGTTCAATGTGTTCAAGATGTTGGATTTCATCACAAAAGGAGTGGAGAGCCTCTGTAGGACCCTAAGGTTGCGATTGACAAGATCAGATTTGCATTTTAGAAAGATTATTCTGACAGCAATGTACAAGATGGTTTAGAAGTGGGAATGGCCATAGCTGAAAGCCCATATAAGGAGCTGTTGCAGTGGTCCGGAGAGAAAGATGAGGACTCCAGGCAGGTAGCAGCAATGAGGAGGACAGGAACCAAGCGTTCACACAAAGAGGAAGAGGAGGGAGGGAGTGGGAAGGATTTGGTTGCTCCAGAGTTTCTTGCTTCATTGACTGGGTAGATAGTGGGAGTTTGGGTCAAGGTGAAATAAACGAAAAATATAATGTCAATTATTGCCAAATTCCAGGCATGTTGTGCTGGTTGGTAAAAGACAAGGTGGCTGACACATTGGATAGTCTTTCATGAAAAACTATAGAAACATTCATCTTTAAAAATCTTTCCAAGCCCTGGCCAGTTGGCTCAGTGGTAGAGCATCGGCCTGGCGTGCAGGAGTCTCGGGTTCGATTCCCGGCCAGGGCACACAGAAGCGCCCATCTGCTTCTCCACCCCTCCCCCTCTCCTTCCTCTCTGTCTCTCTCTTCCCCTCCCACAGCCAAGGCTCCATTGGAGCAAAGTTGGCCTGGGCACTGAGGATGGCTCCATGGCCTCTGCCTCAGGCTCTAGAATGGCTCTGGTTGCAACAGAGCGACGCCCCAGATGGGCAGAGCATCGCCCCCTGGTGGGCATGCCGGGTGGATCCTGGTCGGGTGCATGCGGGAGTCTGTCTGACTGCCTCCCCATTTCCAGCTTTGGAAAAATACAAAAATAAAGAAAGAAAGAAAAATCTTTCCAGTTAAGCAAGTTAGTTATTGAAATATCATAATGGAGACATTGCACCATAGGAAGAAAATGATGTTCTCAGAATAGAAAAAGACAGTTACCTAAGACTGAGGGACACTTTGAAACTAGGTCAGCCTTTAAGAGGGAAGTGATTAGGTAAGAGGAAGAGGTAAAAAATGAGTAGATGCTCAGAGATGGGGGAAAAGGCAAATTCAGAAATTCTGAGTTTAATTGAGGAGACAGGTAGGTGGGAATGTGAAGACATTGTATCGCTTTCTCTGTGAATGCATGCACTTCGGGACACAATACTCAGGGTGCCTGTGTGGCAGGTGAGGAGCTCCAGCATGGACCAGGGTGGAGGTGGCAGGACTCAGTCTGGCGAGGACCTCACGAACATGCCAAATAGCCATTTGAGTGTGGAATGTGCTAGGAAGAAAGAGGGTGGGGCCATAAGAGAATACTGGAGGGGGTGCTAGTTTATCTGATGGGCCACCAGCCAGCATTTCCAGGCATGTTCCCGGACGACCTGCAAAGTAAAGCAAAATCAGGTGTGGTATTTAGACAGTTTGAAACTCACTGGTTTAAATACTAAGTTAGCTACCACCAGCCAGCATTTCCAGGCATGTTCCCGGACGACCTGCAAAGTAAAGCAAAATCAGGTGTGGTATTTAGACAGTTTGAAACTCACTGGTTTAAATACTAAGTTAGCTAAAGAGCCCTGGCAACCAGAGCAGGTAGGTAGATGCCTAGAAGAGACAGACTAATTCCAGGAGGCCAATGGAGAAAAGTATGCAGGCTTTTCAGGGGAGGTGGCTGGCATGTTGTGTTTTGTCAGTATTATTCCAGGGGGAACTGCAAGAAGTCAAAATGGTTTTTTTGCACCTAACAGCCATTTCCAGAGTGGTAGGGAGTGGGAGAGGGCGAAGAAGGTGGGAGCCAATGGCTGCAGTAAACCACGCCCACACTTCACAAAGCTCTGTGGTCCGAGCGAGTCCGGAACCCCCAACAGTGGTGCAGTTATTTCACTTGTTCTTTCTCAGACAGAAACTGCAGGGAATGAAACATAGGGAGGCCATGAGATGTGCCTCCTGGAGTCCTGCTAGGTTTGGGAGCCACTGGGCTAATGTCCTATTCTTCAAAGTATGGTTTTATTGGAAATTCCAACCCAAGGCCACCCTGTAAAATGCAGAGAATGCTATCTCCTGCTTGTCTTTGGGGGTCTTTACACCCCAGAAGAATTAGAGGACCACGGAGTCCTTGGCAAGAACCAGTGGTGGAAACCTAAGGGAATCCTGACCGAGGAGATGCAGAGATGTGATGAGAAAGAGAGGCCTCTGGTGTCTGTCCACAGTACTTTTCCAGTCAGTCACCTTTTGCTAACGTCTCCTTGATTTTAACACTTCTCCCAGCAGATAGAGGTTGGAATGATTAGGTTGGTGGGTTGAAGTGTGGGTTTCTGAGTGAAAACAGAAGATCGAAGGCTGGGCAGCACCTGGTAGGTGCAGACCGTGCCCCAGATCTGGGACGGCAGGACAGTGGACATCGAGCCAGCTTTCTGGGTGACTTGCGTTGACGCCCCTTCAGAGTAGTAGGTGGGGTGGGACCAAGGGAGCAATTCGTAAACCTGCCTGCTGACCTGGATGCCCCCAGGCCAGAGTCCAGGCGACTGAGTTCACTGTGGGCATGAGAAGAACGGAGGCCATGTGATGCGCCTCCTGGAGCCCTGCTAGGTTTGGGAGCCCCTGGGTTAATGTCCTATTTTTTAAAGTATGGTTTTATTGGAAATTCCAAAGTCCCTCATTCTTTTTCTCTTTTCTTTTTCTACTAGGCACTGGGAAATCATGAATTTGATAATGGTGCAGAAGGTCTGATTGAGCCTCTCCTCAAAAAGGCCAAATTTCCAATTCTGAGTGCAAACATTAAAGCAGAGGGACCACTAGCATCTCAAATAGCAAATCTGTATCTGCCATATAAAACCCTTTCTGTTGGTGATGAAATTGTGGGAATTGTTGGCTACACCTCGAAAGAAACTCCTATTCTCTCAAATCCAGGTATTTCCTACTTTTATAGCACTCATTGCTCGAAAACAGATGTACCAAATCAGATCTTGGCGTTATTTTTGTGGGCTGTAGGTAGAAGTAGGAACGTGTGGTACTGGGCCGATGGTGTACTTAGGATGACATTGCTAAAACCCATCTGATGGTTTCCACATTGTTTTAAGTTATCGCTCAAAGACACTCCCTCTTCTGCTCAGTGCATTTTTTTGTTGACAGTATCTTGTTTCATCCAATGCATTCAAACTTGAAGAAGTCCATTTCAATCCAGGGCTAAACAGTGCAGTCATTTACTGGCAAATAAGAGGCACCTAACTCAATGCCTTTCTTCCTATGGAGTCAGGATGCCCAGAGCCAGGGTTCTACCTCAGTGTATCTTCTCTTTCCTTTTCTAGTATGATTATTACATGTCTTGTTAACTCTCTTTCTTTCTTTGCATTATTCATCTCTTTCAGTTTTCATGACACTATTGTATCTGGCTTTCTGGGAAATGTGTATATATTCTTGAATGGTCTAATGATATATATCCATATGTATATTATAAAAGACTATATCTGCTATATCTATATATCCATTTACACAAACATTCCTATATAATCCTAAAATCATTCAAGAAACACTTCTGAGACACTTTATAAGAAAGAACACTCACCAAAACACTATCAGTGAGAAATGACTTTTTTCCTAAATTACCCAAATTAATTTTTTTTATTTGAAGAAAAGAAGAGGAAGCTAGGAACTAGATCTTTAAGAATTAACTGATATACCTGTCAGAATGGCTATCATCAATAAATCTTCAAACAACCAGTGTTGGTGAGGGTGTGGAGAAAAGGGGACCCCTGTGCACTGCTGGTGGGAAGGCAGATTGGTGCAGCCACTGTGAAAAGCAGTATGGAGTTTCCTCAAAATATTAAAAATGGAACTACTTTGTGACTGAGAGATTCCACCTCTGGGAATATATCTGAAGAAACCCGAAACACGAATTTAAAAGAATATATGCACCCCAATGTTCATAGCAGCATTATTTACAACAGCCAAGATTTGGAAGCAGCCCAAGTGCCCATCAGTGGATAAGTGAACAAAAAAGCCTTGGTACATTTACTCAACAGAATGGCCACTTGGCCATAAAAAAAGAAAGAAAACCTTACCTTTTGTAACAGGATGGATGGACCTGGAGAGCATTATGCTAAGTAAAATAAGCCAGTTAGAGAAAGACAAGTACCATATGATTTCACTCATATGTGGAATCTAATGGATAAATTAACAAACAAAATAGAAACAGACTCATAGAGAGAACAGACTGACAGCTGTTGGGAGTGGGGGGCATTAGATGAAATAGGTGAAGGGATTAAGCAAAAAGAAAAAAACTCATAGACATGGACAGCAGTATGCTGACTACCAGAGGGGAAGTGTGACCAGGGAAGGTAGAAGACAGGATGGGGAGATAAACAGTGGTGCAAGGAGAGTTGACTTGGGGTGAGGGACATACAATACAAAACACAGACCATAAACTGGCACATTACCAAAATATACACCTGAAACCTATATAATTTTATTAACCAATGTCACCTTAATAAATTGAATAAACATACATTTTTTTAAAGAATCAACTGATAAAGGAGATACTATTATTTAACATTTGGAAAATAACATATTTCTTGTTGTTAAAATAGGTCCAGGCCATTGGGAGCACCAGAAGGGTCAGCTGTACTTGACGCCTAGCAGCATGGCTCTTCCTGAGGGGAGAGGGTTCTGCAGCCGACTCAGGGCAGGGCAAGCGTGGAGCTGGGCTGCTCTCCACTGAGGGGAGGTGGGATTGTTAGGCACTCCAGGCAGCAGGTCGACAGCTGGCCCATGGGTGACCAAGCCTTTGCACACTCTGGGACACAGTTAATAAATGTTGTCATGGTCATCGTGAAGCCAGATGGTGGCATACAGGTCACTGGCTTGTGAAGAGGTTTAGAAGTGCTCTCCTGACTGAGAAGGATGTGGTCCCACCAGAAGGACGTGACTGACAGTCTCAAGATGCTGCCATCCGTCACAGGGGGTGTGTTTCACAGTTTTGGTGGTCCTTGAAGAGATGAGTACTTTTCCACCTGAAGATGTCAGGATCCTGGGTTTTGAAAGGTCTTTACAAGCTATTCATGTTTTGGCAGCTTCATTTTAGTGATGATTCTTAGAAATTTTGCATAAAGGCATCTAAATCCTGATCAGGCAGTGCCGCGGTGGATAGAGCATCGGCGTGGGACACTGAGGACCCAGGTTTAAGAACCCAGAGTTCACCAGCTTGAGCACAGGCTCACCCAGTTTGAGTGCAGGGTTGCTGGCTTGAGCATGGGATCATAGACATGACCCTACGGTCACTAGCTTGTGCCTAAAGGTTGCTGGCTTGATGCCCAAGGTCACTGGCTTGAGCAAAGGGTCACTGACTCGACTAGAGCCCCTTGGTCAAGGTACATATGAGAAAGCAATCAATGAACAACTAAGATGCCACAACTATGAGTTGATGCTTCTCATCTCTCTCTTTCTTGTCTGTCTCTCGCTAAAAAAAAAAAAAAAAAAAGTGTTCCCTTGTCAACCAGTTCTGGGCATATCTTCAGAGCAATGTGTCTGTCTGTGTTTGCTGTCACCTCTGTGTCAATAAAAACCATAAGACCTCAAGGCTTCCTGAGGTTTGGCTACAGAGACAAAGACTTGTGTCTTCCCACACTTAAAAGCACATGTTCGCAGCCCACAGAGCACCAGCTGTGGAGTCACACCCTCATACCCACACTCACCAGGCTGTACCAACGAACAATGGTCTGTTACTGCTATGTGGGGGGTAAGAAGCAGTGCAGAAGGTGCACACGTCCAGGGCAGCAGTATTTGGATGGGGCCCCTGTCTAATGTGGAGCTCAATAACACTCTAATGCTGACCTTACCAAGTGAGCAAAACAACACTCTAATGCTGACCTTACCAAGTGAGCAAAACAGCACTGTCAGCTGGCACTTTAAGATTGGCATTCAAGAACTAGTTGCTGACAGAGTTTAAAGTTCAAGACTGATTATTCTAAACTTGCAAACAAATCCTTGGAATAATTCACCTGTTTTGTACTTTATGCTTGTATGGTCAGGCATATTCTGCAGTGGTATAATGGAAGTTGAAATATAAAATAGAATAGGAGAAAATAGGCTTGCATGTCTGAAGCCTCCTCATGGTTTGAGTTTGAAATCAAGCAATATAATATCATCCTTAAACAAACACAACATTAAGTGAACATAATTGAGAACCAATAACCTCAGATTTTTGGCTTTGTAGTTCTTTTATATTTAATTTAAAAACATGTGTTGGCCTTCGTAATTTAAGAGCTTTCATAGATTAAGGTGTTTTTACTTGGCATGTTAGTGTGTACAATAAACAGTATAATAAAAGTTATTATTAATAAATATTTATTTTATTTGTTTTGTACCTTTTAGGACCAAATTTAGTATTTGAAGATGAAATCACTGCATTGCAACTTCAAGTAGATAAGCTAACGACTCTAAATGTGAACAAAATTATTGCACTGGGACACTCTGGTTTTGAAATGGATAAACTCATCGCTCAGAAAGTGAAGGGCGTGGATGTTGTGGTCGGAGGACACTCCAACACCTTTCTTTACACAGGTAATTATTTCAAAAGGATGATTCCAGCCAGGATGTCTATATAACTTAGTCTCTTTTGCCTTTGCAACTGTTACTATTATTTTACCACTATTTAACATTTTGTATAATTGTGTAATATATATATATATATAATACACATTGAAAGGTAACATGTAAATCTTACTTGGAGACATTACTAAGAATGATTTATCACTTTGGTGATTGTGTCAATGCCATTTATGTATATTGTCAATATATATAGAACATATGTATAAAATATATATATAAAACAAAAAGGTTACTGAGCCCCAACCAAAAGTCAGTTTATAGCAAACAGCAACATGTCATATAAAAAATTTTAAGCATAAACAAAATAGTTAGGACTTTCAAAGCTCAAAGTCACAGGACTTGACTTGTAGGTTCACAGGTCGCGGAAGCGGGAACCCTGGGTTCAAGTCCTGACTCTCCTGCATACGGGGCCTGTGAGTGTCCTAGACACATGGCTCCTGGCCCTCTGGAGAAAGTGCACTCACTTTCCTCTCCCCTCCAACCCCCTCCCTTCTACCCCTCCACCTGCTTCCTCTCTTTCCTCTTCTCCTCCTCTCTCTTCCCCCTCCCAACACTCTCTCTCCTTCCCTCCCTTTGTTGATGTAAGAAACAACCAAAGCCATAGAGAATTTTGTAAGAATTTTATTGGAGCCAAACTGAGGACATATGCTGGAGAGCAAGATCTCAAATGTTCCTGAGAGGAAGAGTTTTGCTGTTTCTTTTATGCATTTGAAATTAAAAAGAGGAAGGAAGATCGGAGAAAGCAAGGTAGGGATTGGATTATAAGACAGTTAACAAGACTGTGTGCTCTCTTAAGGACTAATACCCCATTTAATGGATATCACTTCTGGCATTTCAAAGGTGTATTAACCTGAATGCACAAGAACAATGGACAGGTGGTTTAAAACTTTTCACCAAAGAAGTTATAGGCCTTGGGTGTGACTACCTACATGACCTGCCCAGTTAGGAATTTATGACCAGATCACCCTGTGAGGTTACTTTTCATAAAACACCTTTTTTTATCCACATCTTCCTCCTTCTGTTCCCTCTCCACTTCTCCCCTCTCCCCACCCTTTCCTTGATGTTAAATAGTTTAAGTTAGAAACCTTCTCTTTTATTTTTAATTTTGAACGTATTATATCTCAAAACTTTTGAGTGTGGTTCAGTAAATCTTTCTCTTACTGCATGGTTGAAATATTTTCAAGAAAAGGAGGAAGAGGAGGCCCAGGCTGGTTAGGGGTTTTATCAGCAGTGAAAGGGGAGGCTTTGGTGGGGCGCAGCCCGCTCCTTGAAGAGGTTGCTTCTTCAAGGAGGTTGCGTGTCTCTATATGAACTAGCTAAGGTGATAAAAGCAAAAACAGGAAATACCTTAAATTGTAGAAAATACCCAAAATGTTTAAAAGGGTTATTACTGAGAAGAATGCGGGAGAAGTACAACTTTTCTCTCGGAGCTCTTTCTGGCGGTCTAATAATCAAATACACATGAGATAGATTAGAAATAGAAAATTAACCAAATTTAATACCTATTTAAATTCTGAACCCCTTCAGTGGAAACACTTTACAAACTATAAATAGCTGTATCCTGGTGCGCAGTGGTATGGAGGTTGGCTACTGGTGAAAATATGCCAATCGAAACGGTGACACCGGTGAACTATCTGAGCTATTTCACAGGGTGGCACTGGCTTTCATGTAGGAAAATGATGCCAGAATTTACATGAGCAAACTCAACTCATTCACAAGTCTTTTTCCTGATGGTAAACACAGTCTCAAGATTTTTCAACTGGAGTATACCCATTAGTGATTGTGAAATCAATGTAGTGGGTTAAAAAAAAGTAGGTGATTTTTTTTAACAGACTAGCATAAAATAAATTAGGTACTTAAATATTACTCATACAAAGGATATATATTGTTTAATGGAAAAGGATGTATGTAAATGGTGAGAACAGCTCCAGGCATGATGGTCATGGACGCCGACAGTAGTGTGAACTTTCCTAGTGTGGGTGACGCGGTACAGTCCAACATCAGAGAGCCACTTACCATGTTTCCCCATGTGTAAGATGCACCTTAATTTGGGCGCCTGAAATTTGAAAAGAAAAAGGAATACATAAAGTTATTGAACTCAAGTTTTATTCATCATAAAATCCATACAACTTCTCATCACTGTCAAAACCCCCATCCATTAGCTTGTCCTCACCTGTGTCCGAATCACTGTCTTCAACAATGAGCACAAAAACAAGTGTGAAAAAGCAGGAAATGCAAGTAAAAAAATCTGTAACCACTGTATAAGACACAGCCAGTTTTTAGACCCCAAAGTTTTTGGAAAAAAGTGCATCTTATACAGGGGGAAATATGATAAATAACTTCGGAGAGTTAGAGGGACCAATTGTGTGGCCTGTGGTGGCACAGTGGATAAAGCATTGACCTGGAACACTGAGGTTGCCGGTTCAAAACCCTGGGCTTGCCTGGTCAAGGCACACATGGGAGTTGAGGCTTCCTGCCTCCCCCCCCCCCCCGTTCTCTCTCTCTCTCTCCCTCTCTAAAAAAATAAATAAATAAAATCTAGAGGGACCAACTGTGCCTAAACCAGGAAAAGGCCAGAGCAGCACTGGGTAAAGTATTATAGGATCCGACTCCAGCTGTGCCACTCACCAGTGGTTCCATCTTGTCTCTGCCTGATTTTCCTTCTCTGTAGAATGAGGGCAGTGACAACAGAACCTATTATAAAGGGTCACTGTGACATCCTATGAATGAGTGTCAGTGAAGAACCTCAGAACAGGACTAGTACTTTTTCAAACTTTTTTTCTATGATCCATAGTAAGAAAGACATTGTACACAAGTGCATGCACACAACCCACATACATGGCACACACAATGGAAAGAACACTTTCACAAAACACCTGCAATGTACTCTGCTATCTTCTGTTCTACTGTTTAATTTTGTTAAGTGTCCATCACCACGCATTAAATTAATTTCTTCATATTATAGCTAGTCCATATTTTGAAAAACTCATCTTTAAATGAGGTGTTACCAAAACAGTACATGAACAATCACAGGACTCAAACCCTTCCATTCAGAGGCTGAAGTCATTCCCATGTTCCTCAGCACATGCCTTTATGTGATTTTTTTTTGTATTTTTTCAAAGTGAGAAGTAGGGGTTTGGGGGGTCGGCAGACAGACAAACTGCCGCATGTGCTGGACCGGGATCCACCCAGCATGACCACCAGAGGGTGATGCTCGGACCCTTCTGGGGCATTGCTCCAATTGGAGCCATTCTAGTGCCTGAGGCAGAGACCATGGAGCCATCCTCAGCACCTGGGCCAACTTTACTCCAATGGAGCCTTGGCTGCAAGAGGGAAAGAGAGAGATAGAGGGAAAGGAGGGGGGAAGAGTGGAAAAGCAGGTGGGTGCTTCTCTTGTGTGCCCTTGCCAGGATTCGAACCTGGGACTTCCACACACCAGGCCAATGCTCTACCGCTGAGCCAACCGGCCAGGGCCTACATGATCTTAATAGATGCCCTCTTACATCACAGACTGGTCATCCACAGTGTTGGCATGTGGCCATCAATTAGTGTGCCCTGATGGCTATGAAAGGGTTGGTGGCAATGCCTGGCTTCCCAATAATTCTGCAGCCTGTCCTTTTGTTTTTGTTATTTTGTTCCAGCCAATGAAATTCTTCAGAATAATATGTGCTATTTGCTAAGTAGATGAATTTAGTTGATAATGAGTAACTAGATGAAAGAAAGATGTATGGATAAACATAATTTGCATATCCATAAATCTTGAAATAGAAAATTACAGTCTCTGAAAAAACTGCCTCTAAAATCTTAGTCATTTATTTCACATTTCCTGATTGCTTACCAAGATTAATTAAACTTGTTCTTGTGAAAATATTTCATTTGATATTCATCATTTTGAGGAATGAACTTACAAAGGTAATAAAGTAGTTCTAGGATACAATAACGGATGAGGCACATTTGCTTGTGTAAATACTTTTTTACCAGCCTCAAAAAACAACCCCACTTCCACTGAATTGTTTGAGTTGAATTAGTGTTGCAGAAACAATGACTTCTCGGAGACCACATGTCATGCACGGAGAGACCTAGGGGAGACTGCTTCACAATTCTCTATATAAGTTTCATGAGAGGGCCCTGACCCCCAATGCTTATGGGTATTAATTGATATACACAAATAGAAACAGACAAGAATGAGGAAGTCAGGAAGGGGAACTTCTTTATAGCAAATAAAAGGGCAAGGGAATGACTCAAATGTCCTCACCTATTGATTAATCAGAATTGCTCGTTCTATCTCTATTGTGCTGCATTCAGCACAGTACTTTGTTCAGTACTTTTGTCAGTAAAGTCACTGTGGCCTTTGCCTCTGGGTATGGAACTCTATTCTTGTTCTGTGTTCCTATTCAGTGCTTTTACAAATTAGCATAAAGTTAATTAAAGTTAAATATCATTTGTTAATAAAAATATAGTTAAAAATAATACATCCACCCTGGCTGGGTAGCTCAGTTGGTTAGAGCATCATCCCAATATGGCCAAGTTTGTGAGTTCAGTCCTTGGTTGGGACACTTATAGGATTCAACCAATGAATGAATGAAAGAATGGAACAACAAATTGATCCTTCGATCCCTCTCTCTCCCTCTCCCCTTCTCTCTCTCTCTCTGTTTAATAAATTTTAAAAAGTTTTAAAAAATAGTACATCCCTTAGAATTTTTTTTTTTTTTGTATTTTTCTGAAGCTGGAAACCGGGAGAGACAGTCAGACAGACTCCTGCATGCGCCCGACCGGGATCCACCCGGCACGCCCACCAGGGGGCGACGCTCTGCCCACCAGGGGGCGATGCTCTGCCCCTCCAGGGTGTCGCTCTGTTGCGACCAGAGCCACTCCAGCGCCTGGGGCAGAGGCCAAGGAGCCATCCCCAGCGCCCGGGCCATCTTTGCTCCAATGGAGCCTTGGCTGCATGAGGGGAAGAGAGAGACAGAGAGGAAGGAGAGGGGGAGGGGTGGAGAAGCAGATGGGCGCTTCTCCTGTGTGCCCTGGCTGGGAATCGAACCGGGACTTCTGCACGCCAGGCCGACGCTCTACCACTGAGCAAACCGGCCAGGGCTCCCTTAGAATTTTAAGTCTTGTTGAGAATCATCTCAGCACACACACAGGACCTTGTACACACTCACACGCACACGCGCGTGCGCACGCGCGCGCACACACACACACACACACACACATACACAAAGCATCCGGACTGCACCCAATATTTTTTTCTATTTTGTTGCTTAATTTTTTTATAGCTGGTTACCACCTGATAAATTTATTTATTGTATTATAAGTTGGCCTATATTTTTAAAAACTCAGCTTTAGGGTACAGGAAAATTAAAATCTGAAAGTGTCCATTTAACCCTTTTAAGGATCAAATATATGGTGATGAAAGGAGACTAGACTTTGAGTGGTGAATACACAATGCAGTGTACAGACGATGTATTATATAAAATTGTACACTTGAGGCCCTGGGCCAGTTGGTTTAGTGGATAGAACATCGGCCCAGCTTGCAGGTGTCCTGAATTCAATCTCTGGTCAGGGCACACATGAGAAGCAAACATCAGCTTCTCTTCCCCTGCCCATCTTCCTTCTCTCCCTCTTCTCCTCTCGCAGCCAGTGGCTCAACTGGTCGAGCATCAGCCCCAGATAGGGGTTGCCAGGTGAATCTATCTGCGCACATACAGGAATCTCTCTATCTCTCCTCTTCTCACTTAAAAAATAAATAAATAAATAAATAAAATAAAAATTGTACACTTGAAATATTGATAATGTTATTAGCCAGTGTCACCCAATAAATTTTGTTTTTAAATATTCATTTTATTTTTTTAGTTTATTGATTTTATTTATTTCTTAGAGGAAAGAAAAGAGAGAGAGAGCAAGAGAAACATGGATTTGTTGTTCCACTTATTTTTTTTTTTTTTAATTTTTCTGAGGTTGGAAATGGGGAGGCAGTCAGACAGACTCCCACATGCACCCGACCGGGATCCACCCAGCATGCCCACCAGGGGGCGATGCTCTGCCCATCTGGGGTCGCTCTGCCACAATCAGAGCCATTTTAGTGCCTGAGGCAGAGGCCACAGAGCCATCCTCAGCGCCCGGGCAAACTTTGCTCCAATGGAGCCTTGGCTTCGGGAGGGGAAGAGAGAGACAGAGAAGAAGGAGAGGAGGATGGGTGGAGAAGCAGATGGGCACTTCTCCTATGTGCCCTGGCCGGGAATCGAACCCGGGACTCCCGCACGCCAGGCCAACGCTCTTCCACTGAGCCAACCGGCCAGGCCCTGTTGTTCCACTTATTTATGCATTCATGGGTTGATTCCTGTATGTGTCCTGACTGGGAATCAAACCTGCAACCTTGGTGTATCAAGAAGATGCTCTAGCCAACTGAGCTACCAACCCAGGTTGTCCAATAAATTTAGTTGTAAAAAAAATAAAATAATAAAAATTTTTTAATTCAGCTTTAAATGAGGCATGACACAAACAGTACATGAACAGCTCCCCTCCCAGTGTTGAGCGTCTTTCTGGGTTCTTTGATCACAACCACAGCGCACAGGCAGATGTGTCGCCTGTCATATCCAAATGAAGAGTAGAGGGCAGATGTGTCACCTGTCATATCCAAATGAAGAGTAGAGGGCTTCCCCACACCGGGCTTCCAAAGTGTGAAAGCTGCAAGGACAAGGGCTAGTGTGCACATTTCTTCTGAAGGAATGAATCCATGTTGCCTTCGGAGAAAGAAGTAGTAAAGTGAGTGCTGGTTAGAAGCAGCAGTGAGTACTCCAGGGGGTTCTATTTTGTGTCCGCCCTTGAAGGCAGACAGACTCCTCAGATGCTATCTCTCTGTTTGCCTCCCACTATTTTAACTTATCTTTGAATTATACAAGCCAGTCTGGCTAGCTGTGGCCTTGAGTGGGTGTAGACATCAGCTTCTATATCTACAGATTAGTTGGGTTAGATGTGGTGAGTCTACAATCCTTCCATTTTATAACATCCTGTTCCCTAGAAACAGAGGCAGATTTAATGGCGTGTGCACCGGGCACACCCCCTGGGTCCCGACTTCTGAAGGGCCCCGCAAAACCCCAACTTCATACTTTTTTCTAATGTCAGGGGCTCAATATTTTCTTCTGTGCCTGAGGCCTCAACCAACCTTAATCCACCGCTGCTTAGAACATCATCCATTCTAGGAAAGAGCCTGATTGCTTACTTTCCAAAATGTGGGGAAATATAACATTTTCTAGTAGAACTCCTTACAGCTTCCTGAGGTTACTACAGTGAATTTAACTTTACCTCTCATTTCTTTTAGGCTCTTACCTCCTGGCTATACCACCTTGTGTCCTTCCCTGTCACTGTCATCTAATGGCTTACAAGCCACTCCCCAACAACATCATTGAGAATTTAGCACCCAACTTCTCTTCTTCCTCTCCACCCCAGCTCCTGCCTTCATCTTGGCTGAGTGTCCACATGGATGGCTGATCCAATATCCAAGGTTGAAAGCCCCTTGATCCTCGTGACTGTCACCTCCGCTCCTTTTGAGTACCTTCCCTTCTAGGGTCAGAAGCTGAGACTTGGTCATACTGTCATCCAGAATTGCTCGGTCTCTGAACACCCACTCCCCACCTCCCTCGTCACAGCCTCCTAGCCTCCAAGCATTCTCACCCCTTTCTCCTTTGAGAGCCGGCTGCTTTCAGCCTTGCTGAAACCTGTCTCATGAACTCCTCTTTTCCTCCCTTTAGCAGGCTTCACTTCTCTTTCCTCATTAGCCTGGAAGTGTCCAGTACGGATTATTGACCGTGTCTGTATCTGACACATGGAAGGAGGTGCCCAGGATTGTTGAATAACTGTCAACAGATGCAGCTCCTTTAAAAGCAAGATTTCTTTGTTTGACCAGCCTTTTGCCTAAGTACCTAATTTTCATTGCTTCTGCATTTCAGCTCCCATTGGTTGAATATGAAATTCAAACCTTTCATTTAAGTAGAGAACATAAATGATTTTAATAACTGCAGAGTTCTGTTCTCAAAACAAGTATATATAAGTAACACAGACCAGAAACACCTAAGGCTGGTTCTTCGCTCTGCAGCCAATGGCCAGGTTCTCAGTGCAGAGGGACGAACCCTTGCCTGCTTCAGCGGAACAAGGGAGAGACGGAGAAAGACTGTTTGCAATCATCGTTTATTGCTCCATTAACTTTTACTCTTGTGGTTTAGATAATTGTGCCTTTTAGCACAATAAAATAGTCTTATTATTTACCACATCCATTAAACACTGTCCAATAAAGAACTATTCCTTTAGCATCAGGGAGGATTGCAGATGGGCTGTGGTGTATTAAGTTGCAGGGAGAATCAGCCAAAGGGCAGAGTGGCTCATAGCTTCAAAGATGATGTCCTTGGTGGCACAGAAACTTGCTTATTTCAGTGGTCTGTCATTCACTCAGGACCTTGCAGTCAACTTCTAGCCATACTCCAGGCTCAGCAACAGCTTCCTTAATGGAGCAAAGCCTTTTGGTTAGTGATTTTTTTGCAGCCATATGACACTGATGAGTTTTAAATATGTCTTTTTTTTTAAAGTAGTTTTTTTTTTAATTGATTTTAGAGGGTCAGACAGAGGAAGGGAAAGAGAGAGACAGAGGGAGAGAGAAGCATACATTTATTGTTCCACTTAGTTGTGCATTCTTTGGTTGTTTCCCTGACTAGGAATCAAAACCACAACCTTGTCATCTTGGGATGATGCTCTAACCAACTGAGCTAACCGGTTAGGGCTTTAGCTATGTCTTATGAAACTGTTCTCCAAAGTAAAGTGGGACTAGCCAAACCCAAAGCTAATAAGAACAATAAAACAAGGCCAGGGTTATTCAGCAGGGTCAAGTTATAAAGAGAGCTGATGGCCAACTGTTATGAAATCATAAGCCCATTCCTACCGCAAGGTACAAATCTCTTCTCAAGACTGCTGTTTGTGTTGCTTTAGTTCCTGCCTGCTCGTTTTCTGAGATGGCCCTCAGTTCTCCTACCCTCCTGCCCGTCAGAGGTTGTGGAAAGGGCTTTGGACTCCGACCAGCTTCATTTCCTCCTGGGCTTGGTCACTGCTGTCTGTCTGTCCTGGGACAAGTGACTGAGCCGCTCTGGGCTTCAGTTTTTTTAGTTTTAAAAATGGTTACAGGCCTGACCTGTGGTGGCGCAGTGGATAAAGCGTCGACCTGGAATGCTGAGGTCGCCGGTTCAAAACCCTGGGCTTGCCTGGTCAAGGCACATATGGGAGTTGATGCTTCCTGCTCCTCTCCCTGTTCTCTCTCTATCTCTCCCTCTCTCTCTCTCTCTCTCCCCCCTCTCTCTCTAATAAAAATGAATAAATAAAATCTAAAAAAGTAAATAAATTTTAAAAAAATGGTTACAGTGATAAAACTACTTCAGAGAGTGTTGTAGGAGTTACATGAGGTAATATTTGAACAGAACTAGGCCCCGGAGCACAGTAGGTCCAAGACAAATATGTCAATTTTTTTGATATTCTGCAACATGGGGAAATACATGTACTATTAAATGAAAAAGAGGAGCATACAGAAAAAAATTTTTATAACTGTAACCATATGAGAGTCACAGGTTTTCAAGCTAACTTATGGGATTACTCCTCCCTTTAATAAATGAAAATGCTCTTTATTACATACAACTTGGGAGACTCTGGGAATTTATCACCCCCTTCTCCCAAATCTGATTATACCCTGGGGATCCCCTATTAGTTCTGGTCCCCTTGATTCTAACTTTTACTTCTGTTGAATTATCACTCACCTCTGGTCTTGACTCTTTCAAACCATTTTTGTCTATCCACACAGCATGAACCCAGATATGGACAGCTGACCTTTCATTTTGCTCTCCCAAAACATCATCCACACAAAGCAGTTTCCCTGCACGTTTGCGGTCACCACAGGGGAGTGAACCCCACACAGCACAGCCGGAAACCCTGCCTCTGCCAGAGCCACCACAGGGCGGGTCGCAAGGGCTGACTTTCTTCTTCCCTTCCCTGTTCTTTTCTTGACTCCTGTCCCCACCCCTTTCACCTAAGGCTTCCCAAAACTCAGAATTTCTCCCACTATTTTTATACAGATAAGTGCTCCCTGCCTGCACCTTCACAACCCCTCCTACAACCTGGTCTAAGTCGGGGCGCCTGCCTTCCCCACCTCAGGCAAGAGGACAGGAACAGGGACCCCAGGACCCCTGTCCTCTCCCAGGTGTTTTACTAAACAGAAAGTAGTTTTTCCCTAACATAGGTTCTACCACCTATTTTTCCCTCATATCTATCTATCTATCTATCAATTATCATCTATCTATCTGTATAAATTCACACTCAAAAATTTAATTTGCCTTAGGTTGGTGGGACTACAAATAAGTTTTTTAATCTTGTTATGCTTTTACTTTTTTTTTTTTTTTTTTTTTTTTGGATTTTTCTGAAGCTGGAAATGGGGAGGCAGTCAGACAGACTCCTGCATGCGCCTGACCGGGATCCACCCGGCACGCCCACCAGGGGGCGATGCTCTGCCCATCCGGGCATCACTCTGTCACCTGAGGCAGAGGCCAAGGAGCCACCCTTAGCAGAAGAGAGAGATAGAGAGGAAGGAGAGGGGGAGGGGTGGAGAAGCAGATGGGCGCCTCTCTTGTGTGCCCTGGCTGGGAATTGAACCTGGGACTTCCTCACGCCAGGCGGACGCTCTAGACTCTATAAATTTAACCATTGATCCTAAACTTCATTGCAAGAAAATTTTCCACAGAAAGTTTACTGAACTAGTAGGCTTTTATTTCAGCGGCTCGTGAATGGGGGCAGCTTCCCATCTCAGCAGATATAAAAGGAGCTCTGAGAGCATTTTACAGACCAGAGTGAACAGGCACAAGGAAGACACCCTGGGCCTTTGCTGACTGGTTAAAACAGGCTGCTTTCTCTCTGCACAGCAAAGGGAATCGTGGTAGCTTGTGCTGAGCAGGCCAGCGCCAATTGGTTGGCCCAGGCCTTCCTTTTCTAGGAGAGCTGAGCCTAGAAATGTAGATTAGGTTCTGGTTTGCGGATGTGGGGCTTAGCACAAGCGAGTGCATCTTGGGGCTAATTTTGGTTACTTTAAAAACTTGGACTATTATAAATATCTTTTGTTAAATTAAAAAAAAAAGAAAAGAAAAGAAAAAGGAAAGGACAGGCCTGACCTGTGGTGGCGCAGTGGATAAAGCGTCGACCTGGAATGCTGAATTTGCTGGTTCAAAACCCTGGGCTTGCCTGGTCAAGGCACATATGGGAATTGATGCTTCCTGCTCCTCCCTCCTTCTCCTCCCTCTCTTTTTTTCTCTCTCTCTCTCCTTACTCTCTAAAAATGAATAAATAACTTAAAAGGTTTTTTTTAAAAAAGACGTATGCTCAATTTGAGAATCAGATCTAAAGATACAATGACCAAACGTATCTCGTTCCATTTAAAAGATAAAGATGCAGAAATGCAGTGTTTTATCCCAAAGCAACCCATCTGTGTCTCACTCAATTCTCTTGTCCTCTGTTTATAAAATTCTCCCAGGCCTAGAAACTCCGATGGTTGTGGATTCATGCTCATCTATATGGTAATTTATAAATACACTGTCAGGATTTGGAAGCAGAGCTTAGGTTTTGCAAGCCAGATGATCTCTCGGTCCTCTTGATAAGCTTATTTCAGTCATGCACTGCATGCTCCCTTGCTCACCAGCGTGACTGGAAGGGATGATTTGTGGGAATCTGCTGTGAAGATCCTTCGCTGAGCACAACCCACAGCATTTTCCACTGGATCACTGGACGTGTCCTCCCTGGGAATGCCTTCTCCAGCTAAATGCTGATTTTCCCTAAAACATGTATCAGGTGTATGTGATTTTATGGCCATGTGTACCCCCTTATTAATCTGAAGAAATTAGGTATTACTTCTGAAAAGAGCAGTTGGTGAACGGAACCACAAGGGTGTGTTCCGATGAAAATCAGTCTCCCACTCTCCATCCCCTTCCTTTGGACTCTGCATTTGAACAGGCCCGAGTGATAGCTCCAGAGGACTGTTACCAGGACCCCAGTGTTCTGAACTTGAGTCTGCCTGCCTGCATGCGCTGGCCCAAAGGAATACACGAGAAGGAGTTTGCAGTATGGAAAGGAAAAAACAGTTTAATATTGAGTTGGCTCTCTATAGAGAGTTCATGCTTTAAAGATAGGACTCCCCAATAGCATGTGGGTTACAGATTAAATAGGGCAAAATCACAAGACACTGTGAGGTTTGGGGTTCAAGGTCATGCTGGGAACTGATTGGTTGGAGGTGAGGGAAAGGTAATAGATTATTTCTTCAGATCTCGAGGACAGTTCTTTTTTTTTTTTTTTTTTTTTTTTTTTGTATTTTTCTGAAGCCAGAAACGGAGAGAGACAGTCAGACAGACTCCCACATGCGCCCGACCTGGATCCACCCGGCACACCCACCAGGGGGCGATGCTCTGCCCCTCCAGGGCGTCGCTCCGCTGCAACCAGAGCCACTCCAGAGCCTGGGGCAAAGGCCAAGGAGCCATCCCCAGTGCCCAGCCATCTTTGCTCCAATGGAGCCTCGGCTGCGGGAGGGGAAGAGAGAGACAGAGAGGAAGAAGAGGGGGAGGGGTGGAGAAGCAGATGGGCGCTTCTCCTGTGTGCCCTGGCCGGGAATCGAACCCGGGACTTCTGCACACCAGGCCGACGCTCTACCACTGAGCCAACAGGCCAGGGCCGAGGACAGTTCTGAGGTCCTATCTGGCAACCCCTTGCCCAGTCTCATGGGACAGTAGCTAGAGGGTCTTTTCATATTAGGGCTCAGGAACTGAAACATAACTCAGGGCAGATGCTATCTTTAGCTTGCCAGAGGTCTGGACCTTGTGACCTTAGTGGGTCCAGATACTGTTCTCTGCTGCCTTGGGAACTGCTGGTTATCTGGGGGAAAGGTTAGGTCTCTGAGGGGTATGAGAAGGGGGGGAGGGAATACAATTTCTAGAGCTGGAATTTAAAATTAAGTATTATCAAAGTCATAAGGGCCCTTAGTTTCAGAATGGCTATGTTATGATATTTTTTAAAAAGTATTGGTTTTGGGGGTGGGGGAGGCATCGATTTGTTGTTCCAGTTATGCATTATTCATTGGTTGGTCCTTGTATCTGCCCTGACCAGGGCCCAAACCCGCAACCTTGGCATATTGGGATGACACTCTAACCAACTGAGCTACCCAACCAGGATGATTTGTTTTTTTTCATTTGTTTCATAAAACTCTGTTCTATAATGTAAATAGTATATGGGAAGTCTGGTATCTGGGAGGACACTAAGCCCTGGGGATGGTCAGATCCTACAGGAGAGCCGGGCTTTGCTCCTTGCCTGTTCTGTTTCCATCAAGCAGCCTCTCTCGGTCGCATGACAATGAAGCAAAGACCTGCCCCCACGGGCAGTGGACATCCAGAACACTGGGCACTCGTGGTGCTCTGTACGAGTGAGTGAGTGATGTGTGGTAGCCAGTTCCCTGCAGGGCTCCCTGATTTGCCCAAACCAGTCAGGCTTGAGTATAGCGTGGGTTGAATTTTAAGCCAGTTTCATCTAGATCAGGGGTAGTCAACCTTTTTATACCTATCGCCCACTTCTGTATCTCTGTTAGTAGTAAAATTTTCTAACCACCCACCGGTTCCACAGTAATGGTGATTTATAAAGTAGGGAAGTAACTTTACTTTATAAAATTTATAAAGCAGAGTTACAGCAAGTTAAAGCATATAATAATAATTACTTACCACGTACTTTATGTCAGATTTTCGCTAAGTTTGGCAGAATAAATCTTTATCAAACAACTTACTATAATTAAATCTATCTTTTTATTTATACTTTGGTTGCTCTGCTACCACCCACCATGAAAGCTGGAACGCCCACTAGTGGGCAGTAGGAACCAGGTTGACTACCACTGATCTAGATCAACAATTTTCAACTGGTGTGCCGCAGAATTTCAGTGATTAGTTTATGCGTGCCATGAGAAGAAAAAGGTTGACAAGCGCTGATCTAGACCATCCTCCCTGGACCCTCCTTGAATATGCATAATTAATCTCTTTTAAAACTCCCAGTTGTCACTGAATGTCCAAGAGCAAGAATCAGAGCAGTAAACTGAAGCATGTGCAAAATAAAGGGACACAGTCTGAATATAGAAAATATCACGTGGCCCCTTCAGTTCCCTGAAGGAGTCAAGACAGTGGGCACATCATGGTCGGGAACAGAGATGGCCAGAAGACCATGACTCGGCCCTCTGGTTGCCAACCACCTCTTAACTCCACTGTGAAGATGGGAGGGAGCCCGGAACATCTAGAGCTGCTGCTATACCAACAGCAGGGGACATGGCAGCAGGCCTTCCTGGCTGGCACAGAGCCCATGTGGACCAGCAGTCTCCACGCTGCCCTGCAAAGCGCCGTGGCAGGGTCCCGCTCACGCTTCACCACCTGAGCAGCCTGCTTATGGATCACATTGTCACAAAACTTCCTGTGTGCACAACATGTGCAGAGATTTAAAAAAAACAGACAAACAGAACACCTTAAACCGCTTTTGGTTTAAGCCACTAATCAAACATCTCATTTTACAAAGTTCGAAAATACATGCATTTAGGCTCCAAGAGCTCGATGTCTCTCCCAGGGTCATGAAAACAGACTGAAACAGAGCTAGCACCAAAACCCGACTCCCAGATCCTGTTCCATTCTGGGAGCCCCACCGAGCTCATTAGTAAAGGAAGTTGAATTGAGGGGCGTTGTGGTGGACACGCAGGCATTGCTCCTCTCTACAAGTGGATTCCACCACAGAGAAAGCGTAAAGATTTTGTCTGATTTATAGAAAAGTGTTGTTTAAATTACTTAAGCTGAGTCATTCAACATTTATCAACCACCTCACAGGTGCTAGGCAGACTCCAGAGACACAGCAGCCCTTATGTTCGTGGAACTTATTGTCTTCAAAGAGATACCGACCGTTAAATAAAATTTCCCAGGGCTGAGACCAATGAAAGAGGTTGACAACTCCATCATTATATCAAAAGTTTATTAAGGGAACTTGCATACGAGGGAGACACGTCTTAGGCGGTGGCAAGATGGTGTGTATATCCTCAGTGCCACGTGGCGGGTGCTGAGGGGTTTTATAGACGGGGCGGGATGGAAAAGGGCGCTGGTTGTGACCTGCCCCAGATTAGGGAAGATGACTTACATACTTGCCTGGCAGAGGATAACAGACTCTGCTAGGAACCAGCGTGTCTGGAGCAGTGGAGAGGGGTCCATCAGATAGGCTCTGGGATTTCCAGGAAGCAATTTTTTCTGGCCTGAATCTAGCGGGTGGGTCCGGCAGTGGTCACATCATGGAATAGTCTCTCCTATTCCAATATGTATGCAAATAAATCAATAGAGTGTGTACATTATATTTTAGGGCAGGAAAAACGTTTTCTTCAAGGTTCTTTCAACTGATCTAATAATTAAATCTACATGAGACATTAACAAGAGAAAATAACCAAATGTAATTAACATACACACATGTGAATCTCACATACCTGAAAGGTTCAGAGACAGAAAGGAAACATGGGTACATATGACATTCTGAGCTGAGGATGAGGTAAGGCACCTTGGGGACGAAGGTCAGTCTCAGGGCGATAAGAAGGGCAGATGCTCAGTCATTACAAGTTTGCCCTGCCCTGTTATAGGTTAAGAAAGGTGATCTCTGATAATCTCTTATTTCGGGCAAGGTCCTAATTCAAATGCTTCTAGGTAGTTAGGGGAGGGGCAGCAGTTTCTCCTGAACCCAAATAACCCCCGTTGCCTTTAGCTCGAATCTGCATGCCCCAGAGGCACATTTGGGGGGACTTGTTCTGAACCCCTACAATCTAAAATTGCAGAGCACCCCCTGAAGGGACAAGTACAAGGTGCCATGAGAGCATACACATAGGCGGGCCTGGCCAAGCCTGGGGATCATCAGAGAGTGGTCTTCTGTGGAAATGACATTCGGGCTAAGATCAGAAAGATGTGCAAGAGATAACTGTATACATAATCATCTGTGATCTTTATTGAGCATTTACCTAAGTCAGGCTTCACTTGTTACATTAACTTCTTTAATCCTCCCAACAACCCTGTAAGGCAAGTATTGCTCTTTGATTCATTTTACAGATGAATAAACAAGCAAAATGATGTAATTCACATGTAGGCCTCTAGCACCAGGTCTCGCTCCGTACTGGAAGGCCGTGGGGGTGGGGGTGGGAATGACAGGCGCTGAGATGGCTGGAAGCACGGGGCGGATGGTCTGGATGAAGCTCGCAAAGTCAAGAGCCACATCATGTAGGTGAAATAGTTTGTGATATTTATGCCAAAAACTGTAGTGTTTTGCCTAAGACCAGTAAGCAATATTTTCATCCAGGGAGCACGTGATCATATTTATGTTTTGGAAAGATCACTGCAGCTGCTGTAGGGAGCCTGGGTTAGAGAGAGGGGAAAAAGAGATACACTGAAACCAGGTACGAGTCGTCGCAGTGACCCGGGCATAAGATAATGGTGACCACAACTGCGGCTTGCCAGAAAGATGTACAGACATGGACAGATAAAAGCAGTGTCTGGTGGAAGTGAGCACTTTCAAATAATTAAAAAGAAAGAGTCAAGTCTCTTAGAAGCAATGATGTGAAATATGCTAATTACCAATTTTTTTTAAGTTGAATTTATTGGGGTACAGGTTCAGGTGTGCAACTTAATAAAACCTCATCTGTGCACCAAATTATTTCTATCCAGCCTTTTATAGAAAGTTTGGAAGTTCTTAAACCGGTTCCCATGTATGTTAAAACCATAACATGGACTGCATTAAAATACTCTATAACTCATTCAGCCAATTAAAAACCATGTCACAGGTGTGCTCCTTGGCACCTCTGTCACCACATGATCCACCCTCTCAGCCCCTTCTCATCTTGGAACGATCCCATTCCTTAGGGGCTGCGGTGGCCAGGCTCCTAGGGCAGGGCGGGGCAGGGCTCTCCCTGGTAGGTTCCCTCAGACACCCACCATGTGCTAGGAAATGCCCCATTTACCAACCTTAAATGTCAGCCCGCAGCTTCACATTTTCTTCAAGTTTGGTTCCCAGATTACTTTTTTTACTAGAGGGCTGGAATAGAGTTCTGGTGAATAACATCTCTCCTGCCAAGATGCTGAGTTGGGTTTTTAAAGACAGATGTGTGGCCCCATGTAGAGAGAGAATATTTGGGGCGTGAGCATTTGGGGCAGAAAATAGAATGGTGTGGAAAATGTGAAGCCCTGCACTGTTTTCTCTGCCCATGGTCTTCTGGGGTTGCCAAGTTCAGGGGGAGCAGAGAGGGCTCAGTTGTGGAGGAGGCAGAGACTAGCTACAGGGGGAGTGTCCTTCTGGTACCTAAATAAGTCCATTTAAGACACAGATGGCATCTCTTGTTTTAAAAAAAAGGGACATCACACACTTTCAGTACTGGAGAATGTTCCCTGTAGGATGGGATCTGGGGTCCATGGCTCTTTTATATAGAGTGTATGTTGATCTGATGAGGCATTTGACCGATCATCAGATTTCTAACTTTTACACTCTGTTCAAGTTCAGATATGGCTTTAGATGGCTGAAAAATGCAAGCTAAAAAGAGTCAGGCTTGTCCTTCTCTTGGGTTTGCAGGAAACTGCCAGACTTCCCTTTCTGAAACTAATTTAATGCTGTTTCCTCCTGGACGTGTGTTCTGCACCACCTTGTGGGTATATTTGGAACTTCACCTCCCCAAGCTGCTCAGGGCTAGGAGAATCATCCACTGGTAACCCTTGCCAGCAGAGAAGGTAGAAGGGGGCTACCACACACCCTGGCCCTCTGAAGTAAAAAGCAGGTTCCAGGCTTGCCCAAAGGAGGACCAGCACAGAACAGAATGAGGATGATGAGAATGTTAATCTGCCCTGCTACTGTGCAATGCTGCAGATCACCTACGATTGTCAGCCCCTAAAGCTGTACAATGCAGATGGAGATGGGACAGGGGCTGCACTGCATCTCACGTCAGCTGCTCTGTAAGAGTCAAGTTCCAAGACCTTTTTCTTTTTTATTCTCCAAAGGGAGCAAGAAAATGGGAAACTAAGGTTGGCAACAGCTCCTTCCTGCTTGTGAAGTGCTGGCAGTCGCAGCTGCAGGGGCTGCTCTCGGCACAGGAGCAGAGCGAGGGTGGGTTTCCCAGAACCCTCCTGTAGCTGGTCTTTGGTGTAAAGACAAGCCCAGAAACAGCGTAGGGCAGTGGTCCCCAACCTTTTTTGGGCCATGGACCGGTTTAATGTCAGAAAATATTTTCACGACCAGCCTTTAGGGTGGGATGGATAAATGTATCACGTGACCGAGATAAGTGTCAAGAGTGAGTCTTAGCCTGACCAGGTGGTGGTGCAGTGGATAGAGCATTGGACTGGGATGCAGAGGACCCAGGTTCGAGACCCCGAGGTCGCCAGCTTGAGCGCGGGCTCATCTGGTTTGAGCAAAAGCCTACCAGCTTGAACCCAAGGTTGCTGGGTCCAACAAGGGGTTACTCGGTCTACTGAAGGCCCATGGTCAAGGCACATATGAGAAAGCAATCAATGAACAACTAAGGTGTTGCAATGCGCAATGAAAAACTAATGATTGATGCTTCTCATCTCTCTCCGTTCCTGTCTGTCTGTCCCTGTCTATCCCTCTCTCTGAATCACTCTCTGTCTCTGTAAAAAATAAATAAATAAAATTTTTAAAAAAGTTAAAAAAAAAAAGAGTGAGTCTTAGACGGATGTAACAGAGGGAATCTGGTCATTTTTAAAAAATAAAACATCGTTCAGACTTAAATATAAATAAAACAGAAATAATGTAAGTTATTTATTCTTTCTCTGCGGACCGGTACCAAATGGCCCACGGACCAGTACCGGTCCGCGGCCCGGGGGTTAGGGACCACTGGCGTAGGGCACTGCGGTGCGGTCTTGGGCTTGCATCTGACCTGACCAGTGGCCTTCGGCGACCAGCTCTTGCCGGCTTTGGCAGGTCGTAGGTTGTGTTGGTCAGTGGAGGGAACAGAGCTCCAGTACCTCACAGCCCTGCTTTTCAGTGTGCCCCCTTCACACACCACCCATGTGACCTTGGGGACCCTGCCTGTGACCACCAGGCTTCTGGTCTATAAATTGGGGCTGAGAAGATCTGCCTCCTGAGATTCGTGCAGGACTAAATGAGATACAGCCCCGGGCCTGGCTTTGGCTGACTCTCAAAACTGGTCTGTGTGAGTAAGCAGCACGAGCGGCAGTTCCCTGGGCCCTCGAAACACCTGAGAGGCAGGACTGCTCCTGGCTGTGGTGAGGGTGGTGCTAGAAACAGTAGCGGGTCTAAGTATCCATCCTATCAGAACCAGCCAGTCTAGGCCATTGTCTCCGAGGAGGTAAGCCCTCAGCTGTAGCGTGCCTGAAGGAGGGGTGCCAACGGATGCAAGGCCAGGGCTCCCTATCCTCTTCAGGCATGTGGCCGGAGGCAGTGGTGGGGTGGGCCTCTCAGCCTCTGGGCGTGAGTGGCTTCGATGCTCTACTCAAGGTCCACTTTGAGACAGGAGTCAGCACAACCACTGGTGTGAGGTCTGGTTGGGGCGGGAGTGTTGTGTGGCTGCTGGTCAACCAACAGGGTGAAAGTGGCACTTCCAGAAGTCACTAAGGGGACCCACGATTTAGCCACAAAACCTGAAGACGGCCCTTTGTCATTTCTGTTCATGTTTCATCAGAGATTCTAAGCTCTGGGAGGAGGGGGGTTGTTTAACGTTTCTAAAGGTTTCCATCGCCTCATAAGAGAGCTATACATTTATTATCTACCGTGTGCCAGGCACAGCTTGGGAGTTTAGACAGTCTCTCAGCAGCCCTATGAAGTAGGAATTGGTTCACCTGTTTTACAGGTGAGGAACCTTAAGTGCAGTGAAGTGGCTGTTCCACCTGGCTGGTGAGAATGGGGCCAGGGCGGGATAGAGCCAGGAGAATGTCTGCAGCATTGCACCTTTGCGTCCCCCGCAGCAGTGCCCTGGACTCAGGAAGAGCTCAGCAAACGCCTGCTGAGGAGAGAACGGAAGGATTCCTCTGCTAGAGGGCATTCAGAAACACGGGCAGGTGTCCAAGCAGGGCTCTGGGAGACCAGCTGTGCAGAGCAGCGGTCGGCAAGTCAGCGATTCAGAATTCACTGTCTCTGGCCAGTGGCCCGCTGGCCAACAGCCGGTCATGTACATGGGCTGACTTGATCAGCTTTGGCCCTTTTATTTTAGGCAAACCACCTTCCAAAGAGGTGCCGGCTGGGAATTACCCATTCATAGTCACCTCGGATGATGGACGGAAGGTTCCTGTGGTCCAGGCCTATGCTTTTGGCAAATACTTAGGCTATTTGAAGGTTGAGTTTGATGCAAAAGGAAATGTCATCACTTCATATGGAAATCCCATTCTTCTCAACAGCAGCATTCCTGAAGGTATGTGAAGTTCAGGGCAGTGTTCCCTTGAACCAAAAATTAGATGGCTGAATTGTTTTCTCCTTTTTTTGGGGGGGGGGTTAATATTTCAGGACAATACTATAATACTTTTGAAGAATCAGGCTTCTCCCTGAGTTTATCGTTTTCATGGGTAAAGATTTAAAACACACCCAAATGCCACAGCTTATCCTTTGCGCTTCAGATCCTTTTAACATCAGACTCCGTCCCTGCCTTGTGCCTTTTCAAGCTTGGCGCTGGCATGGGAAAGCCACTCTCAGCTCATGTCCAGAGAAGCAAGCGATTGAAGCAAAGGGGTCCGCACTGGGCAGAGCAGGGCTCCAGCCGGTCCCACCCCCCGCAGTGTGCCCAGCTTCCTGGGCTTCTGTTTCTTTATTTATCAAATGAGGGAGTATCTTTCTTCCTTTTTTGTCTGGACTCAGAGTAAAAATATCTTTTATGTCATCCATTTTCATAAAGTACACATAAACACACTCCTACACTCCTCGCCTGCACGATCAGATCAGGGAGGGATGGGCAGTGAGGGGCCACAGGGCTCTGAAGGGTGATGGTCACGACTCGGACCTCTCAGCAGCCAGAGGGAGGGAACCAGACCACACAGACAGCAGAGCCTCAGCAGGCCCTTAGTACTTGCCTGTGGGCTTCTCATCGCCCACTGCACCACCAGTGCTTTCCCAGGTGAGCCAACAGGAACTCATACAGATGTGATGAACTGATGTTCAGATACTCAGAATGCATTCAAAGTAACATCCATTCCAGGTCTTAGTGCCAGGAAACAGAATAGAGGCTCCAAAGGAAATTTCATAGTCAAAATCAAAATATACATAAATATGGTAAAGAAATGTTTTCTCACACAGGTAGGCCAAATGATGTTTGATTCCGTCTTCAAAATTTAGGTCAATGTGAAATCGGCTTTAACTGAAGACTGATTTTTGTTGTTGTTGTTGTTATTGATGTATCTATTTTGCTTTCTTCTAGATCCAAACATAAAAGCAGACATTAACAAATGGCGGGTAAAATTAGATAATTATTCTTCCCAGGAATTGGGGAAAACAATTGTCTATCTAGATGGCTCCACTCAATCATGCCGCTTTAAAGAATGCAACATGGGCAACCTGATTTGTGATGCTATGGTGAGTGGCCCCAGCCATGCGGGGCCTGGGGTGGGGGGTGGGGGATAGGGGAGGGGAGCAAGGAAGACAACCTGAAAGTTATAGAACTGAGCATTCAAAAAAAAAAAAATGTGTGCCCAGCCAGAAGCTTGGCATGGATTCACATCAAGCACCTTGGGAAGGTGCACGAACTAGACCAACTGACTATCACTTCATCCATTTACAAGAACCGAAGCTTTTATTTTTAGGTGCTCCTTTTTGGATGTCTGAATTTTTTTTTTTTTTTTTTTGTATTTTTCTGAAGCTGGAAACGGGGAGAGACAGACAGACTCCCGCATGCGCCCGACCGGGATCCACCCAGCATGCCCACCAGGGGCAACGCTCTGCCCACCAGGGGGCGATGCTCTGCCCCTCCGGGGCATCGCTCTGCCGCGACCAGAGCCACTCTAGTGCCTGGGGCAGAGGCCAAGGAGCCATCCCCAGCGCCCGGGCCATCTTTGCTCCAATGGAGCCTTGGCTGCGGGAGGGGAAGAGAGAGACAGAGAGGAAGGGGGGGGGTGGAGAAGCAAATGGACGCTTCTCCTGTGTGCCCTGGCCGGGAACCAAACCCGCGTCCCCCGCACGCCAGGCCGACGCTCTACCGCTGAGCCAACCGGCCAAGGCCAGATGTCTGATTTTTAATGTTTGCTTTTCTTTCGTAAGATGACCTGAATACACAAACTCTACTACTCTGAAGATGTAATAGACACAGGAGGTAAACACATCTGCGTGGGCCTAACTCGGTCCAGCTGTGTCTCCCTGGTCTGTCCCCTTGGCTCCAGAGAATGAGGCCTCATGGGACTGGAACCTCCTTCACATGCAGAGGACAATACATACTTATAACGATAATAACAAGTCCTGTGGCTGAGCCAAATCACCCATGAAAAGCAGCCCTCTGTCCACCTGTCGGTGGTCAGACTGGTGTGGCAGCCCTCGGGGGCTGTGCCAAGCCAAGGTCTCCCAGGTCAGACTCCAAGTCCATACCCAGGGGCCCGTTTCTTGGTCTGTGCTCTGCATGGTGCCTGGGACACAGACACACTCAATGTCTGCCAAGTAAATGACAGCATTCACCCCTCCCAAGGTCAGAGCATGCTGTCTGCAGAAGTAATTCAAGAGACGCTGGTCTGTGTTGGATGTTTAGTGAAAGGTCCCAAAGGAAACACCAACAGGCTACAAGCAGTGCTTACCTCTCCATTAAGAGACTGGGGCAGCCTGACCAGGTGGTGGCACAGTGGATAGAGTGTCGGACTGGGATGCGGAAGACCCAGGTTCTAGACCCCGAGGCCACCAGCTTGAGCGCGGGCTCATCTGGTTTGAGCAAAGCTCACCAGCTTGAACCCAAGGTCGCTGGCTTGAGCAAGGGGTCACTTGGTCTGCTGCAGCCCCACAGTCAAGGCACATATGAGAAAGCAGTCAATGAACAACTAAGGTGTTGCAAGAAAAAACTGATGATTGATGCTTCTCATCTCTCTCCGTTCCTGTCTGTCTGTCCCTATCTATCCCTCTCTCTGAGTCTATCTCTGTCCCTGTAAAAAAAAAGAAAAAAAAAAAAAGAAAAAGAGACTGGGACAAGTGTAAGAAAACTTTCAGTTTTGCAGTGTTTTACTTTTAAAGAGAATGTATTCATTTTATTTCTCATAACTGAACGTATATTTTTTAAAAAAAAAGAAAACCCCAACCACCAGCTCTCCCCAGTGTCAGGAGGCTGTCTCTGTGCCTTCAAAACTGCTGGTTTGTGAATTGGCTAGAGCCCTGGACAAGGAGGCCTGGACAAGGAGGCCTGGACAAGGAGGCCAGGGGTCTCGCTGGCCTGCGGCCTGAAGTTGAAAGGCTTTCAGGTCCTGCCTTCGGGGCAGGTATGGGGCCTGTCTGCCCTGCAGGAGCAGCGCCGCTGCCCAGTCCGCAGGGAGGCCCATTCTGACCCAAGAGCTGGTTTCGCCAAGGCCCACTTAGCACAGGGCTCTTAGGAGTGGGGGCTCGGAGCTACTTGCTTTTCAAAGCCGGACCTGGGACCGGTCCGGTATCTTATTGCGGCTTCTCAGAGCATACAGCTAGTTCTAACTCGACTTGAGAAAGCTCTGAGAACACAGGAGCAGGGGAGAAGCGGCTTGCTTTTGCCTCATAGGGCCAACCACATTCCTAGAATTGACCCTAAGAAAGATGACCCCGAATAACTAATGTAAACTCATGCTACTGTTGCAGATCAACAACAACCTTAGACACTTGGATGAGATGTCCTGGAACCACGTGTCCATGTGCATTTTAAATGGTGGCGGCATTCGGTCTCCCATTGACGAGCGGAACAACGGTATGCTCCCAGACTCGGGGGCGTCTGCTGGGTGTTCTCCCTCTGACCATGCCTACGGGCAGCCTCAGCGGATCTCTGCTGCCAGCCAGGCCCCAGAGTGTCAGCCCCTTCAGGTTGAGTTAACTGCTACTCAAGTCACAGTGCTTAGCCCAAAGGGTACACACACACACACACACACACACACACACACACACACACGTGTTCTTGTATGTGTTTGTACACAGTGGCAGCGGGCAAGGGTTAGTGAACCCAAGGTTGATCTAAACTCTGACTCACAAAGTTAAATAAGAATTGTTGCTGGATGACGCAGGGTATTGACAGCCTCCAGCCTCCTACCTGGAAAGAGAAAAGTGAAATTGTCTTCTGTGCTGGAAAACGTGCCACTGGATCGCATCCTTTTGGTTCGTGTGCAGAACCAGGTTTTACTATTTGCTGGAATAAATCAGCTAAACAGATGCTCAAGATGTTCTTGCTGTCATCCATGATCTACTGTCAAAGCCAGTCAGACTTGGTTAAGGCCTAAGCTCATCTCGTTTCAATCAGGGGCAGGCAACAGGGAAACTTTGCCTGTCTGGAGGACTTCGGCAATGCTTACCAGCCACTGAAAATCCGGCCTCTGCCAGGAGAGCCAGGGCAGGCACAGGTGACTTTGGAACCATAGCCGTTTACAAGCTCCTGCCATCTTGCCCAGCGGTGGAGGGCACGGCCACAGGCCTCTTGAATCTATTCCCTCCCTAAGTGTCAGGAACCACTTAGACACAGTTGATGCTGATCAAATAGATGTCCAGGGCCTTGCGTCCCCCTCACCTCCTCCTCCAGTCCTAAAAAGAACTGGTCTTGGGGTAAGCTTATTCTCAGGATATTTCCTTCCTGCCTCATCACCTCAGGCACGATTACTTGGGAGAGCCTGGCTGCAGTGCTACCCTTTGGAGGCACCTTTGACCTGGTCCAGTTAAAAGGCTCCACCCTGAAGAAGGCCTTTGAGCACAGTGTGCACCGCTACGGCCAGTCCACCGGAGAGTTCCTGCAGGTGGGCGGTAAGTCACCTCCTAGATGTGGTGGGAGTTCCTGCTGGTTGGCTTAGCTCCCTCTTCACCACGACCTCTGTGGCCAAGCTTGCTCAGGTTTGCCTCAAGCCAACACCAGTGCATAGTCTCTTAATGGCCATGGACTCCCAGGCCGCTGAGATTAGGTCAGCGTCAAAGCCCCACAGCCCTGATACTGAGCAATATTTGCCGAGTCAGATTTGGACATCAGGTGGGCCCTCGGTAGGGGCTGGCCCTCCCAATTCTGAGCAGCACAGTTGGCTTGAAGTCATTTCTATTAAAAATCTTAGTTGTTTAAAAATTCAGTACTCTTTATAAAAAATAAAATCTCTCCCGTGTTCTAGTCATAATCACCGGGAAACACACGGAGGTTCAAAGGCTGCTATGTCCAATGTTATTAACATGGATGATTTCTGGGAGAGGCAGCCTACTACATAGAGACACTTGATTAGAGCAAAGGGGTTCAAATGGGGTAATGCAAGGCTCCAACCCCAGCCTCACCCCCACAGTGGTTCCCATTGCCCTGTGATCTGGAGCAAGTCTTCAACCTCTCTGAAGGCAGAGCGAACGCGCCCTGCTCATCTCATGGATACCAGGGAAAACTGAATGAAAATACATGCTTGCCAGATTGTCACGGTCTACTGAAAGCCTTTTGTCAACAATTCCATAGTCCAGTGAATTAACCTTTGCATTAATATTCTTGTTTGACTCTTGTACTGCCAGCGGCCGAGGCCAGGCAGGGCCGCTGTGGATTCAGGCAGATGGCAGAGAAACTGCAGAGCTGGAAAGCTTTCGGCCATTACTGTTTTCATAAAATTCTCACAATGGGGGACGAGCACCCAGGCAGGGGAAAACCTCTTCTCAGGCAAAGAAACAGCAAAAACACTGGGACCTCATGGTGGCGGGCAGGAAGTCCACTATCTGCCATCCACAATCTCCCCTGAGCACAGGCACCCATAGCCTTTACATGGGCTATGCACTGTGCCTCTGCCACATGCTCACGCACTAATCAAGCAAAGTGCTTGCAGCTGGTACACCAGCAAGCAAGCCTAACACATCCGTTTTCCCAACAATTCTGAAACCATATTCTGGCTTTATTTTTTTTACTGTAGGTGGTGGGCCCCTACTCAACTGGTGTGCTTGCTTCATTGAGTTCTCCCTTTGAAGAACACTATCGGGATTGAGGGGCTACCAGAGCTGGTGGGGCCCAGGCCTGTTTCCAGTGGGCTAACCCCAACATTCTGCATTATTCCAGGAGTGGAGGAAACAGTGGAGCTTTGATGCTCCAACACCGGGTGGGATAGTTGTATGTTTTGTGGAAGTCGCCCAAGTCCAAATTATTACTATTTTGTAGTCTTCAAAATTAATGTTCGGCATCTATTTCTTATTTTCCAGTAACTTGCTGAACCAAGTTACTGGACCATTGTTCAGGCTTTTACAAAGATGTGGTTTCTCCCTGCAGGGTCACTTCTTGCCCATCCTGGGCCAGAGCCAATCTTCCAGTGGTTCTGAAACCTCCCAGAAGAACTCAACCTAACCAAGAGAGAGTAGCCACAATGTCACCTCAATTCTCTTGATGAAATTTCACTCAACCTCAAACTAAATGAAAATCAAGCCCAGTGCCCCAATTCCAAGTTTTAGCCAAAATCTCTTTTTTAGAAAACAGAAACGTCCCTTGGGATCTAGGAAAAACATACAGATTCCTTTCTTTTCTAGGAATTCATGTGGTGTATGATCTTTCCCGAAAACCTGGGGACAGAGTGGTCACACTAGACGTTCTTTGCACCCGGTGCCGGGTGCCCAGCTATGAGCCTCTCAGAAAGGATGAGGTATACAAGGTGATCCTCCCAAACTTCCTTGCCAGTGGTGGAGATGGATACCAGATGATAAAAACAGAAGCATTACAACATGACTCAGGTAGGCACGAGTGCCTGTTCCTCTCCATATTCCGAAGGTACTCAAGATCAACAGCGCTGTTCCGAAGAGGGGACTACTCCTGAGGCCAGGATGGCAAAGCCAGAAACCAGACCCTGCCTCGGTGTGGCCAGCTCCCTCTGTTTGTGGGAATACGGCAGCACATCATTGGGGAATAAGTGCTTTTTCCCTTCCCAGCACACACACCCATCAATCCAAGGCCTGGGGAAATACATTTTTAAATCAAAAATGTTTTTAAATTCTTTAATGGACATATAAACAGCGTCGACTGGAAATGCTGAAGTCGCTAGTTCAAAACCCTGGGCTTGCCTGGTCAAGGAACATATGGGAGTTGATGCTTCCTGCTCCTCCTTGCCCCTTCTCTCTCTCACTCTCTCTCCTCTCTAAAAAATTTTCAAAAAAAAATTTAAAAATGAGTTTTGCACTTATTGAAAAAAAAATACGCTAAAACTTTAGGTTGGACCTAGAAAAATGGTTCCAATGTTCTTAAAGAATCTTTTAGTGTGAATGGGTTAAGGAGTACATAGGATATGACCCCGCCCTTTCAGCACAGTATGTTAGTGAAACAAGTTTTGGGAACCACACTTGACCCAGTCAATATTTTTGTCAGTATCGAGTATCATTAGACCCCAGCCTTTTCAAAATCCATTTGAGGCCCTGGCTGGTTATCTCAGTGGATAGAGCATTGGCCTGGCATATGGACATCTGGGCTCAATTCCTGGTCAGGGCACACAGAAGAAGCAACTATCTGCTTCTCTCCCCCTCCCACTCCCCCTTCTCTCCCTCTTCCCATCCCACAGCCAGTGGCTTGATTGGTTCGAGTACCAGCCCCTGACACTGAGGATAGCTCGTTGGTCCAAGCATCAGCCTCAGGCACTAAAAATAGTTCAGCTGATTTGAGCATTGGCCCTAGACAGGGGTTGCCTGGTGGATCCTAGTTGGTATGCATGCAGGAGTCTGTCTCACTATCTCCCCTCCTCTAGCCTAAAAAAATAAAAAAGGAAAAAGAAAGGAAAAAAATCCATTTGAGAAGCACACATGAGTATAAAGTCCACTGGGAGAATATACTACCCCTTCCTCTCCTCAGGGGTAGAAACCAGTGTGCTTACAAGACACACACACAGCTTCTCTGAATCTTCAGGAAGGAGTTCTGCTAGCTTCCTCCTCAGCCTTACCACGGAAGACCTGCCATTCTAGCTGCTTGTGCCAAGGAGGGTAGAGAGAAGAGTCCGTGCAAAAGAGGCAGCCGTTCCTGGGGAAAAAGGCACTGGCTACTTCTGTCCATTCCATGATAAAAGATGGAAAGGCAAGCTTTAAAAGGTGTTCTCTTGCCTGACCTGTGGTGGCGCAGTGGGTAAAGCGTCGACCTGGAAATGCTGAGGTCGCCGGTTCGAAACCCTGGGAGTTGATGCTTCCAGCTCCTCCCCCCACTTCTCTCTCTGTCTCTCCTCTCTCTCTCTCTCTGTCTCTCCTTCTCCTCTCTAAAAAAATGAATAAATAAAATAAAAAAAAAGGTGTTCTCTTTAGCCCCACAGTCATCAGCCCGCATAAGACAAAGAGGCTGATGACTATGGAGCAACCAAGCCCAGCCTGATGGGTGTTGGAGAGGAGCCCATACAGGAGGCTGAGGAAGCCTTGGCCCCAAAATTTCTCAACCCTGGCTGGATTAGAATCATTAGGGCGGCATTTTAAATTAGCTACCAATACCTTGGCCCCAACTTTTAAGAGATTCTAATTTAATTAATTGAGTTGGGAGAAAAGTCTCTTCTAGTAATTCTAATGTATACCCAGGGGTGAGAACCAGAGAGGAGTCCTTTTTTTTAAGTATTAGAGTGATATATTTTAATTGAGATTTAATTGAAACATAACATTAGTTCCAGATGTACAACATAATGATTTTATCTTTGTATACATTGTAAAATTTGTATATACTGTGGTGACAATAAGTCTTCTACTTAACATCCATCATCATACATTGTTACAAAAAAAATATTTTTCTTGTGATGAGGACTTTTAAGATCTACTCTCATAGCAACTTTCAGTTATGCAATACCGTAATTATAGTCACCATACTGTACTTTACATTCCCAAGACATTTTATAACTGGAAGTTTGTACGTTTTGATCTCCTTTATCTATTTCTCCCTCCCCTCACTCCCAGCCACTGCTAACCACCAGTCTGTTCTTGGTATCTGTTAGGTTGTTTTTGTTGCTGTTGAATTCCACATATAAGTGAAATCATATGGTATTTTTTTTTTTTTTACTTATTGCACTTAACATAGTGACCTCAGGATCCATTTGTGTTGTACCAACACAATGGCAAGATTTCATTCTTTTATGGCTAATAGTGAGTACACATATGGTGGGGCAAAAGTAAGTTTACAGTTGTGAGTATGCTTTGAAACACAACTTATTCTTTTATTATTATTTATTATTGTATTATTTTCCATACAAACAACTATAAACCTACTTTTGCTCCACTCTGTATCTACATGTCACAATTCCTTTATCCATTCGCCCACTGATGGATACTTAGGTTGCTTCCTTTCCTTGGCTACTGACAATAATACTGCAGTGAACATGGGGAGGTGCGTATTTCTCAAATTAATGTTTTTGTTTCTTTGGATACTCGGAAGTGGAATTGCTAGAAACCCTCCATAAGGTTTTCTGCAGGGGCTGTGTCAGCAGAGCAAGTGAACCCTTGCTCAAGCCAGCAACTTTTGGGCTCAAGTCACTGACCATGGGGTCATGTCCATGACCCCACGAGAGCATCTTTTCTTATGCCTGTTGGCCATCGGTATGTCTTCTTTGGAAAAATGTCTATTCAAACCCTCTGTCCAATTTTAATCAGATTTTTTTTTACTGAGTTGTATGAGTTCTTTATATATTTTTAATATTAACCCCTTATCAGATATATAATTTAGAGTGGTATTCTTAAAATAAAATTTTGTTGGATTCCTATGGGTTTGCTATAGTTACAGGCAATTAGAATTTATCAGCTGTCTTCTTTTGGAAATGAAGTCTCCATTGTCTCTCCAGCACTTATGTAAAATTTGACAAGGAAAACCGCTCCTGCAGCCAAGCAAAAGGAAGCCACTTATGTCTTAACTAATTTCTTTTGTCCCAGTTTCCTAAGCCCCTTGTTCTGGAATAGTTTAAAGGCAATGATGTCAACAATATCTTTCTTGAGTCTGAGATGACTCTGTTCCCCAGTTATCCAATACTGAATAATGTACACATTCACACTGGAACATGAAAAAACAACCAAATTCTTTGCACTTATGAACACCACTCTTCTTGTTTTCTGTGACACTTTATCTCTGCTGATCAAAAGTATATCTTCCCAATTATAATTACCAAAACTTAAAGAAATGCATTGGTTTTCCTCTCTTACTGTTCATTGATTCCTTTTCTGAAATTAATATAACGTATTTTTTTTCTAGGTGACCAGGATATCAATGTGGTTTCTCAATACATCTCAAAAATGAAAGTAATTTATCCAGCAGTTGAAGGTCGGATCATGTTTTCTGCAGGACGTCATTACCGTGGAAACTTTTCTCTAATACTTCTCTCAATTTTGGCAACTATCATTATTTTATACCAATAGCCAAACACTCTCCTTATCATTAATGTGTGAAACTGCATTTTTCCTGAGATGAGATTCAAGCATGCCTTTTAGGAACTGTTTTGGTAATGGCGCAGACCATCCTCACAGGCTCCTAGAAGCTGAGCTTAGACGGTCTTAAATGAAGACACTGACATCATCACTCAGGATTGACAATTTAGTGAACACACAGGAAAATAATTTAAAATGAGCCCGAGGGGAAAGCCAACCATCTTTAGTTTACATATGCAAATTGTTAACTGTTCAGAATACTTAATGGTCTCCCCTCTTCATAATTATCAATAGCCCCAAGCTCATGGATGACAAGTCTCCGCTTTATTTGTGGTCTCTATTTTCTTTTCCTTTTTAGCTCCTGTAAGTACAGCAAGTTTAATGGACTAGGCACAGGGTATTCTCTTTTGTGCCACCTATGAGCCTTTGATGAATGAGTCAAAGAACAAATGATAGTGTTTCTTGCAGGAGATAATGGGACAGGCCAAATCAAGGGGCTGGGAGAAAGAGAAGGACAAGGTACCCAAGAGAGATTTACTTTATAGAAAGAGCTAAAGGACATTTAGATATATTAAATAGATATTTGCTAAAGAGTAGCAGCATAGTGCCTGACACATGGTATTAACTGTTAATAATTTTGAGATTCTATCAGTTTTTTTGACAATTTATCATTTGTCTTTTTCATGTAAGAATTGTTTTTTGTGTGTCTGAGTTTTATTTTCTTTGCTAACCCATCCCCCTTTTCCACCCGCCTCCAGTCCCCTTCCCCTCTGACAGCTGTCAGTCTTTTTTCTGATCTGGGAGTCTGATTCTATTTTAATTTATTTCTCCCTTAACTGTGTCATAAAAAGAGAACCTTCTAAGACAAGGTGTAATTCTTTTGTTTCATTTTCCCCCTCAGCAAGTAAAGCAAGAATATATTGGCTGTACAAGAGGAAAGTCAGAGATAAGGAAGGCCTTGGAGGCAGGTTCAGGGAGTTAGCCCAGGAGGAGCTGACACCACCTAATTGCTCCCTGGTTGCAAGTCTCTTGTGAGGACCCTTAGAGCTTAGGAGAAAGAGAGAGACAAGGAAAACCACACCTGGGAGCAAGAAAGGAGAAAGGCTCAGGAGTGTTCCTGGAAGGGAGAGCAAACAACAAGGTGTAATTCTAACCTGCACCTGTTCCTGCCCAGAAAGTGCCAGGCCTGTACTTACTCTGGTTGCACCAAACACACACACACACACACACACACACACACACACACACACACACACACACACCCCTCCCCCAGTTATGGAAAACATACAGGGGAGACAAAGTATACAACAGAAGTTTGAAGTCCGTTCTACCTCCAAATCTGAACAATCACTGTTAAGTCATTCTCACGTCTAGATATGAGAACTCCTAGCTGGAAGTGAGCCCCTCATGGTGGGTGCTCAGGAAATACCCAGACTGATGAGATGATTTATGCCCAAAGAACAGATACTTGCTTAAGGTGGTAGTGAGGGCATGTGAACCTGCTCAACATTGCATAAGTGATCCAATGAGAAATGGAAACCTTCACCTTAAAAAATAGTGAGCACTCTCCCAAGCCCCCCAAAAAGAGTATCTACAATAACCCCAAAATAAAACAAAACAAAACAGGAACTTGTGTGGGTGGACCCTAGGGGAATACGGAAGGAGTTTCTAGGGTACTAGAGTACTCTATGCCCATGTTTGGTCACTGGTTCACTCAGGCTTGTTCAGTGTGTGAAATCCATTGAGCTGTACTTTTACAATATACTGTATACACATTTCCAAATATATTTATGAATAATAAAATGTTAAATAGCAAAAAGCAGCTAGTTTTGGAGAAGAAATATGTTTCTTAATGTTTACAAATAAATACTCTTGATACAAAATGTACTTTTTAATTTCCTAACCTCTGTATAAATGTTGCAATGAAAATATCCTCCGTTCTATATATATACACATTAGCTATAAACTAATGTCAATAAGATTGTAAAAAAATTAGAGGTGCATTTGCGGTATTATTTTATGTTTGGCCTAGTAAAACAGGATCAATCCTACTGGAGTACAAACTTTAAAAGAACATTTTTTAGTTTTCTATATATGTGTGCATGTATTGTGCAGTGGTTTAAGAAATGTCCCCCAAACAATTTGCAATTGTAAATACCAAACAATAAGACTGAATAATGGTTCTTTGTCTTTGGGAGCTATTTCTTCTCCTAAGTGAACACCTATAACCCAAGACAATATGACTGAATGAAAACTCTTGACAGTTTATCACTAGTATCATTTCCCTTGATCACAGACCGCTTGCTGTTTGATAACCCTCCCTCTTATTCCCCTTCTCACCCTCAAAAAATAGAAAAATGCATGTAGTTTTTAGGTAAAAGAGTAATAAAGAATATTTTAAGTAAGACTACAAAAATTATCTGGCTTTCATATACAAAACCTAATCTGGAAACAGTTTTGAGGCCTGTCATGCTAGTTAGCCTAATTAGTGGTGGTGCAGTGGATAGACTGTCAACCCAGGATACTGAGGGTCCCGGTTCAAAACCCAAAGTCGCCAGCTTGAGTATGGCTTGAAACCCAAGATCGCTGGCTTGAGCAAAGGGTCACTGGCTTGGCTTGAGCCCGCCAGTCAAGGCACATTTGAGAAGTAATCAATGAACAACTAAAGTAACACAGGTATGAGTTGTTATTTATCTCTGTCCCTTTCTCCCTCTCACTAAAAACCAACCAACCAAACAAACAAACAAAAAACCCACCACAGGCACACTCCAATTCAACCCTTTGCACTTGCTATTTCACTACCTGGAAACTGGTTTCCAAATATCTGCACGGCCTGACTCCTCCCCTCCTTCAGGTCTCTTCTTCAGCGTCCCGTCCTACATTATTTAAAACTGCAAGCTTCTACCCATACCACTCTACTTTCTATTTTTCTCTGAACACATTACTTTCTAACATATTATATTATTTATTTTATTGTGTCTCCTTCAGTTTGAATGTAGGCTTATAAATGTTAGTTTAGATTCCTAGCATCTAAAACTGGCACATAGTGAGCGCTCAATACACATTTGTTGAATTGAATGAATCACGCATATTCCCTCTCAGACCTCTCTGCCACTCCCCTCACTCAGATGAACAGCCAGTCCTTTTCTCAAGCATCACCGCCTCCAGAGAAAATAATTATTCTACCTAAAAAACAAACAAACAAAACAAAAAAACCCACATTCTTTTCATTGTAAAGACTAATCTGACTTTTTTATTTTAACCCTTCTAAAACCAGAGACCAATTAACTCTTCCCCAAGATGGCTGCCTTTCTCCAAAGATTAAATTTTGTAGCCTCCTCCCCACTCCCTCATATGAAGGTGATTACAATTTCCCTAAAGGTATGCCTCCCCCCCCCATTGTTCTACACCAGAGATTAGCAAAATATAGCCTGAGGGCCAAATCCTGCCTGCCCCTGCTTTATGAAAATAAGGTTTAACCGGTAACACAGCTACACCCATTACCTGGGGTAAAACAATACTTTAATATAATTTTATAGAAAAAAATCCTAAATATCAAATTAACAAAAAACAGTGAAATAAAAAAACTATTTTTCACTGGATTTAACAATCTTCTGGGGGCTGGTAGGCCTCAGGTTAACGCTTTCCCCTTGTGTACACAGCACTATTAAAGATATCCCTATACACATAAAATAATATTCCTGAATATACATAATATTCACTGAAATGGAAGTCCAGTATAGTGGACTAGCAAGACATTCATTTGCTCATTCACTAATGTTGACAGTATCTGAAATTACAACTTGTATACTGTCCACAAAAATTAGGGGATATTTCAAAATGAATGTGAAGTGATAAAATACCCCCTAATTTTTGTGAGCAGTGTATATATAGTATTTGTCTGCTAACAAGAGTGGCAAATAGACTTGCATATATTCTACTGTAAAGGCTAGTTGTTTTTAGTCAAGAAATGATCATTTAAGTGTTTGCTTTCAACCATTTTTCAGAATCTTCTGGTAGCTATTACTAAATGATTATTTATTATTATTATTTTCTTAGACAATTAAATTTAACAGGGTGATACTGGTGAACCAAGGTACATAGATTTAGAAAAAACATCTCCACATCATTTGGACAGTCGATTATGCTGTATACCCATCACCCAAAGACAAATCATCCTCTTTCACCCTATATTTTGTTTCTCTTTAAGCCCCTCCCCATCTCCCATCCCCCTCCTGCTCTATCCTTCCCTTCTCCCTGGTAACCACTGCACTTTTATCTATGTCCATGAGTCTCAATTTTGTGTCCCACTTATGTATGGAATCATACAGTTCCTAGCTTTTTCTGATTTATTTATTTCACTCAGTATAATGTTATCAAGGTCCATCCATGTTGTTGTAAATGATCCGATGTCATCATTTCTTACGGCTGAGTAGTATTACATAGTATATATGTACCACTTCTTCTTTATCCAGTCCTCTATTGAAGGGCATTTTGGCTGTTTCCTTGTCTTGGCCACCATGAACAATGCTGCAATGAACATGGGGGTGCCTGTGTCTTTATGTACCCATGTTTTCAAGTTTTGTGGGTATATACCCAGGAGAGGGATTGCTGGGTCATATGGTAGTTCTATTATTAATTTTTTGAGAAACCACTATACTTTCTTCCATAGTGGTTGCACTAATTTATATTACCACCAACAGTAAATGAGGGTTCCTTTTTCTCCACAGCCTCTCCAGCACTTGTTATTACCTGTCTTGTTGATAATGGCTAATCTAAAGAGTGTGAGGTGGTATCTCATTGTAGTTTTGATTTGCATTTCTTGAATAGCTAATGAAGATGGGCATTTTTTAATATATCTGTTGGCCATTTGTATTTCTTCTTGGGAGAAGTGTCTGTTCATGTCCTCTTCCCATTTTTTTTATTGGATTGTTTGTTGCTGATTTTTTTTAGTTCTTTATTTATTTTGGATATTAGTCCCTTAGCTGAGCTGTTGTTTGAAAATATCATCTCCATTTAGTTGGTTGTCTATTTGTTTTGTTGTCAGTTTCTTTTGCTGTGCAGAAGCTTCTTAGTCTGATGTAGTCCCATTCATTTCATTTTGCCTTTACTTCCCTTGCCTTTGGAGTCAAATTCATAAAATGCTTTTTATGGCCAAGGTCCATGAGTTTAGTACCTACATTTTCTTCTATGTAATGTATTGTTTCAGATCTTATATTTAGTTCTTTGATCCATTTTGAGTTAATTTTTGTGCAAAGAAATAAACTGTAGTCAAGTTTCATTCATTTGTATATGGCTTTCCAATTTTCCCAGCACCATTTATTTAAGAGGCTTTCTTTTCTCCATTGTGTGTTTATGGCTCATCAAAGATGATTTGACCATATATATGTGGTTTTATTTCTGAACTCTCCATTCTGTTCCATTGGCCTGTGTGTCTATTTTTCTGCCAATATCATGCTGTTTTGATTATCGTGGCTCTGTAGTATAGTTTGAAGTCAGGTATTGTAATGCCTACGGCTTTATTGTTTTTCCTTAGGATTACATTAGTTATTCGAGGTTTTTTTATGGTTCCATATAAACCTGATGATTTTTTGTTCCATTTTCTTAAAAAATGACATTGGAATTTTGATGGCAATGCATTAAATTTGTGTATTGCTTTAGGTAATATGGCCATTTTAACTATGTTTATTCTTCCTATCCATGAACAAGAAATAATTCTCCATTTCATTGTGTCTTTTTCAATTTCCTTTAATATAGTTTTGTAGTTTTCAGTATATAAGTCCTTTACATTCTTTGTTATCTTTATTCCTAGGTATTTTTTTATTGCTACTGTAAAAGGGATTATTAATTTTTTTTCTGAGGTTTCATTGTTGCCATATAAAAAAGCAATAAATTTCTGTATGTTAATTTTGTATCCTGTGACCTTACTGTATTGGTTTATTGTTTCTAATAGCTTTTCTGTGGCATCTTTGGGGTTTTCTATGTACAGGATCATGTCATCTGCAAAAAGGGAAACCTTTACTTCTTCTTTCCCAATATGTATGCCTTTTATTTCTTTCTCTTGTCTGATTGCTTTGGCTAGAACTTCCAGTACTATGTTGAATAGGAGTGGAGAGAGTGGGCAACTTTGTCTTGTTCCTGATTTTAGAGGAAAAGTTTTCAGTTTTTACCATTTAGTATGATGTTAGCTGATGGTTTGTCATAAATGGCCTTCATTATGTTGAGGTATTTTCCTTCTATACCCATTTTGTTGAGTATTTTAAAAATAAAAGGATGCTGTATTTTATCAAATGCTTTTTCTGCATCTATTGATAGGATCATGTGGTTTTTGTTCTTTGTTTTGTTGATATGATGTATTACGTTAATCATTTTATGTACGTTAAACCATCCTGTGTTTCTGGGATGAATCCCACTTGATCATAATGAATTATTTTTTTGATGTGTTGTTATATTCAATTTGCTAGTATTCTGTTTAGGATTTTTGCATCTGTATTCATTAGAGATATTGGTCTATACTTTCTTTTTTTGTGTTGTACTTACTAGGTTTTGGTGTGAGAGATATGCTGGCCTCATAAAATGTGTTTGGAAATATTGCTTCTTTTCCAATTTTTTGGAAGACTTTGAAAAGGATAGGAACCAATTCTTCTTTGAATGTTTGGTAGAATTCACTAGTATATCCATCTGTCCCCAGACTTTTTTTGGGGGGGAGGGGTTGATAGTTGTTTCTATTTCCTCCCTGCTTATCAGTCTATTTAGGCTTTCTACTTCTTTGTGATTCAGTCTAGGAAGATTGTATTGTTCTAGGAGTTTATCCATTTCTTCTAGATTGCTGAATTTGGTGGCATATAATTTTTCCATAGTATTCTGTGATAATCCTTTGTATATCTATGATATTTGTGGTAATTTCTCCTTTTTCATTTTAGATTTTGTTTATATGAGTCTTTCTCTTTTTTCCTTACTGAGTCTTGGCAGGGGTTTGTCAATTTTATTAATCTTTTCTAAGAACCAGCTCTTTGTTGTATTAATTTTTTCTATAGATTTTCTGTTCTCTATTTCATTTATTTCTGCTCTAATTTTTATTATTTCTTTTCTTCTGCTGGTTTTGGTGTGCCTCTGTTCTTCTTTTTCTAATTTCTTAAGATGTGATGTTAGGTTGTTTACTTGGGCTCTCTCTTCTTCACATAAGCATGTAATGATATGAACTTCCCTCTTATTACTGCTTTTGCTGCATCCCAGAGATTCTGATATGTTGTATTGTCATTTTCATTTTTCTGTATATATCTTTTGATCTCTTCTATTTCTTTCTTGACCCACTCATTTTTTAGAAGTATGTTGTTTAATTTCCACATTTTTGTGGGTGTGTTTACTTCTTTTTTACAGTTGAATTCTAGTTTCAAAGCCTTATGGTCAGAGAATATGCTTGGTATAATTTCAGTCCTTCCGAATTTGCTGGTGTTAGTTTTGTGGCCTAGCATATGGTCTATTCCTGAGAATGCTCCATGTACACTGGAGAAAAATGTATACTCTGACGTTTTGTGATGAAATATCCTGTAGATGTCTATTATGTTCCTTTGTTCTAGTGTTTCATTTAAGGCCTATATTTCTTTGTTGATTTTCTGTTTGGATGAACGATCTAAAGCCATCAATGGTGTATTGAGGTCTCCAAGTATGACTATATATTTTTCGGTTTGCATTTTTAGATCAGTTAGTAGTTGTCTTATATATTTTGGTGCTCCTTGGTTTGCTGTATATATATTAAGGAATGTTATGTCTTCTTGATACAATGTCTCCTTTATCATTATGAAATGTCCATCCTTGTCTCTGGCTACCTTTGTTATCTTGTAGTCAGCATTGTCAGATATGAGTATAGCCACTCTTGCTTTTCTTTGGATATTATTTGCTTGGAAAATCGTTTTCCAACCTTTTACTTTGAATCTATTTTTATTCTTGTAGCTTAGATGTGTCTCTTGAAGGCAGCACACTGTTGCGTTTTGCTTCTTGATCCAATCTGCTACTCTGCCTTTTTATTGGTGAGTTCAATCCATTTACATTTAGTGTAATTATTGACACCTAAGGATTTCCTATTGCCATTTTATATACTGCTTTCTGATAGCTTTGTCTTGTTTGGTTCTTCTTTTTTGTTTTTCAATGATTTGTTTGGTGGTATTCCATACTTCTACCTTCTTGTTTCTTCTTTTTTTAAGCTATGTGTTTCAGTAGTGGCATTTTTGGGGTGGTTACCATTAGGTTATTAGAAGAAAAATTATCATATTTATTAGAGTCCATTATTTCATGAGTAGTTCTGCACTCTTATCTTCCTTTGTTACTACTGATCTTTATCCTCTCCCTTTTTATGTTAGTGTTGTCACAGATTATCCTTTTTATTGTTTTTGTTAAAAATTTTTTACTTGTAATTTTGTCATTTTGTTCTTTGTATCTGGTTGGATAACCCCCTTTAGTATTTCCTGTAGTGGGGGTTTTCTGGTGATAAATTCCCTCAGCTTCTGTATGTCTCTAAATGTTTTCATTTCCTCTTCATATTTGAAGGATAGCTTTGATGGATCTAGTATTCCTGGTTGGTAGTTCTTCTCTTTCAGTACTTTAAATGTTGGGGTCCACTCTTCTATGGCTTCTAGAGTTTCTGCTGAGAAATCTGGTGATAGCCTAATGGGCCTTCCTTTACATATTATATCCTTCTTCTCCCTAGCTGCCTTGAGGATTTTTTCTTTGTCATTGATTTGTGATAATTTCATTACGATGTGCCTTGGAGTAAGTCTGTTTGGGTTGAGGTAACTCAGTGCTCTTTTGCTTCTTGGATTTGAGGCTCTCCTTCCACAGGCTTGGGAAGTTCTCGTCGATTATTTGTTTCAATATGTTCTCCATTCCCTTTTACCTCTCTTCCTCTTCTAATATACTATTATTCTTATATTGGTCTTCCTAATGGAGTCAGACAATTCTTGTAGGGTTTTCTCATATTTTTAAATTCATGAGTCTCTCTTATTCTCTCTGTAGTATCTCTAGTTGTCTGTCTTAAACGTCACTGATTCTCTCATATGGCTTGTTCTGTTGACTAAGCTTGTTACCTCATTTTTCAGTTTGTATATTGAGAATTTCATCTCTGTTTGGTTCTTTTTTATAGTTTCAATTTCCTTGAAGTACTCTTTTTGTTCATTAAGTTGTTTTATGAGCTCACTAAATTGCCTTTCAGTGTTCTCTTGTATCTTATTATCTTTAGAGCTTCAATTTTGAATTCTCTGTCATTAATCTCTAATGTTTCCATGTAATTGTGATTTTTTTTTCCCTGGAGATTTTCCATCATCTATCTGAGCTAGGTCTCTGTCTTGTATATCCATCTTTGATTTTTTTTTCCTTGATGGCATTTGCGGGTGGTATTGTTAATAACACCAATAAGAGATAATTATTCCTTTTTTAAATTTTTATTTATTTTTTATTTTTTCATTTTTCCGAAGCTGGAAACGGGGAGGCAGTCAGACAGACTCCCGCATGCGCCCGACCGGGATCCACCTGGCATGCCCACCAGGGGGCGATGCTCTGCCCCTCTGGGGCGTCGCTCTGTTGCATCTAGAGCCATTCTAGCACCTGAGGCAGAGGCCACAGAGCCATCCCCAGCGCCCGGGCCATCTTTGCTCCAATGGAGCCTCGCTGCCGGAGGGGAAGAGAGAGACAGAGAGGAAGGAGAAGGGGAGGGGTGGAGAAGCAAATGGGCGCTTCTCCTGTGTGCCCTGGCCGGGCATCGAACCCGGGACTCCTGCACGCCAGGCCAATGCTCTACCGCTGAGCCAACTGGCCAGGGCGATAATTATTCCTTTTTTTGGCAGGGGGCACTGTACCACAAGATTTACCTCAGTGAGATTCTTGGGTGTTCTGTTAAAGCTTAGCTGTTGCCTTTGTAATGATGAAGGCAGGGCCGTTTCTTTGGTAGGAGGGGCCTGTTGCTAGGGCTCTGCAACTTTATGATACCAGCACAGGCCAACCTGGAATCTTCCAGGGCCCTCTCCCACATCCCAACAGAGCAGGGGATCTAGCTTCCAGGTGCCCCCACCTCTCACAGGAGAGAGCAGCCTGGAGAACTTGTGGAGGGGGGTCTACCACCACTACTGTTTTCATAGCAAGGGGAGCAATAAGGAACCGAGAGGCTGGGGTGAGAGAGTCTACTCAGTCCTCCGATACCACTCTAAGCACTCCAAGCACAGCCCTGGGTAGGGCAAGACACCCCCACAAGCTGGTGTCCCCAAGTTTCAGGAGCAGCTGTGGCAAAAATTGCAGATCAGGGGCTTCCCGTCCACACACGCTAAACTCCCTCTAGCAAGCTGGTGCCCGAGCTTCAGAGCTGGTGGTGCACAGATGCCCAATCAAGCGCATCTAGCACCACAAGGTTAAATTGTGCCAGTTGAGTGGGCAGATCAAGTGCGCCCAGAGTCTTATGGGCTGATCTCCACAAGCTATTTGCCTGCAGTTCTTCAGAGCTTGCCACTGGCTTTGTGTGCACCCCGTGCCTATAATAGCTCAGTCCTGCAATCATGGGTGCAGCAGATGCCAGGAAACAGCCCTCCTCCCTGTTCTTGGTCATCACCCCTTACTCAGCTCCTTCCCCCCCAGACAGACTCTCTCCTCCTAGCTCCTCTGGGTTTGAGACAAAGCCTGCACCAACAGTGCCTCCTTCCCTGAGGTCCATGAAGAAGGAGAAAGACTCAGTCCTCTGGTATTATTTTTTTCTTCTGTACTTTGGCCCACCTTCTTGTGTGATCATACCTTTGTCTATCTGGTGTGTGTATATTTCAGGTTCACCTGGGTTTTTTTTCTCTGCATATAGTTATAGAATTTGTTGAAATTTCAAGGGGAGAGATGAGGAGTCTCTCTCACACTGCCATTTCTCTGACCTTTATAATACCATCTTATGTCCTTTATATTTTTCAAAGTGTCTTCCAAATATTTAATGTCATTTTATCCCCCCCAACCAGAAACACTGATAGTTGTTTCTATAGACACATTTCAAAATATGAAAGCTCACTCCACAGAGGACACTCTGTATCAAGACAGATGGAAAAGAATGTGTAAAGTAAAATACTTGAAATACATCGGGGAACATATTTTCTGGAGATCCAGAAAGTGACTACTGTTGGAATTTAAAACTCCTTTTATGGGGAAACAGGAACATGAAGACTAAAAGAACAGATCTAAGTTTGAATCCTCACTTTACCATGCTCTCTGGCTTCAATACCCTCTCTTATAAAACAAGAATAATACCATCTCACAGTAGTCACTGTGATGGATGATAAAACTGATAATGTAAATAAAATGTCTGGCCAATAGATATTACATCTAGTTCCTTTCCCTTTTATAATGTGAATGGTTAATTAAAGTTAAATAGGGTAATAAGGGTGGATGGGTCTATAATACAATAGGATTGGTGGAAGGAGGAGGGAGAAGGAGGAAGAAGAGGTAGGGAAGGAGGAAGAAAAGAGAAGGTGGCGGAAGGAGGAGAGGAGGGGAAAAGAGGGGAAAGAAGAAGAGGGAAGAGGAGGGGTAAGAGGAGGAATGGAAGAGGAGGGGAGGAGGAGGAGGGGAAGAAGAGGAGAAGAGTAGAATGGGGAGAGGAGGAGGAAGAGGAAGGGAAAAAGAGGAAAAGGAGGAGAGGAAGAAGAGGGGGAGGAGGAGGGGAAGAAGAGGGGGAGGAAAGGGGGGAAGAGGGGGAGGAAAGGGGGGAAGAGGAGAGGGAAGGGGAGGAGGAGGAGGGGGAAGAGGAGGGGAACAGTAAGAAGAAAGGTCTTTTTCTCTTTCTCTTCCCATGCACTGACACACACAAGTTATGTAAGCACACCTACTGTGCTGGCACCCATTCTTGCACTTCCCAATCTCCAGAACTATAAAAATAAATTTCTGTTCTGCAATGCAGCCAACCACAGTCTATGGAGTGGTCCCCAACCTTTTTTGGGCCATGGACCAGTCTAATGTCAAAAAATATTTTCATGGACCCGCCTTTAGGGTGGATGGATAAATGTATCACGTGACCGAGACAAGCATCAAGAGTGAGTCTTAGGTGGATGTAACAGAGGGAATCTGGTCATTTTTTTAAACTAAAACATTGTTCAGACTTAAATATAAATAAAACAGAAATTAATGTAAGTTATTTATTCTTTCTCTGCAGAACGGTACCAAATGGCCCCCGGGGCAGTACCAGTCCATGGTCTGGGGGTTGGGGACCTCTGGTCTATGGTATTTTGTAATGGCAACCTAAACAGACACATAACTTTTCTCAACTAAATAAACAGAGTATCACAATGTAGAGGCAAGTAGTTAAGGATGTCATAAAAAGGGCTATAAAGTATTCCTGAGAAATTACTATAAATGTTTAAGGCTTAATATTAAAGCACTGTTTCTCAGACACTCATACATAGTCTACAGTTTTTAAGCAATTAAAAATATAATAGAACTACAGACAAAACGTTTTCAAAAATTTACAACACCAGGCCTGACCTGTGGTGGCACAGTGGATAAAGTGTCAACCTGGAACTGCTGAGCACCCATTCGAAACCCTGGGCTTGCCTGGTTAAAGCACATATGGGAGTTGATGCTTCCTGCTCCTTCTCCCCCCTTCTCTCTCTCTCTGTCCTCTCTAAAAAACAAATAAATAAAATCTTTAAAAAAATTACAATACCTAATGACCTTATTAAAAAAAACAACCTTGGAAAAAAGTGAGCAATATCATCAAATGAGTTATTTATCCAAATTTTATTTTAGAGTTCCCACATAACCCAGCTTAATGCCTACCACATGGCTGAAACTAAATAAATATATTCTGAAAGAACACTATGACCAATAACCAAACAGAAAATACTCAATTTGGAAGATGAATTTGTTTCAAGGAGAAAAGCAAAGCATAGGAAAAATCTTGAAGTAGGATTCTAAACATTAAATCTTAAAAAATAATCATTTAAATTAACTTTCCTCCAGAAATACAGTGAATTCTACATTTTTCTTTTGAAGAGACAACTGACAACATAAACCAAAAATCTACTTGACTAAATTGCTTATACCTATAAGCTTTTATTATATAGACAGTTACATACATTTGGTGAAATGTAGTTGCAACCAATCACAAATAGTATCAATAACTATGCAGTTTTTATACCTAAAAGGACTTTGACCTGTCAATCATCCAACAAAAGTAAGAATTCCTTTGTTATAAAAAAAATCATAAAAGATAATCTTTTTAGACACAAGGTTAACTTTGGAGAAAATGAAGAAAAAGGGGAAATTAATCAAAAATATATTAATTCGATCCCGGCTGGTTGGCTCAGTGGTAGAGTGTCGGCCTGGCGTGTGGAAGTCCCAGGTTCAATCCCCAGCCAGGCACACAGGAGAAGCGCCCATCTGCTTCTCCACCACTCCCCCTCTCCTTTCTCTCTGTCTCTCTCTTCCCCTCCCGCAGCCGGGGCTCCATTGGAGCAAAGTTGGCCCAGGCGCTGAGGATGGCTCCATGGTCTCTGCTTTAGGCACTAGAATGGCTCTGGTTGCGACAGAGCGATGCCCCAGATGGGCAGAGCATCACTCCCTGGTGGGCATGCCAGGTGGATCCCAGTCTGGCGCATGCGGGAGTCTGTCTGACTGCCTCCCCATTTCCAACTTCAGAAAAATAAAAAATAAAAAAAAATTAATTCTAAATAAGAAAACAAATAAGATCTTACTCCTATTTCTCTACACCAAATACAATTATTTTCAAAATGACACAATACAAAGGTTATTGGTCTTATCTGTTTATCCCAGATTAGAAGGAGATTATGAATTATCTCTTTAAAAAATGGCAATAACAAGTGATGTATGTCTAATAAAATTTACATAACAAGTGTAAAATGAAAGGCCATGAAAACCAGTCACTTTTATTTATAATTAAGTTTGTTAGTCTTTATTAAAACAAAAAAATCAAAATTTCAAATACAGAATTACATGATATATACAAGAATATACAAAAGTAAAAGAAAAAACAGTATATATCTACTACACTAGCACAGAAGAAATTTCAACGGATTATTCTATCTCAAATCCAAATGTTTACATCCAGGATGTCACAGAGGTTACTTCCTTTTGTACCTAAAGTAAAAATAAATCTATTTAATAGGAGACAATAAAATAGAATTCATTTGTGAATTGCCTAACAGTTCCACAGTCCTAATCCCAATGTTTTAAAATTCTACTGAGACATGTGTATATGTAAATACACACACATACACACACATATATAAATTAAACCAAAATAAATTAGCTGGCATATGCTTCAGGTAATATCTATGTTTTAGATATGAGAAAAATGACAAGGTGTAGGGCAGTGGTTCTCAAACTTTTTGAAGTCGGGGTGCATTTAAAATCCTATAAATAATTGTAGGCGTACTATCGATATATACAAATTTCTGAGAAAAATGTTATAATAATTAAGTCAAATATTAAAGAAAAGAAATATAAAGTGCAAGTATGCTTTTACAGTAATTAAATGAAATAAATATGACAAAATTAAATTTATTCTGACATTAAAAAACATTTTTGTTATATTTTTTGAGTTATGCTTTTTAGAATTCATAAAAAAGAGGGGTTAAATATAAAAAAACGACAAAAAAGTTATCTCTATATACAGTGGTACCTTGAGATATGAACAGACCAACATACGAATTTTTTAAGATACAAGCTGTGACTCGGTCTGTATTTTTGTTCGAGATCTGAGCGAAATTCCGAGATACAAGTCGTGATTCAGGAAGCTGCCGCTAGTTGGCACATTGGCGCACAGATCCAGTACTGACTGTTTGATATACAAGTTGACTGACTTAAGAGCTCAGTTACAGAACAAATTAAATTCGTATCTCAAGGTACCACTATATAGATACATTCTTAGTAAGATTTAGTAAATTTGGCAGGTCCCGGTGCAAATGTGTTAAGTTTTTTCTCTCTTGTGTTTATGAGAAACATGAGCCTGATGTGTTCTAGGAATTTCTTCAATGTTTGGGCATATATTTGAAAGGCAAATTCTCATTTTTTCATCAATACATTGAAGAATTCCTCTATTTTTACTCTTAATTGTGTTGAGTGCAGAAAACATCAACCATACATAGCATCTTAACTTTACACCAAACAAAGGATAGAAGAAACTTGCCTCCAGTCTTTCCGGGAGGCAAGAACATGGGAGGTAGTGTAAACAATCCAGCACCACAGCTTAACAGCCTTTTACAACCTAATCAGGCAAGTGAGGTGGGGGGTTGGGCAGACTGTCAACTTACAGTCAATTCCCCATACCTCTGTTCCCCAAAAATCTAAACTCCAAAATGTCCCCAACAGGCATATATTTCTCTGGAATAGCACAGGGTGCACCTAGAAATCTTCTAGGGCGCACTAGTGCGCCCTGGCACACACTTTGAGAACCACTGGTGTAGGGGCAGACCTTATAAATTCTCAAACAGAAAGCTGAAGATTTCCTGGACTGATTCCTATGTAAATTGAACTTAACATGTCCATAACTGCCACCCTGTTTTAATATACATATAATAATACTATAACAAGCTTATAATTTATAGGTAAATAGTCCAAATCTGAGTTCTGTGAAACTGGCATTTCATTTTTATACCACAACCTTGAAGAGTACTTATTTCATCTGACCAAAGGGATTAGTCAAAAAATAAAAAGAATAAAAAATAATGACTTAAATCTTTGCTCAAATCTAAACATCCTCAAAAGCCAATATAATAATAATATTGCCATCCTCTTTTGAAATTAATTTTGTGCTCTTGGGTTAATTTAAATTCAGCTGGTTCAAAAATACTTGACTAACATACCCAGTATTCAGTATTGCAAAAGACAGCCCAAAGAACCCGGCCCATTCTAGTGCAAGGACTTAACTTCATACCTTCTTCTGGAAAGACTCTACAGAGTGTAATGTTCTTTTCTACTTTTAATTAGGAAGGGATGAAGTCAAGGCAGAGGCTATTCAGTTCCTGACACCAAAATACATTCTATGTTTGAGCATGTTGAATAAAAAAAATAGAGCCACTTGTTAAGGTTGTTCATTTTTAAAAGAATCACAGTCACAAGGATTTCCTTAATTTTTATGTCCCTATTAAAACAAATGTCAGTATATGATTAAAAACATAAGGAATAAAATTGCTGCTTTTCAGTTACCTTATTGAGTTCAGGAAACAGTTCTTGTATCACAATGTCCAATAAAACATAAGTCAGCTAAAGCACCAAAAAAAAATTTTAAGGCTTAGACAAAGAAAGCCATAAAAATGATAAACACAAAATTCAGGACTGTGGTTACTTCTAAATGGGAAGGCAGGGAACAGAAATGACAATACAAAACAAGCACAAAAGTAGCTTCTAGTATCTATAATGCTCTATTTTTATAATGAGTGTTAGATACTCATGTGTTCACATGTGTACTTTTTATTATTATGCCTCATTAATTCAATTTATGTTAGATATTTTATATATAACAAAAATTTTAAAGAACAAGCAGGATACAAAACTGTAACTGTATTAAGATCTCAAGATATGTTAGACTCTAAATATAAAAATGTTAACTGTGATTAATGATAACTCTGTTATCTAGATGATAAAATTCTCAATTTCTTAATTTTTACTTTATTTTATGAATTTTCTGTATATTCCAAATTCTCTATAATGAATATGTTTATTTTAAATCAAAACACTTCATATTATAAAGAAAACAGGGTAATCACTAAAAAGAGTAACACAAATAAAACCTACTGTTTCCTATTTGAATGTTTGAATTATACTGCCTTTGGGCACTTCACGGTTAATAATATACCAGATCCCTACAGTGTCATTCACCAAATTTAGCCAACTCCAGTCAACATGCTTTAATGAATTTTACCTGCTTGTTGAGAACTGGTTGCTGTAAGCCATCAAATAGAAGCCTGGTGCTTTCATACTTGGTTTCTTCACCAATACACTTGACAATAAGATCTAAACAAGAAAGTCACATGTGAAACAATTTTATATTGTAAAGTGATTCATCATTAACTAAATCATAGAAAAAAATTTCTGTTTCCTGGAAATTATGCAAAAACTATGAATCAGAATTTTCTTTCCTTTTTTTCTTTCTTTCTCTTTTATTATTAAGTGAGAGGGAGGCAAACAGACTCCCACGTGTCCCGACAAAATCCATCCAGCAAGCCCCCTACAGGGAGATGCTCTGCCCATCTGGGACCACTGCTCCATTGCTTGGCAACCAAGCTATTCCCACGCCTGAGGTAAGGCTATGGAGCCATCCTCAGCGCCTGGGGCCAACTTGCTTGAACTTTCAACCCATGGCTGTGGGAGGGAAAGAGAGAGAGAAGGGGGAAGGGTGGAGAAGCAGATAGTTGCTTCTCCTGTGTGCTCTGGCCATGAATTGAACCCGGGACTTCCGCATGCTGGCTGACGCTATACCGCTGAGCCAACAGGCCAGGGCCCAGAATTTCTAAACCAGGGTTTCTGCAAGGGTTCTATGGTCAAGTTGAAAAATGCAGTATCAGGTATCCTCTTTTTGGAGATTCACAATACACAAAGAATATTGCAAACATACAGAATGTTGTGGTAAAGAAATTTGCCTCTATTATTAAGGGATAAAAGACAGTTCAAAAATAATACTTATTTTATTATTCCATCTAGGAAAAACAAAGTAAATCCCTAAAATTATGTCTGTACGTTTCTATACATACATGTATAGAAATGCATACAAAAATGTCTGTGAGGATTAACATCAACTGGAGCACATGGAGGGGGCTATTTCTGCACAGTGGGAAGAGAATAGCTCTGACTTTTTACTCTACTGTATATATTTTCATGTTTAAATATCTTAATATCAGAAAATAAAGTTTAATTTTTAACAGGGACTTCCCTCAATGAAAATGACCACTTGGTTTCTGTACTATTTGTATAATGATCAACCATCTTACAGAACAATCCTTTTAGGAGATATTTAAACACTAGTTTAGTGTTCAGAAAAAAGTCACGTATTACTCCTATTATCAAAAACAGTCAGTCCTTATTTTTTTTTAATTTTTTTAAATTTATTTTTAATTTTTAACTTTATTCAGTTTTTTTTAGAGAGACAGAGAGAGAGAGAGAGAGAGAGAGAGAGAAGGGAGAGGAGCAGAAAGCATCAACTCTCATATGTGCCTTGGCCAGGGAAGCCCAGGGTTTTGGACCGGCGACCTCAGTGTTCCCAGGTCGACACTTTATCCACTGCGCCACCACAGGTCAGGCACCAGTCAGTCCTTATTAAAATCTCTAAATATTTCCCCCCAAACAGGAAAAGAAAATAATTTGTAAGTAAATGAGGTGCTCAAATATTTGTTTCTTCCCCACAATCATCAAAAAACTCATAATGCTGTGCATAGAAAATTCTCACTTTGTTTGCTTTTATGAGGTAACTTTAACCCGCAGAGGCAAAAAACAAATTCAATTTACAATAACCATAGTAGATCCTTGATATTTTCAAGCTATGTAACCCAATATGGATCTTTTTGAATGTTCTAATTCATCAATACTACATAGAATTTCCCAACTAATATGGATGGAGAATAATGATTCCTTAAGGTCCTTTAGGAGTCAGTAAGAATTGAGACGTAAAGGACAGCTGAATGACATACTAAGATTACTCACTAGCTACACTATTCCTGCCCAAATGAAAGTCTTCAAGTAAATGTGATTCAAATTTGTGCCTCAACAAATAACCCATTATTATATTCATTGGCTTTCCATGTTGTTCCTGAATAACAAAACCAAGACTGCTAAAACCGTGAATGCTGTATCATATTATAAAACAGGTAAGAAATTATTGCATTATTTATTTACAGAAGACTTAGTCAAAAATAAGTTTTGTTTACTTTTACATTCTGACCAGAGATTTAACTTAACTGTCTTCACAAAGAACAGAACTATTCTGGGATAATTTTTCAATGATAAGAATTCTGTAAAGTATAATCCTAAGCCCTCTTCAAGTCTTACTCTATATTTTCTCCCAGGGCATTATTATCCACTCACACATTTCCCCCGTATCTCTATCCTGTACCATCATTCCTTCAATTACCAACCTGGATACCTGAATGCTCATTAGTCATTTCCTCCTGAATAATGTATAGGCACTTCACACTAAAAAATGTCTCAAACTAAGCCCTGCCCAGCCGGCTCAGTGGTAGAGCATCGGCCTGGTGTGTGGAGGTCCCAGGTTCAATTCTCTGCCAGGGCACACAGGAGAAGCACTATGTACTTCCCCACCCCTCCCCTTCTCGCTTCTCTCTCTCTCTCTCTCTCTCTCTTTTTCTCCCGCAGCCAAGGCTCCATTGGAGCAAAGTTGCCCCAGGTGCTGAGGATGGCTCCATGACCTCTGTCTCAAGCACTAGAATGGCTCTGGTTGCAGCGCAGCAATGCCCTAGATGGGCAGAGCATTGTCCCCTGGTGGGCAGGCTGGGTGGATCCTGGTCAGGTGCATGCAGGAGTCTGTCTCTCTGCCTCCCCACTTCTCACTTCAGAAAAAAAAAAGTCTTACACTAAGTATCCTCTGCTTAACCCCCAGAGATTTTTTCTTTGTATTTCCCACCTCAGTAAGAGGGTTACTACCATTCATTTAAATAGTGGCCTGAGCTGACCTCCTTTACAGGAGAGGTGATCATCCTCCGTCCTTTGAGATATCTGTGACTTGAGCATGACTCTATGATCACATGTATGTTTTGACTGCATATCTGTCTTCCTGCTAGACTTGAGCTATCCAAGTATACTTTGTTTATCCCTTATACCTCTACATAGTGCCTGGAACATGGAAGGTGCTCAATAAATTTGGAATGAATTTTGATCTTTTAGTCATACACACTAGTATAGCTCTTCTCATGGTAGAGTGGGCAGCAGGACCCCAACTGTCACACAAACATGTCACTATGACTACTCTGTTAATGTTATTATTGAAATAATCCATTTGTGTGCATAGAAACAGCCTTGTTTTAAAATTCTTAGTGCTATCATCATAAAAACCAATTTTTTCTTAACGGTTTAATTTTATCAGTTCTTATAACTATTTCTAAAATAAAAACTCACAGTAAAATTTAGCTTCCATATTTACTATACATTTTTACCTCAAAGGCTATTAATTTATATTAAAGTACTTCTTAAATATTACACCTGGAATGTAATTCATCATTTCTTCAAATGTCTGTTTTGCTCGTTTTTGCTTGTCTTGGAGAGAGCGAGGTTCGGTGTTTTCACAGAATATAGCATCTAAAAAGAAAAAAGAAGTATTTGCTGAAATTTTCACCTATTTTACATAAAGTATTTATTTTCTCATAGTAGAAATACTAATAAACCAAATAAAAACAAGACTTCTCATTCTTTTAGAGCCAATTAAAATAATTGACAGTACACAGAACATGAAACAATCCATGAGAAAATACAAACCTCTGAGAAGTGTTATAAGTGAAACTAAACGGTGCTCCTGAAATAACTGTTCTAGTTTACAGTGAAGATAGTAGTCAGTATACATTTCCAGGGTGTTTTTAAAGAGGATTCGAGTTCCCATTAAGAGATGATGAAGCCAGTCAGGAACTTGGAAAACCACCCGTCCTGAAAAGATCGCAAGGAATACTTCAAGTTTATATTTTAACATTTTCCAATATAAAAAGCACAAATGCTCAGTATTTTATTTGTAAACACTAGTAACTTTAATATATTCAAGACCAATTGCATCGAATTCTTATAAAAGAAGTACTTTCAATTTTTAAAAAAGTTATAACAGGGCAATACTTAAAAGTACTAATTTGCATCACAGAAGAAATATGATACATAAATGACAAACAGATTTTAATAGTAACCACAGTGATCTTACCTACATACATCAGGTAATCATAAACTCCTTCTACAGTCATCATCTCCATAAAATAATTCTGATTTTGCTTTCTTTCTGTATTCTCAGCACGGTTTGCATTATTCTTAAACAGGTCATTGAAAAGCTAAAGTAAAAGTTGAAATAACCAAGAAATATGTACTTTATTGCATCTGCTGATAATTACTAAGACTAAAGAAACACAGAGCAAAGACATTTAAAATTTTCTAATCAAAACAGAATATCAGGTTAAGATCTCCTTCTAAAATTCCACACTTATACTCAAAATTGAATTTTAAAAATATTCCTGCCTGACCAGGTGGTGGCACAGTGGACAGAACATCATCTTGGGATGGTGAGGACCCAGATTCAAAACCCCAGGGTCGCCAGCTTGAGTACAGGCTCATCTAACTTGAGCACAGGATCGCTGGCTTGAGCATGGGATCATAGACACGACTGTATGATCTCTGGCTTGAGCCCAAATGTCGCTAGCTTGAAGCCCAAGGTCACTGGCTCAGCTGGAGCACCCCAGCCAAGGCACATATGAGAAACAATCAATGAACAACTAAAAAAAAAAAGTGCCTCTACTACAAGTTGATGCTTCTCATCTCTCTCCCCTTCCTGTCTGTCCCTCTCTCTCTCACTTAAAAATAAAAAAATTTCCTCTAAAAATATTACATAAAAGTCTACATTCATTTCAGACACAGCAGATAATTCATTATCCATAAAAAGCCCCTTTGCTACTTTATATCAAAAGAAGTAAATGAACATATAAAGATGTATAAAAGTATTAATGCTAGCTACTTTAAAACTAGTATGATTTAATTATTTATTTATTTGTATTGATTTTTAGAGAGTGGAAAAGGAAGACAGTGTGTGTGTGTGTGTGTTTGTGTGTGTGTGTGTGTGTGTGTGTGTGTGTGTGTGTGTGTGAGAGAGAGAGAGAGAGAGAGAAAAAGCGTGAGAAACACTCACTTCTTGTTCCACTTACTCATGCCATCATTGGTAGATTCTTGAATGTGCCCTGAATAGGGATCAAACCCACAACCTCAGCATGATGGAACACTCTAACCAACTAAGCTACCCAGCCAGGGCCAAAACTAACATGATTTTTAAATTATAAGTTGCTGTTTAATTAAAGGGTGTTTAGAGGTGAACATTAAGCTTTAAGCAAAGTTCATGTGGATAGTAACAGTCAAGGCCCAGAAAGGACTTTGATTAATGTGAAAAAGATACAAAGAATTATGAATGAAAATATGCAACTAACTAAATCTCAATCTTACCTCCAAACTATGCAAAAAGCATCTATTATCAATAATAATAATCAAAGAGCAGAAATTAAGGAACTAAAAAAATTTTGACAGAAAAGATCAACAAAGTAAAAAAAAAAATGGACAAAATCTTCAGCAAGACTAATCAAAGGAAAAAGAGGACACAACTAATAATGCCAAAGAATATAAAAAGAGAATATTATTGACAACTTTAGGCCAAACACTTTTTAAATTTAGATAAAATAGAAAATTTCTTAAAAAATATAAACTATCAAAAAGTGATTCATAAAATAATAAACCTAAAAATTATAATCATTATTAAATTTGGTTGTAAAAAAACCTTTCTACAAACAAAACTCAAAGCCTAGATGACTTTATCAACAAGGTCTGTAAGTTATTTTTAAAAACTAGTAATTCCAGTAACTCTACCAGCAAATAGAAAAAGGTTAATATAACATCATTATCAAAACCTAAGATTAAGTAAACTTTCTTAATCTTACAAAGGATATCTGAGGAAAAAAGCTACACTATACTATTTAGTGGTGAAACACTGAACTCATTTCCTTTGTATAGCAGGTCCTATTCATAAATGCAAAACCTGCCATCATTTGCAGAAACCAGTAAGTTTGTAAATCTAAAAAAATTAATATATTACTAGAATTAATACAAGTCTGGCAAAATTATTAAACTTAAAAAAATCAATCAGAAAAAATCAACTATATTTCTGTTTACCAACGATAAAGTTATAGTAATAACAAAAATGAAGATATTTTGGGGAAGAGGAGAACTGTCCCTTGAGCTCACGTAGCTCCTGTGGCTGGGCACCACTTTGGCACTAAATTAAGCTTCTGGCACACAGGGAATATATATTTCCAATGCCTAACACTCAGTAGTAGGCACACAATAAAATACCTACTTAATGAATAGATCAGGTACTTTATAAATTAGTTTTGCCATCAAGTAATCATAAATACAATAGAGCAAGTAATTCCTTAATTATTGGAAGTTGGTGATTATAAACTCAGAAAACCACTTTAAAAAAAAAATCTCCCAAATACAAAAATGGTAGAAGTTTGCAAATACACCCTCTAAAGAAACATTTAACTAAGCAACTTACACTTTACAACTAATTTCCATATAAAGAAAATTAAAAGTTCCATCATTTCATTAACACAGGATTCTCCCTATAATGGAAAAGTTATCTCAAGTATTACAACTTTAAACTTATGGCTGTTTAAAGTAATGTTCAGTACCTTCTTGTTGTTTTCTGAAGTAGGACTGAGAATGGTCAGTTCTGGTTTACTTGGTTTAGGCTTTGGAGATTCACAAGAATTAATGAAATTCATGATGAAAGGCTCCAAATGCTGACCTTTCTGTGGTAATACAAAGACCATAGTGTGAAAATTGAAAATTAAGATTATGATTTTCAGTATCACATAATCCATTAAAATTTATTAATATTTAAATATGCTTTTGGCCCTGCCTGTTTGGCTCAGTGGATAGAGCATCAGCCCAGCATGCGGACGTCCTGGGTTCAACCTCCAGTCAGGGCACACATAAGAAGTGATCATTGCCCTGGCCGGTTGGCTCAGCGGTAGAGTGTCGGCCTAGCGTGCGGAGGACCCGGGTTCGATTCCAGGCCAGGGCACATAGGAGAAGCGCCCATTTGCTTCTCCACCCCTCCGCCGCGCTTTCCTCTCTGTCTCTCTCTTCCCCTCCCGCAGCCAAGGCTCCACTGGAGCAAAGATGGCCCGGGCACTGGGGATGGCTCTGTGGCCTCTGCCCCAGGCGCTAGAGTGGCTCTGGTCGCAACATGGCGACGCCCAGGATGGGCAGAGCATCGCCCCCTGGTGGGCAGAGCATCGCCCCATGGTGGGCGTGCCGGGTGGATCCCGGTCGGGCGCATGCGGGAGTCTGTCTGACTGTCTCTCCCTGTTTCCAGCTTCAGAAAAACGCAAAAAAAAAAAAAAAAAAAAAAAGAAGTGATCATCTGCTTCTCTTCCCCTCCCTCCCCCTCTTCACCTTCTCCTCCCCTCTCGTAGCCAGTGACTCGATTGGTTTGAGCTTGGGGCCAAGAGGGGGTTGATCGATGGACCTGGTTGGGGCACATGTAGGAGTCTATCTCTCCTCCTCTCACTTAAAAAATTATAAATAAATATACTTGTAACTAGCATGTTATAGAATACACAAATTGTTTATTTACCTCTTTCATTAGTTTTCCAGGAACAGACTTTATAATTTTTCCTGCAATTAAAAGTGAAATCTTAATTTTATAAAGGCATAATATACATCATAGTTTCTTATATAAATACTTCACTAGTTAATTTTAAATACTAAATAGCCAAGTAAAAAGTAAACCAATAAGAAATATATACTCATAATTATGTACTTTACATTGAACAGAAATTCACAATAACTAAAGTATACTTAACTATTTACAGATATAACATTTGGGATTTACTTTAAAATAATCCAGTAGGTGATAGAAGGTGAAGGGATTTAGGAAATAAAATAAATAAATATTATATATATATAAATACAGAGATACAGACAATAGTGTGATGATAGCCAGAGGGAAAGGGAGCAAAGGGGGCTGGGGAATGGGGATAAAAGAGACATTGCTTGAGGTAATAGGCACACATGCAGAGTGCAGATGTTTCATTGAGTTTCACACCTGTAACTGTACCCCAATAAATTCAATTTTAAAAAATTAATTAGTTTAAAAAAATTAAAAATAGCCTGACAAGGTGGTGGCACAGTGGATAGAGTATTGGACTGGGACGCAGAGGACTGAGGTTGCCTGTTTAAGCGCAGACTCATCCGGCTTGAGCACAGGGTTACTGACTTAAGAGTGGAATCATAGACATGACCCCATGGTTACTGGCTTGAGCCCAAAGGTCGTGGCTTGAAGCCCAAGGTTGCTGGTTTGAGCAAGGGGTCACTCGCTCTGCTGGATTCCCCTCCCACACCCTCCTACTGGTCAAGGCACATATAAGAAAGCAATCAATGAACAACTAAGGAGCTGCAACAAAGAACTAAAAATAAAAAATAAAATAAAAAATAATCCAGTGGGGTGGGAGGTGGGGGAACGGATAAAACAAGCCAAGTGTTAATAACTGCTGGAAAAGAAGAGTTCATTATATAAATTTCTCCATTTTTGTGTAAATTTGAATTTTTCCATAAAAGATATTTTAAAAATATTTTAAACAATGGTGAATATATAAAGATATCTAAAAGTATACAAGAGTTAGTCAAAATAAAAAAGTTATAAAATTGCTACATTTAAATTGACTGAGTAGTATATACATTATGTATTTTAGATTAAGAATATATACATATTCTAATCCTATTTACCAAAATTTCATCTTGATTTTATCTCCAGGTTCCCTCGTTATAAAATATCAAAGTTCTTAAGATTGTCTCAAGCATTTAGAAATGACTATAGGCTTTGGCTAGGTGGCTCACTGGCTATAGAGTGTTGTCCGGCACGCCAAGGTTACGGGTTTGAGTACCAGTCAGGGCACATATGAGAAGCAACCAATGAGTGTACAACTCAACTGAACAACTAAGTGGAACAACAAGTTGATGCTTCTCTCTCTCTCTCTCTCTCTCCCTCTCCTTTCCCCTCTCTCTTAAGTCAATGGAAAACTATAAAAAAAACCTATAAAATTAGTCAAAGTGATAAATACCACTTAAAGTTCTTTCAGTTCAATTTAGAAAAAAGTAGCCTTATGGCAATAGCAAGAGACATAATAATAGAAATTAAATGTGGAGATTGTTTTACAGCACACAAACCACCAACAGTCTTATCAGGTTATTTCTTTTTGGTATGCCCATAAACCACTCCTCCCTCATTAGAATTTCCAAAAGTCCTTATATTAAAAGGCCTTATTCTATGCTTTTCTCTCTAGCACATGCTCTTCCTGAGCCAAATGATTTGCTCCATCTGATTTCAAATAACACTCAAATCTCCACTCCTTACCTGTCTCCTGGCCTTTCCTGTCCTATAAAACTTTTTCAAGTAAAGTGTATAAACTCAGTAAATTCACAACTGCTCTTAATTTATTCCCTGTCTCACAGCAAATAACATTATTCATCCAGCTGTTAAAATAGGAACTTTGGTTACTTTGAACATTTCTTCTTCAGTTAAACCTAGGCACCCACAAAGTCTATACCCAATTCTACCTCCTATAAGCAAACATTCTCTCATGATAAGACCCCCCCCACACACACTTCTACCAAATATTTTGGCTCAAATAAATATATCAATTTGGAGAGACACAGATAAAAGCCAAATGCCTACTTATAATATTTAACTCATTCATTTAGGTCTATATAAACTTAAGGTTACATTATGTAAAATATATTTAGAAATATTGCTTTTCTTCCATTATTATCTTAATTTTATTCAACTTTTCCAGATTATAATAGCTTTGTCTGTGTTTAACTTTATATAAAAGAAATCATGCTGTATATTTTCTTTTGTTCAACCTGTTTTTACGATTATCAACATTGTTACAAGAAGCTATATGCTATAGGCATTCATTTTATGAATCTACCACAATTTATCTGCCCATTCTATTGCTGAAGAATATTTGTATTATTTCCAGTTTTGGCTATTATAAACAATGCTTCTATGAACATTCTTTAATATAAGGTTCTCTGAAATATATCTCTCAGAGGGGAACTGCTGGGTCAGTTAGTTTTATAACAAGCTTTTCTCAAGTGTTTTTCAAATTTATATTCCTACTAGCAGTGTATAAGAAGTCCTTTAGAGTTTGACACATGGCTTCACTATATAACCTATTTTTCTAAATCTGAAAATGCTAGTTCTAATTTGACTTACCAAGATTTACATCTGGTAGTATTTTATCAAGAAATTGTGTTTCTCCACCATTGGGGGACAGAAAATCTGCCAGAAGTTGACTATTACTCAGTTCCGGATGCTGTAGAAGTTTCTTGAATAAACAAAAGAAGAAAAAATAAGTTTAAAAATCTATAAAGGTGGTCAAAGCTATTTTAAAATAAATTTTGAAACCAAAAAAAAAAAAAAAAAATTTAAAACCTCAAAAGCTATTTTATATTCATAATAAAAAGAAAAACTATATGGAAAGAACAGTATCACATAACCGATAAACCCTCAGCCTCTACAGTCAGACATGAATAAGTTTGAATTCTAGCTCCTCTGTTTGTTAGCTAGATGACCTTAGAAAAGTTCCTAAATTGTCTAAGGATCAGTTTCCTCATGCATAAAATGAAAATATCTATTTACAAAGTTATTATATAAAACCTTTAGCACCTACCTGATGCAGAGGAAAAAAGATTAAACATTAGCTAATATTACTTCTCAGTTTCTCAATTATAAAAGAAGTATTTCAATATTATACAACCATCTTGATAATTAAAAGAAGTTGACATAAAGGATTTAGCAATAACTAAATGTAGAAATGTGAATTGGAAAATCTGTTTCTGTTCTTTCTGCAATATGATTTTCTTATGAGCCAAAATTTTCTTTTAAAGCCAAAATTAACCCAGTCTTACCTAATATAGAGTTTTGTAATCACAAAACAGTTTAAAAATTTGTGAGCAGAATTCTCCAGGGTGGGGCAAAGTAGGTTTACAGTCATAAGCACACGAAACAGAGTTTGGCCTTATATTACTTATTAGTTATTGTATTATTTTCCATAGAACTGTAAATCTACTTTTGCTCCACCCTGTATATAAACAAAATACCAGTACTTTAACTACATGTTATCAGAAAACATTTCTTCTAGAATAAGGTTCCTAAAAAGAATTGGTTCAAATAATGGGTTAATGATATCAAGAAAGACATAGGTAACACTGCTATGTGTTGTGTTCACATTTCCTCATAGTAAATAGTTAATAGTTAATTCATATTTCAAATTTCACACCACTGAAAGATTATATAAAAAATACTTTCTGAGTTAAAGTATCCAACAGTTCAAATTCAAGAAGTAAAATGCAAATATCTCTTGCCTGACCGCTGGTGGCGCAGTGGATAGAGCTTCAACCTGGGATGCTGAGGACCTAGGTTTTGAAACCTCAAGGTCACCAGCTTGAAAGTGGGCTCATCGGGTTTGAGCATAGGCTCACCATTAAGTACGAGGCTGCCAGCCTGAGCATGGGATCAACCACATGATCCCATGGTCACTGTCTTGAGCTCATAGGTCATTGGCTTGGTTAGAGCATCCCACTAAGACACATATGAGAAGCAATCAATGAACAACTAAAAAGTGCCACAACTACAAGTTGATGCTTCTCATCTCTCTCCTTTCCTGTCTCTCTCTAAAAAAAAAAAAAAAGCAAATACCTCTTTATACTGTTGAATATTATTAACTAATAAAGTGCTTGTTTTGGGGCTTGACCAGGCACAGTGCAGTGAACAGAGTGTCAACCTTGGATGCTGAGGACTTGGGTTCAAAACCCCTACATCACCAGCTTGAGCACGGGGTCACCAGTTTGGGCATGGGATCACAGACATGACCCCATGCTCGCTGGCTTGAACCCAAAGGTCACTGGCTTGGCTGGAGCTCCCTGGTCAAGACACACATGAGAAAACAATCAGTGAACAACTAAAGTGCTGTAACTATGAGTTGATGCTTCTAATCTCTCCCTTTCTGTCTGTCCCTGTCTGTCTCCCCCAACCCTTGTCCCTCTCTCCTTCACTAAAAAAAGAAAAATAATAAAAGTACTTGGTTTTGGCTATAATGTAACCAAATTAAAGTAAGTTAACACTTAACAAAAACTACAAAATTGCATGGCCAAATAAAAAGGATGTTTTAAAAATAAAACAAAAGTATCCACTCTGGTTCTTAGACACTTGATAAAAGAAAAAAGATGGTCATTAATTTTAGAGAAGTCTCAAGTAACATTTCTTTTAGAGCACGTGTGCCTGAGAGAAACAGAGAGAAAAGGAGAAAGAGAGACAGGGAGGGAGACAATAAGGGAAAGAGATGAGAAGCATCAATTATAGTTGCATCACTTTAGTTCTTCACTGATTGCTTCTCACATGTGCCTTTTCCAAGGTGGTGGCTCAAGCTGAGCCAGTGATCCTTTGCTCAAGCCAGTGACCATGGGATCATGTTGATCCCACACTCAAACCAGGGACCCCGTGCTCAAGTTAACGAGCCTGCACTCAAACCTGAGAAGCTCGCATTCAAGCCAACAACCTTGGGGTTTCGAACCTGGGACCTCAGCATCCCATGTCAATGGTCTATCCACTGCGCCATCACTAGTCAGGCTCAAGTAAGTTATTTTTAAGATATTTGTAACTACAATGGAAAAAATATACCAATTATATTGTTTACATAACACAATACCAACACACTGAGAAAAATAAAATTCAATTCTAAGTGGTAAACGCTAGAGTTAGAAGATCCCAAGAAAATAGAAAAACAAGTTGAAAAAGGAAAAGAATAAGGAATAAAACAAGAGGGAAGATTGCGAAGTTCAGAAAGTGCTAAACACAAAAGTCAAAGAATAAGGCAAAAATAACAAAAACTACCCAGTATTCTTAGTATGTATTTAATGTTTTACATCAAATTATGTTTCTTTTCGTACCTTCCCATATCAAAACTAAGCTCAACATAAGACTTTTTTTCCTCTAAAAATATATCTGGTATTTCATTAGTTTCTATATTTTTTAAAAGTATCCTCTTGAAACAGGGACGCTGGAAGGTAGGCTTCCCCCTCACTCCTCTAAGGGAGGGTTCAGTCTCTTCCAGTCCTGCTCCAGCCACCTATGACCTAACCTTGCTCAGAAAGCTGGGGTTTGCCACTGAAGGCTGAAGGTGCCCAGGGCCGTCGGCCCCATCTACGACACTGTGGACGAGCCCAGGGTATTTGTTCCAAGAAGCAGGTAAACTGATCTCATTTGCACAAGGGCCACTTAACTATGTTTGGCCTGAATAGTCAGGTTTTTTATTCTTCCCTCAAAGATCTCTGTTGTGGGTGTTGATAGCCCTATTTTCTGCTGCTTTGTTTAATATATAGTGTTTCCTTTATCCCTCCTATCTCAATGCCCCACTCATATTTCCTTTATCCCTCCTATCCCAGCCCCACTCAGGCTGGGACCTACTCCTAATGTAGAGCTCTCTTTCCCCCTTTTGCCAACTTCTATTATGAATCTACCTTTGCCACCCAGCTTAGTGTATCCCAAGGTTCTCTGTACCATGCCACAGTCGCAGAGCTCCAGGGAAAAGCTACCTGGTCTCATCTCTCCAGGCAGAGGAGAACAGAAGCTCCATATCCACGCATGCTGCAAATGGCTTTTCCAGTCTACCTGAATCATTACCAGCTAGAAGCAGTGGTCATTGGGACTTGGACATGAGCTGCAAAGTATAGAATGGTGACAACAATTCCAGTGCCATGCGGACTTTTCCTGGATGTGGACTTTTCCTGGACTCCTGCTCCCTGTGACAGATCCTACAGACTGAACTGTGGTTGGGTTGCATTTTTCAGGGATTTGACATGGTGATGGGGCCAACTTGGACTTGGTGAACATGTTAAGGACACTACTCTTTTATGGATTCTTGCTGTATTGGCCAAGAGTTTGCTTAAAGGCTTTTGATCACTGTAAAAAAAAAATAGAAGGCTGGATAAAGAAGATGGGGCACATATACACCATGGTATACTAGTCAGCTAGAAGAAATGATGACATGGGATCACTTACAGCAGATTGGTGGAATCTTGATAACATTATGTGGAGTGAAATAAGCGAATCAGAAAAAAACAAGAACTGCAGGATTCCATACATTGGTGGGACATAAAAGTGAGACTAAGAGACATGGACAGGAGTGTGGTGGTTATGGGGGGTGGGGGGAGGGAAGAAGAGGGGGGGGAGGGGGAGGGGTACAAAGAAAACTGGATAGAGGGTGACGGAAGACGATCTCTCTTTGGGTGATGGGTATGCAACAGAACTAAATGACAAAATAACCTGGAAATGTTTTCTTTGAATATATGTACCCTGATTTATTGATGTCACCCCATTTAAATAAAAATTTATTTATTAAAAAAAAAAAAAAAGGGGTTGGGGGAGGGGAGGGTCACAAAGATCATGGCTTTTCAGCATTTGCCATATTCCCCCCTTAATCTATAGACAGAGCAAATATTTAAGTATGGTGTTCCCACTACAAAGACTGCTGTCTTAGGGACAAATGCTGATAAACTACTTCAGCAGTTCCTCCTTCTTCAAAGACTTATATGTAAACATAGAGCTCCATGTTTCATAGGACATACTCAAGCTCACTCCATGCTCCCTGGAGCTTTAGCACAAGGGAATGCCCCCTCCCTTTTTTTATTTTTTTATTTTATTTTATTTTATTTTATTTTTTTTTAGTATTTTTTCTTTTATTTATTTATTTTTTGTATATTTCTGAGGATGGGGATGGGGAGGCAGTCAGACAGACTCCTGCATGTGCCTGACTGGGATCCACCTGGCATGCCTACCGGGGGGAATGCTCTGCCCATCTGGGATGTTGCTCTGTTACAACCCGAGCCATTCTAGCAACTGGGGTGGAGGCCGTGGGGCCATCCTTAGTGCCCAGGGTGGATTTGCTCTGGTGGAGCCTTGGCTGCGGGCGGGAGGAGAGAAACGAAGAGGAAGGAGAGAGGGAGGAGTGGAGAGGTAGATGGGCGCTTCTCCTGTGTGCTCTGGCCGGGAATCGAACCCGGGAATCCTGCACACCAGGCCAATGACTCCGACGGGTCTACCATATCATGCTTTTTACTTAAAAAAAAAAAAAATTTACATTTCTTTTGAACAGGAGACACCAAATCTTTTTCGCCTGCAAACTACTACCTTCTTTATTAGATCTAGCTAATAACACTGTTCTGTCTTTTTTCCAAATAGCTCCAGATATATGGAAAAGATTTATATAGGCAGATGGGGATCCTCAAACCCCTCAGCGAGATCTTCTGAGAATGGCTTTTAAGATACCTAGAGGCAGAAAAAGCCCAATAGAGATCAGGGGAACTACCAGCTTTTAGGATACACCCTTAAAGGCTCCAACACCCCAAAGGGGTCTCATAGGATGCCATCTGGGTCCTGCTTCAATAGTGGAAAGGAAGGTCATTGAGCTAAAGCCTGCCAGGCTTACAAGCCTCTGCGAGGAAACAGGGACACTGGAAGGTGGGCTTACCCCTTGCTCCTCTAAGGGAGGGTTCAGTCTCTTCCAGTCCTGCTCCAGCCACCTATGACCTAACCTTGCCCAGAAATCTGGGGTTTGCCACTGAAGGCTGAAGGTGCCCAGGGCCGTCGGCCCCATGTAGGACACTGTGGACGAGCCTAGGGTATTTCTTCCAAGAAGCAGGTAAACTGATCTCATTCGCACAAGGGCCACTTAACTATGTTTTGCCTGAATAGTCAGGTTTTTTATTCTTCCCTCAAAGATCTCTGTTGTGGGTGTTGATAGTCCTATTTTCTGCTGCTTTGCTTAATATATAGTGTTTCCTTTATCCCTCCTACCTCAATGTCCCACTCATATTTCAGGCTGGGACCTACTCCTAATTTAGAGCTCTCTTTCCTCCTTTTGCTAACTTGTATTATGAATTTACCTTTGCCACCCAGCTTAGTGTATCCCAAGGTTCTCTTTACCAGGCCACAGTCACAGAGCTCCAGGAAAAAGCAACCTGGTCTCAACTCTCCAGGCAGAGGAGAACAGAAGCTTCATATCCACGCATGCTGCAAATGGCTTTTTCCAGTCTACCTGAATCATTACCAGCTAGAAGCAGCGGTCATTGGGACTTGGACATGAGCTGCAAAGTATAGAATGGTGACAACAATTCCAGTGCCATGCGGACTTTTCCTGTGGAGAACTTTCCTGGACTCCTGCTCCCTGTGACAGCTCCTAACAGACTGAACTGTGGTTGGGTTGCATTTTTCAGGGATTTGGCATGGTGATGGGGCCAACTTGGACTTGGGGAACATGTTAAGGACACTACTCTTTTAGGGATTCTTGCTGTATTGGCCAAGAGTTTGCTTAAAGGCTTTTGATCACTGTAAAAAAAAAATAGAAGGCTGGATAAAGAAGATGGGGCACATATACACCATGGTATATTATTCAGCTAGGAGAAATGGTGACATCGGATCACTTATAGAGGAATGGTAGAGTCTTGGTAGCATTGTGCGGGGTGAAATAAGCGAATCAGAAAAAAACAGGAACTGCAGGATTCCATACATTGGTGGGACATAAAAGCGAGACTAAGAGGCATGGATAGGAGTGTGGTGGCTATGGGGGGTGGGGGGAGGGAAGGAGGGAGAGGGGGAGGGGGAGGGGTACAGAGAGAACTGGATGGAGGGTGGCGGAGGACGATCTCTCTTCGGGTGATGGGTATGCAACAGAACTAAATGACAAGATAACCTGGAAATGTTTTCTTTGAATGTATGTACCCTGATTTATTGATGTCACCCCATTAAAATAAAAATTTATTTAAAAAAAAAAAAAAAAGTATCCTCTTGACAATAATTCATCTTCACATAAAAAAAATTTTAGACCCAAGCCGGTTGGCTCAGTGGTAGAGTGTTGGCCCAGGATGTGGGAGTCCCGGGTTAGATTCCCAGTCAGGGCACACAGGAAAAGCGACCATCTGCTTCTCCATCCCTCCCCACCTCTTCTTCTCCTGCAGCCAAGGTTCGAATGGTTCAAGCAAAGTTGACCCCGGGCTCTGAGGATGGCTCCATGGCTTCACCTCAGGCACATAGCTTGGCTGCCCAGCAATGGAGCAGCAGCCCAGACAGGCAGAGAATGGCCTAGTAGGGGGCCTGCCGGGTGGATCCCGGTTGTGGCGCATGGGGAAGTCTATCTCTGCCTCTCCACCTCTCACTTAATAAAGAAGAAAAAAAATTACGTAAGACAGCATTTGAAATTGTGTTCCTCAGCATTTGTTGTCAGCTTGGCTCAAATAAACACTTATAAAAATTATCTTTAAAAAACTTTAAATAAAAATTTTAGAAATCTACATGACAGGTATTTTAAAGCAAAGCATATACACACAAGAAAAAAAAAGACAAATTAGAGAATGCTATGATTAACAATGTTTTAAACTGAGTTGGTACTATACCTGTAGATATTCCTGAAACTCTTCTCTCTTTGACTTTAAGAATTCATAATTTTTGGGGCCAATGATCCTCTTGGAAGGAAGCTGAGCATCAGGAAATGTGCCTGAAATTAATATGTAAGAAAGTTATTACTATATTCTTCTACTACTTTAAACACCTAATTTATAATTTACTGTAACATATTCATATTCCCAATGCTGCCTTGTAGAGATGTGTATTATCCTTTTTTTTTTTTCATTTTTATTTATTGATTTTAGCGAGAGAGGAAGGAAGGGGGTCAGGGTTAGAGAAAGAAAGAGAGAGAGAGAGAGAGAGAGAGAAAGGAACATTGAAAAAACTGTTACTGTCTGTGCCGACTGGGGATTGAACCAACCAGCAACCTCTGCACTTCGGGACGATGCTCTAAACAACCAAGCTATCCAGCCAAGGCCATTATCCTTTAAATCAGGGGTTGGTAACCTATGGCTCATGAGCCAGATGTGGCTTTTCTGATGGCTGCATCTGGCTCACAGAGAAATCTTTAATAAAAAAAATAATAATGTTAAAAATATAAAACATTCTCATGTATTACAATCTATTCATTTCCTACCGCTCATGTTCATGGTTGCAGGTGGCTAGAGCCAATCACAGCTGTCCTCCGGGGCAACACTAAATTTTTATTAGATAATGCATAACGTACATGGGCCACTGTATGGCTCTCATGGAATTACATTTTAAATATGTGGCATTCATGGCTCTCTCAGCCAAAAAGGTTCCCGACCCCTGCTTTAAATAATCTTGACAGAATTAGAGAGCATAGAAGTTCAGACCAAAGAACTTGAGTATACTGACATCCAAAATATCACCACTCTTCATTGACACAGATATATTTAAACTTGGATGCTAGGTAAAAAAGCTTCAAAAAATTATCATGCAATTATTTTGAAATTAGTGGGATTTTATTAGACAAAAATCTTACTAAAAAAATACCTACTTCCTCATGGGAAAAAATTATATGGCCAATGCTATACAAGCTTAAAACCAAAATTTAAAACCCTGTATGTTCTTTCTCAGATAGGGCTGAATTTTTTTTTTTTTTTTTTTGCATTTTTCTGAAGCTGGAAACAGGGAGAGACAGTCAGACAGACTCCCGCATGTGCCCGACCGGGATCCACCCGGCACGCCCACCATGGGGCCACGCTCTGCCCACCAGGGGGCCATGCTCTGCCCATCCTGGGCATCGCCATGTTGCGACCAGAGCCACTCTAGCGTCTGAGGCAGAGGCCACAGAGCCATCCCCAGCGCCCGGGCCATCTTTTCTCCAATGGAGCCTTGGCTGCGGGAGGGGAAGAGAGAGACAGAGAGGAAGGCGCGGTGGAGGGGTGGAGAAGCAAACGGGCGCTTCTCCTGAGTGCCCTGGCCGGGAATCGAACCCGGGTCCTCCGCACGCTAGGCCGACGCTCTACCGCTGAGCCAACCGGCCAGGGCCCAGGGCTGACTTTTGAAATTTTAGTACCAAAAGGAAAAATATTGTTGAGAATCCAACCAAATTCAGTTAATCTGGGATTTTAAAGTATGGAGATAAATGATCTTCACTCTAAACCAAAAGTAAAGTTCTCAGAGAAAGAACCAGACAAAGACAGCATTGCATGAGATTGGCAGAGACAGAGAAAACCATTTAAAGGCAAGTACAAAATCAAAATCTAGGTAAAAAGTATGAAGTGGGACCTTGTATTTTTTATCTTCCGATAATCTGTTTATTATGGGATTTACTCTTATAGTAGGGTAAAGAAGTTTCCCTGCTCTTTTCAATTCAGAACCAACCTGAATTTGGATTAGGAGACATTCCACAGAGCTTTTCTAAAATAAAAGGTTTCAGAATAGTATATCGAACCCACCAATTTACATACAAAATGACTGGAAATACTTTGTAACTATATCCCTAATATTAACTAATATAAATAGATAGATCAGAGACTAATATGGGAGCAGAAGAACTAAAAAGGAGAAGTACTCTCCTTTTCTGATTGATCTAGCCTCAAAAGAAATATTTATCTACAAATTTTGTTTCCATACCTAAATCTAAGAGCTAAATTAAAACATTTGCCATAAGGCACAGTAAACATGTCTACCAAAAAAGATAATAGTAAAAGAACAGAGCACCTCTGAAATACCTGGTTTAAATTTCTAACATGTCATAATAAAAATTGGAAAGAGAACCTTTTCTAAAATACAGTTAAAGAATAACTATCTTTCACATTTTAATATTATTTGAAAAGCAATAAATGTGCATTGTAAAAACTAAAAATATAAGCAAGAAGAAATAAGATAAAAAGTTTGTTCCTATCATCAACAGCAGCATACACAAGTGTCACTATTACATTTCTTAGTTAATATTACTTAAAATAAAAAATTAATTTGTGGCCCTGGCAGGTTTGCTCAGTGGTAGAGTATTGGCCCAGCATGTGGATGTCCCTGGTTCAATTTCCGGTCAGGGCACACAAGAGAAGTATCCATCTGCTTCTCCACCCCTTCCTCTCTTGCTTCTCTCTCTCTCTCTCTCTCTTCCTGCAGCCATGGCTCCACGGGAGCGGCTTGGCCCTGGGCACTGAGGTTGGCTCCATGGCCCCCGCCTCAGGCACTAAGAAGAGCTCAGTTGCTAAGCAATGGAGTAATGCCCCAGATGGACAGAGCACTGTCTCCTAGTGGGCTTGCTAGGTGGATCCCAGTTGGGGTGCATGCAGGAGTCTGTCTCTCTGCCTCCCGTCCTCTCACTGAATTAAAAAAAATTAATTAATTTGGTGCAACAGCCTTCAAGAAAGCTAAGATTAAAAAGTAATGTTTTATACAAAAAGGACAACATACCATGAAATTCTGTTAGTTTTGATTCAAGTACATAGAATTCAAGATATCTTCTATAGACAGACCAATGTTCAGGCTCATGCCCAACTGTAAATTGAATGAATACACACTAAATAATAAATAATTTTATAAACTACTATTAAAAGTATTTAAAACTTCAAGTATTCAGAGCTGAAAATTATTCCAGTCTTAATAATTTATTATTTCTTGGCATCACATTATTAATATATTTTATCTCCTTTTAATTTTAAATATTTTAGAAGAGTAAATTTCATCTATTTATAAAGTTATCTCAATAATATATACATTTTTCTACCACAGAATCATAGAGCTGACATCAACTTCAAAAATTATACAATTATGATTATTTTCTAAATTTCACAAAAATGGTATTTCTCATAAAATACTTGTAGTCAATTTTGGGTCTCTCAAATATTTACTAATTGTCTTGATCTAATACAGTATAGAACAGCCTATTCAAGAGAATTTTCTGCAAGTTCTGTGAATGTTCCATATTATCTGTACTAATATAACTGCTATTAGTTACTAATCACTTAAAATGTGGCTAGTATAAGTAAAGAACTGAAATTTCAATAAAACCTAATATTAATTACCACATGTGGACAGTGGCTACCAAACCAGACAGCAAGAACTAATGATTTAAAGAATAAGTCGCATTAACCCACCTATTCCAATTACAGTTCCCCAATTTACTAACTACAGGGTAGGGCAAAAGTAGGTTTACAGTTGTTCGTATGGAAAATATAATAATTAATAAATAATAAGAATAAGAATAAATTCTGTGTTTCATGTACTCACAACTATGAGTACTTTTTGCCCTGCCCTGTATGTAAATTTGAACAAATAACCTCACTGTGCCTTAGTTTGCTTAGCATAAAAATAATGATATCTATTACATAAAATAATCCCTGTAAGGCAGTGGTCCCCAACCTTTTTTTGGGCCACGGACTGGTTTAATGTCAGAAAATATTTTCACGAACTGGCCTTTAGGGTGGGACGGATAAATGTATCACGTGACTGAGACAGCATCAAGAGTAAGTCTTAGACGGATGTAACAGAGGGAATCTGGTCATTTTTAAAAAATAAAACATCGTTCAGACTTAAATATAAATAAAACGAAAATAATGTAAGCTCTTTATTCTTTCTCTGCAGACCAGTACCAAATGGCCCATAGACCGGTACCGGTCTGCGGCCCGGGGGTTGGGGACCACTGCTGTAAGGCACTTTTGTACAGTGCAAAGCACAGAGTGAGCACCCCAAAAATATTGCTATTTTTAGCATCTTGTGTATTCTAGCCTGACCAGGGGTGACGCAATGGATAGAGCATGAACCTGAAATGCTGAGAACCCAGGATTGAAACCTGGGGTTGCCATCTTGAGTGCAGGATTGCACTGGCTTGCGCAAAGGACCATCAACCTGATTGTGGGATCTCTGGCTTGAGCAAGGGGTCACTGGCTCAGCTGGAGCCTCCTGGGTCAAGGCATGTATGAGAAGTAATCAGTGAACTATAGTGATACACCTACGATTTGATGCTTCTAATCTCTATCTATATATGTGCAAAGAAAAATTGGCCTGACCAGGCAGTGGCGCAGTGGATAGAGCATCGGACTGCGATGCCAAGGACCCAGATTCGAGACCCTGAGGTCACCAGCTTGAGCGCAGGCTCAGCTGGCTTGAGCAAAAGCTCACCAGCTTGGACCCAAGGTCTCTGGTTAGAGCAAGGGGTTACTCGGTCTGCTGAAGGCCCGTGGTCAAGGCACATATGAGAAAGCAATCAATGAACTAAGGTGTCGCAATGCCAACAAAAAAGTAATGATTGATGCTTCTCATCTCTCCGTTTGTCTGTCTTTCCCTGTCTATCCCTCTCTCTGACTGTCTCTGAAAAAAAAAAAAGTAAAATTATCATGTCATTCTAGCATTTTTTTAAAAAGGCAAGTAATCAAGTCAACTCAAACCACAACAACCCAAAAACAACACAGGTATTTGAAAAAACCAACCTGCTATGGTCACACCCTATAAATCAAACTTCAATACTGGTCTTAAAAGATTCATATTATATTTAGTTTTGGTTTTAAAAACCCTAAAATTGCTATTTTGCTCTGCATATAAAATCAATGTAGTATTTAAATGATAAACTTTCTCCCCCTCATAGGACATGGCTTACGAAGAGCATGTATTACATTGACCATAAAAGTCAGCATTGCTGACAAAAATTATCCTCAGAACACAAGTTTTAAGATTTTTGTTTTGATTTTTAAGTTTTAGTTTTATGGTTAAATTATTAAGCCAAAGTTTTTAAAATAAAGAACAAAACTGAAAGCTGTCCAAAAGGCAAAAGTAAAAAATATATTCCCAAAATATTTAAAAGTATACCATATCATACATAAATCTTTCAAAAGGAGGTAAAAGTCACTACATGCTCACAAAAATTTATTTATATTGACAGGATGAATAGTCAAAATTTTGTTTTAAATAATTTTGGGAGAGACAAGAGCCAGACTTTAAGTACTAGGCACAGGAAGAAACTGAACCCAGAAGCTAACCAGGATCTTCTCAATTCTAACACTTAAAATGCCAATTAATAGAGACAGCAGACAAAAGTTGCAAACAAAACTGAAATCAGTCTATAAAATCAACAATAGTTTCTGCACTAATTAGAATGTTGAGATATAACAGCATCTAGCAATACTGAGTGGTAACTATAACAAAATCAAGTAGCAGACTCAGAACTGGGTATAGCAAGACTGCCTGGCATTCTGAGCATTCTTCCTTCCTCATTCCTATGCTTTATGTTCTTGAAATAAGATGAGCTTCCGAGAAAACCTAATACTTTTTGAAGAACATAAGGGGAATTATTAGCACTGACCTTCACACTATCACTTAGTCCCCTTTTTTTTTTTGTTTGTGTTTTTTTTTACTTAGTCCCCTTTCTTAACCATTTCCTAACACTGCCACTTTTCGTCCTTCTTCATCACAGTTCCCTCTTCCTGAGTTTATCTTCCAGCTCATCATTCCCAAACGTGCACTTTGATGTGCTTTTGCTTATACAGACTGACCCAGCTCTTGAACAAAGCAAAGCCTAGGGTGGGGACTGTTAAACTCGCTATGGATGTTATTTACTCGTTACTATTATAGTCCACATGTAAAAACAACCAAAATAAAAAATATAGCAAAACATGAAAAAAACTTGTAAAGTTGTGTTTCAGCATTCTTCTATCAATTCTAATCTGCTGAAAAATATGGAGGAGAAATGCTGTCTTAATTAAATTGGTATTATATCTGATATAGTGCTATATGCATTAAGTCAATTAAGTATAGTGACTAATGATGGGAGAAAAACCATTAAAGAAACATGATATAAAATGCCTTGTTGGATTGTCAGGTGTCTTGAAGGCATCTACTCAGTAAGCGTTGGTTGAACAAGTTAGTTAACTGGTAACAGAGATAACCTAAAAACCCTAAGCTTTCATTCAATTTTCTGTTCTAGACAATTACCTTTAGGATATGCAGTCATACTCAATAGTTAAAAATGATGAAATGTTTATCATTCCTGATAAATACAGACTACCAGAATCGTTTAAGAAAGGTACTCAAAAGCTTCCTACCCGCTCTCCTATCATTCCTTTCAACATCAATACAAAACACAGGTATTCTTTCTTTTTTCTCCTTCCTTTCCGAAGAGGGATCTTCAAAAAAGTCTACATATGGAATGCTAATTTTCCATGCAGCAAGGTTTCGGGGAGTATTAGGTGTGCTCACAGCTTCCACTGGAGAGTCATCTTCCAGTACAACAATACCTTCTTCAATCTGGAAAGAAAAAAAAAAAAAAACAGGAAAAATGTAGTATTTCCAGGACTTTCAGACCTGAGATAAATTAATATGTCCATATAAATTCTCTGATTTTTAATACTTTTGAAAATTAGGTGATATTAAATTTTCTACTGAAAATATAAAGATAAAAAAATTACAAGTCCCAGAATCAACTTCAGGTTTTGTTACATCACCTATATGTTGAAAGTTCAATAGAAAATAGGAAACAGACACTTCAGATAATTGGAAAAGATATTAAAAATACAAATATATAGAAAAATATTTAACTTTTATAATAAAAAGTAAAAGTTAATGCACTGATATTTTTTCATTTAGGGCTATGAAATTTTATAAATGTTAAATAGCCATTGATGGAGACTGCCCAGATAAACTGGATCACTGATATACAGGGGTAGGCAAAAGTAGGCTTACAGTTGTAAGCAGCATGCAAGTTTATTCTCATATTATTCTTTATTAATATATTATTTTCCATACAAATAACTGTAAACCTACTTGTGTCTCACCCAAATATACATATAATTACATATAATATACAGTTAAAATACAAATAAGTAGTACAATATTAATAATGTAAGAATAAACTGTGTTTTACATACTCACAACTGTTTTGAGTTTGCCCCATCCTGTATTGTTGGTTACTAGTTATACTGGGCACAACCTTTCTATAAAGAAAGCGTTTTGACATTATGTATTTATAAAGAGCCATAAAACAGTTTCAACCAAGTGATTCTATTTCTGAGAATCTATTCTAATAAAAGTATTTATTCCAAATAAAATTTTTAAACTGGGAAAATGTACAGGTATTCACTAAAACATTAAATAATGTAAAGTTAGAAAACATGTTTGAAAAGAATCCACTTTTATACAATTAAGACTGTTTTTCACCTGAGCAGTGGTGGTGCAGTAGATAGAATGTTGATCTTGGACACTGAGGACCCAGGTTTGAAACCCTTAGGTTGCTCACTTGAGCGTGGGATCATCAACATGATCCATGGTTGCTAGTTTGAGCCCAAAAGTCGCTGGCTTGAAGCCCAAGGTCACTAGCTTAACTCCAAGTTCATTGGCCAATGGCTTGAGTAAGGAGTCATTGGCTTGGCTGGAGCCCCCACTTGCACCTCACCTAACCCCACCCCTGGTCAAGGTATGCGTTAGAAGCAATCAATGAATAACTAAAGTGCCGCAACTACAAGCTGATGCTTCTCCTCTCTCTCCCTTCCTGTCTGTCTGTTCTGCCTTTGTCTCTCTCTAAAAAAAAAAAATAATAATAATAATAATAATAATAATAAATAATAATAATAAATCCTAGGCCCTAGGACACTGAGGACCCAGGTTCAAAGCCCAAGGTTGTCAGCTTGAGCATGAGATTACCAGCTTGAGCATGGGGTGGCTGGCTTGAGCGTAGGAACATAGACATGACCCCATGGTCACTGGCTAGAGCCCCAAGGTTGCTGGCATAAAGTCCAAGGTCGCTAGCTTGAGCCCAAAGGTCGCTGGCTTGAGCCAAGGTCACCGGCTTGAGCAAGGAGTCACTGGCCTATCTGGAGGTCCCCAGTCAAGGCACATATGAGAAGCAATCAATGGACAACTAAGGTGGCACAACTAGGAGTTGATGCTTCTCATCTCTCCCCTTCCTGTCTGTCTCTCTCTCTCTTTAAAAAGAAAAAATTAAAATAATAACAATAAATCCTAAGTGACACCACCTTGGTCTGGGTCAACACCCTATCCATCTCTTGATTTTCTTTTCAGAGTATCAAAGATTACTTTGCCCTCTTCTCTTACTTTCCATTATTACTATTTTTGGTTCCAATAAAGAATCAAGAATTTCCTTCTTTCGGCCCTGGCCGGTTGGCTCAGCGGTGGAGCGTCGGTCTGGCGTGCGGGGGAACCGGGTTTGATTCCCGGCCAGGGCACATAGGAGAAGCGCCCATTTGCTTCTCCACCCCTCCACCGCGCCTTCCTCTCTGTCTCTCTCTTCCCCTCCCGCAGCCGAGGCTCCATTGGAGCAAAGATGGCCCAGGCACTGGGGATGGCTCCTTGGCCTCTGCCCCAGGTGCTGGAGTGGCTCTGGTCGCGGCAGAGCGACGCCCCGGAGGGGCAGAGCATCGCCCCCTGGTGGGCAGAGCGTCGCCCCTGGTGGGCATGCCGGGTGGATCCCGGTCATGCGCATGCGGGAGTCTGTCTGACTGTCTCTCCCCGTTTCCAGCTTCGGAAAAATACAAAAAAAAAAAAAGGGGAAAAAAAAAAAAAAGAGTTTCCTTCTTTCTGGTGTCACTATAAAAAAGAACTCTCAACTTTTTAAAGATACCCTTCTGGCCCCGGCCGGTTGGCTCAGCGGTAGAGCGTCGGCCTAGCGTGCGGAGGACCCGGGTTCGATTCCCGGCCAGGGCACACAGGAGAAGCGTCCATTTGCTTCTCCACCCCTCCACCGCGCCTTCCTCTCTGTCTCTCTCTTCCCCTCCCGCAGCCAAGGCTCCATTGGAGCAAAGATGGCCCAGGCGCTGGGGATGGCTCTGTGGCCTCTGCCTCAGGCGCTAGAGTGGCTCTGGTCGCAACATGGCGATGCCCAGGATGGGCAGATCATCGTCCCCTGGTGGGCAGAGCATCGCCCCTGGTGGGCGTGCTGGGTGGATCCCGGTAGGGTGCATGCGGGAGTCTGTCTGACTGTCTCTCCCTGTTTCCAGCTTCAGAAAAATGCAAAAAAAATAAATAAATAAAAATAAAAAAAATAAAGATACCCTTCTATTCCTGAAGCAAAAATGCAGATTACATTTCATATAATCAGGAAGAATGAAATATAAAAAGTATATCTGCCCCCACAAAAATTATGTTTTGAGAAGTTCACAGTAACAGAGGTAAATGCTTTTGTTATAATATTAAGTGGGGAGTAAGCAGGACAGCAAACAATATATAATATAGCCTAATCAATGGACATAGAAAGGGATAGATTTTTTTTTTAAAGAAAATCACCAAAATGTTAATAGAAGTGGTTATTAGATGGTAGGTTTATGAGTGCCACTTTAAATTTTTTCTACTTTCTATATTATTTTTAAAATTTAGATTATAATATGCTTAAAATTAAAAAAACATAAATAAGGAGAATGTTGTGGGGAACACAGGGGAGAAGGGATGTACTGGGGGAGACACTAGAATCTATGTAAACACAATAAATTAAAATTAAAAACAACTTATATTTAAAAAATATATAAATAAAACTTATTTTGAAAAAAGACTCCTTCCTCTAGTCTACTGTCTTTATTCTACCCACACTTTTAAGGAAAAACAGGGCTTAAAGAGAAAAAATATTATCTGGATTATCTAAAAAGGAAAAATGGATCAAATGAGATTTTCTTCCATTTAAATTATAAAGAAGCAGTGAGTCTCCTTAACATATCATCAATGCAATGAGAAAGAGGTCAAAAGGAAGGGGTAAAGAGGAAAAATGGATTTATTTACTCTTTTGTCCTCTATCTCCTTCTTAGTTATTACCAATTCAATCACTACTATCCATCCCTTTGATACCAAAGGTTAGTGAATTTAAAAGTCTTAGTATTCTTTTTATCTACAGTGCTCAAAGTGATTAAAGAGCAAAATGAGAATTCAGGATCAATAAATATTTATTAAACAAATGAAAAGTAAGACAGTATTTGGAACTTTATGGAACTCACTAATTGGTAGGAAAGACAATAATAAACATATAATTTCAAATATAATATGGTATATGTTTTAACATATGACCTAACAGGAACACAAAGGAAAAAATGTTCAATTCTACTTGGGGACTCAGGTAAGGGTTCATGGGGTGGGCATTTCAAGAACAACATGTGCAACAATTTAGAGAATTAGAAGAGCATAGTGGGTGTAATGTGCATATATATCAATTGGAGATCCTATTAAAAGGCAAATTATGATTCAGTTGATCTAGGTTAAAGCCTGAGATTCTGTGTTTCTAACAAGCTCCCAGGTAATGCTGATCCAGTTGATCCACATATCACAGTTTGAGCAGCAAGAGTTTAGGACATTTATGAACAATTCTGTATGTCTGGACCATATCTAATAGTTGGAAAGGGATAAGATCAGAATATGAAGTAAAAGCCTAATCAAAATATGGTAAATTGTTTGACTCAGCTTAACAAAAAGCCATTCTAGCCTTAGTAAGTACTAACTTAGTGCTCAGGAATTTTAAAAAATTAGATTAGCACCATGAAATATAATAACTAATGAAAGAATGGGAAATATAATGGAAGTATGAAATAAGAAGTAAAATAAAGAAGAGGGAAAATAACAAGTGAGCATATCCAATTTTCATACTATTGCAAGTATGAAGTTGTATACATCAAATTAAAGAATATTTACTTACAAAGTCATCTTCACCTTCTGCTAAACCATAATTAGGCAACATAGCTCCCTCCATGGTGGTGCTCTTGAATACTCCTTTAATTTTGCTACCTATTCTGCTGATTCCAAATGATTCTCCCCTTTTCTGTGTGCTCCTAAAAATGTATCAATCACAAGAATATTGTCTCAATAGTCTAGTTTACTGTAATAATAATAAAAATAGTTGTGAAGTTATAGCTAACATAACTTTTTGGAGTTCTCAGTCATAGATTATCTCAACATCTCAAAGCAAAAGATTTAAAGTTTAAAAATAGGGGGATATGTAAATACATAAACAATATTTATTAACAAACATTTGAAACATTCGCTGAACTAAAATGTTTAAAGATGAGAGCCCCCTAGTGGTACAGAACTCTTATTGCCATACATATTTTGAAATCAATTTTTAAAATATGATTGACAAAGTTCAAAGCAGAATATTCATTTAGAACTGTACTGCTAAAAAGTGTAGTGTAAAAGAAGAAATATATAAAACTTCTAGCTTCTCAGCACTTCATTATAAGACAGAACTAAAAAATAATTCTGTCCTCTATGACTAAAAATGTTTAAGCAAAATTCAACTCTATAATCATATTAATACACAAAAGAAAAATGCAGTATAAAATGCACCTTACTTAACTTCAAAGTAATTAAAAAAAGATAAAATTCAAAGGGAAGGGTTAGTAATAAGTATGAGGATAAAAGTAAATGTAGCCTAAGAAAGCAGCTTGCTCTGCCATATATATTACCATTAACCATAATAAACTAATATATTTTGGTTTTATTATCTTTTTCGAAACAAATTTCTAAAAGCAGAAAGCTGTAAAACAACACAAAAAAGCCAAAATTCCTCCATTAAGACCTTCTGCTTCATGTTTCAACAAATAAAAACATAACTTATATCCAATTTAAAACTCATACTCACTATTGGCCTTACAACAGATACCCAAATAAAAATGACTATTTTTAAATCCAAAAAAGTTTGTTTTGAATGCTTAATAGATAACTATTATTTTTACAAGCAAAATTTACTAACATAATGCAATAATTATAGAAATAGAAGCTGATCAAGCTTCAATTACACCAAGTATATAATGACATATGCATGTTATACATGTCCAAGAAGCAAATCAAATTTGATTTTGAAACTGGAAAAACTCTAAGAATAATTAAAGTATTTTACAGTAAAAAGGGTAAACTAGAAGATTATTTTATTTAAACAAGCATGCAATTAATATTTTTTAAAATCTCGAACTGTGAACACAATTCTTACAAAAATGTTTCCAAAAACAAATATGAAAATGTTAACAAAATATTATTAAAATCTAAACAGCTAGAATTTAGATAAATCCATCTCTAGTTTCTAGAACCTAGATAGATTATAAAAAAATTGGGCTTTCTGAAATATGACCTATTTCTAAAATATCACACTTGTGATTATGCCCAGAAATAAAGAAATACTGCACTTCCAGCTTTAAAAAAATTCTTTAAACACTAGTAATTCAGCAAAATCAGTAACAAACAAAAAATTGAATCAATAAACCTTGAAAAGCCAGAGACTGGCTTTATCATTTTATTTTTATCATAACATTTTTACTTTATGATGACATAAGGATATATTGCTATTTCAAATGGGATAGCTATAATCAAAGTAGAGGCTAATTTTAAAAAGATATCCCAATTGGCTAATATAAAGGCAGTAATGGCAGAGTGATTCATTATTTTCCTTTTTAGTTGTACTTAGGTTTGTCTAACTGTACTTTCTGGATTTAAACAAATAACTTATACAGAAAAGAATCACATGCTGTCTCTAGACTTACCGAAAATCATCCAAACTTAGGCTACCTCTGCAATAACAGATATGTGAAATTATGTAAGAAAGGAGAGAGAGAAAGCTCAGATATTAAACAAGTTTCATTTCAGAACACAAAACAAAATTTAAAAGCTTTAAAAGTTACACAGGTGGACAGTATTCATCTTTGCAAAGGGAAGGAATTCTTATGAATAATATGATAAAGGAAAGAAAAACAAAGTACAAAAGCTGTTTTGGAGGGGTTTGGGATATGAATTCTAGAGCAGTGGTTTTCAACCTTTTTACACTTGGGGACCAGTGAAAATAGGAGAATCTGCTAAGGCAGAAATCACTCTGAGCATAAGTGAATTTAACTAAGATCACTGGATCTATAATCATCATACAACATTAAGGTGGTTAACTCTTTTGTAGATCAGGACAAAATTTCTGGTGGACTGGTCTGCAGACCAGTGGTCGAAAACACTGTTCTGGAGTATTAAAAAAAAGTTCTTAAAAACTCAGTATGTCAGAAAATAATTTGTATTTCTTGCCCTTATATAGGCATACCACCTGTTTGACACAGTGGGACGTATGCAGAGACTAAGCCACCAGAAACTTGGCACAGAAAACAAACCTGTATTTTCCAACATGAAATTCATTTCTATATTAAATATAATTATGCATGCTTTGCATGTTTTAAGTTTATATATTTTAAAAAGTATATTTTAAGCTAAGAAGCAAAGTTAACAAAATATCTCTAAATATTTTTTAAGCTGTGCTTTGAGTATGAAATTAAACAATATGTATTAAGGTTTTACCTTTAAGATACAATTAAATAGAATACAGTCAAAACATATGAATAAATATTTTACATATTTAAGTCATTTAACAGCAGATGAGCAATGCTACTCTTAAATTTTCAATGAAAGAATTAAAGAAAGCCTTTTACTTATTCTACATAACAGGTAAATGAGTCTTTAAGCAGAGTCCTGATAGAAGTAACAGTTAATATTAGAGTTAGATCAATATCAAGAAAAACTTATTTTACTTTAAAAGACCACAGTCAGTACTAGAATGAACAGAACCCATATTTTCTTCCTGTTTATTTTATTTTAAAACCAGCAAAATAAGTGCACTAATATGTTGAAGACAAGTAGGTGTTCTCAAAGCAGCAAAGAACGCTTTCCATCTCTGAATTTAAGACCCTGACTTAGACTTAGCTATTCTGTGGGCTTATAACATCAAAGAACCACCTCACCTTAAATGGTCCTATATAGGAGTTTCATTAACTTAATATCCTGGTATAGACTCCAATCCTAAGTCTATAAACAGGGAGAAATTTCACCTGCTTCTCAAGTGATGCTGGAAAATTCCATAAAAGGTTTGAAAAAGTATTCAAATGAAAGAAGAGGCACATGGATTGGATAAAGAATGCTAATTTAAATAGCATTTATGGAATTTCCATTAAATACAGTTATATTTCATGGCTGTAATTCCTAGGAAAATGGAGTGATTATTTTTATAAAGAATCATAAAGACATTTTCCACCTTTCAGAAAAGTTATTGCATGCATACTACTTATATTGAGGCATTATGTAACAATATTCAACATTCAAAAAAATTTCAACATTTCTACAACCCTTGGCTATATCAGAAAATGCAATATACATATTCTCCCCATGGCTAAGATTTTCACATTTTTCTTTGTACTGTCTGTCTATAAAACTACTCCATTTCTATCTACTTTCTCTTTGCACATTTCCAATTTCTTTATATCTTTATTAGATCCTTGCTCAAACTGGAAGGTGTTGAGCAATGTGAGTATCATTTAGGTTAATCCATTTAATATCTGTGTCACCCCTGGCTGGTTGGCTCAGTCATAGAGTGTCAGCCCAGCATGTGGATGTCTTGGGTTCAATTCCCAATCAGAGTACATAGGAAAAGCAACCGTCTCCTTCTCCACCCCTCTCCCTCTCTCTTCTTCCTCTTTCTCTCTTCCCCTCCTGCAGCCACGGCTCAATTGGCTTGAGTACACTGCCCTCAGTCACTGACGATAGCACTAAAAATAATTCAGTGTGAGCATGGCCTCAATTAGGCAAAGCCACAGACAGGGGTTGCTGGGTGGATTCCAGTCAGGGCACATGCGAGACTGTCTCTTTATCTGCCCTCCTCTCACTTAGAAAAGAAGAAGAAGAAGAAAGAAAAAGAAAAAATATATATATATATATGTGTGTGTGTGTGTCAATTTTGCACAAATTATAATTTAAGTACAAATCAAGACATTATTTAATTTATAAAAGGATAAGGTTTCTTTCTTTTGTTACCTTTCTTTAGGTCATTTAACTATGCACACTTATATGATATTTTAGAGAGCCAGAAGGGAAGGGCAGGAATACTCCTCTACTTTTATAACCAGTAAGTACTCTAATAAAAACTCCCGGGGTAGGGCAGGGGGAACTACTATCTAAAACTGAGTCAGCCTGACCAGGCGGTGGGTGCAGTGGATAGAGCGTCAGACAGGGATGCGGAGGACCCAGGTTCAAAACCCTGAGGTTGCCGGCTTGAATGCCGGCTCATCCAGCTTGAGCACGGGCTCACCAGCTTGACTGCAGGTGGCTGGCTTGAGCATAGCGACCCCATGGTCGCTAACTTGAGCCCAAAAGTTGCTGGCTTGAAGCTCAAAGTTGCTGTCTTGAGCCCAAGGTTGCTGGCTTGAGCAAGGGGTCACTCGCTCTGCTGTAGCCCCCCTCCCTGGTTCAAGGCACATATGAGAAAGCAATCAATGAACATCTAAGGTGCCGCAATGAAAAACTGATCTTCTCATCTCTCTCCCTTCCTGTCTGTCCCTATCTGTCCCTCTCTCTGACTCTGTCAAAAACAAAATTTTTTTAAATTAAAACTGAGTTATCTGTGATTTCATTTATGCATGCAGTCCATAGTTGCCAATAAAGCAGGTAATCAAACAATAATGTGTACTAATTATGAGACTGACAAGGCAATGGTATATATCTTGTTAAAGTTTTCTAAAAGAATTTTAGGCATTTTCTTACTGTATGTAGTACAGCTCTACAGTTCTTTAGTAAAATGTCTTGTCTACTTACGTAGTAATAGAACAACATACTCACAGACAAATAGGTAATAAAGACAATGATGCCATCACAGAACAATTAGCAACAAGTAAAAAAATAAAACATATATATGATTAAATATACCTACCTATTGAATTTTGAATTGCGTGTCGGTGATTCTGCACCTCTTAAAAGTTGTCTGAAATACTTCAAAAATAATTGTGATTTATCAAGCTAATATTTAATACTGAAACATGCTACTTTACTATACAGTACTACTTTCCAGTGTAAAAAAACAAAACATTATTTAATCAAGAGAACACAATCACAGTCAAATAGAATAAGAATTAAAATATTGCAAATAAAGATATTAAGGCCATTTGATTTCCACAGGCCTATAAATAATGTATATACAAGTATGGGGTTTTTATTTCTCTAAAGTACCATCAAGCCACTCAGGCATTTAGCAAATCAGATATATCAATTTGGACACAATCTATCTAGTGTTTCCTTCTCTCTCTCTCTCTCTCTCTCACACACACATACACACACACACACACACACACACACACGATTTTGGTATTGAGAATATTTTAAAATTAACTTCTAATCTCCATTAAGTTATATAATAAAAGAGTATTCACTTTCTTAACCATGTTTTATTTTTCTTTTATTTTGTTATGTGAATCACTCACCTAAATGATATCAAACCCAGTATTAAATTTTCCAGAAAAATCCTACAACAAGATTAATATTTTTACTTACCTCATCACTGTGACAGAACATAGGAGTAAACACATTCTCCAACAGAGAAAGTACATGTTCATATGCTTCAAAAAGACATCTCATAGTTTGAAGTTTCACAACATCTATATATGGGCCTTCAGCAACTATTTTAAAAAAATTACATTGTAGAAATTGTTCATGAACAACATAAATACATGACACATTAATTTAAAATTCATGACAGTGAAATAGCATACAAACATGTTTTATAAAAATTTCACTGTAAAGTACAGAAATCACACTAGATTGAGGAATTAGGAAAACCAAGCTCCAGTTCTGGCAAGTATTAATTATGTAAACTATGAATAAGTTTCTTAAATCTTTATCTAGTTAGTAGACTACTAGGATAATGGCTGCCAGCGTATCTCACACAGCTGCTGCAATAATAAATAGAACACAAGAGAAAACTCTGAAAGCTATAAAAAGCTATAGAATTCATTCTCATGTCTGACTTACTTTTTTGAATCTCTTCTACAATAAAAGGATCAAATCGAATTTTGTCAATACTTTCATCCAAACAATATGTTTTATAAATCTTTTGCAACTCCTCATGAAGAGATAGCATTTCATCATTTGATAGCTCTGGTCGCAAGATTCTGTCATTGAATTCCTCTAGCAAATTAGAAAAGAGTAGGGAAAAAGTGAATTATATTAATATACAACTATTCATGAAAACTTCATGTTCCCAGTCTAATTGTAACCAATATGAAAAACAGCAATTATAAACAAATTACACATTATTTTAAGCTTTTTAAAAGACTAAATTGGGAGTAAAATCACCAAATAAAAAATTTCAAACAAATATTTCATAGACTAATATAAAATATATAAATACAAATTTTCTAGAATTTAGAATAGTAAATTTCTAAAATTTCCTTTTTATTTTTATCTAAAATTTTCTTTAAAGAACATACTGTATTAATTTCCTATATCGACTCTTTAATATTTTAAAATCTGATTCACTAAAACAGTAAAAACTAAAGGTTTCTTAAGTTCCAGTCAAATTTTTAAAATATATTTCCTTCTACCATGAAGGTTACAGACTAGTGATGGAGCTAAAGAGTCTGAACAAATGAATGATTTTATTCTAAAATGACAGATAATAGCATTTGGATAGCCAAAATGTAAACACCTTTTTTTTTTATTACAAGAGGCGCTGGAACAGTTTACCTCTTAATTCTTAATTATCCTAACTGAAATACAAAGAGGAAAAAAAGAGTTTAAAAAAGAAGAAACAGGAGTAGAATATATAAGAGCTTTGGGATGACAGCAAATTCATATAATTGGAGTCTCAAAAGCAAAGAAAGAGAAAATCTAAAAAGATAATAGCCAAAAATTTTCAAAAATGAAGGCACAAACCCACATATCCAAGACTCAGTAAAATGTAAGCAGAATAAATAAAACAAAAACTACACATTACAGTCAAATTGTTGAAAACAAAAATAAAGAGAAATTGCAAAATCTGTCAGGGAGGAAAGAAATATATTATATGAATGAAAATAAACATAAGAATGGAAGTTAATTTCTCATTAGAAACAATTACATTGTCCAAAAGACAATGGAAATGACTGCAAAGTACTGAAAGAAAATACTGTCAACCAAAAATTCTATATTTAGTGAAAATATCCTTTAAAAATGGAGACAAAATAAACAGACAGACAAAGCTAAGAAAATATACCTCCAGCAGATTGATACTATAGGAAATGTGAGAAAGACTTATTTTAGCAGAAGGAAAATGGTAACAGAAACCTAGTTCTACAGAAAAGAATAAATAGTACCAGAGAGGTGAATAAGCCAATAACTATAATGTCCAAAATGTGTATGTGTATTTATGTGTGTGTATATGAATGACAATTATTTATGGAAGAGATAAATATGTACTATGGGGTTTACAGGATACACAGAATTAAAATACATGATAACAAACAAAACAGGAAGGATGGGGGTAATTTGAGGTAAACTGAGGTTCTTATATAGTTCCTGAAGCAGTAAAATATTTTTAAATAAAGACTGTGATAAATGAAACACCCTAGTATAATTTCTAAGCAACCACTAAAAAAGGAAAAAAGCAAAACACACATAAATAAAGTCAATAGAGGAGATAAAATAGAATACTAAAAAATGCTCAAGTAACCCAAAGAAAGGCAGGTAAGAACAACAAAAAATATATAAAACAAATACAAAATACCAGGACAGAAGATCTAACAATATACAATAAGCATATTAAGTGTAAGTGTTCTACATATTGCAATTAGAAAACAAAGATTATCCAACTAGATTTCTTACGAGCAAGATTCAATTGTTTACAAGAAATACATTATACACTTTGATCATATAGAAAAATATACACAACTCAAACCCAAGTGTAAAGAAAGATGGTGTAGTTATATTATATCAAAGTAGACTTCAAGACAGAATTACCAGAGATAAAGAGCATTTTATAATCATAAAAAGATAAATTCATTAAGAAGACATAACAATCTTAAAGTTCAAAATACATGATAAAAATTTTAAAGAAAGGGAGAAGTAGCAAATTCATTAAAAAATAAAGAATATAGAATATCTGAGTACAACCCATCAATTTAATCTGACAGTTAGTGAATGCTACCCAACACGGCAAAACAGACATTCTTCTCACAGGCTCATAAAACAAGTTTCAATGAATTTCAAATGACTAAAATTACAGAGAACATGTTGCCTGATCAGAAAAGTATTAAATAAGAAATTAATCACAATAAGATACCTCAAAAATCACCAAATCTTTGTAAATTTAACAATACACTTCAAAATAACCCAGGGTCAAAGAATAAACCACAGGGAAATTAAAAAATATTTCAAACTGAACCACAATAAAAAGCACTACATAGGTCCTGGCCGGTTGGCTCAGAGGTAGAGCGTCAGCCTGGCGTGCGGGAATCCCAGGTTCGATTCCCAGCCAGGGCACACAGGAGAAGCGCCCATCTGCTTCTCCACCCCTCCCCCTCTCCTTCCTCTCTGTCTCTCTCTTCCCCTCCCGCAGCCAAGGCTCCATTGGAGCAAAGTTGGCCTGGGCCCTGAGGATGGCTCTGTGGCCTCTGCCTCAGGCACTAGAATGGCTCTGGTTGCAGCAGAGCGATGCCCCAGATGGGCAGAGCATCACCCCCTGGTGGGCATGCCGGGTGGATCCCAGTCGGGCGCATGCGGGAGTCTGTCTGACTGCCTCACCACTTCCAGCTTCAGAAAAATACAAAAAGGAAAAAAAAAAAAAGCACTACATAGCAAAAATTTTGCAATTCAGCTATAGTAATTCAGACAAAATTTTATTTTATTTTTTTTTTAAAGATTTTTTTAGATTTTTTTATTTATTCATTATAGAGAGGAGAGAGAGAGAGAGAGAAGGGGGGAGGAGCAGGAAGCATCAACTCCCATATGTGCCTTGACCAGGCAAGCCCAGGGTTTCGAACCGGCAACCTCAGTGTTTCCAGGTTGACGCTTTATCCACTGCGCCACCACAGGTCAGGCAATTTTATCATTTTAAATGCCTATAGTTAGAAAGAAGATGAGCTGCACAAATTAATCATCAATGTTTTACCTTAAACCAGAAAAAGTGCAAACTAAACTCAAGGTTAGTAAAAGAAAATAAGAAAAATGATAAACCCCTAGCAATATAGATTACGAAAAAGAAACTCTAAATTATAAATGAAGAGGAGAAATCACTATAGCTACATAGGAAGGGAAAATTAGGAATAACTTGGAGACAATAAAATGTTACTGAGATGCACTTAAAAGGATTAAAAAAAATTCAATATACCTACTTCATAATAAAAATACTCAGCAAACCAAAAACAGAAGAAACCTTTCTCAAACTGATGAAGGATAACCTACAAAAAACCCAGACTAATATCATAATTAACAGTACAACACTAAATAATTTGCCCCTAAGATCAGAAACAACAAGGATGTCAGCTCTCACCACTTCAATTAAACATTATAGTGATGATTCCCAGCTATTGAAATAGACACGAAAAAGAAATTAAAGGCATAAACATTATTAAAAAAAAAAATTGAACTGGGCAACCTAACCTATGGTGGCACAGCAGATAAAGCATCAACCTGGAATGCTGAGGTCACCAGTTCAAAACCCTGGGCTTGCCCAATTAAGGCACATAAAGGAAGCAACTACAAGTTGATGCTTCCTGCTCCTCCAATACCCCACCTTTCTCTCTCTCTCTCTCTCTCCTATCTAAAATGAATTAGTAAAATCTTTAAAAAGTTATTTTAAAAGAAGTAGAACCATATATTTGCAGATGACATAATTGTGTATGCAGAAAATCCTTTAAAAAATCTAAAAAAAAGCCATTAGAACTAATAAATGACTAGCTATGTCACAGATACAAAGTCAGTATTCAAGAAATTGACTGTACTTCTATATATTAGCAACAATGTGAAATATTATGTTATTACTATAATTCCTTTTTAATTTTTTTTATTTATTGAAGAAAGAAAGGAAGCAAAAGAAAAAGAGAGAAACATCAATTTGTTATTCTATTTATTTATGCATTCACTGGTTGATTCTTGTATGTGCGTGCCCTGACCAGGAATCAAAACTGCACCATTGGCATATTGGGACAACACTCTAACCAACTGAGCTACCAGAACAGGGCTTGAGAAGTTACTTTAAATACAACAGGCAAAACCATAAAGACCTGAGTACAAACTACGAAACATTATAGAGAGGAATTAAATAAGATTGAAACAAATGATAAAATAAAAGATATTCATGCACTAGAAACCTAAATATACTGTCCCCCTTCTCTCCATCTTTCCCTCCCACAGCCACTGGCTCGAGTGATTTTAATGTGGCCCTGGGTGCTGAAGACAGCTCCGCTGGAGTGTGACAGCCTAAGGTGCTAATACTAGCTGGCTACTCGAGCACTGGCCCCAGATGGGGTTGCTGGGTGGATCCCAGTCAGGCACATGCAGGAGTTGGCATCACTATCTCTCCTCCTCTAACCTAAATAGAAACAGCCAAAACAATCTTGAAAAAGAACTAAGTAGAATGCTTTAAACCAACTGATTTCAAGAGATAGTATATAGTCTAATCAAGATCATGGTATCAAGGCCCAGGCCAGTTGGCTCAGCGGTAGAGTGTCAGCCTGGCGTGCAGGAGTCCTGGGTTCGATTCCCGACCAGGGCACACAGGAGAAGCGCCCATCTGCTTCTCCACCCCTCCCCTCTCCTTCCTCTCTGTCTCTCTCTTCCCCTCCCACAGCCGAGGCTCCATTGGAGCAAAGATGGCCCGGGTGCTGGGGATGGCTCTGTGGCCTCTGCCTCAGGCACTAGAATGGCTCTGGATGCAACAGAGCAATGCCCCAGAGGGGTAGAACATCGCCCCCTGGTGGGCATGCCGGGTGGATCCCGGTCGGGCGCATGCGGGAGTCTGTCTGACTGCCTCCCCGTTTCCAGCTTCGGGAAAAAAAAAAAAAAAAAAGATCATGGTATCAGCCAAAATAACAGATACATGGGTCAATGGAAAAGAACAGAGTCCAAAAATATACCCCGCACATATATGGTCAAATAATTTGACAAAGATACAAAGATGGGAACAAATGTCTCTTTAAACAATAGTTATTAGGAAAAAAAGATATTCATATCAAGGAAAAAAATGAACCTCCACCTCTACCTAATAGCAACACAAAAATTATTTCAAGATAGATCACAAACCTACATGTAAAAAATAAAACTATAATGCATCTAGAAAAAAAAGTTGGGAAATATCTTGAGTTAAGGTAGGTAAAGATTTCTTATGGAAATTGGAGAAATCCTAACCACAAAATTAAAAATATATACACTAAATTTCATCAAAATTTAAAAGTTCTTCTCATCAAAATACACTATTATGACGTCAGAGTAATGGCGGGGTAAGAAGAGATACCGATAAATCTCCCCCAAAACTCAACAAGATCTTCAACCAGAAACAGAAAAACCTATACTTGGAGCCTCCAGATGCTTCGCAATACACCCGAAGGTATGGTCGAGTGAAAAATTGGCTAAATATATAACCAAACCCCGAAGGAATTAGGGAGTAAGAAATGCTCTGCCTTCCTCACTAACCTAAACAGGGCGGCTTTCTCTGGTAACTGTGAATATAGAAACTGAGGCCGGCAAAGGGGGTGAATAGATCCAGGCCGTGGCACAAACGGCCGAACCAGGCTGTGGAACGGAGATCCAAGCCGAGGAAAAACTGATCCTGTGGCAACCCAGGCAATACAAGCTAACACTCGCGCCAAACCCAAACAAAGAAAGACAAAGCGGAGCAGCCATTTTACCCGATCTCCTAGTCGGTGCGCAGTTAGTGGGCGAGAGATTTCTTCCTAGGCCCCGGGAGTGGGTGCCCGTGTTACCCCACAGAGAGGAAGAGTCAGAGGCCTTTCTGTGGGCCGAAAGCAGAATCTCTGGGCAGCCCCAGTGCCCTGGGAAAGCCACGCACGGGAGGGAGCGAGAACTAATTCCAACGGTGGAAATTTTCCGTGCTGGTGGGGGTTTCACTCAGAGGGAAACGCGGCCGGCCTCATATCCGGGTTTGCGCGCTCACGCAGATAGTGAGTGAGAGATTCCTCCGAGTACCTCGGCAGTGCGCGCCCGTGTTATCGTACAGAGGGGCAGAGTCAGGGGCCTTTGTGTGGGCCAAAGCGGAATCTCGGGCCGCCCCAGCACCTTGCAAAAGCCGCGCACGGGGACGGAGCGAGAACCAAATCCAACGCTGCAACTTTTCCATGCGGTTGGGGGTTTCACTCAGAGCGTGAGACTGCTGGCCGGATATCCTGGTCTGCGCACGCAGATACTGAGCGAGAGTTTCCTCCAAGCGCCCCGGAAGTGAGCGCTCGCCTGTGTTACCGGACAGAGTGGCAGAGCCAGAGGTCTGTGAGTGGGTGGAAAGCCCGCCTGATTATGCTAGCAGCTCTAACTGACTGAGCCTCACCCAGAGCCCTGTTGCGAGTGGAAATAGAGGGGGGAATTGCCAGCTCTTTGAGCCTCTTACTATCCAGGCAGGGGCAGCAGCAACCCCATAGCTGGATTATCAGGTTACTAATTGAGGAAGGAAAGACTAGGAGAAAGGCTCCAGGAACACGGACTCTCTCACTGTCGGAGCCTATAAATGCTAATGAGCCTTGACTGCCAACGAGACGAAAGCACAATACATGACATTGCCATAGAGACTTATCAACTGCAAACCTCTACCTGAGCGTGCCAAAGGGGCAGAAACCGGCGTACAGAGTCACCAACCAGGAAGAGGGAGAGAAAAGAAAAACCAAGAAGATAACTTCTCAAAATCAAGAATAATCTGCAGACTTTATAACCTATCCCATTTTATTATATTTGTTCGTCTGTTTCTCTTATCTTCATTCTTGATACTTTTTTTTCTCCTCCAATTTGGCCGATTAACTCTCTGCCGGTCTTACTCTCTCCTCTCCTTGAACTACACTACCCATAAGTGTTACATCTCCCATTATCTTTTCTCTCCTCTTCCTTTCTCTCTATAAGGGTTGCACTCCAAAACCCTTAACTCTCTCTCTCTCTCTCTCTCTCTCTCTCTCCTTTCTTTTTTCTTCTGTTAGTGGTTCCCTCTTTTTTTCTCTCTCTCTCTTTCTTTTCTCCCTCTATATTAGTTTCTTCCTTTCTCCTTTACATCTCCTCTCATTCAAACCTCACTTACAAACAAATTATGTTATCTGGGACTCAAACTTATGTTTGTGGCATTTTGGGGGTTTTTTACTTCACCTTTTTAACTCACTAGCAGTGCTCCCATCCCTGGCTATCCATTTTATCTAGTTCTAGTTCCACTAAATACAATAGTAATTTTTTAATTTGTCCCCCCATTTTTCTGTTTTTCTCTTATTCCTCTCATCATAACTCTTAGACAACCAACACCTAAAAGCAAATCACTTTATTCTTGACCCAAATTTTTTCCTTATTTGCTTTTTGTGGGTCCATACCCCCTTTTTTTTGTTCTTTTTTTCCTTTTCTTTTTTTTGCCCGTTTATTACTTTTCCTCAATTCAGGCCCTCCATCACAGGCATTGTTTGTTATAATTCACAGTTCACCACAAGATTTTCTCAAGAAAGAGGGGAGAGGAGAGGAAAGGAAAAAAGGAGGGGGGGAATAATTTCTTTTTTTAAAAATTTTTATTTTATTTTATTTTTCTTTACTTCATTATTAATTTTTTAAAAAAAAAACAACTCTTTTCGATTTTTTATTGTTTTATTTTTTTTAACTTTTTATTCTTTATTAAATCTCATTAATACTATCAACAAAACCACCCTCAGATGCCATTAAGGAAGAGAAAATCGAATATCATGGATACAAAAGAAAGAGAGGTAACACAGCTAGATGAGGAAAAATCTATGGAGAAAAAATTTAATATATTGGAAACCTTGGAGCTAAATGACAGAGAATTCAAGATAGAAATTCTAAAAATCCTCCGAGATATACAAGAAAACACAGAAAGGCAATTTAGGGAGCTCAGAAAACAACTCAATGAACACAAAGAATATATGTCCAAGGAAATTGAAACTATAAAAACAAATCAAACAGGGATGAAAAACTCAATTCACGACCTGAAAAACGAAGTAACAAGCTTAGCTAATAGAACAGGTCAGATAGAAGAGAGAATTAGTGAAATAGAAGACAAGCAACTTGAGGCACAACAGAGAAAAGAAGAAAGAGACTCAAAAATTAAAAAAAATGAGGTAGCCCTACAAGAATTATCTGACTCCATCAAAAAGAATAACATAAGAATAATAGGTATATCAGAGGGAGAAGAGAGAGAAAATGGAATGGAGAACATACTCAAACAAATAATAGATAAGAACTTCCCAAGCCTGTGGAAAGAACTAAAGCCTCAAGTTCAAGAAGCAAACAGAACTCCGAGTTTTCTTAACCCCAACAAACCTACTCCAAAGCATATCATAATGAAATTGACACAAACCAACAGCAAAGAAAAAATTCTCAAGGCAGCCAGGGAAAAGAAGAATACAACATATAAAGGAAGGCCCATTAGATTATTATCAGATTTCTCAACAGAAACTCTACAAGCTAGAAGAGAGTGGACCCCAATATTTAAAGTCCTGAAAGAGAGGAACTTTCAGCCACGAATACTATACCCATCAAAGCTATCCTTCAAATATGAAGGAGAAATAAAAACATTCACAGATACAGAAAAGATGAGGGAATTTATCATCAGAAAACCCCCACTCCAGGAATTACTAAAGGGGGTTCTCCAATCAGATACAAAGAACAAAAAAAAAACAGCCACAAGTAAAAGCTCCAAGAAGAACACAATAAAACCAAATTTAAACTGTGACAACAACAAAAAGAAAGAGGGGGAGAAGATGGAGATTAACAGTAGCAAAAGACGATGGAGTGCAAAAGTACTCACAAAATAGTTCGCTACAATGAACAGGGTAGGGACCCTTTTCATTACTCAAAGGTAACCACCATTGAAAAAACCACCACAGAAGCACATGAGATAAAAAAGATAGCAACAGAGGAAAGATGTATGGAATACAACCAAATAAAAACAAAAGATAGAAAAAGAAAAGAGAAGGATCAAACAAGACACAAAACTAACAGAAAGCAATCTATAAAATGGCAATAGGGAACTCACAAGTATCAATAATGACACTAAATGTAAACGGATTAAACTCACCAATAAAAAGGCACAGAGTAGCAGAATGGATTAAAAAAGAAAATCCAACTGTATGCTGCCTACAGGAAACTCATCTAAGTAACAAGGATAAAAACAAATTCAAAGTGAAAGGCTGGAAAACAATACTCCAAGCAAATATCCAAAAAAAAGCAGGTGTAGCAATACTCATATCGGATAATGCTGACTACAAGACAGGAAAAGTACTCAGAGACAAAAATGGCCATTTCATAATGGCTAAGGGGACACTGAATCAAGAAGACATAACAATTCTTAATATATATGCACCAAACCAAGGAGCACCAAAATATATAAGACAGCTACTTATTGATCTTAAAACAAAAACTGACAAAAATACAATCATACTTGGAGACCTCAATACACCGCTGACGGCTCTAGATCGGTCATCCAAACAGAGAATCAACAAAGACATAGTGGCCTTAAACAAAACACTAGAGCACCTGGATATGATAGACATCTACAGGACATTTCATCCCAAAGTGACTGAGTATACATTTTTCTCCAGTGTACATGGATCATTCTCAAGAATTGACCATATGTTGGGCCACAAAAACAACATCAGCAAATTCAGAAAAACTGAAGTTGTACCAAGCATATTTTCTGATCATAAAGCCTTGAAACTAGAATTCAACTGCAAAAAAGAGGAAAAAAATCCCACAAAAATGTGGAAACTAAACAACATACTTTTAAAAAATGAATGGGTCAAAGAAGAAGTAAGTGCAGAGATCAAAAGATATATACAGACTAATGAAAATGACAATACGACATATCAGAATCTACGGGATGCAGCAAAAGCAGTGATAAGAGGGAAGTTCATATCACTTCAGGCATATATGAACAAACAAGAGAGAGCCCAAGTGAACCACTTAACTTCCCACCTTAAGGAACTAGAAAAAGAAGAACAAAGAAAACCCAAAACCAGCCGAAGAAAGGAGATAATAAAAATCAGAGCAGAAATAAATGAATTAGAGAACAGAAAAACTATAGAAAAAATTAACAGAACAAGGAGTTGGTTCTTTGAAAAGATCAACAAAATTGACAAACCCTTGGCAAGACTTACCAAGGAAAAAAGAGAAAGAACTCATATAAACAAAATCCAAAATGAAAGAGGAGAAATCACCACGGACACCATAGATATACAAAGAATTATTGTAGAATACTATGAAAAACTTTATGCCACTAAATTCAACAACCTAGAAGAAATGGATAAATTCCTAGAACAATACAACCTTCCTAGACTGAGTCAAGAAGAAGCAGAAAGCCTAAACAGACCTATCAGTAGAGAAGAAATAGAAAAAACCATTAAAAACCTCCCCAAAAATAAAAGTCCAGGCCCTGACGGCTATACCAGCGAATTTTATCAAACATTCAAAGAAGACTTGGTTCCTATTCTACTGAAAGTCTTCCAAAAAATTGAAGAAGAAGCAATACTTCCAAACACATTTTATGAGGCCAACATAACCCTCATACCAAAACCAGGCAAGGATGGCACAAAAAAAGAAAACTACAGACCAATATCTCTAATGAATACAGATGCTAAAATACTAAACAAAATACTAGCAAATCGAATACAACAACATATTAAAAAAATAATACATCATGATCAAGTGGGATTCATCCCAGAATCTCAAGGATGGTTCAACATACGTAAAACGGTTAACGTAATACACCATATCAACAAAACAAAGAACAAAAACCACATGATCTTATCAATAGACGCAGAAAAGGCTTTCGATAAAATACAACACAATTTTATGTTTAAGACTCTCAACAAAATGGGTATAGAAGGAAAATATCTCAACATGATAAAGGCCATATATGATAAACCATCAGCCAACATCATATTAAACGGCATAAAACTGAGGACTTTCTACCTTAAATCAGGAACAAGACAGGGTTGTCCACTCTCTCCACTCTTATTTAACGTGGTGCTAGAAGTTCTGGCCAGAGCAATCAGACAAGACAAAGAAATAAAAGGCATCCATATCGGAAAAGAAGAAGTAAAGGTATCACTTTTTGCTGATGATATGATCCTATACATCGAAAACCCGAAGGACTCCACAAAAAGATTATTAGAAACAATAAACCAATACAGTAAGGTCGCAGGATACAAAATTAACATACAAAAGTCCATAGCCTTTCTATATGCCAACAATGAAATATTAGAAAACGAACTCAAAAAAATAATCCCCTTCACGATTGCAACAAAAAAAATAAAATACCTAGGAATAAACATAACAAAGAATGTAAAGGACCTTTATAATGAAAATTACAAAGCATTGTTAAGGGAAATCGAAAAAGATACAATGAGATGGAAAAATATTCCTTGTTCTTGGATAGGAAGAATAAATATAATCAAAATGGTCATATTACTCAAAGCAATATACAAATTTAATGCAATTCCCATCAAAATTCCTATGAGATTTTTTAAAGAAATGGAACAAAAAATCATCAGATTTATATGGAACTATAAAAAACCCAGAATAGCCAAAACAATCCTAAGGAAAAAGAATGAAGCTGGGGGCATTACAATACCTGACTTTAAACTATATTATAGGGCCACGATAATCAAAACAGCATGCTATTGGCAGAAAAATAGACACTCAGACCAATGGAACAGAATAGAAAGCCCAGAAATAAAACCACATATATATGGTCAAATAATCTTTGATAAAGGGGCCAACAACACACAATGGAGAAAAGAAAGCCTCTTCAACAAATGGTGTTGGGAAAACTGGAAAGCCACATGCAAAAGAATGAAACTCGACTACAGCCTGTCCCCGTGTACTAAAATTAATTCAAAATGGATCAAAGACCTAAATATAAGACCTGAAACAATAAAGTACCTAGAAAAAGACATAGGTACTAAAATCATGGACCTGGGTTTTAAAGAACATTTTATGAACTTGACACCAATGGCAAGAGAAGTGAAGGCAAAGATAAATGAATGGGACTACATCAGAATAAAAAGTTTTTGCTCAGCAAGAGAAACTGATATCAAAATAAACAGACAGCCAACTAAATGGGAAATGATATTTTCAAACAACAGCTCAGATAAGGGCCTAATATCCAAAATTTACAAAGAACTCATAAAACTCAACAACAAACAAACAAACAATCCAATAAAAAAATGGGAAGAGGACATGAACAGACACTTCTCCCAGGAAGAGATACAAATGGCCAACAGATATATGAAAAGATGCTCAGATTCATTAGTTATTAGAGAAATGCAAATCAAAACTACAATGAGATACCACCTCACCCCTGTTAGATTAGCTATTATCAACAAGACGGGTAATAGCAAATGTTGGAGAGGCTGTGGAGAAAAAGGAACTCTCATTCACTGTTGGTGGGACTGTAAAGTAGTACAACCATTATGGAGGAAAATATGGTGGTTCCTCAAAAAACTGCAAATAGAACTACCTTATGACCCAGCAATCCCTCTACTGGGTATATACCCCAAAACCTCAGAAACATTGATACGTGAAGACACATGTAGCCCCATGTTCATTGCAGCACTGTTCACAGTGGCCAAGACATGGAAACAACCAAAAAGCCCTTCAATAGAAGACTGGATAAAGAAGATGTGGCACATATACACTATGGAATACTACTCAGCCATAAGAAATGATGACATCAGATCATTTACAGCAAAATGGTGGGAACTTGATAACATTATACGGAGTGAAATAAGTAAATCAGAAAAAAACAAGAACTATATGATTCCATACATTGGTGGAACATAAAAACGAGACTAAGAGACATGGACAAGAGTGTGGTGGTTACCAGGGGTGGGGGGAGGGAGGATATGGGAGGGAGGGAGGGAGAGAGTTAGGGGGAGGGGGAGGGGCACAGAGAACTAGATAGAGGGTGGCGGAGGACAATCTGACTTTGGGTGAGGGGTATGCAACATAATTTAATGACAAAATAACCTAGACATGTTTTCTTTGAATATATGTACCCTGATTTATTAATGTCATCCCATTACCATTAATAAAAATTTATTTAAAAAAAAAAAAAAAAAGAATGTAAAGGACTTATATAATGAAAACTATAAACCATTGTTAAGGGAAATCGAAAAAGATATAATGAGATGGAAGAATATACCTTGTTCTTAGCTAGGAAGAATAAATATAATCAAGATGGCTATATTACCCAAAGCAATATACAAATTTAATGCAATTCCCATCAAACTTCCAATGACGTTTTTTAAAGAAATAGAGGAAAAAATCATCAGATTTATATGGAACTATAAAAAACTCCGAATAGCCAAAGCAATCCTAAAGAAAAAGAATGAAGCTGGGGGCATTACAATACCTAACTTCAAACTATATTATAGGGCCACGACAATCAAAACAGCATGGTATTGGCAGAAAAATAGACACTCAGACCAATGGAACAGAATAGAAAGTCCAGAAATAAAACCACATATATATAGTCAAATAATTTTTGATAAAGGGGCCAACAACACACAATGGAGAAAAGAAAGCCTCTTCAATAAATGGTGCTGGGAAAACTGGAAAGCCACATGCAAAAGAATGAAACTGGACTACAGTCTCTCCCCCTATACAAAAATTAACTCAAAATGGATCAAAGATCTAAACATAAGACCTGAAACAATTAAGTACATAGAAGAAGACATAGGTACTCAACTCATGGACCTGGGTTTTAAAGAGCATTTTATGAATTTGACTCCACAGGCAAGAGAAGTGAAGGCAAAAATTAATGAATGGAATTACATCAGACTAAGAAGTTTTTGCTCAGCAAGAGAAACTGATAACAAAATAAACAGAAAGCCAACTAAATGGGAAATGATACTTTCAAACAACAGCTCAGATAAGGGCCTAATATCCAAAATATACAAAGAACTCATAAAACTCAACAACAAACAAACAACCAATCCAATAAAAAAATGGGAAGAGGATAAGAACAGACACTTCTCCCAGGAAGAAATACAAATGGCCAACAGATATATGAAAAGATGCTCATCTTCTTTAGCTATTAGAGAAATGCAAATCAAAACGGCAATGAGATACCACCTCACACCTGTTCGATTAGCCATTATTAGCAAGACAGGTAATAGCAAATGTTGGAGAGGCTGTGGAGAAAAAGGAACCCTCATACACTGTTGGTGGGAATGTAAAGTAGTACAACCATTATGGAAGAAAGTATGGTGGTTCCTCAAAAAACTGCAAATAGAACTACCTTATGACCCAGCAATCCCTCTACTGGGTATATACCCCAAAAACTCAGAAACATTGATACGTAAAGACACATGCAGCCCCATGTTTATTGCAGCATTGTTCACAGTGGCCAGGACATGGAAACAACCAAAAATCCCGTCAATAGATGACTGGATAAAGAAGATGTGGCACATATACACTATGGAATACTACTCAGCCATAAGAAATGATGACATCGGAACATTTACAGCAAAATAGTGGGATCTTGATAACATGATACGAAGCGAAATAAGTAAATCAGAAAAAACCAGGAACTGCATTATTCCATACGTAGGTGGGACATAAAAGTGAAACTAAGAGACATTGATAAGAGTGTGGTGGTTACGGGGGGGAGGGGGGAATGGGAGAGGGAAAGGGGGAGGGGGAGAGGCACAAAGAAAACAAGATAGAAGGTGACAGAGGACAATCTGACTTTGGGTGATGGGTATGCAACATAACTGAACGACAAGATAACCTGGACTTGTTATCTTTGAATATATTTATCCTGATTTATTGATGTCACCCTATTAAAAAAATAAAATTATTAAAAAAAAAATACACTATTCAGAAAATGAAAATGCAAGCCATAGTCTGGAAAAAAAATTCATAATACTTATAACTTACAAAAGACTTGTATCGATAATATGTAAAGAACTAGTAATTTAATGACAAAAAGAAAAACAATTCAATAAAAAATATGCAAAAGTCTTAAACACTTCGATAGAAGAATATTTGTATGGCCAGTAAGCATAGTGTTCAACAACAGTAGTGATTAGAGAAATGCAAATTAAAAGCACAAGAGACCACCGCACACCCACTAAATTGGCTAAAATTAAAAACCACAAACACCACCAAATTTTGGCAAAAATGTAGAACAAACAGAACTCTCACACATTACTAGGGGGTATAACATAGTACAACTACTTTGAAAAACAATATGGCAGTGTTTTACAAAATTAAACATATATCTACAATCTGACTCGGCAATTCTACTTCCAATTATTAAATATGTCCCCAACAGAAAGCCTCATACAGGAAATGTTAATAGCAAGTTTATTCAGAATAGCCCACACATGGAAGCAGTCCAGATATCCATCACAAGAATAATGGATAAAGAAACTGGTATACTCTTACAAAAGAATACCATCTAGCAATAAAATAACAAACTACTAATCTATAAAACATGAATCAAACTTAAAAGCATTATCCTGAATCAATAAAGCTAGGCACAAAAGAGTGTATACTATGTGATTCCATTTATATAAGGAAATTGTATAGGCAAAATTTATCTGTGGTGAGAGAAATAAGACTAGTGACTATTTTGACAGGAATAGGAGCAGAGGTGGATCATTTGGGAAGAGCTCTAAAGAAACTTTCTAGGGATGAAAATGTTATATATCTTGATAAGGTTTAGGATATCCAGATGTACAGATTCACCAAAACTGATCAAACTGTTCAAGTTCTGTAAGTTTCATGTTTAAATTATACTTAAATTTTTAAAACATTAATCTTTTTATAGTCCATAGTGCCTCATAAATCCAATAATGTAAGATGTTACAGATATTAAAATCATAATGAAACATTTTACTTTTACTTAATCAAAATAATCCTTAATGAAAACTAAGACAAAGTGCTACTGACATAAACTAAAGATTGATTATATTTTCATTATACTTAATCCTTAGTAGTTTTTTTTTTATTGAAGTCAGTAATAGATTATGTCCCAATCTAGAAAGAGTGGACACTTGAAAGACAACTCATAGGTGCTCTTAGACTATCTAGTAAAAGGCCCTGGCCAGTGCCTCAGTAGATAGAGCATGCCTATAGTTAGAAAGAAGATGAGCTGCACAAATTAATCATCAGTGTTTTACCTTAAACCAGAAAAAGTGCAAACTAAACTCAAGCCATCAGCTCAGTATATGGACGTCTCAGGTTCGATCCCCGGTCAGGGCACACAGAAGAAGCAACCATCTACTTCTTTCACACTCCATCTCTCCCTTCTCTCACTCTTTCCCTCTCACAGCCAGAGGCTCAATTAGTTCAAGCATGGCCCCCAGCACTGAGGATAGCATGACAGCCTCAGGCACTAAAAATAGCTCAGTACTCCAGCATAGGCCCCAGATGGAGTTGCCAGTCTGGGTGCAAGTGGGTGTCTGCCTCACTACCTCCCCTCCTCTCACCTAAAAAAAAAAAAAAATCTAGTAAATAAAATTCAGTATGACTGCAACATCAGATCTGATCTAAATATTCAAATATATTTAAAAATTTTTAAATGACTTTAATAGAGTACAGAGGTAAGCCTCACCCACAGTCAGACAAATCTGCAACACATGCACTGCTCCTTCTTGTTTAAGGAAGTTCATAAAGCGAAATAATAGATCTTGCTGCTCTCTGATTTGTTTCAATTCTAACTTCAGCACCTAGATACAACATAGGAGGAAAAGTCCGTTAAGGCTATATAATAACATGATAAAACTGTTTATATCAAAAGTAATATGGCCCAATGGCTCAGTACGTAGAGCATTGGCCCAACAATGTGGATATCCCAGGTTCAATCCCTGGTTAGAGCACATATGAGAAGCAACCATCTGCTTCTCTTCCCCTCTCGCAGCCAGTGGCTCAACTGCTTCAAATGTAGGCCCCAGGTGCTGAGGATAGCTTGGCTGATTCGAGCATCGGCCCCAGACGGAGTTGCCGACTGGATCCTGGTCAGGGTGCACGCAGGAGCCAGTCTCTCTATCTCCCCTCCTCTCACTTAAAAACACAAAAAAATGTAATATAAATTGCTTTTGAAAATACTTACAGATGGCTTTTTATTTCTAGGTTCTGCAAATTTTTGCAAGAATGGAACCAAAGGGGAAGGTGGTTCAGTTGCTTTTTCAGGCTTTAAAGAAAGAGAATCAATTAATTTATGTAAATTTTCATTGATCTGACAAATATGTATAAAAATTCAATGCCATGTGAAGTGTTTTCTAATATGTTAAATACTCACTGGACTGTCATCTATGAAGATGATAAGCAAATGATTCACAGTATCCTAACAAAAAAATCATAAACACAGGTCAGAATAATCTCATTACTACATTCTGAACAGAATTCTCACAGCTTTTAACATATTATGGAAGTTTCTAGAAAATTATAAAAACAAATGGCGCAATGGTAAGCATGTGCACTTATTTCATACAAAAGGACTTTTTAAAAATCTATAATGCTGATCTTATCTTTTATGAAAAAAGCCAAAAGTTATTCTGACTTTGGCATTTAAAATGTTTATAAAATAGCCTGACCAGACGGTGGCGCAGAGGATAGAGCGTCAGACTGGGATGCTGAAGACCCAGGTTCGAGACCCCCGAGGTCGCCAGCTTAAGCTCGGGCTCATCTGGTTTGAGCAAAGAGCTCACCAGCTTGGCCCTGGCCGGTTGGCTCAGTGGTAGAGCGTCGGCCTGGCATGCGGAGGTCCTGGGTTCGATTCCCGGCCAGGGCACACAGGAGAAGCGCCCATCTGCTTCTGCACCCCTCCCCCTCTCCTTCCTCTCTGTCTCTCTCTTCCCCTCCCGCAGCCAAGACTCCATTGGAGCAAAGATGGCCTGGGGCACTGGGGATGGCTTTGTGGCCTCTGCCTCAGGCGCTAAAATGGCTCTGATTGCAACAGTCCCAAGATGGGCAGAGCATCACCCCCTAGTGGGCGTGCTGGGTGGATCCCGGTCAGGCGCATGCGGGAGTCTGTCTGACTGCCTCCCCGTTTCCAGCTTCAGAAAAATGCAAAAAAAAAAAAAAAAGCTCACCAGCTTGAGCCCAAAGTCGCTGACTCGAGCAAGGGGTTACTCAGTCTGCTGAAGGCCCGTGGTCAAGGCACATATGAAAAGGCAATCAATGAACAACTAAGGTGTTGCAACGCTCAACGAAAAATTAATGATTGATGTTTCTCATCTCTCCGTTCCTCTCTGTCTGTCCCTGTCTATCCCTCTCTCTGACTCTCTCTGTCTCTGTAAAAAAAAAAAAAAGAGTTTATAAAATATTCCTGTTTCTTCAAAATCTTATTGGATCAAAAGCAAAAGCAACTTGCCTGACCAGTGGTGACACAGTGGATGGAGTGTCCACCTGGGATGCTGAAGTCCCAGGTTCAAAACCCGAGGTCAGCAGCTTGAGCACAGGTTTGCCGGCTTGAGTACAGGGTTGCCAGCTTGAGCGTGAGATCATATGATCCATGGTTACTGGCTTGAGCCCAAGGTCGCTGCCTTGAGCAATGGGTAACTAGGTTGGCTGAAGACCCCCTGCTCAAGGCTTGTATGAGAAACAATCAATGAACAACTAAAGTGCCACAACTATGAGTTAATGGTTCTCATCTCTCTCCCTCTCTCTCCCTTCCTGTCTCTGTCTGTCTCTCTTGAAAAAAAAGGGCAACTCAAATGTCTAACAAGAAATAAATGAATAAGCAAAATGATTTATATACCTATAATGGAATATTATTCAGCCTTAAAAAGAAATAAAATTTAAAAAAAAATTAAAAAAAAACAAAACAAAACAAAACAAAAGGAATAAAATTTCAATATATACCACAACATGGATAAATTTTGAGGACATTATGCTAAGTGAAATAAGCTAACCACAAAAAGACAAATACTGTATGATTCCATTGATATGAAGTATGTGGAGTAGTCAAATTCATAGACACATGAATAACATGGGGACTGTAAAGAGCAGGGGGGAGAGACAAATAAAGAATTATTGTTTAATGGGTATAAGAGTTTTGTAAGATGAAAAGAGTTGTGAAAATGAGTAGTAGTAACAGTTGCTCAACATTATGCATGTACTTAATACCACTACTATAAAAAAACTTAAGATGATAAATTTTAACCACAATTAAAGAAAAAAATTTAAGTCTTACTGGATCAGCTAGGAAATCCAAAGAAGGAAGGAACACTGAACCAGAGAGGATCTCTCTTAAAAGTAAGGTCAGGGATCTGAAAAAAGAAAACAATCGTATTTATACTTAGTAATCTACATCAGTTCTTACCTGGGAACCTTGTTAAGATGCAAACTATGGCCCTGGCCGGTTGGCTCAGTGGTAGAGCATTGGCCTGGCGTGCAGGAGTCCCGGGTTCGATTCCCGGCCAGGGCACACAGGAGAAGCGCCATCTGCTTCTCCACCCCTCCCCCTCTACTTCCTCTCTGTCTCTCTCTTCCCCTCCCACAGCCAAGGCTCCACTGGAGCAAAGTTGGCCCAGGCACTGAGGATGGCTCTGTGGCCTCTGCCTCAGGCGCTAGAACAGCTCTGGATGCAACAGAGCGATGCCCCAGAGGAGCAGAGCATTGCCCCCTGGTGGGCATGCTGGGCGGGAGTCTGTCTGACTGTCTCCCCGTTTCCAGCTTTGGAAAAATGCAAAAAAAAAAAAAAAGATGCAAACTATGATTCAGCAGGTCTAGGGTGTGTCTCAAGATTCTGTATTTCTAAAAGGCTCCCAAGTAATGCTCATGCTACTGGTTCAGACCACACTTGGAGTCCTTAATTGGCTAAAGAGAATACTTTTTAAAAGAAAAAAATTATTTCCTTATCAGAAGGGACTTAGGTGAGAATTAGAAAACACTTTCCACCTTGAAATATTTAAAATGTTTAATATAATTTTAAAGTAATGTTTAAAACAAATATGTTTAATAGTATAATAATTTTGCAATTATAATATTTAGATTAATATTATAAATTAATTTGTTTAAAATAAAATATCTGAATTAAAACAGGGTAAATTTTAAAATTCTTTAAAATAAAAAATTTAAATAAAGTAATATTTAAAGTACATCAGAAAAAGTAGGTCATGGTTTCTTCTATAAAGATTGTTAGGGCCTGACCAGGAGGTGGCGCAGTGGATAGAGCGTCGGATTGGGATGCGGAAGACCCAGGTTCAAGACCCGGAGGTTGCCAGCTTGAGCGCCAGCTCATCTGGTTTGAGCAAAAGCTCACCAGCTTGGCCCCAAGGTCACTGGCTCGAGCAAGGGGTTACTCGATCTGCTGAAGGCCCACGGTCAAGGCATATATGAGAAAGCAATCAATGAACAACTAAGGTGTTGCAACAAAAAACTGATGATTGATGCTTCTCATCTCTCTCTGTTCCTGTATGTCTGTCCCTATCTATCCCTCTCTCTGACTCTCTCTCTGTCCCTGTAAAATAAAATAAAAAAAATAAAAAATAAAATTTTTTTTTAAAAATTAAAAAAAAAAAAAGATTGTTAGGGTCCTGGCTGGTTGGCTCAGCTATAGAGCGTCAGTCCGGCGTGGGGATGTCCCAGGTTTGATTCCCTGCCAGGGCACACAGTAGAAGCACCCATCTGCTTCACCACCCTTCCCCATCTCCTTCCTCTCTGTCCCTCACTTGCCCTCCTACAGCCAACACTCCACTGGAGCAAAGTTGGCCCAGGGCTGAGGATGGCTCTATGGCCTCCGCCTCAGGCACCAGAATGGCTTCAGTTGCAGCGGAGCAACGCCCCAGATGGGCCAAGCATCGCTCCCTGGTGGGCATGCCGGGTGGATCCTGGTCGGGCACATGCGGGATCTGTCTGTCTGCCACCCCCCACCCCTCTCCTCACTTTGGAAAAATACCAAAAAGAAAAAAGATTGTTAGGGTAAGACTAATGAAGTAACTTTATGGAATAATCTAAATGTCATATAACTATTCTTCCCATGTAAATAACTTAAAACCCAATGTGTCGGCCTGACCTGTGGTGGCGCAGTGGATAAAGCATCAACCTGGAAATGCTGAGGTCGCCGGTTCGAAACCCTGGGCTTGCCTGGTCAAGGCACATATGGGAGTTGATGCTTCCAGCTCCTCCCCCTTCTCTCTCTCTGTCTCTCTCTCCTCTCTCTCCCTCTCTGTCTCTCTCCTCTCTAAAAAATGAATAAATAAAAATAAAATAGAATGTTAAAAAAACAAAAAAACAAAAAACAAAACCAATGTGTCTATATAGTTTGTTCAAACTGTTTCTGCGAGTGAGTCATAATGTACGTCTTTGAAAAGGAACACCAACCTAAGACATTTTTTTTGATACATTATCTCTGGCAAGGGAAACAAAAGAAAAAAAAAAATAGGACTACTTCACACTAAAAAGTTTTTGAAAAAAAAAAAAAGTTTTTGCACCTTTAAGAAAAAGAAACCACCAACAAGATAAAAAGACAGCCCTGGCTAAGTAGCTCAGTTGGTTAAAGTATCATCCTGATATGGAAGGTTGTGGGTTTGATCCCTAGTCAGGGCACATACAAGAATCAACCAATTACATAATGCAAAAATAAGCAGGACAACAAATTGATGTTTCTCTTTCTCTCTCTCTCACCATTCCTCTATATAAAACAAAAAATCAGTAAATAAAAATTTAAAAATAAACTGAAGAAAGCCATGGCCAGTTGGCTCAGTGGTAGAACATCATCAGCCTGGCATGTAGATGTCCCAGGTTTGACTCCCATCAGGGCACACAGGGGAAGCAACCATCTGCTTCTCCATCCACCTCCGTCCCTTTTTCTCTCCCTCTCTTTCTCTCTTCCTCTCCTGCAGCCATGGCTCAGTTCAAGCGCATTGACCCCGGGCACTAAGGATGGCTCCGTGGAGCTGTCACCTCAGATGCTAAAAATAGGTCGGTTGTGAGCATGACCCCAGATGGGCAGAGCATCAGCCCCAGACAAGGGTTGCCATTTAGATCCCAGTCAGGCCACATGGGATCTATCTCCCCTCCTCTCACTTGGAAAAGAAGAAAAAATAAATAAATTTTTAAAAATAAAAATAAACTGAAGGAAAAGGTTTTAAAAAAAATAAGACAACTAACGAAATGGGAGAATGTATTTACCAATGATAAATCTAATAAAGGGTTCATATCCAAAATTTATAAGCCTTATAAATTCAACACCAAAAACAAACAAACAATCCAATTAAAAAATGGACAAAGGACCTGAATAGACACTTCTCCAAAGAGGATACTGTATACAGATGGCCAATGTGCATATGAAAAAATGCTCAACATCAGTAATCATCAGAGAAATGCAAACTAAAACCACAATGAGATATCACCTCACACCTGTCAAAATGGCGCTCATCAATAAGTCAACAAACAAGTGTTGGCTATGACCATAGTGAACTCTCATACACTGTTGGTGGGAATGCAGATTGGTGCAGCTACTGTGGAAAATGTATTGGAGTTACCTCAAAAAATTAAAAATGAAACTGTTTTATGTGTGAGAGATTCCACTTCTGGAAATATATCAGAAGAAACCCAAAACACTAATTCAAAAGAATATATGCACCTTTATGTTCATTGCAGTGTTAGTTACAATACCCAAGATTTGGAAGCAGCCCATGTGTCCATCAGTAGATGAGTGGATACATTTACACAACGGAATATTCTCGGCCATAAAAAAGAAGGAAATCCTACCCTTTGCGACAGCATGGATGGACCTGGAGAGCATTATGCTAAGTGAAATAAGCCAGTCAGAGAAAGACAAGTACTATATAATTTCACTCATATGAGGACTCTGATGAACAAAATTAACACACAAAAAAGAACAGATGACAGCTGTCGGAGGAGGGGAATTAGGTGAAATAAGTGAAGGAATTAAGCAAAAGAAAAAAGAACCTCATAGACACGGACAACAGTATGCTGATTACTAGAGTGAAAGTGTGGTAGGGGAAGGTAGAAGAAAGTAAAGGAGGATAAATGGTGATAGAAGAACACTTGACTTGGAGTGGTGAACACACAATACAATATACAGATGATGTATTATAGAGTTGTAAACCTGAATCTATGTATTTTTATTAACTAAAGTCACCCCAATAAATAACATAAATAAATAATTAAAATTTTTAAAAAAACATTAAAAAGAACACCAAGGAAGTAACAAAGTATAATTATCTTTTTTTTTCTTAAGTATAAAGTGGGGAAGCAGAGAGACAGATTCCCTTTATGAGCCCCAACCGGGATCTACCCAGCAAGCCCCTATGGGGCAATGCTCTGCCCATCTGGGACTGTTGCTCCGTTGCTCAGCAACCAAGCTATTTTAGCACCTGAGGCAAGCCATGGAGCCATCCTCAGCGCCCTGGGACAACTTGCTCCAACCGAGCCATGGCTGCATGAGAAGAGAAATAGTGAGAAAGAAGGGGGGCAGTGGAGAAGCAGATGGTTGTTGTTTCTACGTGCTCTGAACAGGAATCAAATTCGGGACATCCACACGCTGGGCCACCGTTACATTGCTGAGTCAACTGGCCAGGGCCTAATTCTCTCAAATAGGAAATTTAATTGTATTCATATTTATGACTGCAAAAGATTAATTTTAAAAAATCTAAGCAACACAACACATCACAAATACTCAGCTCCTAAAATGGCATTTTAAGACCCAATAAATTATATTTTTTAAATAGAATAAAATATTATTCACATCATAGGCTAACCTCAAATTTTGGTGTACTAATACTATGATTAAGAATAGCAATATTCATATGGCATGGTATGCAAAAACTGCTATGACATTTTCCAGTCTATTTATACCTGCAGTCTGTTGCTTTAGGAGGCAAAACATAAGGAAAAAGTAGTTCAGTGAGTTTCCTTAAATAATGTAATTCATCTCTTCGACTCCTCAAAGCCACATGAAGCTCTGGACCATATTCTTCTAAAGCAGCTTGCTGTAAAAACTCTGTATTTTCTACTATAAATACAGATAAAAAAAATATTGAGAAAAGTTAAACAACATTAAATAAATTCAGTCATTTCCAATAACATATAGAAAATCATTTAACACAGTCATTCCTTTCCTAGTCTTCCTTTTTATTTCATTATGTATTTTACTGGAAAATTTTTCACATAAAGAAAGCAATTTTCCTCTTGGCTGAAACCTTATTCAATTATTTTATTTATTGTTTTAGAGAGTGAGGATTGGGGTTGGGGGAGAGAAAGAGAAAAAGAAAGAGAGAGACAGGAACACTGATCTGGGATCAAACCGGCAACCTCTGTGCTTCGGGATCACTCTCTAACCAAGTGAGATATCTGGCCAGGACCCTTGGCTGGAACTTTTGAAATATTTTAGTTAAAAAACCCTGTCCCGGTCCTGGCAGGTTGGCTCAGCAGTGGAGCGTCGGCCTGGCGTGCAGGGGACCCGGGTTCGATTCCCGGCCAGGGCACATAGGAGAAGCGCCTATTTGCTTCTCCACCCCCCCTCCTTCCTCTCTGTCTCTCTCTTCCCCTCCAGCAGCCGAGGCTCCATTAGAGCAAGGATGGCCCGGGCGCTGGGGATGGCTCCTTGGCCTCTGCCCCAGGTGCTACTAGAGTGGCTCTGGTCGCGGCGGAGCGACGTCCCGGAGGGGCAGAAACATCGCTCCCTGGTAGGCAAAGCGTCCGCCCCTGGTGGGCGTGCCGGGTGGATCCCGGTAGGGCGCATGTGGGAGTCTAATTGTCTCTCCCCGTTTCCGGCTTCAGAAAAATACAAAAAAAAAAAAAAAAAAACCCTGTCCCCTTTTGCAAACAAGAATTTGAACTCATGTCACTACTTTTCAAGGTATAGTAAATAAAAGCAAATGTTTTTAAAAAGTTGAGAAAACATTTTCTAGCATTATACAAGGTTTTAGTTATCAAATATACATCCTCTGTAGACACACACACACACACACACACACACACACACACACACAGAATAAAACCTTTCTTAAAATTCTTATTGTCTCTGCTTTTATGCCATAATCATTCAGGTAACCCTTTAAAGAAAATGGCTTCCTTGGTTAAATTCTGTATCTTATGCCCAGAGGTACAAAGTTGTGTAAGGTGAAACTCCATGAACAGGTATATTACTTAAAAAAATATTAATTGATGATAAAAAGTTACATTAACAGAAATTTTTCTTAAAAGATCAAGAAGTAAATATTTTAAAACTTAAAAGTAACAGTACTGTTACTCCTTTTGACAGCCCTCAAAAGCCCAAAAGAAAAACAAGTCATGCTTTCTTTATGTGCATTTCATGACAATTTAAAAATCACGGAATCTGTGAAGGGAATCTTAACCCTAATTCAATGGCATTTAATTTTGACTATTTACTTCTATTTGTGTGTTTGTGTGTGTGTGTGTGTGTGTGTGTGTGTGTGTGAGTGACAGAGACAGAGAGAGGGACAGATAGGGAAAGACAGACAGGAAGGAGAGAGATGAGAAGCATCAGTTCTTTGTCGCAGTTCCTTACTCTCCTTAGTTGTTCATTGATTGCTTTCTCATATGTGCCTTGACCAGGGAGCTGCAGCAGAGTGAGCAACCCCTTGCTCAAGCCAGTGGCCTAGGGCTTTAAGCCAGTGCCCACGGGGTCATGTTTAGGATCCCACGCTCAAAGCAGATGAGCCCGTGATCAAGCTGGTAACCTTGGGGTTTTGAACCTGGGTCCTCCGTGTCCCAGTCCGACACTCTATCCACTATACCACTGCCTGGTCAAGCTTTACTTCTATTTTTTTTTTTTTTTTTTTTTTTGTATTTTTCTTAAGCTGGAAACCGGGAGAGACAGTCAGACAGACTCCCGCATGCGCCCGACCCGGATCCACCCGGCACGCCCACCAGGGGCGACGCTCTGCCCACCAGGGGGCGATGCTCTGCCCCTCCGGGGCATCACTCTGTTGTGACCAGAGCCACTCTAGCGCCTGGGGCAGAGGCCAAGGAGCCATCCCCAGCGCCTGGGCCATCTTTGCTCCAATGGAGCCTCGGCTGCGGGAGGGGAAGAGAGAGACAGAGAGGAAGGAGAGGGGGAGGGGTGGAGAAGCAGATGGGCGCTTCTCCTGTGTGCCCTGGCCGGGAATCGAACCCGGGACTTCTGCACGCCAGGCCGACGCTCTACCACTGAGCCAACCGGCCAGGGCCTACTTCTATTTTTAATGGAAGCACATTTATCCAAAAAAAACCCATCATATACATTCTAATAATGAGTACTAAGAAGATAAAGGAATGCTATCTATGCCAGAGGTACAAAAGCAGGATTGGCAAAGAAAGGCATAGTTTTTATAAGACATACATTTTATTTTATAATTATGCAAATATTTTCCAAGCATTCTCCCCAACAATTTGGGGTACTGGACTTTTTAAAATTTATATTTTGAGCAGAGATTTAACATAAGACTAAGTATACTAAATCTCAGCTCAACTTCTTTACTTGACATAATCTTAAACAAATGATATAGTCCTTTTGAGCTTCAGTTTCCACATCAGTAAATAATAAAGTAGTTATTAACACTGAAATGTCATTCAAAATGTGTAATTACAATATCTGGTATGATTAAGCATTCACATGTAATATATATGATATATAAATTAAATCACTGGATTGGAATTTAGTCAACATTTGTCAGATGTGAGAGATTTTTAGACACTCTAGAAAATGAGAAAATAAAGAAAGCAGGCAAAAGAGAAATAAAATACAGAAAGGCAAAACCTTAATTGGGAATATAAGCAAAATATAAATGTGGGAAACAGGGCATAGATTAATCCCCACTATTCACCAGTGTATCTACTGCAAAGCAGTCAGCAGGTTTCAGACCACAAAAGGAAAAGTCCCTAAAATCCATGACAAAGAGATAGCATCAGGATGAAAAACTGAATCCTTCTGCATAATTATTATTGAATTTAAATTAAACCAATGCTATATATATATATATATATACACATTTCTTTTCAACATTCTGTATGGGCCATGGAAGTATTTACATAGAGAGAAAACATCAATACAAGGTGAGGCAAAAGTAGGTTTCCAGTTGTGAATGCAAAGCACAGGGTTTATTTTATTCTTGTATTATTTTCCATTTGAACAACTAACTGTAGACATACTTTTGCCCCACCTTGTGTAATTCCTACTCTCAAGAGACAGTTTAAGGACAGGACACGGAGAGAGAATAAATGTGAAGAAATGAACCTTTAATGATTTTCTGAGGTATGCATAACTGTGGGGCCAAAGAATTTAGAGAAAAAAGTCACGCATTAAATGAAAAATCAAAAATCTGAAAACCATTTTTGCAATTTTATCTAATTTACTTTCATAGTTACAGAACCTCTAGATCAGGGGTCCCCAAACTACAGCCCGCGGGCCACATGCGGCCCCCCGAGGCCATTTATCTGGCCCCGCTGCATTTCTGGAAGGGGCACCTCTTTCATTGGTGGTCAGTGAGAGGAGCATAGTTCCCACTGAAATACTGGTCAGTTTGTTGATTTAAATTTACTTGTTCTTTATTTTAAATATTGTATTTGTTCCCGTTTTGTTTTTTTACTTTAAAATAAGATATGTGCAGTGTACGTAGGGATTTGTTCATAGTTTTTTTTATAGTCTGGCCCTCCAACGGTCTGAGGGACAGTGAACTGGCCCCTGTGTAAAAAGTTTGGGGACCCCTGCTCTAGATAAAAGTCCTCATGAATTTCATTAATTACAATGTTATTAATGAATCCAATCTAGCATTTAATGATGATTTTTTAATTGAGGACCACTTTTTACATGAATAGCAGCAAATTAGCAAACTTTGTCTTGCAAAGATTCAACAATAAATTTTAGTAAAACTGGTCTGCCTATAAATATAAAACAACATTCTCACAGACCCAAAATAAGTTGAGAATTTTATTAAACTGATTAATTCAACTAAAAATAAAAAGATGACTCCATTTACTCATAATCTGAGTTCAAAGTGTTTGTCTTTAGGAAAAATAAGAACTATAATTAAAATCTTTTCCCAGCCCTGGCTGGTTGGCTCAGTGGTAGAGCATCGGCCTGGCGTGCAGGAGTCCTAGTTTCGATTCCCGGCCAGGGTACACAGGAGAAGCGCCATCTGCTTCTCCACCCCTCCCCCTCTCCTTCCTCTCTGTCTCTCTCTTCCCCTCCCGCAGCCGAGGCTCCATTGGAGCAAAGTTGGCCCAGGTGCAGAGGATGGCTCTGTGGCCTCTGCCTCAGGCGCTAGAATGGCTCTGGTTGCAACAGAGCAACGCCCTGATGGGCAGAGCATCGCCCCCTGATGGGCATGCCGGGTGGATCCTGCTCCGGCACATGCAGGAGTCTGTCTGCCTCCCCGTTTCCAACTTCAGAAAAATACAAACAAACAAACAAACAAACAAAATCTTTTCCCTTACAAAAACCAACGTATGTTAACAGCTTTATTCATAATTGCCAAAGTTTGGAAGCAACCAGATGTCCTTCAATAGATGAACTGATAAACAAAATGTGGTACATCTATACAATGGAATATGAACAGTAAAAAGAATAGACATAAAGGAAACTTAAATGCATATTTTTAAGTGAAAGAAGCAATTCTAAAAAGGCTACCATATGATGTCCAACCATATGACATTCTGGAAAAGGCAAAACTGTAGAGACAATAAAAATATCAGTGCTTGCCAGGGGTTCACAAAGAAAGAAGGAGGAATAAATAAGTAAAAGGGGATTTTTAGGACAGTGAAACTATTCAGTATGATATCATAATGATGGATCGATGGCATTATGCATTTGTCAAAACCAATAGAATATACACTAAAGAGTCAACCCTAACAAAAACTATAGATTTCAGTTAATAATAATGTATTGTTATTTGTATATCAATTATAACAAATATAGCAACATAAAAGATGTTAGTAATAGGGGATTGTAGAAGATATATAGAAACTCTTATTCTTTCTGTTCAATTTTTCTGTAAACTTGAAACTTCTTGAAAAATAAAATTTACTAATAAAATAACCATTTTTCCTGTGTTCTTTAACAGTAAAGTAACTTTAACAAAATGCCTACAACAAAGTTAATATCTCCTAGTGTTTTTGCCAGTAAAAGGACAATGATTTTAAAAGTTAAATTTTTATTTAATAATTACACATTCAAAATTCCACTTTTTAACTATGTTGAAGTAAAACTGTTTTTACTAACATTGTAAGATGAACACACAAAAAAATTTTAAATATATAATTTGAAATGTTTCTCTTCCTGAGGAATGCTTCATACCAAAGAACAAATAAACTAATAATTTACTTTAATTTAAACTCTGCCTAGGACATAATTTCCTCAAGAATACTCTGATTATATTCACTGATAATTATGACAGAGGAAAAATTGGTTTCATGCTTAAATGAGTCTGGGATGTGCTGGGTTAAACAAAGTTAAAATTATTTTTGCTGCAGGACTACTCCGAGATTTTGGTATACTAGCACTTACTGGAAATTTCCAAAAGGGGAATACACTATGTAGTAATTAACAGAAAATATGACTATAAAACCTGTTCTACATAGTCATCTTACAGAGAATAGTATTCTGCAAAACATATTGGGAAAACATTGACAAAGAATACCAAATACAAACTCAAAAGAATTAAGTTTGACAAAGAACAAAGTATACAGCATGAAACTATATTGTTAAAAAGGAACATTTCAAGGAATTAAACAAAGAAAAAAAACTCATAGACACAAACAACAGCACGGTGATTACAAGAAGGAAAGGCGGTTGGGGAGATAGAAGAGTGTAAAAGGGGATAAGTGATGATGAGGTAATGAACATATAATACAATAAACAGATTGATGTATTACAGAATTGTATACCTGAAACCTATATAATTTTACTAACCAATGTCACCCCAATAGATTTGATAATTTTCTTGCACTTTGATTTTTTTATTGATTTTAGATAAAGAAGGGAGGGAGGGAGACAGACAGACAGACAGACAGGAACACAGATCTGTTCCTGTTTGTGCCCTGACTGGGGATCGAACTGGCATCCTTAGCACTTTGGGATGACACTAACCAACCAAGCTATCCAGCCAAAGCTAAATTCAATTTTTATAAAAGATACATTTCAGCCCTGGCCAGATAGCTTGGTTGGTTAGAGCATCATCCAGATACACAGAGGTTGCTGGTTTGATTGCAGGTCAGAGCACACAGGAAAACAGATTGATGTTTCTGTCTTTTTCTCTCTCCCCCTTCATCTCTCTCTAACATCAATAACTATATATGTTTTTTGTTTTTTTGTTTTTTTTGTATTTTTCTGAAGCCGGAAACGGGGAGAGACAGTCAGACAGACTCCCGCATGCGCCCGACCAGGATCCACCTGGCACGCCCACCAGGGGCGATGCTCTGCCCCTCCTGCCCCTCCGGAGCGTCGCTCTGCCACAACCAGAGCCACTCTAGCGCCTGGGGCAGAGGCCAAGGAGCCATCCCCAGCGCCCGGGCCATCTTTGCTCCAATGGAGCCTTGGCTGCGGGAGGGGAAGAGAGAGACAGAGAGGAAGGAGAGGGGGAGGGGTGGAGAAGCAAATGGGTGCTTTTCCTATGTGCCCTGGCCGGGAATCGAACCCGGGTCCCCTGCACGCCAGGCCGATGCTCTACCGCTGAGCCAACTGGCCAGGGTCACTATATATGTTTTAAAGAAACATTTCAGCTTGATATAAGAGCAAGAAAAGTCTTAAATGAAGATTTCATTCATTCAATCAAAAAAATTGATCATTTGCTATGTGCAAATCATGACAGTATAAAGGCCAAAACACATATGAGAAACTGCAAATAGGTTATCCTGAATTAAGCATAACGCAGAGTAAAAGACAACAAAATATTTGACCAGGTAGAAAAAGATTTAAATACACAGTTTAGTCTCTACAGCAGTCATTTACTTTTGTTTAGTAGGGAGGTAATGTACAAGAATTGTGAAATTAACAGTAATCAGTAGACAGGATGGGCAGTACATAGGATAGGTCAAAACTGTGAAATCATTAAGGGGAAAGAGGTGAAATGCATCTCAGAAAAAGTAATGAAGGCAATAGACTATTATTATTCAAAAAACACAAAAGTAATCAACAATATATCTAAAAGTTACCTGTATTTTAATTTTTATAAATTCTTGAGTTTTCACAATCATTTATATGATTAACTGTTTTAAAAGATTTCAGTTTGAAAGAACACTCTTACAGCATTTGTGAATGTATCAGTTAATGTATCAGTACTCATACTAAAATATTTAAGGTGAAATTTGGTATATAAAAACAAAATCACTCAAATTTTATAGTAGAAAATTATATTACCTTTCTGACTGGCTTTAACTATCACTTCTATATGCTTCATTGCTGCTTTTAATAATTTCTTGGTTATAATAGATGGAATATCAACCTAGAAAAATTCAACATTAAAATAAAAATTTAAAAATAATTATCATTAAGTTACAATGGCAGAACACTGTATTTTTTAAGCTTTTGGAACATATGGTCTTCAAAGTTATAGGTATCATTTGGAATCTTTCAAAAAATTTAAAAAGTATTTTATATTCTTAGATCATACTAACTGTAACTTTAGAAAATTTTCTACCACAGTAAAGAAAATCTTAACATGCATACCCTACATACTAAAAATTTCTCATAAAATATCTTTATTCATGACATTGCCTTGTTTTATTATTTTTTAATATTTTATTTATTGATTTTAGAGAGGAGAGAGAGAGAGAGAGAGAAATGGTGTGTGGTTGGGTGGGGATAAGGAGTAGGAAGCAGCAACTCATAGTAATTGCTTCCCATATGCGCCTTAACCAGGCAAGCCCAGGGTTTTGAACCTGCGACCTCAGCATTCCAGGTCAACACTTCATCCACTGTGCCACCACAGGTGACACTCAATGTGTTTTAAATGCATTCAAGGACAAACCTGAAGGAACTTATTATCCCTTTGATATAAACTTATGTTTACTAAGGTTACCTGAAAATGAACTTTTTCCTTCAGCTTACAAAATAAATTCTGGTTTTAAGGTTTATGAAAGTGCCTGACCTGTGGTGGTGTAGTGGATAAAGCGTAGACCTGGAACACTGAGGTCGCCAGTTTGAAACCCTGGGCTTTGAGACCCTGGGCTTGCCTGGTCAAGGCACATATGGGAGTTTATGCTTCCTGCTCCTCCCTCCTTCTCTCTCTCTCTCTAAAAATGAATAAGTAAAATCTTAAAAAAAAGATATATGAAAGCCTCTGAGCACGGGCTCATTTGGTTTGAGCTTAAGTTCACTGGCTTGAGCATAAGATCATAGACACGACCCCATGGTTGCTGGTTTGAGCCCAAAGGACACTGGCTTGAGCCCAAAGATCACTGGCTTGTAGCCTAAGGTCACTGGTTTGAGCTCAAGGTCGCTGCCTTGAGCAAGAGATCACTGGGCTGGGCTGGAGCCCCCAGTCAAGGCACCTATGAGAAAGAAATCAATGAACAACTCAGGTGCCACAACTATGAGTTGATGCTTCTCATCTCTCTCCCTTCCTGTCTGTCTGTCCCTAACTGTCCCTCTCTCCCTCTCTCAATCTCAATCTCTTGCAAAAAAAAAAAAAAAAGATATATATAAAAGCCTTCTATTTTACAATAACATTAAGTTTCATCATTCTCCATAAACATTTTTCAATATAAAGGCTAGAAACTAGAGACTGTGGTAGGTTACTGAGAGGGTTGAGGGCTTAAATGAACATACATAAAGAAAAAAAGTAAAGTATCTAAAATAATAAATTGCGAAGAAATAAATCACCAAAAAGCATGTTTATTGGACTTTGACATTGGACAGGCTTATCTTCTACCACAAAACTCAACATATTATATTTTCCCTTTATCAAAAGCATGATGAGAAAATTGCATCACAAAGAATTAAGATTTGTGTTAGCTTTTAAATTCTTTTTAAATTCCATATTAAGGAAAACAAATCAAGATTGATAGATTTAGCAAGCATGATGAATCATAAACTTCCAATTTTTAGTAATTTACTAATAAAACCCAGAGCAGTTTACATATATCTTTCAGCTGTATACATTCAATGTGAGGGGTTATTTTTGCTAGTACTATGCCTTGTTGCAAAATAACATTACTCTTCATTTATCCCTGGCCTCTTGGTACTCAATGATTGTATTCTCATATTTATCAAATGAAAAACACCTTTTAGGTTTCAAACATTTTATAAAATCTTGTCTTCTGAGAATACTCATGAAAATTTTCATATATGAGTGAGTCCCATTTTAAGACTTCAGGTCAGAATCAAAATGGTAAAATAATGTGTATTTCACTAAACTTTAATTTAAAAAAAGAAAAAAATCTATGGACCTTAAATGATTCTTTGTTTTTATTAGCTCCAAACTGCCAACTTACATTATTCAGGCAATGCTATGGGGCTAGAACACTGTACTAGTAACAAGATGGTCCAGGCCTAATGTTTTGCCCATTAACTACCTCTGACACTTTGACAAAGCTACTAAATTTTTATAAAATAGGTATCTCTCAGAATAGTAATACAGATAAAATAAAATATATAAGATAACACGGAAAATATTGCAAATCATATCTGATAACTGACATATCCAAAATACACAGTGAACTTATAATGCAATAATAAAAAGACAATTCAGTTAAAAATGGGCAAATGATTGCCTGACTGGTGATGGCACATGGATAAAACATCAACCTGGAATGCTGAGGTCCCCAGATCATTTGCCATTTTTATAAACAGAAAAAAAGTTGATCAATAATAATTATACTGTAAAAAGCCATTAATTATACACTTAAATAAAGATTCTGAGGCACTTATCTCATAGTAGACTAAGCAGAATAAAATAAGCCCTGAGGTCACTGGCTTAAGCGCAGGCTCACCAGCTTGAGTGTGGGATCATCCACATGACCCCATGGTCACCGACTTGAGCAAGGGGTCACTGGCTCAGCTGGAGCTCCACCCCTGGTCAAGGCATGTAAGAGAAGCAATCAATGAACTAAAGTGCTGCAACTTCGAGTTGATACTTATCTCTCTTCCTTCCTGTCTGCTGTCTGTCCCTGTCTCTCTCACTTTAAAAAAAAAAAGTGAGATAACAACTAGTTCCTGGCATGGATGTGGAAAAATCAGAGCCCTTAAACACCAGTGGGATTGTAAAATGGTGCTTTGGAAAGTGATCTAGCAGTTCCTCAAAAAGTGAAACCATCTGACCTAACAACTATGATCCTAGGTATACAGCCAAGACAAATAAAAACATGTATCTTCCCACTACCAAGAAAAATTTGTAGGCCCTGGCAGGTTGGCTCAGTGGTAGAGCGTTGGCCTGGCGTACAGGAGTCCCGGGTTCGATTCCCAGCCAGGGCACACAGGAGAAGCGCCCATCTGCTTCTCCACTCCTCCCCCTCTCCTTCCTCTCTCTCTCTTTCCCTCCCGCAGCCGAGGCTCCATTGGAGAAAAGCAGGCCTGGGCGCTGAGGATGGCTCCATGGCCTCTGCCTCAGGCGCTAGAATGTCTCTGGTCGCAACAGAGCAATGCCTCAGATGGGCAGAGCATCGCCCCCTGGTGGGCATGCCAGGTGGATCTCGGTCAGGTGCATGCAGGAGTCAGTCTGACTGCCTCCCCGTTCCCAACTTCAGAAAAATACAAAAAATAAATAAAAAAGAAAAATTTGTACACAAATGCCCTGGTACCATTATTCATAACAGCCAAGAAGTGAAAACAATCCAAAAGTCCAACTGAAGGATGAATAAACAAAATGTGGCATACTCATACACTGAAATATTATTCAGACATTAAAAAGAGTGATGTACAGATACATGCTACCATGCTATAACATGACAGACAACATTAATAAACCTTAAAAACAGTATGCTAAGTTAAACAGTCCAGAATGGGCAAATCTACAGAAACAGGAAACAGACTAGTGGCTGGCTAACCGGAAGGGGGAACAACGTTTACAGCTAACGGGTACAAGGTCTGTTTACTGGTGATAAAAATGTTCTAAAATTAATTGTGGTGATGAGTGCATTAACTCTAGGAATATTCTAAAATCAACTGAGTTGTACACCTTAAATATGTGAATTGTAAGGCCTATAAAGTATATCTCAATAAAACTGTTACCAAAAAAATAAAATACATATAGCATACTCCAAGTAGGTATTGTGATTTTAAAATCACCAGGCTATCTCCAGGCCTAACATAGTAGAATTTTTCTATTACTATCTATAGGAGAATTGACCATAATGAGTCAGCTTTTTGATCAATTAATTTTACTGACTTATTCTAAGTTATAAATTAAATGGCTTATCATCAACCAATTTCTTACCAAATATTTTATTCTGCTTATCTACTATGAGATAAGTGCCTCAGAATCTTTATTTAAGTGGTATAATTAATGGCTTTTTACAGTATAATTATTATTGATCAACTTTTTTTCTGTTTATAAAAATGGCAAATGCTTAATGCAAAAAAAATAAATTGTGAACAGAAAGAAATTCACGAATAGAATAGAAGCAAATATCAGCATCAACTCACCACTATAACAAGAGTTAACAGTAATAAAGATACAGAGGACCTTAATATACATATTAACAAGCTTTAATAATGTGAGCCTTGTTTTCAAAACAGAAAATGCCACAAGCAAAATGCACTTCTCCCTCCCTGGAGCACGCCACACCTTTCTTCCTCTCAGGCATGCATCTCCTACTCTAAGCAGTCCCCAGGAAACTTGCAACTAGAGAACAATGGGCAGCTGCAGCTCCTCCCGGGCTAACCCCAATTGTGTCTCCAAAGCCCCCTTTTCTCTGACTTTCCAGTGGGCCAAAGCCCCCCCACAGGCTCTCCTGCTGCTTCTACCCTAAAGCCCTTCCTTGTTTCATTGTCCCCAGCTTTAAAAAACATACTCTACACATAAAATTTTTAAAATTTAATGCCACATGTTATTTTCTGCCCCTTCCACTTGACTATATAAGATAATTTCCCATGGAAATAAATTCTATTCTACAAAATGATTTTTCATAGCTGGAGAGGATTCTATAATTGGCATGTACTATACTAATTAACCAACATTATCATTAAATAAAATGTTTTCATTATACTGAAATGAATTCATGACATACATGTTAAACTCTGATTATTTCTTTAAAATATATTATTAAACAATGGAATTAAATTTTGGAGTATAAATATTTTTAAATCTTTTAATAAAGATTTCCAAACTGCCTTCCAGCATAAGAATTATACCAACTTGATTCGTACTTGCTTTGCCTGGTTCCCCACAATCATCATTACTAGCTAGATATTATCACTCTTTTTGTCTTTCTGAATCTGATAGGCAAAAGTATGCTATTTTATTTTAAAAACTATATTTATTGATAGGACAATAGTTTCAAATATTCACTGGCCACTTTATATTTTTCTTATTCACATTTTTTGCATATCTTTTTTTTAAGAGAGTAAATCTTTTTTTCCCCCTTGATTTGAGAGAGAAAGAAGAGAGAGAGGAAGGGAGAGGGAGAGAGGAAGGGATGAGAGAGAGAGAGGAAGGGAGAGAGAGAGAAAGAAGCATCAACTTAAAGTTATACTTAGTTGTTCCATTTAGTTGTGCACTCTCATTGACTGCTTCTTGCACATGCACTGATCAGTGATCAAACCTGCAACCTCAGTGCACCAGGAGAGCCTTTATCCACTGAACCACCCAGCCAGGGCTGCATATCTTTTCTACAATGGTTGACTGTATTGTTCATTCTTGAATAGGTGTAGAAACATTTAACAAGATTTATCTTTATTTATTAATGGCAAAGATATTATATACCAATTATGGTCAATATGTTCAATTCTATTGAATGGACAAGACAGTACACAAGTATGGTCGTCTACAGCCAACACATTAAAAGAATATCTGTAGGCAAAGATCCAACATACACAAAATATGGAGCAAACACATTTTTAAAAAGTAGATCCTAATTATTACGATTTACACTGTAAATTCATCAGACTGAAACATGACTATTTCTCCTGTAGTTGTCTTTTCATTTCTAATTGCCACAAACCAAGATATCCAACTATTAAAGTCAAACTGATCAATGAATCAAGTGATCCATTCATCTTTTATTTTTAAAAAAGTGAAAAAAATTACATACATTATAGGGTAAAGTAAATATAAGATTTTTAAAACTCTCATTAGTAATCATAAAGCCTCAAATTTCCAAATTTTTCATTATAAACATATACCTTGTGAATCCTTCGAATTACGACAGATGCAAAAAACCGTAATGTAATCCTCAATTCATCAACAAAGGACTCATCATCTGTTACATCCCTTCAATGAGGAGAAAAACAAGCATTTAGCAGTTCAGAGAAATACAGAGCTTTACTTTACAGAAACCAAGGAAAATCTATAGCTTCCTGTTTTTTTCCATTGACTTACATTATTTTTCTTTTATTTCTTAACAAATAATGCATTACATTACAGAATAAAAGACAAACACAGGGCTTGGCCGGTGGCTTAGTGGATAGAGCATCAGCCAGGCATATGGACATCTTGCGTTTGATTCCTGGTCAGGGCACACAGGAGAAGCTACCATCTGCTTCTCTCCCTTTCCCTCTCCCCCATCTTTCCCTCTTCCCTTCCCAAAGCCAGTGGCTTGATATTGGTTCAAGCCGGGCCGTGGGCACTGAGATGGCTAGGTTGGTCCAAATGCATCAGCCTCAGGTACTAAAAATACTCGCACTTCCTCTGGCCAGAGGGGGCTGCCGGGTGGATCCCGGTTGTGGGGTACACACGGAAGTCTGCCTCACTATCGCCCTTCTTCTCACTTAAAAAAATAAATAAATATACAGAGAAGAAAATAAATATCTCCCCTAATTCTAGTACCAAGACAATCACTACTAACCAAACTACAATAGATATTTCACTGTAGACATCCATATGTACTTAGGCATATTTTTTGTAGTAGTATTTTTACAATACCAAGATCATTTTCGAAGCATCATCAAAGAAATTTGTAACAAACAAAATAAGGAATACTTATGGAGAAGCAATAGAATTAAATTTATATATAATTTTGCCCTGGCTGGTTGGCTCAGCGGTAGAGCGTCGGCCTAGCGTGCGGAGGACCCGGGTTCGATTCCCGGCCAGGGCACATAGGAGAAGCGCCCATTTGCTTCTCCACCCCTCCGCCGCGCTTTCCTCTCTGTCTCTCTCTTCCCCTCCCGCAGCCAAAGCTCCATTGGAGCAAAGATGGCCCGGGCGCTGGGCATGGCTCTGTGGCCTCTGCCTCAGGCGCTAGAGTGGTTCTGGTCGCAATATGGCGACGCCCAGGATGGGCAGAGCATCGACCCCTGGGGGGCAGAGCACCGCCCCTGGTGGGTGTGCCGGGTGGATCCCGGTCGGGCGCATGCGGGAGTCTGTCTGACTGTCTCTCCCTGTTTCCAGCTTCAGAAAAATGAAAAAGAAAAAAAAAAAAAAAAAAAAAAAAAAAAATTTATATATAATTTTAAATTAGTTTAAAAAATATAAAGACTAATAATAATAAACTAATTCCAAATTTAAAAATTAAATGTTTTATTTGAAAAGAAGAAACTGAAATTCACACTTTTTTTTTCCTGAAGTGAGAAGCAGGGAGGCAGAGAGACAGAATTCCGCATGCACACGACTGGGATCCACCCAGCATGCCCACTAGGGGGCGATTCTCCATTGCAACTGGAGCCATTCTAGCGCCTAAGGCGGAGGCCACAGAGCCATCCTCAGAGCCCGGGCCAATTTTGCTCCAATGGAGCCTTGGCTACGGAAAGGAAAGAGAGAGCTAGAGAAGAGAAAGGAGAGGGAAGGGTGGAGAAGCAGATGGGCGCTTCTCCTATATGCCCTGGCTGGGAATCAAACCCAGGACTTCCACACACTAGGCTGACACTCTACCACTGAGCCAACCGGCCAGGGCCTGAAATTCAAACATTTGTAAACAGAAATTTTTGACACCCTTCTTCTGAGGAGCTATTTTTCATTTTCCTTAAATCTTTAAGTCCCTAGAAATATTAAGATATTTCCCTAACCAAAGAAAGAAAGAAGAGTATGTATAGTGGTGATACCCTGAACTTGAAGATGGCGCTGTTAAGTCACTCGGTACATAAGGAAGAAATTTTTACCAACCACACTTCCCACTTTTAACCTCAGGAAAGATAATATTACAGCATCAAGCTACACTAAGGAAAAAATACATACTTTAACGTTTAGAAATACAGGTAGATTTTATGTCTGAGGAACCATAACGCAGGGTGTGGGGGGGGGAGAAAGTCTTTATAACAGGAATTATTTTACAAAGAGCCTCTCACATTATCTTTACTTAAACGGCAAATATCCCATAGTTAAGACAGAATCCAACATAAAAAACTAATTTACATTGCTTTTCAGGAAAATATGACAAACTAAATATTAAATTTGTTTTAAAACACTATAATTCAACTACTAGCATTTTTTAATTAGGAAATTCAAAATATACTGTCAATATAAAATTTGCATAGACATCATTAAATATTACAAGTCACAGAGGTATAAGCGTTCAAATACTGTAAATAACTATATGATGCTTATGTAATAAAACAAGTATGTAAATTATATAACTTGAATTTATAATTTTTAAACTATATTTTTTTAGATCTAGCATTTTTCTATATTCTGTAAAGGATAGGGCATTTGTATATCCATAGCAAATACAAAAAAATAAAGTTACTTTGAAAAAAAACCTCTTACTATTCCAGGAGTCTCTTAAAATTATCTTTTAATTTAATGAAACATCGGAATGTCTTTGTCTTCTAAATGTACAATTATTTCAAATATAAAAAGTACATACAAAATAACAAATCATTCATTATATTTAGGAATCATAAAAAATTCTACAAATTACTTTTCTTTCAAAAAGCAGCGTAGGTCTTCTTCCACTTTCACTAAACTATTGATTGACTACATCAGTGGTTATTAACTGGGGCCAATTACTCCTCCCAGCTAACATTTAGCAATCTCTAAATATATTTCTGGGATCACAATTAGGAGAAAGAGGGGCTGCTACTATTATCTAGTGGGGAAATGCCAGGGGTACTGCTAACTATCCTTTAGTGCATAGTACAAAAACCCCACAACGAAGAACTTCTTGGCCTAAAATTTCTATTGTGCCAAAGTCGAGAAATCTTAGCCTACACTAAAACACATCATTAGCACATTTCACTTAATGGTTTCCACTATACCAAAGGAAAAAGGCTTTATAGAAAGTACATACCTGTACCACGGATAAACAAAGTTCTCCAACACTAATTCAAGAACCTGCATAAAAATTATGTTTTAAAAAAATTAATAACTAATTCTGGGAAAATAAAATACTACTAAGTAATATATATTATTGAGAACAAATTTTATTAACCCAAATATTAACATATTCATGACAAAATGCATATGTCAACCTTACATGGTAGTTGTGATGATCAAAGAGAACATATGAGAAAACATTTTGAAAACCATAAAACTCAATAAAAAAGAAAAATTACTATTAGAATCACATACACATTTCTAAATATTCCCATTAAAAAAAAAACTTTAAATTGCTCCTGCTTCGGAAGTGTCAACAAACAAAAGAAGTTCTATGGAAAGAAGGAAAATAATAAGCTAGTCTTTTGTATCCTTAACTCTCTCTGTATGTCAGTATTCCCAGAATAAAATGAAGAAAAAACTAGATAAGGCTTCACCTGACGGGTAGTGGTGGCACAGTGGATAGAGCATCAACCTGGGACACGAAGGACCCAGGTTCAAAACCCCAAGGTTGCCAGCTTGAGCGCAGGCTCACCAGCTTGAGCACGGGTCGCCAGCTTGGGCATGGTATCATAGACATGATCCCATGGTTGCTGGCTTGAGCTCAAAGGTCGCTGGCTTGAAGCCCAAGGTCACTGCTTTGAGTCCAAGGTCACTGAGCAATGGGTCACTGGCTGGGATGGAGCCCCCCAGTCAAGGTACGTATGAGAAGCAATCGGTAAACAACGTAAGTGATACAACTACGAGAGAGAGAGAGAGAGAGAGAGAGAGAGAGATGGGGTGGAGGGGGGGAAGCAGGAAGCATCAACTCATAGTAGTTGCTTCCCATATGTGCCTTGACTAGGCAAACACAGGGTTTTGAACCAGCAACCTTGGCATTCCAGGTTGACGCTTTATCCATTGCACCACCCCAGTTCAGTCTGTTTTAATTTTTAAAAGGACTTGTAGCAGTGGGTAGTGACTTTAAAAAGCAGAAGGAAGAGAATGAAACAGTGAATCTAATCTGACTATATTACCTATATACCTTCTCTGACAGCAGTAATAAAGCTTGTGGATTTTCTAAATGTTAAGGCAACAAGATTTGGATTTTTTTTACTACAAAAACTGAACAATAGTGATATCATCTGGGATGTAAACAGGGATAGGACACAGAGAAGAGATTAGAAACTTTACCATTAAACATCTGATCAAATCAAACCCTCAATATACCAGACCACAATATATCAAAGTAAGAAAAGTGGAGCTGCTCTGATTTTAAAGGGGCAGGAGGAAGCTGCACAACAGCAATTGTAACTATTTACTTCCTTTTCACCTTCCACTGAATCTTGTGAGTCACATCTGAAAACTCTAGTTACACTGTTGAAAGTCACTGGTTTCCATCATCAACTGAACTTCAGCATGACTCTTTAAGTCATTTGATGATCTTATTTCTAAATGGCCATATAAAAATTGGTAAGAACTAAGCCAGACCTGAGTTTGCAATTGAGTTCTGCTACCAACTAGCTATAAAACTTGAGAAAATTATTTTAAATCTCTAAACCCCAGTAATGGTAAAATCATGTATAACAGCACCTACCTCATAAATTGTGTGATTACATGAAATAATGCAAGTACAGTGATTAGCATAGTGCCTAATATATAGTAAGTGATCAACATATATTAGCTACTAGAATATTGTCTCGGCCCTGGCCGGTTGGCTCAGCGGTAGAGCATCGGCCTGGCGTGGGGGGGACCCGGGTTCGATTCCCGGCCAGGGCACATAGGAGAAGCGCCCATTTGCTTCTCCATCCCCCTCCCCTCCTTCCTCTCTGTCTCTCTCTTCCCCTCCCGCAGCCAAGGCTCCATTGGAGCAAAGACGGCCCGGGCGCTGGGGATGGCTCCTTGGCCTCTACCCCAGGCGCTAGAGAGGCTCTGGTCGCGGCAGAGCGACACCCGGGAGGGGCAGAGCATCGCCCCCTGGTGGGCAGAGCGTCGCCCCTGGTGGGCGTGCCGGGTGGATCCCGGTCGGGCGCATGCGGGAGTCTGTCTGACTGTCTCTCCCCGTTTCCAGCTTCAGAAAAATACAAAAAAATAATAATAATAATAATAATATTGTCTCTTCATTGTTCACAACCTACTTCACATTTTACCCTCCAGCTTACTGAACATTACACCTTATTTCAAAGCCTCTCTTGCCTTCCCGAAAGCTCTTCCCAAACCCTGAAATAACCTTTCCCACACTATCAGTCTGGCCAACTTCTAGTCATACTTCCAGACTTCCCCTCTCAACAATTCATGTACTTCTTCCTCTGCACTGATGACAGACCTCATATATTTGTTCCATTATTCCCTGTATTACATTATATTATTAGACCTCTGTTTATATGTCTAACTCTCCTTCTAGACTGAAGTTCCTACAAGAAAGGAACCATACCTTATTTCTCTTTTTATCCTTAGGCCCTATATAGCAAAATATCAAAAAGTGTTTTCAAAAAAAAAAAAAAAGTGTTTTCAGTTTGGAACTAATATTTATCAAACAGCAATAAATACTAAACACTAGGAGAAGAGCTATGCTAAGTTTCTTCTCTTTAAAGAAATAAATGAAGTGTTAAAAACACTAAAAATACTCTTGCTAGAGGTCTTGGTTTCAACAGACTTCAAGTCAGCACTCTCCAAGAGAAATGTTAAATCTTGTAATAACGCCTGACCAGGCAGTGGTACAGTAGATAGTGTGTCGGACTGGGATGCGGAGGACCCAGGTTCGAGACCCCGAGGTCGCCAGCTTGAGCGCCGACTAATCTGGTTTGAACAAAGCTCACCAGCTTGGACCCAAGGTCACTGGCTTGAGCAAGGGATTACTTGGTCTGCTGTAGCCCCACGGTCAAGGCACATGTGAGAAAGCAATCAATGAAAAACTAAGGTGTCCCAACGAAAGCTAATGATTGATGCTTCCCATCTCTCTCCATTCCTGTCTGTCTGTCCCTATCTATCCCTCTCTCTGTAAAAAAAAAAAAAAAAAAAAAATCTTGTAATAGCTATTTTTAACACAAAATAGATGAAATTAATGATATATTTTATTTAAACCAATATATCCAAAATACTATCATTTCAATGTTATGAATATTTAATAGTATATTTTACATCCTCTTTTCCTTACTAAGTCCTCAGAATCCAGAATATATTTTACATGTACAGTACATATCAATACATTTCAAGTGTTTATTAATAGCCACATGTGGCTAATCTTAAATCAGAGAATCCTGAGGATGAAAAAGACCTTATAATAGAAAATGTCAAGAACCATATGATTTTACTCTTATGTGGAATATAAAACTAAAGCAAATGAACAAATAAAAAACTCATAGACAAAGACAATAGTATGGTGGTTATCAGAAGGAAAGGGGAATGAGAGAGGTAGAAAAGGATAAAGAGTGTCAAATTGATGGTGACGAAATAAATTTGACTTTGGGTGGTGAAAACACAATGTAATATACAGGTGATCTATTATAAAATTGTATATCTGAAACCTATATAATTTTATTAACCTATGTCATCCAATAAATTTATTTTAAAAAAAACATAAAAGAAACAAAAAAGAAAAATGCCAGGAGTTTGGCATTTATACAGCATACTTTCAGCCACATAAGGACACAAACTGGGAAAAAGGATAATTAGGCAAGATTCAGATGTCTAACTCTATTTTCCAACTAATTACAATTCAATTTAATTCAACGCATATATATTAGCTACCAACAATGTTATATGGCCCTGCACTTAGCACTGAGAACAAATGAGACTCCAGTGCCTGCCTTCAAAGATTTGACTACTTCCTCAGTTCAATGGAGAAGACAAGTCTCTAAAAGAAACAACTAAAATACATAATATGTTACTAGAAAGGAACATATAAAATGTAAAGGGAACAAAGATAAGAAAACATGCTTTCTATTCCTACCTTATGCAGAAACAGTCTCCCTCCTTACAAGCATCCTATTCTCTGCCCCACCCTCACTGTCAAAAGTGGGGTCATAATTCAGTAAGAGATATATTTGCTCCCTGTGGCTCAGGTCCCGCCTTTTGAAATTACAATTGGTTATTTCTACTGCCCTATCATAAAAATGACTGTTTTTATAAGAGCTAAGCAATAATGGTAAAACAGTACTTTCTTTGGCTAAAATGTCCACTTAAATTAAACAAGATCCGTTGAGGAAACAACAGTGTCGGGCTTGCTCGCTTGTACTCTGCCTGATTAGCACGTATGCACAGGGCAGCGCCATAGCCTATGTAAGGCTAAGAGTGCTTTAACTCAGGGCGGATGGATTGCAGATTGCCTACCCGCCACTGTGAGGGGCCATGCTTTGCCATTTGTTCGCTTGGTGCCCTGAGAAGAGGTTTTCCCCTGCCAGTTTGCTCGTGCACCATTTGTGAGACTGTTAAACAGGAATGGCCCTCCGCTTTCTGGCTCTGCAGTTTCCCTGCCGTCTGCTGGAATCCAATGTAAACCTGCCTGGCCTCAGCCAACAGCATTACAGGATCCAAAAACATTTTTAGCTTATTACACAAGTCATATATTTCATAATAATCAACTACCTAGTCAAGAACCAATTAGGCAGCATATATTAAAATGCTCCATAGTTAAATTTTCCACAGGTATTTAAGAGTTTCTGCTTGAGTATATTTGGCAATGTTAATTAAATCAGTTACCTCTGAGAGAGATGCGTCAACCTTGGAAGAAATTTTCATGTCTAGCCATGGCTGGTAGTTTTCAAGTAGCAAGGAAGGCCTAACGAAAATCATACAATTAAATTGCTTGAAATCCAAAATGTAATTGAAAGAATCAACAAATCAAAAATGTTTAACTTACCTATGTCGTTTACATTTCACTTTACCACAAACAGCACAGCTACGACCTTGAGGAAATAATTCTTGAAGTTCTAACTGCTAAGAAAAATAAAAATTGGAGAAGGGGAGGGTGAACATTTTTCTTTACATATCGTCTTTACCAAGAATTAATCTTTCCAAAGCTTGTTAATCAATGTCTGAATTCAGAGGACTTTTTTTATTATTGTCTGCTTTAACACTAAAATCATTCTTTGTAATAAATACTACTAGCTAAACTAAACACATAACAGTGAAAAAACACCAGATGAAATGCTTTATATTTATAAAACCTAAGCCAAATTTCCAAGGTTACAATTCAAATCAAGCTTGACCTGCAGTGGCACAGTGAATAAAGCATCAAACTGTAATACTGAGGTCGCCAGTTCAAAACCCTGAGCTTGCCTGACCTGTGGTGGCGCAGTGGATAAAGCTTCGACCTGGAATGCTGAGGTCGCTGGTCCAAAACCCTGGGCTTGTCTGGTCAAGGCACATATGGGAGTTGATGCTTCCTGCTCCTCTCTTCTCTCTCTCTCTCTCTCTCCCTCTCTCTCTCTCTCTTTTTCTCTCTCTCCTCTCTAAAATGAATAAATAAAGTAAAAAAAAAACAAAAAAAAAACCCTGAGCTTGCCTGATCAAGTCACATATGGGAGTTGATGTTTCCTGCTCCTCCCATCCTTTCTCTTTCTATCTCTCTCTCCCCCCCTCCCTCCAAAATGAATAAATAAAATCTTTAAAAGAAAATTTAAGTCAAATGTTATGCTCACTCATATAAAAAATAAAAGTAAAAATAAATCTATATTTGAAAATAATACTTTACTACAAAAGTGTAAGAAAAAACTATTTTGTGTTTCTCCAATACCTTGAATTCAGTGAGGGAGAAGATAGAAGATAACTAGTAAGGTTACAGAGCACCACTTTCAGCCATGTCTCTTTTGAGTAGAAATACCAATACCACAAACCTAAGATGAGAGACTGCATCAAGCTGAAGAGTTATCAAGTGAGACTTCAAGATATCCCACTAAATCCTGATCTATACACTAGGGACTTTGCCTACCAGAGATAGATTCAATATACTATCATCTTTATCAAAATTCCGAAATACACATTATTTTGGTTAAGCAAACTGCCTAATTATTTTTTTTTTAATGTGTAGTTTACTGATTTTAGAGAAAGAGGAAGGGAGAGAACAATAAAGAAAGACAAGAACATCAATCCATTCCTGTATGTGCCCTGACTGGGGATTGAACCAGCAACCTCTGAGCTTTGGGATGATGCTCTAATAACTGAGCATCCAGCAAGGGCCTGCCTAATTACTTGTTTGTTTCTATGGAACAAATAGACATTTAGGAAATAAATGGGGTTAATTTAACCCAAAGTACCCTAACAGTGCCTGTGCCTCAGAATCACCTGAAAAGCATTTTTTTAACAAGTACTGATAACAAGATTATTATAAAACTGTTCGATCAAAATCTGTAAGTCCCAGGAATCTTTTTTTTTTTTTTTTTTGTATTTTTCTGAAGCTGGAAACGGGGAGAGACAGTCAGACAGACTCCCGCATGCGCCCGACCGGGATCCACCCGGCACGCCCACCAGGGGCGAAGCTCTGCCCACCAGGGGGCGATGCTCTGCCCCTCCGGGGCGTCGCTCTGCCACGACCAGAGCCACTCTAGCGCTTGGGGCAGAGGCCAAGGAGCCATCCCCAGCGCCCGGGCCATCTTTGCTCCAATGGAGCCTTGGCTGCGGGAGGGGAAGAGAGAGACAGAGGAAGGAGGGGGGGGGGGGTGGAGAAGCAAATGGGCGCTTCTCCTATGTGCCCTGGCCGGGAATTGAACCCGGGTCCCCCCCACGCCAGGCCGACGCTCTACCGCTGAGCCAACCGGCCAGGGCGGAATCTTTATTTTTAAAGATTCCCCAAGCAGATCTACTGTACAATCAACTTTGGGAACTTCTGTTGCAGTTTATTATTTTCATAGTTAATATGCACTTAGAGAACACTCTAAAATTGTGGATCCCAACTTTCTGCGAATTTTGTGTTTTCTCTTTATAACTCCTATTAGGAGACCTGTAGACCTTAAAAATATACACATGTAAATTTCACTTTGAAAATGTTTTAATGTCTTCTATCATTAAGTAGCAGATATATTCTTAAAAGTAATCACTGTTTTAACATGTTTTCAATATCAAACAGCATATCTTTTCAAAATAAGAATAAAATTTTACCTTGGGTTTGTATTTTATTGTGAAGAATATATTTGGTAAGAGAGAATCAGGTCCTAATGAGCAGTAGAACGTGACAACTCCAGCAACAAATGACCAGAAGATCATTAAAATATGAAGATACCTTAGAAATAAATGAAAATAATTATTAGAACCAAAAAAAATGTAACATTAAGTTCTTCCTTCACTGATTTAACAAGTATTTATTAAGCACCACTGTATCAGACTAAAGCAATTTCTCAAATTATGATTTTCTGTAATTAGCAACAGAATCACAGAATGCATACTATCAAAAGAACATTTCACTTAAAAGTATAAAGAAGTGAGCCCTGGCTGTATGGCTCAGTTGGTTAGAGCATCATTCTGAAGTACAGAGGTTGTTGGGTCAATCCCCAGTTTGGGCATATACAGGAACAGATGATGTTCCTGTCTTCTCCCCACCCCTTTCTCTCTCACTAAAATCAATAAAAAAAAAAAAAATTTTACAAAAAGTATAAAGAAGAATATTTTGTAAAGTATATAAATACCTAATCATTATGTTGTACAATTGAAACTTATGTATTGTCAACTATAATTAAAAAACAAGAGCATTGGCCTGGGATGCTGAGGCCCCAGGTTCAAAACCCCAAAGTCATTCAGCTTGATTGAGGGCTCATCAGCTTGAGCGTGGGATCATAGACATGACCCATGGTTGCTGCCTTGAGCTCAAAGGTCACTGGCTTGAAGCCCAAGGTCGCTGGCTTGAGTCCCAGATTGCTGCTGGCTTAAGCAAGGGATCACTGACTCAGCTGAAGCCACGGTCCCCGATCAAGACACATATATGAAAGCAACCAATGAACAATAAAGGTGCAGCAACTATGAACTGATGCCTCTCATCTCTCTCCCCTCCTGTCTGTCTGTCCCTTGCGCGCGCTCTCTCTCTCAAAAAATACAGTGGTACCTTGAGATACGAACTTAATTCATTCTGTAACCAAGCTCATAAGTCAGTCAACTTGTATATCAAACTGCCCATACTGGACCCGTGCACCAACTAGCGGCGGCTTCCATAATCTCGAACAAAAATACGGACGGAGTTGCAGCTTGTATCTTAAAAAAATTCGTATGTTGGTCTGTTCGTATCTGAAGGTACCACTGTAAATAAATAAAATGGGGAGAAGCCTAAAAAAATAAAGTATAAGGAAGTGTAAACTCTCAATATTTCATAGTTTGGTACCTAAGTTGTCATGTATAACTAGCCTATACTACATTCTTTCAGAATACCTTTTAATGATATTATAGTATTCATACCACCAAAAATCCTGATTATTTTTTTACTTTTTTAAAAAATTCTTTTACTGAAAATTTTACTGAGTGCCTATTTTATTCTATACAGAAGTAGGCTCTGGGACAGAGTAGGAAATAGGGGTGCCATGGTCTCCACTTGCATGAAGAACACTGTTAGGTAGATGTATCAGGTAAGTAAATGAGTACAATGCCGTGTGATCATGTGTTCTATACGTATTATGACAGAGAAGGTATACATGATATGGGAATATCTCAGGCAGAGTACACAGCTCAAATACGAAAGGACAGAAAATTTTTTCAGAGAAAGTAATGTTTATTAAAAAAAACTTAAGAGTAGGAGAAAAACAACATAAGTGAATAAAGAAATGAGAGACTAGAGGCAAGGTAGGGGACTTCAAACGACACAACTACATGGGCTAGGATCTGAGCAATTATAAGAAGTGGCTTTGAGATGAATTTTTTTAAAAAAACAAGCAGAAGCCAGATGTTATAATATCACATAAGTCATTTTAAGGTGTCTCCATACAGGCAGCCCTCATACTACACAGTTCTGCTAGGTACATATTTCAGTTACTACAATTTTATGAAACACCAGCCCCCAACAATACAGCTCAAATTCCAATTACCACATTATGTTTAACTGTGAGTTAACACAAAGTACAAACTTGGTGCCAGTTCCTCAGTCAACAGATCACTACATAGTGAGAAGAGAAGCCAGTCCACAGAGAACAGAAAAAGGGAAGTAAAGAAACACCCACTTGCCCTGGCCAGTTGGCTCAGTGGTAGAGCGTCGGCCTGGTGTGCAAGGGGTCCCGGGTTCGATTCCCAGCCAGGGCACACAGGAGAAGCGCCCATCTGCTTCTCCACCCCTCCCCCTCTCCTTCCTCTCTGTCTCTCTCTTCCCCTCCAGCAGCGAGGCTCCATTGGAGCAAAGATGGCCCGGGCGCTGGGGATGGCTCCTTGGCCTCTGCCCCAGGCACTAGAGTGGCTCTGGTCGCAACAGAGCAACACCCCGGAGGGGCAAGCATCGCCCCCTGGTGGGCGTGCTGGGTGGATCCCAGTCGAGCGCATGCGGGAGTCTGTCTGACTGTCTCTCCCCGTTTCCAGCTTTGGAAAAATACAAAAAAAAACAAAACAAAAAAAACCACCCACTGCACACCTATTACTAAATGCTCTCACTCAGCACTTAAACCATAAACTGAGTAACCACTCACTCAAAAAACAACCATGGCTTAATGTTGCCTGAAGAATAAAATACAAACTCCTTAAATCTTTTTTTAGTGAAAAAGAGAGCCAGAGGCAGAGGCAGAGACAGACAGGAAGGGAGAGAGATAAGAAGCATCAACTCATAATTGCTGCACTTTAGTTGTTCATTGACTGCTTCTCACACTACATTTGCTGGGGGGTCCAGCCCAGCCAGTGGCCCCTTGCGCAAGCCAGCAACTTTGCCAGCAACAGTGGAATCATGTCTGTGATCCCAAGCTCAAGCTGTCAACCCCACACTCAAGCTGGTGAGCCCACACTCAAGCCAGTGACCTCAGGGTTTCAAATCTGGGTCCTCAGTGTCCCAGGTTGATGCTCTATCCACTGTGCCACCACCTGGTCAGATAACTCCTTAAATATTTATGGTACCTTTCAATCTGGTCCCCAACTCACCTTTATACCCTATTCCTTCCCATTCCTTTATATAAAGCTTCATGCTAACCAAAACAGCATATTTGGCATCAAGATTAAAAAAAAAAAAGAAGCAGCAGCTATGGTAACCACCATACTGTTGTCCATGTCTATGAGGGGTTTTTTTTTCAAATTTTAAAGACTCTTTTATTTTTTTTTAATTTAGAAATTAAATTTAATGGGGTGACATTGGTCCATAGGAACACATAGATTTCAGGTATACATCTCCATAACAGGTGGACTATTCATTGCATTGTATGCCCATCATCCATATATTTATGCCTCGTTATTCCCCTCCCATCCTGTACTCCTCTCCCTTGTTTCTATAATTCATTTTTATCTAAGTCCATGAGTCTCATTTTTATATCCCACCTATGTGTGAAATCATCTAGTTCTTAGCTTTTTCTGATTTACTTATTTCACTCAGTATCACGTTCTCAAGGACCATCCATGTTGTCACAAATGGCAATCTATTATCATTTCTGATGGGTGAGTAGTATTCCACTGTATATATGTACCACATCTTTTTATCCAATCCTCTATCCAGGGACACTTTAGTTGTTTCCATGTCTTGGCCACCATGAATAATGCTGCGATGAACATGGTGATACATGTGCCTACTATTCATACAAATGTTTTTAAGTTTTTTGGGTAGATACCCAGTAGAGGGATTGCTGAGTAATATGGTAACTCTAGTCTTAATTTTTTGAGGAACTACCATACTGTTTTTCATAGTAGCTGTACCAGTTTACATTCCCACCAGCAGTGAAAAAGGATTCTTTTTCCTCTACAAACTTTCCAACACTTGTTATTATGTCTTGTTCATAAGAGCCATAGGGTGTGAGGTGGTATCTCACTGTAGTTTTGATTTGCATTTCTCTAATAGCTAGCAAAGATGAACATCTTTTCATATATCTGTTTGCTATTTGCATGTCTTCATGAGAGAAGTATCTGTTTGGGTCCTCTCCCCATTTTTTAATTGGACTGTTTGAACTGTTTGTTGTTGAACTTTATATATATATATGAGCTAAGATCACAGCTAACAACCAGCATCAAGTGCCACACTTAATGAACAAAACAGATTAAATGCTGTTGCCTTAAACTACAAAATCTGGGAATGGTTTGTTATGTGACAATATATAAACAAAACAGAAACTAAAATCAAAAGTCTTGCTCAATCTTTTGAGGAATCTAACATATTCATTCTAAAATGCACAGGAAAAAGAAAAGTTCAGAAAGATCTGCACCAAGTTTGAAAAAGAAGGATAAAAGGGAGAATTTGTCCTAGCAGATATAAAAACATATAATATTACTTTTTTTAAAAATATGGTGCTGTTATATAGGAAGAGAAAAATAGACAAAAGAAATAGAACATAGAATGAAAGACCTATGACATTTTGGAACAAAATATATGACATTCCAGAGTCTGCTTGTCTGGATTCAAATCCTGGCTATGACAAAATACAAACCACTTAACCTTTCTGATACTTGTTTGATCCTCTATAAAATGGGTTAATATTACCTAATTCATAGGGCTGTTATGGTGACAAATATATAACGTACTAAAAGCCTGTTACATACTAAGTTTAGTGTACATAAGCCAGTTGTGGCAATTTAAAAAGTAATAATGAGCCCTGGCCGGTTGGCTCAGTAGTAGAGCGTCGGCCTGGCGTGCAGGAGTCCCGGGTTCGATTCCCAGTCAGGGCACACAGGAGAGGCGCCCATCTGCTTCTCCACCCCTCCCCCTCTCCTTCCTCTCTGTCTCTCTCTTCCCCTTCTGCCGCCAAGGCTCCATTGCAGCAAAGTTGGCCGGGGCACTGAGGATGACTCTATGGCCTCTGCCTCAGGCGCTAGAATGGCTCTGGTAGCAACAGGCAGGGGTCATCAAACTTTTTTTAAAAACCGCCCACTTTTGCAGTGCTGGTCAACCTGGTCCCTACCGCCCACTAGTAGGCGGTCCAGCTTTCATGGTGGGCCAATCGCAGCGCTGTTTGGTTGCGCGGTAGGGACCAGGTTGACCAGCACTGCAAAAGTGGGCGGTTTTTAAAAAAAGTTTGAAGACCCCGACACCCCAGAGGGCAGAGCATTGCCCCCTGGTGGGCATACCGGATGGATCCCGGTTGGGCACATGCGGGAGTCTGTCTGACTGCCTCCCCGTTTCCAACTTCAGAAAAATAAAAAAAGTAATAATGAAAATAATAAAATGCATTAAAAAAGCAAGCACTCTATATGGGAAATCTCAATTTATATGATAAAATTATAAGTTGCAGGTAAAAGTGATTAGAATGTTAACAAAGTAGTCATCTCTGAATGGTAAATTTATGAGTGATTTTAACATCTTTATATTTGCCTGTTATTTCTGACTTCTTTGAGTTTATGTGGATCAATGTTACCTAGAAGGTTACTAATAATAATAAATATTATTCTGAATGTCTTTGTAAAGTAAGTTTTAAAAGCTTGGACTTCCTACAGAATGACCTGTATTAGAATCTCTTTCTTTTCCTTACTATTTATAAGTTTGAGCAAGTTATTTAACTACTTACTACAAGCTCTAGTTTGTTCATTTGTGAAATGGAGCTAATAATCACCAAAGAATTGCAAATTATAACTATAATACTATACAATAGCTACCACTATACACTTATTAAAATGAGTAAATTAAGCCTACAGACAATATAATTCATAACTGTCAAACATTGTTAGAGGGAGTGTGAATTGTTGTAATCGCTCTGGAAAACTGTCTTGAAGTATCAACTTAAACTAATGCATACACTATTAGTAAGCATTTCTATTCATACACCCAAAAGAAAAAAAGATGTGTACATCTATCAAAAGAAATGTAAATAAGAATATTCACAGCAGCATGATATGTAATAGTGAAAAATTGTAAACAACTCAACTGCATTTCAACAGTAAAATGAATAAACAAATTACGGCATATTCCCAAAGGAACACTACCAAACAAAATAGAATAAACTATGTACTGCTATTTGCATCAATACAGACACATTTCAAAAGTAGAAAGAAAACAGATACAAGAAGACCATATGATTCCATTTACATGAAATTCAAAAACAAGCAAAAGTGATATATGGTAACTGAGAAAGTTATTAACAAGGGAGCCTACTGGGATGCTAGAAATACAGGGTGAGGCAAAAGTAGGTTTACAGTTGTTAAGTACATGCAACACAGAGTTTATTTCTGTATTATTATTTATTATTGTATTATTTGCCATATGAACTGTACACCTACTTTTGCACCAACCTGTATTTTCTATCTTGATCTGGGAAGTAATTACATAGAAAATCATATTTAAAAGTTCACAGAACTAATCAATAATTGTGTTATGTACTTTCCTGTAAGTTATATCTCAAAAAGAGAAAAAAGTAACACTAATAAATAGTAGCTATCTCATAGTATTGTGAGGATATATGAGATAAAATAACTGCTAACACTTAATAAGAGTATGATCTATATATTGAACACCATTCTAAGCACCTTCCATGTGTTAACCCACTTACTCATCAAAATAACCATAAAATGTAGGTACTAGTGTATTATACCCATTTTACAAATGAGAAGCCTGTGACAGATAAAAGACTACTTATCCAAAGTCACATAACTGGTAAATAGAGGAGTCAGAATCAAATTCGTAATCAGGCTTCTGATACAAAATTTCCAATCACAACAATAAATTGCCTCAATAATAAATGAAAACTCAACACAATGCCTGGGCCAAACAAAGTATTCACAAAGTATGATATTAGCTATTACCATTATTCTAACACTGAAATACTCAACACTATGACTGGCAAATAAACAAATTATATAATTGTAACTATGCTCCTAATTTTTCCTAACAATTCCATAAAGGTGAGATCATAAATAATTTGAAATATATAAAGTGACTCTGACCGATGGCTCAGTGGATAAAGTGTTGGCTGATGGCTCAGTGGATCGACTGTCAGCACAGTATGGACTTTCTGGGTTCAATTCCTGGTCAGGGCATACAGGAAAAGTGACCATCTGCTTCTCCCCCTGGCCCTCCCCTTTCTCTTCCTCTTCCCCTCTCCAATGCCAGACACTAAGGATAGCTCAGTTGGTCCCAGAGTGTCAGCCTCAGGTGCTAAAAATAGCTCAGTTGATTCAGCACCAGCTCCGGATGGGGTTGCTGGGTGGATCCAATCCGGGCATATTTGGGAGTCTATCGCTCCTCCTCCCACCTTAAAAAAAAAAAGAAAAAAAATATATATATACACATGTGTGTGTATGTGTGTGTGTGTGTGTATAAAGTATGTTATGCCTCTTTCAACAAATCACTTACAATGGTCCAGCAGAATTGTGCACTTGAAACCTGTATAATTTTATTAACATCCCAATAAATTCAACAAAAAATTTTAATTTTTTGCATGACCAGGCGGTGGCGCAGTAGATAGACCGTCGGACTGGGATGCAGGAGGACCCAAGTTCGAGACCCCGAGGTTGCCAGCTTGAGTGCGGGCTCATCTGGTTTGAGCCAAAGTTCACCAGCTTGTACCCAAGGTCACTGGTTCGAGCAAGGGGTTACTCAGTCTGCTGAAGGTGCGTGGTCAAGGCACATATGAGAAAGCAATCAATGAACAACTAAGGTGTCGCAACGAAAAACTGATGATTGATGTTTCTCATCTCTCTCCATTCCTGTCTGTCCCTATCTATCCCTCTCTCTGACTCTCTCTCTATCTCTGTAAAGAACAAACAAAAAAACCCAAACAAACAAAAAAAGAAATACTGTATGGTAGTCAGAGTATCAGTGAAAGGGAACCTTGGAAGTTAGAGTTAAAAAAATTTTTTTTAATTTTTTATTTATTTTTTTAAGTAAAAGAAGGGGAGATGGAGAAACAGACTCTAGAATGTGCCCTGACCAGGATTCCCCTGGCAACCCCCATCTGGGGCCAACACTGGCATCAACTAAGCCACTGGCTATGAGAGGGGGAGAGGGAGAGAAGAGGGAGAGTGAGGGGAAAAGAAGCAAATGTTCGTTTCTCATGTGTGCCCTGACCTGGGATCAAACCCAGGACTTCCGCACACTGGCCAATGCTCTATCCACTGAACCAACTGGCCAGGACCAACAAAGAAAAACTTTAATGCCCCAAATATTTTTTCTATATTTACATATTTTTAATTTCTGAATAGATGTGCCTAACACTTTTCCACTCTCATAAGGGACCATGTTTTCTTGCATAACAATCTTCCAGAGATAGTCTAAACATACAAGTTTGTATGTACATGTGAATAAACACATATTAAAGAAAATCACACAACACACTGAAAAGTACACTATATGTACTTTCCTGCACCTTTCTAAAGCTTTTTACTTGAAAGAGGATACCTAACTATTCTTTTAGTCAAGACTAATATTTTTTTTTTTTTTTTTGTATTTTTCTGAAGCTAGAAACGGGGAGAGACAGTCAGACAGATTCCCGCATGCGCCCGACCGGGATCCACCCAGCACACCCACCTGGGGCGACGCTCTGCCCACCAGGGGGCGATGCTCTGCCCCTCCGGGGTGTCACTCTGCCACGACCAGAGCCACTCTAGCACCTGGGGCAGAGGCCAAGGAGCCATCCCCACGCCTGGGCCATCTTTGCTCCAATGGAGCCTCAGCTGCGGGAGGGGAAGAGAGAGACAGAGAGGGGGAGGGGTGGAGAAGCAGATGGGCGCTTCTCCTGTGTGCCCTGGCTGGGAATCGAACCCGGGACCTCTGCACGCCAGGCCTACGCTCTACCACTGAGCCAACCGGCCAGGGCCTAGTCAAGACTAATTTTTAAAATCACGTTTCCTGATTACAACAGCAACAAATGGAAAGTACTCAAAAATAGATGCAAAAGCAATTTCAGTCATAAAACCAACCACTCGGAGGTAACAGTCAAGTATTATTTCCTTCTTTATTTGCATAATGCAAATCAAGATACAGGGTACAGATCATATGGTATACAAATCTAGATAGTATGCTAGGATTTCTTAATAAAACAGAACACTATGTAAGGTAGGCAACCTCAGAACTATAGTTCAACATGCTCCTACGCAGCTGTCCTACCATGAAGACCTAAAATGACCTGACTCCCAAAGGATATAGGCAAGACTCCCTGAACAAAACTTAATCATTTTATAAAGTTTCATGTCTTTCATACTAAACCTGTTAGACTAGCTTGGAATACCTTCCAGATAACAAAAAGCAAGTACTTCATAATTAGTTTGCCACTTCATTAAGGATTCCACTTCTTCCACACTCCTACAGCCATCTTACCATCACAATCAAAGCACATTTCCCAGTAAAATATCAATTGCTACTTAAATCTAACATTACATAAACCCAGAATCAACAAACCCAACCTCAACTGTCACAAGAAAAATTATGGTTAAAATTAAGTTATCAAATTCCTTGTAACTGCTTTCCTGTTCTTATCCTTGGGAGTCAACTACCTCAAGATAAAGAGTAAGGCTGCCTTTTGCACTGCTGGAAGGTATGCAGACTGGTGCAGCCACTGTGGAGAGCAGTATGGAGTTACCTCAAAAAATAAAAAGTGGAACTGCCCTATATCCCACTTCTTTTTTTTTAATTTTTTTTTTTAAATTATTTATTGAGAGAGGCAGAGAGGAAGAGGGAAAGAAGGAGGGGGGGGGGGAGAGAGAGAGAGAGAGAAACAGAATATCAATCTGTTCCTGTGTGTGCCCTGATGAAGTATTGAACTGGCAACCTCTGCACTTCAGGACAATGCCCTACCAAACTATCTGGCCAGGGCACTACATCTTAAAATTTATCTGAAGAATCCCAAAACACTAATTTGAAAGAATGTATGTTCACTGCAGTGTTATTTACAGGCAGCCAAGATTTGGAAACAGCCCAAGTGCCCATCAGTAGTGGATGAGTGGATAAAAAAGCTGTGGTATATTTACACAATGGAATACTAGTTGGCCATGAAAAAAAAAAAAAAAGAGGAAATCTGACCCTTGTGACAGCATGGATGGACCTGGAGAACATTTTGCTAAGTAAAATAAGCCAGTCAGAGAAAGACAAGTACCATATTATTTCACTTATATATGAAATCTAATGAACAAACAAAATAGAAACAGACTCATAGATACAGAAAAAGACTGACGGCTGTCCGAGAGGAGGGTGGCTGGAGGTGGGTGAAAAAGGTGAAGGGATTAAGCAAAAAAACAAAAAACAAAACAAAAATTTAAAAACCCCACAAACAACAGAATAGTGATTACCAGGGGGAAAGAGGAGTTAGGGAAGGTAGAAGAGGATAAAGTGAAGATGAATGGTGAGGGACGTAGCCTTGACTTGGGGTGGTGAACACACAATACAGTGTACAGACGATGTGTTATAGAATTGTACATCTGAAACCCATATTTTATTAACCAATGTCAGCCAACAAATAAAAGTTTGATTGCATGTTCAAAACACAAAACATCGTGCAGATGCTGTCACTGACAACTATCACACTTCTTTCCACCAAAAGCAAATCTGGACATAATTTTAAAGGAAAAGTTCTCCTCTACTGCCTATTTCATCGCTACCATTTCTAGAAATGCAAAATGACGGAAATCCACTTTACTTCAGGGGCAGAACCTTCCAATTTCAAAACGTCAACAGAATTTACTAATTTTAACGATCGGGCTTCCCTTTAGGAATATTCCAGAGATGCTGAGACTGTACTAATTTGCTTTCTGACTTCAGCCCAACAAATCTTTGACCGTCCGTTTAACCAACAGCACTGCGGGAACAGCTCCAGCCGCAACACTGTGTCTGTGTCTCTGTCTGTTGGGTGTCCGTGTGTGCGCGGGGAGTCTGCGTGAAACTGCGGCGGCGAGAGGCCCTTGAACCCTCCCCCGTCAGCTGACTGCACCACCCCGGTGTGGACTCTAATTGGGCTGGATATGCAGATTTCACCCCTCGAAAAACATTGGTGATAGAGCACCAGGTTTTAAAAAAACCGGGTGAAAAGGTAAGAATTGGGGCTGGCTGGCTTAGGAGACGAGGCCGGAGGGAAGGGGGCCCGGGCACCCAGCCCCCGCCCGCACTTCCGGGTCGCGGCGCTCGGCGGGGCTCCCCGAGGCCGCGCTCCCCAGAGGCCCCGCCGCCAGCCCCAGGTCGCTCAGCTACGCAGCCCGAGCGGCATCCACCCAAGGGAGCCGCTCGGGCCCGCGAGCCCGCGGCCCCGCTCCCGGAGAGAAGCCGCCCGCCGCTCGGCTGGCTCCGCACTGCGGCGTTACCTGTTGAGGAGCAGGGAGGCGGCGCTGAGGCAGAGCAGCAGGAAGCAGAAGAGCGGGTACTGGCGGCAGATCTCGCGTCCCACGTCCAGCCGCAGCCGCTGCTTCAGCTTCTCCCCCACCGTCCGCACCCAGAGCACCATCTCCACTAGCGTGGCTGAAGCTGTGCTACAGACGGAGGCCGAGGTCGAGGCGACCCCCATTCACCTACCTCGCCTGCGCCCCGCCCGCCTGCCGGCCCGCCGGCCGACTCACCCAGCCGCCGACGGGCGGACTGTCGGCCGGCGGCACACACCCCAAGTCCCGCCCAAGGCCCCCGTCGCGCGTGCGCGGCCGGCGGCCAGTGGGATCGCCGCACGATGTGCCGGGACCGTCACCCAGTGCGAGACCCGGTGTAATGGACTCCCTAAGAGGCTTCAGCTCCTCCGGCAAGCCGCCTGTTGGAAGTCCGGGTAAAGCTGCAGCATCCAGAGATTTGTGCGCGAGCACGGGAGAAACTCCAGCGCCCTCACAGATGGCGGCCCCTGCCTGCGGAACACTCAGACCTCGCGGGCCTCTGGGGACTGTAGTCTTTGGGGCACGAACTTGCGCAAAGATGGAGCGCGGGCCATGCCCCCGCCACTCTCGGGCCTCCCTCCTTGATATTCGCATAGGTCCGAGCCTTGCGAGCGCCCAAGGGGGGAGAAGGGAGGGACGCTTCTAAGTCCTAGTTTTGCGTGGGCGGCGGGTGAGTAATACAACCATGGATCCCGCGAGTCAAACCCACTGCGGTTGCGCGCTCACGGGCGAGGTAGAGCTCGGGCCTCACAGCCTCCGTCCTCCGCTTAACTAAAATTCAAGTGTTTGGATGAGGAGAGTTGACAGGTTAAAGCCTTTGCCCCTTTTTTAAGTCACTGAGAGAATGAGTCAGCAAAAGAGACTGATTTGTTGTACCACTTATTTGTGCATTCCTTAGTTGATTCTTTTATGTGCCCTCAAAATCTGACCGGCAGCCTTGGAGTATGGGGAGGATGTTCTAACCGACTGAGCTATCCCTACAGGACTTGGAGCTAAAGCCCTCTTGTAGAGTCTAGTGGGGCTTTCTGTTTACTAAATTTTTTTTTTTTTTTTTTTTTTTTTTGTGGCAGAGACAGAGCCAGAGAGAGGGACAGACAGGGAGAGAGATGAGAAATATCAATATCAATTCTTTGTTGCGACACCTTAGTTCATTGATTGCTTTCTCATATGTGCCTTGACCGGGGCCTTCAGCAGACCGAGTGAACCCTTGCTGGAGCCAGCGACCCTGGCCCCAAGCTGGTGAGCCTTGTTCAAACCAGATGAGCTTGCGCTCAAGCTGACGACCTCCCGGTCTCAAACCTGGGTCCTCCACACATCCCAGTCCGATGCTCTATCCACTGCGCCACCACCGGGTCAGGCTCCGTTTACTAAATTTTAGTTACTGTAATCATCGCTACTCAGAGAAGCTGGAAGACCTTATGGTAGTAAGTAAAATTTGGGTAGTGTGCTAAGCACTTTCATTTAACCTTCACATATTCTCTTAAGACAGGGGTCAGGAACCTTTTTGGCTGAGAGCCATGTACGCCACATATTTTAAAATGTAATTCGTGAGAGCCATACAATGACCCGTGTACCTTTCATATTATCCAATAAAAATTTGGTGTTGTCCCGGAGGGCAGCTGTGATTGGCTCCAGCCACCTGCAACCATGAACATGAGCGATAGAAAATGAATGGATTGTAATACATGAGAATGTTTTATGTTTTTAACATTTTTTTTATTAAAGATTTGTCTGCGAACCAGATGCAGCCATCAAAAGAGCCACATCTGGCTCGCGAGCCATATGTTCCTGACCCCTGACTTAAGATGTCAGTACTCTGACTTCGCCCTTTTACAGTTAGATTACTTAGAGAGGAACTTGTTCAGAATCATGTAGCAAAACCGGTTTTTGAAACTGTTCGAACCCCAGAGCTGGTGGGCTCATGCGGCTTGTCATTTCTCCTCCCTAGTATCTTACCCTCCAAAGAGCAAAAACAGTATGCTCAAACATGATTTAAAAACCAAAACAAAACATGGTGTGTGTATAATTCCATTAGTATTTTTCCCACATTATTCGGAATACATGGGCCATCTTTAACGATCCATTACTTTCTGTCAGAATGTACCTTTAACTATTCTATTAATGCTATTATTTAGGTTCATTAATATTACTATTACCACCCTTGACCACAAGTTTATACACATTTTTTTTTATAATTTTATATTTAATTGGAAGTGAACTGAATTAAAAAACCCTAGAAGGAATAAAACATGAGTAAATATGAGTTCTGGCCTTGGGATTTAGTTGCCTAGCCAAATGACTTGCAAGTTTATACACATTTCTAATAATTTCTTTAGGATCAACATCAATACAATTGCTGCTACATAAGGTAAGAACATGATACATACTGTCAAATTTCTTCCTAGAATGGACTACCAATTCTACAGTGGTATATAAATATCCTTGCCTGACCTGTGGTGGTGCAGTGGATAAAGATCCACCTGGAATGCTGAGGTCGCTGGTTTGAAACCCCAGCCTTGCTCAGTCAAGGCACGTAAGAAGTAAAAACTAGATCTGATGCTTCCTGCTCCTCTCCCTCTGCCTTTCTCTGTCTCCTCTCTCAAAAGTCAATAAAATCTTTTTTTAAGTTTCTATTTCACTGATCCTCATCATTAAATATTGTTTAACTAATATCACAAATATACTCAGATTGTACCATTTCTGATCAAACCATTTAAGACTACTGTTTAACATCAGTGGGAAGCTTAGTGTTATTTTTAATGTCTTGAAATACATATTTAAACATTTAATAAACTTTCACATTTGCAGCCTTTTTTAACGTCTTTGAATGATAAGTCGTCATATGAACATGCTACGGCTATAATGAATTACAAATAAAAGGTGCATGTTGAATTAATCTACATGTATCAAGTGCCTACTCTGGACTTGAGTACTTTATAATTGGATAAGACACTTTATTAAACTGTTCCAGGAAGTTATAGTGGCAGTCTTTTTTTTTTCTGTTTAAACATTTTGCTTCCTTTGCCCTGGCTGTTGGCCCACTGGTAGAGCATCGGCCCAGTGTGTGTATGCCTGTGTTCGATTTCGGGTCAGGGCACACAAAAGAAGCAACTATCTGCTTCTCCACCCCTCCCCCCTTCACCTCCCACAGCCATGGTTCGATTGGTTGGAACACACTGGCCCCGGAGGCTCAGGATGATTCCCTGCAGCCTTCGTCTCAAGCATTAAAAATAGCTGGTTTGCCAGCATGGCCCAAGATGGGCAGAGCATCAGCCCCAGACGGAGGTTGCACTGGGTGGATCCCAGTATGGTGCATGCAAGAGTCTATCTCCCTTCCTCTCACTCGAAAAAGAAGAAAAAATGTTTTTGCTTCCATAAAGGCTTCTTCTGAAATTACCATTCAACTTTTCACTGAGAGCCAAACATTTTAAAGATCAAATGTTTTCTATTCTGTTCAAATTAGACATCTTTACAACAATCAAGTAAGACTTCTTTCCCGTATGATTTTCTTAGCAGAGGCAATTAGAATAAACCAAGTACTAATTAGATCAGTGGTCCCCAACCCCCAGGCTGTGGACCAGTACTGGTCTGTGGGCCATTTGGTACCAGTCCCCAGAGAAAGAATAAATAACTTACATTATTAAAGTTTTATTTATATTTAAGTCTGAACAATGTTTTATTTTTTAAAAATGACCAGATTCCCTGTTACATCCATCTAAGACTCATTCTTGATGCTTGTCTTGGTCACGTGATACATTTATCCATCCCACCCTAAAGGCCAGTCTGTGAAAATACTTTCTGACATTAAGCTGGCTCGTGGCCCAAAAAAGGTTGGGGACCACTGAACTAGATAATAGGCAACTTAAGTTTTCCTATTACTCTATGCTCAAAAAAGTAGAAAATAAATTCCTGCAATAAAAAAATTCTTTAAAATCTACACCTAAAACAAGAAAATTCTCCTTTATTTCATTAAATGTATCTTTTTATTTTTCAGTTACAGTATAATTACTATTTTGTATTAGTTTCCAAAGGGTCTCTTTAACCTAATCTAATACAGTTGTCCCTCACCATATCGTGGTTCACTTTTTGCGATCTCACTGTATCACAGATTTTTAAATTCTATATATCTAATTTTGTATCATGAATTTTTCAATATGGGATTTTGCAGTATATAGGTATTTTTATATATTTATTATTTTAATTATTTTTGTGGTAAAATAAGTATTTTCTAGCCTAAAAAATTGAAAACTATAAATAAATATTTATTAAAGCATATTAAAAGACTATTAAATCCAAGTTGTAGTATATTCATTGGTCAATACCCATATAGAATTTTATATGTTATTAAAATTACCTAGGTTTAAGAGTGTAAAAAGTGTTTAAGAGCATAGGAAGTGTTTATAAGAGTGTGGGAAAGGTTTATAAAAGTGTGGGGAGGGATTATAAAGCTTTAAAATATATATATAAAAATAAAATAAATACCAGGTCACTACTTCGCAGATTTTCTCCTGTTTTGGGGGGTTCTGGAAACTAACCCCTGCAATGGATGAGGGGCCACTCACTTTAACACTGACAAACACAGCTTGAAAATTATTTTTCAGCTTATTAAAAGTTTTGAACTTCTGCCCTGGCCGGTTGGCTCAGTGGTAGAGCGTTGGCCTGGCGTGCAGAAGTCCCAGGTTCGATTCCTGGCCAGGGCACACAGGAGAAGCACCCATCTGCTTCTCCACCCCTCCCCCTCTCCTTCCTCTCTTTCTCTCTCTTCCCCTCCTGCAGCTGAGGCTCCATTGGAGCAAAGATGGCCTGGGCGCTGGGGATGGCTCCTTGGCCTCTGCCCCAGGCGCTAGAGTGGCTCTGGTCGCAACAGAGCAACGCCCCGGAGGAGCAGAGCATCGCCCCTGATGGGCAGAGCCGTCGCCCCTGGTGGGCGTGCCGGGTGGATCCCGGTCAGGCGCATGCGGGAGTCTGTCTGACTGTCTCTCCCCGTTTCCAGCTTCAGAAAAATACAAAAAAAAAAGTTTTGAACTTCTAGTGTGGTATGGGATATCCACCATCAATCCTGGTTCTAAAATCAGGTCCACTATCTACTAAAATATTTCATTGAGCAAGGTTAACTCCTGTGCATCCTCAACTTTAAAACAGAAATTATCTTCATAAATTTGAGAGATTATATTGGATGGAAAGTGCCTATTAAGTGTTTTTATAGCCTGACCTGTGGTGGCGCAGTGAATAAAGCGTCGACCTGGAAATGCTGAGGTCGCCGGTTCGAAACCCTGGGCTTGCCTGGTCAAGGCACATATGGGAGTTGATGCTTCCTGCTCCTCCCCCCTTCTCTCTCTTTCTCTCTCTTCTCTCTCCTTTCTAAAATGAATAAAAAAATAAAAAAATAAAAAAGTACCCTTTGCCTGACCAGGCGGTGGCACAGTGGATAGTGTCAGACTGGGATGTGGAGGACCCAGGTTCAAGACCCCGAGATTGCCAGCTTGAACAAAAACTCATCAGCTTGGACCCAGGGTCGCTGGTTTTAGCAAGGGGTTACTCAGTCTGCTGAAGGCCCGCAGTCAAGGCACATATGAGAAAGCAATCAATGAACAACTAAGAAGTCGCAACGCGCAACGAAAAACTAATGATTGATGCTTCTCATCTGTCTCCATTCCTGTCTGTCTGTCCCTGTCTATCCCTCTGACTCTCTCTCTCTGTAAAAATAAAAATAAAATAAAAAATTAAAAAAAATGTTTTTATACAATGCTTAAAACAAAAAGGTTTCTTATTCTGTGAATTTATGAACATGACAAAAACCAGCCAAACCAATTAGCTTTATTTGGATAATCTAAAATGACAATGACATGAAGTCAAAGCTATAAGTTCTTTATAGGCACAAAGAGCTTTATTGCTTGCCCTAAAGTTCTAGACCTGCACTATCCAGTACAGTAGCTAATAGCTATTACCTGGCTCTTGATGTTTGAAATGTGGCTAGTTTAAACAGACATGTGCTCTAAGTGTAAAAAACATCAGATTTTGAAGAAAGCATGAAAACAAGAATATAAACTATCTTAATTGTTAAAACTTATGTTTAATGGTATTTTGGAAATAGGCTAAAAAAATATTAACATGTTTATTCTGTAATGTGGCAACTAGAAAATTTTAAATTACATGTGGCCTGTACTGTATATTTACTAGACAGTGCTGGTTCAAACTAATGTCAGCTGTGAAGAGTCAGTACAGTTAAATATGTAAATTTTTCATAAATGTCACAATTATTATGTGTGCTAAGGGTACATTTTCAAACTATAAAAAGTAAAAAATAGTTAAGAATACATTCACCTAAAGGACTCACAAACATTAAACTACAATCCAATAGTATCTCTATTACTTTAATGAACATTTATTGAATTAATAAATAAATGTAAGGCACTGTATTTAGATGTGGTGGCAGAAACAATGATTTAGATGCATTTTTCTGACTTTCAAAGGCTTACAATGTAGTGAAGGAGACATGTCACAATTGGAAAAGGTATATAAAATACAGAGCATATTTATATATAAAGTAATTTTCTTTTATATGGCAGGTGTTGGCAAAGGAAAACATTCAAATGAGGATATGGGAAAGCAATAATTTGAGCAAAGGACTTATCTCTTTGCTTTCACTTAATTTTGAAAAGTCATGCTGCACTAGCCAATGTTAACTATTTTAAATGCTTTTAGGTAATTAAATCTGATTTCCCCATCCCACCAGCAAATTATACAAATAGCTTTTTATATTGGTAGAGGAATATGAAAAATTGGTATTGAATACCTTGAGTACCAGTAATGAGGCCTACTTAACTCTGATGACCCTGGCTATACATCAATTTGCTGATAGCCATTATTTGTGTGGCCTGAGTGTCAGAAGAGGTGAATATATACACATTTGTTTTCAGTCCCTACTTCTCATGGATGCCTCCTATAATTTTAAAGCACACTGTTCTCCTATCACAGGATTCACATGAACAAACCCATTTTCCTCCCCTACATCTCAAAGCATCAAGGTTCATATTTTACCCTTGGTGGTAATGTTTAGTCTTAGTTTTGTATTTTATAACACCCTCTTCTCCCACAACCTATCCCTGTGTCAACCTCTGGAAATAGCACCTGTTAAAGGAACAACTGAACTGCCTTCTTTACTTCAAAATATTTCCTTTCCTGGGTTTTCAAAATAGGAACTCATGACAATGGAGAATATGTAATTCAAGGAAAAGCATTAAGGGGTTTTTATGAGGAGTTTGAGATGTTCGAAATGCATTTATTACTTTCCGTTTTAATGCCCCCTCACTTTTGTGGCAATAAAGTGAAACCTCAGATGGGAAGATCTGAAGAACTACAATTTTATACAACCAGTGGCTCAAATAGCTAATCTCTGGGTAAAAGCTGTTTAGACCATGACATTTTGGGTGGTCTCAGCACCAAAAACTTAAGCATTTAATGTTTGTCATCTTGTTTCTAAGATATGATGGAATAACCATCCTCGCACACCTCACTTTCAGGGAACTAGGGAGTTGGTCAAAACTTCAGAAAATATAAATTATTTAGCAGCAGATTTGAAACTGAAAATATACTCATCTGCTTGTTGATAAAGATTGGAAAGACACTTATAATCTACCACCACCATTACTTGTATAAGATGGCTAGTGTTTTTCTTATCTACTTTTAAAAGTTACTCATTAAATAAAATATTCCACTTTATTTCTTGTTTAACTATAGAAAGAATGGCTTTCTTTTATAAAAAGAAAACTACTAATTATATTCAGATGCTTCAATATAGCTGTCACCTGATCTTCAGTAACTTCAGAAAATATTTTGGAGAGGCCTTGCAATCCTTCCTCTTTCCTCTTGGTAGGCTATCTTGTAAAATATAAAACAGAAGCATTTGACATGGTATGTAAAAATCACCGTGCAGCAAGGCTTGGTTCAGAATTATGAAAATCATTAATATTGTACTTCAATTCCATTCTAGTAAAGTTGCTACCAAATAATTAAAATCAATTTTTATCTTCACTAAAAAGTAACTTTTTCTATTTTGGTAAGCTGGTTCCAGCTTCTATAAACTGAATATAATATATCTAAGTGGAAATCTTGAATAAGACAATTTTGGAAATTCTTTTTTTCTTCTTTTCCAAGTGAGAGGAGGGGAAATAGAGAAACACTCCCGCGTGCACCCCAACCAGGATCCACCTGGCAAACCCTGTCTGGGGCGAATGCTCTGTATCTGGGGCCATACTCGCAACCAAGCTATTTTTAGCGCCTGACACGAAGGCTCCAGGGAACCGTCCTGATTGCCCAAGACTGATGTGCTGAAACCAATCCCAATAGTACCACGGCTGCAAGTGAGGGAGAGAGAAAAAGAAAGAGAAGGGAGAGAGGGAGAGGTGGAGGAACAAATGGTCACTTCTCCTGTGTGCCCTGACTGGGAATCGAATCTGGGACATGCACTCACTTGGCTGACGCTCTACAACTGAGCCAACCGGCCAGGGCTTGGAAATTCTTCTTGAAAAGAATTTACTGGGAAATTTTCTTGCTTGACCTGTGGTGGCACAGTGTATCTTTGAACTGGAATGCTGAGGTCGCTGGTTTGAAACCCTGGGCTTGCCCTGTTAAAGCACATATTACAAGTTGATGCTTCCCACCCCTCCTCATTCACTTTTCTTTTTCTCTCTAAAAATCAAAAAATAAAATCTTTTAAAAAATACAATATGAAATGGGTCCTGTACTTAATTGAACCTATCACATGCATTTTCTTCTTTAAAGAGAAAAAAGAAAATTTTCTCTACATATTGAAAGAGCTGCCAGTTAAATTTGGGGATTTTAGCTCAATGATTTTAACTCTTAATTTTGAGCATTATCAAAAAATCATATACAGCCTATACTCTTCAGTTTTGTGAAAACAGTTCAGGATACATCTTTACTCAATATAATTAAGAACTCTATCCCAGATGTTCATACAGCAGTCCTATTACTCCTATTTTCAGGTTTAAAAAATATATATATAATAAAAAAATTAGCTAACTTTCAGCTCTTTATTTCTAGGGAGTAAGAAGAAATCTTAACCAAGAATGCTCACAGAAACACTGATGGCTGGATCGGAGCAATTTCTTTAGGGCTTCAGTTAATAACCCAACAACAAATATCCCTATGTAAATAATCCTTTTCATGAACTGGGTTTTCAAATATTGCTATCGCTTTATGTATTCTTAAATCTGTTTAAACCTATTGACATATTCAGCCTCTTCAAGTTTGATAGCTTTCTTTCCACTGTGTAAAGCAGCATATGAAACTGATCACTGGATGTGAAACTGTAATTGCCACATACACCTTTGGCAGAAAATTAATTTGAAGGGTAGCAACAATAAGGTAAAATTTAAATGATTCTGAAGATTCTTCTTATAGTTACAAAGCATAAAAATAATCAGATATTTAAATGTTGCCATACATTTTTAAACCATTGTTTTCCTCCTAAAGTTATTTTAAGTAGGTTGATAAATTGGGGGTTTTAACTTAGATAAAAAGCTGTTAATAAACCTATATATAGCACAAGAAATAAAGAAAGAAAAGTCAGCTAATAGCCTTAAACTCCAGAGCGCCACAGCCAGGACTTATCTTCATGTTCTCCCAATTGTACATGTTCCTCAGGGATACTCTGTTGATAGTTTTAATGTACCTACAGCAAGGAGACTTGACTAATTTGGCTAAAGATTTTTGTTTGAGTGGTTGGCTGGGGGGTGGGGGGGAGGTAGAACACTTAAGATACTCAGGCATGAAGTAAGCCAAAGAAAGGCAAAGCAGGCAATGTTATAGAAATTAGCAGCGGAAGGTAAGGCTAGAAGGATGAACTGTAGCCAAATTACAAAATCTTTAATTACATATGTGGCTTGCACTTTACTTCTATTGGACACTGCTGTTGCAGACACTATAGATATGGAGAGCAATTATAATTAAATGTGACACTCAGAAACTTGGTCTTTAGGAACCATTTAAGAGATTTGTAAACATGAAGTATATCCATACCTGAACTTCCTGAAGGGTAGGGTAGGACTTGGATAGCAAGGATATTTCAGGCCTATTCAGGAATAGTGAATGATCAAATATAGCTAGCTGGATGTGATGAGAAATTAATAGGACATAATCACTGACAGAGCAGAGCACTTTAACTTAACAGCAAACAGCTGAAATGCAGACCTGCACATAACACAGAGATCAATCAAGCCCTGAGATTAAACAAAGCACGTATGAGAAAGCAATCAATGAACAACTAAAGTGCTGCAACTACAAGTTGATAATTATCTCTCTCCCTTCTTGTCTATCCGTCCCTCTCCCTCTACTTTGCAAAAAAAAAAAAAAGAAAAGAAAAGAAAAAGGACGGGACAGGGTAGTCAGAAAGACTAGAGAACCAGCAGAGTGTCAACAACTTTTCAGGTAGAGTGATTCAGTGTAACTTAAGAAGTTAAAGCTTTTTAAAAATGTAATTTTATCAGCCTATTGCTATGCTTGCTTTGAATAGCTGTTGCAAACAGGGAAGAGGGAAATCAACTTAAAAAAGGAATCATTCCAAAACCACCAATCTGCCTAGGAAACTGCAATAAAATGCTTTATCCTAATAAAATTTGTGGTGTTGCAACCTAAACACAGTTTATTGAGGGCATGGGGGAAGAGATTGCTGGTGCTTAGAAAAGTTAATGCTATTTTGGATTATTTGCTGACCCTACATTATTTAGAATAGTGGTAGTCAACCTGGTCCCTACCACCCACTAGTGGGCGTTCCAGCTTTCATGGTGGGTGGTAGCGGAGCAACCAAAGTATAAGTAAAAAGGTAGGTTTAACTATAGTTAAGTTGTTTTATAAAGATTTATTCTGCCTGACCAGGCGGTGGCGCAGTGGATAAAGTGTCAGACTGGGATGCAGAGGACCCAGGTTCAAGATCTGAGGTCACCAGCTTGAGCGCAGGCTCATCTGGTTTGAGCAAAAGCTCACCAGCTTCAACCCAATGTTGCTGGCTTGAACAAGGGGTTTACTTGGTCTGCTGAAGGCCCGTGGTCAAGGCACATAGGAGAAAGCAATCAATGAACTAAGGTGTTGCAATGCGCAACGAAACACTAATGATTGATGCTTCTCACCTCGCCATTCCTGTCTGTCTGTCCCTCTCTCTGACTATCTCTGTAAAAAAAAAAAATTTTATTCTGCCAAACTTAGCGAAAATCCGACAAAGTACTTGGTAAGTAATTATTATTATATGCTTTAACTTGCTGTAACTCTGCTTTATAAATTTTATAAAGATAAGTTACTTCCCTACTTTATAAATCACCATTACTGTGGAACCGGTGGGCAGTTAGAAAATTTTACTACTAACAGAGATACAAAAGTGGGCGGTAAGTATAAAAAGGTTGATCACCCCTCATTTAGAATATACCTGAATTATTAGCAATAAAGCAAGTTTAGGAGGTTGGTTTAGCAAGTTTGCCTTTTATGCCCTGATCAGGTTCATTAGTATATTACGATTATACAAAACGAGAATTTTGCTTAGAATTTCAGAACTAAGCGACTTGAGATAAATGAATATTAATTCTGAAGATTCAAAAACATAGTCACTACTACAAAAGTAGATCCATGTTACTCATATATTAATTACATCTGTTATTTAGACTGATTCCCATCTGGTATAGTATTAATACAGCCATTTAGAGTATCTGGGAATAATCTGAATAATGTTTGATACAATTTTCTTCCTCAGAATATACAGGCACCAATGTTTCTATAACTTTAAGTATTCATCTTACATCTCTCCCTCAAAATATTAACTATCACAAAAATAATGTACTGGGAAATGTTCATATACATAAGGTATTACAGAGTGAATGAAGTCTTCTAATGTAACATTTCCTATATTTTGTGAAACTAAGTCTTCACAATACAAGTATGAATGAAATAAAGTAAGAATAAGGCAGAATTTTAGCAAAAACACATGTTGTATCCCAAAGAATGTTGAGAGCTGGTGGAAAATATCATAACTTAATATTATTAATTTATTTATTTACTACTTTCTCTTTTTATAGGAAAGGAAGTTCAGAACCAAAGATCTTATTTTTTTGTTTGCATAGTTTCATTAAATGCGTCAATGATAAAGAAAAAACTTTTCTGTTTTTCACCTAGAACTATTGGGGAAATAAAAGGAAGTCTTAAATATCTAATTCAGTGATTTTCAAGTGGTGTGCTGTGAGACCTTTTAAATCATGCAATCTCTTATTTAGTCAGGGGCGCTGACCTCTTTCCCCTTTGACTGCTAACTAAAAAAATGACAACAGTCAACACAATAGCCATTCCAGTGTGGATGAATCCAAAATTATACCAACTTTTGCCCTCTCTGGATAGCTCAGTTGGTGAGAGCATTGTACCAAAGTGCAGAGGTTGCCATTTCAATCCCTGGTCAAGGCACATACTGAAACAGATGCTCCTGTCTCTCTCCCTCTTTCTCAATTCAATAAAATAAACACTTTAAAAAATTATATCATTTTTGTCTGATCAGCAAAAAATATATTTTTGTTTTTTTTTTGTTTTTTTCCCTGTATTTTTCTGAAGTTGGAAACGAGGAGGCAGTCAGACAGACTCTGCATGCGCCAGACAGGGATCCACCCGGCATGCCCACTAGGGGGCGATGCTCTGCCCATCTGGGGCATCACTCTGCCGCAATCAGAGCCACTCTAGCACCTGAGGCAGAGGCCACAGAGCCATCCTCAGTACCCGGGCAAACTTTGCTCCAATGGAGCCTTGGCTGCGGAAGGGGAAGAGAGAGACAGAGAGGAAAGAGAGGGGGAGGGGTGGAGAAGCAGATGGGCGCTTGTCCTGTGTGCCCTGGCCGGGAATCAAACCCGGGACTCCCGCACGCCAGGCCAACGCTCTACCACTGAGCAAACCGGCCAGGGCCAAAAAATATATTTTTGGATGTGCCACAAAATTTTATTAGTTCGTGTGCCACGAGATAAAAAAGGTTCAAAATTGCTGACCTAAGTCACTGAAATTATGAGACTGTCTTAATGCACATTTTTAGCTACCTATACTTATATTTATATAAAGTGAATGAATATATATATATATATACACACACACACACAGGCTATATAATACACCAGCCTGATTAGAATGGGAAAGCCCTATGAATTCAAGAGATTAACATGCTTTATGCCCTTCAATTTTAACTGAATGTGTTTCAGTTATGCTAATTACCTTATTTTCCTCCTTGGTTTCTTTTTGTCTTTGTGTCCAGGTACTACTAGTATCATTAAAAAATTACCCAAGGGCCCTGGCTGGTTGGCTCAGCGGTAGAGCATCGGCCTGGCGTGTGGGGGACCGGGTTTGATTCCTGGCCAGGGCACATAGGAGAAGCGCCCATTTGCTTCTCCACCCCCCCCTCCTTCCTCTCTGTCTCTATCTTCCCCTCCCACAGCCAAGGCTCCATTGGAGCAAAGATGGCCCAGGCGTTGGGGATGGCTCCTTGGCCTCTGCCCCAGGTGCTAGAGTGGCTCTGGTTGTGGCAGAGCGACGCCCCGGAGGGGCAGAGCATCACCACCTGATGAGCAGAGCGTCGCCCCCTGGTGGGCGTGCCGGGTGGATCCCGGTCTAGCGCATGCGGGAGTCTGACTGTCTCTCCCCGTTTCCAGCTTCAGAAAAATACAAAAAAAAAAAATTATCCAAGGGCCTTGGATGGTTGGCTCAGTGGTAGAGCATCGGCCTGGCGTGCAGGAGTCCTGGGTTCGATTCCCGGCCAGGGCACACAGGAGAAGCGCCCATCTGCTCCTCCACCCCTCCCCCAGCCAAGGCTCCATTGGAGCAAAAGTTTGCCCAGGCGCTGAGGATGGCTCTGATTGCGGCAGAGCAGTGCCCCGGATGGGCAGATCATCACCCCCTGGTGGGCATGCCGGGTGGATCCCGGTCGGGCGCATGCGGGAGTCTGTCTGACTGTCTCTCCCCGTTTCTAGTTTCAGAAAAATACAAAAAAAAAAAAAAAAATACCCAAGATTTTTGGTATAAAAAACCTTGAAATTCATCCTGATCTGTGGTGGCACAGTGGATAAAGCATCCTCCTGGAACACTAAGGTCACCAGTTTGAAACCCTGGGCTTGCCATTCAAGGCACATACAAGAAGCAACTATTAAGTTGATGCTTCCTGCTCCTCCCTCAGCCCTTGCCCCCGCCCCCCCCTCTCTCTACATATAAAAGAAAAGCCTTGAAAGTCATCTTCTCCCTTGATGTCAGGTAATTAATGTTCAATATGACAAAACCTAATTAAAAACTGTTTTGAGCCTGACTAGGCTGTGGCACAGTGGATAGAGCGTCGGACTGGGATGCAGAGGACCTAGGTTCGAGACCCTGAGGTCGCCAGCTTGAGCGCGGGTTCGTCTGGTTTGAGCAAAGAGCCCACCAGCTTGAACCCAAGGTCGCTGGCTCCAGCAAGGGGTTGCTCGGTCTGCTGGAGACCCTTAGTCAAGGCACATATGAGAGAGCAATCAATGAACAACTAAGGTGTTGCAACAGGCAATGAAAAACTAATGATTGACCCTGGCCGGTTGGCTCAGCGGTAGAGCGTCGGCCTGGCGTGCGGGGGACCCGGGTTCAATTCCCGGCCAGGGCACATAGGAGAAGCGCCCATTTGCTTCTCCCCCCCCACACCCCCACCCCGTCCTTCCTCTCTGTCTCTCTCTTCCCCTCCCGCAGCCAAGGCTCCATTGGAGCAAAGATGGCCCGGGCGCTGGGGATGGCTCCCTGGCCTCTGCCCCAGGCGCTAGAGTGGCTCTGGTCGCAGCAGAGCGACGCCTCAGAGGGGCAGAGCTTCGCCCCTGGTGGGCATGCGGGAGTCTGTCTCACTGTCTCTCCCTGTTTCCAGCTTCAGAAAAATACAAAAAAAAAAAAAAAGAAAAACTAATGATTGATGCTTCTCATCTCTTTCTGTTCCTGTCTGTCCCTGTCTATCCCTCTCTGAGACTCACTGTCTCTGTAAAAAAAAAAAAAAAAAAAAAAACTGTTTTGATACCTGAAGAGGTCCTTAGTAGCCAAAATGTTTGATATGCACTAAGTATGTGGAAATTTTAAAAACGATCTAGACCAGCGGTTCTCAACCTATGGGTCGCGACCCAGGCGGGGGTCGAACGACCAAAACACAGGGGTCGCCTAAGCCATCGATTTCCCTTCTTGTCTGTCCCTATCTGTCTCTCTCTCTCTCTCTTTCTGACACACACACAAACACACACACACACACACACAAAAGCTAACCAGTATAAAGTGTAGGACCTCATGTTCTTCTCACACACACATCGGTTTCCGATGGCTTAGGTGACCCCTGTGTTTTGGTCGTTCGACTCCCGCCGGGGTCGCGACCCACAGGTTGAGAACCGCTGATCTAGACTCTCTAATCAGCAAATAAGGGAAATATGACATAAGTATGAAAGAATATATTCCACCAGATTAATCTAGATTCTCATCAAATCCTAGAACATAAAATCTGGAGGAAGTAGTTTTGAGAGATCCCTGCCAAAATAAGGAATGTACTCTCTTTAACTGATAAAATAGTATACAAGGTAGCTATATTAAATAAAAATTTAAAAATGCTAAATGGTTTCTTCTTTAATGTACAGAAATTGTATTACGAAACAAAACCTATCATGCCATTACCTCAAAGGCCTTTTAAAATAATATTCTTTTGCCCTGACTGGATAGCTCAGCTCGTTATTGTACAGAAGCATGGAGGTTGCTGGTTTCATCCCCAGTCAGAGCAAACGCAGGAACAACTCGATGTTCCTGTATATCTCTCTCGCTCGCTAAAATCAATAAAAATTAAAATAATATGCTTTGCACAGTCAAGAACATCTGCATTAAATGTCTAAATGAGGCCCTGGCCGGTTGGCTCAGCGGTAGAGCGTCGGCCTAGCGTGTGGAGGACCCGGGTTCGATTCCCGGCCAGGGCACACAGGAGAAGCGCCCATTTGCTTCTCCACCCCTCCGCTGCGCTTTCCTGTCTCTCTCTTCCCCTCCCGCAGCCAAGGCTCCATTGGAGCAAAGATGGCCGGGGCGCTGGGGATGGCTCTGTGGCCTCTGCCTCAGGCGCTAGAGTGGCTCTGGTCGCAACATGGCGACGCCCAGGATGGGCAGAGCGTCGCCCCTGGGATCCCGGTCGGGCGCATGCGGGAGTCTGTCAGACTGTCTCTCCCTGTTTCCAGCTTCAGAAAAATGAAAAAAAAAAAAAAAAGTCTAAATGATATTTGCATCCTTAGTCACAAAACGTCTTCTATATACCCATCATCATACTAGGTGCTGTTCTCTTTTCAAGTAAGGTCTATTCTAAGTTTTCCTAGACATTTTAAATGAGCCATGATATGAAAGTGATAATACAGATTAAGGTAGTTTCCTCTAAAAATTTTCAATATAATGCTACAAGGAACAGGAGCCTTTTTTTTTTTTTTTTTTTTGTATTTTTCTGAAGCTGGAAACGGGGAGGCAGTCAGACAGACTCCCACATGCGCCCGAAGGGGGATCCACCCAGCATGCCCACCAGGGGGGATGCTCTGCCCATCCCTGGCATCTTTCTGTCGCGACCAGAGCCAGTCTAGAGCCTGAAGCAGAGGCCATGGAGCCATCCCCAGCGCCATCTTTGCTCCAATGGAGCCTTGGCTGCAGGAGGGGAAGAGAGAGACAGAGAGGAAAGAGAGGGGGAGGGGTGGATAAGCAGATGGGCGTTTCTCCTGTTTGCCCTGGCCGGGAATCGAACCCGGGACTTCCGCAAGCCAGGCCGACGCTCTACCACTGAGCCAAACGGCCAGGGCCAGGAGCCATTTTTCACCAGAGAAAGCAAAAGGCAAGATAAGACCGCTGGTTTGCAAGTGACAGAGGAAGAAATTTAGGTGACAGGATAGTAAAAACAGGTTCACCGTCTCCCTCTGCCTCAAATCAAATAACCTAACTGGAAGGGGTCAGTGCTCCTGCAATTGCAACATTTTCTTTCTGGCTTTGGGGATACTCGGCTTTCCTTTCTGCTCCTAAAGGTGCTAACCAGCCTGACCAGGCAGTGGCGCAGTGGATAAAGCGTCGGACTGGGATGTGGAGGAACCAGGTTAGAGACCCCAAGGTCGCCAGCTTGAGCGCGGGCTCAACTGGTTTGAGCAAGGCTCACCAGCTTGAGCACAAGGTCGTTGGCTTGAGTAAGGGATCACTCAGTCTGCTGTAGACCCCTCGGTCAAGGCACATACGAGAAAGAAATCAATGAACTAAGGAGCCACAACAAAGAATTGATGTTTCTCATCACTCTCCCTTCCTGTCTGTCCCTATCTGTCTCTCTCTCTGACTCTCGTTCTCTGACAGACACACACACACACACACACACTAACCAATATAAAGTGTAGGACCTCATGTTCTTCTCACACACACAGAACTGAGACAATTGTCTCAGTGGACAGGCCAGTTAACAGCTACTTTTATCAATATCCTTCTTTCATAAATATACTCACCAAACATTTAAGGAAAATCAGAAGCACACAAAGTAAATAACCAAAGTGAACTAATTTATAGACACTCTAAGAAATGGGCAACTTCAAAAAAAACCTTCAGGGCCCTGGCCAGTTGGCTCAGCGGTAGAGCGTCAGCCTGGCGTGCGGGGGACCCAGGTTTGATTCCCGGCCAGGGCACATAGGAGAAGCGCCCATTTGCTTCTCCACCCCCACCCCCTCCTTCCTCTCTGTCTCTCTCTTCCCCTCCCGCAGCCAAGGCTCCATCGAAGCAAAGATGGCCCAGGGGCTGGGGATGGCTCCTTGGCCTCTGCCCCAGGCGCTAGAGTGGCTCTGGTTGCACAGAGCGAGGCCCCGGAGGGGCAGAGCATCGCCCCCTGGTGGGCAGAGCATCGCCCCTGGTGGGCGTGCCGGGTGGATCCCGGTCGGGCGCATGCGGGAGTCTGTCTGTCTCTCCCTGTTTCCAGCTTCAGAAGAAACATTAAAAAAAACAAAAAAAACCCTTCAGAATTCAAAAGTGAGCAAGGCAGTCCATATATAAAGAACAGACTGCTTGCCCTGGCCGGTTGGCTCAGCGGTAGAGCGTCGGCCTAGCGTGCGGAGGACCCGGGTTCGATTCCCGGCCAGGGCACACAGGAGAAGCGCCCATTTGCTTCTCCACCCCTCCGCCGCGCTTTCCTCTCTCTCTCTTCCCCTCCCGCAGCCAAGGCTCCATTGGAGCAAAGATGGCCCGGGCGCTGGGGATGGCTCTGTGGCCTCTGCCCCAGGCACTAGAGTGGCTCTGGTCGCAACATGGCGACGCCCAGGATGGGCAGAGCATCGCCCCCTGGTGGGCAGAGCGTCGCCCCATGGTGGGCGTGCCGGGTGGATCCCGGTCGGGCGCATGCGGGAGTCTGTCTGACTGTCTCTCTCTGTTTCCAGCTTCAGAAAAATGAAAAAAAAAAAAAAAAAAAAAAAAGAACAGACTGCTTTACTACTAAAACGTAAGTCAAAAATATATGCCCTGAAAGAAAAAACAAAACATTTTCTACTAAGTATAAAAAGCCAGTGATGGATAAGGGGAAAAGTTTAAACGTAAGATAATCAATCCAGTCCAATTCTTCCAATCTAAGCTCTAAAAAGAAAAGCAGAAATACTAAAAAATAGAAAAGCAAACTTCTCAATTATAAACCCTTAAGACTTCAAGTTATAAAGCAAAATAAAGACCTATGCACAGAATTTCATGAAACTTTAGAAAACCAACTATAACAAAAATTGAGTAAGAAAAAAGATTATATACACATGGAAAACTGCATTCAAATCAGACAGTTAGCCTGACCAGGCGGTGGCGCAGTGGATAGAGCGTTGGACTGGGATGCAGAGGACCCAGGTTCTAGACCCAGAGGTCACCAGCTTGAACGTGGGCTCATCTGTTTGAGCAAAATCCCACCAGCTTGAACCCAAGGTTGCTGGCTCCAGCAAGGGGTTACTCAGTGTGCTGAAGGCCCGCAGTCAAGGAACATATGGGAAAGCAATCAACGAACAACTAAGGTGTTGCAACACGCAATGAAAGACTAATGATTGAGGCCCTGGCCGGTTGACTCAGTGGTAGAACATCAGCCTGGCGTGCAGGAGTCCTGGGTTCGATTCCCAGCCAGGGCACATAGAAGCGCCCATCTGCTTCTCCACCCCTCCCCCTCTCTTTCCTCTCTCTCTCTTCCCCTCCCGCAGCCAAGGTTCTATTGGAGCAAAGTTTGCCAGGGCGCTGAGAATGGCTCTGTGGCCTCTGCCTCAGGCGCTAGAGTGGCTCTGGTCGCAACAGAGCGACACCCCGGATGGGCAGAGCATCACCCCCTGGTAGGCGTGCCAGGTGGAATCCGGTAGGGCGCAAGTGGGAGTCTGTCTGACTGCCTCCCTGTTTCTGGCTTAGGAAAAATACAAAAAGAAAAACAAAACAAAAAACTAATGATTGATGCTTCTCATCTCTCTGCGTTCCTGTCTGTCTGTCCGTCAATCCCTCTCTGTGACTCACTCTCCGTCTCTGTAAAAAAAATAAAAAACCAGAGTTAAACAAGCAACACTGGACACTACAGAACAATGGAGTAACAACTCCAAAGTTCTGATGGAAAATGACATTGCAGCTTGAATCTTATGTCCAAACTCTCGATTCAGAGCAGGTAAAACATATGAAGACTGTTTATTGTTCATGTTCCCTTTCTGAAAGTATTACCAGAGAATATACTATAGCAAAAATTAATGGGAATCTAGGAGAAAGCGATGGAACCTAAAAATGGTAGAATCCAGCAACAGAATAGGGAAAAAAAATAATCCTATACTGACAAGAATACAGAGCATTAAATATGGTTAAATAACCAAAAGAACTCAGTAAGAAAATTAGGAGTTTATGGTTCCTAATTGAAGTTATGGTTCCTATTTTAGCAATGACATGAATCTAAGCAAATGAAGGAACGTTTAAATAAAAGAATTCATTTTATCTCTACGTCAGAATTTCACCTTCCAAGGGACAGATTTTGTCAAAATAGGGTTATTTATGAATCAAAGTACATCACCCACTTTAAATGCTACATTTTGGCTATCTTCAGTCTACAGACAAAATGTGGTATAAAGTGTCATAAACCTGACAGAAAAGATGGGGTCAACAGGAACTGGGAGATAAAGGAAAATAAAGTATTGACTATGCTGCTGCTTCTTCATCTTATAGTGAGGAGCTAAAGATACTAAAATTGGTATAAAAAACTTAAGTGTAGTTTGAGTACTAGTTAATCAACTAAATTTAAAGGTTCAGCAAAAGAATAGAATTAGTTAAGCCAAATTCCTCACAAGGAGTAAATACTGCTCAAATTTATTAACTAAAAGAGATGTAAATGTTACTTTAGGAATTAAGTCACCAGGCCTGTAGTGCAGTGGTGCAGTGGATACAGCATCTGCCTGGAACGCTGAGGTTGCCAGTTCAAAACCCGGGCTTGCCTGGTCAAGGTACGTATGACAAAAAGCAATGAACTAAAGAGAAACTACTATGAGTTGATACTTCTTGTTCTTCCCATCTCTCTCCTCTCTGTAACATCAATAAATAAAATCTTTAAAAATAAAAGTCATCATCCCTGTGAACTGAGTAGAGTGTAAGCAGAGATTTTCATATCCTGTGTTGTTTGAATGCTATTTCATATCCTGTACTGGGTCCTGTTTTCCAGGTATAGGTCCTTTTAAAACTTAAGGTACTATCAAGTTAAAATGTCAACAAAGTATATACAATAAATAGCTTTTCCATCACAACTCAAACTAAGAGGTATATATACTATTGAGATGCCTTAAATTCAGACTACCTGCACCTACCAACTGGAAGGTACATGTAAGCCTATTCATGTGGATGCAACCATTGCTTTAGCTATTTTTATTTTTTTTAGATGAGGGGAGACAGTGAGGCAGACTCCCACATGCGCCATGAATGGGATCCACCTGGCAAACCCATCTTGGGCCAATGCTCAAGTACCAAGCTACTTTTAGCACCTGAAGCTTATGTGCTCCAACATAGCACCCAGGGCCATTTTCAAACCAACTGAGCCACTGGCTGTGGGATAGGAAGAGGGAGACACAAGAGAAAAGGGAGAGAAGAGAAAGGGGGAGTAGAGGGAAGGTAGTGGAAACAGTCACTTGTCATGTGTGACCTGACAAGGAATTGAACCCAGGACTTCCATACACACCAGGTACTCTATCTACTAAGCCTGTTCCAGCTACTTTAAAATACAGTATGTATGACTCTTAGACATAGCTGTTATAAAGACTTTATAGTTATCTAGCCTTCGTTACTTATCCTCTCCAAAGTGCTCTGCAAAAGAACCCTATATAAACTTTATGGACACAAACCAAATAGACTTTTCATCAGCAAAACAAGAACTCAGTCTTGAAGTACCCCTTCCTCATAAAGCAGTATCAAGTTTGTAGGTCAATATTGTTTTTTAAACAACTTGAAATTAAGCTGAACATCAACATAAAGAAAAACTGCTCATCTGGGTTGTTCTAATAATTACAATTAGTAGATATAAACATAAAGCTGTCTATAGGTCTCAACCTACTGTCTCCCTTAATTTCAAGACAATTTAAACTAGGCCCTGGGCAGTTGGCTCAGTGGTAGAGCATCGGCCTGGCGTGTCTAAGTCCCGGGTTCAATTTCTAGTCAGGGCACACAGGAGAAGCAACCATATTTCTACACCCCTCCCCTTTTCCCTTTACTCTCTCTCCCTTCCCCTACCACAGCCATGCTCAAATGGTTTGAGCAAGTTGGCCTCAGGAATTAAAATAGCTCAGTTGCCAAGCAACAGAGCAGCCGCAGCAGATGGGCAAAGCAACGCCCTGAAAGCTTGCCCAGGTTGGGGCACATGCAGAAGTCTGTCTCTCTGCCTCTCAAGAAGAAAAAAAAAATTATATTAAATAGTTTAAATGTGGATCTTCAAATTGACTTACATGACTGTCTCATGCTCTTTAATTAAAAGCTTTCCATGTTATATAGTGGTTCAAAATATTCTTTGATTCCTATTTCAAGTTAATATGCTACAATTCAGCAAATAAACTAAATTTGCACCAAACTGATAAATATCTGGAAAAAATATTCTTCAGAGAGAGGATAGGAAGAGGGGAGAGATGAGAAGCATCAACTCATAGTTGTGGCACCTTAGTTGTTCATTGTTTGCTTTCTAATATGTGCTTTGACCCAGGGATGCCAGTAGTGAGCGACCTTGGGCTTCAAGCCAGTTACCATGGAGTCATGTCTATGATCCCATGTTCAACCCAGCAACCTCAGGGTTTTGAACCTGGGTTCTCACTATCCAAGACTGACATTCTATCCACTGCACCACTGCCTGGTCAGCCTGGAAAAATATTTTTAAATACTTGCCTAGTACCATTCAGATTTCCCTGCTGAGGAGCTTCTGGTCTTAAACACACACACACACACACACACACACACACACACACACACACACACACACATTAAATAACTTTAAAGGAAAGTTTTAGTAGCTGAAAATAAGACACTAAGCAAAGATAGCAAAAATATTGAACTACAGAATCTGCTGCTGGGCCCTAGCTATGCTGATGCTGTCCTAAAGGCTAAATGAAAATTCAAGAAACCAACAGATAAAATAAAACTACTTTTTAGAATAAAATGCTTCTTCATGTTTTAATCCAATTTATAAAGAAATCTGAAGTTCCAGTGCCTAAAGGGTACACCTATCCTGGATGTTGAAGGATTTCAGGGAATTTTTATAATTTTAAGGAAAATGGGGTATTAAATTTTGCTAAAACTGCAGTGTATGCATGTAGCTGCAAAATATGTGTAGTCAATTTTTTATAAATGACCTTGGATATACTACTTATTTCTGAATTTCCTCCAAGCTCATTCCAAATATTAAATATATTGAGAAACAATTAGTACAGATGTTTTTCTAGTTTTTCACGACACATTAAAATAAGTTGAAGCAATTTTAGAGACCTAGTTCCTGAGGCTTCCAATTTAAGCAACATGAATACCAACATATTAATATCCTTTTAAAAATGAAGTCCGAGAATGTTCATCCTAGCACACTGAGGTCATGGGTTCAATCCCCAATCAGGGCACATAGAAGCAACCACTATGTACACAACTAAATGAACTAAGTGGAGCAAGTTGCTGTGTCTCTCTCTCCCCCTTTCTCTCTCAAATCATTGGAAGAAAATTTTTAATTTTTAAATGAAGCCATAAGGGTTTCTTTACTCATGACACAAAATAGATGCATCTAGTCTTAGCAATTTTGTGTTCAAATGATGCAGTGCCAGCACTTTATAATTCTCACAGGAATAAATCAAGACACTTAAGTTCAAATAAAAATTACATAAATGCCATCATTCAAATTTTTTCACCTCAATTTAAAATTAACATTAAAAGAGCCACCAAATGTGATATTATTCCTCTTTTGGTATGTTTCTACACTTAAGAGAAGACCAGATTTTAGAATCTACAACTCTTTTGCCCAGATATTATACTATTGTGAACAAGTTCCTAGTCATACTCAAACTCTGTAGCCTGTTCACATCAAAACAGTCGTCATTTTTCCTTGAAAAAATAAAATTGACTAGAATTCGTGAGAGTGATGGCAATTCCATGTCATCCTAAAATTCTCTCCAAAACAGCCCTGGCCGGTTGGCTCAGTTGGTTGGAGCACCATTCCAATGCACCAGGGTTGTGGATTTGATCCCTGGTCAGGGCAGATGCAGTACACCAGTGTGTGTGTGTAGAACAGTAGAACAAATCGATATTTCTTTCTCTTCCTAAAATCAGTAATTTAAAAAATTAAAGTTAAAAATTTAAAAAAATTCTCTCCACAAGTTGATATATTGTGTCACAAGAATCTTTTCTGAATGCCTAAAAAGTCGGAAAGTGACAATTAACATTATAGATAGCAGCCTTTCAGATTAGAGCTTTGTTTTAAACCATTTTATAGACAAATTAAAATTCAATTATTACTGAGGTTTGTGAATTATTCTCAAATACCTTCATCTTTGTCTTAGGTTTACTGCTTATTAGAAATACATTTTAGGAAATGGTAACACCTGAAAATGCCAACTTCCATAGTGGTTGGCAAGACTTCTCCCTCACCCAGTCTTATTCAGCAATCTTGACTTCAACTAGAAAAAAAGTTGGCATCTGCACAGGGAGTCAAAAAGGCAACATAAATGGTTTATAGAATGCCCTCTGATGAATTTTTCCAGTATAAAAGTTGTGACTTGTTCTGAAATGACAAAAGCTTCTTATTAATCAGTATAGATTTTAGTAATGCAAAATACAAAATAATTTCTGTATTCTGTACTAAGTGACCTAAAATGATTTTTGTCCCTAAAGAGGCACTACCCCTACAAGAAATCCTAGGGTTATGAGCCAACCCATCTCCCCCACTCAAGAATGTACTTCTAAGTTTCCCACCCTTTGATAATTACCAACTTAGCTTTATGAAATCCATTTTTTTAGACTATTCACCTACCCTAACCTTATTTGCTGTCACCTAAATTACAACCTTTATTTAAATAAATCCACTTGTTTATTCCCTTTCCTGATTTATTTGCAACCTCAATCTCATTTCTAAACCTTCAGAGAAAGACAGAAAATGGAAGACTACTGCATGGTGGGGCATGGAAATTAACATGAACTTTGAGTCCACTAGCATTTATGTGTACCACAGAATATTTTCCTAACCAATTAAAATTACCATGAGTGAAGGTTAACATTTGTTCTATACACATACCCACCATGTGCTTGAATTAGAGATCATAGGAATATGTTTTTACCATTAGCTAGTTATTTTGAATGTATGGATAATTAAAAGGTGAAAGAGCTCTAAAGATTCCAAGTGTCTATTTAAATGCTGTTAAATGAAGAACGATGGAGGACACTCACAATAATTCTTGGACTCCTGGAGATCCTAAGACATGCTACAAAAATAGGTCTTTATTCTTAGGAAAATATAGTCAGAGCTAGCTTCCTTATGCTATACATAAAATCTTAACATCAGAGGCAGTACAGATAGTACAGATAGTTTTTGAACTGATCTCCAAACAAGCACAAACCCACTACGTTGAAAAGAACAGGTAATTTGAGGTTTTTGGCAAAAGACAGTACTTCACACATCTAATCCAAATCAAAGAGCCTGCAGACACTTTTCAGGGGGAGATGAAAGGAATGAAATAAATATAAATTCTATGGATAAATAAATGTAAGAAACAATTTAAATAAGCTAACAGAACTATTATTTTTTTAAATAAAAACACTAGTCAGGTACAAGCTTTTGTTTCTCAATTCCAGACTTCTAAATGTTTATCAGACTACTATTAATATCATTAAAAACCTAATCTTGGACCACAGCATTAGTTATAATACTGTTTTGCATTTGTAAAAAAAAAAGGTTTTTCCAACTAAATGCTTCTGGTCCTGAAAAATATTTTAGGTATATTACTGAAGGCAGACTGTGGTGCTAGTAGAACATGTATTAGAAGTACTTTTTAAAAAGATAGACCAAAAAAGTCCATCTACTAACTTGCCCACAGTTAAAAATCTTTGAACATTGGTTTATCATTAGCATCTTAAAAAGTAGTGGCATGCCCTATTGAGTGGTATGATTACTGAGTAATTAATACAATACCTCATCCCCACAAGTCTGTTCATTTTATGTTACTTAAGTTCATTCATTTTATACCCGCCACTGAACTCCTATGCTCAGATAAAAAATTTTATATACATCACTGGGGAGAAAATGGTCAGGGTGTGTATTTTAGAAATTCAGGAACCTGAACAATTTACCTCCCTCTCCTAAATGCATGAAATCCTTCTACTTTTTAATTTCTCCCCTTAAAATAGAGACATGTCATACTCTGTAATAACAAGGTAATCTTTTGCTGTTTCTGATCAACAGTGACTTTTGACTTAGCAGTCAAAAAAGCTGTCCTAAATGTGACAATTTTGCCCACCTAGCATGTTCATTCTGGTATTAAATGTCTTTTCAAATATCTTATATACAAGTGAATACCCAGGATCAATCCATTTCTGTTCTTCATATTTTAGCATGAGAAAAATATTTGTATTTTGTTAAATCAGACCTGCAATAATTGGTAAATTTCTCATGAAGCAACAACAGCCATCATGAGTGTGCAACAGCTTGTGCTCAATCCCTCCTTCATTTCTAACATCTGATTCAGTTGCAATGGCTGAAAATCTTCCATAAAAAGAATATATATTCAACACAACTTTCTCACAAAGCAACTTTCTGAAAACTGATTAATGATCACTTTTGATTGCCAAGTAGTCTGCAGAAACAAAATCTTGCGTCTGTTTTGGTTAGGTAACTCAAGTTTTCTTTTTTTTAACAATCAGAGTGCTTTAAGGATACATTTTTCACCCCAAGGAAGGGACCTGACTCTTGGATTTAAGACCCATTCCTTGACAATATGTACAAAATTTCTTTAACTTGTCATCTATCCATTCTTTGAAGCTGTCAAAGCCAAGAACCCATTAACAAATCACAAATAGCAATAACCTACATTAGTTAACATTCCCCTTTTAACATGTTGACATTTTTACTAAAGGATTAGTTATTTTTGCATTTCCATTTCTCATATCCCATGACATTCCATAAAAATTGCATTATTGCTTTATAGGCCACACAACATTCAAAAGTATGTTTATATGCATTGCCTGTTTTCCTTGATTTCTGATAAGTTTGATACTGATTTTACTACAGAAATTTAAGTTTGAAAATACCAGTTAGTATTTCTTCTCAGAACGTTAATTGTTCACATCACTAATCACTACATGCATATTTAGCTCTGATTATATTGCTCAAAAACTGCACCCATTATCAGAACAGTGCAAATGATATTTAATTTCAAAATTACAATGGCTTGAATTCAAAGTTATTCAAATGAACACTGTCAAGTAATTTCACTTGAGTGTGTATATATTTCATCACCACTGTTTACATTACCCATCAATTCTTCACAATTTCTTTTTATCAGTTTTCCCTCCCAAATCCCCAAACTAAGAATGCCAAATAGTATTAGAAACCCACAGCTCTGTATTTTAATGTTTTAAGAACACATTTGTGAACTCACAAAAATGTTCATCTTTCAACTTTGACAATGCAGTTCTTACTTAAGCCAAACAAACTCATCCTAAAATCCCAACAAATAATTCTGAGAATTAACTTAAACACCTTGACAGTGTCCCTTAAAAAGGGTATGACAGTAAAGTGCCAATAGGCATGGCAATGACCTCTTTGATGGGATCATTTAAGTCCTTGGAACTGGGAAATGCCAGCACCAAGGTTTACACTGAGATTCAATTTTACTGAAGGCTACATTTACCCACTTTCCACAGCCTATTATACTCATGTCAAAATGAAATGTAAATGTTTTGTGTAGCCCTCAAACTTACACTAAGATTTTAGAGAGATGTACTTTAAAAAAGCACGGGGTAATATATAAAATCAGTGGCAGAAAATTTCATTAAGCACCAGGAACTAATTTTTGTCACCCCATACTCATTTTGTAGGTAAGTTTCAATAACCGGCAAGGCACATTTACATATATTCCAATGAATACTTATTGACAAATTTTAAATTACACTCTATGTCCCAGCTATCCCAGTAACTGACATACAACATACTAAAATGGTTTATTAAGATAACATAAAAAAGCCAATTAATGTGAAACATACAGGCTATTGGCAACCACTATTCTAAAATTATGTAGTACAAATAAACATACTGAAATGTGTGCAATTCTAAGTTTTTAAACCAGAATATTTCTATACTAACACACATTTATATTAATGACACATAAAAAAAATAAAAACTTTATTACAAAAATAAGTTACACTCGCCTCCAGCTTACAGTATAAAACAATTTTATTTGCAGGAATGCAAAATGATTGTTTGCCATGAGCATTTTGAACATATGACATGTCTAATTTTCTTGTTAAATTTGCATTTACTGGGGAAACTGGTGTGTATAAAACCTTAATTAAGTATAATAAGCTCTGATCTTCATCGTGGTGCCTATTGGTATGTGATATAACTGCAGTATCCCTTTGGGGAAGGGGAAAAAGATTTCTTTATTCCAAGTCCAAATTAAACTATAATTTCACTTTTGACTTTAAGCTATCAATTTTGGACTTGGCAAAAAAATTTTTGAGGGTGATTCAATAGAGGATGCTTCACCACTGAACACTCACTGTCATCAAGGTGCTTTAGAAAATTAAAAACATAGCACAAATGATTGTACTCTAGTCTACAAGTTATCATGACCTGCATAAGAAATGGAAAGCTGATTCACATTTTTGCTGTGATCAGCAATAAGAAATGCACTAATGAAACATACCTTTTACCTAAAAAGCTAAACTACAGCCATATACTAATCTCTATGATTTATGAAAAACTTCAAAATATCCAAATGTCAGGCTTCGCTGTACAACTGTCAGTTTTAGTCTGACTTTTTATAAAGGGACACTGCAGTATTTAGTACAAGTTCGGATGCACTTTTTTTGAACATCTGATGTCTTACAAAAGTAACATCTTGCTAAACTATTATACATCCAAATAACTACAATATCTGAAGAAGCAAGGCTGCTTTTTCAGCCACAAAATACGACAAAAGCAAGGCCTGTTATGATGGTCATGAGGAAGTCTTACAAGCCTCTGAAACTAAAGGCAATTAAGAATGTTACATTTGGTATATTAAAATCTTACCCTCATATCATTTAACAAGCCTTGCTTTTATCTACAAAGATTTTCTATGTACAGTACAGACAGGGTATAGTTCAATCCTCTGCTACTGAGGTAGTTAACCAACCCTTTTAAAAAGGTTCTGAAAAGAACCACTATCTGGAATGCCTGACTAACCAGCTCTGATGATTACACCTGAAACTGCATATCTGAACACAATTCAAAAGTGATTACTATAAAAAAGATATAGACAATCATGATTAACCTTGGTGAGCGAAAATAAAATTTAAGGATACCAACAATGGTATTCATTTATACCACTGCAATAAAATTTAAATGCACAAATTCAAGAGAATATTTCAGAAAACCACTGCTGGGATCCTTAATTTAGAAAAACAGGGGAAAAATCTACTTAGAGCAGATTTTTTTAAGAGAAGAACTTTATTCTTTATTAAGATACCATGCTAGAAGTTATGAAGAATTTCTGTTGGAACACATTTGGAAAATAGAGTAGCTTTAGTTTAATAACTTGCACTGCAGAGAAAATTGTTAAAGAAATTCATATCAAAGTCCAAGTATTAGTTCAATGTCCTGTATTTGATTCCATGATCTTCACAGGAAGGTCTTCTGCAACAGAATATGCTCCTATACAGCCGAGATATTTAAGGTTGCTTGATTTCCTTACCATTACTCCACTGCAAGCTTCTGGTGTAATCCCACATAGCAAGTCAGTCTTCATTGTAACAGGTCAGGACCGGCCTCGACCCCTTTTCCCTGCTAGCCAGGTAACAAAAGGAATCAGTTAGATAAATCATTTTAAGTTTATAATGTGTACATACATAATGATAACATTAAAAAAGTAAATAGAAGCTTTAACAAAGTATCCTTAAAATAAAGTCTAACCAAAAAGTGTCCTTTAAGAACTGTAAATTTTTGTTTTTCACTTGTTTTGAGTTGAGGTTTTTAGTCTGCTTTTGCGCTCTTTGAGAGGTGGGGTGAGAGAACTGGATTGAGGTTTAAAAAACCCCATTTTGTTTACAAACTGACTTTATTTAAAAAAAAAAAGCACTAAAGAATACCTAACAGTAGTTACACCTTAAAGTAGCGATTTTTCAACCAGTGTGCCTCAAGAATTTTTACAACATATAATACCTGACTATTTAGTCAGGGGCACTGACCTCTTTTCCCTTAAATTGTCAAGTAAATGACAAGAGCCGACACAACAGCCGTCCAGTGTGAATGAATCAAAATTATACTTGTCAGATGGGCAAAAAACATATTTTTCGGTGTGCCGTAGAATTTTAGAAATTAGTCTGTGTGCCATGAGATGAAAAAAGGTTGAAAATCACCAAGGCACTGTTTCCATAACTTTCAAACAATCTGTTTCTGCGACATGAAGTAATCATAAAATATGCTGAAAAAAAACATCTGATAACTGTTTGACCTTGATACCTGAAATTCACTGATTAACATTTTAAAAAAAGCATTGTCTTTCAAATTATGTCTTTTTTACATGTAGCCTATCAGGTATAAATCTTTAAATTTAGGAATGAAGGTTAGAAGTGGGAGTGGCTTCTGAATGTTTTAATTGTTGACAAGAGTCTACCCCTCCCCCCAATTCTAATATTTAGATGGTTAACATTCTCCCATCAGTACTGCTCAACAGACCATTTGGTCAAAACAAGATTAAAATGCA